>NW_028327173.1:55050430-56300430 GCF_987537825.1 Furipterus horrens | reverse complement strand
AGCCATGAAACCCTTACCATGAGTCCTTTAATTAGCCGCTAGCTCTTTTTTCTTAGACACAAAAGCTCCTATTTTGACAGGATTAAATGAACAGAGGTACATAAAAGGAAAGGTTTAATATTTCCTTGAAATTGAGATGCTGACTCCCAAAAGGCCAATGAGGTTCTAAACTTGAAATGTACATTTGACGCTCACTATTAATAGCTAAGATATAACATCAGGCAAATTCCCCAACCTACTTATTATGTATGAACACAAGCAATTACGTCTTTGCACAACACACATACCTTACACTGCAGAGCATGGAATCAAATTAATGTCTAATGTAATCTAGCATGGATAATTGATACCAGGAATATTGATTAGCTACCAGAAATATTTCATCTCAACATCTTGTAATTTTATTATTAAGCAAGGAAGTATGCACGTATATTTATTTTTAAACTATAGAAAGAACTAGCTGGGTTAGAGAATATTTAAAATTGGGTCAAAACTTGTTAATTCTCAACAAAGCAGCAGTTATAAATGTTTACAGCTTAGTTTTAGGCTACAGGTCCTGGAAAATTGAACAAAGCATATTCTGCTGTTAGAGATCTCATAATAAAATGAGAAAGATAGTTAGGCTTCTATATAATTAGAGTGTAAAAAGAACAATATGAGAGCTATAAACAAAGAACTATAGGAATGCAAAAGAGAAAGAAAAATAGCCTGAAGTCATAGACTTAAAGACATTGAAGATAAAAATTTACCTTCCAAGAGTATATATTCCATTTTGGGGAGTTCTGGTTGATCAAAAATTCTTTCTTAGATAAAATGAAAGTATGTCTCCCTTTAGTATACAATTATTAAGTCTCTCCTCTTTCATTTATATGGTAAATCTTATTAATTACCAGTAATGAATACATTCATTTAAACATTCATCCAAGTGGTTGTGGGAAATTCAGTGGAGCTGACTTGGCATTTAATTACGAGAATCTGGAAGACTGGAAACAAATCTAGCTAGAGTATATGTGGGAGTCATCAACCAATAATTGGGGCTTTAAATTCTCCAGAATTCCTCAAGCCTTCTCTTCTCTTCTCTCAACAATCCAAGTCCAGCCATTCACCCACCCTAGTCAGTTCTACTCCCAGATTAGCTCTGAACCTTTCCCGTCGTCCCTATCATTTCTTCTTTTAAGAGCCTCAAGTCGTCCCCCCTCATCCAGTTTTGCACATGTCCAGACCTTTCTCCACAGCCCAGCCAGATTTATCCTTACTATTTTTGTTTGCTGGGTCTGCTTTAACAGTGTACCACAAACTAAGTGACTTTAAACAACAGAAATTTATAGTCTTTCGGTTCTACAGGCTGGGAGTCTGAAATCAATGTGGTGATTTTAAGGTGAGACCAAGCCACTCTCCCTGTGACGGAGCTAGGGAAGGATCTGCTCCAGGTGCCTTTCCTAACTTCTGGGGGTTCCTTGACCTGTGGCAGCATAACTCCAACCTTCACCAACCTTCACGTGGCATTCTCCCTGTGTGCATGACTGTCTCTTCACATGGCATTTTTAAAAAGAAGGACACTAGTCATATTGGAGTAGGGGACCATCCTATTTCAATATGACCTAATCATAACTAATTCTATCATAACTCTACTTCCAAATAAGGTCACATTCTGAGTACGAGGTTAGAACTTCAATACATGAGTGAGGAGTGGAGAGACATAATTCAAACAATAACATATAAAATGTAAACGTGATCTTCTTCTTTTCTCTTCAAATAATCTAATAGCTCTTCACTGTCTATAAGAAAAAGTCTAAAATGTCTTAACAAACTAAATTCTTCATAATCTGGCCCATAGAGTCTCTTGTTTTATTTCTTAAAATTCTTTTTTCCTACCTTTGACCCAATTATCATTAACAATAAATGTAAAATTATAATTCCTATATGTGTTTTTATAACATGGTGCTGTAAGAGATTCTAAAAGTGGATTTGACCTAATCAGGAAGATCAGAAGATGCTTCCTCAAGGAAAGGATGATTGATCTGAGAAGTGAAATATCCGAAGGATAGGTAGGTAAAAAAGGGAGAGAAGATCATCCCAACTAGAAGAGACAGTTTGCCCTCCATGCTTAAAGGATGGACTGAAGGAAGGAGAAGGGAGGATGGTGTGATATGAGGCTGGAGAGACAGGGAGGGCCCCATAAAACAGAGCCCTGTGAGCCATATCCAGTAGGAGTGTAGGGGAGGCACAGGTAATAACTGAGGGTCTTATCCAGAGAAATAAGGCCATAAAATCTGCATTTCAAAAAAAAAAAAAAAAAAAAATCCCTCTAGTCACGGTAGAGAATTGTAGAAAACAGAATGGAAGGGGCAAATGTAGATATGAGAAGCCCAGTCAGAGGCTATTGGGGCAGTCTGGGCGAGAGATGATGGTGTCCTCTGGCTTGAAAGCCGTCTATCTCTAACAGGTTCTAGACTTACACTAGGAGGTAAAAACTGAGAGCCTGGAAGTGAATTGGCTATAAGGAGTGAAGGAAGATGGGATATCAGGGTTGAGTTCTAGAATTCTGGGTTGGGCACATGGGAAGCCTATAAAGAGCACAAAAGGTATCATGAGTTCTGCTTGGACATGTTGGGTCTCAGGAGCCTTTTAGGCATCTTAAAAAAAAAAAGTTGAGAGGACAGTTGGGGGTTCAGAGGCCTCATCTGAAATAGAAATATAATTTAATGATTCTCCACCCTGTAGAGTGTAACTGAAGCCACAAGCATCAATAAATCAGAAATGAGAAGAAGAGTGTATCTAAGACTGAGGTTAGATTCTAACACTGAAACAGTAGGTAGGAGAAGAGAAGTCCATAAAAGAGATGAAAAGAATCATGACATATCATGGACAAAGAGGGAAGAAAATGTTTGAAAAAAAAAAAGTAGTAAACACTGATGAATATTGCCAGAAGCTTAGTTTAAAAAAAAAAAAAAAAAAGACTGAGTGGAGAAGGGGGGAAAGAAGGGGAAGAATCTAGTCAAGGAACTAGTATGAACGACCCATGGACATGGACAATGGGGTGCAGATTGACTGTGGGAGAGGGGATAGGGTGAGCGGGGAAGGGGAGAACAATGGGGGGAAAATGTGACAACTGTAATAGAACAACAGTAAATTTTTTAAAAGAAAAAGAGAAAAGGACGGAGGTAAAAAACGGAGAAGGAGGAGAACAAGGTGGAGGAGAGGAGAAGAAAAGACGAAGACTGAAACACTTGCCGATCATTACTGTTCATTACACTTTTCTTCCCCAAGCTAATCATCTCATGTCTTTTGCCTGTGAGGCATTTCCCACTTTTCCATCTCCAGGAACTTCACCTGGAGTCACTCTGTATGACAGCATTTTCCTTGACACTGTCACTGAGCATCCTTGCTAACCATTCCCTCATCTCTGCAGGGCACTTGCTGGGCACGGGGAAGGAAAACGGACCAGTCAGAGCAGAAGCTCACTCTCAAAGAGCATTAAGTCTAACAGAAATGTGGAAGCACACTCATAAATAAGTAAATATAATGCAAAATGCAGGAGAAAAAAAAGCTGTTTGTTATTAACATTCAGAAGAGGAGATAATTATTTTTAATGTTTTTATGGAAAAATAAACATTTGAGCTGAGTCCAGTAGGGTGGATAGAATTTAGACACTGGTGAGATGGTAGAGAAAGGTCTTCCAGCTAAAACAAACAAACTCACAAAGGCAGCAAGGAAGGAAATCAGAAAATGGTGTTGGAGTGTGACGAGAAGCACTAGGGAAAAACTGGAAACTAGTAGTTGGAAGGCTGTGAATATTAAGCTAAAGATTTTAGAGTTTTTCTGTTGGCAGTAAGGGGGTTCACTAAATATTATTCATGATTCCCATTTGTGTCTCACTCTGAGCCATGGAAGTCCCACCTAGCGCCCCTTGAGTTACCTATTAGGTCAGGCCACTTTGGATCAACCTCAGCACCTTCT
Organism: Furipterus horrens; assembly: GCF_987537825.1. Lineage (NCBI taxonomy): Eukaryota > Metazoa > Chordata > Mammalia > Chiroptera > Furipteridae > Furipterus > Furipterus horrens. The sequence continues at coordinate 56,296,470 of NW_028327173.1, read as the reverse complement.
CTCAGATACAATTCTTTTCCTTCCTTCCTTCCTTCCCTCCCTCCCTCCCTTCCTTCCTTCCTTCCTTCCTTCCTTCCTTCCTTCCTTCCTTCCTCCCTCTCCCCCTTCTTTCCTTCCTTTTTATTGTCAGTACAATTTCTATATTTACATTTCAATAATGTTTCACTAAAAGCACTGACCTACGACAGGGGTGCCTCAGAGAGAGGGACCATGGCTTCATGACTATGGTAATGGTTCTTGTGGAATTTTGCTCAGGCACAGATTATCACCATGGTTTGGCATCATGAATAGGAGAGCCAAGAAAAAGTTAAAATTAGAATGGCTTTTGCTGTATGGTTTTTGTTCATGATGCTCCTTTCAGTTTTAATTCACTTCCATTATCATCTCTATCACCTGCTTTATATCTATGCCTTCCTTGTCCACCTCAGCTTTCCCTATGTCCCTTCATTGCTTCATTTTTTCTTCATAGCACTTAACAACATCCAACATACCATACTATACTTATTTATGTTATTTTCTGTCTCTCTCTCCCTTATTTCCCACTAGAATGTAAGCTTTATAAAAAAATTTTTCTTTTACTCTATTGTTCACCACTATATCTCTAGAGTTTAAAAATGGTTTGGCACATGGCATGTACTCAGTGTTATTGAATGCATTACTTAATTTGCTTTGTCCTTTATATCTGGATCCCATCAAAAGCATTCTAAACAGACTGCCTTGCTTCTTAGAAGACAAGAGACAGCATCAAGAATCCGGTAAATAAAGGTAAGGAAGGATTGACTCAAGAAGTATACAGGAGGTAGAGTCCACAGAATTTGATAATTCAATAAATATCTCAAGAGGGGAGAGAAGGAAATCAAAGAAGATTTGGGTTTTCAGAATGAGTTAGAAGAAAAAGTAGAAGCTACTGGCAAGAACAAAACCAGGAAGACTAGCAAAGGAGCAGGTCTGGAGATTTAATCTAATGTTCTCGAAATTGATTTACAGTATAATTATCACTCCCGATAAAATATCACTTAGCTCCATAATATATTGCTTTGCAAAAGCAGAGAAATATGATCAATCCTTGCATTCCAAATAACCGTCTTTAAGCCAACAATATACACACACGAGACAAGACCATATGGGACGGCAACACAGAGAGAGGCAGAACAAAGAAATTCTGACTTTGATAGATTAAACCCTTGACTTGATAAATGGTTCATGCAGATCAGTAACGGGAAATCCTACATGCCAACACAAAGAGCCAAAAATAATCTTGTAGTTTAAAAGAAGAAATGAATGATACTGCACTCTGAGCTTGGAAAAGCCTCCGCTCAGGTCATGAAATATGTATCCAGAGCACTGGCTCTCTGGGTGATGCGTAGTTTCCTCTCCGCCTGGGGTGGTAGCTATTTTTTTCCAATACAGAGTAGGCCAAATTCAGATTACAGATTCTACATTTTATAATTCTTCCAGCATAAACTGCTGCAACCCAAGCAAAATCCGAATACACTTTTCCTTGGTTGGTGGAGAAGGTGGCAGTCTATAAAAGGAAATGAGCCAGCAGATTCATTCTCTTTATCACAAAGGGAAATCACAAAGCATATCTCACAGTGGAAGAGAGAAAAGGCCATATATCAGAAAAAGGACAGGAAAGGAAATACACTAAACTGGATTTGTCTTTGGAACAAGCATAATTTCCATCTTATTCCTTTACAGTGAATATATATTAATCTCCAATTAGAAAATAAATAAATGAGAGGATTATTTTAAAATATTGATCACTGATCCAATCTTCTTGGCCGTAAGCTCCTGTCTGACAGCACAGCACCTCCACCACAGAAGGAAATCAATCAGGGGGTGGGGAGGAAGAGAATTTTTTATATCAACCCAAATCATTTTAAGCTTAAGCAAAAAAGCATTCACGTGATTGTTTTGGAAACAGCCAAAGCACAGGCAATTCTAATCACCCTCAGGAGACGCTAAAAACATTAAATTAAATTAGATTCATTTCTACTTCTTAAATTCTGTTTTAGCCAGTAAAGTTAGCCTTCTTCATCCAAAAATTATTTCCGATTATTTAATATTTACCTCTTAAATTTTCTCTCTCCATCAATGAGTCTACAAAAACTGTTTTGTTTTGTTTTGCTTTGCTTAGCTTTGTTTTAAGGGACCATTATTTTTAAAAAACCAGGAGAGCTATCAGAAGTAAATAATCAACCTGACAGTAATAGATAAATGTAGGATTGTCAGTGCTGGATACATACCCCAAACCAACATTCATGGAGGTTTTCTGGAGAAACTCTGGCAAAGTATTATTAATCATTTGTAAGAAAACAAAAAAGAAACCTCTCACCTATATACCCATCCACTCAGGCACATACCTCACCAAATTCCATAAAGTTTTACATATATAAAACCTGGTCTGATTTAAAAACTATCCAATCAGGTGGAAGAGGGCAAAGGGGGTGGTGAGGGAAAATGGGGGACACCTATAATCATGTCAACAATTAAAGAAACAATCAATCAACAAAAATGTCTAAATTCAACATATCCTCAGCACAAATAACCTAAGACTCATCATTTGAATCTGTGAGAATTAAGTCACAAGTCCACCGCACACAAATACCTATTGTGGGACAGGTGCTTCTAGTATATGCATTATAAATGAAACAACAAGGTCCCTTATTTCATGGAGCTGACAAGATACAAGTGGAAGGCCAATAAGAAAGAAAGAGCCACTCAAAACTAGAATAAACTCTAAAACCAATGTATAAGATAGGCAGCAGTTTTGTGGGTAGGCGGGGTGGATTGAAGACTCAAGGCCTGGACTGGAAGTGGCAGGGTCAACCAAGCAGCCCAGGACTGTCAAACTGGCCTGGTACTCACTGGGGCAGCCACTGGGAGTCTGCAGTGGCAGCAACAGCAGGAGCAGACAGCAACCAGAAGAAGGGGGAGGGTGAACACTTGGGAGGACCCACATTTCTGTAGCACCTCCACAGCCACAGCCCCTTTCAAAGTGCGAGATGCCATCCTGTCCTTGGTGCCGTTTGAAGAAAGCCTAAGAACAGTGAATCTGACAGAGCTGTACAAGATCAAGAAGGTGCCTCTGCCCTGGGATGTCCTAACACCCGTGTGGTGGTATTTTTGGAACAGAATGAGGCTGTTACAGCCAAGGAGGTTCCAGTCCACGTGTGACTGTCTGTGACTGGTAAGTGGGAATGAGCCCATAATAGGGAAGGAGACCAATGTATTACTAGATAATTCTTTTTTGCCACTCTTTGGAGATAAATGCCTTAGGAGGTTCTCCAAGGTGATAGATGATGACACCATGAATGCTCTAAACATGAAGCCCAAGGGTACAGGCAACACCTACCACCTGGCGCCCAACATCATCTTGCAGCTCTAAGGTCCATACCCAGATGCTCTCCTCCTACCTCATCCTGCCCCACTGGCTCCGTCTTGACCCCAGCCCAAAATCAAATGGAGCCACCCAACTGGAACCTTAGCCATCATCTGCAATAATAATTCTGGTTCAAAATAAACAAAGAGAACTGGACCAGGTAACTCAAGAGCCACTAAATCAGAGGGGCTACTGTTAGTTACAGGGCCAGAAGGGAAGGCCTGGCTTCTCTGAGGAAGTGACAAGTGAGTAGAGATTTTTCAGTTAAGAATGGCCAGCCACATGAAGACCAAGGCCTGAAAAGTGCCCAGATAGAGGAACCAGCAGCAACCCTGACAGAGACATGTGCTCGAGGCCAGTGTGGCTGAAGGGGAGATGTAGACAGGGTTCTTTATGGGCCATGATATGGAGCTTGGCATTTATTCTGACTATAATAAAATGCCAATAGAGATTTTAAGAAGAAGAGCCAAGTAATCTGATTTATATTTTTAAGAGCTCTCATTGGCAGCTCTGTGGTGAAAGTTGGTGTTGGCCTGGATTAGAGATTAATAGGAAAATGAAGAGAAGTGGACAGGTTTGGAGATATAACTGGCTGGCACGATGATGAATGGGATGGGGAGGGACGCAGGCAGTTAAATCTCTAGGATGCCTCTTAGGTTTCTGGCTTATGAAGTTGAGTGAATGGCTATACCATTTACTGAGATGAGAAGGAATAGGAAAAACCAGGTGTGCAGAGAAAACTCTCCTGTGAACATGCACCTAATTGAAATAATTATCATACAGCCACATGGAAGTATGGTATCAAGCAGGCAATGGGATATACAAGTTAGGAACTCATGAAAGGCATCTGGGCTGGAGGTATAAAGTCATACAAGAGGATTTTAGGCAAAGGAATTGGTGAAGTTTACCTGGAAATGAGATATAGAGAAGAAAAGAGAACCCAAGCTCAGCTTTTTTATACTCCCATAATTAGGTATGAGCCAGGGGTGAAAAGGCAATCAAACAAGTCTGAAAATACCCAGTGAGACAGAGGGAAAACCAGCTTTGAGCACTAACCCAATCCTGTGAGACCAGTAACATTCATGCTGTGAGAAGGAAGAAGAAAGTAGCCAGCTGGGTCCCCTGTTGAAAAGTGAGGTCAGCCAAGGACAAGGACCAAACAACTGTATTGATGACACTGATGTCATGAATGATGTCAACAAGAGCATGTCAGTACTGAATATATAATTTATTGTTTAAACAGAAACTATGCTTACATTCAGATGATAAAACACCTGAATAACTATTAAATCAAAAAAGGAAATAAAATAATTGATGGCAATATTCAAACAGCTTTACAACAAAGTTTCTCAAGCTTTCTTCGTTGTTGTCTAAGTAGCCTGTTTAGACAATGCTTTTCTAATTGCACTCCTACCCACATGAAACTTTAATACCACAGATAGACTGTTTATTATCTACATACTGTGGCCCTTTGAACATCTACAAATCATATAATATCAAAGAACTTTTGCCCAACCTGAAATTCCTCAGAATCAATTTTCACCCCTTCTGTGGGTGAAACATCCTTAGAAAAACTACAGACAATATTAGCAATAAATAAATTCTAAAGTGTACAAATTAATAAATCTAAGAGCTGGTTTCACAGAAAATGAACAAAATGGGTAAGTATGGAAAATTTAAAAATAAAACACAAAGCAAACAAAGTTATAAAAATAATATAAAAACATAGGTATTAAACAGACTTAAATATTTCATAGAACACCACCTATACTTTAAACTGAGAAATTGGAAAATTTAGATAAGAAGGAGGTTTTCTGGGAATGTATAAATTTTTTAAATGTACTTAAGGACTTAAAAACAGTACAAGTAATCATGAACAAAATTTAAAATGTTATCAATGATATATTTCCAAAATAATTGTAGTCCATGCATTTCTTTAGAAAAAAATTCTTTCAAATATTCAAAAAAATACTTAAGATATGTTACATAATGTTCCCAAGCTGATCAAAAAGATAGAAAGTTATCCAACTGATTTTATAAAGCCAGCATAAACCTAAAGCCAAAACTTGACAGTTAATACACAAAAAAGTAATCTCACATATGAATATAGACATGTACATCCAGAATAAATACTATATGCATGAACCAGGACAAAAATCTGCTAAGTTACATTCTGAACTTTCATACTTAGTTTAACACTTTTCTTAGTCACATGAGCAAGGAGTTAGACAAGAATGTAATGCTGCAAATCCTTAGAACTATAAAAGTAAAAAATGTGTCAGAAAATTGAGATGTGGTGTTTAAAATAGTGTGATCATATATCAGAGTAATGATACTTAGGAGAGCTTCAGTAACCTGGTGTTTGCTTTACAACTGTCAGCCCCTATATTAGTGGAAGTACTAAAAGGCTTTATGACACTGTATTTCATTTTTAGATGAGATAAAAATAATACTTTTGGTCCATTATCATAATTTTAATCCATGTCACGGGGTTGGTATAGTAGAAGGCTTATCTAAGATGCTGTAAAATGTGTTTATTTTCAACCTGTCTTGGTTTAAAAATCTAAGAGATGATTCACACATTCACCTATCTTATTGATGAACCTTTTATCAGAGTATTAATTGAACTTGAGCTGAAGAAATCTGATTCAAAACTAATGCTTTTAAAATATGTCACTCAAAGGACATTTTCGTGTTTTCCTTAATCTTATTAACTCTCAGTAGGTATAACTTAAAAAAATGAAGCTTAAATTTCCTTTCTGGGTTCAATAGTTGGTATATTTTGCTAGGGATATTTTGTAAGCATTCAATACATTAATATTGTTATATTTTATAAGTATTCAATATATAAATCTACTTTAAACTGGTTCAAATTTCTGGACTTTGAAATGGACTAGTAATTTTTGTTCTCAAATTTTTATTTTGAAAAAATTTAAACCAACATGAATAAGGGAATGAACATGTGTATCCTCTGCTGCTGGGTTCAGTAGCTGTTAACATCTTGCCACACTGACTTTATGTCTTTATCTACCTATCTTTCTACATACATATTTTTGCTAAACTATTTATATAAATTAATACAATGGTCCTTTAGCATGTATACTGCACATATGATAGTCCTTTATGTAAGTACAATATAACTACCAAATTCAGGAAATCTAATAGTGAAACAATAATATTCTCTAATATATAGTCCATTTTCAAATCTTGCTAATCAACATTATAACATAAATCCTGTTATCTGGCTTTCAAGTCTTTTATAATCAAGTTTCGTATGAAACTTGGGGACTTTAAATACAGTTATAGAACAGGACATTAGCAACCTGACAGCATAAAAGAAGACACAAGGGCAGAGGGCTGCTATGCTCATCTTGGTGGAGAGACAAGAGCGGCTGCCTAAAGGTGACGGAACAAAAACCAGAAGTCTTAGTATTTAAAATTAAGAAGAAAACTACTGGAAGAAGCAAAATACAAATATAACGCCTACAACTTTGAGAACAGAAGGAGAAAAAAAGGTAGGGAAAAGAGATGAGCTAAACCACCCTTATTCATAGAGGGGCGTCAATAAATAATGTCTAAAATTGAGAAATCAAGGAATGGTAAATAAGGAAATAAGGCAGGATGGTTCTGTCTCAAAATGTTAATCTAGTTGCTCTCTGTGCTTTTTCCTCCAGATCTTTTGTCTCCTTCCACACTAAGCCCCAGTCTGTATTATGGGGCTAAACAGAATCAAAGAGCCAGACTAAGATTTGCAGAGCTTTTCTTCCTGGAGAGGCTGAATAGCCTGAACATGGAGAAAAATGTGAAAGAAGGCAAAGGACAACACTATGAAGGGAAGGGAAGGGAGGGGGAAAAGATAGGGGAGGGGAGGGGGGAAAGATAGGGGAGGGGAGGGGAGACATCCTCCAGGGACAGGAAGGAAGCCATCTCCCACAGAGGTCTAAAAATCAGGTCAGAAGGGACTGGAAGATGTGCTATCCCCATCTTTGGACTCCTCCCATACCAATTCATTCTCTGGACAACTGGTCTAGTGTTCAATAATCAAAGACACTTGTAAGATCCCCCAATCTGACAAAGGGTATGAGGGTGCATTACTCCTGACCAAGGTGAAATCTAGATGGACCCAGCAAAGAATTTCCCTATGAGAGTACAGTGGCAGATGCATCTCCATCGGTGCCTGTATTATTTAAAACTATATAAGCAACTATCAAAAGAACTGAATTATTTAAAAAGCTAAGTTTCTGGAGTATATAACAGGAGAACAGAAGCAGCGGAGGATTTGCTTTTTATTTCAACTCTTCTGTTATGATTCCATTGTTTACTAGTACATTTATTGCTTTTGTAAAATTTAAAGAGAAGATTAAAACTAATAGCTTTCATTACTGAATACCTGCTACAATCCAGGCTCTATGTTAGATAGTTTAAATACATTCTTTTACTTCTCTGGCAGAGTTGGGGGAGGTAGAGGGATTGAAGAAAAAAAGAAAGAGAGAGAGCTGAGAGAACTCATGGGCACAGACAACAGTGTGGTGTTTGCAGGGGGTCGGGGGGTAGGTGGAGGTGGAAGAGGTTATAGGGGAGATAAATGATGATGAAAAAATAAAATAAAATAAAAAATGTTAATTATATTAAAAAATTAAGTATTGTCCATGTAAAGTCAGGGGCTAAATTATTTTTATATCACTTTAATTATTAGATAAAAACAAACTGCAAATCAAAATTTTAAATTATTGATTACTGTTGCTAAGTGAACAAATTGGTATTTAGAGAGCGGCTAAAATGTTATAAAGTAAGCTGTCACCAGTCCATCTCTGGAAGTTTAAATAGCATAGTATAAATCCTAATTCTCTAACACAATCTTCTGGTATGTTTGTGCATTCATGCATTTTTTAAAGTATTTATTTATTTATTTTTAACATGCTTTATTGATTATGCTGTTACAGTTGTTCTAATTTCTTTCCCCTTTGTTCCCCTCCACCCAGTGACCCCCCTTCCTCCAGTTGTACCCACAGGGGCTCAATATTAATTTAATTAATGGATTACTAAATTATTACACTGTGCATGTCTACAGTTGTGCTTGTATAAATTAACATATTTCATGAAAAGCTTCAAAAATTTTCAGAACTCCAATATTGTCCACTAACCACTTCATATGAAAATTCTACCTGAATATTACAATTTATACCAAGTTTTTCAAAGTTCTTGTTTTTCAGAAAAGAAAAAAGAATTGAAAAAAACTATCAGAAGATGGTACAATTTCTGTAGCCTCACTCTGTCTTGGAAGTTCTCGGTCTCCAGTGGTTTGGAGGAGAGGAGGTTCTTCCTGGCACAGAAAACCTTAAATTAGAGTGAATACGTAGAGACTTGGCAGAGCACTCTGAAAGCTTGCCAACCTCTGTTCAGTTGCCTTTTCCACATCAGCTCTCATGTACAAAGGACTCCAGAATGCAATAGTTGTTGAGAAAGATACATCCACATTCTGAAATGTACAAACATCGCAGATGGTCTCTCACTTTAAATAAGACTTTTAGGGCAAATCAATAGGGTCAGTTCACAAGATACTAAAACTATAGACTAGAGAGTCAGTGCTAAAGAATAAGTTATCTCTGTAACAGTGTAGAAAGTTAGAAGATAAATAACAAAGGCCATTTTTCAAATGCATTTAGCATGGGTCATTGTGGTTTGTAGGGTTCTCTAAGAATAAAATATCCTTTAATGTAAACACTTGTTTTCAGAGCTTCTAGTTGGTAGGTTTCTAGGGAAAAATAGGAAAAAGGCTGTCCAGCACTGCCATGGATTGCAGAGAGAATATTAAAATTAAACATTGTCAACAGATTTGTGAAGTTCCATTTTCTTTAATAAATTTCTAAATTGAAAATCAAATATCAGTCATAACTAATATATATCGGCAGCCGTCAGTCTCAAGAGACGATGGTGTAGCTTCTTAAGAGTCTATCTGCACTGCCGAGAATGGCTGTGCAGTCCGACTCGGGAGTGACACGGTATCTGTCTCCTCCCGTGTTGAATCGACATCTTGCGATGACGCTGGAGTGTCCTCTCCAGTGAAACTGAAGCTACAGAGCCTGGGCAGGGTGATATGGAGGGTCTGCTGTTGCCCATGCAGCAGACCCCCCCTCTCTTCGCAGCTGAAGGGTCCAAGGGAAAGACGGAGTCAATACAGCTTGGCTTCAGGTGCGCCGCAGGAGTTGCCGGTGTTGACTACAACGTCAAACCGCCTTAGGGACTCCGGCTCTGGATTTTCTGTCGGGGTTTACTCCCTTAGCCTTTCCCCTGAAGAGGTATGCCGCAAGGCAGCGGAGGTTTTTTGGAGTCAGAGTTTTCCTTCTCTGATGTGCCCTGACTGGAAGATCGAACCAGCGACACTTAGCTCGCAGGCCGACGCTCAATCCACTGAGCCAAACCAGCCAGGGTTAGTCATAACTAATATTACTATTAATATTAATAACTAATATTTGTTAAACACCATGTACCAGACACCATGATAAGCATTTCGTACACATTACTTCATTTACTCCTCAAAATATCTTGTGAGATAAGAGGTACTAATATGACCCTATTTTGCAACTTGTCCAAGATCACTGTATTTGTCTGACTTCTCTAGAGGTACAGAGCCAATAAGATGGGTAGACAGATACTAGATGACAGATAGATAGATAGATAGATAGATAGATAGATAGACAGATATAGATATACAGACACACATATAGATATATATTGAGAAATTTATTGTAAGGAATTGGCTCACATGATTATTTTGGCTGAGAAATTCAGGATCTAGAGTCAGTAAGCTGGAGACTCAGAAGAGGTAATGGTATAAGTTCCAGTCTGAATCTAAGTTCAAAGGCAGGAAAAGCTCAATGTTCAAGGTCAAAGACAGTCAGGCAGAGAGAAAGAATTCTTAACGAGTCTTTATTCTGTTCAGGCCTTCAGTAGATTGGATGAGGCCTACCAACACTGGGGAGGGCACTGTGCTTTACTCGGGTTACTGATCCAAATGTTTATTCTCATCCAGAAACATCATCACAGACATACCTAAAATAATGTTTCATGAAATATTTGGGGATGTCATGGCCCAGTCCAGTTGACATGTAAAATTAACCATCACAATCACAGAGCCTAGTATGTGGCAGAGCAAGAGCTTAAACCCAGGCAGTCTGACCCTAGAGCTCTGGTTCCTAACCACTATGATATACCTTCCTCATATCTAGTAAGCAGAAGTACAGTAAACTATTTAAGTAGTTAATTTCATCAGGAGTAGCAGCATAGGAACTAGACAGCTGATAGGATTTAAATAGTGTAGAAAATGACCAATTCCTTGCTAGGAGATGATATTACATCATATTATCATTCTATTATAATATATACATGACATAATTATTCTCATACAAATAAGGGGCATATGCCAAAGTTATACTAAAATCACTAATGAAGGAATCAGCAAGACAATAAAGCTGATTTAAAAGAGAATATAAAAAAACTGACAGGCAGTAGGTAGATAGGTAGGTAGATGGATGGATGGATGGATGGATGGGCAAAAATTTTTCTGGAATTATATTTCTGAGATATATATCCCAAACTGCTTAATGGTCCTGAGAGAAGTAAACCCCTAATATTTGGGGTTATCTTCTCTACTTAGAAATCATTTGCCTGTCTGTTGGACAATAGTGATTTTCATCTTCTTAGCTGTCTATATCTTAAAATCAACTTTATAATCTTGACTATAATCAATGATACATATTAAGCTAAACAAAAGTATATTGTCTGACAGAGTCAGACAACCCTTCTGGTATAACAGGGGAAAAAGATGCAGTCATGATTTTTTTTTATTTCCAAATTTAGAAGCTCTTTAAAAATAAACAGAGAACTTATGAACAGATAACATTTCAACCAAAATTTCCTCTGCATATAGGTAGTAAATAAATTCCATGATGATTATGACGATAGTAATTTTTTAAGTGCTGATTGAACTGTCACCATGAGCAGGTACTGTGCTAATCTACCCTGTGGGGCAGGTGCCTTGACAGTATGGAAATTCCTTGGGGAACCAGTTAACACAGTGGTTAATAGCATTAGCTCTGGACACCAGCAGATTTCTATTTGAAGTCTGGCTTTACTACCTCCTATTGGTGACCTTAGAAAATTGACTTACCTGATATAAGTTTAATGTTTTTCTTTTGTACAACGGGTAATGAAAAATTGTATCCATCTTTTAGGGCTAATGTGAGGATGTAGTACTCATAAATCTACTAGAGTTAAAAAGACAAATGACACAAAATAATATTATGTGGCAGGTGATAAATAGTATAAAGAATATTAAGCAAAGTGAGGAAGAGGCATAGAAGGAGGAAGTAACAGCCATGGAAAGTTGATACTTTATAGGGGGTTGTCACTGGGAACTTTTGCTTAAGAAGTGAAGAAAAAAGAGCCCCAAAGGAAGTAAGGATAAAATCATGAGGACCTGGGAAACTGATCATTCTAGGCTAAATGACGCCAGTGCAAAGACCCTAAGGTAGGGCAATTTGATCAACAATAGCAAGGAGGCCAAAGTCAACAGAATGGTGAGAGCAAGGACGAGAGTGGGAGGTAATCCTTTCAGAGATGGGGGTGGGAAGTGGATCATACTGAGAGGTGAGGTTGGGGAGAATATCCCACAAGGCTATTGGTTTTTACTCTGAGTAACATGAGACCTGTCTGAAAATTTCTGAGCACAGGAATCACAAGATTTGCCTTGAATTGAAAGGAACATGCAGGTGTTTAATAAATGTTATTGTATTTGTGTTTAATAAATGTTACTGTATTATTACTTTTATCATTGGATACAGTATTCCAATGTAGAAATATTATCCTGCTAGGATTTTCAGACCTTGGTGTTAACATCTGCTCTATGGGTATAAGACCTGCCAGCATGTAACAGGCTTATTTACCCTCTGCCTCTGTTCCCCTTTGCTCTTATTTCATTCATTCTCTTATCTCTTTTCTTTCCTACACTGTGCCTTCTCTCTATGCTCTGACCTCCAGCCTTGCTCTTTCCCCTCCTCTGTACACCAGTAGCCCCCTCATCCACAGTCTGACTTTCTTCAGTTTCAGTCACCTGTGATCAAGAGCAGCCTGAAACTATTAAATGGAGAGTTCCAGAAATAAACAGTTCATAAGTTTAAATTGCATGTCAATCTGAGTAGCGTGATAAAATCTCTCACCGTACCCCTCCATCCTGCCTGGAATGTGAATCAACCCTTTGTCCAGTGTTCACACTGTATGCACTACCCAACCGTTAGTCACTTACTAGCCATGTCCGTTATCAGGGGGACTGTCGTGGTATCACAATGCGTGTGCTACTGTAACACTTAACAGTAACTGAATGCTACATCACAATGCCCCAGCGCCTCATGTAGGCACTGTAACTAACATCACCACAAGGAGGGTGAATACAGTACAAAAAGGTATTTTTAAAAATTTATTGGGGTGACATTGGTTAATAAAATTATATCGGTTTCAGGTGTAGGTTTCTATAATACATCATCTGTATATTATGTGTGTGCTCACCATCCAAAGTCAAGTCTCCTTCCATCACCATTTATCCCCCCTACACCCTCTTCTACCTCCTCCATCCTCCCTTCCCTCTGGTATTGAGAGACCATATTCACATAACTTTTATTATAATATATTGTTATAATTTTTGTATTTTTCTGCTTTATTAGTTTCTATTGTTAATCTCTTACTGTGCCTATGAATTAAACTTCATCATAGGTACGTACGTATAGGAAAAGCATATTGTATGTAGGGTTCAGTGCTATCTGTGGCTTCAGGCAGCCACTAGGGATCTTTGCACGCATCCCCCGTGAATGAGGGGGGAACGCCTGATTTCGTTGTTCTGAGGAAAAGGGATGCAAACAGACTTTACCTGAGGCCGGTCAGCGAGCACAGACACGGCACAGGCGGAGGCACACGGTGGCAGTGTCTCGTCACGGCGGCAGCGGGAAGCTGAGCCCAGCAGCAGGGGACGGTACCTCCGACTGCGCCACCTACTCTGACCCACACGGTGAGGAGGGCGGCCTGGCCCTGGCACGGCATTAGCCCACTACGGGCTTGGCATGAATTGGCTGCAGACTTAGCAGGACTCTCTTGTAAACAGAAGCCAAGGATCCTGAGGGCCTCGGATGACAAACAGGTGGGGCTGGGTCGGGCACAATAAAAGGCTAGAGCTCAGGAGTGTGACAGAGAAAGACACTGAAAGAGATGAGGGGACCCAACAAGGGAATGGAGGGACAGTAGGTATTACCTTCTCCTACTTCACAGTGTTTGTAGCGCTCACTGTCACTGAGCGCACTGAGGAAAAGGGGAGCCGCAAGAGACTATTTACTCAGTCCTTATCACATACCACAGAGAAGGAAAACTCTGACTCCAAGAAACCTCCGCTGCCTTGCCGCATACCTCTTCAGGGGAAAGGCTAAGGGAGTAAACCCCGACAGAAAATCCAGAGCCGGAGTCCCTAAGGCGATTTGACGTTGTAGTCAACACCGGCAACTCCTGCGGCGCACCTGAACCCAAGCTGTATCGACTCCGTCTTTCCCTTGGACCCTTCAGCTGCGAAGAGAGGGGGGGTCTGCTGCATGGGCAACAGCAGACCCTCCATATCACCCTGCCCAGGCTCTGTACCTTCATCGCAAGATGTCGATTCAACACGGGAGGAGACAGATACCGTGTCACTCCGGAGTCGGACTGCACAGCCATTCTCGGAGGTGCAGATAGACTTAAGAAGCTACACCATCGTCTCTCGAGACGGACGGCTGCCGACGACGAGGGATCACATACCAGCATGGAACTCATTTTTTAGGCACATCTTCTCATGTAAATTTGACAACAGCCCTGTAAAGTACAGTATTCCCTCACTTATCATGGGTATTACGTTCCAGACCCTCCTGTGAAGTAGGAATCTTACACTTATTCTACACTCCTAAACCTACGTAACTTTAACAACATACATATACAGTACCGCAGAATCCCGCGATAAAGCGAAAAATCTGCGATAAATAATTAAATATAATATTTTTTAAAATCTCGCGATACAGTGAGGCCGCAATAAGTGAAACGCGATATAGTGACGGTGTGGCAGTTTGCAAAATTCTTGATATTTCTTCTATATCATACTCCTCTCGAGGGACAAAAAGAAATGGCTTAGCGTAGTAAAAAATGATATTCACCAAACACCCAGTTACTCTTCTAGGCACTGGAGACAAAGCCATTGCAAATAAAATGGGCAAAATGCAGGTTCTCATAGAGCTCACATTCTAGTGTGGGAGACACTAGAGAGTGTGTCAGATATTGGTAGTAGCTAGGGGGAAATGCCGGGAAGGGGAATATAAATTTCAGGAGGCAGGAGCAGGGTAGGAAGGGGGACCTGGGAAGGGTCATAGTCTCCTCCTAGGCCTTGTGACTATAAATCAATATCTCCTTTTGTAAACACAGGCCTTCCCATCTCCCTAAAATAGTTGGCATGGCAGTTGGCTCCATTCCTGGCCTATAACAATTACCTGGCTCCCTTTTATCACAGGTCTCTGATAAAATCTCAGAAGGCCATCCTTGGATCCTCGAAGTTGGGTCCCTTGTCATCCACCTGCAAGTCATAACGCCCTAGCGAAATATCATCTCTGCTTCTTTCATAACACTTTAGACAATTTGTCCTTTAATTGCATATTTGTGTATTTATATGTTTGCTTTCCCACCATTTATGTTAGGATTTCCAGGAGGCCCAGGCTGAGGTCTTATCCTACACCTGCCCCATGTCTAATGCTTAGCTCAGGGCTTGACATTTGGTAAGCACAACAACTCTTTAATGAATAATTGAATGAATTTGCTACCTGAAGCCATTCTCATAGGCGGCCTTAATCTTTCAGTAAAAACTTGTTTAACAATTATTTTTTTCACTAGCATATTTGTCCTATAATACAAGGGAACCCTGCTATTCCATGACATTAACACACCATCAAGGCTTTAAGAAAATAAAAGGCTAAGACTATCAAAGCACTTCAAAGCTAGGAGGATGTATTTGGTCCTCATTTCTCCTCTGTATTCTGTAGGTTTTTGCTTTAGATGTTGAGCATAAGAAAGGAAAAGTAATGTAGGAATTTTTTCTGACCTTGAAGGACAGGGGAAGCTGCCTGCGTCTCACTGGTTGACTGGCCACGGTTCCTGGGAGTTTTCCTAGCTGCTCCTTCTGGCTGCATGCCTGGTTTCTGTCTGGTTTGGACTTCTTTCCCAAGCATTTGAGGACACAGATTCAGCTCCCATGGAACGGAGCACACACTGATCTCCCCCTCTTGTTATTTTCATCCCTCCTGAGTTGGAGTTGCTCACCTTGCTTAGCCTTCTTTGACCTTTCCTCTGAGAGTCCCTCTGGACTGCAGAGCAAACACATCCAAGTACAGCTTTTATCAAAGCAGTTCTTTCCCTGAAAGAGAGGTAGGGCTGAGGATAGCCACTTTACTTTTGTGACTATGTGTCTAAAAAGAGAAAGCTTCCCCACTCAGATGATAAAGCACACACATTAATCTTTCAGTTCTGAAGCTATTTCATTTATCTGTCAAAAAGCAGAGAAAGACAGCTTAGAGAAACTCATTTAGGAAAAAAAAAATCTAACAGGACAATCAAATTAATGACTGAGATGCCTTTCAGCTACAAGTGTATCATTCAGCATAAAGAAGAATGTGATCCTCACACATCCCTGTGACCTTGCTTTGGTCATTGAGATTAGAGATTCAAAATGCACTGGGGGAAAACCCTTAAACCAAAGATGCTAATGTGTAGGCACACAGGCCGGCCCTAGACTCTGAGAGCCTTCTGGGTGCCTTGCACCCTGATCTTTCTTCAAACCTCCCAGCCCCTGTTCCCAAAGACAATGCCATGTGCAGCATTTAAGCATTTTAATTTTCTCAGCTTTTGATAAAAACTAGACCATTTCACCATCTGACTTGAAAAAAGAAGAATCTGGATGTGTTTCGACTCCATCCTCCGACAGAGTTTGATTCCTCCTGGAGGATTAGCTACTGGCCAGGCTAGGCTGTCAAAGGCTGTCTCACCAGCTTCTTTCTAGGCAGGGGCTGAGATCTGTAAATTCCTCTGTGATTTCTCTCCCAGGAGGGCATGCACTCAAGTGAGAGACGAATTGAATGCTCTGAGCCCCACCTGGCCTGTGGGCCTCCTGGACCACCCAGGTATAAGAAGTGAGGCTGGCCCAGTGGCAACAATCTGCCATCCATCTTACCTGTCCTCACCCTCTCTGAAAGGTTTGCCAACTGAAACACGCACAAAGAATCACCATCAGCTCCATGTTGGGAAAATAATGCTATTTCTGGGCCCCATTTCCAGGGCTTTGGGCCAAAAGATGTTTCCTCTTCACTTCTGTACAGACAAAAAATGAAGGCTACCTTCAGGGTCACTTGGCAGCCCCACAAATATACTTTAAGGGACCACAGCAATAATAATAGCTAATATTTGCAAAGGGCTTTTAAATAAACCGAGGTGTTTCACGTATGTTGCCCAGAATTCTCACAACAGCCTTGTATAGTTATTATTATCATTATCCACACTGGCCCCTCCCTGTACATTAAATCCCTAAAGCTGCTAGCTCAGGCCACATGTTCTTGCTTTTCCTCTGCTGTGAAAATCCTTCCTTCGAATATCTCCACAGTTTTCTCCCTTGATTGGGATTTCTGTTGAAAATCGCCTTATCACAGAATCTTTTCCTGAACACCTCCTAAGAAATAAACAGGGACGCCAGTTCCCTTACCTGCTTTAACTTTCCTTCATAGGACTTATCACTTATATATCATCCATACATACACAATATTTTTGTTGTTTGTTGATCTCTTGTCACCTATTGGAATAGGGCTTGGTCTGTGTTGTTCACTGCTCTATCGCAAGTGCTAAGATAGGGTCTGGCACATAACAGGCAATTTAAAAATACTTGTTGAATGAATGAATGAGTGAGGTCCATTTTACAGTGGGACATCAAGAGGAAAAACGTCTGCCTCAATATATTAGTTTCCTATTGCTATTATAACAAATTACCACAAACTTTGTACCTTAAAACAACACATATTCATTATCTGATAGTTATGGAAATAAATGCAAATGAGCTTTATTGGGCTATAATCAAAGTATTGACAGGGCTCTGTTCTCTCTGGAGACTCTAGAGGAGAATTTGTTTCCTTGCCTTTTCCAGCTTCTAGAGGTGGTCCACTTTCTTTGGTGAACGGTCCCTTCTTCCAACTTTATTTCATCTTCAAAACTAGCAGCATGGTATCTTTAAATCTCTGACCCTTTCCTGTCTCCATCTTTCACTTAAGAGTACCCTAGTGATCACTTGGAGCCCCACCAATATTCCAACATAATTTCCTTGCTGCAAGATCCTTGACTTAATCGCATCTGCATGTACCCTTTGTCCTGCATGTAAGGTAATGTATTCACAGGTGCCAGGATATCTGTGGGGCTGTTATTCTGTTCCCGTGCTCAAGGTCACTCAATTACTTAATAGCAGAGCTGAGACTATAGTGCAGGCTAGGCCTTCCAAACCAACAGCTGATCTGTCACAACAACAAAAAAGAAAGCTGAGAATGATCCTGATAAGAGCATAAGTACCAACGACAGACTGGTGCCATGCCCTGGAAACCATCTAGCCTCTTCAATGATGCGCTCATCTAGACCCCATCCTAGATGGTTACCCTAGCATATAATCCAAACAACTATAACCCCTGAAGACCTAATTTCTAGATCTGTTGACAAACTGGATCCGGACTTGGTCCCAATTCTTCAGGTCAGAATCCCAAGCAGGAGTGCTCTAGTTTCTCAACCTTAGCACTATTGATACTTTGGGCCAAATAATTCTTTGTGTGAGTGAGAGTGAGAACTGTCCTCTGCATTATAGGATATTTAGCATCAGCATCATCCCTGGCATCCACCCACACTGCCGCCCTACCAGTTACGACAACCAAACTATCTCCAGATAGTCATGAATGGTCCATGGAGGTAATGGGGTGGTGCAAAATCACCCCAAGTGAAAAACCACTGAACTAGAGGAAAAAGACCTAAACGCCACTGCCCCAGTGCAGGGGGTAGGGAAGTCAAGCCTCTGAAAACATCAAAGTTTTGTAGGTGCTTTTGCCTTTGTCTCCATTACAGCCCATCATTCATAATACAGGATCCTGGCTGAAATACATTTGACTGCCCCAAGCATAAAGCGCTTCCGCATAATGCTGGCAAAACATAATTAACCAAATGACAATAGCTTTCACATACACATCGATTCCTGTAATTTCAAGTCTCCATTACTAGATAAATCAACAGCGAAATCCTATTTATCAGCAAAAGCCTCCTCTCCTGGCAGACTTTTTGTTAAATATATTAATCCTAGAAGAGTAATACTTTCCCTCAGCTTTGCAAAGCAGTCCACCCATAAAAATGTTAATAGCCACAACATCATTTTCAGTACACCCCTCCTCCATTAGCTGCGTGGCCCACCTGCGCAGGGCAGCTGTGTGTTTTTCTGACTGCAGGGTACAGTGTAGTAAGTAGCTGCTCCGCAGAGGACCACATGGTCCGAAGCCTCCTGGCGCTCCTGCAGCTGCAAAGTCCTTGTCTGGACAGGTACAACTTCACACAGCCCTTTGGAAATGTCACTCCAGGTCAGAAAATACCCAGAGGACTAATATTACCCCATCCTCAGTACTAAAATATTAATATCCCCCCATTTAACATGACCAAGTTATGCTACAAAAGTACAGAGAAACTGTCATAGCCACCAAGTGTCTCACATGCCTCTGAAATCCTCCCCAGGCTCATGAGGATTGTTTAGGTCAGGGTTTCTCAAACACGTGGGCAAACCCTCTGCAGATCTTGTTAAAATGCAGATTTCAATTCAGGAGGTCTGGGCAGGTTCCTGGATTCCACAATTCTAACCAGCAGCCAAGGGACAACCTGCTTTTAAACCCTTCATTCACCCTTTAGACAGCTCGCCACTGGATTTCTTCTTGGCCTGAACGGAAGTACACCAGTTCCATCTCACACAGAAAGAGAAGTTTGTTTGCTGCCTCAGTTACTCTGATTCCAAAGCCAGTGGGAGAGATAATTTCCCAACTTATTTCTGTACCAGTGGAATTGCACAGCAGCTCCTGCCATTTGCTAGTATGCACATCTGGTAGCCCTCTCGCCTCTGGGCCAGCAGGCTCCAGACTCCAGAGCCCTGCAGAGCCTGGGCGAGCAGCCAGCTGCTGACACAGAGGGTGCCTGGGGACCATGGGAATTACTGTACTCCTCATCCAAGGGAGTTCAGCCCATCCTCCGCTTAAGCAAGAGGAGGGGATGGATTGGCTGAGAGGGAGTCTGGAGATCAGACAGTGGCCTCTCTGTGGACCTGTCAACCCTCCAGCTGTGAGCAGATTTGAGTAACCGGGCTGAGAGGCAAATACAGATGTCCTCCTTGGCCTGTGAAGTGAGCCCTGCTGGTCTCTGCCTTGGCAGCACATGAGCTCATCTGGAGGAAGCCCTGGCTATGGGTTAAAGCCGCTGCTGTTCACAAACATGCAGCAGACCAATGGGAAGGGGACTAACTAAGGGATCTATTTGGTATGGAAAGAGGGGATGCGTTTCTGCCTCAATTCAGGAGATCTGGTTCCAGAATCATCTCTCACGCTCGCCTTTGACCTTGACCAACTCACTTACCTTTCCCCCGCCTCATATATTTCTCATCAGTCAAGTGGGAATAAGAGTAGCGCCTCTTCACAGAGGTGCTGGGCAGTGCAGTGCCTTGCATCAGGCATGAAGGTAGGGGTGAGAACACCTGAGAGGTCGTCCCAGCCCTCACAACTCACTGGCTGTTTTATTTTGAATAAATCATTTAAACTTGCGGTGACTCAGTTTCATCACCTATATAATAAGGTTAATATCCCAATGATCATCTCACAAATTTCTAGTGAAGGTCAAATTAGAATAGGACTGTGTTGTAAACTGTCCCATATGCTGAAGTCCATGATCAATTGTATCCTGCTGTAAAGGATACAAGAGCCTCATTTACACCACAAAGAAAACTGCTGTTTGGAACTGGAGCTCTCCACACCCCCTTTTTAGGATTCACTTACCGGTAGATTTAAGGGCCATCCATGACGATCATCAGGGAAAAACAGGATATATTCTGTGCCTTGCAATACTAAGAAATACAATACTAAAAAACATATTCTGGATCAAAGTTCTATTACTGCCACAAATAATTGAAGTGATGCCAGAAAAATAAATTAAGAGAACTGAGCTCTAACTTGCTTCCCTCATGTAAATGCAATCTACCCTGTGTTCTACTTGGTGAGCTAATGGCACTCTGAGGAAATCCACAGTGAGAAATTGCAGCCTCCTCCCAGCTTTCTCAGCCTGCCTTTGCATTTCAATCTTTGCCATGTCAGGCAGGCTTTGAGAGTCTGACCCTGCCCTCCAGACTTGCTTATTATCCTTCTCAGAAATAGGAGCCCTTATTAAAATCTCTGCAGTCCATTCAGCTGTGGCACTGCTGGCTGAGCCCAATTTGGAAAAAAAAAAATGAAAACAGCAGAAGAAAACAATTTGGCATGGCTCTTTTGGATCAATAAAATTAATAATTTTTATCAGAAAAAAAAAAGTTATTCTGGCATGGTTAGCGGTATGTGGTCATTCAATCTAGCCTAGTCAAATATTCTTTTATTTTTAAAAAATCCCTGAGCATCTACTATGTGCTGGGCCACGTATGGTAACTGGAAAACATAAATTGGAAGAGGGGATATTAAAAGCCACAATTAATCACTTGCTTGGTCTTTACTAAGGTACATTTTAGGCAGAGTTCTATTCCTAAATGATCTTTTGAAGCAAGTACTGTATGTGAAGACATTTTATCAAATAGTGAAAAATACAGTGCTCTAGAATAAACAACACGAGTAGAGGACTGGTAATACCTCAAGCATTTTGAAAGAGTTAGAGTAATACTATGAATAGGTGTAACTCCTGGGTATGCATTAGAATAATCTGTGAAGCTTTCTAAACTTACCTGTGATACCTATGACCAAGCCTAACCTCTAAAAAGCCTAGCCTCTCAATGTATGGTCCCAGGGCTAGAACCAGCAGCTTTAACTGGGAATATGTTACAAATACAGACTTTTGAAACTGACTTCATATTCACTGTATCTGATACACTCAGGTTGAGGCCCAACAATTGGTGTTTTACCTAATCCTTCAGGTGAAGCTGATACATATTCAGATTTGAACATTGCTTCTCTAAATTATACTTTCCAAGGACTTGGGTATACTTATAGGAGAAGTTAATTTGGCACTGGATTATTGTATACTATTGTCTTTCCCACGAAGGCAAAATATGAATGGAGGGTTCTCAGTGGAGGATAATTAACATAATATGAAGATAGAATTATATCCCTGTGGGTTCAAACAGAAGATATATTTTTAGATAGCCAATCAGAAATGGTATGGATTAAACATACATGGATTTAGTTGGCCGTTGCCAGAATCCTACAAAGCAACAACAATAAAGAGAAGCTTAAAAGCAGGAATCTTTAGGAAAAGTAAAAGCAAGAACTGTCTACCTTGTCTATTGAAAAATAAACACATAATTCTACCATGTAAAATCATCTTTGAAGGTAAGATATAGTATCTTATTAAATTTATTCATCAAGAGTCAGTAATGCTTAATGGTTACAGGTTCATATTTTATATCAGATTGCTTGGGTTCTTCCACCTAGTAACTCCATGATGTTGGGTAAATTAATTCTCTCTGTGCCTCAGTATTCTAACCTATAAATAGAAAAAGAGTACCTACCACGTGGCATTGTTATGCATAACAAATGTGTTCATATATGTAAAATGCCAGTAAGCACTTGATTAATGTTCTCTATCACAATTGTTACCATGTCTTCTTTGTATCTTCTACTGCATCTGGCCTATCATTCAAGTAATGGTCAACTCAAATTGAAAGATATTTCTAAAAGTCTTAGGAATTTTTTGATACACATAAACAAGGAGTGAAAGAAAATATGGGTAAACGAGGACAGCTAGATTAATTGGGAAGTAAGGCAGAATATAATTTCTTCCATTGACTTGGATTAATAAAAAATTTTAAATGAAGGCCTAGATAAATAGATAGATATTGACTCCATAATTTGGCAATTATTAGAAGTTAATGATATCTGAACTGAAGTAAAGAGATAAAAATAAAATCTAAGATTAGAAAGGATCTTGGCAAGCACCTATTCCAAACCAATATAAGAATATATATTTAATAGCATCCCTGTGAGTCTTATTACGAATAGTTTCAGTCATTGAGAGCTCATTATTTGATAAGATAGCACATTCCAATTTTGAACCGTTTTAATGCCCGGAAAGTTATTACTTATATTGAGATCAAATCTGCCTTCATACCTTCCAATCACTGGTCTTTCTTCCTGTGATTTTATAAAATGCAAATTTTGCTGAGTATTCCTACCTACTGAATATATTATAATTGAGAAAACCCACATCTCTGGACAAACTCATTTGTATTTCTGATAGGGCTGAAATAAATACTACACTGAAATTCTCACATTTTAAAAGTATTTCTGGATGTGCTTCTCTCTGAGTAAAGGCACCACTACTGGCAGAAAGGAAATGTAAAGGACTTGAGATATAAAGAGGATTCCACCTCTAAAGCACACATAGTTTGCAGAGGAAGTCAGCTCTACATACAGTAATGGGAATAAATGGTTACAGGTGCTCTGACGGGACTAGGTGGAAGCTATACTACAAATACAAGCACACAAAGAAAATGCAGATAATCAGAAAAGGCCTAGAGGGTGAGTAGTTCACTAGGTAAATGAAGGCAGGGGTAAGCATTTGAAAATTCAAAAAGGTATAAAATGTATTGTTATTTTGTAATTCAAACTGATTCAGTATGGCCAAAGCATTGGGCACCATGGGGAGTGGGTATAATGAGAGATGAGCTGAGAGACGGGAAGATGTCAGATACTATAGACCCAATGGTCTTAAAAACTGTACATGGATTGATTCATAACACAAAATTCTAACCTTATAACCACCTTATCCACTCTCTCAAGGAATGTCATTAGCTCTGAAACATGTAGCACAGCCTAAACATGGCGAAACCTGACTCATCATGGGCTCATCTCTTTCCAAGGAAGTGGTATCTACTGTTCTAAGGCAGGTTAGAGCTCAGTGAAGGTAAGTACCTTATCTCAATCTGAACACTATGGGGACCGACATAGGGAAATTAATGGAACAGTTTGCTGAGTCCCAACATTTCCAAATGTTTTCACGTCTCTTTAATGAATCAGGAAACAAAAAAAAAGTAAATGACTGGATAAACAAAGTATGCCACATGGCAAGGCTTCAGCGAAGAGGAATTGATGGGATCCAGGCTCCAGTTGTTGGCAAAACAGTGATGAAACCCGCGGAAGAGCATTCCAGCAGGTTCAGCTCCTACTAAATGCCTTACTTTCCCTATGGGGATCCCTCTGTCATTAAGCGTGGTAAGCTTCATAAAGAACATTGAATTGGTGGAATATACCATGCCCACACTAATACACTCCCACAGAATTAACTCTGGGTCAGGAAAACTGTGAGTACAAGAAAATTTCAAACACTAATGACTACAAATCTGAGCTGATTAGCAGGATGCCAGAACTGAAATCCTTGTGTTCCAATCAGTCTTGCAGGAAACTTCAGGAAAGCACACTTGAAGGAGAAAAAACCATGAGATGCTCTAGGCAAGTTTCTTCCTAAAAAGAGAGGAATAATTGGAAAAGATACACTACACTGAAAAGCAAGGTAATGACTAGCTAGCAATGTTTAAGTACTCTTCTTGGTACATAAATGTCTATGTTTAGATCTATTCCTCGTAAAAGGAGTATGGACACTTTTTCCAACAAAGGCCCACATGAGACAGACACTCAGAGCAAACTCTGCCCTAATCAGTTGGAAACAGTGGGGGAAATACCGTGATGGGCATTTTCATGCTAGGGCCATTACTAAAAGGGGAACCTGCAAGCAATTGGTCAGATAAGGAATTGATGTCCATTCATCCAATATTTAAATAAACAAGCTGCAGAACACTTAGGACATGATGATCTGGACAAGAAGCAATGCATTAGCATTTGAGCAGGAAAGGGAGAGCAAAGGGTCTATTCAGTCATCACTCTAAAAATTGAAGGATCCACAAAGCATTTGGATAGTTGCATGTGCACTGGGTGACCGTAAATCGGAAGGCATCTGGATATAGCTCTCCAGATATTTGTTTGCCTGATTAATTTTTCATCAAATGTAGAATAAACTTCTCCTAATCACCTCTACCCATTCCTCTGTCAGTCCAGTATTCCATTGCTCATTAACATGCAATCTTTGTACAAAGGGGTCCCAATTAGACTATCAGCTGACTTCTCAAGGGAAACCCTACAGGCAAGAAGGGACTGGCAAGAAATATTCAAAGTAATGAAAATCCAAAACCTACAACCACGAATACTCTATCCAGCGATATTGTCATTCAGAATAGAAGGACAGAGAAAGTGTTTCCAGGACAAAATAAAACTGAAAGAGTTCATTAGATCCAAACCACTGTTATATGAGATGTTAAAGGGACTGGTTTAAAAAACAGAAGCTAGGGAGATGAAACAAAGGCAAACGAAACAGGCAACGAGAGTGGAAAAGGAACTGTGGGTACGGGAAGCATATTGGGGGGAGGTCAACAGGGAGGGGGAGTGGGGAGAGGGAGGGAGATGATATAGGAATTGGGGATCATGGTAGGAGGGAATGGAATAGACGGAGAGAGGTTGGGAGGAACTGTATGCACAACTAATGGACATAATCTAAAAGGGG
This sequence comes from Furipterus horrens, assembly GCF_987537825.1. Lineage (NCBI taxonomy): Eukaryota > Metazoa > Chordata > Mammalia > Chiroptera > Furipteridae > Furipterus > Furipterus horrens. The sequence continues at coordinate 56,271,176 of NW_028327173.1, read as the reverse complement.
GGGACAACTGGAGGGAGGGGGGCCACCGGGTGGAGGGGAGCAGAGGGAAGGGAAATTGGCACAAATGTAATATTTTAATCAATAAAACACATTAAATCTGAAAAAAAAAAAAACATGCAATCTTTCTTGCTAACATCAAACTATGCCATTGTTCATCTCCCCCCATTGATGAGTGACTAAATATTCAATGACCATCTTAACAGGCTCTTACTCAAAAGGAGTGGCCAAGTCTCACACCATTATCATAGTTATGCTGATATCTTCTATTGGTATTCAGTATCCATTTTTAACTTCAGGGCTCTTTCTTCCCAGTCCTGGGTCGCAAGGGCTGAAAAGCTAACTACATTTCCCAAAGCTTCTTGCCACTGAGGTCTCAAATGCTATTTAGACTCTGCCAATGGAATGCACTCCTTAAATACCTGAAGTGCAGAAGGAGATGAGCTCAATCTTTCTGTAGCAATGGTGACTGGAGGGTGGTGTCTGGCAATGGTGAGTTTTTGCAGCACTTTCACTGACTAGACACGACACCAGATGTGTAATATGGAAAGACAACGATGCTCCCAGTAGTTTCTTAGGGTTATTTGACCTTGAATAAGTTACTTAACTTCTCCAACTTTTATTAGATTACTCATTTGTAAACTCCAGAAAAATAATGGTACCCATTGCATAGAGTTGCTTTGAAAACTGAGTATCTGGCAAGGAGGTGTTAGGTATTTCTGCTGCATATAAACAACTTAGAAGAATGCCTGACAAAGAGGAGTCTTCCATAAGGGTTAGCTGTAATGATGATGACTTGAAACCAATAGGATATACCTGGCAAAAAAAAGGATTTAATGGTGGAGACAGAGGACAGCTATGTGGCATATAATAAATGATTTAACTTCTCCTTGCTCCATTTGTTTAATGCTCTCATGATAAAATGTAGGGTATTATCAAATTCAAAGAATTATTTATTAAATGGAATAATGTCCATAACTTTTGCAAAGCATACTACAAGTGTTTAGCATTATTAGTTACCATAAAAAAAATGCTGTAAGGGTTCATAAGAACCAGCTGTGACTTCTAAGAAGAATTAGCAAATCATCAATAAGGCAAACAGACTTTGGGCAGGGCTTTGAGGAATGGGTAGATTTTCTACATGAAGAGATAGCAGAGAGAAGCTTGTCAGCTTGAACTGAGGCATACATTTGAGATACTGAAGGACCACTCTAGAATTCATTATTCTTCTCCTCATGTATTTTTCTAGCAGTTATACCACATAAGTTCTGAGACACAGTTAAGAGAAGGAATCCTAAGTGGAATCTCCTAATTGGCTTTCTGCATACTTAACATCACTTACAGGGAAAACTAGTTATGAGGGCAAGATGCATTGAAAAGAGAAAGCTCATGGGCATGATTATATAGCCTACAGAATTTAAGATGCATTCTGCTATGTTAAAAGCGAAAACAACAACAACAACAGAAAGCTTCCCACCAGCAGGAAAATGTCAAGGTGGCTCAGATGGTGAATATGAATTCTGTTGCCATGATTCCCGTGTTTCTGTCAGCATAAGACTTTTTAACATAGGCACACCCCTCACCGAAGGGCTGAATGACCTGTTAGGTGACCCCATTCCCAGACTCTTAAGTGAGGATACTAACAAGAGCCTGAGAGCGGCTTATTTAATGAAAAAAAGAATTATGATGATCATGCCAGCTTCGAGATGTAAATAAGCAAATTGACCACAGACCAATGCATTAAATAAATAAATAAATAAATAAATAAATAAATAAATAAATAAATAAATAAATTCTGAAGATGATGAGGGCAGTTGGAGTCACATCATATTCGTGTGGCTCCCAGAGATATCAAAGACACATTTGCTTTTCTAAAGTAGATGTTCAAGAAAGAAACACACAGACTATCTGGCATATGGCTCAACACCTAAAACTCTCCCTCATTTTCATCCTCAGTGGATTTCTGACAATCATTGTATTTCCACCTAATTTAAAATCAAGAGAATATATTATCATATCCCACTAGATCTTTAATCTGAGATAGTCAACATTTTCACTCTGAAAGGCTATCCTGAATACATCCCGACTCAAAGTGCATATTAGCTCAAGAATAAGGGTTAAAAGGCTCAGTGTAGCCAGGGATGCAGAACAGCCATCAACCACGCTGCTTTTGAAACAAGGCTTAAGTAAGTCCTAAAACAGCACGGTATCTTTTGAAAAATGTAAAGAGAGAAATATGAGGCCAATTCATCAGCAAGATAGCAAGAATGGTAGTGCTGTGGTTGTTATGACTATCAGAACAATAGAGTAAAAGTCAGGAGGCCAGCTTCACTGCTGTATTCAGTCCAGATGTGGACTGCAACACCATAATCAGCTCACAGCAGCTCGTGCCAGTAAGTAAAATCTCAGCTCATCACCCAACTCAACAAAAGCAATAAAGATTAAGTCACATATAAGAGATACAGGCAGCTGAACCCTGAGCAAAGGAAGCAGAGCCAGTGTGGAGAATAATGCGTCAAGATACCGGATGCTCTTTTTTCTGTGCTTGAATATATTACTAAAACCTGGGGCTCCAAAGTCTGGATTTCAAGGCTCTGTCCTGCCACTTTGAACAAGTGGGATTGGGAGCAAGTCGTATAACCTGTTCTAGTCTTGATTTCTTCATATACAATATGGGAAAATAATTTTACATAACCCATAGAGTATTTGTGAGAAATTTTCAAATTCAGTGGTTCATTAAAAGCCTTATACACACACTGTTATGGTTAATTTATTTGTCAACTTGGCTAGGCCATAATGCTTGGCTATTTAGTCAAACATCATTCTGAATGTGTCTGTGAAGTTGTTTTCTGGATGTGACTAACACTTTAGACTTTCAGTAAAGCAGAATATCCTCCATGTTGTGGGTGGGCCTTATCATTTGGAGGCCCAAGAGAACATAAAAGAACTCCAAACAATATATGTTTTGACATTTTAAATTCTATTTTTATTTTTTGGTGATGGAAACAGCTCTGGAGTGTTCACAGATATAATTTTTAAAATAAACTACTTAATTTTAGTAATTTTTCTAGTAATAAATGTAATAGATACTCACTGAAGAAAAATTGGGAAACATGTTTAAGGGAAAAGTCACCTAAAATTTACCACCCAAACATAGACCACTTCATTTAATTTCTTTAGCTACTCTCTCCAAATCTTCTATGTCTACATTTAGAGTTGACATAAACCTCTACATATACTTCTCTATCTTGCTTACTATCACTTAACATTGTGAAAAATTATTCTGTACTTTTAGACAGAAAGTGTTTTCTTCTTTACAATTCCAGAGCATAGCATAGTGCTCAGCACGTAGTGGATTCAACAAATGTGATCCAATGAACTTTCTGATTTGATGAACTGGCAAACCCTCCATGAAACCATTTAATGGAACTTGTTGACCAAGATAGTTTTGGTATTTTCCTTTGCCCTCACAGAACAACTGAAGTCACTGGAATACAGTCCCCAATTGGGTGCCTTGAAAAATTAGTTAAATCAGTAAAATAGTACGCAGTCTGTAAGGACCAAAAGAGATAATAACATGTGAAGTGTTTAAGCACACAGGTTCACTCAATGATCCTTTATCCCAAATCATTTGGACCAGTTACATTTTGGAACATGAAATTCTTCAAATTAAGAAGATAATAGAGCAAATGTACAGTTGTATTATGAAACATCACAGCTGGGTATAAGCAAACACATTGTAATCCAACAGTAATAGTAAAGCATTTTTATAGCAAAGCATGAGAATAACCACAATAAACAGACCGTTCCTTGAGTTTTATAATTTTTCATGGTGCATTATAAGAATCTCTTGTGTCCGGGTTGTGAGAACACCCGCCAGAGGAGTTTCAGTCCTTTTAGCCCCAGTTTATCACTAGCCAGTGACCAGAATTTTGGTTGATTCCCCAGCTTGCTGGGTTCCTAGAAAATGCAAGTAGTAAAATTCAAACTCATCACCAGGGTACAGATCTAGCATTTCTAATTTCCAAGGAGAAATGTTGTTATCCAAGGACCAAAGATATAAATAATCTTCCTTATCTGTTCACTGTGCCAGTTTTCATGGTTTCTTTCCTAGCATCCCCTTTCATTAGGGCAGAGCTTGTAAAGTTCAGCTGCAGGTCTGATTGGTTGGTGGTGGGGCAGGTATCTCATTGTCTGCCTTTGCTGAACTCAGGCCTTGCACTCTGTCTTGAAGGGTTGACATTACCCATCCCCTCAGTTACTGATACTGACAAACCCCAGGAAAGCACACCATCACCTTTGTTGCTTACTTCTCTTTCCACACCTTCTCAGTTTCTGGTGCCTGAAGATTTCCCTTGTTTCTGACAAGGCCAACTAAGTGGGCATTAAATCATATATCCTATTTTATCCCGCATGCCTTGGTGTTATACAGCTAGAGAACTGTCAGGTTATCTTAGACCACTATATTGCCACACCAGAACTCTTTAATTTCATTTTCTTTTTACTACTTAAAACATTTCTATAAGCCACAATATTAAATTAACCAGGCCTTGTGGAATAACATTTGATATAGAAGCTTATAGCTAATTTTGAGGTAAAAATTCTTTAATGACTATTTTTCTTCTATAAGTAAGCCTTTGTAAGCCTACTCTTGAAAATGACAAATCACGATATGATGGCGCACCTACTTGGCAACAAATTATCTCCTAGACATTTGATACAATTGTTAATTCAAGTTACGTGAATGTTTACTATTCTTAACAACAACAGAATGAATCTGTGATACTGAAATGTCAACACACTCTCTGTGGTATTGTTCCAGGACACTAGCAAGCAGGTCTGTCTCATTCTCCTCCTTGGTGAACCCCAATTTTAATTTTCCTTTAAAGTGGGGTTCATTACTGGTTCATTACTAATCCTTAGTTCATTATCTGGAACAGAGCAAATACTTGTAAGTATTTGGTGACTGACTGATATTCACAGTGAATGCTGACTGCCACTTGATGAATGTTTTGTTCTAGCTAATCTGTCAGGTTATTTAACTGGAACTTTAGAAATGCTGAACAAAAACTCTTACCATCGGTGGTTGGGGGACTAATTCTATCATCTTCAACTCTCAGATCAGAGTGCTCTTTGGTAGGTGCTCTGTTTTGTTTTACTTTGTCTCAAACGAGGTAATTTGATTTTTGGATTTCTAACAGGCCCCTGTCATGTGTATTAACATGACAGTTGGTAAATATGCATTTTTCTACCTGAGATTCTATAATGAATAAAATCCCCTTATATCTTCCTGGGGAACCAATTACTACACTGAAAACTATGATAATGGATCTTTCATCAATAACAAATATGATTTGTAAAGTAAAAATCAATCTATTTTGACTGATGATACCTCATAGCAATAGGGAAGATTTCTTCTGAATAATTAAACATTAAAAAGTATGTGATTTATCAGTTGAATAAGATTAGACATTCAGTAGTTATCGGTCTTGTCTAGCCATTTTTCTGGCTTTATGTGGAAAATTGAGATCTTTACTTCTTTTTTCAAAAGATAAGCTAATTTCCCAAATATATGTCCCTCTGCAGGAAGATAGAAAGCATGCATCTCTATGGACACCTGAGCCGGCTGGTGGACTGGTAGATGTGACCTCCCATGCTTGACCTCCCAGTAGCTTTCAAGTACGGATTCAGAAAGGTGGTTCCTCTCATCCTCTAGGCAGCACCTTGTCTAAAGATGAGTTTCAGAATGTTAGATGATGGTTGTTATAAAATCACTGTAATGTATAATGTACATATGCATTAGGACTCTTTTGGTGGCAAGCGACCAAAACACAGTTCGAACCAGCAGACATGAAAAAGGAAGATTTACTGGCTTATACCCAAACCACAGGGGGAGGGGTAGACTGGCTTCGTGATTGCCCAGGCTCTCGCTTTGGCTCTGCAGCTGCTTAGTGCCTCTCTCAGTGTCTTGGTCTCATTCTCTCCCAGGACCGCAGCCACTGACACCCAGAGAACCACATCTCAACACTCCACCGCTAAAGAAAAGAGGGTCTTTCCCACAGCATTACTTAGAACAATAAAATCTGGGAAGGGTTCCGAACGGCTCATCTTGGGCCATGCACCCACCTCCTGACCAGTCACTCATTTGGCCAATCCCTAGCCTGAATCTTCTGCACAAGCCTGCGGTCATGAGGGTAGCAAATGTTTCTGTAATAAAGGGATGGTGGAGAGTAGGCAAGCACAAGAGGCACTATATATACCTAACTGGCCAATTATAAATATAGTAACCATTTTATTATGTAATATAGTATATAGATATATAGCCTATGCATGTTTATATTTAAGAAAGTATAAATTGTTCTGTGAGCATGCATATATATATATATATATATATATATACTGCATGCATGTATATATGTACATATGTATATATTTTCTGTATATTTGTATACATTGGTTCATGGATATGGAGATATAGATAGATAGATGTTATATATCTATATATATATAGATAGATAGATAGATGTTATATATCTATCTATCTATATCTATCTATCTATCTATCTATCTATCTATATATATATATAATATGTATTACTGTTTTGCAAGTATGAGTATGGCTTTTCCCTTTCCAGCAATGCTATTCTGTCCTCTAAACCTCAGAGTAAGTTGATTACCCCTAAATGTCTGATTTTCTTGTGGCAGTGCCTCAGGGCCCCTTGGGCATGGGGTGCCACTTCCATGTTGGGGTACACAGAGGGAAGCATTATAAGTGGCCTGGCCTCTTATGCAGTTTTCAGGTCAGCAACACCAAGGTAAGAGCTCTCCAAGACTGGATAACCAGCTAAATAAAACCAGGAGCCCAGAGATTAGAATAAAGGGTAATGGGCCCAGCAAAAGGTAAGAAATGAAACAATGGAGTGTGAGGCAGTGGTGACCACCAGTGCAGGCAGGAGTTCACTGTGACTTTGGGTGTAGTACCACCAGCCTGCCGGGAGTGGTAGGAGCAGAAGGAAAAGGGACAGTTTATATGAGGTCTGTCCAGAAAAGTCCAGCCATTGTCAGTATAATGAGAACAGTTTGTGTGACATCAATGTAACCTGGCAGCCAAGGAGAGTGGACTGGAATGTACATGTGTGAACAATGATGACTCCCTGTACTAGTCAGTGGGGGCAGTAGAGGTCATTGAGTGAGCATGTGTATTGTGTGGTTGTCACATTCAAAATGACTGAGCAAGTAGAGCAATGAATCTGCATCAAACTTTGCATTACGTTGAACATTCCTCTGCAGAAACAATTCAGATGATTCAGAAGACTTTTGGGGATGATGCAGTGACTGCAGCAAAAATAAAAGTGTAATACAAATGCTTCAAAGATGGTCAAGAATCTGTTGAAAGTGATCCAGTTCTAGAAGGCCTACAATGAGCAGAACAGCTGAGAATGTTGAACATGTAAGGGCTGTAACCAACAAAGATCAGAGACTACTAGAGGCTAATCTGGGAATTCCAAAAACTACTGTGTCCAAAATTTTGAAAGAGGATCTTGACATGAAAAGTGTCATGGCAAAATTCATTCCATGGCATCTGCTACCAGAGCGGAAAGAACATTGTGCTGTAGTTGCTAATGACTTGATTCAAACCACTACAAATAAACCAAATTTCCTCAAGAAGGTTATAACCTGAGATCAATGGTGGGTCTATAGCTATAATCTGAAAATGAAGGTCCAGTTGTCCCAATGGAAGTCACCTGGTTCTCCACACCCGAAGAAGGTGCAGCAAAATCACAGCAAGAATAAGACCATGTTAACTGTTTTTTGATTGGGAAGGTGGTGTCAGTCACGGGTATGCCCCTGCAGTCCAAACAATTAATGAGTAGCACTACCTCAGTGTTCTTCATCAGTTGAGACGGTTGATAAATACAATGTGATAAAAATGGCCACAGCTATGGGCAACTGGTGATTGGCAGCTTCATCATGACAATGCTCCTCTTCATGCATCACGTCCCATGCAGTTTTTTTTTTGTGAAACATCAAATCACTCACGTGACTTAGCACCACTACAGCCCAGATTTGGTGCCCTGCGACTTCTGGCTTTTCCCAAAATTAAAATCACCTTTGAAAGGGAAGAGATTTCAGACTGTCAATGAGATTCAGGAAAATATGACAGGCAACTGATGATGATTCCAACAAAGAATTTTGCAGTGTTTTGAAAAGTAGAAGAGATGCTGGAAGAACTGTGTGAGGTCCCAAGGTGCCTACTTTGAAGGGACTGAGGTGCCACTGTCCTATGTACAATGTTTCTTGTATCTTCTTCAGTAAATGCCTCTATTTTCCATAGTGCGTGGCTGGATACTTTCTGGACAGGCCTTTGTATTCTGAACTTTTGCTTTTGCTCTTTTCCCGAAAGGGCAGCAGAATGTGCCACTGCAAGATGTGCCTCTTTGGAACAAGGATTCTTTGGAGCTACAGACACAGGAGGAACTTTGAGAACAAGGTACAAGCTACCTTTTGGTAAGGGAGATTTACTTTAGAAAGGGGGCCTGTACCGGGAAGAGAGCTATTACCAGAGCTAAAACTTTTTCATCTGAGAAACCTATCTGCCTGGCAGGGGAAACATTCGTATATTATACCAAACGTGTGCTCTTCTTATTTCCTTGTGAATTGCCTTCCTCTCCTCTGAAGCCCCAGACTCCTACTCCTTTCCTTAGCTCAGGGTAGTATAGAAGCCACAATCGCCTGGCTGCCTTTTGAGTCTTGTATTTTTGTAGGGGTCCTACACGAAATCAGATTGGTTTTTTTCCCGGTAATCGCTCTTACGTCAATTTAATTATTAGACCAGTCAAAAAACCTAGAAGGAAACAAGGGAAAATTAAACCTTTCCTACATGTCCAACTCTGTTTTTTCTCTTCTTTCTATCCCATCCAAATTCTTCTCCCACACGTCTCACCTCTCCGCCAAACTGTTTCTGAAATTGTTTTAACCCACAGTGATATCCATCCCTCTCCTTTGGCACAAGGGCGCAGACTGCCTTGGGATAAGGCCATTGTTTGGAAGTTGCTATTTCACAACTGGACTGAGAAAAACAGTCTCTTCTCCACTCAGCAAATATATGCCCTCACACTTAGGAAAAAGATAAATTATCTTAAAAATGATGAATCCAATATGCGCATGCCAAGTAAGTAATCTTTATTATATGTTAATTTAGTTGTTTCCTTTTCTATAGCAATTTAACAGTTGAAATTTCTTTTGCTTTACGATTATACAAATGTGAGTATTCAGCTTTTAATTAACAATCAAATTGATGAATTTTAAACTTTTGAAATATATTTGCATATAATTGTTCTCAGTATACTTATGTAAAATCCAAAGCCTATACTTCCCAAATATAAAAAACCCATTCATGTCAGCTTTAATCACATGTGGACATTTATTTGAATGTGTGGATTGTGTGCTTTTATTGCCAAGCATGTCAGCTCTGTTCCTTAATTATGGCTATAACCACAATTTGGGAAATTCTATTGCAACATCAATATGTTATGCACATCTTTAATTAGGCTTGTGCGGCCTGTCTGTCACAGCAACTGATCCTAAGTATTCTTATTTAGTCTACTTTAAAACGTTCTCATTTTTTAAAGAGGTGTGTTTTGGCCTCATTAAATTATTAAGCAAATCAATACCCAGCCCTACAGTTTGATTGCTATGTTCTAGAAATCTTGTGCTTCACTTAGCACGTTTAAAGACCATCTGAAAGGTCACTCTTCCCTAAATACCAGAAAACCTCCACATCGCTAGCATGTTAAGGGTCTCTTATCAGATCTGAGGGAGACATCTGTCATCCCCACTGATTATCAGAAGATGTGCATGTGGCATTCTATTGCGTGTCAGAGCTTGATTCTCTTATCTAGCGGTTATTGCAGATAAGTTGCAAGTTACTTGCTCTGAGCAATGTCTTCACACCAGGTCACCCCCTTCACAGCAACAACAAAAACAACAGGATAACTGGTTCCATGATGTGGAAGCTACACACAAAAGCTAACCTGAAGTTAATTTCCTCACTTTCCTCAAAAATTGCCATGATCACAACAGGGAGAAACAATGATCACCTTGAACAAAAAACCCTGCAGTACTTCAGTAGTTTATACCTTCTCTATCCACTACAATTAATTATTTTAAAATGAATAGTTAAAATTTGTGTTAAGGAGAAAGCAGAACTCACAGGATATTGCTAAGCATAGATTTTTTTTCTTTCTTTTTACTGTGTCTAAGGTCAGTCAATAATGCAGTAACTCTGTCTTAATGTTATAGGTGCGGTCCCCCAAAATTAGTCATGTTTAAATGGAGGGTTGCATTATTAATGCAGTAATGACTTGGCAGGGCAAGTCTGAGCAGCTAGTGAGTCAGGAAATTAATGGGGGTGGGAAGCAAAGGGAAGTGTAGACCCTGTTGCAAAATCAAAACCACCCCTGGTCCAAACTTTGTGTTGATGGTCCCTCATGGCTGTTGTTAGCTAAGACATAGTATTGATGAAGAATTCTGGGCTCTGTGGCCAGAAAAAATTCAGGATTTCAGCACTCATCCCATTAGTTGGTACTCATGTTGCTTCCCTGATTCTCAAGACTTCCCCTTCCCCGAATATATGGACCTTCACCCATGCTGGTTAAGAAAGGGAAAGAGACAGGGCAAAGCCTGGGAGCCAACCTCACCAACTGCCTTGTATTTAAGTTGTCATAGAGAGGGAGAGGTATTTTAATTTTTTCATTCTAACTCCTCTAGAATAGTCCTCATAATTTTCACCACATATTCCTTTTTACGGGTCTGGACCCGGAAGGAAGAGACTACTGTAGCAATGTGAAATGCAAACCAGTTCACCTGTTTCTCTTTTCTGTGTTCCTTGTGTTTTTACTTCTTGTATTTCCCTTGGGAACAGGTCGTTCAAAAACTGGGAGAATTGATAAAATGAAGCTGAGCTTGAACTAGATACAATTTACTATATGTGAGGCCTTCAGGGCAGACTGTCACAGATTCATGAGATTGCGTGTCTTCCACTTGGGTCAAACCAAAGGGCCAGAACTCATCTCATTTTTTTAAAAAAGATAACCATAGAATCATTTTACTCCCAAGCAACCTAGCTCTCTACTGCATCTATGAAATCTTCAACCTAATTCAGCCACCCCCATTTCCACCCCCACCTTGTATTTGACAGTAATGGAGAAACATTTTTTTCTTATAAACGTTTCCACTCATAAAATCTTTGTCTAGTGACAGCAATGCCTGGTCCAGATGAAGCATCAGCTGGTAAAACTACCATCAACAATGATTGTGTTTGCAGCTACTCTAGATCTGGAAATCATTGCATGCATGTCTACATGTTTTAAAAGTTTCTTGCAAGCCTGCTGGTTTCTAGCAAGCATGTGCTTTCTTCTGAAAAACATCTGAGCAAACTTCAAGAACCAAGACCTTAAAATAAATGGATCAGCTTAGTGTTCACTTGATTCAGCTCAGGCAAGGCTATGAACCCTTCTCTGATACACATAGGGTGAACAGGGACATAGGAGTGTGTGGCTGACTTTGGAGCAAGGTTTGAAGGTCACTATTGAAGCTATTGGCCCCAGAATATAAAATCCACCACCTATAATATTAGCTATATTACTTTGGCTCTCAAAAACATTTTCCTCCTAAATTTTATTTAATGCAGCTATCTCTGGGAAGGACTGCACTTGAAGCTATTATCTGGTGAAGACCAATGGTGGGGGTGGGGGTTCGCAAAGAAAAAATAAAGTCAATGAGGAGGGAAGTAGAGAGCCCCCAAAGTTTTACTGTCCTGTCAATTTAGCCTAGAATTATTTGAGTTGGAGGAAAACCCATCATTTCATTTAGGTGTTATGTTGTTTTTCAACCCCCATGCAAAATTTTCTGCTCATCATCACCTCACTCCTGTTACAACATGGGGCCTCACCATCATGCATAGGCTAGAATAGGTTAGCTGCATATCTGCTAGTCCTTGCAGAAAATGAAATTGTATATTTCAAGTATTCCTAGTTTGTTTTAGCTAGCTTAATGCCTCATTGCTTCTTTTTAGTTATTTTTTGCTGTTAAATTAGGTGAAATGCTTTGTGTGATTTCTGGTCATTAAATATTCTACTGGGCTCAGAATATATTTTTAATTTTTATTATAAAATAGACATGCAGAAAAGTGAATACAACATAAAGGTATACTTAAAATATTTAGAATGTGTACGCCCATGTAACTTTCAACTGGATCAAGAGATATCCCAGGAATCCACACTGCTCACAAACCAAATATTTTTCTCAGAGTAACTTCTCTTGTTGCTTATATGATAATAATTTCCTTACTTCTTTTTATTCCTTTTTAGTTTTACCTCCTATATATGCCTCTAACCAATATTATTTAGTTTTGCTTCTTCCTGTGATCTATAAAGGGATCACACTCTGTGTATTCTTTTATTTTTGCATCTCTTGCTCAAAATTATGATCATGTAAGATTTATACATCTTGTCACAGATATCAACCATTTCTTCATTTTTATTGCTATATGGTATTCTAGTACATGTAGCACAATTTTAACCCATTCACCTACTGATGGACTTGGGTTGCTTCCAGGTTCTGGTGATTATGAACAATGTCACCATACACGCCACCCATGCCCAGCAATGCCTGTGCTCCTGAGTGTATTTCACTGAATGCATCGATGACTGGGAATGCTGGGCATGGAATATATAGATCTTCAATTTTATGCAATAACAGGAAGCTGCTTTTTCCAAAATGGCTGTGCCAGTTTATACTCCACCTACCAGTATACAAGAGTTCGTGTTGTTCCACATCCTCACCAACACTTGGCATTATCAGAGCTTAATCTTTTGCCAGTCTGGTATTTGGTGTGCAGTGATATACCTTTTTTTTGTGCTTTTTTCCACTCTTCTCATTGTGGCTTTAAGTGGCAAAACCTTGATTTTTAATGAGATTGCGAACTCCCTTGTATGTTTACTGCCTTGAATCCAGATTCTTTAAAAATGTAAATACAAAATCTGTCATTCTGGACTTTGGTATTTTAGTGCAATTCATACCAAGCACTTCAAGTCATAACTAATAAGTATAGGAGAAGTGAAAGAAACTCATTCATTGAGCATCAATTTGAAACTGGCCACCTCATGCACTGTTTTATATAATCCTCATAATAACCTTGCTTGTTGAGATTGTTATCCCAATTTTCACTCAAACCATGCCATGTGCCTTTAAAGCCTAAAAAACTCTTTCTAGTTCTCATAGTTCCTCTTAAGAAATAGCATCTGCAGAATCAAAATAATGATCAATACCCTGTAGTAAAGACATTGTATTAAAAACTGCACCAAAAGAATAAGAAAGGTAGCTTGGTTAATATGGCTATTTAATAACAGCCTCCCTAGGTCAGTTTTTCCATTAACACTCCAAAATTCAATTCATTAATATTTAAACAAATGAAGGGGTCCTTGATTTTTGGTGGGACTTCCCTCATGAGAGTAATTTGTGAAACACTTCAGCTGCATGTTTCACTTTCTGCCTGTGACAGGCACTTGTGAGGTGATTAACACGACCCAGCAGAGTTACAGAATATTAAATGACAGCCAGAAATAAAAGTAACAAAACTTGAGAGTGAAACAAACTCCTTTCAGATCGTTTTTATACAACTGATCAGTTTATTAGGGCATGCCAACAAACTTAAGCAATGGACACTTCGAAAAAACTTAAAGCCAATTAAAGGACAAACATCAAGTAAGACGTCTAAGAATTTAAGTGTTATTAATAGTGCCTTTTTTTAAACTATAAAGGTCTAATAAAAAGTGTGTAAATCCTGCAGACACAGAAATCATTTTCAAGGAATCACACTAACCAGATGCAAAGACTTGGGTATAATATTGCCTGCAAAAGGGGATGGTCCAAGCCAGCTTTCAACACCCCTCCTGATGCCAACAATAAAATTCTGAACAGGAGTAGCATTCTGTGTGTAACTCTCCTCTCTGGTATCTTCACGAAATGACCCTTCAATGGGATCTGATCCAAAACTCTCTCAGTGATGTAGACATACTGAAGACTTGCACGTTTGTTACCAACAACTTCAAACAGGCTTGGACTTAGCCTCTAAGAATATTAACCTCACATTCAACCGACTGTATAACAAACAGTGAAAATGCTTTTATTAACCACTTCTATACACTTCATACTTCATACATTTTGTGAGGTTCATTATTTTTTCCCTTCACTTTGTGAAACAAACCCTTGCTTGCAGAAGTGTGCACTTTCTAGTTGTCGATGTGCCTCCATTCTCTTCTGTATCATCAATTGTCTACAAAGATTTAGAGGTTCTGTGATTATAGAATTTAAATTATTTTAACCCCTTTAAATTTGGAAACCCTTTAAATACTATTATCTCTGCAACCAATGAAGAATTTTGAAATCACCTTGGCCTTTTCTAGCTCCAGGTCTAAGAATTATAGTGTTTTAAAAAGTATAAATGCTTTTCTGCAATTCTACAAAGAGTTGTCCCCAACCAGCTGATCTCCAGGAAATAAAGCCGGCCAGTTCTCTAGCTGGTAACTGCGGATCAGAGTTAATAAATGGAAAGATATGTACGCTAAGCCACAAAGCACTAGGAAAACAGGTAATTGCTTCCTCAACTCTACATGAAGCCAGTGAATCAGAAGATCTGATGTAGGAAGGGCAGCAGACTTGAACATATGTCAGTAAATGTCTAAGAATGAGAATAAAGAAAATGTCAGGGACACCGAGAAGCTCGGTGGGACACAGAGAGTATGTTCAGTGATTGGAGGTCGTCTTGTTCCTAAAGAAAAGCGGTTACCATGGATACCCTTGAATCCCAGCTAACCCTCTGAGGTCTTACCTCTTGCGTCCTCACATTGATGTATCCATAGTGAGTTCGAAGGGGCCGCCTGAAGGTGTAGGAGAACGGTACCCATTTCGTACCAGATTGTCCAAAGCAGTTTAGTAGCAATGGGAAATTCAGTTCATTCACAAGGCGCACGATCAGCAGGAAGAGAAACGCTGCTATGAAGCTCACTGCAACCACAGACTTTCTCTATAAGACATTTTTAAAAAGAGAGAAGAAAAATGAATGAGTGACTTTCAATCAAAAGCAGTTACAGAGATTCCTTTATTCCTCTCCCTTTCTCTTTCAAACATATCAAAGGATGCTGTCATTTGGGATATTTTTATTTGGAAACAGAAAATAATTATTTGGTGACTAGGTTGCCTTAGTGTGCTGAGTTTCTGAGAGCAAGCAGAGCATTGTTTTTAGATTATCTTTCCATTCCACTCCTACCCTTTCTTACCTATCTTCCTTGACAACTCTTATTCAGTTTTCAAAACCCAAAACAGACATTCCCAACTATAGGAAGCCCTTGCTAACTGCTCCATTCCCTCTCCACCATCATCTCTTCACCCCCAACACATCTATTCTATTAGAGGTAAGAAGTCCTACCACTCCCATACCTTGAAGGTGTTTCTACTGTATATTTTTCACCACATAATTATTTATGTGACTTTTCCTCCAAGTAATTGTGAGTTCCTTGGGAGCTGGGTTATGCTATGTCATACTGATGTCTGTATCCCAGGTCCTCGATACACTACCTTACATACTATCCTATAGGCATCCAACAAGCACTTGCGTGAATGAATGAATGGATAAATTTTTTGCATTCTTATAGACAAAGCCCCATTATCAATCATTATCCTCTGTCTTTATCTAGCACCCTTGACATGCAGGAAACTTTAACCTGTGCTATAGGATATGCACAAGTAAGATTTAAAAAGCTAACAGTGCCCTGGCTGAGTGGCTAAGTTGGTTGAAGCATTGGCCCATACACCAAAAGGTTGTGGGTTTGATCCCCAGTTGGGCATATGCCTGGGTTGCAGGTTCAATCCCCAGTTCAGATTTACGCAGGAGGCAGCCGAATGATGTTTTTCAAGTCTCTCTCTCTCTCTTTCTCTCTGTGTGTCTCTCTCTCCCTTTCTCTCTCTCTCTCTCTCTCTCTCTCTCTCTCTCTCTCTCTCTCTCTCTCTCTCTCTCTCTCTCTCTCTTTCTCTCTCTCAGAAGCAGTGAACATATCCTCGGGTGAGGACTTAAAAAACAAAAACAAAACAAAAAAAAAAACTAACAATAAAGGTAGGAAAAAATGCATGCCAACCAGCATAAGAACACACCCTTAAATGTGTTGCCATGAGCAACTGCTCTGATTGGGCTGGGTGAAAGCAGAGATGTATTTGAGACTGAGCTTGATAAAATCCATGAGTTTTAATCAGTAAAGATGTGTGAGAGGAGCTTTCTAGGTGGAAGACTCAGAGCAAAGAGGCAGGAAACACGGGGTTATGCCTAATCACATAGCACTTTGTCATACTGGGGCACAGAAAAAAAGAAAAGGCCAGATACACAAATGATAGCTTGATGGACTGTCTCAGAAACCAAGCTGAAAAGTCTATTGAGTTTGCTAGGTGATGGTACACCAAAGGAGGCTTTTGTTTAGTTTTTAAAAGGTAAGTGTTATAAGTTATAATCAAACACTGGCATTTAAGATGCTTTGATCAGGGAGAAACTAAAGGTAGGCAGCAACTACTTAGGAGGTTATTCCAACTGGCTAGGACAGAGCAGGGGCAGGGGGAATAAAAAAGGTGGAAAAAGACACGAGAAGCTCCATTTAGGTGAAAGGCAGAGAACTTGGCTACTGATTGGATAGAATTGGCAGCCAGAAAATTCAGAGATGCCTGGTATTTTGAGTCTCAGTAACTGTAACAGTCCTGGTCATATTAGGGAACACCAGAGAGTTCAAAGAAACAAATGCTATAAGAGAGTAACAAGATAAAGCCCTTGGCTTTCAAAATCCTAGTTTTCAGGGACTGGTTGGTCATCTCATGGAGCTGTCAAGGAGTCAGGTGGAAGGTCAAGTTTGGAGCAGACGGCAGACATCAGGAACAACTCTGCCTTCATGTCCAGGGTGAAGACATGATGAAATATTCCTCCATAAAGTTGGGCTTGGTTTCTGATTCTTCTTTAAACTTAAGGGAAGCCAAATGTCTTTCTGAGAGTAACTACGTATTTTTGAGGTTATTGCTAGCTCACCACTTCCTGGTGTAATCAGCTTTTTATTTTATTTTTTTGCTCTTTATAAAATGTCTCAAAAGGGGAAAAGAAACCTGGATCTAGCCCCTGTATCCTCTCTGGGCCCATGGTTATAGTGTCTCTGTGGGCAGAAGAATAAGACCCCAGAAATCAGAAACCCCAAAGGAACTTTTGGCTCTTATTCACCCCCAGTGCTTTGTAATGTCCCAGCCCACTGCCTAGCAGCCTAATTTTTCAACCACCTGACAGTCCCTTGAGTTTTGCCTCTTCAAAACCCCTTATCTCACCACTAACTACTACAGCCTTACCTCATTTAAGCTTCTAATCATGAAAAAAAAAAAAAAAAAACCATTTTAATTCGCTCCTCCGTGGAATCATTATGTCCACAACGTTGCAATGTGTCAAGGTAACAGTTTAAATGAGGTGATGGATCTTACAAGTTTAAAGGGACATAGACCAGAACAGATGGCTAAATAAAAGCAGAGAGGCCAGTCACCCATTGAGTAAACAGGTAAGAACGTTTTTTTTATCACCATCTGGTAGCTTGTTACAAAACAGCAGCTTGCTTTGAAGGCGCCCCAGATGGGATTTGTGCCTTTATCTACTCCAGAGCCCAGCATGGCTCTCGGGTTCTCTTGGCTGTTACACTGCACTGCATGGCTGGGGGTTTGGGGACAAAGGTGTGGAGAGCCTTTGTGAATTGTCTGATCATGCACAGCAACCCATACATAATGCATACATGAAAAGAAAATAAATCAATCATTTTGAGAGAAACTTCAATATGGGATGAAATCTTAGCTATAAAAGCCTGCTCCCTAGTAATACATGTCTGCCTCCATGTCTTATAAAAGGGAACCAAGTAATAAGCACAGAGAGGGTGAGGCAAGCAAATGGAGAGCGGAAGCCAGATACTGACTCCTCTGTGCTTGAACCTGAAATGGGCAGAGGTGTTCCTTCCATAGCTCAGGCTTGCAGCCCAATTTCTGCTGTGTTGTCCGGACCTGATTCTTCACTTTTCTTCATGCTTCCATATTCCTGTTTAACATGAATGCATCCTCATAGTGTGGATATAAAACTGCCCTGAAACTTCACTCAAAACAGTATAACTCAAGCACATTCTGTACTCCAGGTGGCCAGGACGACAGCACTGAACATGAATGTGCGTTTTCTAGTAGTCACTTCTGCCAGATCATGACCTTGAGCTTCAGCAGTTAAAACAAAAACCACAGACTTTTCCAAGTCTAAACACACCAGAATTCAGAGAGAGAGACAGAGACAGAGACAGACAGAGAGAGAGTAGTGTGCGTTGGGGAAGCAACAAAATACTGATATGCAGGATTTATATGAATGTATTCACTCCTTCAAATCACACTTGCTCATTAAGTTTGTGTAGACTCTGTGTAGGCTTGGTGAGGTGCAGAAAAACAGAAATAAAACCAAAAAGACAGACTATGCTTCCAAAAAGTCACAACCTAGTGCAGCTGGCAAGTAAACGGAAAAATATGAATGCACATATCAAATAAGATAAGGAGGTATGCTCAGGTGCTATGGCAGCCCAGAAGAAGTATGTATCAGGGGTGATGAACAATTTTAGGGAATGCTTACCTGAGGAGGTGGTATTCAAATGGAGTCCTGAAGAATGAGGAGGGGGAGTTAGACAAGTGAAAATGGGAAGGGCATTCCAGGCAGGGGGAACAGCATAGACTAAGGCACAGAATCTTGAAAGGCCTTAATTTGGTCAGAAACCTGAAAGTCATCTGATAAGAAAAGTATGTAGACTATCTGTGGCCGGGCATAATGCTAGGGAATTCAACAGGGTTCAAATCATAAAACAAAACATAAGACAGGTACATTAATTCAGATGCAATTATCTGTCTTATCTATGTTACATTAAGATAACAAAACGATAAATGTATAAAAGTGCCATGTTTTATCATTCTGGAATATTCTTCACTTTCCGACCACATGTAAATGTAGCAATCACATAATTTTATTGGAAATTGCCATTTAACACACCACAATGCCCTGCTTCCAATTGTTTGACTTAAGTTTATTCCCTCAGTGACTTGTTCTAGTAACTGTTTTCAGTTTAACAACACTCAGCAAATTAGAAGATGCTACTTGTTTATACATGTGTTCTGTGTCTAACAGTTTGTCTCTGGAAGGGATCACTGATGCTTCTATTGAAGTAATCAGAGCATCCCCTAGATTCAACAACCAAAAATTAGGTAAGTGAAAATAACAGTAAGGACTTGTCAAGTTCATAATATAGAAGACTCAGCTTGACGAACTTTCATACTGCAAAACAACTGACATAAACTTAGTAAGTCATTCCCCTAACATCAAAAGCATGAACATTCAATGAAACAATATGTAGAAAATGCAGAGTATAGTTCCAGGCACACAGTGTGCATACAATAACCAGATGTTGTCATTATGTATAACTACTAATTATCAGAGCCTTGGTGGACATTAGCCAGCTGGTAAGGACTGGCCAGTCCATGTAGATGCATGATATGAACTTGGAGGTATCTTTCTCTCAAATATTCCAAGCAGCTGCAAACCCTTGAACTATTCAGTGAAACTTATCCACACAAGCTCTTAAAGGGTGTCACTGTGCCCGGACAGATCTGATGAATTGCTTTGGGGAAAGCTTTCTCATTCCTGATTCTTCATTTTGGGTAAGTCTGAAGGGGCCTTTAAAGCTGAGACATTTAGAATTTAGTCCCCTCTGTGCTGCAAAAATATGCATCAAAAATGTGGCATTCCAGTTTCTTGCTCTTTAGAGTTGAAATATCATTTATCAGACTTATAGTAGAAATACCTATTTCAAAATAAAACCCACAGAGAATTCATGATTTAGAGAGAAAATAATCGCATAAATTTGGACCTAGCAAACGTGACAGCTATATTTACATTTGTATGTCTTATTTTTTCTACCACAGAGTTCATCTATAACCACTGTCTTTAACTAATAATGTAATCAGTTGCTAGATTTTGGTTTTTTTCATATTTACAAAAAACAGTATAAATGTGTATTTTTCTATTTAAATAGTATTACTGAATGACTGAAGTCATTTGCTGTCATATGTATTATTTATATAAGTGCTCAATCATTTCACACACTGATGAGCCCTTACCCATTGCCTATTTGTGACATTATCAAATATAAATTCTTCTCCCATGTAAAAAATTGTATAATCAAAGAAATTATACCTTGTGTCATTGGTCAAGCTCCAAGTCTGGTTCTCCTTGAATGCAATAAAGATACTTTCCATTTGTACGGGATAAATCAGTGAAGCTCAGAGTATATAAATGAAGTCTTTATTTGTTTTGTTCTACCTATTTAATCAACAAAGTGTTTGGATCCTGCTTATTAAACTATACTGAACTATGGGAAAACTCTCACTCACTTGTTGGGAGGGTAAGGAAAGGATGGTAATAAAAAGGTGGGCAGTCCTAGAATGATAGCGTCCATACAGGATTTTTCAAGGGTAGTCTTAGATACCACAGCTGGTGATAGAATTATTGAAGTCATCAAGAAGAGAGTAGTGCATGCCTAACAAGGTCCACATGGGAGAATAAGCAGCATTTCAGAATCCAGGAGGCTGATGGAGAAAATGTGGTAAGGTAAAAGAAACAGATTTTGAGAGCAGACTTTGAAGGTAGACAACGTGGAGCTAGAGAGGCAAGAAGAGATCTGATTATGGAAAGTTGTATATCATGCCATAGAGTCTGAACTTACACTGTAGACTCCGAGAATGACTTAGGCATCAGACTTGATTTTGGAAAGCTCACATTGGAAGTGGTGTGTTCAATGGATGGGGAGGTGGAAAAAACCCTTTAGGGGAAAAAAATGACAATAGCAACAATGACCTCTTCATCAAACATCCCTATTTCATACCACTATAAAATTATCAATATGAAAAGTGTAACTGTTGCTTTCAGAGGTTAGCTTTTCTTCTACTAATAGGGACACTAGGAATAAAGTCCAGACCGAGTGTATGTGTATAAATAATCACCACAGTCTTAACGGAAAATATTTGAATGCTATCAGTTGAAGAAATACTTCTGTAATTCATATTTTCCAGACCCCCCAAAAAATAGAGATGTGTCAATAGAAATATTGAGTGACTTGACCTATGTCACAGAACAAGGACATAGTAAATACAGATATTGAATTCAGATATTCTAACTCTGGAACCTGTGTCCCAGTGACTGAATTAAGTAAGTTGTTAATTGTTACTCATACCAATGGGGAT
The DNA here is from genome assembly GCF_987537825.1 of Furipterus horrens. Taxonomy (NCBI): domain Eukaryota; kingdom Metazoa; phylum Chordata; class Mammalia; order Chiroptera; family Furipteridae; genus Furipterus; species Furipterus horrens. The sequence goes on along the minus strand of NW_028327173.1, from coordinate 56,249,792 downwards.
GTTCTTATAAAACGGCTTCATAAATTTTAAAAACTGTTATTAGCCCTGAAGTAGATTTTGCAATACATATTGTCAATATACAAAATACTTAATTCATTTGGAAAGTGAAGAGGCTGATCCGAAGCATGGTAATTATATTTACGTCAAAATCAGTAGTTTGTGGGCAAATTTAATTTATTTGGCCTAAACTTGCCTTTCTTCCCAGTATTAAAAAGACAACTACAGGGTACCATTGGTTAGAACTCAGGGAAAATAATGCAATTATTCTTTCACTTCTCCTAAAAAAAAATTAGGAGACCTCTGTCATTCAATATTTTGGTGTCTTATTGCAGGCAGGTTGCAGGAACCAACACGATAGAATGGGTTTGTCTTCCTTTCTCAGCTCCACGATTCCATGATCCTTTCATTTAATGAAGATGCAGCTAACCAGCAAAATGTTGATGGTTCTGATTTTTTCTTAAGGTTAAAACTGGTAGAGCACCATCTATATGGTGACCTACATTAAGATTTGGAAGCCCTCATCAACATGTCGCTTTCAAATATGGGTGTAATCCAGTAAGAATTCACAAATCCAACAAATAAAAACCAAGGCAATAGAGCCCTCATGGGCACAAATGTCATAAGTTATTCCATGCAAAAATCTAGCTCTAGGGAAAAATTACAGGTACCCAAATTTTCCTCAAGGATATGTTTTCCCAACAGACACTTCCTACAGCTGCAAACATTACAGAGAAGTTCAAGTAAACATAAGAATTATGAGTTTGTCTGATGACATGATAAGAAGTTACACTGAACTTTCTGACATCTATTGTAAAACCATAATGAAAAACATTTTTAATATACCTGCGTATTTTTCTTATTTTATTTGAAGAGGGGATTTAGGTTTTCCTGGCCAGATTTGCCTTTTAAACTGCTACAGAATCAAATGAAATGATCATGGCTACATCACTGAGTTTGTTTTATTTTGTAAAATTATATAAAAGCAGTGTTATCTCATTTGCCTCTACATCTTCATCAAATTGCTTCAGCATATGTCCTTTCACATAGCAGAAAGAAATCAAAGTTCTTCAGAAGCACAAGAAAGAGATAAAAGATAGATACTGAGTATATAGCATGCAGGGCACTGAAAGCAGTCTCTCAACGTGGCCCTACAAAGAGATGTAGAAAATAACGTGACATAGCCCAAACAGCTGGTGCGCATGACGAGAACATCAGAGATTGGGGCAGATGGCCCTAAAGTTTTTTTCCATTAAATGTTCGTACTACAGGAAGAAATGTGTCCCAGTCCCCTTGTTGTCCTCTCTCGGTGTCCCTAGCATTCTGTTGAGGGAAGAGAGGTACAGACTAACCAGGGACAATGAAGGTACTTAGATGACCAGACCATGTGCTTTTCTTGTGTTCTCAACCACCTGACCTTTGTTGGCCTTGTTTGTTTTCTGCAAACATCTGCTGGCATCTTTTACTTTTAAAGAAATGAGTTTGTCTCTTAGAGTCCAATTCTTACTTCTGAGGTGTTCAAGGCACTGAAGTAGAGCGTAAGGATAAATATGGTCACCTCGTCATTAAGGGGGTAGTCCTTACCGGGGGTATCATGACAATGACGAGAATGGCATTGCTGAGGACGATGATGATGACACCAACTGGGACCTCTTATTTTTCTGTGAATCTACATGACCTTACATTAAACAGCATTAATCTTTCCAAGCACACTCAGACCTATCACTCACATGATTTTCCCTATAACCAGTGAAGTAAGAAGGGAAGGCTGAATGCTTCAGTCTCACTTTTTGTCTCTCTTCATGCCCCGCCCCCCATGTTTCAGGCTGGACTTCTCACCATTCTCCAAAGCCACTTGGCTACCTAGTTTTTGTGACTTTGTCCAGGCTGCTTCTCACTGGCACCCTGCTATTTTCTACCGTCCCCATCCATACAAGTTCAAATCTAACTCAAATCAAATGATGTTTCCTCCCCAATGTCTTCTCTTCTTCCCTGGTTTGCAGTTCATGAAATGGGGTTCTGTGGGGTAGGATGGGTGAATAAGGAAGATGAGGGAAAGAGATAAGGAGGAGGGGGATGGAGAAAAAGATTCCCCTATAATTTTGTCTTTAAAAATTTCTTGAGGATGTGAACAAAGTGTGACAAATACTTCTGAGGAGAACATCAAATACAGTATCTTGAATTTAGAAGATAGTCAGTAAATAATGGTGGAAGAAATGAAAAAAAATAGTAAAGAAGAGAAAGAAAAAAGGATAGAGAAATTAAAACTTATTCTCTCCTAAACATACACAGTAAATTATCCAAAAAAAAATCAGATCCGGATCATTAGGGAAAATACATTTTTCTGTAAGGGGGAAACCCTCCAATTACTCTTTTCTTTTTCCTCTTAATTCACCCCGTTGGAGATTTCTGTGTATATTTGATGTGGTTGTGGTAGGAGGTGGAGGAAGAGGAATTGGATGGAGAATATAAAGTGAAGTAAGAAGAAGCAGAGTATTTGCTAAACTGGATGTTTTACTGTGAATTGCTTTGAAGTTCTTCATAGATAGTATATGCAGACCTGAATGGTAGTAAACCTGGTTGGAGCAATATCCTTATATGACATAATGAAAAGACAATAATTGGTATTTTTTTAGAAAACCAACCCTTGTCTGAAGATAACACTTAAAGCAAGAATCCTACATCAGGGAATGAAAAATGGATAACAAAAGTGTACCCTGTCCTTCTAATAAGGACAATGGCCCATTTTCTGAGCTGTGTGCTCAGCAAGTATCAGGTACTATGCCAAGTACTTTTCAGGAATGAAAACAGATTGCCAGCAGCAGCCTATCAGTCAACTCAGACTGGTCAGGCTACATTAAATGAGTTAATATATGTGAACTTGGGTACAAGTTCTTGTTTAACTTCTTTGTGCCTGTTTTTTTACCCGAAATTGGGGCAACAGTAGTACCAGCTAATATGACTGTTTAAATGAGTTGCTAGATAAAAAGAGCCTTCAAGTGCTTGCTTGGCAAAGGGAAAGTGCTCAGTAAATATTAAATTTATCATTACAGAATTTCATCAAATCTAACATATCTGAATTGTTAGTCACACCATTACTCTAAATATGATAAGAAAAACAAGATGGAGAGTCTAAAAAGAGGCCTCTGCAAGAAAGCTAAGACACCAAAATGTTACTCTCTTAAGGTTAGCATATTCCAGAAATAAAGCTTGCATTCAGAAGGGCACAGCAAGAAGAAAGGGAAAATAAAATCTCCTGAGATTTGAAACACATATAGGTACTCAAGAAGGTTTTTGATACAAGTTCTCACTATCAGTGTGATTTAAGAAAAAACTCAGTAAATAATTCAATTTGAAGTGGTCTCAGGTGACTAACATCCCCAGGTAACCACTGAAATAACACAAATCCTATCTGGAAGAATTTAACTTTATTGCAGGCTAACAGCAACCATAAGGTGGTATTGAGTATGAGACACACCTCAGAGATCGAAAAAATGCGAAAACATTTTAAAATCAATAAAATATGGCTGTATTGTCATCATAGTAATAGTCATTGCTGTCATTGTCATTCTCCTCATCATCATCCTAGGGAACGAAGAGAGTCAGGCCTGGACTATTTTAGATACCTATCCTTCATCCTATACTCTTAAAGAAAGCATAATCACAATCCATAAAGAAAAGATAACAAGGAGTCCTGGAGTTGCCCATGACATTGGAATTCACTAACATAAAAACCCTTTGGGGCTTTACTTTCTGGTTGAGATTGCACAAATATAAAAACAAAACAAACAAAAACCTTCCCTTTTTGAAGATGGTTAGATGACCCTGCATACACATGCATATCATACCCCATCCCCACGGTCAAACATCAACTGTGGTACCTCCCAGCATCTCTCCAAGGAATAAACACTGTTCTCTCGTAGGTCAAAGTTGAACTTTGGCAGAGGAATGCTTACAAATTAAAGTCTTTTGCTGAACAGAAGCAGAGTTTTGCTATAGCACAGGTCTCATGGTGATAATAAATAGCATTGTGCCAAGAACACTTGAATTTCTAAGTAAGAGCATTTTCCTATCAATTCTGGATTTAATATTGCATCGACAGTAATTTGAATTGCTCATGCAACATAAAGTATATTAGTTTATTACTTATAGTCTCCTGTGCTAGAATAGCAAAGGCAGAAAGATCTCCACTGTTAAGCAGAAGCCTAAAAATGTACATACTAGACTTACACTGTTATCAGTGAGTCTTTGACATATTTTTATCATAACCAGATCAGTTAGTGCCATATTCTAACAATCTACTAGCCGCCTCTATTTAAATAGCCCAGAGGCAACTCAATTCAATACAGTATTCCCTCACTTATCATGGGTATTACGTTCTAGAGCCCCCCGTGAAGTAGGAACTTTACATTTATTCTACACTCTTAAACCCATGTAACTTTAACAACATACATATACAGTACTGCAAAATCATGCAATATAGCGAAAAATCTGTGATTAATAGTTAAATATAATATTTTTTAAAATCCCACAATTCAGTGAGGCCGCAATAAGTGACCCGCGATATATCGAGTGACTGACTACTGTAGTCCAAATCCAACCAAACCAATGACATCCTCCACCTCCAATCCAGTCTTTCTCATCGACACTGTCACTCTGAGTAGCTACCACTGAAGTTACTTTTGGAGTCCCAATAATTAAAATCTCAGTTCTACTTAGTAGCTATATGACCTCAGGCATCTAAACTTTCTTTGTCCCTGTACTTCATCTGTAAAATCACAGAGTCACTATGAAAATCAAATAATGAGCTATTACACAAAAGACCCATCTTAGTGCCTAGCACACAGCAGGCAATAATAGGTCATTAACTTCCTTCTTATCTCCACATATCATGTCCCTTACACAAGGTGTTCTTCCTTCAAGAAATGTCTTCTTTCCTTTCTTTGTCAGGAAAACTGCTACTTTTTCTTTAAGGTCAAATCCAAATGCCATCTCCTCTGTGAAGTGGTCCTGACTCTCCAGGAAGACTTTAGAGCACTTAATTCTAAAGCATACATCACATCATGTGATAATTATTTGATTACCAATCAACCTTCATCATTCAATCAAATTCACACATAGCACACCATGCCCGCACAAACATTGCTGATCAAACACAGCACTGTTTTCCCCTAAGTCAGGATGCAACTTCAGAATCCTTTCAACTCCATGTTCCAGGCAGTAGTGGTACTAATCATGCAACCTGGTGTATCACCTCCCTTGCACAAAACAGTTAACAACTTGAGGCCAGAGGCTGTCTTGATACATCTTATAACCCATGTGACCACAGGGTAGACTGTTACCCTTCTAGACCTCGATTTCCTCATCTGTATGATGGAATGCTTTTAGGATCCCAGCTGGCTCTCAAATCTAAGACTCAATAGTGATGACCCAGGGACCCTGACTGGCCAGAGCTGGCGTCACTACAAGGAAGGTTTGCAGCACAGCTCTGTACCTGGTTTCTGCTCTGGGTCCAGGGCCATTTCTTGTCACAGAGTTAGGCGTACCTTCAGACAGTCACAAATTGAGCCCAGTGTCTATGAAATAGAAATAGAAATGGGGTGATAATTTGTCATTTTTCAACTTGGTACTTAGTAGCTGTCACTTACCAAAGCCTATCTGATTGCACCTATTTGTACCTGCTGAGAAAAACTTTGCAGCAAAAGAGATTATTTCTTTTTAACCCTTGTCTAAAAGGAAGAGCACGTATTTTTCTTTTTCTTTTTTTTTACCCAGTTGTACAGAATGAGATCAGGTTCAATCTCCCATATATATATGGACACTGATGTGTTAATGCACCTGGTCAAACTTTTGCCACTAAGCCCTGGCACTCATAATTTAAATGTCCACTGAGTTAGTTATTGAAAACCTGAATTAAAAGCAATAAGAGTCTGAAATTTTTCATTTCTATGCACATTTCTTAAAATAAGAAAACAAAAACAAAATGTTTTTTTTATATGTGACTGCATAAAAATGAAGATTTCTCTGAAGATTATTGGCTCATTCTATAAGCCAAACATTCAGGTTTAATCAGCAAACACAATCATAACATTATATACAAAGGCTGTTCCAGGGAAGAAGTTATCAATAAATAGTTGTGAGAAAACAAAAAGCCATTTCTCCAAATTTTAGAAACATATTTAGTCGATGGGAAGTACACTTATGCTAAATCTTAACATTTCAACTAAAAATTTCTGCTCTAGTGCCCAAGACCCAGCCTAGGTAGTTATTCTTCTGTAGAATTAGGTCCTGATGACTGAACTTTCACAGCACCTAAAGGGCTTACCCCACGACACACAGAACCTCCCCTGTATATCTCTGTTCACTGTTGCAATGGCGGGCTTAGTATCTCTTTCCCTACTAAACTGTGAGCTCTTGAAAAATAGAAACTCGTTATCTGTCGTATTCACCCATACTTTCCCATTGGCAAAAGCAGCCAAGCCAGAAGCCTCATGTACACAAACCTCGGCAACACATGAGTCATCAGAGAACAGTTGGGGAGACCTATTCGAGTCCTTCAAAGGCGCATCCACCAGCAGAACTCAGCAACAGGGCAAGACCACCTACGGCCACACCTCATTTATTCTCAAGCACCTAACCATGCATTCATAAGGTGCTTAGAAAACACATAATTGATCTTCACTTGAAAACAGTATTTGCTGAATGTGTTAGGTAATTTTCCATGGCAGGAAGTTGGCTGATGGCCTTCGCATATTTTCACATTTTCCTGCGTTTTGTTATTTCGCAAATCTGGCTTTGCTCTTGATTTTAACAAAGGCTTTTCTCCCTGAGCAAAATAGATGAGCAGTTCAGCAAGACAGGGCAGCTTTTATCTGCAAAAAAAAATCTGCTTTTCAGCAGAGCAGACAATACGCAAGCAAAACGGAGGCAACCGCATGCAATATTTCCAAAATGTGAATTGTGATTCTTTTCTCCTGTGAGATGTGCAAGTGGCAAGATAGTTTATTCCTATGTGACACTGATAGCAGGTCCTGAATGCTTCTGAATATATCACTTTTATTGTCTTTTATATTGAATTACTGTGAAAGAAAAAAAATACTTTTGTGAGAATTCAAAATCAAAATAGTTTAGGAGCTTTTAGAATTCACCTCAAGGACATAAAGAAAAACTTAAGAAAACAAATAATTTTGTTCTGCTAAGGATAACATGTACCACTCCCACTGAGAGAGGGAGGGCCCCTTCCCAGACGGGGAGACATTATCAAATATTTATGCTGACTTTCAGGAAAAACGGTTAAGTGTTCTCTTTGGGGTTCAGGCACTCTGAGCCCTGTCCCTGCTGTTTTAGAACTTGCCATTTAATGGACAAAAATGGCCTCAGGGTGCATGGGCCTGTAACATTTCAGTGCTGTGTGCTCCTTCTAGGACTTGGTTTCAGATGCTTCCTAATGGTGTAGAACACCAGAAATCTCACCTCACCACTGTCCAACAATCAGGAAGATTCTTGTTCAACATATAACATGTCTTGGTTTTTCAGATAAATTTCTTGGAAGGTTTCCTATTCTTTCCATGCAATTAAACGAAGTTAAGTTGTTTTAACTGCTTTAATTTCCAGCTTATCATTTTCTATTTAGGTAAGAGGAAGTTGCCTGCGATAAGTTAAAATCCAAGTGGCTTAGCATGACATAAAAGCCTCTTTATGATCTGATGTCCGACTACTTGTCCAGCCTGTTTCTCAGTCTCCCCGCATTCTTATCTTACCTACTGTAGTCTTATCTTACCTACTGTAGGTGTCCTGTGGTTCTTGGGAGGCTTCCTGCTTTTTGATGGCTTCGTATGTTGGTATAATTCCTTCTACCCAAAACTTCAGTTCTGGAAAAAAATTAAAGCCAACAAAACCAAACCAAAATAATCTGTCTTCAGACTCTGAAAGCTTCACCTCCTCTCATGGTATTCCCTAGCCTTTCTATTGTCTGATCATGAAATCAGTCCCTAGATTCTTATGGAGTCCATAAATGAATAGGTATTCAACAGATAGATAAAATAGATATAGACATATCACAAATATTATACAAAGATATATGTTATAATTATAGTCTCATTAGTTGAGCACATACTATGTGTGTGGAATTATCCTGGCATCTTTAAACACATTTCCTCTAATACTTTCAACTGCAATTCATGTAAATACTCTTATCCCCCATTTTACAGTTGAAGAAACTTAGTCAAAGGGGATAAATGATTTGCTTGGGGCAATTGCTAATAAGTAGTGATGTCAAGATTCAATCAAGATGCCTTTTTACCTTATGGATAGTTTATTTCCTGGCCATATATTTATTTAGCTATATGTCTATCTATTCCAATAAATTATAATGCCTTAAAGGAAGAATTACATCTTGGATCCTTAGTCCTTGAAACTCATTCTTTGGCACATATTAAGTGCTTAACAACTGTTGGTGAATCAATAAATTAAATGAATATAATAACTTGCCTCTGAGGCTTTCAGGTGAAAAAAACAGTGTAAGTGAAAAATCAAGATGCTTGTATTATCTCTTGATGTTTTGTTTCAGTTATTTTTAAGAAGAAATGTGAACAAAAATAAGATTTGGGGATAGGTAGACTATATTCTAATCTCAGCTCCATATTGGACAACATTCCCATCTACAGAGTTCTAAACTGTCAAATGGAGATTATAAGAGTTTCTTCCTCTCAGATTTATGAAGTTTAACTCTGATAAAGCCTATAAAAAGCCCTTCATTCATAAATACCAAAGTAGTGTTTATTGTGGTGTTATAAATGTCGAGTGATCAGTTCTCTTTCTCATTAGGGAAGAAATCCCATAAGGGCAGGAACTGTCTGTTCTTGTTGCCACTACATCATCCTAGTATAATATCTCACACATGTGGCACTCAACAAACTTTTCTTGAATACACTTTCATAACTCATTGTCTCGTAAAATGCTATCATGGACACTTTGTGTTTCTAAGATAAGGCATGGTGTAGAAATGGAGGGTAAGAGCAAAGAGAGAGATTAATTTTCCATACATGAAAATCAACAGAGATTTTTGCATCGAAAACTGACAACAAAGGGGAAAGAGTATAATAAAAGAAAAGAAGTCCAGGAAAGTAGGAGCAAATGGGACCTAAGTGGGGTGACCAAGACATTTCCTTAGAAAGAAAAGAGAACACTCAAACTTTTAGCATATAGGTATATACAGTTCTCAATGCATATTAATGCATAAAAGTGTATTTTCTCCCTCCCAAACACACACACACACACACACACACACACACACACCATACACTTTACCAAGAAACTGGCTTTGATCTGCAGGTTTTATTCTCCATTCTCTTTCCTCTAATTCCTCCTCTCTGGAGCCTTCAATACTGAGCTAACTATAAACATTAAAGAAACTCGTGTTTGCTCCAGACAAGTAAACTTTACCTCTCTGAAGCTCTAATCTGGAAAATGAGAATAGTAACCTACCACTTCTCATAGTAACAGTGAGGACTGAAAAAATATACATTATATATGTGGCATATAGTGAGTACTCAGTAAACATCTATCTATTGCACTTCCTACTTCTCTTATCCTTTCTCTATTCATCCTACACCATAAGAAATAGTTTGTAACTACTGAGACTCAATTCAGCAGAGGTGGAAACACACATAGACACACACACACTCAAACACCTTACCTTTTCCCAAATGTAATAGTACTAAAGTTTAATATCTCCAAAGAATAGTATACTTGGTAGAACATTCTGAGATCTTTTAACTACAAAGACCAATGCTAGTAGCACCTTGAAATACAACCTTTGGGTCTCTTTAGTTTGAAAAATCTTCAAGAAGTTCTTTGATACTGAAGAACATACAACATACCTATTTCTGGTAGCTTTAAACTATAATTGTGCAGGGTCCCTAGTGGGAAAAAAAATAAAGCCTTATAAAGAAAAAGAAAAAAATAGAACATCTCAATATAGGCTTCCAGAGGGAAAATCACCTCTCTCACTAGTTTGCAAGAATTCTTAACAGAGCTCTTCCCCTTCATATCATGGAGTGTGGAAGCTGCCAGGAAAAAGAACTGAGTTATAATAGGAGGAACAAGAAAAAGAATCACAGTGCTCCATAACCTGATCAGTTTTGACAAGCTGAACATCCTTCCTTCCTCATCACACATGTTATGGAAATTTGACTTATTTTATCTTCAAGGAGGTGAACACAATGTATAAAATAAATAGAGTCTTCCCAGGATATTCATTTTCTTAGAGTAATAGACAAGTGCATTAACTTCACATAAATTCTATGCCTAAATATACCAACTAACAATGTGCTACCATATACCCATCTCTCTGCTTCCTTTAAATGGGTTGAACTCGACCTTCAAAGCCCTTGAAATGTAAAAAGAACTTACTCTTTTCTGACATTTATGAGTATCTTTTCTGCTTCACTGCCTTTTACCGCCTGGAAATAATAGTGAAAGCATTGTAGACGAAACCTGCTATAAACACTGACAAATAACAGGAAAGGCAGACAGTTTTTATTCCAGGCAGGTTAAAGCTAATCTAATCAAATCTAATTCTCTCTCCTTCTGTAAGCCTACCACTATGTTCAATTTATTTTTTGATTAGAAGTGCAATATGATAGTCCTCTGTTGGACTGCAGTTAAACAATACGGAGGCTAACCTTTGCCCTACAAATAGTCTTGATGGAACAACAGATTTTAAAGGTTTATAAAAAAACAAACAACAACACTCTCGGACTAAAGTTAAGTTCTAAGAAGTTTCTAAGGGAAACCGTTTCTCAGTGTTTTTTTAACTCTGAAAACTCAGATTGGTTCTAGTCTAATCAATAATAAAATACACCTAAGAGGAAAGTGTTCTTTGATCCTGGGTTTCAAGAGATTTAAGAAAAAAAGCTCTTTGACAATGGCAGTAAAGACATTACATTGCATGTATTTAAATATTGAAAAATAAGGACAATGACACCAGTGGCAGAATTCAGCAATTCAGCTAGCAAGGTGCAAAGAGCCACTTTCTTTTCATTGAACAAATGTAGAGTCCCTCATCAAAAATAGAGTTCCCTTAGTGAGCACAAAGCAAGGCTACATGCCCCCCAAATAATTGTGCATAAGTGACAAGTTTGCCTTTATGTGAAAAGTTTTCATTGACCAATAAATAAATCATCCTGTTTCTACTACTCCTTAATTATGGTATAAAGCAAATGTACATCAACCTATACACACACACACACACACACACACACACACACACACTCATATCCCTCTTTCATACACATACACACACACACACACGCTTACTTCTACCTATAATGCACCAGTGATAGGCAACACTATCATACTGTGTTTTAAAGTTTTATATTTAGAGACAGGAAGAATGTTACCAAAGGTCTTAGAAGAAGAAAGAGGAAAAGACCACCATTTTGCTTCATCTCCAAATTAACATTAGTATATGACCTTCATGTAAAAGACTAGGAAATGTTCCACAATATGTTGGGATTTCAATGAGATGTTTGATATTTCTTGTATTGAACTGGAGGAAAATATGAAAAGTGGTAGTTGCAGAAGATAGTTCAGTGATTTCTTACAAATATTCTTATTATGTGATCCAGCAATTATGCTCCCTGATATTTACCCAAAGGAGTTAAGAACTTATGTTCACACAAAATCTGCACATGGATGTTTATTGCAGCTTTATTCATAATTGCCAAAACTTGGAAGCAAGATGTCCTTCAGTAGATGAGTGGATGGATACAGTGTTGTACAACCAGACAATGAAATATTCAGCACTAAAAAGAAAGAAGTTATCAAGTCATAAAGAGACATAGAGGAAACTTAAATGCATATTACTGAATAAAAGAGGCCAATCTGAAAAGGCTACATACAATATGATTCCTATTGTACAATAGGTGTACAATGAAGAAAGTAAAAATAAATACCAGTCTTTGCCAGGAGATGGGGGAGGGAGGTATAAATAGGTGAAGAATAGAGGATTTTTAGGGCAGTGAAATTATTCTGCATGTTACTATAATGGTGGATCCATGTCATTATTAATCTCTTCAAACTTATAGCATGACAACACCAAGAGTGAACCCTAATGTAAACTATGGACTCTGTGTGATAATGATGCATCAGTGTAGGTCCATCATTTGTAACAAATGTGCCATTCTGGTGAGGGATGTCAAAAGTGAGGGAGAATATGTATGTGTGGGGCCAGAGAGTATATAGGAAATCATTGTTCCTTCAGCTCCATTTTGCTGCAAATTTAAAACTGTTCTTAAATATTTAAATGCATTCATTTTTTTATTTAAATTTTTTCCATCTGATTTTTGTTGCTTTCAGGTGCACAACCCAGCAGCCACATAGTCATACACTCCTTACTGTGCTCCCCCAAATCCTCCAGCACCCCAACCAGCACCACAGAGAACTATCATAACACCACTAACCACATTCCCTACAATTTGCTTATATCACCCACAAATCTGTACTTCATAATCCCTTTACCTCTTTTACCCAGTCCCCCAACCAGCCTGCACCCCTTTGGCAATCACCAGTTTGCTTCTGTGTCTATGGGTCTGTTTCAATTTTGTTTTTCATTTATTTTGTTCTTTATATTCCACATATAAGTGAAATCATATGGTATTTGTCTTTCTCTGATTGACTTATTTCATTGAGCTTAATATCTCTCAGTCTATGCTGTCACAAATGGTAAGATTTCATTCTTTTTTTATGGCCATGTAGTATTCCATTGTATATGTACCACCACCTTTTTTATCCATTTGTCTATTGATGGGCACTTGGGATGCTTCCATATCTCGGCTACTGTAAATAACATTGCAATTAACATTGGGGTGCATATATTTTTTTGAATTAATGTTTTGGATTTCTTCAGATAAATTCCCAGACTGAAATAACTGGGTATTAAGGCAGATCCATTTTTAACTTTTGAGGAACTCCATACTGTTTTTCACAGTGACTGCACCAGTCTGCATTCCACCAACAGTACAGGAGGATTCCCTTTCCTCCACATCTTCACCAGCACTTATTGTTTGTTGATTTATTGATGGTAGTCATTTTGGCAGGTGTATCAAAATACACCTTTGGTATTTTGACCGAAATTGTGTTGAATTGATAGATTGCTTTGGATGGTATAGACATTTTAATAACAAAGTTTAAGTGTATTTTTTAAGTGACAGGTGTGATAAAGAGAAAAAGACACCTGCCTTGGCTGTCAGTGTGCCTTAGTTCTAGTCTGGGTCTTTCTACTAACCAGGTAGGTGGCCACGGTCTCTCATAGAAGTGTTCTCATATGCAAAATTGGTAGAGAGGGTGAATATGTTTAATATTTTCTAAAGTTATCTCTAAAATTTGTGTAGGCCTAATGATCACACAAGAGGGGAAAATGATAGATTATTGCCACCCTAGGGGGAAAAGAGAACCCTAGGGGTATCTACCAAAGTATTCACAGTTTTCTGTCACCGACTTTGGTGAGAGATCTACAAAGATGTAATACTGTGGCAATGACATTGTTGACAAAAATCAGCATTTTGAAAAACTCTCAATAAGGTAGAAAGATGGGTAAATACTAGTGATTAAATTTGAGAATGATAAGTGGAATAGGTCATAAATTCAGCTTTAAAAAAAGCCATTGTTTCAATAAAAGATGGGTGAAAATGTTTGTTGGACAGGAGTTGAAGGAAAAAAGGCCTTAGGTTTCAGTGACCAGAAAGCTGAAAATGACTGACACAGCTGCTAAAGAAAAGAAATAATCGAGGAAACTAGAGATTAATCTGGAGCAGACAATATCTGAGAATTGATTAAGCATCAAAATCATCACATAGAAGAAAGACAAGGCATATTGTTTTGAGCAAAAGATAGAACTAGGTCTATCAAGTGGAAGGTCAGGGAGATAGACTTTGACTTCTTACAAATAACTTTGTTTCAAGTATCCGAAAGTGTTTCTAGGATGTTTACTATGCCTCAGGAATAATCAAGATGTGGGGCTACAGAGACAGGTACAGACTCATGCTCAAGGAGCTCATGGGCCAGTAATCAACGGGCTGCTTTGAAAGGAAGTGAACACTCCAAAGGAAGAGGTAGGCACAGAAAGGGTTACTGACGACTTTTAAAGGGAAATCCTGTACTGAGTGATTTGTTAAGTTAAACCTCCTTTTTTAAAGAGTCCATCAATAGATGAATAGATAAATAAAATTTCTTTCTTTCAGCCATGAGAAAGAAAGAAATTCTGCCCCTTGTGACAACATAGATAAACCTAGAACACATTATGCTAAGTGAAATAAGTCATACAAATACTGTATTATTTCACTTAAATGCAGAATCTAAAACCAAGAAATTAAAAAGTCAAACTACGAAAACAAGAACAGAATGGTGGTTCCCGGGGGCCGAGGATGGGCAAAATGGGAAGACGCTGGTCAAAGGATGTAAGCCTGCAAGTTATAAGATGAATCTACTCTGGGGATCTAAAGTACTGTATGGTGGCTATATTTAGTAATGCTGGATTACATACTTTAACTTTCCTCTAAAAAAATAGATCTTCAGTGTTCTTATCTCTCTCTCTCTCACACATACACACACACACACACAAATAGCCACTATGTGAGGTGATAGGTGTGTTAATTAACCTATTTGTGATAATTATTTCACAATGTATGCATATTATCAAATCATCTTTTTATACTCTCTAAATATATTCAGTTATATGTGTCAATTATACCTCAATAAAGCTGAGGGGGAAACATAAAAAAAACTCCTTTCAACTTTTATTCCAGGCTACTGGTTCAAGGTGTGACAGGGTATTACCTTTAAAAATTGTATTAAGTAAGCCAGTCTTACTTAATTGTACTTATATACCAAGTACCAGAGCTTCAGTCACAGGGAGTAGATAAACGGAAAGAGAACTAATGGTTACCAGTTCATTCATCCTTTCAACAAACAACTCATTAGGGTCTCCTCATATCTGCTCTGTGTAGGGCTGCCCCTGTGACGTCGAAAGCTCACTGTTTTCTCATGAGCATTTCTCGGGACCCAGTGCCATCCATGCATAATCTCCCATTATAATGAAGCCACCATTTCTGAAAAAAATAATTTTAAATTAGGACTGAGAATACTTCAACTTCCCAAGAGGTGGGGCACCAACAACTGCCCATTTTCAATGTTGCTGTCAGCATATCAAGTTCCCGAGAAGATTCACTACTCATTACCAGTTCAGGTGATGTTTTGTGACAGGCTACAATGAATACAAATCCCAAGAATTACCTTGGAGGCTTCTCAAAATAATACTGTAAGGTTTCCTCAGTGTGGCTGCTAAGTCTTATGGTGATAAATCTCCCCCAATAACACTACTTATTCAATTTAAGGCTGCAAGCTCAGAGAGATTGATTAGATGAGTTGTCCACTAGTCAAGGGGAGAACACAGGATCTATCCTATCTTATTTCATCTTCTGGTTTAATCATTATAAGTGTTATGTAATGTGACATTCACACATTATTGAAGACATGCAAGGAAAAAAATTGCATATCACTAATCAGCAGATCATTTTTCATTTTTATTTCTTGCAGACTCTAAAATTAATGATGCCCTCCCTTTTCTATTAAATCCTTTTTTTAAAGTTATATTAAATAAGATATTGAACATAGGAACAATAAGTATTTCTTTTCTCTTTTGCAATTTTGGTGCTTTTCACCAAACTAATGAATCACAGCAGTGTTCAGAAAAAAGGCTTTGTTCCAGTTCGTTACATATTTGACAAGCAACTTGCTCCTTCAGGATCCAACATGTTCTCTCCCGTCTGATTCTTTCATGTCTGTTATTCCTCTTAAACTTGCTGGTTGCAGCACACTTGGATGCCATTTGCAATCTGCTAATTGGGTCCAAGGGAGCGTCCACATGGACTGGGGCAGTGAGGCCATGTTGAGCTCGCCAGACTCCGTGCTCTCTGCCAGGATCCGCCCCAGCTGGCACCCTCTTTGGAAGGGCTGCAGGGGAGTCCCCTTGGCTGTGGGAGCTGATGGAGGTGGCATTCTGGCTCCAGGCCAGAATCAGCCTGAATCAGCCAGGGGAGAAAGGGCTGGTCCAACCATCTTGATCTGCATCTTCTCCAATGATGTACTGGGGGATTTTAATTAAGAAACTCTTTTAATATGCCATTGTAAAAAATACATACATTGAAGAAATCTCATCAAAGAGGTCAGAGTCCTCTGAAATGTAACCTTTTACTAGGGCCCAGGAATTTTTGTTTTTTAATTTTAAAGTAAAACAGTCTATTAGAACATTTGCCTCTTCCCTTCCTGCTCAAAATAAGCCAGATTCCATAGGTTATAATTCTCCAGCCTCTTTCATACAGTACCTTCATCCTCAACAATTTAAGTGTTACTTCATCCTGAGATTTCTCAGCCAGAGCTTTCAAATTTCATCCATGGGTGGATAAAACTGCCTGCTTTGGCACAATAGCTTTGTACACAGGGCAGGCCGGACATTCTGTGCAACCTCCTCCTTCCATGTTTTATTCACATATAGCTGTTCTCCTCCCAAAAGCCACCTTCCTTCAGGGAACACAGAGGAGATGATCCATTGAAATATCACAAGTGAGAAAAGCAGCAACAGGTTTGGACAGTTGTGTCTATACTAATGCTACTACGTACATCATGAGCTTTGCAATCATGTTTAGGTCAATGAGGGACAGCATATACAATGGCTGTCCCATGAGACTATAACAGAACTGAATTCCCAATAAGAAATGGAAGGACATGTGGTTCAGGAGGAGTTCTTTTTCCTCTAATAAGAGCAATATTCATGGGGTTTGGTAATAGATTTCCTCTTACTCACAGCAACCCAATGTTGAGTGCACAGATTACATCCCAATCAGTCACCACTGACCTGTTGAGCACAGAGGAACCTGTCCCTTCTGCACCATATATTCAAGGGTGATAGAGCCCTCCCAGATCTAACCTGATGGCTTCACAGTACATGGCTATGAATTCTTTGTTGAGGACCTAAGATCTTGTACAAGGACACAGGTCCACAGGAGCTACCTTAGCAGGTATTAACAGCTATTGCCACCTTAGTAAAAGCTTTCTGTGGTAGCGTGCAGTCAGCCTGTCCCTGTACTTGGGAAATATTTTCAGGTTGTAACAACGTAAAGCATAGATAAAAATTTTTTTTCTATCAATTCAATGTCAGAGAGAGCTCTTTATGCCAGATTGGGTCAGTGGAACCAAAAACTAACTTCCAAAGTCAAAATATTAAGCCCTGGGTTCCACACTCTAATGTTAAACACTCTCTTCTTCTTCTTCTTTTTAACTAATATCACAAAGTTTCTTAATCAGACCACTGTTCCCACATGCAGTAGGCAAAGCCACATTGCCATGACAATATCTCTGTCCTTTACCTCTCTCCATCTTGATTTCTTATTTCTATTGATGCTCAGGTTACTTTTCACTCGCTCTCGACAGTCACTGTTATGGTGACGTCCACCTTACCCAGCCAGTTGCTCCGCAATATTTCCAATCAGCCCAGCCCACATCCCTGTTCACCAAGCAGCACTGACAACTTCGATGTTCTATTTCTGACCCTGCTGGGAGGAAACGGGGAGAGGGCTTGCGGGGCAGCGTGTGTCACGTCTACAGTCGTGTACAGTGACGTCCTAGGCCTTCACATTCACTCACCACTCACTCACTGACTCACCCGAGCGACTCCCGGCCCTCCGAGTTCCACGCATAGTAAGTGCCCTACACAAATGTACCATTGTTCATCTTTTATACCATCTCTGTGCTGTACCTTTTTTATGTTTAGATGCACAAGTGCTTACCACTGTGTTACAGCTGCCTGCAGTATTGAGGACAGCAGCGTGCTGTACAGGCTTTCAGTCTAGGAGCAAGAGGCTACACCACACTGCCTCGGTGTGTCGCAGGCTCATGTCACCTATGTTTGCGGAAGTGCACTCTGTAATGTGCGCACAAGGACATAATCACCTAACAACGCATCTTCAGAATGGACACCCATCATTAACTGACACATAATTGTATTAGAAAATTCAAATGTTTCCATTTGGGGAGAATGTGAACTAGCTGTGGAATGGGAAGGGAAGAAAACCCTTCAAACTTGAATTTGGAACAAAAAGGCCTGGACTCTAGTCCTAGACCTGCTACTCACTTGCCCGTGAAGCCTCTTCAGGCCTAGGTTTCCTTTGCTGTGAGATAATAATATTTGTTTCAAAGAGCAGCTACAGAAATATATCCACATGCACAAAGAGGCAGCACTCTTAACTGTGGTAAATGAAAAAATAATTAAAATAACAAGTTTTTACTAGAAGGTGAAATGACTACATAAATAATGGGATAGTCATTCCATGGGCATGTATCTATTTAGAATGCATGATTTAAGCTAGGCATTCTTTACTATGTACAAGGTACTACTTCAAGCATCGGACCTGAATTAACATATTTAATAATCAAAAACAGATGGAAATCAGAGGCACAAAGAAGTTAAGTACTTACCAGAGGTTCCACACTAGTAAGTGTCAAAGCTAGAATCCTAACCCGTTCTGACTTCCAACTGTGCTCATGCTGCCTCTCAGAGCAAATGTGTCCCAAAACTCTTGAGAAAAATATCTTGCCTCACAGAGACCAATGGAGTTTACTCCAAATGAAACTATCACCTTTCCAAAGTGTGGGAGCAAATAGAGGTTGAGATTAAAGGTAACACACCACAGTGCAAGTAACATACAGCCCTGTACACAAAGGCTTCAAGAACACAAGTGGAGGAAAAACAACCCTGTTTTTATTGGAGTTCATGGCACTTAAAAATATAGCTTCTTGGACAAGATGAGAACATCCAAGAGTATGAGACATACTTTGGAGGGTGAAGACTGGTTCCACACGCCACACACAAAATCAGATTTTCAACCGATACCTCCCTGCACCCATGCGCAAAGTATAACATGTTCATTTTCCTGCTTCCTGTAGGGAAGCCAATGTCAGCTACTAGCTTCCCAACCTCATCATCTGGGACTCCCAAAACAGTGCTCTCTTCCCTGACTCTACTTATTGCCTATATCTTATACTCCCAGAGGCTTGCTCACACATCTCTCTAAGTGAAATTTCCTTTTCTTCAGTCATCTATGTCCCCTCCACTTTCGAGGGTCCAACCTCCTCTCCAACTGCCAGCAAACCCACACCCTGCCCCTCCTCAGAGACCGCACCCACCTCACCAGGTCTGATTCCTTCCTCATCCGAGCTTCTGTAGCGTTTGCAGAGTGAGCCACCCACCTGAATCTCTTAGCAGTAAGGGCTGACTTGATAGCCAGCCGTGCCAGTCCCTCTGTTAGACCTGTTCCCTGGCGGGGAGGACTGGCTAGCGCTTCCAATTCTAGGTGCTTTCTTGTGGCCCGCAGAGTGACTGATGGGTCAGCATGTCTGGGGGCCTGGGGTCTGACACAGTCTGCTATCTATAATGTGCATATTAAAACTATAAAGAGGTGTGAGGGGAAACATTGTTTTGGTCACTCTGAGAGCAGAAATTGGACCATGGGACTTAAAAAAATATATCATTAGATATAAAACTGGAGAAGATAAAATAATCAACATTTCAGTTCCGAGCTTACATATGATTTTATACCTTCCTTTTCCCCAAAGCTTCTAGACAACAATCATAGCTCAGCCCAAAGGCTAAAAAGTAGCAGACAGAAATCCTGGTTAGCACATGAGGCTGTCCCATCAGTTAAATAATGAATAAACATCTACCAACAGAGGGCTGAAGTAGTAATTGCCTGTGCTGCTGCTTCAGAGGACAGTGGCCTGTAGGTACTAAGAGCACAGGCCAATTACTAACACTGCTCACAATCTGTGTGGCCTTGGATATGTTACTTAACATCTCTGTGCCTCAGTTTCTTGATCTGTAAAACTGGGTTAATAGCAGTATCACTACCTCAAAGCTTGTCATAACAATAAAACGTGACACACTTAGAAACATGTTAGCTTATACTATTGTTTGCAAAACACCTTTTTATTATATTATAAAAAGTGTCTATACAGGAAAGAAGAAAGTAGTTGTTTATATCTGTTTAATGTGGAAGAAGAACAAATTCACTCAATGGACTCACTTTTAACAATGCTTAAATTCCTTGGGCATCATTGTGTATCTCTCACAAGACAATCACAGAGCAGGCTTGCTTTTAGGAGGCGTGTGATTCCAGCTAGAGATGATGGAGTCAGTCTTCAATTAACCTGCTGCTACCAGTTAATCCTAAATAAACTATTCCTCTTCTAAACAGATGAGCTTTCAACGCTTACAAAAATGAAGCCAAAGTAATTTCTGTGAGCTTGCAGGGCAGGGAGAGGACTGAGTTTAATGTGACCACAGAACTCCATTTTTGATGGGATTTATGCACCATCCTGCACTCTGCTGTTGGTGTCAACAAATGGCAGAAAAATAGCCCACAACTGGCAAAAAACAAACATAAATTATAACTTCAACTGCCCTTATTCTCTTAGCTGACCAAATTATCTCCATAATGATGTTGGACATTGGCTGGGGCTGAATTTTCAAACAGACACACACTCTGATCATTTGTGCAAAATAAGAAATCACTCCCACCTAAAAACACTTTCCACAGCCAAGGACATAGGAGCAGTTTCTCCTCAAGGCTGGTGTGTTTTCCAAAATACCCACTGCCTATTGCTTCCTCTCCGGCCCTGAAAAGTGGGAAGGACGAGCTTGTCTGGATTGATAACTTTTCTCACTCTCTCTTTTTTTCTTATTGATTTCTTCCTACAACCATCTCCGGCAAGATTAGAAGACCAGAATTCAGAGCAGCTTGAAGTATTATACTTTTTAGTGTAAATTATTTCATTTCACTGGGGTTTCTTGTAGGGCATTTTAAATGATATTTATCTTATTGAGCCTTTTTATAAACAATCTCCAATCCTATTTTCCAGAGACAATAGAAGTGAAATGGAACAGTGTGACTTTGAATTAAGTGACAAGGTCTCCATGTTCCAACTATCCCACGTTCTCAGTGCATTCACAATCAAGGCAGTAGTCCTACAGCTCAAGCCGGGGCACTTCCTGCCCTCACCCAGTCTTGATTTTGCAACTCCTGGCTGCCTTGGCTTAAGCACAGCCATGAGGTTGGTGGCTTTGTAGCAATGGCAGAGACAATTTTTGGAGGACGGGAAAGGCCATTGCATCTCATTCCACCTGCAGAGGAGTGCAGGCCGAAGTAAAGGCCAGAGACCGGTAAGACCCTTTCTCTTGGGACTGCCTGTACCGAGGGGCATGGGAATAACAGAGGGCCTTCTCTCTCACCTCATTCTCTGTGGCTGGAGATAAAGGAATGGTTAGAGAGGCCTGTAACTCTTTAGACACCTTTGCTCCCGTGAGGCTAAAAGAAATCAGACTAAGCTGAACGTTACCACCTTCTAACGAATGCGCCCTGTGATATCTGTCTATGTCTCTCACTCTCCCTGACTCTTTCTGCATCTTTCAGGCTATTTCTATGTGCATGTACACGTGTGAGTATCTGCCTGTCTCTCCCTCTGGGCATGACACACTCCAAGTTCATCTTCCTGTACCTTTCTCTCTCTGCTCCGCCTGTCTGCCCCTGTGCCTCTCCCACAATGGTTCTTGTCAGTCAGGGCTGCATTAGGACTTTCACGGGCCCTTGGCTTTGTTACCCTCACGGGCTCCTTCCTTGTATAAACAGTTAATGACAGCAATAATATAGAGGCAAATATAATCCAGGATGGTTCCATCATTATATATTCATCAGTATTATATTCAATTTTTTCCTCCTGATTAAAAAAATAAAAACATGTTTGTGTATACCTAAAACCACTGCGAGCCTGAGACCTTGGGCTTTGCTCCTCAGTGTCAGTATCTCCCCCTCTACCCATCTCTCTCTCTCTCTCTTTCTCTCCCCACACACCTACGCCTGCATGTGCACACACACACCACGCCTTTCCCACCAGGGGACTGGCCCTGCCTTCTCAGCCTAGAAGAGCGCAGGCTAGATCATTTCGTCTACCTCTGCTCTAAGCTTTGGGGCTCATGTTGTTCAGTTTCCTCACATTCTTTCACTTCTCACAGGTTAAGATGGTGACTCTTGTCCTTATGCCGGAATGCTAAAACTCTAAGTTTCTGGTAAGAACTTCAGGAGAGAAAGAAGCGTAGTATGTGTGTCTGCGGCTTTGGTTACAGGCTAGTCACAAAGAGTTCTCCAAGCGGCCGTCTGGTCCACAGACATCTGCCTCAGGGTTGCAGCTGAAGCCCCAAGCTGGACTCCTGTGCTCCTGTCCTTGCCTGGTTTTCTGCCTCTCTCACTGGGGGAACTGGCTGGATGAACGCGGCAGGATGTGGCCATCTATCTCCCTATCCACAAACATGTGCTGGAACCCTGTTGTGACACAGCTTCCACATGCCATCATTGGAGGATGCCTTAGCATCTCATGCATAATAAAGCTTGATCGGCCTGCTCTGAGGTCTGGCAGGACAGGCACATGGTATGTATCGGGAACAACTGGATTTGATCACTGAGAAACCTCATACAAGAACCCTTCCTAATCATTTGTCTCCAAACTAACCATCTTCCACATTCTACCTCCAAGAAATAGTTTTCAGGTTCAATATTTGGTTCTTTAACTTGTTTCCATAATAGTCCTAATTAAAAAGCCCTCTACCCTCGAAATAAATCCCTAAGCTTTTTGCTATCTCCCTGTGAAATAAAATAAAATAAAATTGATTTTCTTCTTTATCAGCAAAACTTATAAATTAAAGGCAAAAATCCCAGGAAGCCAGCACATTAAATTTATCTTAATGCTACTAATGGTACAAAAAAAAAAAAAAAAAAAAAAAAAAAAGCCTTTTTTTTTTTTGCCTGTTAAAGTTTTGAAAAACAACTAAATCCTACCTGCTTCAATCATACTTTCCTATCTATTTTTCTTACCCCCACCAGCAGAATAAAAATTATGTCCACTGTGCTCTTGTCAAAAGATTTCTCACTTTTAGTAGGATAATCTGACCATTTCTAGACCCAAACCCTTACTTTTTGCAAGTTTTTTGCATCAATAATGTCCTCTTCCTATTTGCCTTTATTTGCTAACAGAGTTCCTTCTCTGAGCCTTTGGCGTTACCTACACACATTTACCTTCTAATTTTCTTCTGGTCTCTGAGACTTGTCAACAATTCACCTTACCTTAGACTAGAGGAAAAATTTTAAATTATAAATCTAATAATGGTAATACTTATAAGCATAAATTTCTGTCCTTTCAATATCCTATGCATATCTAACTCAGTTCCCTGACATTTCCATTGGCTTGAACCACTGAGGAAATTCTCATCTTCCAACAGGCAAGGACACAGAAAGGATAAATGACAAAGAGATCGGGTTTCTGATAACATATTCATGAAGATTCCTTTTTGCACGGTCACATGAAGTCCATAAGTTAGGCTGAATATGTGAAATTTCCAGTTGGAACCCCAACATCTGAAGAAAAGATGTCACCTATTTATTTATGATCTAGCTGTGAATCCCCTCACTCTGAGGTTCACCTTTGAGGGCACAAATGAAAGAATTGCAGTGAAAACAGTAAGGCTGATGCCTGTATTCCTATTTCCTCCTCCTATCTTAGCATCATTGAAGAAACATAGAAAACATAGGAAGAATGGGGCTTTGATGAGAAAAAAATATATATATGATAATTTGAAATCACAACAGATGAATAGTTAACATTTCAAGGCCATACTTGACGCAGAAGATCAAAAGGAGTAAGACACAGAGAAGGACTGTTGGATTTTCTTTTTACTCTTGATTTCTAGGTCCTGATGATTTGTGCCTTCCCTGAGCTAATGTGGCAATTATCACTGAATGGACCTCATGTCCCTGCTCAGACATACATAATACTTCAATGAGCTCTACCCCAGACTGCCTGCATATGTCTGAGTCTGTTTACCTATAAATGCTCTATTATAATATATAAAAGCAGATAAAAAGTAAAAATAAAAATTATTATTAATTCAGCTGGTAAAGGGGTATATCAGAACACAATATGAGTTAGAAAAAGAAAATGGACTTTCCTCCTTTCAAGGGAAAAACAGATTTCAGTACTATGTAACATCAGCCATAGAACAACAAAGCTAGCACCGAGCTCAGTGGTACTTACCACACTGCCCTGGGTGCTCTGGGGCACTGTGGAGGTCATGGGTCACCGAAGTGGGGTGGCAAGTCCATGGAAACAAATGCTCCTTCTGTGGGTTCCTCACGGTGGGTGTCCATGAGACACTGCCACAAGAATGACTCTACTCTTCAAGAAATTAGTTTGAAAACATAGGTAATTCCTCTGACAGATAAAAAAATACAATAAAGCTTTCTCCTGAGAAATAGGAATCTGTGCCATTAAAAAAAAAATTTCCAGATGTCACTGCAGTAGTGTTGATAAAGCTAAAAACTGGAAATAATCTAAATATCCAATAATCAAATATTGGCATACACTTAGTATAGAGTTTTAGCCAGTATTAAAAATGATGTATGGTGATTACCAGAGGGAAAGGTAGGTGGGGTCACACAGAATATGGTAAGGGGGAGGGCAAATGTATACTAGACAGGACTTGACTTGGGGTGGTGAAGTCACAATACAATATACAGATGATGTGGTACAGAACTGACATTGATTAATAGTTTTATCACCCTAATAAATTCAACTTTTAAAAAATAAATAAATAAAAATGATATTGTAGATTTAAACATTTTGGTGTGAGAAATGTTCATAATAAACTCGAAGGGTTTAAAACAGATAAGAAAAAGAGTAATTATGGCATAATCTCACATTATATTGTCATTGTATTTGTCATGTATAAAAACTTTATATATATAAATACATATACAGCTATGAATATGTATATATGTTCATAAGCCTCTTGCTCCCTCCCACCCACTTCCTCCTGAAATCCAACTCCAAAGTTTAACATCGCCAATCTCTCAAGGCAGAACCAAAGAAAGGAAAGGAACTGAATCAGTGAAGCCAGAACTCCTGCAGCAAGTGGAAGGGAAGAAAAGATGAGAAACACACATAATATAATTTGTGTCTCCTCACACAAAGTGATCATACATTGTGTCTAATCACCTCAGGTGACTTGAAGACATGGCTTTTGGAATCAAAAAGACTTAGATGGCTCCTGCTTTTTTTCATTTCCATGCCCTCAGATTTCTCCATTAACTCTTTCCGACCTTGTCCGTTTCAGTTTGAAGGTTATTTCTGCTGCTCTGCTGTCATCACTTAAGCTAGCATGGGCACCTGGCACTTAGTATGTCCTCGATATATGTCTGTTCCTCCCTTTCCTTACTGTCATTTATGCCTAAATACATGTTAGCGATCTTAAATAATAATAAATTGAAGCCACATGAATAGACATTTCCCTTGAAAACCCCGAAACAGACAGTATGACTGAGTGGCAAAGTGAGGTCTGGGGCCTTCCCAAGGACCAAACATTTGAAATGAGAACAAGATGCTGAATAAACCCAAACCATGGCCAGTTTGTAGTCATTATTCTCTGGATCCGGCTGCAGAGTCTGGCTAAACAGAAGGGTGCTGTCTGTTGGCCAAGTTTCACTTTCTAACACTTTTCCCAGGAAACTTGGCCCCACTTGAATTGCCATCTGTGGGCCTGTGAACACTGTGTGCGCTCCGTGCAGATGAGGAGGCAGGCGCGCTGCTGGAGGAGCTGGCACCGACTGTCCCCAGAAGGCTGCAGGCACCTCCGTCTGGCCAGCTTCAGCTCTGAGACGCTGCCGGGGTTGCCCTCTGACATCCCTCAGACTGCACCAAAGGAGAGTGTGTTTAACGGCATGCGTTCACCCCTTTACTCCATTCATACAGAAAATAAACTCATAATTAGGTATACGTTTCTTTCCTCTTGTGTTTTCCTAAGGCCTCTGAGAGAGAAAATTTGCAGAGTCAAGAGAAAAATCTATATTGATTTCTAGGCACTATCTCAAGGTAATAATATCTTCAATTAAAAAGGAAATAAAGCTCCCATTAAGGTGTCTTCACACAAGTTAGTGGTTCTGCCATGTGGTGCTGGGCAAGTTATTAAACCTCTCTCTGCTTTAGCTTTCCAATCTGCAAAATGAAGTAAAAATGGTAGGTACTCAAAGGGTTACTATGATATCGAAGAGTCAAATTTAGAACAGTGCATGGCACAAAGTAAGCATTAGATCAATGTTTGATCTGTACATACATGCATATATACATACCATGGGGCCAAAGAAATAGACCAGGGTGAGTAGGAAGGCAATATTCATTGAGCATCTATTCTGTGTTAGGTGACTTCATATATTATCTCACTTGTCTCTATGACCAACTTGTAAATGGGTATTATTGATCCCATTTCACAGAAAACAGGCTCAAATAGAATAAAGTTCCTCACCCAAATTTACATAGCTAGTAATTGAGTTTAGATTTAAACAGAAGTTGATTTGAGTCCAAATCTTTGAACCACACCATGCACGTAATATTAATGGTGGTAACAGCTAATCTTATTTAATTTTCAATTCCATGTCCATTATTGCACTTAATTATTACAAGAATCCTTTGTGATAGTACAAAGAACAGGCTCCTGCCACTAGCTATGGTACATGCAATTCGATCTTCTGTCCCTAGTGGCAGCAAAAACAGACTTGCTGACAAAAGGTGACAGTTCTTGCCCCTGACTGAAACAGTTGTGAAGTTAGCTTCCAAAATGGCATGCTAGGTATTCATTTACCAAGAATCGTCGTCGTCGTCGGCAGCCGTCCGTCTCGAGAGACGATGGTGTAGCTTCTTAAGAGTCTATCTGCACCGCCGAGAATGGCTGTGCAGTCCGACTCGGGAGTGACACGGTATCTGTCTCCTCCCGTGTTGAATCGACATCTTGCGATGACGCTGGAGTGTCCTCTCCAGCGAAGCTGAAGCTACAGAGCCTGGGCAGGGTGATATGGAGGGTCTGCTGTTGCCCATGCAGCAGACCCCCCCTCTCTTCGCAGCTGAAGGGTCCAAGGGAAAGACGGAGTCAATACAGCTTGGCTTCAGGTGCGCCGCAGGAGTTGCCGGTGTTGACTACAATGTCAAACCGCCTTAGGGACTCCGGCTCCGGATTTTCTGTCGGGGTTTACTCCCTTAGCCTTTCCCCTGAAGAGGTATGCCGCAAGGCAGCGGAGGTTTTTTGGAGTCAGAGTTTTCCTTCTCTGATGTGCCCTGAATAATAACTACTAAAAGGACCACATAAGAAATATAGTCCAACAATAAAAACTGGAAAGGACATACTAGTTCTAGGATGAAAACAGAAACATCTGAAACTGCCATCTCCAGTATTTCTTTACTTCATTAGCAGTATATTTTTAAGAACATATCTTCAATTTACTCACACACAAAATAGACATATACAACAGATGAAATAAAACAAATATAAATAGAAGCTCTGAAATCTTTTCCAACTTTCTACTTCGGCATCACTGGCTCAGAACATAAGAAATGGTAGGGTGGAGGAAGGGAGCAACAGAAAAGAGGAAAGAAGGAGAAGTGGAGGGGGAGGAACAAAAAGAAGAATGACAGAGGAAAGAAGGAGCAGGGTGAGGGGAGAGGCAAGAGAGAGAGAGGACGAGAGTCAGAAAAACATGTGCACTGAGCACCCGCTCTGTCCTTATGATAGGAAAATATTTAGAATTGCTCCAGCTGAATAACCTGTAACTGTACTGTGTATCTAAAATTACATCTGTGAAGAAGATCTCTATTAAGTCTTGGCACCTTTCTTCCTAATTCTTCATATTTCATTTTTGGCGTCTCCCGAGGTCAGCACGCCTGCTACAGATGTTAGAGCCGCACTCTGGCTCCAAAAAGCAGGGAGGCCGCCAGAAGCAATGTCCTCTGTGGACACCATTTCTGCCTCAGAGCTGAAGGCCCTGGCAGACAGTCCTCCAAGCGCCACAGCTGACCCCAGCCTCTCAAGTTCCCATCACACCACCTGCTGCTGACAAGCTATCAACAACACCAGTCATCTCTGTGGACAAAAAAGAGGCCACAAAGGAAACCTGAAGAGCACCGGGGAGGTCTCCGTGGTGGCCTTACAAACCCAGACACCTCAAGTAACCACACAGGATGGTCTGAAATGAAAACTCCCGAAGTAAAAGCAGCTCATGGCAGGCAATCATGTCCTAGGGCAGTATTTGTCTCTAACAAAAGTCAATCTTCCCCTTAACTGAGACCGTTCTTTTTTTTTTTTTTTTTTTTCATCTACAATAATGTACCTGATAACAAACCTTTGGAATATCAAAGTATTAAAATAATTTTTTTGGACCCCTCAAAGCACAACTATCATACTAGAGTAGGAGCCACAAATCCCCTTATTGTTATCATTATCATGTTAATTCTTGGCTGTTAACTATCCTATACCCACCAGTACAAAAGAAATATGCTGTTTATTCCTTTTACTTTTTATCCAATCCCAGAGATTTTCCCCTCTTTGCCTTCTCCGACCACCCTAATCTATCATCAATGGATTTCATGAAACCCTTTCCACCTCCTCCTTTGCTTGTAATGTATGAAATAAGGTGCATAACTGCCATTCTCTGGAGCATTTTCTCAGTCCATTGAGATTTTGCTTCCCATCAATTGTCGTCAGTTTGGCTCAAATTATTTCATAAAAATTCCTACAGGTTTGGACGTTTCTTACACTGACATCTCTTTCCCACAAAAGACACCTTCTTCCGGTTCTTCTGTGACAACACTGCTGAAGCTCTGGAGGCCTCTTGGATAGTGCGGGTTGATTGGTAACAACTGTGTCTTCCAGCAGACGATTCCCCCCGTGAGGATCACAGATGGCAAGATGACTTGCACTAATTTTCTCACCGAAGAAGAGTGGGCTCAGGCATCCAGACCATATTCAGCAGAGAATCTTTTCTAGTCGAATCCACAGAGGAGAATTTTCACAGCCATAAGCTTCTACTTGAGTTGTTATCGGAGTTTTCAATCACTGACTGTTTTAGAAAATATTAAAAGGCTCTACACCGCACACACTTCTGCTTTACAATATCTGTTCCCCAGCATGGCTATGTGCATCAAAATACAGTTCAGGGGAAGCACGCTGTGATGTGATATCTGCTATCTGCTTCCTCAGGTGTGCAAAAACTTTTCAGGGGAGCAGCTGCCCTCTCAGCCAGCAACAGTGACAAGAGCAGTAGGATAAAGTGCTATCAGACTTCTGCTGACTTTGGGTGGGCAGAGTGTCACATAAATAGCGCTATAGAATGGATTTACCCATTCTGGCCACTGTACTTGGTGCTAAAAAAATTCTGAATATTCTTTTTGTCTGAAAGAAAGCATAATGTGATTAATACAACCACATTGGAGTGAAAACCCACCTAATTTCAAATCCTGGCTTTGCCATAAACATGTTAGCTACATGACTTGGAGCAAATTACACGGCTTCTCGAAACTTTGGCTTACATGCCATTAAAATAAACCTTCCACAAAAGGTGAGGTGTGATAAGGTCATATGGTGCGGCAGACAAATTTACTAAAACTACTTTTAAGTTGTATTGTTCTGCCTTTATGTTTTCCTATCTTCTCCTTTCAAGTAGGTAGGCAAACTCTGTCATTCTTTGGCTCAAGGATTTGGGCTGGTCAAAAAGTAGAAGTTGTCAGATCAAAGGCTCTTCTTGTCTTATGTAAACACTAAATTCTACTTGGAAAAAAAAAATGCCCAGCAATAGCTGGAGAAAACGTGATATTGGAAGACACCCTCTATAATAGCAACTAAAGACACAAAGACCTAACTAAGTAAAGACATGAATAAAGACATAGAAAGACTCACTGTTGTAAAATTACAAAGATGTTAATTCTCCCCTAAGTCTATAATTTTAATGTAATTCAATTAAAAATATTGGAAATTTCCAAGCCAATTATAAAATTTATGGAGAACAGCAAGGGTCAAGAATGGCCAAGATATTTCTGAAGAACAAGATTTGGGATATGAGAGGTGGAAAGAACTTGCTTAATCAGATTTAAAGCTTATTATAAAGGTATTAAAGTCAATGACTGAGGTACTGACACAATGACAGACAAACAGACCAATGGGCAACCAACAGAAAGCCCAGAAAGGAATCTACGCACACATGAAAACTTGATAGATAAATGGTGCTGAGATAATTAATCACCACATTCAGAAAGTAAATGAAATAGGACCCCTCCTTCATGCCAGGTTAATTAAACACATGTGTGTGTCTGTCTCTGTATGTTTTTAAATAAAGTTGGAGTAGGAAATCATTTTTATGATAAGACACCAAACTATATATCATAAGGAATAGTTTAATAGATTCAACCATCTTAACATTTTTTAAAATTTATTAAAAGACATTATGTTTAAAAGTGAAAATATAAATTGCAAATTAGGAGAAGATATTGCAACATAAATAACTGACGCTAGAGTAGTAAGCAGAATATATAGAAACTTCAAGTCAATTTAGAAGAGAATAACAATCCAAAAGCAAAATGGGGAAAGGGCATGAACAGATCCTTAACAAAAGATGAAATAAAAATACCAATAAACAAATGTCTCCTCAACATAATTAACTTGTCAAAAAAGCAAACTGACTTAATCACAAACACAATTTCTTTGGGCCAATTTGTCAACTACTTAAAATTCTGATAAAATCAAGACTCTAGAAAAGATGTTGAGTGATATTCTACTCATGTTGCAAATAATTTTATTCTCTTTCAAAAAATAATTTTGCATTCCTAGTAACATTAAAAATTGCTCATGATCTCATTCAGCAGTGTCATTAATACATATGTACTTTTGCGAATCCCTTCCACACAGGCACCAGAATGCATAAAATATTTTTGGCAGCATTATTCATGACAGCCTCAAACTGAAGCCAATGTAAAGGTCTATCAGCAGGAGAAAGATGAATAAACTGTGGTTTAATTACATAATGAAATGCTATATCACAGTGAAAATGAATAAACAGATTCATTCATCAACATAGACAAATCTCATAAACCATG
Organism: Furipterus horrens; assembly: GCF_987537825.1. NCBI lineage: Eukaryota > Metazoa > Chordata > Mammalia > Chiroptera > Furipteridae > Furipterus > Furipterus horrens. Next base: position 56,218,724 of record NW_028327173.1, on the reverse strand, counting down.
TGAATGTAAAAGGCAAGTTGCAGAAGAATATGCATGGATGATATCATTAATATAAAATTCAAAATCACACAAGACTATACAATATATTGTTTGGGTATCTATAAGTAAAATTATACAGAAAAGATATTAGTAAACACAAAGAAACCTGACCTCTGGTAATGAATGTGGAAGGCACAGCTAGGGAGGCCTAGAAGGGGCCTCCAACAGAACTGGTAATACTTTCTTTGTAAGCTGGGTGGTAAGTAGGTACATGGGTTTGCATTACATTATTCTTCATATATCTTACATGCTACATATATTCTTTTACATGTATTAAATATTTCAAAATAATTTTAGTGAACATGTGAGATTTAATGAAGACCAGTAAGGTGTTGAGAGAGGTTTGATGGAAGTAATTCGCAGGAAAGGATTCTTCAGATTCTGAGAAGCTACTCAAAGCCATCTGTCTCTCTCTCCTTCTGGAGGATGTGGTATGTTAAACATAAAGCCTGGAACCACATTAGCTGTTTTCCTCCAGCAAAGGAATACATCATAGGATCAATATCATATCACAGTCAGCACAATATAGAAGAAGAAAACTGGTACCTTGATGACATTGTTGAACTGCTGAACAAACCAATCCTGAAGGTTGGCTCAGCTGTGGACCATCCTGATAGATGCCAAGAAATCCCCTTCTTGAAAAAATACAAATGCTGAGGGGATACTTTTCTTAAATACTAAGAACACACTCAAAAAATAAAATAAAACTGTAGAAACTAACACTAGGTACAATCAAGAATAAGGCAGAAAAAACCTTTTGGGGTGTAGAGAGAGAGAGACAAAATCAGGGAGGGAAAAAAAAGATCACCCCTATCTCCAGCAGTGTGACTCAAGCATTGCCCAGAAAAGACTTCAGGATGGCTTCTAGGCACTGTCTGCAACAGGAAATAACTCATCTAGTATAGACGAATGAGCAATGACCCAAACTTTGGCAGAACACTAACAGGTAGGGGACAGAGCCTCGGGACAGGCCAAGGTCACACTTGCTGCTACTTGGGAGGAAAAGGTGCTTTAAAATCAAAATTTAATATTCAAAAAATAAAATGCACTATTTCTTGTATATCTGAGTTTATAGATCAAGATTCCAATCTGCTATATCCACAAAGCCCCAATATAGAATTTCCCAAATTAAGCTTTAGGAAACACTAGTCTCTGTGAAGAAAGGTTTCATGTTGATACAGGGTTAGGAAATGTTTATGCTACAACCTATTCTTACTGATTCATATGCACCTTAGAATATTAAAGTCCTGCTACAAATATTTTCTGAAATGCATTTGAGCAATGAACTTTCTAGAAGAACAGCTATCACAAGCCAAGGAAACTGAAATTGCACGTAACACATCTTGGAAACATTGTCTCCATATAGCATAGGTCAGCCTCTCAGTCTGCAGAGATGCCTCAGGGATGCATTTATTGTGTTATCAGAGAGCAACATTTTTCTATCTCCTAGTGAAGCAATGGCCTTCCACCAGGTTTGAATTCACCACAAGATGAAGTTGGACATAGTGCTTCTGCTGTCACAGTAGCAAACTGTAGGTGAAAATCTCTACCTGCAATTGTCAAATCCCATGAGTTTTTCAAGTAAACAGAAAGAGCTCAGCCTGGGAAAGCATTCCCTTTAACACCCTCATTCCTTTAAAATGCCTATGTTTGCATTTACTGTTTCCTTCAGAGATCAGCAATCAGACAAGAAGACTGGGGCTAGCATTTTAAAAATAATGTCAGAATAATATTAGAATGTAATAACATCTGGCTACAGAACTTTTTTACATGCTTTCATTGATTGAAGAAGTTTGGGCTGCAGAAATGGCTTCAACGCATGTCCACTGAAGGACCTTAAACTGCTTACTTGTGAATTCCTGATGTAGAATATGAATACCTGGAGGAGGCTGATCAGAGGTAAGGTTGAGCAAAGTGAAATGCCTAAATTGCTGGAGGTTGGAAGAGGTTGGGGACAAACCCATGAAAGATGCCCCATGTTCGTCCGGGCCACAGGGACAGATTTCACAGTGGAGTCATACAACTTCAGTTTACACAGCGAGTATGCTTTCAAAATGCTGTAGGCAAATTACAACTTTTATAAAAATTTTAAAAATTTAATATGAGTTGGAATAGGTTCAGGGTGCAGTATTAAGTTGGAAAATAAGAATAAAATTTGCATACATATATTTAATATATATGTATCAAAAGTGCACACATATATAATCTATGCACAGTTTCAAGTTTTTCATTACTGAGAGATGACAACCAGGTAAAAATCCCCTCTAACTAGAAATATGTTTAACAAAGTTTTAAAAGAAAAATACTAAAATATTAACTATGCCTGACTTTGAATGTTGTGGTTATGGCTGGTCTTTTTCTTCTTTTTAGTTTTATGTATGTTCCAAAGTTTCCATGGTAAGTGGGACTCTCACCTCTGAGCTATATAGCATATTCCCAGTGAATTAAGAAGTTATGGCTTCGGAAGTGACCAGGTATGTTTAACAATCTACTTCCATAGTATATAAAGCACAAGCATGCACAAGGACTATGTGTATAGGGAAGTAAACTTCCAGGAACATCATTCCGCATATGAATATTGGGAGATTTCGAATGGATATTTAGGTCATTTCAAATTGTTCACTAATGTAAATAAGGCTGTGATGTAAGTCTTTGCTCCAATTTTAGCTTTTCCTTTTTTAGGATAAAGTCTCAAAAGTAAGATTAATGGATCAATGAATATTAATACATTAAGGTTCTCAATGCATGTTGCATATTGCTTTCCAGACTGACATACCAGGAAGTATTTATACCAGAAATGTACAAACAAATCTATATTCATTTCCTAGCTTTAAGTATTAAAAATTTTATTTAATCCTTAACAATTTAACTAACAGAAAATGGTGTATCATTTTAGTTTTGTTTTCCTTCTCTTTGATTACTAGGAAGGTCATACCTCTTCTCATAAGTTTACGTGCCATTTGTGTTTCCTCTCTTGCGAATTGTGAGTTCTTCCTCTCAACTCCATTATCTTTTGATGTTTGGGATATTTCCTTTTTATATTAAGTTTAGTAACCTTTTGTCAGATATGTATTGTAAATAGCTTTCTGGTCATATTTTAATTTTTTATGGGATAAATATACTTTTTTCCTATTTTTCTTTGCTTTTAAACCTTCAAACTTCTTTATTCAGAGATTAAATAAGCATTCAGTTAATTTCCTTAGAGATTTATAAGAATTTTTTTCATTTCAGTTCTAATCCGTGGAGATTTTTATTTCTGTATATAATATGAGATGAAAATATGACGTGATGTTTCCCCAGATAACTCATTTTCTCAACATCGTTTCCTGAAAACACTTTCTTTATCAAATATATTAAATTATCCTATATACCAGGATGTATTTATTTTGTAAAGAAAAGTCTATAATTTTTTTAAGTTTATGAATGCAATGGACATCTTGACACTGGGAGAACTACAGTGAATACTTTCAACAGTTCTTAAACAGCCTCTCCTTTCCCATGCCTTCCCATGCCTACCTCTTCCATCTGTTATGTAAATAAGCTCTGACCCATCCATCACGCTGCCCAAAGTACAGCCTTCTGTTCCCATTTCCTATAGGCTCTCTCTGTTGTTCTTCCCTCCCTGCAGTGCCCACCAAACTACTGAGGATGCAGAGCCACCCCATCCCCTCAACAGACACATTGGGTCAGTCACTCCCAAGGACATTATATGGGGGTGGCTGCGACAGGGAAGGGCTTGCAAGTTTAAGATGACACTCAATGGTGGAGATGAGAGGGACAGTAAAATTAATACAGCATGCTGCCTCAGTGGGAAAAAATATATATTATTCCATTCTGTGGGCACTCACTCAGAGAGTAACATCAAAGTGAAAAAGCTATTCCTGGTTCAGTCGCAGATGAAGTCTGAGGCTCTGATCCTGATTCTGCCTTTAATGACCTTGGACAAACTCAATGAACTTCCTAGGACCTTAGATCACTCATCTATAAAATGAAGGACTTCACTATTAGAGGATGCAGTTTGGAAGTTCACAGGGCTATTGTGCAAATATACTTAGTTTGGCTCACAGTGTATTTTAATTTTTTTTATTTTTTATTTATTATTACTATTTTATTATTTATTTGTTTGTTTGTTTGTTTGTTTTGGTTGTAGGGAATAGCATCCTGTTCCTAAAAGCCCCTACTGTCCTTCAACTAGTTTCCCACACCGATGTTCACTACTTGGCCTCAAAAGAGGTCTAAATGATTCCTAAAGCCCATTCAAACTTTACAAATTTTTCCAATCCATCAGAAATCCATGTTAACTGTACCTTCAAAATACACTGGAACCTGACCACTTGTCACCACATCCACCGCCAGCACCCTGCCCCAAGCCACAGGCATCTCTCGCCACCCTTATTACAGTGGCTTCCTAATGGGTCTCCCTGTTTGCATTCTAGCTCTTCTGAGTCTTTTCCCAGTAAAGCAGCCAGAGTAGTGTTGTTAAATCATAAATAAAGCTGCCACTCAAATGACACCTAATCAGGGACACCTACTTTGATGACCTTGTTTTAAATAACAATCCCTATATGCTTGTAAACAACCTTATCTAGTTCTATTTTTCCACAGAGAACTGTCCCTTTCTCACATACATTATAATGTAACTCTATGGTGTGGGTTTTGTTTTCTTTTTGCCTATTTTGTCATAGTAGAGCATAAGATCACTGAGGATACACATTTTTTTTCTTTTTTGCCTATTTCGTTTAATGATTGCCATAGTCCCAGTACCTGGAATACAGCCAGGTTCAGAGGGGGTACTCAATAAATAATTATGAATAATTATAAATTTATAATTTATCTCCCTCCTAGAATAAGTTCTTCTGGTCCCAAGAAATAACATCAGTTAAGCATCATTTCAAAACGAATGCAGCATCCTGTCTGCTAACCTTTCCCATTATAGAAATCCACTTTATACCTACTCTACGGCTGAGAAAATTCTCAGCAAGGAAGTCACTTGCTAAATCAACAAGGGCTGAGGAGATTTTCATGTTATAAGTAAATCAGTCCTTTAATAAAAACAGCCCACAAAGACATGAGTTCAAACAGGAGAGAGGCTTCTCTTCCACAGCCATCGAGTAAGGAATCAATATGAGAATCATTTCATAAAAGAAAGGCAGCCAGTCCCCAAAAGCAGGCTCCGAGATGCTCATATGAAATAGGTCAAAGTTACATGAAATCATCCATGTTTTCTGAGCCCATCATCCCTCAGGGCCATCTCCAGGTCTGTTTGCTAAATTCAAACATGCTGACAATAAGATCTGTTGTTTCTCAAGAGTGATACATTCTCTTTCAAAGACCAGAAAAGGTCAAACCTGTCCCACCCTCAAAAAATCCATGAGCTGCTTGCAACAACTTTGCAATACAACTCCTTCAAACGTGAACTGAATGATGACATGCTGCCTTGCAAAGGTGACCACTTTCGCTGAGATGGACAAGCTCTTCCTGCACCTGGAGCTATGGGTCCTTCTGATCCTTCCCATCCTCTTCCCACCTGTCACTAACTGAGGGTGTGGCACAGACCCACACAGTCTAGAAATAATGAGAGACGGGAGGAACCATTCCAAGGCTGCCAACTTTTCACTGTGTCAAGCAAATGCACTTTATAAAAAAATACCTCCTCCATAAGATATTCTGAAACTCACAGGAAATAGTAGGTACATAATCTCCACGTAAGTTTAATAATTTTAATTTATGAAACACTTGAGGGCTTTTCCCCATGCATGAGCTGTAGGTCAGGCACCAACATTTGACTGAGGGGCACCATGTCAGTGCCCCTAAATCCCTTACCAGGAAGACAAAACCTCAGAGTGATTCCCAGTGGGGAGCATGGCTATGGCTCTAACGTGATGATTTACAGAAGGACCAAGAGAGGAACTCAGTCTCACTGGGCTTCAGCACACAGACACTTGGGGGCCCCTGTAAGTCACAGTGCTCTAAAGTAGTGAGGGTCTGGGAGAGATGACGGCTCACTAGGAAGGTCCTGGATTCTGAAGATTGTATTCACAGAGGACATGACACAGGCCAGGGTCAGTTCAGGACTAAGCAACCAGCTTTCCTTTTTTTCTATTCCTTTCAGAATCCTCCAACAGCTTTTGCTGATCAGCAAATGGCACTTGGCAATTGACCAAATATACATGGTCTCATACTGAGAGTGACGGTCTGATAGTCAATCCCATCATAACTAGCCAACTATCAAATAAAACTTTAAAGCAGACAGTGCAAACCAGTGCTGCACATGCTAGATATGGCAGTCAAACATTTGTTTTTGGTGGGGGGGGAGGAATTCAGAATATCTATATCTATATCTATATCTATATCTATATATATATATAAACACATATAAATATATATTATACTTATTTATGATACTATATAGTAATATATAATATTATACACACACTCATTAGTTACCTGTGTTCAAAGACTGTGAAGTTCACTTAAGACTGGATTTCTGACTTTCCTTGAAAAATCTAAAAATCTGGCACAAATGAGCACTCATTCCATTATCAGACAGGAGCACGGCCCTGAACAGGTCTGCCCAAGGCCAGCTGTAGTGTGTGGGTCTTTGACTTCTCATAGAAAAGATTTCACAACACAAGTCCAGGTGACTATAGGGATACATTTATTAAAGCTGGGGACAAAGAAACCAGGAAGGGCTTAGCACAGAAGAAGCAACAGGAGAGCCTAGGCTGGGCCGTTGTAGCTCACTAGGAAGTCAAAGGAAAGGAGACTTTGGGGGCAGGTTCAGGGGATCAGCCTGGGACAAGCTGACAGCTGCCCATTGCCTTAGTGTTTAGGAGACATGTTCCTGTGAAGGAAGAAGTGAGGGAAGAAGAGGGGAAAGGGAATGGAGCTGGCTGCTCCCCTCTTTCTCGTAGCCAGGAATCTTCGGGGAGGTCTCAGGGGAGGGTTTTTTTTCAGCTGAATATTCATCAGTTCTGCAGGTGTATCTTTTCAGAGTCATGGTCTCCACTGATCCGTCAGTGCCAGGGCAGGATGTTCTTAGTCACTGCAGTTGGCTCAGGCATCCCCCACCTCGTTTTGCTGCTTTTCTGCACCTGGAGCTGAAGTACAACTGAGGCCTAGATGTTATCTCTAGGAAGGTGACCTTCTGTATCTGGCTGTAAATTGCTGGGCCATTGGGTTCAGCTATTTGTCTCCGTTTCCGTATTCCAATTGCCAGGGAATTTTCCTACCTTCTCAGTATCCTGTCTCCATTCCAGTGTGACCGCCAGGGCCTTGAGCGGTGCAACAGGCTGTGCTCTCTTCCCTGGGCTGAGTCATTTCATTAACTACCTGGGGGCTGCAAGATTCCGTGTGAACGGATCCCTGGCTGAGCCCTGGCTTAGCATGTGGAGGCTATTTATACTCCACCCAATTCCTAAAAAGAAGCCTGGAAGAGATAGACAACATGAAGGAACGGGAGAGAAAAGAAGCAACGCTAGGAACAGGGTAATGAACCTAGAGCGTCTGCTGCACAATTCTAGGCACTCAGCTGGTTTTGGTTTCTTCACAGCTCACCATTACTTAGAGTCTGAGACTGAGGCTATGTAATTTTTCTCCCTTTAGTGAAAAACAACATTGAATCCCATGAAGAAATTAACATGAGACAGCACTACAAGGCAACATGAAGTGCCAAAATGGGTGATATTGGTGGCAAAGTGATCAGGGGGGTCGCTGGAGTGAGAGGTGTCTGACAAAGAAGCCCTCAGCTGGGCCTTGGAAGAGGAGTACATCACAGTGAGGCAGAGCAGCACACACGGGCTATATAAAGAAAAACACAATAGCATCAAAACAACAGCAGAAGAGGGTCTAGCTCATGCAGGCATCAGGTACTGCGCTTCATTTCCAGCAGCTCTACTTTCCTCCCTGAAGTATTTTCTTTATTTGGGGTGTTGTCAAACTATGGGAAACACTAAGCTAGTCAAAAATAAAATGCCTCTTAGAGTTTACTGCCTAAGTATCTCAGCTTTGAGACTTTGGGACTCAATTTCTTTCTCTCTCTTCAAATCTGATCGCTTGTACGTGGCTTGCCTGGCTTTTTTGGTGTGGGATCTGAAGAGAAGGCTGACGGGCACCAGGCAGGGCCCACAAAGGAAAGGGTCCTGCCCCAGCGGCAGTCACTGTCCTCCTGGCTCTGGCACTTTGGCTTTCTCTCTCTCTTACCCTGTATCAAGCGCCATCAAGACAAATTCTGGCAACGATTCGGCACCATCCCACCACCATTTCTGTATGTTGCTGATGTAGAGTTTCGTGTGGCCTGAGTGAAATTAATGGCAAATCCATTTGGCGAAGCAAAACAAATCTTGAATTAACAAACAGCACCACTACTACTTCTCAGTTTATTAGTGGAGAATGATATATTTTGGGCATTTTATTCAGTTCAATATCCTATCTGTATCAAAATAAGAAACAATGAGCTCATCGCATCAATAATGGAATTTCAAGCAGCCATGGGGATAGGACTACAATCTTCTTCCCTACATAAATGGAGACCTGCGAGTTCTTCAGGGAATGGACTCTTTCCAGATGAATCAATTAAAAAATTATAAAGCATTTTGGTCGCTGACTCAGATGGACATGAGAACATCGAGTACTTCCTCCCCTCCTCTCTATACTGCAGAAGGTAGAAAGCTGAAATCATTTTTCATGAGGTATTGACTACATCTTCATATCAAAGTGGCCACAGTCATTACAGAGCCTGCCAGTATTTCTATAAGAAACCCTGTCTGGGGAGGATTTACAGAATATTGGCTGCTTTCAGTTCACAAAGAGCTGATTTTAAACCTGGGATCTCAGCTCCCATGAATTCATTTCCTTTGCATATCACATGTAAAGCAAATCCCTTTCTGGGGCCTCCGACCATGAACAATTTTACAGAAGTGATAATTAATAGTTTACTTTCTTCAGAAAATATGTGTATTTTTCAAATCTGACAATTACGAAGATCAGATTCATTTCAGCCTCACTACTGACATATTTTCCTTCAGAACCTTTTTCCTATTTTCACTTGAGTCCTGAAGAAAAGGCGGTAAAAGTACAGTGAGGGGAACGCTGGTGCTCCGCTCTGGAACAGAGAAGCACAGTGGGAAAGAGTCAAACAAATACCGTGAGCAATGCAGTTCTCCCTTGTCTGACTTTGCCAGTGGCAGGACAGAGCTTGGGCAGGATGGGAAGGAGGGACAGAGCAGGCAGCCTAGCAAGACCCAAAGTAAAGCAGACTGTAGACCAAAGGAAGTCAGCATGAGCTGAAAGGAGGAGGCAGATAGTTCCATGGGTCCATCAAGCAAGGGGTCATGATCAAGAAGTCGGGCCTTGAGGACCCACAATCAGGAGGAGGCAACTGAGGTCAAGGGGTCAGGAACCTGAGTCAAAGAGGTCAGAATGTAGAACACAGGTCTTAACACAGCCACTGCCCGACACTGTCCCACAGCAGTCCAGAGCTGGAAAGAGGGTTGGGATTCACTAGACAGACTTGGGACTTGGCCATGGTCAGAGAGCAGGCTGTAGCAGAAGCCTCAGGCTGGAATTGCTGGCTCCCAGCTCAGTTCTCTCACCAATCACTGTGCCACCTCTCAGCGACCTGAGCATGACCTTGCATTGGACTCGACCCAAAGAAAATGCATCCCTGAGCCATCTGTGACTGTCATACAGAGCAGCTGAGCCTGAGATTGTGGGTGGTCACAGATGCTAACACAAGTCTCAAGAGCAGAGGAAATGAGAGGTCAGAGAGTTCCCAACATGACAAGTTTGTTCTGCTCCCAGCGGGTAGCAGTCAGAAGCTCAGATGGGTGGCCATCATCAAGACAGAGCAGGAAGATGAGAACTGGAGATGCCGTCTATTGAGCCAGCTGTTAGATTAGGCCCTAAAAGCAATGAAGTCTCATCCTCTAGGTTTTAGAGGGCCTTGCCTTCACAGGCGGGAGGCCACATCTGCTGTCCCAGGAAAACAAGTCAATCAGGTCTTAGCCAGGGAGCCAAGGTCTGGTCCCAACAAAGGAGAGGCTTCAGGCTCTACTTCCTCTGAGTCAGCTTCCTTCAAGACCCAACATCTTTCTGGAACAAGGGCAGAAGTCCTGGCAGTGGGGACTTGAAAGGATCCACAGATCTACTTGATATGGAGTCATCCTGATGCGGAGGAGGAAATGTCCTGGGAAATAAGAGCCCTGGGCTCCCAGGAAAGGGAAGTGTTCATCTCATGCCCTCTTCCTCCACGCCTGCTTTGTCTGTCATTGCATTCTCTGCAGCTAGGAGAGGGTTTGCCAGAGAGAAGGTGCCTGAAAACATACGGGGAATGAATAAATGATTCCCGCAGCATCCAATTTTCTACTACTAGCTATGTGCAGTAAGCTAAGTGATCCCTGAAAGTTACAATTTCTTCTTAGAAAAATTGAGGGAATTTGACCATAACCCAGACAGGTCTGAAGAACTCATTACAGAGCCCATTTGCTTAGAACCTCAAGCCTGTTTCTGCCAACTACGACCATTAGACCTTCTGCCTGTGAAACTGCAGATTCCTGGGCTCTACCCAGACTTACTGCACCAAAACCCTCGGAGGAGGGGTGGCTGTGAGCACAAGCACGTGAAGCTTTCATAAGTACCACAGGTAATATCTAGCACAGCATCATTTGAGAAACACAGATACTTACACTTATTGAGAAATATCTATTCTAGGCCCTAAGCTTGAGATTTCGTACACATTTTATATAATCTTTATAATTACTTTGCGGGGCAAGTATTAATTAGCCTCCTCATGTCATAGATAAGGAAACTGGCTTGAACGAGGTCACACAGCCGATAATTAAGTGAGCCAGGATCCCTCTCAAGTGTTTCTAAACCCCTGCTCTTAACACACTGATGTGAGCTCACTGAACACCCACAGAAGCGGTAATAAACAGAACGCTCTGTGTCCATTTTCAGCCTTATTTTACTTCAATTTTGATGAAAGTATATATTTGTGGTGAGGCACTGAAATACGGTTACATTTGTGGGCACTTCGGTTTTCTCGGCCTATCAATGTGAGGAGCAGGAAAAACAGGAGAAACATAAGGAGAAGGAACATGGACAACAGCAGCAACACGACAGCAATGCAATGTCTGTGCGCTGAAGTGAAGTGTTACAACTGAATCTCACAGTCATGGTTTAAGGACAGTTACAATGCTGGGTTATTGTGCATGACACTGGACCAATATCACCATCCCACTCAGCCACCACAATCTGCCTCCAGGCAACCTGGATGGTCAATGCAGCCATAATTGACCTCAAAAAATTGAATTGTGATTTAAAAAAAAAAGAAAGAAAGAAAGGAAAACATGACTCATTGAAAACCACCACATCAATTTTTAATTGGGCTTACTCTAACCAAAACAGCTGTTTTTATTTTCCCTTCAAAGCAGTTGTGGAACTCAAACATCACTTACACGAGTACCCCTGGAGCAAAATGGCATTGCATTTTTTCTTTTGCATGTGAAAATGGGCTCCTGATGGTCCTGAAAGCGCTACTTGATATAATGAGAACTCAGTAATTTATTTTTTGTAATCCAGAGGGATAAAGGCCAGCCCTTCAATGCACCACTGCATTATCAAGGAAAACACATCCCTAAGTAATATAGTCTAGTAGAAAAAGCACTGGCATTAACAGTTACAGAGGCATAGGCCATGGTTTCATCAGTCATTCGTTTGGTGTTTTTAGGGCCCAAAAGTACTTCTTCATCTTCCTTTAATCAGTGAACGCAATATCTACCGCCACTATTTCAGGAGTTTAATGTGGAATTAACTCAATAAATATGAAGTATCTTTGAACGCCTAAGTTGTTATTCTAACGTGATAAATAGAGATCACGTCGGGACAAGATCAGGTTTTGGTTTGACTTTTAAGAGCTCCTGGGACTCCTCCCCACCTCCTCCTATAAGCCGCTCCACGTAGGTGATCTCGCAGCCCATCTCAAAGGATGGATTGACATGAGTGAGTCCTGCAAAGTACTTTGAGCAACTCACAGAAAGAGACATTTGAAGCACAAATTATTATTTTAATAGAAAATATTACATGAGTAGGGCAGCAGTTACTGCAATTACCACTCAGCAAAGAATCTCCTTAAGTGCAGATGGCAGACGTGCTTGGTGAACCAAAGTATTTTCATGGGTCTTAAAGGTTTGAACTAATAACACCTATCTAGTTACTGAAGGTAATGTGATGGCTATAATATATATAGCTAGATAGATTCATTATAACAAATGAATTCAGTGCCGTATGAAGAAATACTGAAGCTACTACTATTATGCTGATGCAGCTGCCTAGAGCTAGCCCCAACTCCCTCCTGAAACATTCTCTGCTTGTTCTAATAGTATTTCAGGCTGTTACTTAAGTAAATTTCCTCATTTGTAAAATGAGGGGACAGAAGAGATCTTTGAGGATCCTTCCAGCTCCATGAGTACACAATGGTATCTGTGTGTTCCAAAGTAACAAGGGTATTGCAATGGTATGCCATTGAAAGATGGCATTCAAGCACAAAAGCCAATTAACAAATAAAAGATAGAAAAAGAGCACTTCCCAGACCCACAGAAGGGTGACTCTGACTTTGGTTTAATGAGATGCTAACACATCAACAGAAAGAATATGTCAAGTACCAGGAATGAGCACTAGAAACGTGATGCTCTGATGGGGCAAAATGTGTTTACCCAGCAGTGCCCAAAAGAATGAGACACTGGAGCTGAGAAAACTAAATCAGTTCCATTATCAGAAAGGTAACCGCTACTGTGAGTTATGAATATTTTGTCACTTTCCCAGAGTCTCAGTCTTACACGCCTAAATGATTTCCTTTCTTTGTTGCCGCCATGTTCACTGAACTACCTTCTGATCATACAATACAGTTTCCCAGTAACCCCAATAGCCAGATGAGGGTGGAGGACAGCGGAGGTGACAAGGGAGGTACAGAGCCCTTAAGAAATACAGAGATTTAAGATTTGATGCCCCTATAAAAAGCATACTACATAGGTTATTCTGGTTGATAGATCAGACATGATAATATCAGCATGTCATATTTACTGAGCACTCGCTATGTTCCAAACACTGCTGTAAGTACCTTACACACATGGGCCCATTTCATCAACATAATGTCATACAAGGAAGATGCCATGCTAGTAAGAGGACATGGTCACTGAAGGGGAAGAGATATGAACTAATCTACCCAAGGAAACACATTTGACAGTGGCAAACAACTCAAGCCATATATCCCTTATGCCATTCTTCCAATTTAGCTTTCATGTGGCACAGACCAAACTGGGTAATTGAAGATAACCCTTTTCAATATTCACAAGATTGAAGATCAGATCTGGAACAAATTGGTCAGCTAAAATGCTGTTCCTGGGAAACCCTGCCAGAGGCACTCTCGGGCAATGTCCTTACAATCTGAACAACAAATATTCATTGAGCCTTTATTATCTGCCAGGCCATGGGTGAATGGCATGATTCTGCCCTCAGAGAGCTGACGTCCCAGGTGTGGTTAGAGGGCTTTCTGCTGGGCACTGGTGTGTAGCACTGGCCCCACGCTGGCTCTGTGCAGAGCCCTCTGCACACAGTGCTCCTTGGTCCTTTGGGTTATTCCTTGAGAGAATAATATGATTTCTCTCATTTTTCATATGAAAAAACTGAGACTTAGAGAAATTAAAGGGCTTGTCTAAGGTCTCAGAGCAGGTGGGTACTAGGTCCAGGACTTGGACCAGGGTCAAACCGACTCTGCCACAGGGATTCTATGTCCTGATTGTCCAAGCACGGCCAATACTCAATTTTTATCTCACAGCAGCTGAGATGCTGACAACAGCAGCTTTCAAATGGAAAATTTACCTAATTAGCAAAAACCTGGAATAACATGAATGCTCATCAACAAAAGAATGAGTCAATAACTTATGGCATATCCAAACCATATTATGCAGCCATTAAAAGATAGACACATATGTATTAACCTGAATGGATGTTCATAGTACATTGTTCAATTTTTAACCCTTTGAGTGCCAACATCACTGTGAGCGACACTGACAAATTTTACCAAAAGTGCCAGCATCGCTCCCAGTGACTCTTTTTGCGATGGCTATAAATGTAAATAACAATGGAATCGTTGTCGGCAGCCGTCCGTCTCGAGAGACGATGGTGTAGCTTCTTAAGAGTCTATCTGCACCGCCGAGAATGGCTGTGCAGTCCGACTCGGGAGTGACATGGTATCTGTCTCCTCCCATGTTGAATAGACATCTTGCGATGACACTGAAGCTACAGAGCCTGGGCAGGGTAATATGGAGGGTCTGCTGTTGCCCATGCAGCAGACCCCCCCTCTCTTCGCAGCTGAAGGGTCCAAGGGAAAGACGGAGTCGATACAGCTTGGCTTCAGGTGCGCCGCAGGAGTTGCCGGTGTTGACTACAACGTCAAACCGCCTTAGGGACTCCGGCTCCGGATTTTCTGTCGGGGTTTACTCCCCTAGCCTTTCCCCTGACGAGGTATGCCGCAAGGCAGCTGAGGTTTTTTGGAGTCAGAGTTTTCCTTCTCTGATGTACCCTGACTGGAAGATCGAACCAGCGACACTTAGCTCGCAGGCCGACGCTCAATCCACTGAGCTAAACCAGCCAGGGCAGAATAACAATGGAATAATTCCTATTTTATGTTGTATTCTCTTTTTTTGTACCTCAGCTTATATATTGATACAATTTTTCTCATGTTGATCCAAATTTCGAATTGCACGGCAATCAAAGGGTTAAATCCCTAAAAAATTTGATAGATGAAAAAAATACGCCCAAGGAGAACAAGAGAGAGATGAACACATTAAATTTAATGAATCAGTACCTAAGTTTCTTTAGGCCTGTCCTGATTTATCTGCAAACTAAAATACCCTTTCAGCAGAAACTGCACCCCATGAAACATACATGAACGAGTATAGAAGAGTGGTTAAGAACACAAGCTTTGCAGTCAGCCAGATCCAGGTTCATATCCCATCTCTGCGACTTATTACCTGTGACCTTGAGTAAAGTACTTATCTATAAACCTCAGCTGCCTCAACTAAAAAAGGATGACACTAATATCTCAACTCCTAGGGATGTTGTCTTGAACGAATGAGATAATGTAAAAAAAAAAAAAAGTACTGAGCACAGTCCTGGCACACAGCAAATGCTCAATAAGTGGTGACTATTACTTTAACTATTATCTAATTGCCTTAGAGATCAGCCTTTGCTAAAAACAGAAATCCTTCTGTAGATTGACATTTAAAAGGCCGGCACCACCACAAAGAACACATTAAGGCATCCAGGAAGGTACTTGCGAAAGTGTGGGTTGATGAATAAGTGACATTTGATTTTCTGTTCCAACATTTTTTTCCATTTCAACATTTTCTGGTTAGGCAGCCGCATGGTGCTCTCTAGCTGCTCGGCTTCCCTCCCACATTTGAAAATGAGAACTATTTCAATGGGAAGTATGTTCCTCCATGTTTTCTTGCTTGCCACGATCATAGATCATCCACAGGTCTTTGGGTTCGAAGGCCCTGAATCAGGTCATTAGCTCAATAAATGCAGTCCAGTATTCACGTTTCAGTTGGAAAAAGAAAGAAGCAAAATGAGGGCAAGAAACGGGGCCAGACAGACCAGTCTCCATTTCCCCCCTGGAGCGCCACTGTAGGCTCCAGAGCAACTAGAGAAAGGACAAACTTTACTTTTGGAAAGAGATTTATAGATTTCTGGACAACCCCAGATGCTCTGTAAATCAGAGCAAACAACTAAAAGCTTATCAACAGTGCAAAATGCTACTGCCCAAATTTAATTAAATTCAGCTTCAGAGTATGTGCAACCAGCACTGGTGTTTATATTCTAGCAGAGAGGTGTGACTGTCAGCCCCACATAGGTAGAGCACCCATTTTACTTACAATTTCCCCCCTGGATACCTATGAGTGCTTGTTGCTTTTAAACTACTTTAAAAAGAAGTCATTGGTATTAAATTATGGGCTTATGCAAAAAAGAAGGGCTTACTTTTTATTAGAGAAGGATGGAAGTGCTGGTGGTGATAGTGGTAACAGCTCACATTATTGACCGTTGGTGGTGCCGGGCACTATGCTGACTGCTTTACCCAACACTGCAGGTGGTAGGTATTATCACATTCAACAGATGAGAAGAGGTTATGTTACCATTTCCAGACAGTGATGAGGCCGGATTTAGACTCAGGCAGTCTCTCCTCCGAGCCCATACTCTCAACCACTACATCAACTTCACTTTAGGTCTCTAAAGTCCTTATTCCCTACTGTGGCTGGTATTATTTCTTTTGCCATATGTGATGTCCATTGCTGCCACTGTTTCTGATTTTTTTCTGTAAACAAATGCTAACCAAAACATTTCATTCTAAGCTTCTCACCTACGTATTTAATATTTATCTCCTAGAAGAAATCACGGCCATTTCAGCAGAGCATCACAATTTTATGTTCTTTCAGAACACGTATTCATCTTCTATTTTCCTGAACAAGGATTTGTTTATAGCATACAAGACAGGAAAACTGGATTGAAAAGGCAGGGAGAACATAAATCTTCTCAGAGAAATAAGACATTCCCATCACATTTGAAAGAGCTTCCAAATCTTTAATGCCCTCACCTCACTAGAAAATTCTGGAGGAAGTGAATTTTGAGGATCGCAAGTCTATTCAAAATAACATGCCGGTTTTTGTATGTTTACTGTATAAATAGGTGTTTTCTATTTCTTCAGTCACATTATGCATCTGTGTCTGACCCCTTCATTGTGTTTTCTTATTGACAGATCTTTACTTCTACCTAGACGTGTAAGCCCTTTGTGGGCTGAAAACACATCTTACACCACCATACTCACTCAGCCCTCCTACAGTAACATATATAGCAGGGATGCAAAAGAAGTTTAAGTCAGAGATCATTTATTTTTCCAGCAAACTCCAAACTTCTGAAAAGTCGACATTCCAGATTACATTGCTTCTGCCAGTATTACTTCATCCAGGGGAGCCTTCAAATGACGAGAAACTTGATTTCCTTCCTGAGCCACCTGAAGGCCTGATGGCTCTGGAATTATCATCTGGACATAAACCCGCCTATGATAATGGTGCCCATTTCTTTAAAAAGCTAAAGAAGTAAGGACCTGACTGAGAACTATCTGATGAGACTATCTGGTCTTCCAACTTAAAGATTATGCAATTTTATGAGGAGTACACTCTGATTTTTTAAACTGAATTGTGTCAGACCTAGAAACTACTTAATAAATATTTATTAAGTGAGTATCTTTTTCCAAAAAAAATTAAACTTAACACCTCATCTTACAACTGAATTGTACTATTAATGTTGGAGACGGGTTTACGACGAAAACACTTTTACATTACATGTGAATCATTTTAATTACGGATCAATTTTACTTTGAGAACATGTCAGTTATATTAGACAATTTAAGCATAAAAAATCCACTGTAATATGCTTATGGCTTTAAGATGGGACACAGAAGCTTAGAGGTCACAGCAGTTTTCAGCTCATGAGAGGGGCCTGAATACCAGTGTCTGAGGCAGAGAAGGCCAAACGGGCAGGGCTCCCAGCCAGAGCAGCTCCCCGTTCACCTGCTGTACAGAGTGGGATTCTGCATGAGATGCCATTTAACGTAAGGAAAAGCTCCCAAGAGTGCAAAGATACTGGGCAGAAAATATAACAGCATCATTAGGTTTCTAACCATTTTTTTCCCCCATCATTCAGCAGAATACCTGTCATTCTTTCTTGGCTTATGTCACCTGTGAATCTCGGCGCGTTTTAGAAGCTACTGGCTTTCATTAGCGAACACTGGATGCGTGCCAAGAGGTCAGGTCAGAGCAGAAGCAGAGAGATACTCAAGCAGGGCAATGAAAGAGCGATGGGGGAAAGATTTAATGGAATACACAAGGCGGTATGAGAAGCTACTGTTGCTAAAGAGCACAGCTAAAGCAACATGCAAATTAAAGCAGTGCTTTTCAAACCAGACTACGGCTCAGAATTGCCCGTGAGGCGTGTTGAAAATATAGGTGCCTGGACTCCAACCTGATTTACTAAATCAGAATCACCAGGCATGGGTGGGACCTGGGCAACCATGTATTTAGCAAGTCCCTCTCAGTTCTTCAGATGCACATGCAGGCTTCAGAACCACCCTAATAAGCCACATTAGTGTCAGGGCATAACTTCTTGGCAATGTAATCCTTATAAAATGAATTTCTTTAAATTAAGAAATATCAAGGCATTTTGATTGGTGATTAAAAAAGCCATATTTATGTAATATAGGTATTAAAATAACTTTGAACATCCAAGAAAATTAACTGTCATGTTTAAAAATTGAGGGTTTAGACCATATGCTCTAAAACCTTCTTTATAAACATGACGTTGATGCGATGCCTCCCTTAATAGTTCTATACTTGCAACAGATGAAAAAATTCCCTGTCTCACTCATAATAACTAGCTGCTTTTGATAACTGTCAAATTTTCTCCTCGATGAGACGTAGAGATTCATCAAAACCAATTGCCAGGCAGACATTTGGTTTTGTCAGTTTCTTGAGAAATATAATCAGTAGCCCTGAACATGGACAGGACATGCAGACTACTGTGAATGCCACAGATTACTCTGATTTCAACTTTGGTGGCTGGGGTATTCTTCCCACTCCTGTGAAATCACTATTCAGTGTGTCCTGTTTATAACTGACACAGTACTGGTCTTCTCAAGTCTCCCGGAGATTAAAAAGAAATCCCAAGTAGTTTTATGTTTTCAGAACTTTATGATGTACTCCAAACCATTTCATTGGAGACACCTGCTGCCACACTGTCAACCCATAATAAAGACCAGTGAAGGATATATTTTTAAATCTTACCTCAAAAAAAAAAAAAAAAAAAGAATCAAAAAACAGAACTTTAACCTATTCACATTTATCCTCCAAATTCTAATTTTTAAACACTTCCTTTTTTGGTGGATACAATTTAAATTCATGGAAGCCGTAGGACGCCACTTAGGAAACTACTTGAACACACACCCACCCCTTCGGAAAGCAACTCGTTCAAGAACTTTCCTTTCCACTGCTGCTCTCTGCACCCATAATGGGGGTCTCCTGCTGCCTCTGAGTTTAGTCTCTTTTTGTTATGATTAAGGAACAGTCCAAATAGCCGGCCTTCTGTTACATGAAGATTGTCTTTTAAAATTACTACAATTTTAAAAACTGAATGGACTGGCAATCTATTCAACAATGGCTGTTCCAAAGAAACAGAATTGGCGGGAGGGAGGGGACATGATTACCTTTTTCTTTTTCTTTACAAATTACAATGGTAATTTAACACTTGTTATAACAACTCAAGTGTATGCAAAGTAAAAAAATATTTTTAAACTAAAGTACCTTAATTTTTACCTTGAAAATATTAGTTTTAATTTGTAAGTTTTATATTATAAGTACTTATAGTTTTACTCAACTTTGTTAAAAAAGTTAAACTTAGGACCCCTTAATAGCTTCTCCTAATTGTTCTTTACTGAGCATGTGTGTTTCACCATTGAGAGATATTTGTTAAACTCTTTAATACTATCTTGCATTGTATCATTATATGTTTTTTCCATTTCCTTTATAGAAGTTCTCATAGAAGTAAATGCATTTGATTTCTATTTAATTTTCCTTATATCATTATTTTCCTGACTTTTATATATTGCTCTTTCTATTTTTGCAGTAAATAAGAGCACTTAACATGAGATCTACCCTCTCGATGATGTGTTAAGTGTACCATCTGGCATTAACAATGTTGTACCACAGAGTTTTAAAATTTAATCCTCTTGCATTAACTGAAACATTATGTCTATTGAATATCAACTCCCCTTCTTTCCCCTCCCCACTGTTGCCTTTTGCCACTGTCATTCTTTTCTCTCAACCACTTTGGTTTTTAATTCGTTCTGGTACAGATATCCTTTCCTGCCATATCAGACAGAAAGAGTAATTGCTTTGTATAAACACACATGGCTTCCTAGTAGGAATGAGTCTTTTAATCAGAAGTTGCCAACTCAAATTCATTCAGTGAGCAGGTGTCAATGAAGCAATGTATCATACATTAAGGAGCAGTGGGGACTGTAGCAAACTGCACTGGAAAGCCATCTAAGTGCAGTTGAATTTAAATTTCTACCAACCTAAAAGAATACAAACAAGTGCCGAATTCTGCTTTACAAAGTCAGTTTGCTACCTCTGCAAGATTTTATTCCCAATCCTGTTTTATTTCTCTCCAGACATAAATTCAATTGATTCCTTTTTATTTATACTAATGGAAAAGTACCATAGCATAAATAACACAAAAGAGCAGATAATCCAAAATCTGTATACAGATGACCTCAGTGTGTACTATTTTTTCCTACGAAATTTATCAATTTACTATAGTTTGCTCAAGCTAATCATGCATTAAAATAGTTTATATTCATCCCAAACCCAAACTATTCAATGGGTGTAAGAGGAGAGAAGGGTGACGAAATGGAGACAGGGAAGCAGTCAACAGCATAGGGCAGGAACAGCTTCACTTAACATTAAGGTGGTGTGAAGGGCAGAAATTCACAGCAGATTATAGCAATAACGACGCTCCCAATGACTGTCATTGAACTTAGCCTTTGCAGATGGTTGAACCAGGTGAAGTAAAAGCCAACTACAGTCTCTCCCCTACCATTTTGCCACTATCATGAAGAAATGATTTTCCACAAAAACAGCCCTTGAAATTTTATCCAAAGTAAACTCTGCCCACTGCTTACCAAAAATGGAAACAACACAAGAGGGGGATAATTGTCATTTTCTCCTATCACAGAAGAGAGTTCTAGCAAACTGAACAGGAGAGAAAAATCAAAAACTCAGCACGGTACAGCCTTGCCATCCTAATGAAGGGTGAATTGCAAATTCCACAGCAGCCCCCTTAATTGCCGCGAAGCACACAGATATCCAGCTTAACGCTCGTTTTCTCCTTAGAGCATTCGAGTACTATTCTCTGATCCACTTATGCCTAGAAATAGTAACTGTCCTAAGAACAGAGGAAAATCACATCCTAGAGGGTAAATAGTTAGCCTCTCTACAAAATTTTATAATCTAGGTTCTGCATGACCATTTTGCATGAACCCTTCTATCTGCAAAAACACAGAAATAAAGGCATTCACCAAGGTCACTGAGAAAATGAACAGAATGAGAACCCAAACTTACAGCCCCTTCCAGACCATGACTTTATGCACAGAGGCCTTCGACCTCATTTACCACCACTCTGCCTTTAACTGCTGATTGGACACCGAAGGGCTTTGAGAATTCTTTGAGGGACCCCAAGATCTGTGCTGCACGCACTATCCTTCCATAGGCTCCCATCTCCACGGACTCCCGCTGGAAGATGGCAGTCTGCGCAGAGGGGACTGCAGTTTCCCAAGAACCCATGCCATCTGCAAGAACACTGAAAACTAAGAAATTCAGAATTCTCTGCAAAGTGGGGGCTGCCTGTGCTAAGTAATGCTGGTTTGCCTGCCTTATAGTGTTTTCAGCCAAGCTTCTAGCTGCATGTCACCATGGTGATCAGGGTTAATATAATTGCATTAATAGTTTTCCATAGAGGGTATGCTCCAATAAATCCCATGTTAAATAAGAAACAGTAAAAGAATTCTGCAATTGGACCACATTTCAGATACACTTCAGCAGAGTCATACACTATACTAAGAAGTCTGATGCTTCACAACGTTTTTGACACCTGGTGTGTAGACATAATCAATCTCTTTCTGTCATGCTCTCAGAAAAGCTTTGATTCTATGTCAGTTCAGGTTCACGCGAAGCTTTACTAGTAAGAGGCTTCACATTTTAAATGAGCTCCTCCATCTGCAGGCATGCCAAAAGACATCAGTGACAGTAGATTTTGTCCAAGACTTCAGAGAACTCAGCAAACACTCATTTCTGCTTCCCTCTTCAGAAAGGGAATATGGCATATTCTTTGTTACCAAGTTACTGGTGGAAGAACAATGCAGAAGAAAGTTTAAGTTGGAAATAATTCTAAACATAGGACCCCAAGGCCCCTGGGATTTTTTTAAAGAACAAAATTATTCTTTTCTTCAGATTAAATTTCCTTCAGATTTCTACCCTTTGGGTGAGCATGTATGTGTCTCCATAATTTTATTTCATATGAAAATATCAGCTAATAATATTCCACTATAGCAAGACACAGGGCACTTCCAATACCACAAAGTAAGCGGCACATTACAGAAGTGGTAAAATTTTAGTTTGTATCATCACTTTCTCCACTTCCCCCCACTAGCATTCTACCATCAGAAAGAACTTTGAATCGATCGGTTCATGACAGTAGATAGTGATTTAATTTCTGACACATGGCAATAAGGTAGACTTCATCAGCAATCTTTAATCCATGAGAGGCTGCCTTATGATCCTCCATTCCACAAACCTTATTTAAATTGAATGCTATCATAGAGCACCTTACCAATTAAATCAAGATGTCTTAATATTATAGAAAAGAGATTCTTAAATGCAATAACAGCATTTCTCCGCTGAGCTTACAGCCTTGGACATTGCTATTTAAGTAACCCCAAGGATATAAATTCTAGGAAGAATTTCACTTTGTACAATTTCAGTTTGCTGGCTTTAACTGCACATCTTTTTCAGCACCAGTAGCATTCAGGAATGAGACTCTGGTTCCTGGTCCAAGAAATTAAGAAAAGGGATCATGGTCAAAGGCACTAGGTCAGCTATATTGGAAATAATACCTATATTTTTTCCAGACTAGTCAAATAACACATCCATACCCTTTCAAACATACACATGAAATAGCTCCCATTTGACAACCACATACAAGCACTTGGCTGAGCACAAAACATATTATTCTAGTTATTCCTCGAAGGGGGATATTTGTTTCATATCACAGTGGTGGATACTGAGGTTCAGAGAAGTTAGGTCAATGACCTAACTTCTAGAAGCCTGGATTCAAATTCCTTCTGACTCCGAAGCCAGTGTTCACATATGTAGTATGCCACAGTGCCCCCCGCCCCGCCTCCGTCCCACAGTCATCTCTATGGGACTACGTACAGCAGTTACAGAAGCTGTTGTACCATGTGCAGAACCAGGTGAGACACTCCAGGCTTGGCCCCTGGCCCTCCACGGACAAGTCAGCATCACTAAATTCCTCTCACTTAGTTTTTCTGGGTTTTGTGCCCTCCCCCCACCCCATAATAAGTCACCCCACCATCCAAAATAGTAATAATTGGCACATGAAAAGTGCTTAAACCATACTGTGGACTAATTTGAAATTTGGACATGTTTGGCATTAAGTGGTTGAGGAAAGTAGTTACAAATACATCTGGGTTAGTAAATTCATTCATTTGGAACTTTATTGAACATCTCTTCTGAATGGCACTATGGGAAGTGCTCAGGCAAGATGCCTTCTACTTACCTAGGAGCTGACAGGTTTATAAGCAAAGTTTTGGGATAGAGAGAGATTGAGAAAAAGAGAAAGGACAGCAAGGGGTTAAAGAATGCATTGGAGGGAGCAAGAGTCGGGGTTTGGAGCAAGAGGAGAATCTGAGAACAGCCACAGGCATATAAGAATCATAACAGAAGTCTATGCAAGGCTGCATGGGTCTCAAGGAAGACTTTCCAGAGTTCACTTTGGGTATAGGAACTTAAAGGGTGAGTTAAAGTTCACCCAGCTGAGATGAAAGAGGAAAAACTCTCCAGGCAGAGGGAAGAGAGTGGACAAAGGTGTGGAGCGGATGAGAAAAAGAAGAGGAATTTAGAACTATGGGAGATACGGCTAAGAAAAGGAGGTTGAGACAAAAATTAAAAGGTCTACACAAGCTGCAGAAAGAATTTAAACATTTTTTCTCCGGGCTATGGGGGTCACTAAAGATGAGTGAACAAAGTACGGGTAGGATGAGATTCATAGTTTTAAAGCATAATCTTAGCAGAAATGTAGACAAAGAATTAGAGGAAAACTTGGGTATAGAGTATCTTTATATTATACACGTTCCGTAAAGAGATCATCAAAATCTGAATGAAGACAGTAAGATTGGAAAGGACGGTACATAAACAGACTAGAACTGGTAAGCGGGGGTGGCAATGGGAGGACATGGTCATTACAGTAGGTGGTTTTGTCATGATAAAAAAAAAAACAGAGCAGACTAGTGAGGACAGAAGAGGTGAGAAAGGAGGGAGAAGAGGTTCGATTTTAGATGTGTGAAATGTGCACTGCTAAGACGCCTACGTAAAGATTTGTGACAGGCATGTGGAAATTCAGAGTGGAGCTCGGAAGAAAGGTCAAGGCTATAAACACAGATGTGGGATTTCATCAAACTTGGCAACTGGTAGGCTACTGGTGTCTAAGAGAACAATCTGAGAACAGTGGTTGACTGAGGCCAGACACACAAAACTGGGGAGTCGATGGAAAGTATCTTACATTATTAGCAAATTATTTCTGAATATTTCACATGTGTATTTTTTATTCCTCCCAAGTAGAAGCTCCTTAAAACAGGTACCACGGCAGACCTCCCCCGTAAGCTTGACAGGCACTAATAAACGCTTGCTGAACTGGAGAAGTGTGGCTGAGAGAGGGCAGTTAGATAAGACCGTTCTCCCAGATAGCCCTTGAAAGTGCACTTGGAAGCTCCTGAGATTGCAGACAACAGCTCTTTCTTTCTCACCTCCGCAAATGAAATTCAGGTTTCCTCCTGGCTGAAGGCCTCTGCTTATTTTCCATGGATTAACGCTTCCAAGTGAGCAGGAATTGACTTGCCAAGGAGCCTAATGCACTTGGCTGGTGCGTCTCACTTAAAAAGCCATTAACAAGTCCGACTCAAGAGGTGAGGAATGTCCAATTAAGGCAATTGCCGTGGAGTCCAAATGCCTAGCAGCTGTGTTCTCCTCACCCCACCGGCCTGCTAGGGAAATAAGACTTGAACGATTCTTTGAAAGCGCAGCCAAAACTTTGTCTGAAAGCCACTGAGGCCTGACAAGGGCCGGGGAGAAATTATAAACCATCTCTGTGTTTGATGTTGCTGCTGCGGTTGTTGTTTTGCCCCGAAAGAAAGAAACTTCTCTTAATTAGGCCATAATTCCTTAGATATGACACTCAAAACACAAGCAACAAAATTAAAAACAAAATGAACTTTACCAAAAGTTAAAAGTTTGTGCTTCAAAGGATACCATTAAGAAAGTGAAAAGACAATCCATAAACTGAGAGAAAATACTTGCCAATCATATCTCTGATAAGGGACTTGTGCACAGAATATATAAAAGACTATTACAGGTCTACGATAAAAAGACAACTCAGTTTTCAAAATGGGAAAAGGATTCAGAAAGTCCTATCTCCAAAGAAGATACACAAATAGATAATAATAAATACATGAAATGGTACTCAACATTCTTAATCATCAGAGAAATGCAAATCAAAGATCAGCAGACACCATTTCACACTCACTAAAATAGCTGAAAATCAAAAAGATGACCAATAACAAGTACTGGGAAGGGTGGAGAGAAATTGTATCCCTCAAATATCTCTGGTACGATTGTAGAATGATGTAGCTACTTTTGAAAACAGTTCAGCAAAATAAACTTATCACATGATCTGCACCTCTACTCCTAGATATATACCCAAGAGAATTAAAAACATGTTCACACAAAAACCTGTACACAAATGTTCATAGCAACATTATTTATAATAGCCAAAAAGTGAATACAACTGATGAATGTGCATACACAAACGTGGTAAATTCATAGAATGGAATATATTTGGCAATAAAAAGAAAAAGGTAGTCACACAAGCTTCAATTTGGATGAACCTCAAAAATGTTAGGCTGAGTGAAAGAAGCCAGTCACAAAAGGACACATGTTGTATGATTCCATTTATAGAAAATGTCTATAATAGGAAAATCAGTAGAGACAAAAAGTAGATTAGTAGTTTCAAGGGCCTGAGCAAAGAGGGAATGGGAAGTGATTACGAATAAGTACTTTTTCAGAGCGGGGGTGAATAATTGAAGAAATTAAGTAGTGGAGATGGTTGCACAGCTCTGAATATACTAAAATCCATTGAATTGTACACTTTGAAGGGTTAATTTTATGGTAAGTGAATTATCTCTCAAAACTATTATTTTAGGAAGGAAGGAAGGAAGCGTGGAAGGAAGGACAGAAGGAAGGACAGAAGGAAGGAAGGAAGGAAGGAAGGAAGGAAGCATGGAAGGAAGGACAGAAGGAAGGAAGGAAGGAAGGAAGGAAGGAAGGAAGGAAGAAAGGAAGGAAGGAAGGAAGGAAGGAAAGAAGAGAATGAACAAAATTGTGAATACATGCATCTCTCAGGGACACTCCCTCAAGTGAGAACAGAAACAGTTTCCATCCAGGAAGTAAGAAGGAAACACTGGCTTCAAGAGTGTCTTGAGTGCCATGTTAATACAAAATAAAGCAATGCTTTGAAAAGAAATGTACTAGTCTTGGATCTTAGTAACTCCTAGTTTCCAAATGATCACGAATGGGACAGTTTCTCAATCTTCCTAAGGTGTCATCTTCTTTCTATCTTTGCCTTTGTGAACAGATAAAAGAGAAGGAAGGAAGAGAGAAGGGGAAAAGCAGAGAACTGGGAAGGAAGGGAGAAGAGGAAGGAGGAAAGAGGAGCGAAGAGTGGAAAGGACAACAGACAAGAGGAAACAAGTATCTGGTTCCAAGAGAGCGGTATTGGAAAACATATTTTTCATGTAGGCAGTCCATTATAACTCTTCAACCAAAAGCAAAGAAAAATAAAACGTTTCTGGGTTTATGATAATTGCCATTTAGTTCTACCCCCTCCTTTAAATAGGGATTGCTAGACTTGAAACCCATTTCCCTAATTCCAATGAAATGAATTGGTCTCAGTCTCCTTAGATTAGATCTAGAGAGAGGTTAGCTGTTATCACTGCATTCGTAGGGAGATGCTGACATTAAAAGGCTGTAAAGGAGAACAAAAAGTCTCATCTTTGACATTGCCAATACATTTTAGAAGGGTTTTTAAGAGGAAACAAAATAATGTTTTGCTTAGTAAGAAAATCCAAAGCCAGGAGGTGATAGTGGAAGCTGCTTTTGGATGAAAGGCAAAGGTGGGAGAGTTAGGGCAGCTACCATCTGCTGAACAAAGGTATGGCAGGCACAATCCATGTCAGCTTTTAATCCCGGAAAAAGCCCTGCAAGATGAGAACCATCATCTCCATTAATAGAAACCTTGCTACCCGGGTCCCATATTCAGAGGTATGAGAGGATGTTCGCTTATACTAAATAGTAATACTTTGATGTTTAGAGCAGCACTGTCCAACAGAAATGTAATATGAGCCATATATGTAATCTTGAATTTTCTAGTAGCCACATTAAAAATGAAAAAGAAATTAATTTCAGTAATATATTTTGTTTAACCTAATATATCCAGAATTTCATTATTCTAACATGTAATCAAACATTAAAAATTTTGAGTCATTTAACATTCTTTTTTTTCGTACTTCTGTAGCAAGCATACAAAATCCAGTGTATATTTTAGAGCATACCTCCATTCAAACTAGTCATATTTCAAGTATCCAATAGCAACATATGGCAAGGGGCTACCATTTTGGACAGTGAAGCTCTATAAGACTTCACAGATTTAAAGTTATGATGTGAATTATCCTAATTAATATTCACTATAACTGGTGACATATTTTACAGGGAAATAATCTGAGACCCAAGAAGTTCAATGATCCAATAAAGTTACCTAGACTATTATCCCTTTGGGTAAGCAGGGGAAAGGTTTAGTAAAGGAACTAATATAAATGACCCATGAACATGGACAACGGGGTCAGGATCGACTCTGGGAGAGGGGGTGGGTTGGGTGGGGGGTAGCAATGAGGGAAAAAGTGGGATAATTGTAATAGAAAAACAATAAAAATAATTTTTTTTTTTAAAAAAAGGAGAGGGTTGAATAAGTAAATAAAAAGATCATATAGCTGCTAGGTGCAAACCAGGTCTCAAACCCAGTTCTGTTTTTAGGTTCAGTGCACTTTCAAACGTGCTTCACAGCTTGGGATTTTCTAGCCATTTCAGTCAAACTTGGAAACAAAAGGAGAAAAAACAGTATTAAGGTAGGCTAAGCAACTGCCAGAAGAAAAAGACCTAAAATAAAATAAAAGGCTCAAAAATAATCATTTATTTCTAAATGTGGCCCAGTTCAGTGTGCGTGCGTGTGTGTGTGTGTGTGTGTGTGTGTGTGTGTGTGTGTGATGGTGGTAGACGATTTGCTCTGCTCAGCAGGTGTTCAGGGACTCAGGCTGAGGGCAACCCAGCACACTAGCCAAGGTTAAATAAGTTGCCCAAGAACTAGCACTTGTTGGAGAGAATGCTCTCACAATCTAAAGCTCTTTGCAGTACATACACCACACTGCTAATAAAGGACTAACAGTGAAACAAACAGAGCTATCATGTGTGGAATGCCTGGACTACAAAGCACTATGTAACATATTGTACATGTTATTTTATTTCATCTTCCCAGTAAATCTAAATTTATTGCTTGATTTACATTTAAGGAAACTAAGACTCAGAGAGCTTATAACATTCACAAGGTCATGTAGCTAAACCAGTAATAGTTCCTAGATTTGAACCCACCTCGGACTCCAGAGTGCATATAGTTGACCCTTGAAAAACATGGGTTTGAACTGTGTGGGTCCACTTACACTTGAGTGTTTTGTTTTGTTTTTCAATAAACTCAGTTAGTAGTCTCTATCCCCAGGTTTCACATCTGCAGATTCAACCGACAACGGTAGATTGAAAACAGTATTTTAGCATTCCCAACCATGATAAAAATACTGTTTTCCATCCCAGGTTGGTTGAATCTGCAGATGCAAAGACTTGACAGTTATATGTGAAAATAAATTTTAAAAAAATAAAAAGAATTTATGAATAAGTAGCCTGTATAGATTTAAGGTTAAAAAGAGTATTATGCTGACAGATTTATCATAAAAGTCTAGCCAGAAAGGACTCAACAAAATCATTTTCCAAAAAAACAGAGACTTTGAATTTGGAAAAATGAAAAGTTATATTTGGATTTTCAACTGAGAGGGGACCATGCCCCCACATTGTTCAAGGGTAAACTCTTTACCCAGAACTAATTTATCAATGGCCACTTTAATAGGGAAAGGAAGAGATGAGGCAGAGAACAAAACCCTGTGCTAGGAAGATGGAAATAAAGAGTAGGTAGATGAAAATAGAATCCAGAAGAAAAAGATTAAGATACTGATAGAAGAATCTTCCATTAGCACTGTGCCTTCCTTGCATCTCATCTCAGTCCCGTGGTTGGAAATTGACGTTTCCTTCTAAGAGAATTGAAGGCTGCTATCTCTACATCCTCCTCCCTCTCCCATGGAATAAGAGTATTGTTATTAACAGGTCAAGTTCACAGTGCTGATTTGGACCATGTATTTGGAAACTGGGAGGTTAGAAGAGCAGCATTGAGGCAAAAATTCCCCCTCTTCTATGTGTTTCCTCCAGGTGACCAAGGTGATAATAAGGCTGGATCAGTCCCTTCAGATTCTTCCTTCTATGGTGCCAAACTGAAAACCCCAGGAGAGAGCTGATGGTCTAGGCCAACACCCTTGGGGCCAAGTCTCCTTGATCTTGTGCTTACTTGGCCTTACATTTTCTTAAAAAGTAGAAATCCAAAATATTAGAGCAGACTGAGTGGAAAGATAAGGCTGATTATTTATACTAACCCAGACTGAGAAAGACTTGACATGCTTTGTAAAAAGTACAGACAAAAAAGTTTCTAGATGTGTCGGTATATGTACAATCTAGCATTTGTGTATCTATTTGCTGCCCTTAGAAGACATTCTATCTCATCTATTTCAACTCTTCCACCTAAAAAAATCCTACCCATCCTTTAGAGTTGAAGTCCAATGTCATCACTTTAATGAAATCCCTTGTCCCCTCCTCTGCATGGCTGCTTCCTTCTCCCTCTGAGCTCTCAAGAGATCTTTGTTTATTGTCTGCAGAGGTAATAGCATTGCATTACAATTAACTATAACTGTTTCACCTATCTCCTTGACTAAATTGTTGAGCTCCTGGATAGAGAATGTCTCTGCATGTCCAATGCCCAGCACCGGGCATGGCAGGGGATAGACCTTTAACAAATGTCTATGAATGAGCTAAAAAATAAAAGCTTCTCAATGCCACATTATGGCCCATTTGGCCTTTGAAGTTTCATGAGGCTGAGCTTCTCCTGGCTGAAGGCTGACTCATGCTGTGGGCATTCTCTTGTGCATTTTTCATTTGCTGTAATGGCCTCTTCTTATCATGCATTTTATTGATCTGTCTGAGCACTGAAATTTATTATTTATTAGATTTCTGTAATAGCTCTGCTCCAAAGAGCACAGTGTGATATGTTGAGAACTCCAAGGCAACAGCAAGGAAGACCAGAATAACATAAGCATAGGGCAGAAATGGAGAGGAAGGAGAGAAACCACAGACTAGGAAGAAATGGCAAAGGAGAGCTACTGCCCTCGGAAGTGTGGCAGCCAGGCCAGGCTCCTGGGAGCCCCATGCTTGTCCTGGCCTCAGCTCAGCCCCATCCCTACCCATGCTTGTCTGACAGTCTGGCAAGAAAACAGTAGGGCAAAGCACTTTGGAAAGTCAAAAGCATCTTACAAATGAAAAATAATATTATTCCATTATCATTAATCAACATCAACATAATTCACCCAAACGCAGAAATTGTTTTATATTCAGGCAAGTGAAGAAGAAAGTTGGAAGCATCCATCTTCCCCCTCGCTCTTCTAAAGCAGGGGCCATACCATGTTCATTTTGCACACAGCACTAAACGCAGCATCCCCATCTCCAGAAACATTCATTTTGTCAGGGGTCCTGGAGGGTGGCTGGGGAATAAATGCCCTCTGAATCATTAATTCTTCCTCCATTTACATTGATTACCTGATAATTCTATGCCTATGGTACCCATTTAACTTCCACTATATTTCTGGAAATCAGGCATGGGCTGATATAGATAAGTGTATCTCAAACCTTTCAGCTTTGTTGGCTGGTCCCTTCAGTAAGCCTAATGGTACAAGTGAAATAGGTCCTCACCTCCTTATGCTTGTACTGAAAATGAGTATCCTCAGAATACGATACCTGAAGTGATTTACTGACTCCATGTAAGCTTCTCCACATCCCTTCCCCTGCCATCAATCTGACTCTTCCCCACTGCACTCAGCCCAGCTAATTCCAAGCCAGCCAGTGGCCCATCCCTCAGTACACTCCCCAATTCGGCCACAGCTCTCTGAAGGGAGGACACAGGTTTCAGTGATTTGAGGACTACTCACACCATATGGGGGAGTCTGTTCACTGCATGTTAACTAAAGCAGGAAGCTGCCACTATTTAAAAAAAATTATTGACAAGATCAAAATGACTATTTTATATATCTGTTTAACATTTTTTATGCAACAGCTGAGCCTCATATCTAAAATATTATGGCAGAACCTTAATTATGCAAACTCAATCCATTATATGGAAAATTGTATTTATATACAAAAACAGGTAAGGGTTTATAAATTTTTGAAACATTGTTCCATTATTCAAAGTGTTGCATGAGCAGGCTGAGATTACAGTCCTGTTTACAATCATAAACAAGTTGTGAGGTTTCAGCCACATCAAAATCATTTCACCTATCTAAGCATCAGTTTACCCATTTGTAAACTCGGGATACTGAAGAAAAGGGATGTACTTTGAAGGTTTCTATGAAGATTAAAATGAATTATAACAATATAATCCCTGACACATAGTAGGTACTCAAATAGTAATGATGGCTATTTATATGGTTATTCTTTAAGATGTCTACTTACCAATAATAATTAGAGCAAACCCTCACATAGCACTTAATATTGCAATTTAATCCACACAATACCCTATGAGGTGGTGTCATGGGTTGAATTGTGTTCCTCCCAAAATAATTCATGTTAAAATTCTAAACTCCAGTACCTAAGAATGTTATTTGGAAAAAGGGTCATTGCAGATATGTTAAATTAAGATGAAGTTATATTGAAGTAAGATGAGCTCATAACTCAATCTTATTTGTGTCCTTATAAAGAGGGAAAACTCAAATACATACATGCATACATGGATAACACATGTGAAGATGTATACAGAGATCAGGAACACCAAAGACTTTCAGTAAACCACCAAAAGCCCTCAGAAGGAACCACCCTCTTGATACCTTGATCTAAGGTTCTAGGCTCCAGAACTGTAACACAATAAATTTTTGTTGTTTAAGTC
Source organism: Furipterus horrens (assembly GCF_987537825.1). Classification (NCBI taxonomy): domain Eukaryota; kingdom Metazoa; phylum Chordata; class Mammalia; order Chiroptera; family Furipteridae; genus Furipterus; species Furipterus horrens. The sequence continues at coordinate 56,186,372 of NW_028327173.1, read as the reverse complement.
ACATTTGTGGTATTTTGTTACAGCGGCTCCAGCAAACTAATAAGGTGGGTATTCTGATAATCCCATTTTATAGATGGGGGAAATGAGGCATGAAAATTTATGTACTATATCACTATATCAACTGAGATACACCTGTTTACTTATTCTAGAAAAGTAACCTTGGCTTTGACATGCATCCATGGGTGAGTTTTTCTCTTCTGTGTAACAGTTTTGAACAGTTTTTGCTTTTCTGTTGAGAGCCAAAGACCATCAGCTGAGGGACTGACTCTTGGTGCCCCCCGCAAAGAGCGCGCAAGTGTCAGGCCCTGCTACCTCACGTTTAATCCCTAGCATCTCTGTGGAGAGGCTGAAGCCCACCCTTCTTGCTTCTTACCAGACCTGGGCTACACTTGGAAGGTGTGTTAGCAACTGATTATCTAAGTAGGGCCCTCCAGTGTGCTCTCCTGAAGGAAGCTTTTAAATGTAAATTCGATCGATTTACTATTATTGCTTATATTCCTCATCTTCCATGGGCCTTCTGGGAAGAAGAGAAAGAAATCTACTCACTCTTGATAAATTGATGCTAGAAACCCTGGTTAAAAAGCCAAGACTGGCTATTCAATTCTTTCAAAGCAACAACCTTTAAAAGCAACAAGAAGTGTTTCTCATGGTTGCCTCTGTTTACTATAAAATGTGTTTTGAAGACTGAATGTTCTTGGAATTGCTACACAGAGACACTCAGGTGTAGAGCCTAGTTTATAGAAAAGCATCAGGAGATTCCTAATCAAGAGGGTCAGATGAAGACACGTGGCATACAGGCTTCGGTTAGTGACAGGATCTGCCTTCCTGCTGTGATTTGCCTGGGTCTGCAATGCACATAGTTCCAAATTTCTTCCCACTAGGAGAGACCCTGAAATTCTACCAGGAAAGAGACAGTCCTTGAGCTAATTTCTCAGCATGGCATTAAAAGGCAAATACCCATTCTTGCAATCCAGCAGCTGAAATTTCTCCTGGAGCACTCCTGGGCTAACAAAGAAGCCAAGGAGGTAAGGTCTCGGACCCCAGATAGGGAAACAGCAGTTTAGGAGTAAATAGGCTACCACAAGGGGAGGATACAGAGGAACTGGGAAGGAAGGAGGTGAAAGGTGAGCTGTTTCCCACCATCAGAACAAGCAGCAAGAAGGCATCACAAAACTTCCAGCCAAGATGGAGGCGTAGACAGACATGCTGCGTCTCCCTCCACAATTAAGAAGGAATACAACTACCTCAAAACTAGAAACAACCAGAAGTTCCAGAAAACCAAAGTGCATGGAAGGCCAGCAAACAAAGATATAAAGAAGAAATACTCATCCAGACAGGAGCGACAGCTCTCCCTGGGACACGGAAGCAACAAATACAGGAGACTTCTGGCCAAGATGGAACCCTAGACTGACACATTCCATCTCCCTCCACAACTGAGAAGGAATACAACAACTGCAAAACCAGAAATAACAAGAAGTACCAGAAAATAAGTGGAAGTCCAACGTATGAAGTTATAAAGAAGTGGTGTTCATCCGGACAGGTGGGAGGGGCGAAGCGGAAGAGGAGAGTTCAAGCTGTGCTGTGCGCAGCAGTAGCAGCAGTAGCAGCAGCAGCGACAGAGGCAAGACAGTGGTAAGCACAGACACCCTTATTTAAGGGGAGGTGAGAAGCACCTGGGCAGCACGCCTGGCTGCAGACCAGATCCGTCAGCTTGTGATTCCATAGCTGGGGAAGGCAGACCTCCATTGCCTGATACTTTGAGGTCCGGAGTAGGTGGGGATGGAGGAGAAGGCTCCCGGTCTCTCAGCAGAGAGTGAACGGCAGGAATCCATCTTGGACCCCCTATCCCCCCCCACCCCTGCACAGAAAATGCCACAGTGTGGTGAGACGGGTCACCCGGTTGTGACGAGTGCACAGGGCTCCACCCCCTACAGTGTAGGAGGTGTGACAGCCCTGCCCAGGAAGCAAAGGTAAACACAAAATGGTCAGGACGGCACAGATCGTGATAGAGATCCCAGTGATGCAGCTGACCAGACAGCAAATATCTAATCTAACAAAGCAGCAGATAGGAAATCTTTCTGAGGCACAGTTCAGAGCTTTGTTTATAAAAGTGCTTACAGACCTAACAGCAGATCTTAAACAAGATGGGGAAGGAATGAAGGCTAGTCCTGCTGAAATGAACAAAAACACATATGAAACTAGTGGTGAGGGCAAGAAAACCAGGGATCAAATCAACAAATCAGAATATAGGGAAGGAACAAACAGTCAACCAGTGCAGAAAGAGGAAACGAGAAGTGAGGAAAATGAGGAGAGGCTCAGAAACTTATTGGACAGCTATAAGCAGGCCAACATCCAAGTCATAGGGCTGCCAGAAGGTGAAGAAGAAGAACTAGAAATTGAAAAACTATGTGAAAAAAATAACAAAGAAGAACTTCCCTAACTCGGAGAAGGAAATAGACTTACAGATCCAGGAAGCACAGAGAGTTCCAAAACAACTGGACCCAGGGAGAACCACACCAAGACACATTATAATCAAAATGTCAAAAATTAAGGATAAAGAGAGAATCTTAAAAGCAGCAATAGAGAAGAAGAGAATTACATACAAAGGGGTCCCAATAAGACTGTCATCTGATTTCTCAAAAGAAACTCTGCAGGCAAGAAGGGACTGGCAAGAAATATTCAAAGTAATGAAAAGCAAAGACCTACAATCACGATTACTCTGTCCAGCAAAACTGTCATTCAGAATAGAAGGGCAGAGAAAGTGCTTCCAGGACAAAGTAAAACTGAAGGAGTTCATCAGATCCAAACCACTGTTATATGATATGTTAAAGGAACTTGTTTAGGAAAAGGAAGATCAAAACTATGAACATTAAAATGAAAACTGTATCACAACAACCAACAACAGAAGCTAGGGAATCAAAACAAAGGCAGATTAAGTAGGCAACGAGAGTGGGAAAAGAATTATAGGTATGGGAAACAATTTGGAGGGAGGTCAGTGGGAAGGGGGAAGGGGAAAGGGAGGGAGATGGTACAGGAATTAAGAAGCATAGTAGGAGGGAGTGGAGTAGACAGGAAGATGTTGAGAAGAACTATATGCACAACCAATGGGCATGGACTAAGGGGAGCGACAACTGGAGGGAGGGGGATCACTGGGTGGAGGGGAACAAAGGGAAAAGAAATTGGGAAAACTGTAATAGCATAAACAATAAAGCATATTTTTTAAAAAAGAAGGCATCACAATGCAATAAATAAAAGGACACGTTTTGGCAGTGCACAGACCTGTGATTAAGTCAGCTCTTCCACCTAATCATTTTGTGTTCTTCACAAATTATTGAACCTCTCAACTTACATTTTCACATCTATTTAAGAAAACTAATAACACCAAATGGCAATACTTCTTAGACTTAAAAAAAATTATTGCCCTCCCCAAGGAGCCTTTTTAGACATATTTTCTAATTGCCCCTATTAAATTTTAATATTGCAGACATACTGTAAATCTGTTTACATTTTGCATTTATATCGGTGGTTTACACATGAACAAAGTATAATTTTTTTCCTTGGGAGAGATATTGCCCTGCTATGGAATCTTTGTTTGTGTCCCCCAAAAATTCACATGTTGAATCCCTAGTCTGATGGCATTTGGAGAGTGGGGCCTTTGGGATAATTAGGGGGAGAGAGTGGAGCCCTAATGATGGGACTAGTGTACTTATAAAAGGAAGAGAGCTGGCCCTTCCTCTCTGTGCGCTCACCAAATACTATGATACATCTTGGACTTCCCAGCTTCCATTACTGTGAAAAATAAATTTTTGTTGTTTATAAACCACCCAATCTGTGGCATTTTGTTATACCAGCCCTAATGGACTAAAATCACCGAAGGATAGATAAATACCATCAATTTTGGGAACTTCCTTTAACTAAATGAGTCATAATTTTTTCAGTGTTGGTGGTTATTTATGCTTCTCTCTGTCCAGTGTAGAACACTACAGATAGAAACAATTCTGAGCATTGTTTTTTGTAAAGTACTAACTACACTGTGCTGTGTTAAAGTGCTGGACTCTGCTACGAGACTTCCCAAGATCAAATATTGCATGATTTCACTTACATGAGGTTTTCAAAGTAGTCAAACTCATAGAAACAGAAAAAATGGTAGTGGCCTGAGATGGGTGAGAAAGGGAAATGGGAGTTTCTAATGAGTACAGAGCTTCGCATTCACTAGATAAAAAGTTCTGGAAATTGGTTTATAGCAATATGAAGATACTTAACACCACTAACCTGTATACTTAAAAATGGTAAATTTATGTTATGTGTATTTTCTCACAGTTAAAAACAAAAAATAATACAATAAAAATTACAAAACAACTATCTTCTTGACTCTCAGTTCTGTGGAACAGCAATTTGGCCTGGGCCTCATCTGCAGCCATGTGGTGACTCAACTGGACCTGGGTTGTTCAAGAGGGCCTCTGTTATGGTTTATTTTATGTGTCAAATAAAATATGACTGGGACATGAGATCCCATATATTTGATAAACATTAATCTGGGTGTGTCTGTGAGGATGTTTCTGGGTGAGATTAACATTTGGATTGGTAGACTGAGTGGCTGGGCCGCATACAATCCACTGAAGGCCTATATTGAGCAAAACACTGAGTATCGCTCACTCTGACTGCACACAAGTTGCACACAAGTCTTCTGCTGCTTTTGGACTCAGCCTTGGACTGGAACTTACGCCACTGGCTCTCCTGGGTCTCAGAGCTTTGAACTCAGACTGGAATTATACCATCACTCTCCTAGGTCTCCAGTTTGCAAACTGCAAGTCTCGGGGCTTCTTAGCCTCCCTACCTGGACAAGCTAATTTCTTATAATAAATATCTTTATTTGGTCCTGTTTCTCTAATATGTGGCCTCTGTCACATATCAAGGGGTTAGTGCTGGCTCTGGCAGGACCTCCCACTCTATGTGGTTTTTCGTCCAAGCCCTTTGTGTTCTAAGAGGATGACAGAGCAAGAGTGGGTCCTGTCGAGGCCTTGGCTTGCAAGGTATAAAACATGAATTCCACCATAGTCACTTGGTCAAAGAAAGTCACAAAGATATCCTAGATTCAAAGAATAGAAAAAATAGATTGCTCCCTCGGAGCAGAGTGGGGAGAAGTACATATCAAATTTCATTGCAACGTGCATGCATAAGTGATGATGTAATTATTACAATGGTCTTCACAAAGAAACTGCCACTTACGGTAACTAGAGTAAGTGCCTAGTATATAGTAAGCACTCAATAAAAGGCAATTATTGTTTGTTGGTTTTTTTGTTGTAGTTACAGTTCTTTGAATTCCAGAAATGTTTGCCAACTGACTGATGGTACTTAATTCTGATATCTTTCCAATGCCTTTCTTCAGATCATAGTTACTAATAGGCCTCTATATCTCACAGTATTTGTATATCTAAATATATAAGATATATATTATAAACATATATTGCATATATAGAGGAGGTTAAATAAAGTCTTTTTAAAAGGTCAAACCAGGCCCTGGCTGCTGTGGTTCAGTGGATTGAGCATCGGCCTGTGAGCTAAGTGTCGCTGGTTCGATTCCCAGTCAGGGCATGTGACTAGGTTGCATGTCAGGTCCCCAGTTGGGGGCACGAGTGAGAGGCAACCACACAGTGATGTTTCTCTTGCTCTCTTTCTCCTTACCCCTCTCTCTAAAAATAAGTAAGTAAACAACCAAATAAATAAATGTTATTATTTTTTAAAAAAAGTTCAAACCAAAAACTAGAATATGAAATTTAATAATGCTGGTCTCATACTTTTTTGATAAACTGATATAATTCAGTAGGTTTACCTAATCATAAAAGCATAAAATTAAATTATTTCAAGAAATACTTAGACTCTAATATATTACTCTAGGAGCCTAAAAGCTCAATTAATAAAATAAAAGATAATTTGAAAATAATGTAGATGTTCCACCATGAACAACATTTAAGTATTTTTGCATTTTTCTTTTCTTTCATCTTATTAAAGCTCCATAATTGCAATTTTTAAATACAGCAATAAAAGAGTGAACACAGATAATGAAATTAATGCAGAAGAAACCAAATACAATAAGAAAATAAGGTATCTGTGGTTTCAAAGTGTTCTTAGGCAATTGTTCCAACTTTTCATCTTAACACTCATATGTACTTCTTAAGGTTTAAGGAGAGGTCATTGTTGAAACGTCATTGAATTTTCATTAGAAAAAGAGAAAGGAATAACTTGAACAGGATCCTATTATCAGTACAAATAAGAGTATGAGGAAGTTGGAGCTTCTAAGCCAACTCATCTGTAAGCCGTACTAGCCCTTTGGTGACCCCCTAAGCTTAGATCTCTTATTTCCAAATCTTTTGAGGATAATATTTGAAAAGGTTTTCCTTTATACCTTAACATTAGAAGAAAAGCCATTGGCAATTGATCTCTGTCACAAAGAGGCCCTCTGCTCCTCCCTGTTCAGTGTCATGAGAATGGGGTAGACCATCAGACAGTAATACCTAATGCATGCATTGACATTTAGTAATGTGCTTTACTGCTCTGCCCTTTCCACACACAGAATGGCAACTAGGAGCCACGTGCATCGCTCTTGGGCCGGCCACAGCCTTCTTCAGAGCTAGGAAATGCTAACGTACCCAAAGGAACAGCATCCATGTAAATCACTCGCCTACAGGAATTAAAAAGTGCTCCTGGACAATATTGTTCCCTGTCCAACCAGGCCCTGTGGGAATACTGCACACCAACCAAATGAGAGCAAGCACAGGTTATTAATTCAGAACTTACTGCAGCAAGGGAGTCAGCCACAGTCACTTGTGTTTTGGCAGAGACTCAAGACAGGACAAGGAGAGGGAGAGCTTCACCGTGGAAAAAAGGAAGGGCTTCAGGTGTGCCCTGACTGGAGGTCGGTTGGTAAGTGGGAGCTGGAGGCTGGCTAACTAGAAATAAGACATCCTGTATGTCTGATCAGGGGAGCATTTTTCGCTTTCTCTGATTGGTACTAAGTTGAGAGTGGGAGCAAGAATTAGGGAAGTTGTCAGTCATGAAGCAAGTCCTGGGCATTTGGAGCTGGTTGTTAAAGAAGTCGTTTATCTTCCTGAGTTGTTACTAGAGACAGCATCTTAATTCCCAAAGTCCAATTTACAGCAGGTGGGCTGCCTGGGCTATTTATTGCAAATGAGGGGGTACAGCCTGAACAAGCTTCGGCAGGTCATGAGTCATAGTTCTATTTTTATATATTGTCATTCTATATATTCAGTCTCTGAGCCCTAAATAAATCCAGTAGAGGTGCAGTGACCCTTACCCTGGTGAGTCTAATTTGAATCTGATAAGCATCTCTGAAGACTGCTCCCTTCCCCAAGCTGCCTTCTTCTCTGTTCAAATATCTATCAATGCATAGGGCTCTCTCCCTAACCAGGCCGAAACCACTGTTCATGTTGCCTCATTTCAAACTTACAAACTAATAGACCGCAAACGGTTTGAATTTAAATTTACTCTCAATTAAAATATAAAGAGTTATACATTTTATGTTTTCTTACCACATCTCATTTACAGAGATAACATTTTTCCTCAAAGGAAACCAACTAGGATGCCCTGGGAATGGATAATTAAGAAATAATTTGTAAGACTGAACTAATCGTTCCTCTGGAGTTCTGAGACCCACTGCCTACAGCGTTTTAAATGCACTGGTATGGTTTGACCCAAAGCACAGGGTAGACAAGAAAACAGGATAGATTCAGTTGGACATTAGGTTGAACAGAGATGAATTTGAAAGGGGGCTTCATATGCATTTGTTCCAAACCTCTGTTTACAAGGTCACCAGACCACCTATGGATTATCTTGGTTAATACAAGTGTGTAAGGAAAAGAATGGGATTTGTGCCATAAACTTCTTAGGTTAACACAAGAGTGAGAATGTTAGAAACTTCAGGAGTCATGATGTGATTAATAGTATTACTGAAACCACAAGGCTTTGCTTACAACTTGGAACTCCTAAACTGTAATGTTCTTAAAAACTCCTAAGTGGTAGGCAAATCTCTGGGAAATGGTCTATTTGCAATGTTTCAATAGCACGACTCATCCTCCTCTAGAACAAAAGTATTTTGCTACAATAGGCATCTTTCTGCCTTGACATCTTAACCTCAATTCTCATGGGCCTGAAGCTTAATTATAGCTGATTTGTGTTTACCTCCAAATATACATTTTGTTAAAAAGTAATGAAATGATATGTTCCACTAATGAGTACTTTCAGGTTTTAGATAGCTTCCCTCCCACGCCCAAGACAGATTCTAGAAACCACATTCTTTACGAGTTGCCCAGCACAGTATTTTCCAAGGTTTCCGTACAGTCATAGCTGCAAATCTGTAGCAGCGCTTGGATATATACATAGTCACATGAGAGCAAATGATACTAGAAATGCCTTAGCTACTTAGTAGATGCTGATTGTTACTGTAACTGAACTTTTAAAAAGAGTAACAGGAAAGCTTTGGAATTTTCTTACCTAGAGATTTTTAAAATATAGGCCAGAAATTCACCCAGTCAATATCAGAGTGACAAACTAAATGGCTGCTAAAATACTTTCCAGTAAAGGAGATTTAAATACTTACAGGTGTATGACACATTTGCATTATATCCTCTCCAATCTTAATTCATTTTGCAAATATTTACTAAGTGCTGTCTCTGGACTAGGTACCAACTGATGAAGAAACAAAGTGGTAATGAAGACACAAAGATGGGTAAATACAGTCTCTGCCTTCAGGACTTCACTGTCTAATGAGAAATTAAGCTAGACAAACAAACAATAGTTTTAATACTATGTGATAAATGCTACAAGAGAAATTGACCTTGAAGTTCTCAGGCATTCCAAGTGAGAAGACAATTAATTTTTCTGGGAAGGGTAAAGTTGACATTCAGCCCCAGTACCACCGCCATACTAGATATTTACAGACAGTGTCCGTTTTGATTGCTCAAGGTCACAGCAATCCCGAACATAGAGGAGGGAGGGAAAGTAAAGAAGGGCATTCCAGGGTACAGAATGAAAAGAAAATAGGGATATACTTGCTGAATTTACCTGTCAGTTTGCACTGCCAACTGACATTTCCTGTTGCATTTTGTTTTGACTTCCACTGTCAACTCAAATTACTTTTGAAAAAAACAAAAGCAAAAACCCACCTGCACTTTTCTACATGATAAAGAAATACGAATCGTTCTCTTTTCTCACAAAAGTCAGTTAAACCCAACCCAGGAACTGGAATTACTCTCTGATCTTCCCAATTGTTGGAACTCCAATAAAATTCCATTTGCCAACATGAACAAGATGCTTCATAACTACATTTATAATTATTTTTAATTGAATGAAACCCTCTAGAAGAAAAAAAAAAAAAGTCATTTCAACTAGACCTGGGGAAGCCACCTAAGCTCCCTTGAGAGTAAACAGGTCCCCAAACTGGAGACATCGGTCCCTGGTTTGGCACTAAGTGTCGGGACACACACTGATCACAGGTGTACTTCAGGAAACAAAACAAAGTAAATCCTCTTCTTCAAAAGAAACATACAGTATAAAGTCAAATTTCAATATTTCTCACCCTCCACCATCTGCCAAACAAGAAGAAATCCTAGAGTGGGGTGTTTTATACCCATGGTCTGAGTGCAACTGATTTACTTTCATTGGGATCATTCATCTATCAGAGCTGAAAACATAAATGTCAAAGCAGCCATAATATATTTGTACCAATAAAGTCATCAGTTATGCTTTTATACTACATAGAGAGCAAAGACTTTATTAACCTTCACGAAGATTAAATACAAAAATAACGTTAAAGGAAAATTCTTAGGAGTATTTGGGGTGGCTGTTATGTAGGTAGGTGAAGAGGGGTAGAATGAGGCAAGGAAGTAAAAACTGGGGCCCTAGTATGAGTAGAGGAAGGGGAAGTGCCTCTTAAAATAAAACAGCTTCTTTGAAAGCTAAAATCTTGGGTTCTCATACAACACTCTCATTACAATTTGTCATCATTTTCACTCCATTGTGCAATTCATGGATGCATGCAACTTATTAGCAAACTATTTACCCACTTTTCCATAAGCTATTCTTTAAGTAATAGTATTTCCTTACAAAATGAGAGAGCATTAACTAGGCTCTCTAAATCCAGGGAAGCATATGGCCCTTTAGAGAATGCCTCCAGAATAAATCGTGACATAGGCCAGGCTCCCTCGGGTGGCCTGGAATGCTGGGGGGAGGGGGGGGCGTTCTTTTCCTCTTTAATGAGTCTGTTTTCCCCCTCACGTCTGTTCCAGCAATCTTTCTCACCTCTACCAATGGCAAATTTCGGGAAAGGAACTTCTAAAAGACTTATTCAGACTAATGCACACATTGCTTAAAAAGCATAATGCATTCTTCACTGGGGACCAAGACTTAAGCTAAAATAAAGCATTTCTAATTATGAAATCTCTGGCATCCACAAACAGGCATGGGGCAGAGGAGGGGTTTCTCTTTGGATAGAAGGCATAAGATTCAAGTTCAGATTAAATCCCATTTCAGAAATTTAGAGGCCCTTGAAAGCTTTGAGCAGAGTAGATTCTGATCACATCAGATATACTTTGAAATAAGAATGACTTTGCCTCAAAAATTAGCAGGTAGACACCCTGTTTCTCAGATAAAAAGAAAAGAGGGCTTCAGAAGAGCATTCAAGTGCCACTGTATTGGCCACTGATCAACCCATGTTCCTGATGCACAAATCAGGAAGCTGCCATCTGCTTAGGTAGCCCTCTGCCCTGTAATGCCAGGTGGACATCTATGGAATTAGGGGGGAGGGAGGCAGTTAACATGCTGGTGTTCCTGGGTTCTCTGCTGTCATCCAATGCCCACAATATCAACTGAATCTCCAGGGGACCAGATATCTCTCTCATAAGGAATTCATATGCCTTCCAAAGGCACTTGGTGAGAAAACAGAGTATTTTCATAGGAGACAAAGACTATCTTGTCATGTAGGACTTATCAGCCTGATGGAGGAAAAAACTGCATCTGCCTAGGCTTTCTGTCCCCTTGGAGATGTACTGAGAAGCTTATAAGTACCAAAATCAATCTCCAGCACTAGAAATCCTTTATTTCATAAACTTAGAAGAATCCATTATACAACCTGTTGTGCTGAACAAAGAATCAATGTATTATTATTTAATATAGGAGACTAAGATAGTTCATCCAGAGGACAGGCAGCTTGATGTCCAGATTACATAAACCTGCAGGAAAGCTATGTTGATTCCAGCACTCGGGCTCTGTAACGTCTATTTTAACTCCATCTAAAGAAAGAATGTGTCTTCTATACTTTTGCCTATTTGTTCAACAAATATTTAATGAGCATTTACTTTGGGCCAGCACTGTCCTCTAGGATGGGGATATATAGGTGAACAAATACATTTCTTGTCCTCAAATTTAGTGGGGAAATGTGATGATGTTATAAAGGAGGCAGAGAGATGAGAGAGCAACCTTTTGCTCCTGACAAAGGAAATAAAGTCTCTTCAGAGAGGATGGCCCTGGAGTAAAACCTTGAAGGTAGATAGCAGTTTACCAGGCAAAGCCAAGAATAACATTACAAGAAGCACATTACAAGCAGAATGAACATCAGGTTCAAAGGCAGTGAGGTACGGCACAACACTGTAGGTCAATGATGGCAGGAGGTTGCATATAAAGCTGGACAGGTGTCTTTGTCAATAAAAAGTTAGGATATTCTAGAATGGATTAAGGATGCCTTGGACACTTTGACCAAAATTTTGGATCCTCTACACATAAAATTTTGCATACCAATTCAGAGTTCACCAACTTCCTGATTGCACTTTTTGGACCCAAGGTTAAGAATTCCTAAAGCTAGAGACGTTTTTATCCAGAATGTTTACACAATCTAATTCTTTTGAAAAAATATTATCCTGGCATCAATAAGCAGGACAGACTGGAAAGGTGAATTAGTAGAGTCAGGGGGACAGAAAGCTGTTATAATATTCCAGAAAACACCATTTTCTTGTTCCTAATAACTGGAAGACAAAAAGTTGTTGCAATATTTAAAAAAAAAACATTGCACAGATTCTTAATCGTATTGACCAACTGCAAGATAATAACATGAATTTGCATAAGCTCTGGCCTGGCCTGGTTACTTCCAAAAGCAGATTTCAAATGCCTAATTGTTAACACTTACAGAAAGAGCTAAGGTCAAAAATGGAAAGAAAAAAACACTCATGGATAAAAAGAATATTTTCAGAATCCTCCTCTTCAGCAGGGTGGTCACCCAGCAACAGAGCAATCATTCCCCTATTCATCACCCACATTAGAGAAGAAAAAAAAAGCAAGTTCATTCTTTTAACACAAAGCTCACACCAAGAGCTGAATAATAAAATGTTGCAGGAAGTGTGAAATAGCAGTGATATTCCTTGAGTCCAAGTATTTTTATTTTGGTAACTCTGATACCAATAATCTCTGCCCTTGAGGTAAATTAAGTGAGAAATCTATTCTTCATTACAGGGAACGAACAGAAACAAAGCCCATCTTTCCGAAGTTTACATTCAAGTTTGATGAGAAATGCATATCATACTTTTTTCCTCTTTTGTGTTGAATGGCTGGGGAAATGAAATGAAAAGAAAGAGGGCAGGCAGGCAGAAATGGGGTAACAGGTTCTCATTTCTCAATCACTTTGGCAAGGGACTATGATTTAGAATGATGGGTGGAAGGTGATATGAATGACATATGATAAAATGTATTTTTGTGGAGTACTGGGGGAGGGATGCTATGAAGACCAGAAAGAGGTTAGAGCTGGGTGAGAGCCACAGTTGTTCCATGGAATTTTAAGGTGTCTAATCTCAAATGGCAGCCCTTAATACAGCCAAATCCATGTCATGGTGTAGCACATGGCAACAGCACCTTCATTACACGTGATTAAATAATTGGTCCCAGGGCATCTGGTTGGAAGCAGAAACCAAACCCTTTGGACTTTTCCCAAGTCCAGGGATCTTTGCACCATAAAACATAATTTTATGATGCACTATGACTTTGTAATTTTAAGGTTTCTTGAGAAAATAATTATATTAGGCTCCACAACTATGATCCATGTGCTGCTAAATTTTTTCAATTGGGGAGCATCAGAAACAAGAGAGATTCCTGATATTTACTCTTCCATCTCACACCCATCACCTCTATTAGAAGCAGACCTGGAACTTCAAATTTTGAAGGATTTCCTGCCTCATCTGCAGGAAAATCTGTAGCCCAGGTTGCACCAATCTGTACTAATCACTCCAAAGCCAATCTGGCCACTGGGTGGGAATAAAATGTTCAACATGTTTCTGCCTCAACTAAGGGCAATGGACTGCCTGTGTGACAAGTGCCACATTTGGACATATCAGACTATGCACCTGTCGAGACTGGGATGTTATTCACCAAGAAGCGTATTCAATATTTTTGAAACTGCAAATGTCACCATCAAGAATAACCTGAAATAATTATCCTGAAAATATCTCTGAGAAGAAAACCCCAATAATGTCATGGCTTACTCCCAGGTCCAAGAATCTTCATGAGCTAGGTCCTTAGTCCAGATCCCCTAGCCTAGCCCAACAGCTTCACCAGGTTAACTATCACCGCTGTTTCAGGATCTGGCTTTAATCTTACTTCTTCCGGGATGAAGTCCCTGCCACCACCACGCAGCACCCCCACACCCACCCAAGCCAGAGTTAGGCACCCTATTATGTGCTCCCACTGTGCCTTTCCCTAAATTATAAATATTTTTTTAATCCTCACCTGGGGACATGTTTATTGATTTTAGAGAAAAGGGAAGAAAGAGAGAGAGGGAGAGAAACATTGATGTGAGAGAGAAACATTGACTGGTTGCATCTCATACACACCTAAACTGGGGACCGAACCTGCAACCTAGGCATGAGCCCTGACTAGGAATCAAACCTGTGATGTTTCAGTTTATGGGATGATGCTCCAACCAACTGAGTCACACTAGCCAGGGCTCCCCTAAATTATAATCATCTGATTACTGTATCCTTGTATATCCACCAAGAGATCCTACCTCTGAGAAGGCCTGAGTAGCTCCATTACCTGGTAGGCAGTTATATATTAAATAAATTGAATACATTACTCATTTAATCACGTATGCAGACATGAGATACCTTAAAATAAAACAAACTGCTAAGATACTCTTACTCCATATAAAATGTATTATTTAAAGAACAACTATAAACAACAAGAATTTACTTATATAATATGCATGCCCTCAACATTAACTTTTTTGTCTGTTTCCCCAAAAATATAAAATTAAGATCGTTCTTCAAGAAATTGTCTATAACCATACTATAAAGTTTGACCCTGCTCTCTAACTTCTGACAAAATTTACCAGACTATTAAGTAAGCTTTTATGAAATGTGAACCAGAAAACCCTCAGAAATTAAAATTATATCAAAGAGAAAATTGGGGGAAAAAATGCTTGTACTTTAGCAGAGTTTGCTGTTATAGATTTCCAAGCAAAAATGGTGCTTACGACTACTACTACTAAGCCTCCCCTTCATTTGCTGATAGGTACATTTCCTACAACAGCCATCATGAGTCACAGGAATGACTCAGGGTGGGGACACACAGCAACTCAGGAATCCAGAGCAAGATCCAGACCACTCTCCAGATTCCAGCTCCCCAATCCCAGCTTGCTTAACACAGGAACTCTAACTGGGTTAGGGAAGGCAAAGTCTATGTGTCAAATGGGTCACTTTGTACCATGGTTACAGACAAAAAATCACACACATCAAATAATTATTGACATGTCCACCATTTCCAATCCCACAGCTACCTCACCACTTACAACATTGCACTTAGCAACATATGGTCAAAACCCGGACTCCCATTCACTCTTTGCGGCCCACTGTCACCAAGAAAACCCCCATGTAACGAATCTGGAGAGAGTTTCTTTTTGTGTACAGGGGAAGGCTGCCCTTGGAGACCCACTTGGCCCCCAGCACCTGCTGAGCTGCAGAGACAGCGTAGGAGAAAGCACCAGGCAAAGGCCTCAGATCTAAGAGCCCAGAGACTTGGATCTGTACTCACTCTGCATGTGCCAAAGGGTTACATGGGACATTGAAAACATTTCATTAGTTCTTGCTACTTCAGGCTTCACTGGGTTTTCTAGGATAATGAGAAAAACAAAGCCCCAAACTTAAGAAAGGGCTAGGAAATAGCTAAGAAGACAGAAGAAAGGAAGCAGATTATTCGATCTTAAAAACAGACAGGTGAAGGCAAGGCAGGGTCATCCATCTACCACATAAAAGCTTAGCATGTTATCGTGTGCCAGGAAGCAAACTGCAAATGTGAAACAGTTCATAACTCACTGAATCATCCCAAGCCACTCACACAACAGGAATTAGTGTCTCCGAGACAGAAAGTTCCCATCACAAAGCTATTCAGTTCCTTTACTTACTATGTGACCTTGGGCAACTTTCATAAAAAATATCAAGGCACAGTTTCCTTTGCCATAAAAAAATGGGAAAAATTATATTATCCACATCACAGGATTGTTTTAAGGATTTAATCCATACAAATTCCTTAGTGCCTATTATGGTCAGAAACTAATGAATATAAGTAGCAGCAGGAATTTTTGTTTATATTGAAAACAGCAACAATGATAATGGATGGTAGTAGTGACAACAAATATATCAATATTATTATAAAGTGGCAGAGCAAGGATTCAAATATAGGCCTTTCTGATTCTTACATCTGCAATACAGTACTTAGCTAATAAAAATCAAGATGCATGAATGAATCAATGGAGGGAAGAGAGAGAGGAAAGAAGGGAAAAGGAGAGGAAGAAGAAAAGGGAGAGAGGAAGGAGGTGGGAGAACAAAAAGTAAATAAATATTTCCAAAGTACTGCTATGTATATGAATATATTACATATATAATCTTTTTCTGCAGAAACTGGTGTTCTGCTTCTCTTTATCTCAAAGACGTAATGTGCACATGTTGTGTTAGTTCTTTAGGTCAGGTATTTTATAGAACGTATTGCTTTCCACACCACTATACCCCTAGCCCTGAGCATAGACTCTGATATGAAGAAGGTACTCAAAAAATTCTTGTTGACAGAGTCTCCTCTCCAAGAGCATTTTGATGACAAGCTTCCAAGGTCTCTGAACTGGATGGAGGCTTCCTGCTTCCAGAAAGGCTGCAGTGCGGCTCTGCCTGAAGATAGCCCCACCCCCGTGCGCCTGGTTGGCAGTCAGAACCATATCCAGCCCCAACCTCAGGTTTCTTCACACTTACATTGTGAAGTGAGACCTTCAAGCTACAAGGGAGCTGAGAAGCAGGCACCCTGGCTGGCAGTGAGGCAGCACCATGTGTGCTAAGAATAAAAACTTCAGAAGTTCTTCTGGATATAAGGGATTTTGTAGGATATAGGACAATAATTTAGACTATCTTACCATGATAGACATAAAATATTTGATTCATAAAGCTATTACAACCTCCTTCTGGACTATGATTAAAAGAAAAATCTACTTCTAAAAATGAAAGGGATTTAGGATCACAATTTAATTTCTTCTTCTTGAGAACAATACACAAAAGCACAAAACAAAGTAACAGAGGATTTCTTAAAATTTTCTGTCAATAGAGGAAGTTATTAAAGAAGCAAGGAGACTTTTATATTTCTCCACAGGCAGTTAAAGGGTACTATTATGATTTCCAAACTTATATGTTTAAAGACCTTTAAATTGATAGATTTAATCATGTATGAAATTAAAATGAGGTGTTATCTTAAAAGGCTGAATTTATTTTAGTACAATCCAAGCATTTTAATATATGCCCAAGGCTGACTGTTTATCAATTGGCATTTTTAACATAACAAGGGATGAGGCTAATTCTTTTTCCTAACAAGATTTGTAATTTATAGAGCAGGAACAACTTAATGTGCTGGTATTTGTCCTCCTGCATCGGTAATTGATGACAAAGCACTAATTTTTACACATTCAAGAAATTAAACCTCGCCTTCCTGTGCATTACTGACCTTTACTGTACACAAAGTGGTTCAGAAAAAAACAAATTGCACCGCAGTCAAGTTTCATATTTCCTTTCCACATTGGATTTCATTCAATGGTTTCCTGAAAACTGCTAATCAGTGAGTAAAGTTTTGGTTTTAGAAGATGCTGTTTCCACTTGATGTGGGAGGAGAAAAGAAAAACTTGAAAGTGGTCATTCGACCCATTCTCCTCAATTTAACCTTCAAAGAGGCACACTCGTGGCCTCCTTCTCAGGAAGTTCATCCAGGCCAGAAAAGAAAATTCTGATGTAATTGGTGAGATTCCATACAACTGGATGACTCCGGGGATTTTTTTCAACAACAAATATTTCTTGGAACCTCTGAAAGCCCAGCACTATTCTCGGACTGAGGACACCTCAGGGCACACTCAAGACAAATCTCTTAGAGAAAGACATACAAATGTCTGTGTGTGTGTGTGTGTGTGTGTGTGTGTCTGTGTGTGTGTGTGTGTGAGAGAGAGAGAGAGAGAGAGAGAGAGAGAGAGAGAGAGAGGGAGAGAGACAGAGAGGTGGGGGAGACTTCAGATGGTGATGGTGTGGAGAAAATATTTTTTAGAAGGAGTACAGAGTTGAGGGAGACGTTGTAACTTGAGCAAAGACCAAAAGACCTGAGGGAGGTGAGAGCAAAGTGTGCAGCTACCCGGAGGAAGCGTTTCAGGAAGAAGGTAGAGCAGCTGCGAGACCCTGAAGTGGAGACCTGCTTGGAGCGCTCAGAGAAGAGCCAGGAGACCAGCTTGGCTGAGGCAGAGGATGAAAGTGAGAGAGCAGGAGGTGAGGTCAGGAATGAAGGACATCTGCTGGCAGTTGAACCCACCAACCAGCATGTTTGTATCCCTGTCAGTCCACAATAAAATATGTGAGGTCTCTGTAAATCTCCAAAGTCTGGGGTCCCACTGTCCCCAGAAAACACCACTGCCAGCAAGTACGGCTCTATATCCATCTCCAGAAGCTACCGCTCAGTCAGTGAAGCTCTCTCTGTCCCCCGAAATGGCAAAGTGAGGAACTGAATTCTCAGAAAGACCAAGCAAGCAATGTCCAAGACTGCTAACCTCTTCTGATGGTTCTCCGAGGAAACAGCTTTGTTTCCTTCGCCCTTTCCCTGGGAACGTTCCCACTGCCAGTCCGCTCACCATCGCGGCGCCTCCCTGAATACACCCCAAGCCTGAGCAGGGCGCTCAGCACCTCACGCAGCATGCCCTTTTCCATGTAACAGGTATAGGCTGTGTAAACATAAAGTACCAGGGCAAGGCCTCCCTCAGCCTAGCCCAGTGGTCCCCAAACTTGGCTGGGGGTGGGAGCAGGGGAAAGGGGAGAGTGAAAAACCCCAGTGCCAAAGCTGCATCCCACACTAGTGAGATCAGAACCTTTGCCCATCACCCAGCCATCAGCATATCTAACGTCCAAGGAGTTCAAATGTGCAGCTCTGGTTGCCTTGTTTCTATTGCTAAAACTAAATCCTGGCAGCCACGGCCCATGCTGCATGACACTGATTGTTTTTTTATGTCTCCAAGGCCGTTTGCACACTGAACTTAGGGCATACACATCCTTATTCACTACTGTTGCAATTGTTCTTTGAATCAAGTACAAATCATTATTATTTCTCCTTAAACCTGAAAGGATTCTAGTAAGCTTGTAATTTCAGTCTACTCAAGTCCCTTAGAATTCTGATTATTACCTCAGCTTAGGTCATCTACAAATTCAATCAATATACCCTATTAATGTCAGAGATATAAACACTGGCTAGGCCAGAATGAAGACTCACCCGTAAAATTCTGCTAAGAGACCTCCTTCCAGGTTATGTTCATGCTAGCTGTTTATATTGCCATATTTGATACACACGACAACCGTACGATTGTAAGTATTATGTCCAGTCTGAAGATGAGGAGACTGTGACTCAGGGAGGTAAGACCACTGCCTGGGATTACCCATGTTAGGTGAAAGAGCTAAGAATTGAAGGTAGGTTTATATCTGATTCAAGTCTCATGTTCTCTTCATCGGAGGCTTCTCATGATCATTTAACTAATTAGCAACTCACCCAACTAACT
Organism: Furipterus horrens; assembly: GCF_987537825.1. NCBI lineage: Eukaryota > Metazoa > Chordata > Mammalia > Chiroptera > Furipteridae > Furipterus > Furipterus horrens. Next base: position 56,167,261 of record NW_028327173.1, on the reverse strand, counting down.
GCCTTATTACCCAGCAATCATTGCTTCAAAGTTATCATGAGAACCCAAATTAATTGCATCCATTTTATTTCCCTGATAATCATTCAACAGATATTTACTGAACACCTTCTGTGCTCCAAGTACTGAAAATATTGAGAACCCAGCAATGAAGAAAAGAGATTAAAAAATTCCTTCTTTCATGAAACTTAGATTGTTATGCCAGTCACAGAAGGAAATGAAATGAATCTGTCAAAACTTAACTCGTGAACCCTTGATAGTTCCTAATTATCATAACTTCCTTTTACAAGTACTCAAAAATCATTCTTTTGTGCCTTTTCCACAAATTATATCGCAAGAATCTTAAAAACATCTCATGCGTGTTAAAAAAAAAAAAAAAAACACCCAGCCATTGCCCTGGCCAGAGAGACTCAGTTGGGTGGGCATCATCCCGCAAATGGAAGGGTCGCAGGTTCCATTCCCGGTCAGGGCACATGCCCGGGTTGCAGGTTCAGTCCCCGGTCAGGGTGCGTGAGAGAGGCAACTGATCAATGATTCTCTCCTTCTCTTTCGCCCTTCCTTTCCCTCTCTCTGGAATCAATCAATAACAAAGAAATAAAGGTTTAAAAAAAAACAACAGCACAGTGCAGTTAAAAAAACTTCAACTGAGTAAATTTTAAGATCTTATTGGCTTTATTCAGCAATTTATGACTTGGGCAGCATCCAGTCTAGCAGATAGAAAGGCACTCCAAAAAGCTACAATATATAAAGCAAAAGATTTTATAGTCAGAAGAGACCAGAAACAAGGAAGATTTACTGGGGGTGGAGGTGGGGGAGGGGGCAGGTTGCTTATTGCAAGGTTACTTTCCTTTAGGGGATGGCAGGGGGTTTTCAGGCAGATTGCTTAATACTAATCAGGTGACTGATTGGTTTAACATCCCATATCTGGGAGAACTGAAACTGTAATTAAGTCTTGGTTTGGTCATGAGGCTTAGCATAAGTGACTCCATTTTGGGTCTGTTGTCTTGTTTTCAACAGTATTTATGAGAAGTGAAAATATCTGGAAATTTGTTTGCATCATAACAAGATGAAAGTATCAGAGGTAACTATCCATACTAGTGCTATCAACAGAACTTTCAGCAATGATGGAAATGTTCTATATCTGCTCTATCCAGTATGGTAGCCACTAGCCATTGTACACTTGCAAGGTGGCTGTGACTTAGGAAATAAATTGCTAATTTAATTTAAATAGTCACATAGCACTAGTGACTGCCTTATTGGGCCACACAGCTCTAGAGGACTCTAGGTTATAAAATGACTACCTCTCTGGGAGGTGGGGGGGTAAGGGCTTATAAACTCATTCCTTGTGGTTTCTGATTATTGCTTTTTCTTGGGTTTCTTTCAGAATGATCCTGAAAGGCAAGTAGTCCATTCATACATTCATAAAAAGTAAGCATTCACTTAAGACCTAAAACAAATTAGGTAGTGTTCATTATGGGATTCAAGTGCTTTGCTCTGCCCTTTGTGGGGTTTTCACAATTAAGAACAAGGACCTGAATTGGTGCCTTCCTTCCTTCCTTCCTTCCATCAGATGGTAGATGTTCTCACCTGCTGGGTTATACCCAGGGAAAGTAGACTCCTGGACAAGTTTCAGAGACATAATAAACACCTGGCACTACTCATCTCTCTAAAAAAAAAATGTGTGTTTATATGCTGTTTTAATGTGCAAGTGACTTCACAAGATCCCTGACAAACAAACACCCATTTGGTCTGTGCGTCCACACCAACTAGGAATAAATAGAGCAAAAGGAATCTATTTTTAATAGGGAAGAAACTGGTACATCGGGTTACAGCATTCATTGCTTTCAGGTCAAATACTTTTGAGCATAATAATACTGAGAATCAAAAATCTTTATTATAATTAACACGAGGTACTCTAACAACCTCAAAAACAAATTTTGGTGGCTTAAAATACAACAAAGATTGATTTCTTGCTCAGATCGTATCGCATTCCCATGTGGGTTGAGGAGGGCTCCGCTCCGTACAGGGTTTCGGGGCCCTGCATGCTTCCATCTACGTCTCCAGCACCTCCTAGCTTCCTCACTGCATCCTACACACCCAGTCGTTGAATAATGCAAGAGGGATAATGTGAAGGATCATGCAGGAAGATTTTTAGGAACCAGGTTTTGAAGTGCCATATATCATTTCTGCCAAACCCCATCGGCCAGAATTCAACCCCGTGTCCCTACTGAACAAGAGAGTGAGATAATGCAATTCCAGCCATGTGCCAGGAGGAAAAAGGACAGGGGTTTGAGGAGCAAGTAGCAACGTCTTTGGCACTACCACTAGTTTTAATTATTTGTGAAACAGTCCACCCTGAATTAATGAAGTCATTCACTTAATTCATTTCTTTAGTCATTTATTCATTCCAAGCACGGCAGTCGATTTAACTATTTACCAAATGTTTCCAGCACCGAGCAGGCCGGACTTCACGACACAAGCCTCAGCTGCTTTCTCTCTCCCTACCTGTGTCTTAGACCCACCACTTGCATGCACAGATACTAGCTCACCCACTGAGTAACTGAACAAATCGTGCAAACAGAAAATTCATAACCAAGAAAGTGGCCCTCATTTCACTACACTGAAGCTTCCTTATAACAACATGGAAACATTTCAGAATTAGTCTCCAAAGAATTTGCATTTTTTTTTATTATACACCTGAATTTCAAAATGGTCTGAAAAAACACCCTCTCTCATGGAAATCATTTTCCCCCAGAAAAAAAAAAAATAGTTGAATTTCTTAAATATTGCATGGTAGACATGGAAAATGTCTTGATACTTCCTAAGTATTTGGAGAATCGGGTGAATACTCAAATCCTCCTCATTACCATCATTAACAAAATTACCCATTAATATTACATACTAGACAGGTGCTTTTTTCCCAGAAAACTAAAGCCTCAAACTCCCCTTTATGATCCAATACTGGGGAATTTAAACTCCAACCCTCCAGGAAGAATTTTTCAAATGATCCAAAAAGAGAAGCTGCCAAAATAAGGCTGTTGATTAAAAATCAACATGATTACTGCAAGCACAGGCTGGGGGTACCAGCCTCTTGGGCCCTCGAAAATGTTGCTTACGAGACATATATGGTCCAGAAAACACCAATTCAATTTTAACAAAATGAGAATGTCTGGAAGCATTTCACTATATTTAACATAAGGGACCAGTTTCCAAAATGAGCCTTGGATTTTTGGATATAACAATTAGGGTCCTATCTAAGGGGCAAGATCCAATGTGTAATTAGTGTACATGCATGGAGCGTTTTTCTTGAGGACAGAAATGAAGTCTTTCTCATGGTTGCATGAATCCAAATGGACAGAAATGTTATCACTGAAATGTTGATGTTTTAATAGCTACCGGATGTGTTTAAGTGAGAAAGTCTAGCGAGTGTGGGTTATTATGGACTAAACTGTGCCCCGCTATAATGCATCTGTTGAAGTTCTAACGCCCAATGTAACTGTATTTAGACATAGGGCCTTTAATTAAGGTTTAATGAGATCATAAGGGTGAGGCCCTAATCCATTAGGACTGGTGTCCTTAGAAGAAAAGGAAGAGACTCCGGGAATGCACATACAAAGGAGAGGCCATGTGAAGACACAGGGAGAGGGCAGCCACCGGCAAGCCAGAGAGAGTTCTCACCAGAAACAACCCCTGCTGGCATGCTGGTTTTAGACATCTAGTCTGCGGAATTGTGAGAAATAAACTTGTGTTGTTTAAGTCACCCAGTCTGTGGTACTCTGTTGTGGCAGTCCTGATAGACTAATAAAAATGAACACAGAATGCCTCACTCCACATTAGTACAGGTTCCCAGGCGAACAGATAACAAATTCAGTTCAATATAGGTGAGGTCCAAGTCACAGACCTCAGAACAAAGGCAACATCAGGAAATATTTGCTAAATGGAAGTGTACTATCCCTTCAGCATACTTGACGGAGAAAGAGTATTTATGGTTCACATGAGGAAAAACACAAAAAGCATAAGGTGCCCACAGCTCTCAGGCAAGACGACAGCATGGCAAAGGCCACCAAGGCACTACCTTGTTTACTTCCAGAACATGCAGTCCCGGGTGTACATGGGGCTGCTCTGGGCATTGACCAAAATAGAGGTTGGCTTGTCAGAGCCCCTGAGGACAGGGTTATCTTAATATAGCTGGGCTGCTTGACAATAACTTAGGGGTGGCAATTCTCTACAGAGAGTGCGACTCAGCAGGCAAGAACGTTCCAGGAATCACTCAGGGTGAAATCAGATCTATAGCTCTGACTACAAACTCCCCACTAAGTAAAGAGTAACTGAGGGAACACAATAAATCATCCAGAGCATGTAAAATGCTAGCAGATGCCAAATGGTTCTTTAACAATTTTTAAGCAATTTGTTTTGGCCTCTAATGACTTCACTCTGTTGGGGAGCATAAGATTCCAGGAGAGGAAGAACTCCATTCCCCACGAGAAACACCACCATGTACTCTTTCACCTTTTACCCACCTCGTTAGAGCAGACGAGCTGCTAACCCACAAGACATCTATGTGTATATGAGGAAAAGGTTCCGCCCAGGGGGTACAGCTCAGCACCTGGTGCCAGGCGTGGCCAGGGAAGCCAGGGAGGTACAGGCGGGCAGTCAGCCGCCCCTTGGTCCCTTGGCCTGGCACACTCCACAAGATGCAATGTGCACAATCATATGAGATGATCTGATGTAGAAGACAGAGTCTGGGAAGCCTCATGAGCCACTGTACTCAAGACAGTAAAAAGTTCATGCTTTAATCACAGAATAAGCTCAATGTATGTCATAAGTACTCCAAGTGCCATGGACGCAGGGTGGAAGCAGCCATAATAAATAGGCACAACCTCACAAGCTTACTCTCAAGACAATGCAACTTAGCAATTTAACAAGTGAACGTTAGAGTCTCAGCCCAGCAAATTCTAAAAAATCTTTGAAAATTGCTAAGTCAAATAATGAAACACCCAAGAAAGCTCCAGCACATACGCAAAATGAGCCACTAAAGAGAAAAGTTCTGAGAAGTACAAAAGATAAATTCATCTCTAAAGAGGAAGCACAGATGGTTTCTGGAGACCAAAGAAACTTAAAACTGGGCCAAGAAAAAAAACACCAAAGAAAGAGACAGAGAAATGCCATAAAATATTTTTCAGCATTAATTGTCTCCAAAGAAATATGGGGGCGGAGGGAGGGGAATGCCTATGGAATAGTGGAAGAGAACTTTAATGTGAAAAACATTTATGATGTATATTACTCCAAGTACAATGTGGCTAGAAAATTACAGCAGCAAATGTTTAAAAAAAAGTAAACCAACCATCACTTTAGAAATCCTATCAGCATAATGGAAAGAGAACCCTGGTATGTGTTACAGGGGCGCCCAGACCCCATGCCTTTCTCAACCGACATACTGTGAACTTGTACTTGGGCCCACTCTTAGCCATTGAGTTTGACTCAATAGCTTGACACTAAAAAGTCCTCTGAATGCCTCCTTCTGAAAGTTAGGGTAAAATCCCTCAGATTCCATCCCAAGGCGCAACTCCCCTGTAAGAGTCAGACTCTGGAAAACAGAGGCACATGGTGTGAGTCTCTGTTCTGCTTCCAGGAGATTGTGACCCACTAGACCTTAATCCTTCCATATCCTAAACCTCCAGTTAAATGTCTTACCAATATTTGTGAGCTTTCACTGTGCAAAGAAGCATGACGGAATGGCTACATTTGTGTAATATCTACTGTGGCTAAATGTCTGTGTCCCTCCAAATTCACATGCTGAAATCATAACCCCTAAAGATGAAGGTATTAGGAGGCAGGGCATTTGTGAGGTGCTTAAGTCATGAAGGTGGAGCCCTCATGAAGGCGACTAGTGTTCTTATAAAAGAGGCTCCAGAGAGATCCCTTCCCCTTCGGCCATGTGAGGACACAGTGAGATGTCTGTGACCCAGAAGAGGGCCCTCATTCAACCACACCGGTTCCCTGATCTCAAATTTCCAGCATTCTGAACTATGAAAAATAAATTTCTATTGTTTATAAGCTAACCAGTCTGTGGTATTTTGATATAGTAGCCCAAAAAGACGAAGACATCCTCTTACCTTTGGCAAAGCACTTTGATATAGAAATCATTGTCTTAATGATCCTCAGGACAGTCTGTAAGTTGCAGAAACATCCCAGTAACTGCCCATGTGGCCTGAGGCCTAGAAGTGCTCCCTCTAGGGACCCAAGGTCAGCCTGCACAAGGATGACCCTGGAAAAAGGATCTCAACAGGCCGTGTGATAGTGTAAGGGCTGTCTCAGTGGAGAGTTCTGGGACCCTGGAGCCTCTTGGTATAGAAGGAGTGCTGTGGTTTCCTAGAGAGCCAGTTCCTTGTCCCTGGGGTCTACTCACTCCATGGGAGCGGCTGGAACCAAGCATTAAGCAGGTGCCTGTGAAGCATAAGGACAAGGTTCAGGGCCTGGGACCTCTTGCCCAGGTCTAAAGACAGTACTGCTCTTGATGAAACAGGTTCAAGGTTGTTTTATAAAAGTACATTATGTGCATTAGAGCATAGGGTGAAAATGCTCTAATTTGTACTGGGGAGTCAAGACCGGAGAGAAGATAAATTTAGTATCTATTCTTTAGCATTTATTTGAAAGGGGAGGAGGGCAGGTAGCTGTGAGGGCTTACCATTATCCTCCCAAATGGTATTACATCCCATATGCCCAGCAGCAGAGGGAGCAGACAGCCAGGTGGTATAGCCTCAGGCTCAGTGGGTCAGGTGGGAGGGCAGGGCAGCCAGGCACCATAGAGAGAAGAACAGGCTCTGGAACAAGATTGCCAGAGTTCAAATCTGACCTTACCACTCACTGGCCAGCTGTACAACTGAGTCTCTTAATTTGTAAAATGGGGCTAAATATCTACCTCACAGAAACAGAACTGTTAGGAGAATTAAAAGACATTAATGATGTAAAATACTCAGCACAGTGACTCAATAAGAGTAAGTTGTTGCTAGTTACTACTAAAATGACTGAAAGACAGAGGAGCCAGACATCACAAATATTGGGTTAACTCTATCCTTATATGTGGTGGGGACCACATGAGGCTTCCTTCTTTGGGAATTCTCAAGAAATGTCAAAGGAATAAAAAATAAACAACACTTTGCTTCCTCAAGGAAAGCAAGCTTGGTTCCATAATATATTATCTAATGCAGTGGTTCTCAACCTTCCTAATGCCACGACCCTTTAATACAGTTCCTCATGTTGTGGTGACCCCCAACCATAAAATTATTTTCATTGTTACTTCATAACTGTAATTTTGCTACTGTTATGAATCGTAATGTAAATATCTGATATGCAGGATGTATTTTCATTGTTACAAATTTAACATAATTAAAGCATAGTGATTAATCACAAAAACAATGTGTAATTATATATGTGTTTTCCGATGGTCTTAGGCGACCCCTGTGAAAGGGTCATTCGACCCCCAAATGGGTCGCGACCCACAGGTTGAGAACCGCTGGTCTAATGCTTCTAATTTAGAAGAATGAAAAGTGTTAAAATACATCACCATAAAGAAAGACAAGTTAACTTGAGCAAGGTGAATGGAGTTGTTCTGCTGGAAGTAACCGTTCAAGTATGCACTTGGTGGCCCAATAGAAATGTATTTACTGTTATGATTGTTGCTAATAACCATCACCATCTATTGAGTGCCTTCAAAATGCCAGCACTTTGCTAGCTGTGAGTATTACTGTCACTTCTTACACATCTCTGAAAAGCACAGATGTGTTTAATTTTGCTCAGAAATATTAAGTCACCTGCCTAGAGTCCTACAACTGGAAAGTGGCAGGGTCAGGATTCAAATCCAGCAATAGCTCTAATAACCATGCTCCTTCTACCACCACCATGACCTTCCACAGGCTGGAGGAGAATTAAAAGCCACCAGCCCTCAGCTGTTTCTGGCTGACAACAAATGACACACAATTACACCCATCCTGAAAAGTGGCATTATTTTCTGGGCTCTACCCTGACTCGTTTCAAAGGATTCCTTCACTGTGGCTTCATAGAATTTCATCACACAAGGCCTCATGGGATCATTTTATGGTCTCATTTTTTCTGTTTCTTGATATATACACTACTAAGGTGCAAAGACCATGTCTCCCATTTTGTTACATTTCCTCAGTAGCTAGTGCCAAGCCCTAACATGAAAGGTGTTCAAGAAACACTATTTGTTTTTTTTTTTAACTATGCTATTACAGTTGTCCCAATTTTTCCCCCTTTGTCCCCCTCCACCCAGCACCCCCACTCCCTCAGGCAATCCCCACACCATTGTTCATGTCCAGGGATCATGCATATAAGTTCTTTGGCTACTCCATTTCCTATACTGTACTTCACATCTCTATGGCTATTCTGTAACTACCTATTTGCACTTCTTAATCCCTTCACCTCTTCACGCACCCCTCTATAACACTATTTGAATAAGTGAATGGGGTTCTAAGGAGAGAAGTAATGTAAGAACCAAACTGGAAGAATATAATGGCACTGTATATGGTGAGAAACATAAAGGCAACTTCATTCAATTCCATGAAGGAAAATAATACTGACATTCACTGTTTGGGGATCCACTGTCTAATCTCCTTTAACGTCCCTAGTGCTTAATCTGTCAGTCACCACACACAGATTTAGTACTTACTGCCAGGTATTCATTCTCAATTCTTTGAAGCATAAAATTGGCAGCATCAGAAAATATAGCTGTGGAAATACTTTTGATTTCTTTGGGAGAAAAAAATATATGCACTTTCATTATTTCTCAACCCTGTTGTAGATTTCCCTCCTCCCTGATAACATAAAAGTGGCAGCAAGGGTCCCATTCATAAACGCACACTAACTTCCCCTCAGAGGATGTCAGAGGAGACTGAACAAGAGGCTCTTTTGAAAGGGGACTCTTCTGATGTGTCTATCTGACACATTACCAGGTTCTCTCCCTCTCCCATTCCTGCTATCATACCCACCACTCCTTTGGCCCTGTGGTCAATTTTCCATAGGGCGTGATGATGATTCAAGGACTAACCTGTGCTTTGGGGAATGCTGAGCAGGGAGGGAGGTAGACGGGGAGGTGTTGTGGACTGTCCACCATTAGGAAGGCCCAGGGAGACCATGGACCCCTGAGTGAACAACAAGCCCTTTCTTCTAAAGCAGTCATTCTCCACAGTGTTAACATGGTGGAGCATTTGGAAAGCATGAAGCTCTTCACTCAGGGAGAATAGCATTGAAACGCTAATATAATACACTTAAAATAATTGCACAGGTGCTTTGGGCCAATCAGATCTAAGCTGGCTCATCCTTTCCTCATGCCACATTGAATGAGTGCTGATTCTGAGCCAAGCACAGTGCTAGGGGACTGGCATATAAAGACAAGTAAGATATCTTGCCTGCCCTCAAGGGCCCCATGGCCCAGGAAATAAGTGGTGGGAGTAATAGCAGTAGTGGGAAAGCTATAGAATTACTAACATTTACTGAGTGCTCACCATGTGCCCAGCATTGTCCTAAGCACATTTAGTTATATCAATTCACCTAACTCTGCATAAGAACCCTATGAGGTAAGATACTAATATTAAATAAGGTTCCAAGGCTTTGGCTGTGGAAATCCAGAGAAATCTCCTCTACCACCTCTCACTCGGTCTTCTTAAGAGCCACCAGTGGCAGTTACCAAAGGGCTAAAAGATTATGAGAGTAAAACTTAAATTCAGAAAGTCCTATTAAGTTAACATCCCCATACTCCATAGAAAAAGACTACTAGTGCCTGATTACAGCATTAAGACGCATATCCTGTGATACGGAATATTCTGAGAAGTGCACACTTGAGAAATGTGCTCCTGAATAGCCAGGCCAACAGCTCTCCCACACATATACCCCTCCTCCCATCTCCACGTAGAATAAAAAGGACTCCTCCCCGACAGGCACCCTCCCAGAGCACCTGGCTCCACCCTACTCCCCTCTACATAATCTAGACTTGCTTAGGGACCAAATTAAAGGGGCAGTTCTCAATTCCAACTCTATCACTTTAGAATTTAGAGTAATCCTAGCAGGTAAGATGATCAGGTCTTAATCTTTAATATAGAATAAAGGGTGAAAATGTATGATGGAAATAAGGATTTCCAAGAATTCCTACACTTTCAAAGTACAATTTCCATCTGAATCAACACGCTAAATACAAATTGTTTTTATTCATCATTAAGTATTTACTACTTATATTTTCCTATCACTCCTTGCCTTTTATTCATCTCTGACATTCAAGCATGGACTTTCATGGACTTCTCCTCAATAGTTTTACACATAAGTCATTTTTTTCCCTTCATTTGACTGTAATCCTCTGGAGGGCAAGGTGCATTCCACTGGTTTTAAATTCTCAATGTGCATCAGAATTACCTGGGGAGCCTGTAAAACTAACTAACCACACTCCAATCCTCAGAGGTTTTATATAATTGATATTGGGTAGTTTTTAGAGCTCTTCACAGCTTTGATCTAGTTGTCACATGGGGAATCACCTGGGGAGCTTTACCAACTAGTGCTGCCTAGGTCCAACTCCAGAGACTCTAATTTAATTGATCAGAGAGCTGCCTTCATTGATCTGAATGTGTCCTTTATTGATCTAACTACCTCATTTATTGATCAGAGAGACACCTCTCCTGATCTGAGGGATGTTTTCATTAATCCTAGGGTGCCTTTCTTTGATCTGAGTGTGTCCTTCATTGAACTAAGTACCCCCTTTATTGATCTGAGAGCCACATCTATTGATATGAGTGTAGCTTCCAGTATGAGTTGAGTTTCACCTGGGTCTCAAGATTTTTCTGAAGTGCTCCAGGCCAAGAACAACGTTATATTTCTTTGGCATGTGCCCTAAGACCTAGGGCAGCACTTGCATATGGTTGATTGTTATTAAGTTTACTTCAATATATAATAAAAATCTCATTTAAAATAGCCTAAACTCTGATTCTACAACTTCTCATCAATTAATCAAAATCAATAAACTTTAATCATATGTTGAAAGTTACCATATTTAAATACCTATAAAGTTGCAGACCTGATTATCTCAGGAAGTATTTCCTTCCTTGACAGGCAATTTCTTCATAATTAAGATGTAATGAAGAACATTCAGATCTTCATATTGAACACCAACGGCTCAAAGGCCACATCAATTTATACCTAATAAATCAATACCTCAAAATGTTATGCACTAAAGCCACACACAGATGACTTGCCTGCATTTTTTAAGACCACGGGCCAATTTTTCATTGAAAAATAAAATTGATCTAAACATCTAAGACTGATTGGTTTCATCAGCAGAAAATAGGCAAGCGCTGATTGCAGACACTTCGTCCTTCACCCTTCCGTCTGATGTTGTCTAAGTATCACCTTTACTCCCCTCTCCAGCACTTCACCATACACATCCATCACTTCCTACTACGGAGTTTCCTGGGGGCTGTAACTGGGAGAGAATGGAGGGAGGACTTGGGGTACAGGTGGGGCACTCTTCCCTCTCATCTGATGTCTAGCTTTCTAAAAGCAAAGCTCAGGGCTTCACCCATAGCTGCATCCTCTCTAAGACCTTTCAGAGCCCTTACACAGAAGAGGTTCACAATAAATACTTCAAAGCCTTGGAACTAATTGTACATGCATGTGTACACACACACACCCCCTTTTAGAGGACCCCCTTAGAAATATCAATGCTTTTCCTCTGCTCTTTGGGTAAAGAACATTGCCTTCCAGTTAAAATGAAACACAAAGGTATAGGCATAGCTTTGCTTCTCTGGGTGTCATCCTTCCATGGGAGCTATAAAATGCCCCTGGTCCATCATCTGTGTCCTTCACGGATATCTCTGACATCTAGTCCCTTCACCCAGAAAGAGTGCTGAGTCAGTTAATTACTTTTCTTAAATGGGAATAGCATTATTTTACCAACGCAACACTCCTAGAGCTTGGAATAGCTAAATTTTACTAATGCATTTGCCAATATATTTTGCATATGCCAAATGCTGTGTACATGGGGCTATTAGTAATTATGAACTGGAAATATCAGTCTGCATCCAAGAACTGATTCTTGACCTTTTGCTTGTCTTCCTGTTAGATTCCCAAATGACACAGCCCAAAGGCCCTTCCATACCTCCTTTCTTCTGAGACCACTAAGTCCCCAACCCACTTTTGTTCCCTCTTATTCTTTTAATTTAACAGCTCCACAGAAATATAGTTTATTCTTTGGGGTCTTCCTTTTTCAACAGCTATTTTCCCCCTACCACTTATATCCTGGCTTCCTAAGCCAAGAAACCATTACTTTTTTCTACACACAAGAAAACTACAAACAATTGTCATCAGTGCCAACTAGCCATACAACCACCTATAAATTCAGTTTCCATCTCAATGATGAATTCTCTTTTGCTTTCACAACCTCAGTGTGAATATAAAAATTTAATATCTGAGTCTTTTTTGTTTTGTTTTCATTTTGCACACTGCCACTTTTTCAAAGGCCACTCTAGCTGGGGTAGAACAGGAGAAGCTTAAAAATTCAATTGTGGATGACATTTCAGGCCCTTTCCATGGCCTTGATAACTTTGGGGCCTCACAATGTTTGTTTTTATGATTTATAATAGCAGCTAACATTATTATACTTACTGATAATATTGAGCATCTAATACTTACTATTACTTCTTCATCTTAACAACCTTATGTATTATTAACCCTATTTTAAAAGGTGCCATCAATTTTCACCTGGATTATTGACATCATCTTCTTTCCTTTCTGCCCACATTCATGTTCACAGCACTGCGGCCAAGTGATAAAATGATTTGTCTGAAAACACTAAATAGATCACATCACTGCCTTCCACTCTGCTTCCTTCTCCCATCTCTCTCTGCAGAAACATGAATGCTTTCCCACTGCCCTGTGAACAAAGGACTAAATCCTTAAGATGGCTCTGCATGGGCCCCTCCCTCCCCCCAGCTTTATCTCATAACCCCACGTCCCTACTTCTCAGGATTAGAGCTAAACTATTTCCAGCACACTCCATGTTCCCTCCTCAAAGCCTCTACCTGGAAACCACTTCTGTCTCATTCCTTCTTCACCTACTTATTCCCAACTCTTTCTTCATCTCAAGTCACACAGGAAGCCTTGCCTGACCGCCCAAAGTTTATATGTTCTTCTGCAGCACAAGACCCCTCTTCTGTGTGACACTGTACAGTTAGAATTTGACAACTCCCATTAGGGCCTGCAAGCACTAGACTGATAGCTCTCGGTGCACTTCAGGGACTAGCAGTGGCGGCATCATCTGGAAACTTGCCAGAAATGCAAATTCTGAGTCTCCACCACAGAGCTACTACATAAGAAATCTGAGCATGTAGTGCAGTTATCTGTGGTAACAAGCTCTGCAGGTGATTTTGATGCATGCTAAAACTTTAGAAGCAATGTAGACTATAAGACTCAAGAAGAATTTTTTGGATCATCATAGTATTCTACCATATTTGATGAATGAATGAATGAATGAATGAATGAATGAATGAAGATGAAAAACCTACGACTCTGTAAAGTTAAATAACTTGTTCAAATTCAAAGATCCAGAAAGTAACAGAATCAAGAAGTACATCTTTTTTTCTTTTTTTTTTTTTTAATTTTAGGAAGAGGGAAAGGGAGAGAGAAAGAAAGGGAAAGAAACATCGACTGGCTGGCTTCCATACATGCCCCGACCAGGGACCAAACCTGCAGCCCACACATGTGCCCTAACCAGGAATCGAACCAGCAACCTTTTGCAGGATGACACCCAAACAACTGAGCAACACTGGCCGTGGCAAGAAGTATAATTCTTTATCACCATGTTTGCAAACATATTTCTTCTTACTATTCCAAGGGAAAACCTATAAATATTGCTTACTCATATTTACATTAAACAATACCTGGTCCAAATTCCCAGATTTCCCTTTTCCCGATACATTTACATACATACATATAACCCCACATTTATTCAGTTTTTGAATAATAAATAAGGAACACACTAGATCATTGGGACACTTCTGTTTTTGCATTACAATCTTATACACAGAGGAACTTAGTGAAGATATTTATTATTAATAATCTTCAAATGTCAAAGATGCAAGAGCAGTCTTCTTTCCAATCATTAAAAACACTGGGACATCAGTGGGTCCTAGTTAGGCTGGGATCTCCAAGCACTCACTTCAAGGGACAAAGAGAAATATGACCAAAAAATGAGAAACAAAGTCTCTTTGGAGAAGGTGTAGTATCAGCCTTTCATCTCAACGGTGTACTGCTCAACCCAACGAAGTGTCTCCTAACCACCGAGAGACTGCACTCCCTTTCCCTTGTCCATACATCAAACTTTCAAAGGCTTGGATTCATAAACCTGGAGCCAACCATCATTTCCACACACACATACACCCTTCCTTAGTTTTAAAAATCTGGTTTTACTACTGTAATTAAAACAGTCTGGTACTGGCATAAGAACAAACATATAAATCAACGGAACAGAATAGAGAGTCCAGAAATAAACCCTAGGCTGTATGGACAACTAGTATTTGACAAAGGGGGAAGGAACATAAAATGGAGTGAAAATAGCCTCTTCAACAAATGGTGCTGGGAGAACTGGACAGGGACATGAAAAAAAAAAAAAAAAAGAAAAAAGAAACTAGACCACCAACTTACACCCTACACCAGAATAAACTCAAGATGGATCAAAGACTTAAATGTAAGCTGTGACACCATAAAAATCCTAGAGCAAAACATAGGCAGGAAAATCTCAAATATCCCACGTAGCAATATTTTTGCTGACATATCTCCTAGAGCAAAGGAAATAAAGGAAAGAATAAACAAATGAGACTACATCAAACTAAAGAGTTTCTGCTCAGCAAAAGAAAACATCAGCAAGATGAAAAGAGAACCAACCATATGGGAAAACATATTTGCCAATGATACCTCAGACAAGGGTTTAATCTCCAAAATATATAAAGAACCTATAAGACTCAACACCAAGAAGACAGACAACCCAATTTAAAAATGGGCAAAGGACCTGAACAAACACCTCACCAAAGAGGACATACAGAGGGTCCACAGGCATATGAAAGAATGCTCAACATCACTAGCCATCAGAGAGATGCAAATTAAAGTCACAATAAGATACCACCTCACACCACTCAGAACTGCCATGATCAACAAATCAACAAACAGTGCTGGTAAGGGTGTGGAGGAACGGGAATCCTAGTGCACAGTTGGTGGGAATGCAGACCGGGGCAGACACTACGGAAAACAGTATGGAATTTCCTCAAAAAACTAAAAGTGGAACTGCCTTTTGAGCCAGCCATTCCAATGCTAGGATTATACCCGAAAAATCCTGAAACACCAATTCAAAAGAACATATGCACCCCTATGTTCATAGCAGCATTATTTCACAACAACCAAGTGCTGGAAACAGCCTAAGTGTCCATCAATAAATGAGTGCATCAAAAACTGGAATGGAATTACACAATGGAATACTATGCAGCAGAAAAAAAGGAGGAACTCCTGCCATTGGCGACAACATGGATGGAACTAGAGAGAATTATGCTTAGTGAAATAAGCCAGGCAGAGAAAGAAAAATACCATATGATATCACCTAACACAGGACACTAATGAACAACATAAACAAACGAGCAAAACAGAACCAGAGGCAAGTAAACAAGAAGCAGACTGACAGTGACCAGGGGGTGGGGAGGGGGTGAAAGGAGGGAAAAGAAGGGGGAGGGTTTAGTTAAGGAACAAGTATAAATGACCATGGACACGGACAACAGGGTAACAGGGTGGGGATGGACTGTGGGAGAGGGGGTGGGTGGGGGGTGTGGTGAGCAATGGGGGAAAAGTGGGACAACTGTAATGGAAAAAAAAAACAATAAATTTTTTTAAAAATCTGGTTTCAAACTTCTGTAATTGTTACATTTCCTATGCTTATTGCTGTACTTTGCAAAAAATGTCAGTAACATTTAAACCAAAGACTGGCTCAACTTAAAGCCATCAAATAATATTTAACTCATTAAAAAGCTTGTTTAAAGTACATAAACAGAGCATGATAACTATCCAATCAGAAAATAGAAATTGAAGCAATGTTGCCTATTTCATTGCTCCCATATGCAGAAAATCATGGGCTGGTTTAAGCACACCTGGTCATTTATTAGAAGAATACAGGGGGCCTCAAGAGACCCCAAAGGAACGGATGAGCTGGATCTTGGGAATTTACTGGAACTAGGGACTGAGATGCTCCAGGGAAGCCTGAGAGTCCTTCCCCTCAATTGCATACCTTGGCTTCTCTCCCTTTATTCTTCTATTTCTGCAGGTCTGCTTTCTCAATTTCCCTATTTACATAACAGAAAACAACCCCACTCACAAGGCATACAGGGAATCTGGTAGAACCAATTACAAAGTCCCAGATGCAGAGGCTTATTTGCATAGCTTGGTATGAAAGCCTAGTCCTGGTCCAATAAGTTATTGCTAAAAGATTTAAAGTACGAAACTGGTTTCTCCCATAGCACCACGTGGATTGTTGGGCAAGTGGAATTACCAGGAAAGGGTTGACTGAACTAAGTTTGGGAGATAACCCTCTACAATTTTAGCGCAAGTGTTATTTTGTCCAGCCACAGTTTTCCATTTCAATACACAAACAAGCTCTCATTTAATTAACAATCTTAACTCTCCCAGTTGGGATGGCTGTAAATCTCAACTTCCCAACTCCTTCATGGCAAATGGGACACGTAAATTAGAAAAGCAATGACTGCCAGACCAGAAAATGTAAAGCTTTTAGGGGTTTTAATTCTAATACAGCTACCAAGTGCATTCCATACTATGTGGTAAAAGTTATGAAGCATCTTATTTTAATTAACCGAGCATTGAAACTATTGCTGAAATTTTAAAGCATGAAATCCATGCTTTACACAGCACACCATACATAGCACAGAATTTCCTTCAAGTTAAATTAGCTTATAGCCACAGGACCCAATTCTGAAATAGTCATGATAAATCACAGCCATTTGGAAGGCACAGGATCTTAGTTTCATGTAAATAATATATTGGTGCCTTCAAAGGTCAGGTATCTGGAATACATAGCACTCAGGAAAAGAAATCATATGATATTGTACAATGCTAATCTTGGAGACTGGTTATAGGACATCATAACCCTTCAGTGATAGCTACACAAATCTAAATTAAAGTTATTACTGTTTCATCAAGAGTGGTTTTTATGAAAGAGAAACACAGTTCTATTACTCAAAAAGAATTTTCTTTAAGGAAGTGGCAAGTGCTCTCTGGCTGGGGAGATTCGTCTCCCTTACAAAGCCCACTACATAATTCAGCAGTCTGGGCCAGCATCAATGCTGCAGACATAGCATCTGCCTTCAGCTCTGGCTGTTAAAGATTCAGAGCTTCTGCTTGCGTTATACTGGGGGTAAACGTGGCACTCTCCATAACCAGCACACCTTTCTACCTGCTGAAGGTTCCACTCACTGCAGAATGACCCTAATGAACATCTGGGATCCACTGAAGAAAAGACAGGACTCTGAGTCATGGATGCAAAGTTTGCTCCTCTTCACAGACCTAAGCCCTTCTAAACCGTCCTGGTGAAGTTACCTCCTGGTTTTCCTCTCCACGACCCCTTCCTTCATCAGCCACTCCTATTCTTGCCGGGCCCTGCCCTCAGTTCTCTGGTTGTCACATTCAATACACCTTCCCTTAGCCTACCTCACCCAGAGTTTCAACTTCCACCTCATTATCGATTGAATTATACCAGTCTCCTAAATTCCAGAACCAAAACTCCACCTACAGATGAAAATCTCCACTTGCTCTCACAAGGTACCTCAAATTCGACACATCTAAATTTAAGCCAGCCTCTCCTGGTCCTCCTAAATAAAACTGGTCCTTCTCCTATGCTCCCTTCCTCAGTGAGTAGCCCCACTATCTTCTTTTGGGTCCAAGCCAGAAGCCTTGAACTGGCCTTGATTCCTCTCTTTCCCTCATTGTTCCTATGTACTTAGCCACCAGAGCCTATCAATCCTATCACTGAAATATATCTCAAGTCTGTATGCCACTCTCCATCCCTACAGCCGCTACCTTAGGTCAGATGGCTGGTATTTCCCACCCAGACTTCTGCGACAGTATCCTAACAGGTTCCTATGTCCCCAGTCCTGTCAAATCCCCGTCATTCTCCATGCTACTACCATAGTGACTGTCCAAAGATATAAATCTGTTCCTGTTGTGCACCCGAATAAAATTCTATTAACTGACTTCTATTGCTTATAAAAACAAAACCCAGTAACAGTGATTCTCATCTGGGGTGATTTTACTCACCACGTCCAAGGGACATTTGGCAATGTCTGGAGACATTTTTGAGTCTCACAACCAGGGGAGGGTGAGTTGCCACTGGCATCTGGGAAAGAGGCCAAGACAGGACAGTTTCCATCCCCTATCCCAACAAAGAATTATGTGGCCCAAAATCTCAGTAGCATTGAGGCTGAGAAACACAAAAGGCAACGAGGGCTCTGCTTAACCTTTCTACCTCGTTGTGACCTCCTACCTTCTATACTGCCCCCAACCCCCGCCCCGTGACCTAACCTCAGTGAGCCAGCCTGGTTCAACTTCTCAGACACAGTGTTCTCACACTCATCCAGGTCTTCCTACACACTATTCATTCAGCCTAGAAATCTGTTCATATTGTTTGCCCCTTTTCTTTACCTAACTAATCCAAAGACCCTTTTAAAGCTTCAACTCTGATAGCACTTTATCCTGAAAATCTTCCATGCCCCCCTCAATGAATGAGGTGCCTTCCGCAGCCCAATCAGCTCTTTATTCTTCCCTATTTTACAATTGCCTGTTGACTTATTAGTGAACCAGACCAGTTCATGCTTATCTTGTCTTTTGTTTGGTTCTCAGCATTTAGCACAAAGCACTGCACACAACTGGCATGCCTGTACTTGTTAAACATCACTGGTATCATCAAACTATCAACACTCTTCCTTTAGCACATCTTCACCAGCAGCCTTAAAATGAGGAGCCTCATCTATACTGCTAAGCCCCCTAAAAAATAATCTATGGCAAGTTCAGAAAAAGCAAAAGTATCCTGTGGCATTAGTCAGTGTGCTTCAAACTGTTGAAAAACATGCTGGAGAGTAAAACCATTGACAATTGGGTGAATTTTTGGAATCCAGTCATCTGGATTTAATAGCAATTAGGTGCACCGAAACAAAGCAAATTAAAAAAAAAAAGGAATGACTGAATCAGTTACTGTCTCAGGTTATGGTTCAGAGAAATAAGCACACAAAAACACAGGGAAATTTTCAGTTCGTGGGCAAAGTTAAATGAAAGGAACCAAATGAAACAAGAATAATAAATAGACATCTCTTCCCATTCAATGATCTCTAAATAAAGGCATTGGCTTGCTGAGTGACTGGGAAAGAAAAGGACACCAAGTGAATTCCTCTGATTCAGTATTTCAGGCAGTGAGCTATCCAGAAGAGCAGCATCAGCATCACCCAGGATCTTGATGAAAACATAAATTCATGGCCCCATCTCAGACCCCCTTAATCAGAACTCCTGGGGTGGGATCTAGCAGTCTGTGATTTAACAAGCCCTACAGGGCACTCTACCACCTGCTTACATATGAGAACAGATTCCTAATTCATCCTATAACTAGAACAAAACTCCATTTTCCTAATAGCAACACATTTATTGGTCCTACTATGTACCACACCTTGCTCTAAGCTATTTATACTTCAGTGCACACAATCCTATTACATTCCCATTCTACAGATAAGGAAACACATGGAGAGTATCGTTCTATCCCTACAAATTACAGAAACCCCTGATTTTCCTTGAGAAGGAATGACCCCAGAATCTGAGCTTCTATGCTTTAGGACTCTGCTACAGCTTGTCTCCCTCTCACCAGCTTCATTTAAAGATCGCCGTGTCCCTTATACCACACACTCACGCCAGAGTTGCTAATCCTTGAACATCATACTCAAACCAGTGCATGCCTGCTCCTGGCTCCCCTATCAAACTCAACCCAAAACATAAATCCTCTAGCCCAGCGGTTCTCAAAATGCTGTCCACAGATCTTGGGAGGGAGGCCATAGTCCCTGAGACCCCACTGTGGACTAAAAGGGCAGAACTGTTTTTTGTAAAAATACTAAGTGCATTTATTTGCCTTTTACACTTTGTTGACATTGGCACCAAAGAAGCAATGGTAGGTAAAAGTGCCTTAGCGTGAATTCAGGCTGGGGCACCCAAATGTACTAGCAGTCCCTGTGTTTCTCAAGGCCATGCACTCACAAGAAAATAAATAGTGGTTTCAATTAAAAGTGTTCTTAATGAAGCAGTAAAAATCATTCATTTTATGAAACCTTGAGTACATATCCACTTAATATTCCATGTGATGAAAGGGGAAAATGCACAAAGAAAAAGCATTTCTGTATCCATTTGGATTGCATGCTCAGCTAGTTGCTTTTTTCATGGAATGCAAATTTTACTTGAAAGGAAAAACTAACAAAGTATGAGTATTTAGACTTGGACATTGGGCAGACATTTTCTTGAAAACAAATGAAGTGATCCTATCACTTCAACAAAACACCTTACAACATTTGATGCCAATATTAAAAGTCCAGTTTTCAAATGAAGATTTGCATTTTATAAAACTTGTGTCTCCTACCATGAGCTTTCTAGTACTTAAAGACTTTTCTTTTTAATTTTTATGTATTGATTTTAGAGACAGAGAAAGGCAATAAAGAGAAACATCAATTTGTTTTTCCACTTATTTATGCATTCATTGGTTGCTGCTTGTACGTGCCCTGACCAGGGATTGAACCTGCAACCTTAGCATATTGTGATGACACTCTAACCAACTAAGCTCCACAGCCAGGGTCTTTTCTGATAAGATATTTGAGTGGTGATATTAAGGAATGTAATTTTGGCTCTTGTGTAATGAAATGTGTCAACATTTGAAAGATCTCCATTAATTCAGTGAACCGGTATTTTCAAATGACCAGCACAAGATGTTACAAAATCACGCATGGGAAAAAAATCCATTCAAAATGCAAGCAAGCCCAATGGATTTTAATGTAACAGAATATGAAAAGTTCATTGATTCGATTTCAGATTTCACATTGCAACTAATCTTTAAGAAACCACCACTTGGAGTTTTGCTGTAGTAACAAAGCAGAATGTCCACAATCATCTGAAAGACTATTCAAATACTCCTCCCTCATCCAGCTGCATATCTGTGTAAGGCTTAATTTTCTTCATCAACTTCAACCAATACAATATACTGCAACAGACTGATTGCAAGAAACAGATTGAATGTAGAAGCAGGTATGAGAATCCAGCTGTTCTCTCATAAGACAGACATCAGAGAGATTTGAAAAAAAAAAAAATCAATGCTACCATTCTTACTAATTTTTTATTTTGAAAAGTATAATTATTTCTCATAAAAATATATTATTTGCTTTAACGTAATGAGTTTATTATTACTGTAAAATAAATTAATATCTTTAAATCTTCCCAGGTTTTATTTCTAATACTGTAACTATGAATAGATATAACTCACCTAAACAAAAGCCTTTTGTGGTTCTCAAGACTTTTTAAGAGTGTAAAGAGGTCCTAACACACAAGGTATAAGAAGCACTATACTAGACTATAAAGCTTCTTCCTTGCATATAGTTCCTTAAGATCCTACTCAGTATCTCAGGTTACTTCTCTTCTAAAAGTCTTCCCTGGCTTACACACACCAGCTCTAATCACTTTTTATTCTCAAGTCTCTCACTGTAAGTTTCATATCGTTCAGATATTTACAACTTGATAAGCCCAGTCTCAATATGTTACAGAGTAGGGTCCCCAAAATTCCACAGAGCCTGCGGTTGAGGAGTGGGGGAAGAGGGCAGCTTTCATGATTCCTTTGCATATCTATGGCTGGTAGCTAGTGCCTTAGTTATGCAAATAGCTTTGGTTCTTCCAAGGCCCCAAGGAGATGGGAGGGGTTTTGACCATAGAGTGGAGCGGAAAGAGCATAGGGAGCCTGCACAAGGTTATGTGAATGGTCAGAACTGGTTACGCTGCCCCCTGTGTCACAGGACGCAGTCAGGGACTTAAAAAGAAGGTGGCAGCCATTTGGGGGAAAGACCTATGTGGTTTGTAAGGAGGCAGGAGGGCACGATGTGGTTTTAGAAGGAAAGAGATCCATGAGGCTTTGAAAGGGGAGAGGGATAACCATGCGTGATCCAGTGCCAACATGGCACATGTTTTCCTGGACTGTTATACGGAGGCTGGTGGCATTGTACCCCAGATCCTGAAGAAGAGAGCTGACAGATAAGAGATGGGGAACATCTGGGCATGATTTTGATTTCTAGCCTTTTGGGGAGCAAGCGAAGTGCTGGGTCCCATGAGAGAACAGGGCTCTGAGCTGAAGTGCTCACTGCCCCTTCCCCAGGTTGGAATATTGTAAATAAAGACCTGTTTTCCTCAATATTAGTTGTGGTGTTTACACCAAGGCACCACAGGAAAGAACCCCGTTTCGCTCTGTAACAAATAAACAAGACCTGTGACCGTGGCCTGGCTAGTTCACCTACTAGTGTGGTCTTGGGAAAGCTCCTTGCTCTAAGCCTTAGCATTCTCATTTGTAAGACAGAGATAACATAGTGCCTGCTTCACTAGGGTTGTCGAGAGGAGGTATGTATCCTCCTAAAATGCACGTGTTGAAGCCTTAAACATCAATGAGACTGTATTTGGATTAAGGGAATAAAGTTAAATGAGGACACAATGTTGCAGCCTTGTTCCAATGGAATTAGCATCCTTATATGAAGAGACACGACAGAGCTAGTTCTCGCTCTCTTGCTATGTGAGGATACAGGAGGAAGATGGCTGCTTCTAAGGCAGGAAGAGGGCACAAGCTAGAAAAAAATCTGCAAGACTTTATCTTGAACTTCTTCAGGGCAAAGAGAAAACAAATTTCTGTTGTTTAAGCCACCCAACCTATGGTATATTATTACAGCAGCCTGAGCAGACTAAGACAAATGATTAATAAGATAAGATGGGTAAATCACTTAGCACAGTTTCTAGTATATAGTAAGCACAATAAATATTCTCTATTATTATTACTCATTCAAAAAAATTTACAATATTTAGTATCTACTGCAGTCACCAAAGCTCCTGCCATCATGGAGCCTAGAGGCTGGGAAGTGATAAGGGATCAAAAATATATGTAACTATAGTTGTTTCAAATGTTGTGAAGGAAGTCAAAGCATTAAAAGAAGACAGAAGAAGGGAAACCTAATGCAGACTGGAAGGGAAGGAGACATTAAGAAAGGAATCTGAGAAAGTAAAATTTATGCATTCACCAAAGGATGAGGAGAAGTCTTCCAAGTCTAGATTCCTAAAGGGAAGGGACCTTGTCTTTCCTTTATGGATTTTACACAGACTGGAAGAATCTGCTACTTTATTAGATTTTTTTTTCCTATCTGACTTAAGCTACACTCGAAGGACAAAGATTTGTTTCTAGTTTTCATATGACACTTCTAAACTTAGTTTATTCTGGCTTTTATCCTAATGTCTTAAGCTTAGTGTTTACTGAGAATCACCTTCTGGGAAAATTGAAAAATTACCTTTACATGCAAAAAAACAGGAGATAAAGAATCAATAAACAAAAGTCTCCAGTTCCCCAATTCATCTGACTAACGTTACAATCAGAAAGAATTTAATTCATAAGGTCAGACCCTTCAGAGAAGCAAAGGCTGGAAGGTGAGAACGAGGACACATGGGAGTATATGAAAGGAGATTCCAGTCTCGCTGTAAGTGGTTTTTCCTGATCAAAGAGAAAAAGCATTGAAAAGCTCTGAAGAAACGTTCCACAGTGCTGAGAAGCACAGAGCCACGAATATTCCAGTGAATGCAGTATATTTTAACCACCTGGACTAAGAAACAAAACAGCTTTTTCCCAAACAAAGGCCCCAGAAACAAGGAGCCAACAAAAGGACGAAAAGCAGCCATGATTTCTTGTTGGCAGAGACCATGGAAGCGGGACCTCTGAGGCTGTACGTGGAGATAACATATTCAAGTATGTGTCTCTTCAGCATCCCCAAAGATGTTCTGTAAGAGCAGGACTCTTCAAAAATTCTTTTTCTAAGTCAAGAAGAGTGCAGGCTCTTGATAAATTGTGAAATGTAAATAGTCCAGTGGAAGAAACCTCTAGCTGGGAGCCAGCAGAGATCCTGCTATCAACCTCATTTCGTGACTATGGGTGAAATTTGTCACGTATCTGTACCCAAGATTCTCCACCTCTCACATAAGAATACATGCCTTTGAAGAAACTTAGTTCCTATGTAAAGGCACTCTGACTTTTTGAAAATAAGGAAGTATTAATACAGTCAAGGCAGTCTCACATTTTAGACCAGCATTATATTAATTTCTTTAGTTATATAATGCTTAGCACTGGAATCTAATATATAGAGAGATCTAGAGTAACTCTTCCATTATATAGATCTAGAAAGTGTTTTGAATTATCCAAGAAAGTGGCCAAAGTAAGCTATAATTCAGGTCTCCTTACTCTCACCTGTTTTTCCAAGGGCCCCTGCACTTTCCTGAAGTCCTGTGACCACATCTGCCCCTTTGCTCTCAGAAAATGACCTCATCTCCATCGCCAATGAAAGCAAGTCACCATTTTTTATGACATTCATGCACCAAATAATGACATTCCACTTAACAATGGACTGTATACACAATGGTGGTCCCATAAGATTATAATAAAGCTGAAAATTTTCTAATGCCTGCTGCTATCATAGGCATCATAATGTCATAGTTAAGCACACCACTCCTGCGTTTGTAATGATGCTGGTGTAAACCTACTGCGCTGCCAACCATGTGAAAGCCTCGCACGCATGATTATGGACAGTGCTTAATATTTGATAATAATAATGAACAACTATGTTACTGGCTTATGTATTTACTATATTCTATTTTTATCGTTATTTTAGTGTGTACTCTTTCTACTTAATAAAAGTTTGCTGTAAATCTGTACGCTGTGTATGCCAGCTGCAGCCTGGTACATCCTGTGTTCACCACCTCTCAATTGCATCATGTTCTCTTGTGGCTGACTTAATCAAAGGTGATTTTGTGCAGTGACATGCTGCACAGGCTTGTAGCCTCAGGGCAATAGGCTATACCAGGTAACTTAGGTGTGCAGTAGGTGCTGTCATCTAGGTTTGTGTCAGTGTGTTCTACGATGTTTGCACAATGAAGAAATAACCTAATGATGTTTTGCTCAGAATGTATCCCTGTTGTTAAGCGAAGCATGACTACTCTCAATTTTCCCAGGTCCCTCCTTAACTCTTCCTCAATATAAAGCATATTTATACGCATCTCCATCCTTTCCTCCCTCCCTCTCATCTCAGAAGAACAAGTCTCACTCACTCAGTTCAACCTAATACCCCACCTGTGCCTACACCTCAGCTTGTCCTATTTCCCGGGGACCTCAGCCACTCTTTCTTTTTACCCTCTTCTTCCAAAAGGTATCCTTCCTACAAGTACATATATACATGCTCAAAGCTTGTCCAAATTAAAAATAAAAATGCCATAAAGTTTAGCTAGGACTTTCTTCACATCCATTTCACTTTCTACACAGCCAAGCTTCTTGAAAGTATAGTGTTTCCCCGACTTGAATATACAAACAGAACAACTGAGGAGCATAGTAGAACACAGATTGCGATTCAGTAAGGCTTGGGGAAGGTCAGAGAGTCTGAATTTCTAACAAGTTTCCAGGTGATGCTGATGCTACTGGTCTGTAGGCCACACTTGGAGACATAAGTTTCTGTACCCTAGTTTCACTTCCACTATTTCTTTACTAGAACTAACATCCATTTTCTTTAATGGGCTTCTGGGGATGGGAAACTGCCTGACTCAACTCACTTATGTTTTGCGAGGGGAAAACTCCCTTCACTGTGGCTTCAAATAAATATAGCACCCTTATTTTAAGTTTTTAACTTAACACCCTTATTTCGTGTCTTTATATATCCATAAGAACAATGGCAAATAGCATTATCAGTCCCAGGGTTTGTACTGGATGGCTAACAAGTCTTATCTCATGAAGGGAAGGCTTCTGTGCACAAAGAAATTGCTCTTTTTTCAATAAGTGATGACACCATTATTTTATAAATCTGATCAACAAGGGTAGGTCAAATTTATGAAGCCCTTGAAGACCACAAGCAAAAAAATCTCCGTATATTCTAGCTGAAATGTGTAAGAAATTACCTCACTAAAGTTTTAATTATGTTTGTGGGCTTTTTAAATGTTGTTTTGTTTGCTAGGCTTGTCTTGTTGTATATTTCAATATAACGTAAGCAAAATCCTTTCATCCACTGGGAATATGTCCCAAAGCTTGCAAAAAAGGATATAACAACTATTTCAAAGCAGCAAGAAATTACTAGGCTGAAAGTTTGGTGTCCTATGTACTTTTCTAACAATTTTGCAATGCTCTGTGAAAATCTTTCCTTCCCATCTCTAAGCCTGACTCTCATTCTAAGGTACCCTCCAGTATATTAGCACAAACAACAGATAGCACAGTCCTTGAGTCCTCTCTCTATCACAGAACATTCCTGGACCAATTACTATATTGGTGAAATGTTATGAGTGTCATACAAGGTCTGTCCAGAATGTATCCAGCCATGTACATTTATTGAAGAAGATAAAATACACAAGAAACATTGTACATAGGACCATGATGCCTCAGTCCCCTTCAAAGTTGGCATCTTGAGACCTCACACAGTTCTCCCAATTGACATCAGTTGCCCCATCATATTTTCCTGAGTCTCATTAAGTCTGAAATCTCTTCCCTTTTAAAGGTGATTTTAGTTTTGGGAAAAGCCAAAAGTCACGGGGCACCAGATCTGGGCTGTTGGGGGGGCTGAGTTACCTTGGTGATTTGATGTTTAACCAAAAATCTCTGCATGAGACATGATGCATGAGCAGGCATGTTGTCGTAATGAATTGCCAATCACCAGTTGCCCATAGCTGCAGCCTTGTGCATCATCGAATAGTTTATGTAGAGGAATGTTCAAGCTTAACACAAAATTTGATGTAGATTCATTGCTCTACTCACTCAGCCATTTTGACTGTGGTGGCCACACAGTACATATGCTCACTCAACACAACTACCGCCCTCACTGACTAGTACAGTGAAGTCGCCATTGTTCACACATGCACATTCCAGTCTGCTCTCCTTGGCTGCCAGGTTACATCAATGTCATGCAAACCATTGCTGTTATATTAACAATAGCTAGACAGACCTTGTATGCTACTTTAACTTTTGTTTCATTAATCACCAATTAGACTAAGGAGTTTTCTTAAAATGAGGCATGTTAAAGCTTTACTGTAAAATAAGGAGGTTTTCATAAAGAAGAGTATCCAGCAGATGAACTTTCCTTGATCTGTGATAACTGAGCTCTCAGAATTCACATTGGACTGCATTCCAATGACCAGAAACCCACGCCTCCAGCCAAGCTCAGGGCTGGGTTCTCACAATGTCAGTCCCCACTAACAGCTTTCTAAGGGCCCTTCAAGACTTCAGGATGATGCTCCAACTTCTCAATCTGAACCATAAGGCCCCTCACAAGCTGCACCTGGACCTGGTCTCCACCTCTCTCTGCAGCACAGCCCTTTGGTTTTCCACTGGCACTACTGTACTTCCTCCAAGAGCCTTTCTCTCCACATAGGGTCGGATATGGGAACAAATCTCATTGGAAATTAAGCTCGAGTTCCCGTTTACAGCTAAGGCAATTCAAACTCTATATGCACTATTTTGTTGCTATTGTTGGATTTGCTCTGTGCAGGCTTCTGAGCTCTAATTAGTCATTCTACTCACTGCTCAATGTAAGATGTATTTGTCTCAGATTTTAAAATTCTAACTGCCTTCATCACAACAATCACTGTCCATCCACAGCTTACTCCACTGCCTACTGTCCTGTAGGCTTCGGTCCAGATCAAAGAGGGGATACTAAGAAGCTCAGAATGACTGCATACAGAAATGATGAAAAAGAAGCAGAAAGGCCCTATGTGCCCATGGCTGGTCTCAGGGGTCCTAAACCCTGTGGCTTATCACAGGGGTGGTGGAAGAAAAGAATTTAAGAGCTTACCTACATGACGGTGGGCACAAAGTATATGCTCCCTGTTCAGGAACAAATTCCTCTGTAGAAGCAGACATCCAGGTGGCACCAGGATCCCTTAAAGAAGCTCCCTTTCCCATTCTCCTTTGGGGGTGGGGGTAAGTGTTACATCTTTTTGGCCCCATCCACCTCTTTCAGAATAACTGGCTCCGGACCTGCTGCATACCGGAAGCAATACCCAGTAAGACCCCAGGCAGTCTGGGTGCTTAAACAGAAAATCAGTTTCCCCCACACAAAAATCTCTTAGCAGTCCTCACAATTTAATCCTATATAAGCTAATTTCTTCCCATTCCAAAACATATGATAATAATCACTTTTTGCCCTTTCCTACAAAATACATATAGATTGTTTCTGAATCTACTGCTATCTACACATGCACTGTTAATTACTACTCAATTCTGAAAACAAATTAGATTCCAAGTTCCACATTCCTCAAGAGCTAAGTTTCAGAGTGATTTTAAGGAAAAAGAAAAAAGAAAACTAAGATATAGATATATCCCTATCAGAAGCTCAGAGCATGCAGGTCAGCATGGAGGCCTGAGGCATCTCTGGGACAGAGGTCAGAGGTTAGCTCCTGCAGACCTGTAGACACTGCCAGGAGAGGGTCTCTGCAAACACAAGGATGCTCACCACTCTTTGCTACAAGGGAAGATGCGTGGGTGGGTGTGTGCAGGGTGGGAAACCGAAGAGTGAGGAAAGTCTTCAATCAACAGAGCTCAAATGCCTAAGCAATGGATCTGCAAGTCAACCTTCCATGACACTGTGTGGCTAACCCCCGCCTCTCAGCATGATTACAAAGCATCCCAGAGGGCTTTTGAATAAGTACACACTTGTTGTCTCTTATAGTATACCTGGCTGCCTGAACTCCGTGGTTTATACAATGTCCACAGATATTTTTAGTCATCAGTAGTATAATCTATTAAAAAGTGTTTAGGTCCAGTAATTAATTTATTTGGACAATGCAAATTTATAGAATCTGTCCAGTAAGTTCACTGGAATGCACATGCATACTGAGAGTATAATATACAAAGATATCATAGGCTAACCTGTGCTTTAGGCCCAGGCCTCACAATGGTACTACAGTATGTACAACAGCCAGAGTATTGTGGCTAAAATAGCTGTGACTCTGAAGTGTGGTGCACTCATGTATTGTTATGTTATAATGAAGGGAGTAATCTGTTGCAGTGCCATTTAGAATGCATGGCTATTCTGCAGAAAAGCATCCAACACATTAAAAAGATCAGAAAGAAAGTGAATTTCTTAGAAATGGGTGCCAGGACTAAAACTTTAACAATAGCAGGAGGTTAAAATGGCAACCTTTTGAGTTTGTTTTTCTTTTTTAAACTCAGCCTCGAGCAAGCAAGCGGGAGGGATGGAGGAAGGGATAAATATGTAGTTTCCTTGGAAACTAAATGTAATATTATTGCAGCAATAAGCCTCAGGAATCATTGTTTAGAAGGCAAAAATACTGCTCATCTGCTTAAAACTGGACAAGGGTAATTTAGAACCTAAATAATTGTGATCACTATGAGAATCCTTGGGGAACTCTAAAGACTTCCGTGGAGTGGAGGTGCCATGTACAAGCTCATAAATCTACAGAGGAACACAAGCAAGGCCCCCTGTGAGGTTGCCGAAAGCAGAGGACTGCAGTAATGAGCTACAGGTACAAGTTTCAGGGCATGGATATAAATAGGCACCACCAGGCAAGCTCACTCTCCAGCACTCCTCGATCTTTTCTCAGGGCCGCGAGACCACATCACAATGGCAGACAAGCAGGTTTGCAGGGAGACTGGGCTTCATCCTCATCCCAGCTCTACCACTCCCTGGTTTTCTCAGCTTGGACACCCCACTAGCCTCACTGGGCCTCATCTGGAAAAACAGAGAAAATACGACTTTCTTCTCAGGGTTACTCTGCGAATCAAATAAATGAGAAAATGCCCCAGAACGTTGCCTGGCACATAGCAGAGGGCTCAGACATGTTAATGAGGTTTCTCTTCCCAGTCTCAATGGTTTATTTTGACTGTCTGCTTCTTTCCACCACAGAAATTCCCATATGAACAAAGAAGTCAATATTGTATGAGAATCCATGGCAGGAGGTCTTTATGGAGAAACTCATAGAGTGTGGAATCTGGTTGAGTAAAAGTTGCAGTACATGGGTCCTTTCTATCACTCAGACACTTAAGAATCAGTCCTGCTGGTGACACAGGAATGGTTGGTGTCAGAGGGTCGTGTGCAGGTGAGGAACTGAGTCGAATCTGGTTTGACTGAGTATAATAGTATTCCTCCATGAGGGCAGGGATCATGCCTGGTCCATCCACCTTAATGTCCCTAATGCCAGTGCAATTCCTGGAACACAGAATGTGCTCCGTAGAGCATTTATGGAATGAATGTTAAGGGCAGCATGGTATGCCAGGAGCTTGGGGCACCACCACCCAGGGATCAGGAGCCAGGAGGAAGGCTCAGCAAGAGCGCAGACAAAAACCTTTCCAAGGCAAGACATGCTTCCCTCCATGGCATGTTTGTGCATGTATTGAACGGATATTTACTGAGCACCAACTATGCTCCAGGCACTGTTTTTAAGTGCTTTGGAACAAAACAGACAAGTAAAGGAAAGGCCTCCTCTCCTGGAGCTTACATTCTAGTGATGCTCAGTTATGTTATACTAACATGACTTCTGTGTCTGTCTCCTCACTCATCTGTGAGCTTTTTCAAGCAAGGCCTGTGTCTTGGTCATTTCTGATTCCTCGGTACTGGTCATAGTTGCCTGTGAGCCCACAGGAAAGGTAATCCATGTATTTTTTGAATTGAACTCCAACTCAGACATCAAGAGAAGCAAAAGCACCGGACAGCATTGGGTTGGGTCAGGAAGCACTGCAGTCTCAGCTCTGCCACGAACTAGGCTGGTAAATGTGGGCAAGTTACTTTACCTCTCTGATCCTGTTTCCTCATCTATAAAGTGGAGATAATGGTAGTACCTAACTCATGGGGTTGTGCAGAGGGTTAAAAGACATGATCCCTTTAAAATAACTGGTATGGAAGAGGGGATTTGATGGTCAGGAGGTGATACCCACTGGCCCTTAGCTCATGATCATGATCACGATCATTATTATTCCTCATCAGAGACAGGAACTTGGCCATACTCAGCTGGAGAGCATGGATAGAAAATTGGAGCAAATATTCACCTGCAAAATGTTTAACTCAAAATAAGGCCCTAACACCTCTCCTACATTGATAACCACATCTAAAGGAGATCCCCTCCAGGCCAATACAATCTGTTTTGGGTGACAAGAAATCCTCTGATCAGCCACAATAACCTCCTTAGAATGAGCTCTGATTTTCAGTCCAATTCCAAACAGGATCAGTTCCTACTGATGAGCCTCATAGTTGATTTGCTCCTAATGACCTTTCTCAAAAAGGTCAACATTCAACTTTATGTGTCTAGTTTTAGTCCTAGGCAAACTCAAAAGAGCTAGAACTCTCTGGATTGACCATACATTTCCTAATTCATTTCTAGTGACCTGGATAAACTAGCTTATCTAAATGAAGCAGAAACTTTTTTTTTTCAGAGAAATACTCCCGTGGAGATGCTTTTGGCTCACCTAACGGATGATCATGTAACACAGTTAATAACTAGAAAGGAGCTAAAGGAAGGAAGTTATGGAAGAATATATAAATAGTTATTAAAATGGGATGCTTGGATGAGAGCTCAGTGAAGAGGGAGAGAAGTGGCAAGAAAAAACACATAAACCCATAGGTATAATTATACAACGGTTGCATACATAAGACCATATATTGATTTATATGTCTATATCACGATGAACTGAGGTTTCAATAACATATACAACACATTACATACCATATATATGCACATATAGTTATTACTTGTCTCTATCCTCCCAAAGCATAGATATAACATATATATTCAATAAGGTACATGAAGTAAATATCTACCATACTTATTATTTGTCTCTACTTCTCCAATAAAAGACATTTCTGAAATTTAGTGTAGAAATTAACAACAGCAACAACAAAAATGAGATTAAGACCTGAAGTCTTGTGGTGCTGACCATTTTTTAAAAATAAATAATAATGTAACAATATAACAAAGAACAAACAAACTGTAGAAATAAAGTTTAAAATAAATCATATAAAAAGTTCTCCAGCTCTGGCAGGTGTGGCTCAGTGGTTTGGAGCACTGTCCCATAACTGAAAGGTTGTGGGTTTGATCCCCGGTACAGACATACATGATCCCTGGTATGGTTGTGTACAAGAAGCAACCAATCGATCTTTCTCTCTCAAATAGATGTTTCTCCCTCTACCTTCCTCTCCCCCCCACCCAAAAGCAATGAAAAAAATGTCCTTGGATGAGGAAAAAATAAAAACGTTCTCCAGACAAGTCTAAAATAGTAGAGCTATACCAATGTACAAAAGTCTCCTAAATTCTCATTATATTACCACAAGATTGACAGTAACTACTACTTCATTATTATTCCTCTCTATTCTTCTCCATAATCATATATTGAACAGAACCCTAAAGAGGCAGCATTAGAACTGCATTACACGTGGCAGCATCTGCATGTTCTGTAACAGTCCTCATGTCTAGCCTTAGACACCAATACCATAAATACAGACTCCATTTCTCAAATGACAATTTTGCTCATAAGAAAATAAGTGGCAAGTCAAAACTCAAATGACTGAAGTTGTTTTAGGTAATTCATAGGCTGTAAAAACTAATGAGAAGTAAAAAAAATTATGAGGGTATTACAACTCTCCCATTAAAATGAAAATCTATGTTATAACTTTATGCTCCTCAAATACCATACCAGATTGAAACATCAAGCAATATATCAAGTGTTCTGTTCCTAAAAAATTACTTTGTTTATGTGGAGCAATAACCTTCCTTATTAATTTTCAGAAATACTTGCCTACTTATCCTTTTAGACCAGAATCATCTCTAATTCTACATGACCATCAAAGTTTATTTTCAATCAGTAATTCATTTGAGTAACTAAAATGAAAATAATTACCCAAAAGGCCAGAGGACATTTTATACAAAAACATATACACACACTTCAAGTGCAACAGGGTAAACTGAAAGCAGATAATCATGTCTCTGAAAAAAAAGAAACTCCTATGAAGCCATCACTATGAACAGTTTTATGAATAGCACTAAAGGGTTTAGTACATGTATGAAGAACAAGCAGGCAACAAGACTCAATCAGTCAGATACTAGTCTCATGCTGCAGAAAAGATGATGCTGAAACTCACTGGCAAAAAGTGGCTTTGTTGTTTCTCTTCTATTCTCTGTGAAGAGTGGCTGCTCAGCACACAGAGGGCATTCTGCATTTTGATGGTGATTGGACAAATGATTGCCAATAATCAGATGGCATGATTTATCTTTTGAAAAACTGTAGAGCAGTTCTAAGAAACACCAGCAATGTAAGTGCTAAGCATTGTTCACCACAGTTTAAAATGCTTATCCCATTTCAGTCTTCAAGACCAGCGTACAAAGAAAACAAATAGGCAGAGTGAGTTTGATGCTGGACTGTTTTTATCAGGAGGATTTCCTGATAACACAGGCTGACATTTGACCACATCATAAGAGAGATTCAGTGGCCTTGCAGGTATGAGAAGCAAGCATCCTGATTCAGATTTCTGAGTGTTCATGCTTGTCATAGCACTAAAATAATCACGCAAATCTGCCTCCAGCTGGCCTCTGATTTGCATTCATCTTTTTCTGTTTGAAATGATTTATACACACTTGTAAATTCTAAATTCTAATCTTAAAATTCAGTCTTGGAAGAACAGACATTTACAATATTTGAACTAAATTTACAATATTAATAGCTAGCAATTATTAACATTATAAGTGTGTGGATGATACCAAGCCTCGTTACTAAGCTAACTATCTGCATGATGCTCTTCACAGAACTGAGCACTCACTTATTTTCTGGCTAATGTCAAAAAAAAAAAAGAAAAAGAAAAAGCTGGCTACCATAGATATTATCTTCTTAACACATGGAAGATAAAAGCATATAAAATACGGCATGTTGATTAAACATAAAAAGACAAGAAATGAATCTTTACCACTCCTATGTAATCAAAAAGACAGAACATTCTCCAATCTGTAGTTGTATTTAATTCTAATCACTTGCTTAAGAACAGTGCAAAAGTTTTCATTGTGAAAGTCCTTCTACAAAGATCATTCAAGCAAAAACCCAGGACCCATCAGCAGGTGGTCCATACTCATTTAGGAGAAGTGGAATAAAAGTGACCAAAGCTTCTCTTCTGGAAAAGTTATACAGGATTGGAGCCAGTTCATGGATGTTACTGCCATTGAAATCCAACCAATACCTGAATAAATTCAGTCTTAAAGCTCTATCAATGCTAAAAACAATAACAACAATAATAATAATAGCTATTAGATTTGTAGTGCAAACTTGATCTAACACCTTTGTTGAAAAACGGAAGCATCGGTCCTATTCTGCAAAACAACTCCCAGAAATAGAAGTTATTATTCATTTTTAAAATAAGGAAAACCTGAACTCTGAGATACAACATGCTGAATGTCACACAACTAATAAGTGATAAAGCTGAACCAAAAATCCAGATCTACTAATAATATATTCATTCAACAAATACTTTCTGGATACCTATCATGTGCTGGGTGCTGTTCTAGACACTAGGATCTTCTGTGAACAAAATATAGGCCCTGACCTCACAGAGCTTCATTGAAATGTTTATTACCGCTTGGTAAATAATACACAAACAAAACACATAAGCAGAATGTCAGGTGGTGAAATGTGCTATGCAGAAAAATAAAGCAAGATAAAAGTAAAGTAAAATGTGAAATGAATGAAGAGGACCCATTTTTACATAAGCTGATCCAGAATGGACTCTCTTATAAGGCAAAAAATAATTGTCAGGCCTGAAGAAAGTGAGGAGACCATATAACTATTTCATTAAAAGTTGCTTCAGGCAGAGGAAACAAGGACAGTGGCCCCGAAGCAGAAGCTGCTGGGCTAAATGAGAAAGAGCAAGGAGGAAATTATGGTCAGAGCAGAATGACTAAGGGACATGTAAGTCCGAGATGAGGTAAGAGAGATCAAGGCAGAGACCACACCATGGAGGGCCTTGTAGGACACTGTCAAGTCTTCAGCTTTGACTCGGAGAGAGAAGACATCTGAGCAAAGGGAGGGACCTGAGTTAGGACTGCCGTGTTGGGAAAGGACTTGAAGAACAACGGCAGAAGCTGTGAGGCCAGTTAGGAGAACGTGGCAATGATCCAGGCAGCAGGTGATGGTGCCTTGGACCAGATGTGAATAACAGAGAATAGATGCTTCTTCATTTAGTTAAAAGGGTTCACTATTTAAACGTAGGGCGGGACAGACAGAAAGGCATTAAGAATGATTCCAAGAAGTTTAATCTTAGCAAATGCAAGGGCATGAAAAGCGGAGATTCTGGTACCAGGAGGAAGCAGACAGGCGCCGTGCTGAAGGTAACATGCGAGCCCACTGAACTGAGGCAGAAAGTGGACAGCAGAGCCAGAAGAAGTGGCTG
The DNA here is from genome assembly GCF_987537825.1 of Furipterus horrens. Lineage (NCBI taxonomy): Eukaryota > Metazoa > Chordata > Mammalia > Chiroptera > Furipteridae > Furipterus > Furipterus horrens. The sequence goes on along the minus strand of NW_028327173.1, from coordinate 56,131,490 downwards.
AAGGGGCAAACCAGCGCAGGAGAGTTGACACACAGGGATAAAACAGCCTGAAGAGGCTGCAGGAGGCAGCGGAAGACAGGGAAGAGGGAAATGACCCACCACAGGAGGCCAACGGGTGAGGGCTAAATCTGCATTCTCAGCATGGTTCTTCCCTCCTGTGGCCCTGGGATCCTAGGAAAGGTCTCACACTGCCCCTCAAGCCCCCCAATTCAATCAGTCGTTCTGCTTTGAACTGATTTACATACTCCTCTTCCTCAGATATTTGAACAAAGAGTTTCAAAATGTATTCTCCCTCTTTCTCTCTGGCAATTTTCCTCAGTCCTACAACCCGCTCTGTCATTTTAATTAAACTAGTGACCTTGACCAGTAGTTTTCAAACCAAGCCAGGAAATCTCTTAGAAATACAGACTCCTAGGCCCATGGGAATTGGAATCTACTGGAAGGAAAGGCGCTCAGTCAAATTTGGAAACCACCAAGTTTTCTCAATTAACATCAAGGACATTTATGACCTGTATCTTAAACATGGTTTTCTTTTCTTCCTCTCCAAACCATTAGGGCCCCTTAGATGGTCCAACGTCTGCTGAGGTTTTCCGTTTATTTTTTGAGGAGTCAAAGGCAGAATACTGTCCCGAGAAATTACTCATGCCCTTGGGTCTAGTGAAGCTCTATTACATCCATCTCCAGAGTCCAATACAAGACCTTTCTTTCACAAATGACTTTCCCTAGTGGGGAGACCAGATGTTTTTCTTCTTCTTTATCCTCTTTGTTCTCCTGTTGGACACTTTAATTAATGTTTAATCTTCCAGCATTAGTGCTTTGAGGCAGAGCCTATGAAGGGCACAGAGTTCAAAATCACAGCCTCATAACATCCCACAGGTTTAGCATTAAATAATTCAGACAACTCAAACCAAACATCAAAACCCCACTCAAAGTGCTAGCAACACAGGGTTGGTTGTGCAGCCCTTTGTGGCTGAATTTATAATTTTCTTTTTATTCTCCTACTGTTACACTGGTAGATGACTATCCTTGCTCCGTTCTTCCCAGGGAGGGGATGTATTCTGTGAGAAAATTGCTCCGTCACTCAAAGAGTAATGAAATCAGTAGAGCAACACTGGCGTAGAAATGATTACTGAAGCCCTGTTAGGAGATGCCAAGAGAGCCTCTATATTAACCACAATTCCCTCTGTATGCAGCAATCTGAAAGAAAAAGGAACAAAGACTTTCAGCTGCTCCACTATCTCAGGGAATCATCTGACAGCTTATTTATTAAATGCATTTTAATATTAATTCTCCTCTGCCCCATAGGTGACCTTCCAAAAAATTCAGTAAGTCTCAAAAACACAAAGCACCATGGTTGAGGGAAAGCACAGGGAGGAAGAAAAATGCACTCAAACTCATTTTCTCCTGTGCAGTAACATACAAGATCAGTTACGATGAAATCCTACTCAGGTAGCTGATCTTGTCTTGCAGAACTTAAAACACAGATAAATTAAAACCCAATTAACTGGGATCCAAATTATTTTTCTCTCTGCACATTCAGAAGAAGAAGAGAATCACAGAAATGCACAACAATATAAAGACATTTTAAGCTTCTTCTCAAATATGTCCTGGGTCCAAAACACATTCTGCCCTCTACGGTCCTATAAAATGAGAACTGTGTGCAGAATAATGACCCTCAAACAGCCAGTACACATACAATTATATTTAATCTCCCATATTTACTATGTTAAAATGCGGATCAAATGCTCTCCGAGAGTCTCCCATTGAATTATTTTTAATTGTGGTAAAATACACATAACATAAAATTTACCCCCTTAGACATTTTTAAGCATATGGCTCAGTGATATTATTAAAAACATTCACTTTGCTGTGCAAACATCTCCACCATCCATCTCCAAAACTTTTTTCATCCTGTAAAACTGAAAGTGTACCCATTAGGAACTTCCGGCCAAGATGGAGGCTTAGACGGACGCGCTAGGTCTCCCTCTACAACTAGAGAGGAATACAACTACTTCAAAACAAAGGATAACTAGAAATTCCAGAAAATAAAACTACACGGAAGCCCAACATATGAAGTTATAAACCAGCGGTGCCATTTGGGCAGGTAAGAGTTAAAGAGGGCAGCGCTGTTTGCGGTCAGCGGCGGGGCGGCGAAAAAGCCCGGAGGCAGTCGAACCCCCGGCAGCTCGCGACCCCAACGCTGGGGAAAGCAGCCACCACATCGCCTTGAACGGTGAGGCCCAGGGGGGCGGGAGGACGGATCCCGGTCTCCTAGCGGAATAACTGTGTGAATCCATCTTGGACCCCCGCCCCCAAAGAAAGCGCCACAGGGCTGCGAAATAGGTCGCAGACAGGCGCCGGTCGCTGACTTGTGACGCGTACACAGGCACTGCCCTGGACAGCCGGCCCAAGAAAACAAAATGCATCTGTCAAAATGAGGCAGACAACTATAGAAATCCCGGTGGCACAGCTCACCAGGCAACAGATGGAGAACCTGACAGATGAACAGATAAGAAACCTGTCAGAGGCTCAGTTCAGGGCCATTGTTATCAGGTGGCTTACAGAATTCACAAAAGATCTGGAAAAAGATGAGAAAGAAGCGAAAAACACTCATAACGAAAGGAACAAAACCACATACGAGACAGATGGTGAGGGAAAAAAATCCAGAGTTCATTTCAACAAACTGGAATATGGAGAAGGAACAAGCAGTCAACCAATGCAGCGAGAGGAAATGGGAAGCAACGATGAGAGGATCAGAAACCTCTGGGACAGCTATAAAAGGCCCAACATAAGAATCATTGGTTTGCCAGAGAGCGAGGAAGATGAACTAGAACTTGAAAAATTGAGTGAAAATATAATAAAGGAGAACTTCCCAGACTTGGGGAAGGAAATAGACTTACAGGTCCAGGAAGCACAGAGAGTTCCAAAAAAACTGGACCCAGGGAGAACCACTCCAAGACACATTATAATCAAAATGTCAAAAATTAAAGATAAAGAGAGAATCTTAAAAGCAGCAAGAGAGAAGAAAAGAATCATGTACAAAGGGGTCCCAATTAGACTATCAGCTGACTTCTCAAGGGAGACCCTGCAGGCAAGAAGGGACTGGCAAGAAATATTCAAAGTAATGAAAATCCAAAACCTACAACCACGAATACTCTATCCAGCGAAATTGTCATTCAGAATAGAAGGACAGAGAAAGTGTTTCCAGGACAAAATAAAACTGAAAGAGTTCATTAGATCCAAACCACTGTTATATGAGATGTTAAAGGGACTGGTTTAGAAAAAGGAGGATCAAGACAATGAAATCTAAAATGAAAACTGCATCACAAGAAACAACAGAAGCTAGGGAATTGAAACAAAGGCAAACTAAACAGGCAACGAGAGTGGAAAAAGAACTATAGGTACGGGGAACATATTGGGGGGAGGTCAACAGGGAGGGGGAATGGGGAGAGGGAGGGAGATGATATAGGCATTAAGGATCATGGTAGGAGGGAATGGAATAGACAGAGAGAGGTTGAGAAGAACTGTATGCACAACTAATGGACATGATCTAAAAGGGAGGGACAACTGGAGGGAGGGGGGCCACCGGGTGGAGGGGAGCAGAGGGAAGGGAAATTGGCACAAATGTAATATTATAATCAATAAAACACATTAAAAAAAAAAAAGTGTACCCATTAAACAACTCTCCATGCCTCCTCTGCTTAACTCTTAATCAGAAAATTCTACTCAGCAAAGCTCTCCATTCTTTAAGTATTTTGTTTAGGGTTTCATTCTTATATAGAGTAAAATTAGTTCTCTCTCTCTCTCTCTCTACATATATATATATATATATATATATATATATATATATACACACACACACACACATACATACATATATATATATATACACACACATATACACACACTTATTTATTTATTTTATGATTTAACTCATGCATAAGTCCAATACATTGTGCTCAGGAAAGATGTGCTATTTGGTTCCACAAAGTTGTATTCAATCTTCAAGTATTTACATGCCACTACTGATGGGTGTTATGGACTGAATGTTTGTATCCTACAAAAATTTACACATTGAAATTAATCTCATCCCCAGTGTGATACTGGCACTGTCATGAATTGAATTAGGGCCCTTAGGAGAAGCCAAAGAGCTAGCTTTGTCCATCATGTGAGGACACAACAAAAAGCAGAACACACACTGGAAGAGGGTCCTCACCAGGACATGAGCACACTGGCTCCCTGGTCTCGGACGTCCATTTTCCAGAACCATGCGACATAAATTTCTGTTGTTTACAAGCCACTCAGTCTATGGTACTTTGTTATGGAAGCCTAGACAGACTAAGACAACGGGTGACTAATCAATACAGTTAGCCCAATTTGAATCGGAAACTGCAGCCATCTTTCTGTACTTCCTCCAAATCACGTTACACCATTAATTAGGATTAGAGCTGTTTTCACAAGGATCTGGGAGATGACTACCCATAAAACCACATTTAAAATCTTTAAAGCACTAGGACTTCATCAGAAAAACAGTGCTTATGACTTCCCAGAACTGAGCATCCTGAGCCCTTCGGTGAGCTCCCATGCTGAGACAGGCATAGCTCTTCCAGCAGCAGGGCTGTGAGAGGGAGGGGCTGCTCCCCGGAGCAGTTGCAGCCCCAGCATCAAATGAAGCTCTGTGTCAGTCTTTCTTGGTTCTGAGTCATTAAGTCCAGGGCAGGAAGGCATTAGGAAACTTTTCAAGCCACAAACCACGTATCTTAGATAGCTAATTAGAATTCACCCTAAACTGTGACAGAATTAACAGACATTAAATAACCATTATTTATAATTGGAGAATTAAGTTATCCAAGAGAAAAAAAGGCAAAGCTCAGATTGCCTTGGTTAATGTTCAAATTGGAAAAATAAAAGGATAAGTAGTGCCCCAAATGACCAAATAATTTATGTTCCCAAAGTTAGTAACCTACAAAGTATTCCTTCTGGAAAAGCGATATTGAAAATTGCAATTCGGCTCTTCCTTCTTAAAAGAGCACACATGCATGATTTCACCCACATGTACCCAAAGTGTAGGACAGTCTGAGGTCTGGAACAGTGGCCAAGTGGTGACGTAGCTTAGAGGAAATTTTTTTTTTCTTCCTTCTTTTCATGGAAAAGCATCAACCTAGGGGAATTTTTTTTTTTTTTTAATGGCTGATTTTTTGGTGTGTTTGTTCTTTTTTATCCTCTCTCGCATCCTCTGGTACTTCTCTCACAAGGCTCAGGGTTTTCTCCAATGACCTTCATTTCACTCCTTTCCCAACTGGGTCCCCATCCTGGTGAGGCCAACCCCAAAGGTATATCCATCATGGTGGCTAACCACGAGGGATCCAAAGCAAATGGATCAAACCAAGACATAAATGAAATAAAAAGAATGAGAGTATACAGTGGGAGAGGATATGGGAAAATGTGCACTTCCAAAAATTCTCCAAGGCAATGTAAACTGTTTACAGCCTCTCTGAAGGGTACTCTAGTTATGATGTCCAAATTCTTCAATTAAAAAAAAAGTGTAACCACTAAGAACTACACAAAGGACATAATCAAAGATGTACACAAAGACAGATGTGCATAAAAATGTTTAAGATGCCACTTTTTACAACACAGAAAAATCATTCACTTACTGATTACAGTAAATGCCCACCCAGTAAAAGCAGATTGTAAAGTAAATAATGGGGCTTCCAGGCAATGGAATATATGGATACCATTAGGTGGCACATCACAGAAATATATGTATTGACAGAAAAAAAACTTCATAGACTACTAAGTAAAAGAAAAAGGTAGACTAGAAAACATATAATACATTACAGAATATATACAATTTAATATTTTATAATTTTTGTTTTATGTATATATATAAAAATTACATTATATATAAATATATTAACTTATGTATATTTACATACAAATTAAATAAAGTTGATATATAATTTTATAGTATGTGTATATGTTTAAAAATAAAATATTAGAAAGACATGCACAAAAATGTAAAGTGATTAGCTACTTCCTTTTTCTTTGTGACTCTCTATGCTGTTAGAAACTGTACTAACCATTAAATTAACTAAAATATTTTATAATTACTTAGGAAAAGGTTTTTTTAATTTAATGCCAAACAGTAAAAACAGTCACAGCAATAGCTCCACTACAGATATGCCAAGAGGGGTGGGAGGTAGAAGTTGTCAGTTGTAAGTGTGGAGGGGCTGAACACGGGAGATTGTAGCTTGTCTCTATATAATATTTTTATTAATTAACACTCTCCCAGCACGAGCGCGCAGACACACACACACACACACACACACATTAACCTCAATGGATATTCACTGGGTTAAGAACAAAAGAAATACCCCATCCTTGGCAATACATTTCCCAAAATATTTAACTGTTCCTTTTACTATTAGAAATACTGTACACCCTGATGCCTTTAAAACACTTAAAATCATGTAAATTATTCCTGAGGAATATTTAAAAATTCATATTCTTTACTCCTGAGAGACCATGAAAACATCTTTCCAGATTGCACCAGACTATTCTTCTGTGAATCGAGGATTTTAATTTATAAGATGCAACAGCAATGCTTTCTGTTCAGATCAATAAAAGGAAATGAGCTACTGTGGTTTGTCTGCCTTTTAACAGACCCTCACCAATACTTATTCACAGTCCTGAGTGTATCAAAACTCCATTTGTAAGTTAAACTAGCTTGTCTGATACAGAAACAAAGCTAAACTATGTACAGTGCAAACCACATCCTCAGCTTATGCTCAGCACTAAGGATCTCTCTTCCCAACCCATGGCCAATGAAGATACAGACAGGTCAGTAGCAACCCAGGCTTTACAGAATCCAAGGCTTTATATGGACTTCTGAAATAATTTCTTTTTAAAACACCCTTGCCCCCTCTGGCAATGCAATTTATTACTACTGTCAGCATTTTTGAAAGCCTTGCAGATAGATGCCTGCATTTTTTCAATTAAATCTATTTTTTTCATCCTGATTTCACAAAATCAGTCTTGGCATTGACTAACATCCTTTCTCCTTCCTAATTTGTTTATGTACGCTAATTTTTTAATCATTAAGATTATGAGAGCAATTCCTACATTTGCCACATTCTATTATTATGGGCGTTAGGTATTTAAACATTGCATGCAAAAATTGCTGACATATTAATTTTTTAATCCACCAGATTTGTGAATTGTATAACACACCAAGTGAATGATGGCTGGGCTAAGAACTGAAGCCAAAGCTTAGGAATCCTAGATAAACATAAATACTTTAAATGTCTACTTACAGGGTAAATAATGTAAAAATAGAGTACTTGCCAACTTTGGAATCATCTGCCATGCTTTCCCTTAATAGCTACCATCTATTAAAAGCCTACTCTTTGCAGTTTTGCCCTATTCCAGAAGTTTCCTTTAGTTGGGCAGGGCCTAATCAGAGTTCCTCTCCTGGCCTGGAGTGTGAGTGAGGATCTGATCTGTGAGCCTCCAGGCCCTCCCTCTTCCCCCATCCTTGGAGTGAACGACCTTCCGAGCCCCAAGAGCTCCTTTGCCCCTCCACTCCTTCCCTATCGGTGTACCTGTGATTGCACAGGTAATTCTGGGTGTAGTACCAGGGAGCTGGCTTACCCACAGAGAGACACCACACCCTCCAACCTAGAACTAGGTTCTCTGTCTGCCAGGTCTTTCACCTCATTTCTCAGTTAGCTCAGAACCTGAGTAGGAGACCGAGCATTGCTAGGGGGGGGTGGGGGGGTGGGGGAAGGTGTTACGAGAACATCAACATCTCGAGCATTCTGCCATGAACCTTAACAATGTTAATACATTCAGAGGGATTAAGGCTAAGGGTGCTGGCTTTGCACTTCTGTGTGCTTTCCTAAGCATGGGTCATAACGGTTTCTAATTGGGGCAGCTTGTCCTGGGTCACAGGACTGGTTTTATAGTCTACAGCTACCTTCTTTTTTTAATATGCTTTATTGATTATGCTGTTACAGCTGTCCCAATTTCTTTTCCCTTTGTTCCCCTCCACCCAGTGACTCCCCTCCCTCAAGTTGTCCTCACCTTACTCCATGTCCATTGGTTGTGCATATAGTTCTTCTCAACATCTTCCTGTCTACTCCACTACCTCCTACTATGTTTCTTAATTCCTGTACCATCTCCCTCCCTTTCCCCCTTCCCCCTTCCCACTGACCTCCCTCCAAAATGTTCCCCATACCTATAATTCTTTTCCCACTCTCGTTGCCTACTTAGTCTGCCTTTGTTTCAATTTCCTAGCTTCTGTTGTTGGTTGTTGTGATACAGTTTTCATTTTAATGTTCATAGTTTTGATCCTCCTTTTCCTAAACAAGTTCCTTTAACATTTCATATAACAGTGGTTTGGATCTGATGAACTCCTTCAGTTTTACTTTGTCCTGGAAGCACTTTCTCTGCCCTTCTATTCTGAATGACAGCTTTGCTGGATAGAGTAATTATGGTTGTAGGATTTTGCTTTTCATTATTTTGAATATTTCTTGCCAGTCCCTTCTCGCGTGCAGAGTTTCTTTTGAGAAATCAGCTGAGAGTCTTATTGGGACCCCTTTGTATGTAATTCTCTTCTTCTCTCTTGCTGCTTTTAAGATTCTTTCTTTATCCTTAATTTTTGACATTTTGATTATAATGTGTCTTGGTGTGGTTCTCCCTGGGTCCAGTTGTTTTGGAACTCTCTGTGCTTCCTGGACCTGTAAGTCTATTTCCTTCCCCGAGTTAGGGAAGTTCTGCTTCATTATCTTTTCACATAATTTTTCGATTTCTAGTTCTTCTTCTTCACCTTCTGGCAACCTTATGATTCAGATATTGGTCTGCTTATAGCTGTCCGATAAGTTTCTGAGCATCTCCTCATTTTCCTCACTTCTCGTTTCCTCTTCCTGCACTGGTTGACTGTTCCTTCCCTATATTCCGATTCGTTCATTTGATCCTTGGTTTTCTTGTCCTCACCACTAGTTTCATATGTGTTTTTGTTCATTTCAGCAGGACTAGCTTTCATTCCTTTCCCGTCTTGTTAGGTTTGTAAGCATTTTTATAAGCAAAGCTCTGAATTGAGCCTCAGAAAGATTTCCTATCTGCTGCTTCATTAGATTAGATATTTGCTGTCTGGTCAGCTGCGTCACCGGGATCTCTATCATGATCTGTGCCATCCTGGCCGTTTTGTGTTTATCTTTGCTTCCTGGACAGGGCTGTCACACCTCCTATGCTACAGAGGGCAGAGCCCTGTGCACCCGTCACAACAGGGTAACCCATCTCACCACACTGTGGCATTTTCTGCGGGGGTGGGGGTCCAAGATGGATTCCTGCCGTTCACTCTCTGCTGAGAGACCGGGAGCCTCCTCCTCCATTCCCATGCCCTCCGGGCCTCACAGTTCAAGGCAATGGAAGTCTGCCTTCCCCGGCTTTGCAATCGCAAGCTGATGGGTCTGGTCTGCAGCCAGCGGTGCTCCCCGGGCACTTCCCACCTCCCCTTAACTACGGGTGTCTGTGCTTACCGCTGTCCTTCCTCCATTGCTGCTGCTGCTGCTGCTGTGCACATCACAGCTTGAACTCTTCTCCCCGGCCTCGCCCCTCCTACCTCTCCGGACGAGCACCACTTCTTTTTAACTTCATATGTTGGGCTTCCATTTATTTTCTGGAACTTCTCGTTATTGCTGGTTTTGCAGTAGTTGTATTCCTTCTTAGTTGTGGAGGGAAATGGAGCATGTCACTCTAGGCCTCCATCTTGGCCAGAAGTCTCTTGTGTTTGTTTGCTTCCGTGTCCCAGGGAGAGCTGTCACTCCTACTACATTGTAAGGGGCAGAGCCTTAGGGATTCATCAGTAAGGGGCAACTTGTTTCACCACGTTGTGGCGCTGGATGCGGGGGAAGTGTCTGAGAAGGAACAATGCCACTTGCCCAGCACTCGCCCCTTTTCCAGGCACTTCTCCCACTTCCGCACCGGACTGGCGCCCCTCTAGCTGCTGCCCTGGCCATCATTCCCAGAGTGGGTGGGTCTGCGGATGTTCTAAGTCCGTGGGGGCCCTTTAACAAGCGGACTCTACTAAGAGACCAGCACTTTCTGCCTCTTTCCCAACCCCCACTGGTTTGTACAGTCAAAAGCAATGAGGCTTGATTTTCTCCGGTGCTGGGATAGTGAGCTGCTCTGGTGAGGGACTGGGAACGCTCCCCAGGTGTCCCTCCTGACTTTTTAAAACATGTAACCGTGCTTTCTGCCACCCTGCTGCTGTTGCCGCTGCTGCCACCACCACACCGTGTCCTCTCTGCCCCGGCTCCGGCCCTCCTACCTGTCCGAATGAGTATTTCTTCTTTATATCTTTGTTTGCTGGACGTCCGTGTAGTTTGATTTTTTGGAACTTCTGGTTGTTTCTAGTTTTAAGGTAGTTGTATTCCTTCTTAGTTGTGGAGGGAGATGCAGCATGTCTGTCTAGGCCTCCATCTTGGCCGGACGTACAGCTACCTTTTAACAGTTATGGCAAAATCAGGTCAGTATCTGATGAACTGCACATATTATCTTGAATTTTCGCAACAATCCTAACAAGTAAGTTTCATCAAATCCCGAAGTGTCACTGGCTGGAGAACATACCATTATTTTAAGGACCACCAAAAAAGAAAAAACACTGACAATTAAACCATAATGTCATTCATTATAAGATACATCCAAGTTTCAAAAATGTTAAAATGTGAAGAAAATTAAGTGACTCTTAGCAGCCAGTGAACTATAGGCAGAGTCTCATTTTTTATTCAACTGAGACTCAAAAAGAGTAAATTGTCTAAGATCACACACATAGGAAATGACAAAGTCAGGGTTCAACCCACCCATTTGGATTCAAAATATATACCCTCCTGACTCTAACATGTGGTCCAGGGTACACTGTAAGTTTTCAGTTAGATGACTTATTTCAAACATCAAGCATTACATATTTGTTGATCACCCTACAGTCAACATTGTGCTCAGCCTTTGGGAGACCCAGATAATATGAAATCAAAACTCTTCTCTCAAAGAACTTTCAGTCATCTTTCAGGATAATGGAAGAAAGATACATAAACCTTAGGAACAATTTTTTTAAGGATATAATTAAGCACTGGAATAAGTAGCACAGACTAAAATGATATAGGTTTTTAGAGTAGAGCAGGACCAGTTCTGAGGTGGTTAAAGAAAGCTTCATCAAAAGAGGGTAGAAATGAGACTAAAGAGGGTACCCCAGTTTTGAATAAGGATTCAGGAGTCTGTGAGGAAATCTAGAAAAACAATAATTGCCGTTTCCTGGGCACATACTTGACTCATCTGGATGTCTCTGAGCTCTTCAAAACATGCCGCACAGCCACATACTCTCCTGCTCGGACTTTAATTAAATATACATTGTTCCCTTTCTGGACCAGTCTTTCCCAGCTCTGGATCTGGTTACCTTCTCTTTGTCTTTCATAGCAACCTTTAATACCACTGTCCTCCCTGAAGTCTTAAGTGATCCCCAGACCCAGATGGATTTCCTGGCTGACTGTTCCCGTAGCACTTATTCTTCTCTTAAACACTCTGCACCCCTGAATTATTTGTAACTACTTACTTCAAAGTTTTAACTACTAGTGTTACACAGGATGGAGAAAACGTTGGTTTACAGTTGTCCATATGGAAATAATGCAATAATTAATAAATAATAGTACAAGACTAGACTCTGTGTTTTGTGTACTCACAACTGTACATCTACTTTCACCCCATTCTGTACATTTGACCCTTGAACAGTGAGAGTTAGAGGCACCAACCCTCATGCAGTAGAACATCTGTGTATAGCTTAATTATAGTTGGCCCTTTGTATCCACAGATTTCCAACTATGGATCAAAATTACTGTTTTCAACCTGCACTTGGTTGAATCTGAAGATAGGAAACCCGTGAATACAAAGGAAACTCTACATTTAAAGAAAAAATAGCCATGTATAAGTAGACTTGTGCAGTTCAAGTGCATGTGGTTTAGGGTCAACTACACATCCATTGAAGCTGGCCATTCTGTGAGGGCAGGGACTGTCCAATTTGCTCACCAGTCTACCTCCAGGACTTATACATGATAGGATCTCAATAAGTTGACTTATGGTAATCTCGACTTTTTACCAGCCTTGTCTCATTTAATCCTCATTACTACCTTGTAAGGTAGGTACCATTAATTCACCCCATTTTACCAAGCAGAGCAACTAAGTCTTACAGAAGTCAATTATTTACCCATGTCCCAAAACAGAGAAGTCGAACTTCAGCTAAATGTACTTGAACACCAAAGACATGTTGTTAACCATTAGGCTGTCCCCTCCTGTTGCTCATAAACAAAAGCACCGAGGCAGGAATAAAATGACATTTCATGGTACAGAGAGATTTACCTGGTGACAATAGGTAGTGTACAGGCAACAAATTCAAACAAAACATTTACTGAGGACCTGCCATATGCCAGGCAGGAGGCTGAGCACCTTGACATTGGTTATCTTATTTATTCTCACAATCACCCCCATGAGTTGAGGTTTACTACCTCTGCTTTACAATGAAGAAATAGGCTGAGAGAAGCTGAGTAACATGCCCACCCACACAGCTGGTGAGCAGCAAAACTACATGGTAAATGTTAAGTTTGGATAATAATGTACACACAAGGAATTTGAGAGGATTTGGGAGCAGTTTTTGAATATATTTTTTTTCTGGGTCTGTTTCCCAAGCTAAGTGTTAACTGCCTTTGTCCGATTGACATTAGCAAATGTCAATTTCCAAAATCTTTTTCTAACCAACTGTGATCTTTAGCTAAGAGTTTGTGACAAAAGCCTGATTAATATTTCATTAAAACATTAATGGAACACTGTTATAATTAAATAGCATTTAGGAATGGCAAACCAATAGAATTGCACAGACTCAGCATTAGGTGCTATGTTAAACTGGCATCTGTATACTCTGTGTCCAAATTAAAAGTGGACCCTTCAAGGTAAATTATGTGGCTCATTGCTAGGGTGAGCCAGAGATGGAAGAGCCAAATTACAGATCAGGTCCTTAGTAAAATTGAATTTGACACCTCTTTCCACAAGAGATTAGGAATTATCTTCCCAACATGCACTGTAGAACATCAATGTCAGCCCATCTGCTATATGAATTTAGATCTCAATACAGTAGGTAAGGCATCTTTCTGCTGTGGTCATTAACAGAGAGAAAAGCCTCTGAAAGTCCAATCATTAAATGGAAGTCCACAGCATCTGTTCCATCCTCCAGGGAACCTGTCATTTGTTCTGCAGTTCCTGGTGAAAGACTGGCATGTGGATGTGGAGGTGAGGTAACTGGAAGCAGGCATGGAAGCAGTGAGTTAGGGGGTCAGGAGACCTCGACGCCAGCCCCACTCTGTTGCCACTAGCTCTGTGACCTTGGTGAGATTGAAAAACTTTAAGGTTGCAAATAATCATTAAGGTCTGTTAATTCAGAAGCTTTACCTATGTTTGAATCCCCCTTTAATAACATCCTTGCTAAGCGCTGACTTGGTTTACACCTTACACTTACGGGACAGAGAAATCATTTCTTCCATTCCCTCTCCAGTGCTCTATGACTTCTAGGCATCTTGGAGAAGGGATCGTGACTATAGGCATAAAGCTGCCTCTAGCCAAGGGCTACTCTATGGGTTTCAAATTTCTAGGCTAAAGAAGTTAACTGTCCTGACTCAATCCATTGCTGTGGCCAGGAAGCAGAAGCACCTTGCACCAACAGCCCATCACTGCGGAGAAGGGGGATTGTCTAGTAAGCCTACAAGACAACATTAAAGGGTCTACTATGTTCATATGTTACAGGTGAAGACTGTGACTTTAGAACTCATGTTTGCCCAGGGTCCTGTGGCTTGTCATTGGTGGAGCCAGGTGTCAACCCAAGGCTGTGATATTAAAGCAAGAACTCTGCAACCCCCCTCAGACAAAGATTTCTTCATCGTCACCCTCAGAGGCCATCTGCTAGGTGGTCTTGACCAGCCTCTGCAGCCATATTGCCAAGATTTGAGTCCTGCTTCCTCCATTTATTAGCTCTGTTACATTGACTCTGCTCTCCAGACTGTAGGCATAAAGGGACCTCATAAACGTTGCTTAACTTCTTTGGGCCTGGAATAAATGACTTAATAGATGTAAAGGACTTAAAAACATGCTGGGAGCAAAGAACCAGAATAGTCAATACAAGAATACAGAACAACAAAGTTGGTTGGAGGAATCACATTGATTTTTAAACTTACAGTAAAACTACAGTAATCAAAACAGCATGGTATTGGTGAAAGAAATTGCACATAGATCAATGTTTCAGAAACTGAGCCACACAAACTGACCTTTGAGAGAGGAGTAATTCAATCCATATGCAAAAAAAAAAAAAGAAGAAAAAAGAAAAAAGAAGAAGCTAAACACAGATCTTACGTCTCTTACAAAAATGTCTCTCACAAAAATTAACTCAAAATGGACTATAGACCTAAATGTAAAATATAAAACTATAGAACTTTTAGAAGAGAACAAAAGAGAAAATCTAGATGACATTGGGTTTGGAGATAAGCTTTTAGAAACAACACCAAAAACATGATCTAAGTTAGACTTTATTAAAATTTAAAACTTTTGCTCTGCAAAAGACATTGTTAAAAGTATTTTAAAAAATAAGCCACAGAAGTTTTCAGATATTTGCAAACACATATCTGACAAGGGACTTGTATATGAAGAGATCATAAAACTTAACAATAGGAATTCCAATTAAAAATGGACAAAAGCCCAACCTATATGTCAATGTTATAGCAGCTTTATTCTAAATTCCTAAAACTTGGAAGCAACCAAGATGTCCTTAAAGGGCTGTCTTCCAAAGTGGCTGTACCATTTTGCCAGGATCTGAGCAGGAATGTCATCAAAGAAGAATTATAGATGGCAAATAAGTGTATTAAAAAAAACATTTAACACCATTTGTCATTAGGGAATTACAAAATATAACAACAATGGGATGCCACTACATACCTATTCTAATTGCTAAAACCTAAGAAAAGCTGATAATGCCAATTGCTAGCAAGAAATCGGAACAACAGGGACTCTCATTCTTGCCTGGTACGTCTGTAAAATGGAATGGCTAGTTTGGAAGGCACCTTGGCAATTTCTTATAAAGCTAAACTCAGTAGTCCCTCTCTATATTGCAGTTCACTTTTCACGGCCTCACTGTAGCGTGGGATTTTTTAAAGTATTATATTTAATGATTTATTATGTATTTTTCGCTATAATATGGGATTCTGTGGTACTGTATATGTATGTTGTTAAAGTTACATGGGTTTAAGAGTGTAAAATATGTTTAAGAACATAAGTAGTGTTTATAAAAGTGTGGAAAAGGTTAATAAGGCAGGGGGCAAGGTTAATAAGGGATTGGGAACAGTTTATAAGTGTGTGGGGTGGGTTTATAAAGCCTTAAAATATATATAAATACTAAAATAAATGTAAGGTTCCTACTTCACGAATTTTCACCTATCAGTTAGGGAATACTGTATAGTCTTAGCATACAATCCAGCAATCACACTCCTAGGTATTAACTCAACTGATCTGAGAACTATGTCTACACAAAAACTTGTGTGCAAATATTATAGCAGCTTTATTCTTAATTGGAATCAAGATGTCCCTAAATAGGTAAATTAATACACCAACTTGGGTGTATCCATACAATGGAATATTACGCCTTTGTAAAAAAAAAAAAAAAATGAGCTACCAAGCCATGAAAGACATGAATAAATCTTAAGTGCACATTGCTAAGTGAAAGAAGCCAGTCTGCAAAGACATCATACTGTATTATTCCAAGTATATGACATTCTGGGAAAGGGACATTTAAAAAAAATCAGTGATTGCCAGGGACTACAGGAGGGTTAAACAGGTGACTAGGTAAAGCACAGAGAACTTCTAGGGTGGTCCAGCTACTCTGTGTAACACTGTATTGGTGGATAATGACACTAGGCATCTGCAAAACCCAATGAAATTTTCTGCACAAAGAATGAAACTTAATATATGTAAACTTTTAAAAAAAATCATTTAGAAACTCAGGAAATCCCAGAATGAAATGCAGCATGTGACCAAAACAATCTAATTTGTGACCAAACTATCTAATTACAAATGTATGAAACAACCTCAATAAAGGGGCTGGAGGAAAAAAAAAGTGCTACCTTAGTAACTCTGAAAAAGAGTAGTATGTGTAATGAAAGGCAAAATACACTGTACACAAGCACTATACTCTCTTTGATAGAGCTATTTTCCATGGGGGTATGGTTTAACCATTCTGATACTGCTATACACACGTACCGGAATTGAATTACTAAGCAAACGCATGGCAGATGGTAGGAGCCAAGTTTATCACTATTGAAGGAGGAGGTTACAGGTAACAAGGAAGGAGGCTATAATGATCCATGTAATAATTAATGGACTCAAGTTGGTGATGTTAGTATAAACTCGTATTTAGCTTAATTCAGACAGAGATGGTTACCCATACAGATGACCCCTGAACACAGAGGTTAGGGGTGCCATTCTCCATGCAGTTGAAAATACACATATAAGTTGTAACACCCCAAAACATAGTTGTCCTTCAGTATCCACAGGAGGTTCATTCCAGAAACCCCTACAATATCAAAATCTGTGAATGTTCAAGACCTCTGTATAAACTGGCATAGATCAATGCGCACAGGTAGCTCTCCACATCTGTGGACTCCCAACCAAGGATCAGAAACAGTACAGGTATTAATTGAAAAAAATCCATGTGTAAGTCAACCTGTGCAGTTCAAACTCATGTTGGTCAAGGGTTAACTGTAGGTATATTTATCACTTAGTATACCCATATATATTTCCCTGCTCTGTCAGCTCTAAAGGCCTCCAAGCAGCAGCACCTCTGCAGCAACAAGTACCCCTGTAGCCCAGATCTTGGTTTCTAATCCTATTTATTCTCCAATGAAAGGAACCAGGGCTCCCTGGGGAAATGACTGATTCTAGGACTAGGGAAGGAGATATGCAAGTTGGGCCTGGAGCATCTTGTAGTACCAGAAAATAACAACATCGCAATCATGGGGCTATGCCAAAGGGACCCAAGAGCCAATTGAAAGTTTCCAGTGGCCAAAGATGAAACAATCTGAGTAACATAATTAAAAAGTAGCATTTTGTTATAACCCGATGCATAAAGTAAATATCCATGAGCCTATACTGATACAAATAAATAACTGAATAAATAAATACCTGGAGCAGAAGAGACAAGTTCCTTAAGGAGACAGAGCATAACCCCCTAGCCCTTAATATAGTGACATTCTTCTAAGAACACAGTGTGGAAACAGAACAGGGTAGCTTGACAGAAGAGAAATCTGCCAGCTGGGTGATAAAGGTCAACTTCAACCACAGTAAGTCATGTTGACATATGGACCCTTGATACGATGTGATGAGAATGATGCTTATATCTCCATGGTCTACCTCTCAAATTCCAAAATCCCATTCTAATCATGAAAAAAAACCTCAGCTAAATATCAATAGAGGGGCATTCTACAAAATACCTGACCAGTACTCCTCAAAACTGTCATGGTCATCAAAAACAAGGGACATCTAGGAAATGGCCACAACCAAAAGGATCTCACGGAAACATGACAACTAATATAATGTGGTATCCCAGATGGGCTCCTGGAACAGAAAAAATGACATGAAGTCAAAATTCAGGAACACTGAAAAAAATATGGACTTTAGATAATAATAATGTATCACCATTGGTTCACTAATTGCAACCGATGTGCCGTACTAATCAGAGATGTTGAGAACAGGGGAAACTGGGTATAAGGTATATAAAAACTGATTGTCTTCAGCAATTTTCTGTGAATCTAAAAGTGCTCTAAAACATAAGGATTATTATAACAAAGAAAAATAAATAAATCATGCCTGGCACACAGTAATGTTATATAATTTTTAGCTAGTAATGATGGTGGCAGCAGTATTCATGGATCTAGGGGGGAAAGATTTGCTAAGTGAGCCCTTTATAGTCTTCTGTGCAAACTGAGGTCCACGGGCCCAGAAAATAAACTGTCACTTTGCTAGTCACCAAGCAACAGCCCCTCCCAGACTCTGTACTCCCAACAGGAATAGCACTGTCAGTAGCTTTAGGAATGAATACTGGTGACTTTTTAGGGAGCAGGTACCCCCCAACTCACAAATAAGGACAGGTAAGCATACATACCTTCTCAGGCAAAGGAACTGGGAGAGCTGACCAAAAAAAAGAAGAAGAAGAAGAAGAAAAAGAGAAGAGAAGCTTAGTGGGAATGTAAATATTTCAATAAAGAGATGCTTATAATTGAAAGGAACGGACCCCACATGGTGGCTGCCACATGACCTAGAACCCCCAGAAGTCAGAATAGTGGATTTGTTCAACGGTAGCATTCCCTGAAGTATTGAGTGGCTTGTATTTCCCTTGCTTGAAGTCTTAAGTCCTCTCTAAATGGAAAATCTCTAGTCAGGCTGACCCTTACCAACCAAGGGCATTCTGCAGGGCTCCCCCGAAATGAGCGGGATCGCTTGCCCAACCTCAGCACGACTGTGCTGCAGCCACATCAAAGCAGGTGGGCCACGGAGAAGAGCAGACTGGATGCACAGCCCTCCAAAGGTGGATCTGCTCCTGGAAGTGTGAAGAAGCCTCCGGGTTACAATCACATTTCATTAAGGAAACACAAACACGCAGGGACTGTGCTTAATTTACAACAGGAGTTTCCAGACACTGATCTTCCCCACACCTGGCTGGGCTGGGAAGTGTTGTTACTTTCATAACACACCTTGAGAGTGGAAGCTGAGACACTAAGTAGCTTCTTAAACACGGTGCGCTTCTGGGGACATCGGCTAAGAAACCACCAGTTTTTCCCTGGTCCTATTGCTGTAAGAGTGACGAGAGTGCCCTCTAGTGGGAGAGAAAGAACCCTGCATGCAGGGTGGAAACATGCTCAACGCTTGCTGAGCTGGTCACCATGTCTTTGGTCCCTGCTGTTTTCTCATTTAGTATCTTGGTGGTGCTCAAAGAGAACTGTCAACCCACAGAGCACACGCAAATTCCTGAGAGAAATGGCCAAGTTTTCAGGTGGACTGGGCAGGTCTGGCTTCCCTTCAGCACCTGCATGGGTTTATAGCTCATTCTCAACATTGAACATGCCACCCTGACATCTTTACACCACCAAACAAAGACCAACCGAACTCATTAAAGCAGTAGAAAAGGTCCTAAAGAACATAACTGAATAGAAAAAGTGGCCCGTTTCTAAGGGGCCCAGCTTTAGACCAAAAAGGGAAGACTTCCTGATTTTACCAGACCTTTCTTTCAGATCCAACATCGTGGTACATCTTCAGACAGGGGCTCAGAGTCACTGGCCTGATACAGAGTATGGCTGTCCCCTCATGAAAAGCAAAATAAGTGACTCAAAGAATGCCGTATTTATTGTTTTAAACAAAATATAGTTTTCATTATAAGTTAGCAACACAGAAGAAGCTATAACAACCAAAACACAGGTTGACTTGAAGAAGTAAGAAGTGGATCTCCTTGCCTGGACTCGTTCTTGATTTTATTGAAGTGAATGGGGAATATGCCTAATTGAAATCCCGCCCCCCTTCAAATGGGTTTGTTAGCTGGATGCTGCTCTTTGGTCTAATTTACATGCACAAGAAGGTGAGGCCTGAGCTGGAAGCAGCTCTAGGGGGTGATCCATCTCCCCTGGGGCTCACAGGTACTCTCTAGCCAGGCTGTAGATATATAGGGGCCATGGAGAAGCAATGACATGCTGCCTACTGAGGTTATTCTGGCAGTAAAATGAGAAAGGCAGGGAAGGGGGACCATTACAGTACTGGTGTCCTTCAAATACAGGCAACTTCATATGACATGCAAGTAGGCAATAGCCACCAGAAAAACATCCACAACAGTAGTCAAGGGAGGCAAATTAAAGCAATAATGTTGTGTTATTTCCCACCTATCACTGGCAAAATGAAAAGAACGACAGATCCATTACTAAACAAGATCTAAGGAAAGAGACACCAGAAATGATTACAAAGGGGAGTGTAAAAATGGTTTCCTCATTTCTGGAGACCAGATGCATCCAACACCTTAAAAAATGTGCATACTATAAGACCCATCAATTTCGTTCTGGGAATCCTAACCAACAACTTGGATGAGCTTTTGCAATATGAAGATCCCTGTCTCGAAAGTTTACTAATGATCACATAACAGGACTTGAACCTTTGGCTTCAGATAAATAAGAAAATCAAGATATCATTCAACAGCCAACATGCATCCAAGAATTGGGGAAAGCATCGATGGAACCTCTGAACCTTTTTTCCACGTTTCCAGTGGATGTGGTCCTTGGCTAGTCCATGATTGGAAACCTTTGACCAAAGCTCAGAGTAATTTGTCAATTTCTAGCTAGTTCAGGAATTCAGAGTCATACACTGACATTTATTTCCAATTTAAACATTTTCGGTCCGCCTGCATCTTCTGTTTCTGCTAGAGGCTATGGTCAACACCCTTAGCACACGCCCTCCTTTGGCACAGGCTGGTTGAAGCCTCGGGCTCAGCCTTGAGAATCACACAGATGCTTCACTCTCAGCATCACCAAAGGCTTGTGGGCATTTCCGAATCTAAGAAAGAACCCATCTTCACCTACCGCAATGCTTTAGAAACAGTCCTGACCTGTTCATCTTAAGGAGCTCCACAAATGCGCGATGTGGACACATCACAAACCTCATCACACCTGGGGACACATGCTTAGAAGCTGCTTTTCTGTGATAAATATTTTCTTTGTGTCTTAAAATAACCAGGAGTGTAATGAGCCATTGTTAAGGCAACGGCTGTTAGGCTCTTCTAGAAAGGATCAGCCGTGTCCTTGGAAAAGCAAAGAGCTAGAAGTCCAAGTAAACACTTGAGACATGACAATGACAAAAAGACATGAATAATAAATACCTTCAAAAATATGATCTTCCTGGGAGACTTTATTTACACACTCAGCCATTTTTTGTGCTTTCTCTAGCTCCCAAAGAGGACTTAATCCCTTTGACAATTTTTCACTCAAGAAAAAAAGAACAAATCCACAGTGGAAAGCAAAATATCATTCCATGAATCAGGGGCAGGATGCTTCATAAATCATTACAATTTTAAGTTTCTGCCTTGAGTAGTCAAGTGGAAAGAGCCCTAGAACCAGAATCAGGAAACCTGGATTCTTGTGACCTTGAATCTCAAGAACTGACTCTGTGACCTTGGGGCTCAGTTGCCTCTCTGCATTTTGGATTCACTCTGTAACGAAAAGGTCTAGGATCCTTTAGAAGGTGAACATGGGATGACAGATGTAGAGGAGCTGCTGGTGTTCCCCCACATTACCCCGGCCTTTATCACTCCAGTGCCCACAGGCCTCGCCTCCAACCCTAAGCCTGACCTCTGGCCAGCAGGTCCTTCACCTCTCAGGTGGGAGAATTTGGAGATGCCTGTGCTACACTCTATCCCAGGCTTTACAGTGGGATTGAATTCTAGTTGTCCACAGGGATTACCAGCTTGATAACAGACCCTCTGCCAACTTTCTTCCTCTCTTGTCTCATCCCCCACTCCCCCACCAGTGTTTGCTGGGATCCCATAGAAACTACATACCCTGGGATCTTGTTCTCAGATTTTGCTTCTGTAGGAACCCAAACTGGGGAGTTATATGCCTTTGTATCAGGGACTAAGCATTTTTAAATGGCCTACCCTTATGTGGTTAATCCTTATGATGTAGGAAGGAGGAAATTTTCTCCAGGACAAACCCAAATGCAAACTTTTAAGAGTCTGGCTTTCATATCTTCCCTCTAACATCTCAAGGCAGTTCCAGCAGCTCCTCCCAACTCCTAGTCGTCCTCACCAAGGAATCACCAACAGAGCAGAAGGTGATGACCTAAACCACCTCCCTTTTGCATCAGCACGTAGGGCTGCTGTCCCACTTCCTCAGTTCCCCGCTCGCACTATAAGAGGGACCACCGATGTGTTACTCACGCTTTGAAAGGGGCACAAATACCAAGAATATCAGGTTGTGAGGGAGGCTGAGTGGGAGTTGTAGCTGAAGATTCAAGGCCCAACTGCTCCTCTTCAGAGTAGTTGGAAGTTCATAGTTACAGCCTGGCATATAACAAAGCTGAAAAAAGACCCAGCTCCATTGACACTCTAGCCTGGCAGAAAAAGGCTCAAATGCAACAAAGATCTGCTGAAATAGCACTTTGGTCCCCAGCCTGCTGCACATGCATACCACCGTTAGACCACCTCTGAAGACATCTTGGCACTCGGTCCACACTGCTATGATGGTCATCATCCAGATAAAACAGAGGTGGGAACCAAGCAGGGAGTGTATACTGTTCCTGGATCTCTGTACACACACACACAACAGGCAGTGTTCACAGTCCCACCCCAAGAGGCGCCTGGACCCTGTTCCAGCAGCACCGTCGTCCACAGCAGGCTGCAAGACACTGGCACTCTCTACAGGAAATCTTTGATTACAAAGGAAAGACATGACAAAAGGAGAACATACTAAAACTTCAAGGAAATTCCAGGACAGCAAATGGGAAATAGTCAAAAGAAAAAGGGCTATCGTGAGGCACCACAGTCTACTGAGGCAGGGAAACAGGGAAACCTCCCTCTCAGGGACTTCACATGGCTAGCGCAAGAGGTAACCTGATTCATCACTGTTGGCTTTACCTGACGCCTTTCAAGAAGACAGTAAGCAGGAACAAAAGAGGAATGTTGAGGTCAACTTGAAAGCATCATGTCTTTCGCATAGAAGCACTGGAGGTGACAGCTAACCCCCCACGGCGGTGAACAGTGAAGACGCCCTTACTGAACTGAAGATGGGATCTTCCGTGCCTGGAGGTCTTATAGTCAATCTAGCCCATCTCCTCTTCCTGCAGAGAAGGACACGCAGCCCAGAAAGGCACAGGCTTTACCTCGGTCCCACTGAGGAAGCCCTGCTCTCCTCAGCAGAGCCCTTTCTAGTATGACTGCTGGGGAGTCCACACGCAGGCTGTCCTCCTTCTCTGGGGGGGGGGGGTCTGTATTTAAGAATTCCCCCATATCTTCCAGGAAGTGTCCCCGACACGCCAGGCCCTCCTTTGCTTAGTCTGCCGATAGACCAATAGGAAATGCCAGACTCCCACGGAATATACTCCTCACTGCTGCACCACAGAGTGACCTTCAGCGTGAGCCCTGTCTTTCAGATGTCTGAACGTGAGACCAACCATGGTCGGCTCCCCAGTTAATTTTGTTGACTGGCTAATGAAGGCAAAATCTTGAATTTTTTTCTTTGAAACAAAAATGATGTGACCATTAGGTGTCAAACACACAAGGGTAAAATAATTCAGACCCTAGGTCAGAAGAGTAGAGAGCAGCACCTGCAGGATCTTGGCCATTTCGAAAGTGAGCACCAGGTGTCACTCTGTGCTCCGAGTTTTATGTAAATTATCTGATCTGATGCAGGCGTTATTATGCCCGTTTCACAGATGAGGAAACAGAGGCTTAGAAAAGGAAACTGACTCTGGCTACACAACTATTGGGAGAGCCTGGGGATGAAGGTCAGCCTGGTTCCAAGCTCCGGCTGTCCTTCCTCCCAAATAGACATAAGTTTATTCACTTGGTTAATCCACACCTTGGAACAGAACAAATTTCAGGTGATGAGGTACGAATAAATGGAAAAGCTGTATTAGGAAGGGCCTGGGGGTTACAAAGTGTTTATGAGCAAGAGAACAGATATGGCTTGGCTGCCCCTGGGCCACCTGGGGCAGGAGCCACGCAGTGGACCAGAAAGGGTGACACACTTTCCTGCGGCTCGGCCCCAGGAGCCTTACACACATGTGGCGCCAGCACTGCTGAGAACGTGTGCTTTGTAGAAAGAGCACTGCTGCTTCCCCACATTGCTTTATGCACGGTGGGAGGACCTGAAAGCCCTCTGAGGGAAGGAAGGGGACGCAAATAACAAAGAGAAAGAAATAAAGATATTGGGGGGGGGGACTGAAACAGTTTCTCACAAAGCTGTTTGCCCAAAGAGGGGAAAAAATGAAACCCCAAAAGAAAGTAAATTCCCTGAGCCCCTCACAGCCCTCCCATGTCTGAATTCATAGATCGTTCTCTCCTATCACGATAAGAAGCTGAAATTTCTGCAGCCCAAGCTTTGTTCCATACCAAAGAAATGCCTTGTAGGAAAAAAAAAAACCCTTTGGAGGAATAAAAATTCCCATCAACAGCCTCTTGAAGACTTCAAGCATTCACCTTCAGGGCTCAAGTGAGGAACAAATGCGTGAAGAGCCCGCTGTGCAACGTGGGACCCAACAGGGCTTACTTCCCTGGAAACACAGTGTGGGGTTTGTTCCATTTATTTATAAATTGATTAAGCATATGCCAAAACGATGTGAGAGGGAACCATGAATACCCCATGATCCTGTTTTCAAGTTAAAAGTCACTAGGCCACAAGGCAGAATGTACTTACGGAGAAGACAGGTACAAACAACAGCATTCCAAAGGGAGAGACTCTTACATTAAGGGAAGGGTGGTGATTAGAAAAGACTTTGAAAGAAATGGTACTTAGAGAATTCAGCTCTGAAGGGTGTAAAGAGATGAGGACAGATCAAGACAATGAGCTAAAAAAGAATGAACAAACGCAAGGGAAGTGCAGAGAAGCAACACTGAGCACAGGGAGGAGATGGAACTGAATGCAACTTGTATTTGAAACATTTAATAAGCAACCTACTACTTGCTAGACACTGCTGCAGGTACCTGGACAAAACAAACATCCCAGTCTTATGGAGCTTGCATGGTAGTTGAGAGAAAACAAACATATCAATGAGTAAATGATGTATTAGGAGGTGTATGGAATATAAAGAAAAACCAAACACAGAGGAGGATACTGAATGCTGAGGAAGAGGGAAGGGTGGCTGCAAGTTGGCGGGTCCGAGAACACGCACGGTCTTGAATATCAAATTAAGGCATTTGAACTTGAGTTCACAGGTAACTGTCCTGGAAAAAAAAAAAATGCTTGTAAAAGGCTTGGCAGTAAAAGTCAGTGATCCGTAGAAGTTGGCTATTGGTAACAATGGTTAATTCGGGATGATTTTGAGGACACTAAATTCTCAGCAACACATGTGATCGCTAGACAGCCCAGAACAGAGAGGTACACAGGAGAGATACCCAGGAAGAGGCTGAAAAGTGCATTTCACTGAACACTGGTATTGCCACTTGCTTCCCAAGAGGGTCCTTCCAGGAAAAAAAGTTGGGAATGAGGCTCGCTACAACCCAGCCCCCACCTGGCAGCATATTAAATGTTCTGAGTTGACCTGTGATTAAACCAACAAATAGAACCATGTTTAATTCTGTCTAAGTCAGCATTCTTTACTCTTTCCTGACCAATTAATTTTTTTAGAGTTCGAGAGACGACAGAATATCTATTTTTAAAAACTACCTGCAGTACCATCTTTGTGAAATGTTGATCGCGGGGGAAAATAATAAAATCCTTAAACTGGAATGAGAGATGGCTTTTTGAAGGAGGGAGAAGCTGGTGAATGACAGGCCCTGGCAACCACTTGACAGGGAGTGGACAGAAGTGCAGGCAGGAGGGAAAGGGAGGAGCTGTCAAAGTCAGGGAGGACAGGAGCGCACCATGAGGATGCTGCCTCAGAATCCTCAGGAACATCTCCATCAAAGGCTGAGCCACCTTCCAGGAAGGCGCAATGAATGCCAACTCGCCTCTGAAAGCCTCCCATCTGACAGCAAGGAACACAAGGAATTAAGAAAGGGATCACCTTCCTTTCATAAAAAGAGAGAAGTTTAGGGCTTTAGACAGGCAGCATCCTCGATCACCCCTGCAATCAATTCTGAAGGGACAGAGAAGAATGGTGAATTTTGAAGAAGCACGAAAAGGAGAAAGCATTGTTTGGAATTAAACCTTGTTTAATCAGGCTAGGAAGGTAAAGAACATCTTAAGTCATTAATCCTGAAAAGCACAGCTTGTCCACACACGCAAACATCTATAATTCAAGCATCTTTCTCCTTTGGCTGAAGGGGGTTGTCTATATTTATTAAATTGCCTTTAAAACTTTTAGATGGCAATAAGTTTTAAAAAGCAAAGACCTAGGAAGCCATTTATGTTTATTTGCCAAGTTGTCTTAGAGGACCAGTGTAGATTATCAATGTCACCTCCTAACCAGCGTGCAAATTTGTGACTCAATCACTTGTAAGTCTACAATGAAAGAAAAAGAAAAAAACCTAACAAATTTCTTTTCTGATCCCACTTTCAGGAAAAGCTATTGAGAAAGCAGAGATAATATATACAGATTAAAAATAATTCATATGTATCTAATTTTCCAACACATATAGAATTTACTCTCTAGCACATAAATGCCATCAAATCTGGGATGTCATATAACAACAGGAATGCATATTTACCTGTTTAAACAGCCATGCGGTCCTGAATCAGAAGTCAGTTTTAAGTCACTAATTATCACCACAATTTAAGAACAACACCTGAACAGTATTTTGACCCAGAGGTGTTCAACCAACTGATGCTACTTGTACAGTAACAAGGCAGGGGTTGGGGGGGCCTATTAAGATGCAGATTCTGATTCAGTAAGTCGGGAGGCGGGGCATCCAGGAGTCCACATTTCTACCAATTCCCGATGGTGCCCACGCTGCTGATCCCACCCTCTTTGGGTAGCAAGGCAAGAGAATACCTTCCTGGGTGAGAGCAACGGAGCTGTATTTTTTAGCTGGCCTGATGATTCCTGCTGGATTTGCCGGAAAACCATTGCGGTCCCTTCTGTGTGGAAAGACTTGGAAAGCTCAGGTTCTAAAAGCATATGTGCAAAATGAGGGAGAAGAAATGCAAAGGAGAAATATGACATTGTAATAATAGTGTGGTGTAATGCAAGGCTCTGTACTCGGAGCCTCTAACAAAAATAAAAAGGGGGATTCTTAGCTTAGTCTGGTTGAGGTTCAAGATTTGTATTTTTATAAATACCCAGATGATTCTTAGGACCATGAATGTTCTAGAGAAGCTACTGCAAGATAAACATCCTTCTCATCGTTCAATAAAAATATTGGAAACTCAGCATATGCCCAAGGCCACCCAACCCATTACAGACCTAAGACTCAAACCCAGGGGGGTCTTCTGACATGAAGAAATGTGTTTTCCTCTAAATTACACAACTTGCCAAGGAGATCCCAAAACCATTGTTGGTAACCAATGTTTGGAAAAAGCATCAATGTCATATTTTCAAAAAATAAAGATATCAGGAATTATACATAAATTTGCTTAACAAAACTGGGGGTGGGGAGGGGGAAAGAAGGGGTGTACTTTTAAAAAGTAGAGTTTTCCTAATGGAGACAGCACAGGCTCGCTCTCCAGACGGAATGAGGGCTCCGTCCACCAGGGCTGAATGCAAGCTGCAAGCACGGTGCCTGGTCCAGAAAAGAAACTTAATAAAAATTTGATGAATGACTGAACAAGGAACAAGCCAACACATTCCAGCATTTATTGAACTCCAACTAGGGGCCAAGCACTGTGAATGTAAAAACAATTAAGGTACAGGCCCTGACTACAAGTGGTTAACATCTGTTTTCCTAATTAATACTTTGTTAAGACAGTTATGGTTTCTGGCTTATATGACATTTGATGTTCTGATTGCTCCTTCCTCCTCCCATTTCCTTGGCCTCTGAGCTGGGAGCGGCCTCCCTCTTTCCTCTGGTGAAAGCAGTGTGCTTCCTGGCCCTCTCCTTCTGTGCCCAGTAGCCTGCTATGATCATGGTGAAGTAGGAAAAATATGAGTGCTGTTGTCTTAAAAACCTGGTTCACTTACGGAGCACTTCTACATGGTAGACATAGCTCAAAGCACATGATTGGCAGCAATCATTTAGTTCTCAGGGCAACTGTGCTACGTGGCATTACACAGTTTTACAGATGAGGAGACTGAAGTGCAGAAAGGCTAGTGATGGGTGCAGTGTCAGCCAGCTAGAAGTGGCCAACAGGCTTTAAAGCCGGGCAGTCTGCCTCCAGAGCCCTCTCTCCATAACTCCAAACTGCCTCTCAAAGCGAAGCCCTGGATGACCCCACAATCCTCATCACACATCGGATTCATAGTTTTGTCTCAAGCACACGTTTGGTGCCTTAGATCCCTCTTGACTCAGTAGCAAAGACAGTCTTCATTTCCTTTCAAATAATAACTCAATAGGGCTATTAGGTAACAATATTTTCGCCCAACAACTCTTATCTCAACATGGAAGTGAGCCAAAGAGATTTAATATATTTGAATTCTTTAAAACATTTCTACAGCTCTTCCACCATAAAGGGGTGGGGTGGGGGGATAGCCATATAGCCATACTGGTTGGTATTAAATGCCAACAAAACCTCTCTATTTATATATTTTTCACTTCTTAAGTCCTCTTCCTGATATGATCTTTTATCACAGGAAAAAATGGGTGTAGTAAGGCTTCTATACAGCCATGTCCCAAACACCCCCATTTCAAATATACGCAGATGGACACACACACGCGTGACTTGGTAAAATTTTTAAAAAAAGGCTTTGACAAATGAGTTTGCTAATGGGACTGTCAAACAACTGGAAAGAAACTGCTTTTTCTATGAGCGCTGTAAAAATCCTCCTCTTTGTAAGACTGAAAACAAGTTAGTGGTAAGAAGACTACTTTTTAAATAAACCCAAAGTTAGTTTTAAACCCTCTACTGCCAAGATCCATTTCATTAAGTGCAAAACAAGGTTCCTTCCCATAAGGGTAAACAAGATAAATTCAATTTTCCTAAAAAGTGGTTTAAAAATAAACTCACTATATCACTAGCTTAGGCATCCAGTTTCCTTATGATAAGAAAGGAATCCCTCCTTTGCCCTCTCCCTACTCTGGCTCCAGGCCAACATTTTCAAACAGAACAAAGCCTAAGAAATAAAAGACATGCTGTACCCAGACCTAATCCTTCAGGTGAACTGATCGGATGTGCCTTGCAGCAACCTGGTCCTGACATAGATGCAAAATTGGGATAAAGTAGAGTCAGGTGATCGAGGCAGTGGAGTGTGGCGTCTGCCAGGGAGATCTGCCCATTGCACTCACAAGACTCCCAAAGCTGGCTGCTCCCTCTTTTTTTAATTATGTTTTATTGATTACGCTATTACAGTTGTCCCAATTTTTCCCCTTCTGCCCTGCTCCACTCAGCAGCCCCCATTCCCTCTGGCAATCCCCACACCATTGTTCATATCTATGGGTCATGAGTGTAAGTTCTTTGCCTACTCCCTTTCCTATACTGGACTTTACATCCCCATGGCTATTCTCTAACTACCTATTTGAACTTCTTAATCCCCTCACCTCCTCACCCATTCTCTCCCATCCCTCCTATCTGGCAACCATCAAAATACTCTCTGTATCCATGATTCTGTCTCTATTCTTGTTTGCTTAGTTTGGTTTTAAGATTCAGTTGTTGATAGATATGTATTTTTGCCATTTTATTGTTCATAGTTTTTATCTTCTTTTTCTAAGTCCCTTTGACATTTCATATAATAACGATTTGGTGATGATGAACTCCCTTTAGTATTTTCCATGTCTGGGAGGAACTTTATCTACCCTTCGATTCTAAATGATAGCTTTGCTAGATAGAACAATCTTGGCTCCAGGTCTCTGCTTTTCATGACTTTGAATATTTCTCACCAATTCCTTCAAGCCTACAAAGTTTCTTTAAAGAAATCAGCTAACAGTCTTATGGAAACTCCCCTGCAGGTAACTAACTGCTTTTTTCTTGCTATTTTTAAGATTCTCTTTTTATCTTCAACCTTTGGCATTTTAATTATGATGTGTCTTGGTGTGGGCCTCTTTGCATCATCTTGTTTGGGAGTCTGTGCTTCCTGGACTTGCATGTCTATTTCCTTCACCAAATTAGAGAAGTTTTCTTTCATTATTTTTAAAAATAATTTCCAATTTCTTGTCTTCTACTTCTGACACCTCTATGATGAGACTGTTGGAACACTTGTCCCAGAGGCTGCTTACACTATCTTTGTTCTTTTGGATTTTTTTTTTTTTCTTCTTGTTCTGATTGTTTTATGCTCCCTATGTTCCAAATAATTGATTTGATTCTTGGCTTCATCCACTCTACTGTTGATTCCCTGTAAATTGTTCTTTATTTAAATTAGTGTATCCTTTATTTCTGACTAGATCTTTTTTATACCACTGAGGTCCTCACTAAGTTCCTTCAGCTTCCTTATAACCAGCGTCTTAAACTCTGCATCTTATAAATTGCTTATCTCCATTTTGTTCAGTTGTTTTTCTGGAGTTTTGATCTGCTCTTTCATTTGGGCCATGCTTCTTTGTCTCCTCATTTTGGCAGCCTCCCTGTATTTGTTTCTATGTATTAGGCAGAGCTGCTATGACTCCATGTCTTGGTAGCATGTACTAATATAGTTGGTATCCTGTAGGGTCCAGTGGCACAGCCTCCACTAGCACCCAAGCTGGGTAGTCGAAGTCTGCCCTTTGTGTGGGCTCAGTACACCCTCCTCTTGTTGTTAAGCCTCAGTTGCTGTTGGCAGGTCAATGGGAGGGACTTAGCCAGTCAGCTGTAAGGAATGGCTATGACCACTGACCACCAACCTCTGCCCTCCACAGAGGACCAGCTGTGCAGGGGCAGGGTGGTCATGCTCTGACATGGTCTGTAGCTGTCCACTGGGTGTGCAGGCCTTGGGGTTTCCCAGGTGGTGCAGACTAAGGTCAGCCCCCACCTGTGTTTTGCCCAGTGCACTCTGCATGAGCTATAAAGCAACCTGAGATGGCTGCTACTTGTGCTGGGTCTGGAGATTCCCAGGTGAAGCCAAGCTGTGATTCTAAGCTGTCTACTCATAGTGCAGAGCCTAGAGCTCACTGAGGCCAGCTGTTGCTTGTTTGAAAGGATTTAGGAACTTGTAAAGCATGAGCCAAGGCCAGCCATTCATATGGAAAAGCCACTGTTAACAGCTGTAAGTTGGATGGGACAGAGTCTCAGGGGACTCCGGGGTGGGGCAGTGTTAGCCAGGTTGATGGAGGCTCAGATATGACACCTGAAAGAGAGCAAATTTCTATTTGACTTAAGCCACTGTTTTTAAAAATCTTTGTTATAATAGTTTATCTTTTCCTTAAGGAATTCAACTCATCCTGAACTCTGTCCCAACAAAGATGAAATTTCTCCACCCTACCCAACATAACCCCACTTTGTGTCTTTGCTTTTAGGGGTACCTGCTCTTTCCCGGTTTCCTCTTCCTGCCAAATATATTAATTCTCAAAGATGCAGGGACTCTCCTTCCTCTGCTCTAAAGAATCCTCCCCTAACACATCCCTTTCTCAGACATTCTGGTGCCCTTCTAATCTGAAACGCTGGCATTTGATCAGTTGCTGACTGGAAAAGACTCTAGCTGTCTCATGGGCATATTTCTCCACACCTTCATGGGAGGGGCAATGCAAGTGTATTTCAAAAAGCCGAAGACACCGCACTGCCCCTCCCATGAAGACACGAAGGAATATATTCTCAAATCATGGTTATTGTGAAGTGGATGAAGCACATGCTAAAATGCCTAGCATAATTAAGATGTTCAAACAATTGTTCTCGTTCCTTTCATTTCCAGACAGGGAGCTGTGTGTATCATTTATTTCTCCCAATACTCTGTTATAAAACTAGGCATATAACAGGGATTTTAATAAATGCTTTAAATCACAAAAATCCCAAAGTGTATTTTAGTCTGTTTTGTCACAAGCAAGCATGATGCTGACCATGTTCATGAAAGGCAAGCATTAGCCTTTCACACTTAAAAATTAAAAATAAAAATAAAACAAAAAACTCATTATCTTTTGTTGGATCTTGACTCCACTCCTCTGACCTGAATTCTCTAGGTCTTCAGGTGACTTGAGCACAAGCCTCCCAAGGGCCATGGGACACTAGGAGGTGCGATTTGCTTTGGGGTTAGCAGGAAGAAGTGTTATACTCTCCATCCAGCATGCCAGTGGCTGGGGCCCCCTCTCAGCCTGTCCTGACGTAGACAGACATCCATATGCACTTCTCCCCTGGGTTTAGACAAGTGGAACTCTCTCTAATCCAGGAATGAGAGAGCTCTTAGAACTTGTCTCCACCATAGAAATCCCTGGCTATGCAGGGTGGCTCAATAAGACTGTGCTTGAGGCTGCCACAGAGGAGACTGGCAAGCTCCCTGGTGCCAGCTCATAGATGGAGCTGCCAGGGACATCCCAGCATGGGGCTCTGAAACCAAGTCTCCAGGCAACAAAAACTGTTCTCATCCATCCCTGCTTTCATCTGGCTTAACTCAAGTCATTAATTATGTCAAGAAATATTGGAGTACCTACTATAAGCAAGTCACCAAATATACAATAAGAAAGAAGATGAGTACTCAAGAACTTCAAAGTTCTATGAAAGAGGCAGGAATAATGACGCAATTTCCATACAATCTGACAAGCACTACGCTGAAGAATACAATGATCTGTAGGAATGGCTAGAGCTGAGGACAGAAAAATAAGGAGGGGACCACCTGGTCACCAGGGACATCAGACTCCAGGTAGATATTGAAGTCACTCCTTTTATTCTGCCCCTCACCTGGCAAGAGAAAGGCCTTCCTCCTGTCAGTGGTATTACAAAGGCAGCCAAACGTAAAAGGGACATGCAATGCCCACACTGTTAATGAAATACCCTCCAAATGCCAAATAGGTGGGATCCAAAATTTCTCTCTGCTCAAAAGATCTCTATATCTTTCACAAAGCATCATTTAATTCCTTTGACCATCAAAATCAGTAAGAGCTGAGACAAGAAATAAGCAGGGGATACATCTTCTTCTGCAGTCAGAAAACCAAAATTAGACTAATTATTGAATACATTGTTCAAGAACCTGGATTTCATGGTGAGAGGCATCATATGAATAAACCAATGATTGACATACATCTAACATGAACACTGAGCCAAGTCATGAGGAAGTGAGAGATTTTATTGTTCTGGGATGGTGACTGATCCAAACAGGCAGAGATTTAGAGCTTATTCACATGCTATTCCCATTCTGTCCTGCTTTGTACTTCTTCTGGCACTGGGGAAAAGACATTTACGGAATTACAAACCTAAAATCTTAGAGATCATCATCTCATTTTACGGGAGAAGAATCTGAGGTTTAAAAACGCAACTGCCTTGCCCTGCTGGTTAGTGACAAAACCAGATTAGAACCCAAGCTCTGAACTCTCTTGACTGCGGGCTTATTTCACTAACCCACTTTATGCCTAGAAACCTGGTACTAGACAAATACGTATTTGGGAAAGATTATGACTTCCTTAGAGACATTTTTCCTTTAATACATCTCACTCTCTCTCTGAGAATCTATGTCACCAAAACATAGCTATCAGGACAAAAGCAATAGCTGTTGAAAAGCTTTCAGTCTGGCTTTTGCAAGGATGGAGGCCAAGAATCAAAGCTGCAAGCATAGAAAAAGAAGCCACTGTCATCAAATGAGTGTTTCTACCAAGGAGACAGTATATGTACTTGTGTGTTTATATGGGTCTACTTGTTTTTATGCGTATGTGTACATGAGTGTAAGAGTGCAGTATATGTATATGTGTCTGAGAGTTGTGTGTGTGTCTGTGTGTGAAGTTCTTATTTGTGGGTTTGTATGTATATATCTTTGTCCGTTAAGGCTGCTATAACAGAATATCACAGACCCAGTAGCTTATAAACAACAGGAATTTATATTTTATAATTCTGGAAGCTAGAAAGTTCAAGATCAAGGTGCCAAGCAGATTCAGTGTCTAGTGAGACCACGTCCTAGTTGATCAATGGCTGTCTTTTAGTGTGTCCTCATTTGGTGAAGGGACTAAGGCGCTCTCTGGAGTCTCTTTTATAAAGGGACTAATCCCCTTCAGGAGGGCTCTCTCTTCATGACTGAATCACCTTTCAAAGGCTCCCCTTCCAAACCATCATGCTGGGGGTTAGGATTTAGCATATGATTCCTTAGGGTACCAGTGAATTCAGAGCCACAGCAGCTGAGAGAAAGGAAAGCACATTCAAATGGGCATTTTCTCCTGAACTAGACGAGCATTTTGGCTTTGGGTAAGGGACTGAATCCCTTAAAAGAATTTCCAGCCTAGAGAATCAACATCTTGAAACCCATGTTTGCCCACAATTTCCCTTGTGGGGGCATCGCTGCAACTTAATAGAAAGGAAGCCAGTAACACCTTTTTCTTAAATACTGAAGATGACACATAAAGGCTTATTAAATAAAATCTTTTGAGCAGGTGGAGGTGGGAGTGGTGATTCTGCCCAATTAGAAGTTCCGCTTTCAACAAAATGTCCTGAACTTTCATCACATTTGTTTGTATCCCATCTCTATTATTTCCTGCCTTTTCACCTTCATCACCTGCCTCCCAGAAATATGTTTCTAGCAACACACCTCAACTTTGGAGCATTTTTATTTAGATCAAGTTAAAGAAAGTCTTCTCATCTTCATTCTACTGCCCATTGGGTGGATCCCAAGAACTTGCCCAAACATCAGGTCTATACAGCAGCCAACAGCTAAAGGTGCCCAAAACGGAAGCAAGAATCTCTGCAAATGCTCAGCCTTCCCACACAGATGCAGTATAATAGAAAGGACCAGCTTCACACACAGAGCTTTCTGTCAGGTGGCCATTTAGCCAAACAGTTACCTTCTCTGTGCATAAGCAAGCAGGGTGGAAGAGCAGCAGGCAGCAAAGGGGACTGCCAACAGTACAGGCCCCCAGGCAGGCAAACGACACCTTAAGTCCCTCCTCTGTCACTTCCTGGCTGGGTACTCTTAACCAAATTACCGAACCTGTCAGAGTTTTGGCTTTCTAATAAAAAATATCCACTTCACAAGCTACTGTAAGGATTAAATGGGATACTGTGTTTCCAGCACCTTGAGCCGACTCTGACACTGGATAAATGATGGTTAGGAACACTACTAGAATTTGTATGAAAATTGCCATTTCTGAGATGCATAAATTTGGTAAGCTTTGGGAAAAAAATAAATCTCACCAAAAAATTAGTAACAATGACTGCAATTCCAAGTCATCCTAACCAAAAGACTGAAAAATTTTTTTCTCAAATATTCTAAACCTTTTCTAAGCAACAGTAAGATTCCTGGAATTGGCATGCACAAAGATGTCACATAATTTTGGGGTCAGATGCCTCCCAAGGTCTGATGTTTAACCAACTGTGAAAGCTATTTATTACCAGGCATGTTTTGGCGGCTTGTTCATCTAACACACATACACGTACTCGCACGCGCGTGTGTGTGCACACTCACACGCACACACATACACACTCTTTGGTGAACAGATCCCTTGGCAATTTTTTTTCTCCTGTGAAAAACAAGGAGGATAGAATTAGCTTAGGGATCTCTACACACAAGCATAGAAGACACAATTTAATGAGATTAAAATTGAATTTGTCAAAGAAGACTAGATGATATATTACAGACTGCAAATTTAGCACTAATTTCAAAACCCTCACACATTAGCAGGTCCTATAAAGTCATTTATTTGTAAGCTGTACATCAAGGAACAAAGAGTGTATTGACAACAAAGCTACTTTGGGGAAAGTTTGCCTCCCGATAGAAATAAATGCATCTAAAACAGCTATTGACTCAGTTCCTGCCATGTAGCGAACCTCTGAATTTGGTTTCCAGAAGTGCATTTATAAATGGCCTGTAGCTTTCTTTTTATTGGCTATTTACAATGGAGGATATAAATGTCCAAAATAAAGCACTTGTGTTAAAAATGCTGCATTGAGCCTGTTAGTGGTTGGTGCTGCTGCTTCCCTGCCCTGTGCAGCACAGATTCCAGAAGACTACCTGAGAGGCCAGCACCAAACACCTAACCTCACAAGGGCCCCCATCCCAAGCAGAGGTCTTTAATGAGGCCAGAGCAGGGAGGCCTGGGGCACAACTTGTCCAGGGCCACAACTTGAATGGAACCAAGCCTTTCAAGAGTATTGCTGGGGGGGGGGGGGTACTCCCCCACAACACAAGTGGGGACACATGTGACACCTGGAATCAATTATGCGTCCCCACGGTGGAAACCTGTGTCGAGAAGGAAAGCAACGGCCTTCCCACCTTCAGTCTGTGTGCTGGGTTAGGCCTGGAAGACAGAGCTCCCTGAAAGGAGAAATTCAGTCTTGGGGGCAAGCAGCTCTCACCTGGTGTTCAATCAACGCATGGTACGATTAGATAGGACATTCGCAGCCATTAAAATGCACAATCAAAAGAACGTCGGTTTTTGACGTCAGCTATGTCAGATGAATTTTGACTCTGGCCCTCTTTAGCTATATGATCTGCTAAGTTTTCTAAGCCTTCAATTCCTTAAATGAAAAACAGGGATAATAATAATGTCCACCTCAGCAGCATGCTGTAGTAAATGAGTTAATTTACATAGAAACACCTAATTCATTTCTGTGATAACAGTAGATACTCAATAGTAGTTTAATTTTAAAACAAGTCATGTAACAACATGAAAAATACTTCTATATTGTGTTTGAAAAGCAAAACCGTAACACCAGTCCAGCTCTGTGCACTTGAGCAAACAAATACCCAACATAAAACAGAGGAGGAGGAAACGCACGAGGCTCTTAGCCATTCTACCTGTGCGTGGAGGTCAGGTTATACTACAGTAAGTTTTCCTCCCTTTCCAAATTTTCTTTGAAGAAAATGTTACTTCTATAATAGCAAAACTTTATTGATTTAGTAAAAGGTGGTTATTAAACCTGAGAGCTGCTGAGAGAGCCAGTTTGTCTGAAGATGGATGGTTGTCAGGACACAGTTCTGGGTGAGAGCCCTTCTCAGGGCTGCCGGTGAAACACCGTCACAGCAGGAGCCTCACTGCCTCTCCTGTGGTCAGAGTGACACCAGCAGGGTCAGCAGGGGGTTCCAGAGGTTAAATAGAAGCCTCAGTCACTGGCTTCTCATAAAGACGAAGCACAGCAGCTCGTGGGCCTCTTCAGGTACTGGAGACAGCACGGAGCGGGTGCCCTCTGGCAGCCACCTTCCGCTGGGGGCCTTTCTCAACAACGAGCTTTAAAAGCCACTCAACAAGCCTGGCCGGGGCACTGGCTTGGGGCCAGCCGGTCACGGGAGAACAGCACACACGACAGATGCTGATCTCGCTACATCACTTCTCCTTTCTGAGTAATGCGCGATTCCCGCCAGCACTTCGTGTGCCAAGTCCTCCTTGGGAATGTGGAGCCCAGAGGTTCTGGGGTGGGCCCACATCTAGGGCGGTTGGCACTGTCCCACTCTTTGCCATCCCTCATGCAGTGGGAATCCTCACCTGGGACTTCTAGCTGGACCTTCCTGCTCAGCACATAACATGATGTCAGGTAGCAATAACCACTATGTGGCAACATAAAGCAGGGCAGGGACCAAGACACGGGCCGAATGACAGAAGGGGAAGCTGGGTCAGTTAAGGACTTAAAGATGAGGTAACGACTGCAGGTGTGTTCTGATGTGATGAATACAGTTGGAGGGTGGGCACATGGTCACCTACCTTGTGTGGACGGCATCCAGGCACACATTCCATAGCTCCTGGCACCAACGGGAGACCGCCTTCCTGAATGGGCACTCAGCCCACTCATCACTGCGCCATCTCAGAAGACTGACACCACTGATATATTACCAACTCTGCAGTGCCCTTGCAGAATTTTTGTAACAACTTTTTGATGCTACTGAAAATAAAAATGATGATGATGATGATGATGCCTTCCTCGGCATCATGGTGAAGAATAAATGAGATGATCCATATAAAATGTTGACCACAGTGTATTGCTATAAGCACATCATGTTTATTATTTCATCAGACACTAAAATATAAGAACAGAAAAGCCTGTGCAACACATAAAGTTTATTATAAATAAAGACTGAGCCTTGACTTTATTTCCATTTCAGATCTGCAACAAAGTCTACCTTTTGACTAACATCGTTCTTGCCCTATTCCCTTTGGTTACATTACTATCTTAGACAGTTCTGGTTGCTATAATAAATATACCAGAGACTGGGTGGTTTATACAAACATTTATTTATTTCTCACAGTCTGGAGGTCAGGAAGTCCAAGATCAACGTGCAGCATAGACCGCCACCTTCTTGATGCATCTTCACATGGCCCAGACAGAGACGGGGGTAGAGACAAAAGATAGACATAAACAGAGCAAAACAAAGAGACAGAAAGACAAGAAAAGAGACAGAGAAAGAGACAAAGACAGACAGAGAGAGAGAGAGAGAGAGAGAGAGAGAGAGAGAGAGAGAGAACAAACACCCCCATGTCTCTCCTTATAAGCGGACCAAACACTACCATAAAGGTTCCACCCTCATGATCCAATTACCCGCCCTCATAGGCCCCATCTCCAAATACCATCACTCTGAGGATTGAGGCTTCAACATATAAATTTGGGTTGAACATGAACATGCAGTCCATAATAGTTATCAGGTACCTCTTCACCAGCATCTGTTAAAAGAGTAGGAAACTCCTATTTCTTGGATGATGTGGATACAGTATCACTCCTCTGCCAATAAAGTCTTTCTAATGGCCCGGTGCCCCATGGTGGCTTTTCCGTTTGATTAAAAGCCCGAGCCCCAGGTACATTCAGCCCTCCTGAGGGAGCTGTTTGGGTCCCTCCACTCTACTTGGGCTTCTGTGCCACTAGCCTCCTCCCTTGCACATCCACCCCCATCTTTGAGGACATGCATTTCACATAGTTTAGCTCAATGAGCACACAAAAATCTTAAGATGATTCCAGAAATCTATTTCCTACCTCAAGACGTCCTTTTTAAAAGCATCACTGCAGAACTGAGGAACTTTGGATTCTGTTGTTCTTTTCGTAACAGGGATTTGGAAGTACAGGATCCAGTTTAGCGAAGGCATGAAGGTCACGTGCCTCCCGGCTTCAAGAAGGCCAAGACAAGACATGTAACAGATACTGGATGAAGTTGTGTAGAACTACCTTTTGAGTGTCCACTGGGTGCTAGGTACTTAAGATGTACCCTCTTTTTAAATTCTTAACATAACGTAGCAAGATAGATATTGTTATCCCCATGTTACAGATAAGTTTACGCAAATATAGAGCAGTGACATTATTTTCTCAGAATAAAGGTGGAGCGAGGCCTCCTACTCATGTTTCTGACTCCAAGGCTCACATTCTTCCATTACAAGTTGCTTCCCAGAGCAACAATCATAGAACAGTATCTTTATGTGAATAAGGAGATGATCATTTGTTTAGGGAAAAAAATGTACAGTATTTCATCATGCAATGTATTCATTTATATGTGTAAGAGACATTCATTACTCACCAAAGGGGAGGGGGAGCAGGGGACAAGAAAGACATTTCCCTCCAGGACATCACTTACCAAGTTGCATGGTTAGTAATTAATTCCATTTGACAAAGGGGCCTAAAGTTAATGAGTTAGTGAGAGCAAAAGGGAAAGAAATGTAGCAGAGAGGCATTTTAAAAAAGCACTAAAGAGATGGAAGGGCATAGGGAGAAAAAGTATTGGAAAAATAGAAGACTTTTCATGTTCTGTTCCTCTTGAAATATTAGAAGTAACTTCCTTATCAGCAAAACTCTTGAGACAGACCTCCGAAAACATCTTTCAAGGCAAAGAAATGAGACCCAATTCTACCTGAGGGGTTCTATATTAACTTAAGTCTTGCAAATCCAATAAGATTTCCAGACAGAAGCCCAGGGGGCCTCACTGTCTCCAACACCAGCAGGAAGAATTACACTAACTGAATGTGGCTTCTCAGTAGGGCCTGTTCATTGGCTCCATCAATCTATCTGACTAGGATTCTGACAGAGACACTGGGAATAAAAAGCAGGAGACTGGTGTGGTGGGTGTCAGTGAATACCATAGCTTGGACACAGTGCTATATAAAAGTGCATCAGGATAAAGTAGATCTCGGGGCTAAAGAAAAGGTAGAAAAAAGCAAAAAGATATCATCCCCAATCCGCACAAGTTGAGAAGATGCCAGAAGCAGTCAAGGAGATTTTGAACCCAGCTACAAAAGTGGGTGCTGCGTGTTGATGGGAAACACATGCCTTCCTAGCACAGAGAAACCCGCTAGCTTTTGATCTTCTGAGGGTATTCTAGGTACTAAAATAAGATGACAAAGGAAGTTTTATGGCTCCTTCCAGACGGACCCCAGAGCCTTGAATTGCAAGTGGAATGGGATTTGATATGAATCTGAGCCCCAAGCCACCATTCATATTCTGAACACAAGCTGTCAGTGTTTCATTGTTTCACTGTATCTGTACCTAAACATTTTCAAATCCTCAGATCCTACCAAAGTCATGACCCTCTGGGTGGGACACAGTGCCGATGCAGTGCAGACACAGCCCAGAAATACAGTGGGACGACACCTGTGTCTTCCAGCTGAGGCGGTGGCTGAGAAGCAAGTGAACGGATCGGGCTGGGTACTAAATGATTACAGAACTCACTGCATACTTCTAAATCACACCTTCAAGGAGACAATGAAACACACAATGTGGTGAGAAATAAACCCATTTCATATGTTTCACATTGTAATGTAACTACCTCAATCTCACACTTGGCCATTGTTTCTTGCTATTGTCTGGAAGTGAAATATGTCTTCTTAGGGTTTCCAGGTATTCCAGGTAAGGAAAAGAGCAGGGCTCCCATAAAGATCTTGTCTCAGGTATATTTCAATGTCAAGGTGTTCCAAATGTGCTGCTGAGTCTTACAAAGCTCAGGTAGAACAGGTCGGGTAAATAAAAGCCCTGGATACACATACAGTCACACACACACAAATTCTTCTGAGTCGTTACATTTAAACTCTTTCCCTCACCAGATATTTTACCACATTTACCCTTCTGGCCATGCTGGTTGCGGGTAAACGGTCACCAGGAGCTGGCACCTCCCCGTGATCCAGCAACAGCACAGTGAGTAGCAGTGACTGGTCCTCACTGCCAGCAGAGCTCCTAGTGGCCATGCTCCCACCCCGCCCACAAGCAAGGGACACAAGCCCCACTTCCGCCTCCTGTCCGATGTTACAAACACCTCTAACAGCTGAATTTGCTGTTCCTTCACATCTCCCAGATTCCTGAAGTTCTTATAGAGTTACACAGTACACAGGCCCTCGTGATTGCTGAGAAAGCAGAAAGGTAAGACTCTTGATCTCTTGGAATCACACTGAAGGGCAGAGAGCGACATTTAAACCAACAGGGCAGACCAGCACCATCGTCAGGACAGTGGTAGAGGAAGCCTGAAGCACCATGGAGCACCTAAACTAAACTGAGGAAGCAAGGCAGCAGGGCCGTCCTGTGAGGCACTAACGCAGTCTGGTTTGGTTGGTGAGCAGGGAGCTGGAGCTGGAGAAGAGAAAGCAAGAGATGAAGCTGAAGAACTGGCAGAAGCCGGAAAACGGAAATCCTTGCAGGCAACACGGAGAGGAATGTGGACTTGCTTTGTGTCCCAGGAAGATCATAACGGCTATACCAAAGAGAATGGCCTAGAGGAGAGCAAGACTAGGGGCAACGAGGAAGGGAATGGGGCAACTGGGGCCAACGAGATGGAGAGATGATGGAGTCCTGAGCTAGGTCCCTAACAGAGGGGAGAGGGTGCTCTCAAAAGAATTTAGCAGCAGAATAGACACAACCTGGGTACAGACTGGACATGGGGAATGCAAGAGTGTCATCAAGGACAGTTTGCCTAAGTACCAGACTTGGAGAAGTGAATGGATATTAGCACCATTCTCTAAGGTTTGAAGACAAAACAAGCCAAAGCAACCAAAGGATGAGGAAGAGTCTGGGTCCCACTGAGGCCACGCAAGCAACCCAGAGCCATCATCCAGGAGGCAGCTGAGTTAATGACATCAGCAGAGGGGTTGGGGCAGAAGATGTAAATTCAGAATCATCCAAGGAGAGTACAAGGGGCTGAGGTCAGAACTGTCAGGTCACTCA
Source organism: Furipterus horrens (assembly GCF_987537825.1). NCBI lineage: Eukaryota > Metazoa > Chordata > Mammalia > Chiroptera > Furipteridae > Furipterus > Furipterus horrens. The sequence goes on along the minus strand of NW_028327173.1, from coordinate 56,089,473 downwards.
CATTTGGGGCTGGCTGACCCAGAGGCCCCTGCTGAGGAGTCCCAGAGAAAGGCCGGATGAGGCAAAGCATCGACCAGCAGCCTTGGTGACCAGGAGTCACAGTGCCTAAAACCTGAAGGAGATCTGCTTAATTGGGCCCAGGAGCACAAAGGCAAGGGCTGAGGTGGGGAGGGAAAGTCCTAGGGGATGGAATTAAAATTCACTTGATCTTCAGCTCTAAGAATGGATTACAGCAGACAGAACACTTATTGGCCACTTCCTCGTCAAACAGGTTGAGAGGGGTCTCCCAGAAAAACAGAATGCACGCCACGGATGTCAGCCACATTTGTAATTTAAAATTTTCTAGTAGTTACATTAAAGAGTAAAAATAAGCAGGTGAAATTAAATTTTGATTGTACTTTATCTAATCTAATCTATCAAAACATTACCATTCACTAAGTAGTCAATATAAAAAACTTCTAATGAGATATTTTAGTGTTTTGGTACAAAGTCTTTGAAATCCGGGGAGAACGTGGCCCCTCCAGCGCACCTCACTCAGAAAGGCCACATGTCAAGCACTCAGTGGCCAGATGGAGCTGGTGGCTACAGTGTGGACAATGCAGGCTTACAGTTTGTATACAAACACTTGACATTTCCCCAAATCGTAAACAAATAAAAAACCTGAAGAAGTATATGATCAACAGGTGCTCTCTAAAAGTTCTAGGTAGCAAGCAGGATGTCAAATCCAGATGAAGGAAAACTGAGACAATGAGGGAGCTTTTTTTTAATGCTGTCAAAAAAGGGAAAAAAGTTGGGGTCAGGCCGGCCTCATGCTCGTTGCTGAGCAGGACAGAAACTGACAGCTGCTGGGAAATGGAGATCAGAGCTGGGGGCCTGTTAGGAATAAGTTGGTACAGCTTCTTAATGCACTGTGGGCAGAGACGCGCATCTCACCACCCAGGGACGCGCTGCACTATGCAAGGCCAGGCAGGGGAGGGCTGCAACCTGCCCATGGAGACAGGCTCCTCCCTGGCCCAGCCAATGCCATCTAGGAAGATTTCTATCTGGAACTTCTCAAACATCGTTTAGTCATCTGTACACATCTCCTTGGAGGGGTGTGAGTGATTTCCTCATAAGGGGATGTAAATAGGACCAGGCTTCCCAGCTCTCTCCCTTCATCTCCTCAGCAGTAAGGCGGGCTCCCCAAGGAGGAAGGGCCGACAGGAGATGAATGGAATCGCCCAGCTCAAGACCACCTGGCACTCCGGTCATCACAGTCAGGGGCCCAGCTCAATTTTGCTGGCTTCACTTTCTCCAGCTTCTGAGACCTCACAGCTGCCTATGAAACGACAAACATTCTTTTTCTCTTCAGACAACCCCCAAAGTTGATAGCCAGAGACTCACCCCTGAGAAACAAACAGGGTGAAATGTTGACACCTCAACATAGGAAAGGAAGGCAGTCTTGCGCCCCCCACCCCCACCCCACCCCACCACCGCCGCTTTTCTCCTACATGCCCTTACCTTCCCCACCTATTTTATACTCTGGTAATACACACAGCTGTGAGCCAGCTCTCTCTCTCTCTCTCTCTCTCTCTCTCTCTCTCTCTCTCACACACACACACACACACACACACACACGCGCGTGCACGCGCACAAACACCTTAGAAAATAAGCAGAGTAGTGTTTATATAGTTAAAAGACCAGGCTTTGAAGACAAATCCAAATCCCATTGCTGACTTTGCAAGGTGTCTGAATTTGTGCAAATAACTTGACCTCTGCAAGTGAGTTTCCTTATCTGAGAAATGGGGAGAATAACCATGCCAACCTCACAGAGGCTTATGAGGATTAAAATGAGTTAATGTAGTAAACTAAGTGTATTAGAAATTAAAATGAGTAGAACTGGGTCTGAAGCATGCTAAGAAGCATATTAGTGATTAGGATCATCTATTACACACTCTTGGGTGTTTAATAAGTAGTGGCCACGCTTATTGTTATAAAAACCCCTACTCCTTCCTTCAAGGCTTATCTCAGCTATTACCTCATACTGCTGACTCTTCCTTTTAATGCCAGCTTCCCAACCCCTGATGCGTCACACACTCACTCAGATGTGACAGTCCTCCCTGGGGTGCTCCTACTCTCCCCACTTCTTAATGCAATGCTACTGTGTATGCTAACTATCTGCTTATGTGTTTGTCACTTTCCCTACAGCGCTGCTTCTTTTAATGTTCAGATGAATCACCTGGGATCTTGTGAAATTGCAGCTTTTGATTCCAGAGATCTGGGGTGGGGCCTGAGCTTCGGAGTTTCTAACAAATTTCCTTCCAGGTGATGCAGACAATGCTGGTCCATGGACCACACCCTAAGCAGCACTGAGGTGACCACAAGCGCCTCCAGGGCAAGGACTGGAGCTGTTTGCTCTGGGTGTTGCCAGCAGGTGTCTCAGTCCCTGGCTTACAGTGGATGCTCAGTAAATCCTGGCTGAACTGCCTGGAATTGATGCTATCTGTTCCTGAGTTCCTGGAGCTCAGGCACCTCCTTTGTAGCTCTCCCACACAACGGGAATGTTTGAGGTGCTTTGGGGTCAAGTGACTCTTCTCAAGCATAATCACCCCCAGGTTAAACTTATCTGAAAATCTGTGCTTAGTCAGGGAGTAACTCTGGGGTGTGGAAACACCACGCTTGCAGGGTCACCATCTCTAATGAGAGGGTAACATAAAGTGCGCACATAATTACAAGTGGAGCAGAGCCAGCGAAGGAGGCTCTCAAGGAGCCATTCGGTTCACCCGAAGAAATTCTCTGTAAAACAACTCAGTGCTTCCCATCCACCTGTCCACCTAGCCACCTCCCAGCATACATGGGGACACACGTGACCCAAAGGTACCAGGAAAACAGCCTTTGCTGATGTTACAAAATCATACTTTTCTTTATCCACCTATGCAGAGACAGCATGGGGGGATGGGGGGAGAACATACCCCATCCAGAACCAGAAGACCTGGATTTAAAGCCCAGCTTTCATTTATATATTTACTAAGTTCTTTCAAAGCACAAGGCACCATACCAGGTTCTGAGAAAATGCAAAAGTCTCAGCCCTCATGGAACTACCCTTTCAACAAAGGCAGATGATACACATACAAGCTCTACACACACACACACGTGACCTGCACACACACAATATATTGTCAAGAGTGCTAAATGCTGAAATGGAAAAATAAAACAGGACAAAAGGACAGAGAGGATCAGGGCGGGTAGGGTGGTGACATGGAAGGCGGTTCTGAGGAGAAAGAATTTGAGCAGACATACAAAAGAAGAAGGGAGTAGGCCAGGCAGAGAAATCTGAGGGAGACATGTTCCAGGCATGTTTAAGAAACAGCAAGAAGGCAGCGTGGCTGGAGCGGAGTACGTAGGCCAAGAAAGGAGAGGAGGTCAGAAACGCAAGGCCAACGGATAGGAAAGAGGTTTGGATTTTTTTTTTTTTTTCCTGAGTAAAATATGAACCTCCTGGAGGGCTTATATGTGGAGTACTAGTGTGATCTAACAACATTTTTAAGGCCACTCTGGCTACAGTGGGGAGGGGAGGCATGGAGACCAGCTGAGAGGCTTCAGCATCAGTGGTCCAGGTGAGAGAGGGTGTGAGCGAGGGGGTGATGGCAGCGATCCCGAGAGGACCTGCTGATGGACCAGGTGGAAGAACAGAGGTAAGGCCGTGGTTTTGGTCCTAGAACTTGGTGTGGGAAGCAGAATAATGGCCCCCAAACATCCATCTCCTAATCTCCAAACCAGTGAGCATGTCCTCTTCTATGGCAAAGGGGATTTGCAGGTGTAAGTTAAGGATCTTTGGATGGAGAGATTCTCCTGGATTATCTTGGTCGGCCCAATATAATCTGAAGGGTCCTTATAGAAGGGAGATGGAGGCAGAAGGGTCAGAGTCAGAAAAGGAGACATAACATTGAAAGCAGAGGTCACAGTGATGCAGGGCCAGGAGTAATGGACTATGAGCAGCCTCTAAACACTGGAGATGGAAGGAAACAGGTTCTCCCGTACAGCCTCCAGAAATGTACACAGCCCTGCCAACCCACTGCAGACTTCTGACCTCCACAACTGTGAGGGAATCAAACTTGTGTTGCTTTAAGCTGGTGGCAATTTGTACAGCAGCAATAGGAAACTAATACACCCAAGTTCACTGTGATGTCTTTACTGAGACGGCACTAGAGAAGGAGCAGGAATCAGGAGCTCTGTTAGGTCATGCTGGATCTGAGGTACCTGTCGTCTACCCTCATGGAAATACCAAGTAGCTAGACAGCAACTGAGTCTGTAGCTCAGAGAGGAAGTGGTACTTCATATGACCTTGAGTTCTCTGAACTTAAGTGTCTTTAGCAAAATAGGAGTTATATCTTCTTTCTGTAGCTCAAGGATCAAAGGAGACATTTTGTGTGAGTGTTCAAAGTGTGTCACTAATACAAAGCCTTTGTCATTCCCATAAATCGATCTCTAATCCAAAGGCAATCAGAATCATTTTTCAGAGACATCTTAACACCTTCTGTCTCCACAAAGCTCATCACATCCCATCAAGCTCCAGAGAACACAGGCAGCCGCACTAAGGGCAACAAATGGCCACAATTGTCAGAGAAGTACCAGACCTCCCAGAACAGAGCTGTTAGGAAAACATCCCACCCTCGCTCTCTCACCACCTGCCACACTCTGACTAGCTCATAACCAGCAGCAGAGTGATGTGGATATGTATTTTATTTCCTGCTAAATAATTAATGAGTTTTAAAGGGTCTTAGAGACCAGTAGAGAAGTCCAATCTCCCACCAAAGGCAGGATTCATTTGTTCATTCATTGCACCACCACTTGCTGAGCGCTGGCTCTGTTCTAGGACCACCAGGTAGAGAGGAAGTAGGCAGGGTGGTGCTCAGGGAACCACCTCTCATCTGCCTGGAGGGAGGCACATTCCCTCTTCACAAGGCTCTGGAGTCCTGTAGACCCGCCACTTACAGATGTCCTTGGGATAATTCCTAAACCTGCGAAAATCTCAAATTCATCATCTATAAAATAAAGATTATAATCCCCAGAAGGCATTTAGCATAGTACTTAGTACTCATTAAAGGCCCAATAAGTGGCTACCTTTATTGTTATAGTTATTATTGTTAAAGTATCACTTAAAATTTTTTAGTAAATAGCTTAAATTATGTCTCAATGAAAAACCCAGTATAACAAAATAACTAATCTTCCATCTTCTCCTGACAACCTTAAAATATTTTAAGGCAGATTTTATTACTCTTTTTCACCTCTCTTCAAGGGCAAATATACCCAATTCCTTTACCCTCCTTCAGAAAACCAAACTCTCAGGATTCCTTCCCATCCTTACTTCTTGTTCTATAAGTATTCTTCTTGGCCATGGTCCTTTTAAAATATAACACAGTGGTCTGACCAATGTCAAATACAACAGAGTTGTTATCCAGTAAATATCTAGCACTTAAGGACTTCACACTCATTGTTTCAATTATTTATGAACAGCAATTCAAAGATCTGTGACATGTTTTAGTGTGAAATTTCACTGCAGTACAAATTTGGATCTTTGAGATGATTCAGCTGGCGTTTGGGAAAGTTATTGAGGTTCTGGGGACCCGACATCTTTCTGGCAATAAAGAATTCCGTCCTTGTCCTTAGATGCAGTAACGCTTGTGACACAATTACAAACGCAGCTTCCTGGTGAAAACTTGCCATCAAGCAAGAGAAGATACCTCAGTAAAACTATAAAAGGCTTTGAACAGGAAACATATGATCCCTAACAGAAACAGGACTTGGGATAAACAAGGATCCATATAAACATTCCCATATTTATAAGTTTGAAGTTTTGTGAGGGCTTCTAACATCTTTTACAAATGACATGCACCTTCTATATAAATATCAGTTTAGCTTCAGGATGCTCTAGTTCTTCTGCACATGAACTGGCAATGTAGTGAGTACAGAACTGAATTAAGAGACAGGTCCCTGAGTTCAAGATCCAACTCTGCCAGGCACTGCCTGACCTTGGGAAATTGCCACTCTCCTGGGTTTCAAAATCCCTGCCTATGAAATAAGAGGTCACATTAAGTCAGGGATTCTTAACCTGCTTTCCAGGGACAGGTGGGTCAGGGGAGATATCCACTGAAGTTTTGAAGACATGAATATGTACATTTTTAGAGTAAAGAGCCATAGCATTTATCAAATTCTAGGCATTGTGGTAAGTGATTTACGTAATAATTCCCATAATACTTGCTAATAGTTACAAACTTACTATGGGCTTCATAAATATTTTACTGAACCATAATATCTCTATACAGTAAGTCCTATTATTACCGCCATTTTATTGATAAGGAAGTTGAGATTTAGAAAGATTAGGTACCTTGAAGTCACCCAGCCTGTGACCAGCAGAGGTGGGATTTCCACTAAGTCTGAATCCATGGGGCCTATAACTAGGTAACTGGACTAGTTGGTTATCACACCACAGTGTGGAATTGTATGGAATTTGCCTATTTTAAGGCTAGCACTTTCTCAAATCTCAGCAGTGGTTGGCAGAGACTGTTCATTCAAATTAGCAGCCCAGAGGCCAGACCAGAGTGAGTGAGGCTGCCATTAGCAAAACTGCTCACTCCAAGAGCTGGGGATGCAGCAAAGACAGAATTAGGAAAATGTAGTTGGTCATGCTCATAAATAAACCACATTTTTATTTATGCTAATACTGATGCTGTTTATATCAAAAAGAAATAAGATCAGAGTAGGCTGTAAAGACTCAGATGACAGAGGATGCTACAGGTAAAATTTTACTTCTCAAGTTTTTACACTCAAATCTATAAATTATCTTGTAAAGGTGTTTCTGCTTATGCAGCAGTTACCTTGGATCATTCTTGGGAAATGTGAGATGCAATTAACTTCTCCTGTTCCTTTGCATCCTCAAACTAAACTGAAGGATAATTGACTTTCTGTGAATTAACAAGTTTTGAGGCCCATTTACAATCAGAAGATGGGCCTGAAGCAGAATTATAATATATGTCTATAAATATCAGCACACATAGAAAAAGTAATTTTACATGAGGAACAGAAAGTAACTCTGGCTAGTTTGAACAAAAAGGAAGGAGTAGAGATTTTTTTAGAGGAATACTATTATATCATGGAATCCAAGGCTAAGATACCTGTTGGGAAAAGTCTAGAATCAGTGCCTGGACCTTAAGGAAGACTCAGGAATAGGTTCTCCGCTCTGATTTCACATTAAATGCCCTCTGAGGAATTGCTGAATTGCTGTTTCCATGCCTCGCACCACATGACAGAACATGGCCTCTAAGAGTTCTCCACGTTGTCAGTCCTCTCTCTTCCAGCTACCAGGAGAGAAACAAAATTCTCTTTCTCAATTCCATTTCCAATACCCCAAGGAATCAAATAAGAAAACCCCTAGATCAATCATCTGTGGCTGAGACACACAGCAGCCTAATACAGCCTGCCTGCCTCCACGGAGACCACATAATAAGGAAGTAGCTTCCAGAACAGGGAGGGCCTAAAGGAGTGGTGGGCAAGCCACAGACTAATAAGACACTATGTGTCTTTTACACATCATTCCTGAGGCAGACGCCTAAGTGGACAGAAAGCTACTAGGTCATAAAGAATCCAAACTCCTCAGTGTTGCTAGGAGCCCTCCTACCCAGGGCACACGTTCCGCTATGAACTCTAGTCACTGCACTTTCTTTTCATCTCCACAAGGATAGACGCTCCTTCTCACTGGGAGGCCTTTCCTAATAAAGCCACCCATCCTCTCCATCACTCTCCTCTAGCCACCTCCCCCCTCCCCAGCCTGTCTTCTATCTAGACTTCTTCATGACACCCAGACCAGACCAGAACACTGATCATAACTGCAGTTCAAGGGCTGTGCAGCTTTGAAACTTACGTGTTTTTTTTTTGTTTTGTTTTGTTTTGTTTTTGTATCATACTATAAACTTAATGAAGGCAGAGCCTGACCCTTCTGTTTGATTCTAATTCCGTAGTGCCTAGCACATACAGTGCCTTGCAATGCTAAAGTCTCAAAAATATTTAAATGCATGTTTCTGAGTAGGAAAAGAAAGGAGAACAACTAGTGAACCAGGCCAAATCCTAAACTTTCAAATTTAATGGTCTCCAAAAGGTAGGAGTGGCCTAGATTCAAATAAAGTATTTCTTACACCTCATTTTCTGACTCAGAACACTTACATAGACAGCAACCAACTGGCAGGTGACGGCTGGCAAGGAAAACCCTAGAGGCATAAGGGACGCTTTGTTACACCAAGGCAACCCTGAAAACAGAGTCAAACTGTGGTCCACCAAGAAGCAGGATTTCTGCATGCGAAGAAGCCAAGTACATGTTCCCATCCCCAATGCTTTTCCAAAAACGAGTTATTAGCCACTCATCTGAAAACCAAAGACATCAAAACATTAAGTTTCCTTTTAATCTAAAATCAAAAGATTCATCAGCAAACGACCATTGCCTAAGACCCACCGGCCTCGTTAAATGTCAATGACTCTTTCTGTGGTTTTACCATGAAGTGTGGCCTTGGAATACTACTGGCATGTAATAAATTTAAGTTCTTTTCCCACTAACTGACATTTCAGAAAAAATTACAGCTACCCCAAATCAGTCATGAATCATTGGCGGCAAGGGGTAGCTACGCAGTTTACTTAGAGACATACTGAAATAACTGACATGCAGAAATAATACAAAAATCAAGCCTAAGCTTCAAGAGCCAACTTTTCACCATGGAGTGCCTGGAAATATACCCTGAAACATAAATACATCTAACAACTGATCCTATAGTGGCAGTCCTGTTTAACTTTTTTTCCTTGAAAAAACAAAACCCAATTCTAATGAGTACAGGACAAAATATGAACTGTGGCATTGTTTTAAGTGAAGACAAAGCTGTCACGTCAATTAGCTGCTGTTGTGGGCATAGGCTACCTCGATCTCAGAACACTTGGGACTCTGGGATTATCTCCTCTATTAATCAAGCTCTTAGATCCAAGAGAGGAAACAGCAACTACATACACTCTTCAATCTGTCAGTATCTTTGCTAGTTATTTGCTAGGTATTTTCTTCAACCACACAAATATTATCTCTTATAAGTAATATAGAGTACTTAATTACACACCCTCCAATTTCTTACCATTTGTATTTTATAATGAGAGGAAAAAGAGGTTCATTGTAGAAGCTACAAAACTAGAGAAAATAGAAAGCAGAAAATAGGCACCCCTCATCCCACTGATCAGGGGTTTAGATTACTCTACTCCTAGTATGGTACAGGACAAAGAGTCCCGGTTCTAGGAAAGTAATTGATAGCCAACTATACAAGTAATGAATTTCAATGTTGATAAGTGCTATAAAGAAGAAGTGCAGGATAGGATGCTATGAGCACTACAATGGTGCCCCTTACTCTAACATTTCGTGTCCATGCTTCCTATATTTTTTCAGAGCAAGCATCAAATATAAAGACTTTTTATCCACCTAGGATTGGATAGTGCATACTGTCCCATGATGGAAATTCAATTTGACATCTTCAAAGCTAACTTCTACATACAAAACAGTTGTTTGTCTCAGAATTTCCCCTCAGGAATTCCAGAAGACAACAGAGCAAGATAGTGATCACTGAGCTGCAAACCACCACAGATGAAACCAAGGAATTATGTTTTCCAGACCTCTCTGAAGCAGTCAAATAACCTCTGGCCAAAAAAGAACCACTGTTGAGAACTCGATGAGGTCATCATCACATTATCTCAAAGGTACATCTCAAAGACCAGTGTGGCTCAGTTGGTTGGAGGATAATCCCAGGAACCAAAAGGTTGTGAGCTCCGTTTCCGGTTAGGGCACCTGCCTAGGTTGCAGGTTTGGTCCCTGGTCAGGGCGCATCAGTGAGGCAACTTAATCAATGTTTCTCCCTCACTTCGATGTTTCTCTCTTTCTCTCTCTTTCTCCCTCTCCCTCTCTTCCTCTCTCTCTGGGACAAATAAATAAATGAATGAACATACATATATAAGAATACATTCCAGATTTTTTTGCAGGGTCTTGCACGTGTGTTAAAACTGTTCATCTACCATTATTTCATCAGAGTTCTGGGTTTGTAGGTGAGACCCCATAACAAAGTCAGTTGGAAACTCCTCCATCTGATCTACCTTTTAAGATCTAGGAACCCTTTAACTCCATTCCCAACAAAAATCTCTCACAAAGATACCTGCCAGTTTCTGGGGAAGCTGTACTCTCACGGTGAAACTCCGCCTATAGGATTTTATTTCTGTACCTGCTATCTCTGTTCGACTTCATGTTAGTCAAGAAACAAAATTTCAAAACCTTCCTTAGTTTCTGCAAAATAATCCGCTCAAAAACCATTTAAGAATAAAATTATAGTTACTAAAGATTAGTAGGTCAATCTAGATAGCATACAGCAAACTAAATTAAAATCTCATTAAGTTCCTAATATCTCTTGGGTTTTCTTTTTGACCTTTTAGAACACATAGGAACCAGTCTTTTACCATCTTTCCAGATTCTCTTTCTCTTCTTCGCCCATCTGTACACCTTTTTCTTCTCCACTCCTGCCCAGGTTTGAACAAAATACTAATTCCTTTTACTTTCTCATATTCAAAAGATTAACCATTCTATTCTCTATCTGTGTCTTGGGCCTCCACACACTAATGTTTTCAGTGTTATACCCTCTACTACAAATGACTTATCACGGTGTTTTTCTCAAAGGCAGGTCCCTTCCTAAATGGAAGTCTGATATCAGCTACTAAAATTATAATATTTTCTCCTTTGAATATAGTGCATTTGTAGGGACCAAAGACCATGATCTGGCAGCCCTGTTACTCCAAGACCATCCACTGGCAGGTAACTGCAACTTGTTTACACAGCCTGTTCCTTCAAGACTCAAGTCTGCATTTTGCCAGGTCTCCATCTCTCCCAAGAAAGTGCTTATACACACTTCTGAAATTAACAGTCATAGTATTAATCCAGGTAATTCAAAAACAGGGCAAAGCACATAAGTTTTGAGTTTATTTTTGAAATATATTTAAGTACCGGTTTCTACCTCCTTCATAAAGGAGGCAAAGTCTTCTAGTTCACAATAAGTGATATTATTCAAATCCCCCTGGGAATATCAATATCCAGGTTTACATTCACATTAAGATTATAAAGTGTAGGTAATCGAGATCAGATTTTTCCCTAAGGGCAAGATTCCAGGGGAGGAGAGGATGTGAAGAATATAAGAGGTCTAAAAGAATGAAAAGAAATTATAATGAGCCCTTTGGGGTAGAAGAAAGGTAGAGAGAGGAGAACTGAGCAGGACTAGCCCTATTGGTTTTCATCTAGATATACACAAGCAAACAAATTAAACTTCAAAGATAATTCTCAGCTCACTGCCTAGTCTTCTCACAGTCTATCTTATAATTTTGAAAATAAATGTATAACCTAGCACAGTTTCAAATACTTTCAAATGGCTATGATTTTTTTACAGTGGAAATTTACCTTAATAATTTGTTAGTAGAGGAAACTGTAGAAGTAAGAGCAACATGATCCCTTCCTGAACCTGTGTTTGAAAGAACAGACTCCCAGCCTTATTCCCAGCTAGGCTTTGCTTACCCTTCCAGTCAGTTCCTGCATGTCAGGAGAAATTTCCCATCTCCGTTTTCAGGGAAGAATGACTTCACCCAAAGTGGGCCTGAAAACCCAGGCTCTGCATGGTGCCCTGGCAGGCAGTAATGCCAAGAGCAAGCAATACAGATGCAGCCTCAGCCTCTCCCAGCTCAGCCTGAGACCAGATCTGCCAGGCCAGGGCAGAATCTGGCTTCCCCAAAATGCTATACAGCAAGACAGTCAGGCACCAAGCAGGACACACTTGCTCAGTGGACAGGGCTACCCAACACCTCAGGAAGGCGGAGACAGGAGTTAGCTTTTCGTCCTTTCGGCAGAACATTCCAGAATAACTTATAGAATGCTCTTACCTAAATGAACCCCTTTGGCCAATTAAGTCACAGCTCTTAATAACAAGGCCCCTGGCTTTCCTGCCCTTCCTGCCTCAGGTAGGTTTACAGAAGGCTTTGGTTTTCTGCGTGAAAATGCCATGCCCGGCTCTTTGGAGGACTCTCCCATTACTCTTAACAGGGAGGGAGCCGTGACCGTGCAACCAGAGTGGAAGCCAGCAAAAACTACACTCACTTTCTTGTAACTGGCTAACTTGTTAATGCTGATGAAAGTCATACATACCAAGACAACAACGGAAACCATAACAGCAAATGAGGGCTGGGAGCAGTTGCCCCCTTCACATGTCCCGGGACTGCAAGCTATGCACGAGTCCTCCCAGCAACACAAAGGCTGCACCAGGCCTGTCACAGAAACTATAAATCATCTAATTAAATAACATGAAAACAGAGTCCATGAAACTCCTCACAGTGTGGCAGCTTTCTGATTGGCTGTCATACTGCTGTGGACAAGGAACCCCAAAGGAAAACACTCCTTTCTTTTAGCTGTGAAAATTTCATTTTCTTCAGATAGCTCTCTCTCTCTCTCTCTCTCTCTCTCTCTCTCTCTCTCTCTCTCTCACACACACAGGAGGTCAACAGATTTAAGAACTCATTGTATCAATACAATATTCCTTTTTTCAAAATGACTGACACTTTTGTAAATACCCAACCCACTATACCTAATCATTACTGAGATTTTCTTTTTCCTCCCTCCCAGGATCTTTATTTCAATCAAAGAATTCAAATTCCCCATAAAATGTTTTAGAGTCCCTAGACTCCAGGGCTCAGAAGGCTGACTAGGTAAAGATACTATCTTTGATTAGGACACCTTTTTGATCATGAGTAGTTCTGCAGAGTTACATCTGTTTCTTTATTATTATTATTATTAGTAGTAGTAGTAGTAGTAGTAGTAGTAGTCATATTAAAATCATTTTTAACCATCTTATAAAGTTTCAGGGAGGAGCAGCAAACAGAACTTGGCTGAACACTGTTCCATCCATTCATAATGGAGAAGGCGCTGATTTGTAGATTAAGAATGTGATTAAATAAGAAATGTGGTGTATCACATAGCTGGGGTTCCTCAGAGCAAATGGACAAAGGCAGTACATCGGGGTGCAGAAGGAAGGAAAAGGGGGGGAAGAACCCAGACCTGCCATAGAAGTTTCAGTTTTTCTCCACATTGCATCTTCCTGTGAGTATATATATATATATATATATATATATATATATATATATATATATATGCTGCCCACTCACAGGATTACCTTTGAACGTGAGGTGGGCTGGGGAGTTAGACAAAGGGAAAGAGGGCACAGTCACAACAGGTCTATACTGATTAATAAGGAGGGAACTAGAAACAAAAGCAAGCAAGCAGAAAAAAGCCTCTGCATATCAAGAATAATAAGAAAACAAGGATACCAGTGCACACGAGGACACTTACAAGGTATCAAGACAGAGTGGTCTAGTGGTTAAGAATGCGTTCTCCAGTGTCAGACCAGTCTGGGACTAGGTGCTGCCTCTAGCTCCGAAGACTGTGACCCCTCAAAGCCTCCCTTCACTCATCAGTGAAATGACAATAAAAACAGGACAGCTATCATTGGGTTATTGATCACTGTGAGATAAAATGAGAATGCACTTAAAGAGTAATGTGCTTGATTAATACTTAATTAGCCATGGCTGTCTTTATTCTCTCAGCCATTGATTGCACTCACAGGATTAGTCAGAGGAGTTTAGTCAGGAACATGGGACTGGGGCCATGTGCATTAAAGATGTGCACACGCTGCAGCTGCAAACTGGCCTCGAAAACACCCCTCCTTGACCAATTAACCCTTCCCAGTCGTTGAAGACCCTGAATGAGGTCATGTTTCTTTCCATGAATGCATGACTGGGGAATATATGATGATTACTCTTTGGGCTCACAGGAAGGAAAGACTAAGTTAATTTCTCAGGAAGATAGCAAGAAACTGACTTCAGGCTCTTTAGAATGTACAAATCTTGGCCAAAGAGAAAGAATATTTCTGTTCCTATTTCAGAGTGAATGTAGCATGAACACATTCCCATGACAATGGCAGAAAGCCTGGGAAGAAAAGACATCAGAAGTGCCACGATTTTATTTATTTATATATGTCAGCACACTGATTTCAGTCACTATTCTTTATCTCAGGCTTCTATTGTTAATAAGTCCACTCTCTCCCATCCAAAAATAAATGTTCCTAGTATGTGAATTATTGGGACTTTTCTTCTTGCTGAATTCAAAAAAATAAATAAATAAAGGGTTTTGCTCCTGTTGCTCTACCTCACCCCCCCCAGGTAACATAACTAGTTCAGTTCTTGAGGAACGTGGCTGCGCCATCCACTGCCTGCACAGGGCCCTCCAAGGCCATCAACAGATCACAGTAGGGACACAGTCAACCCAAACACACCACTGAGGTCAAAGCACAGGCTGAGACTCACTCACAGAGCTCAATGTCTGGAAGCACAGAGCAGGAGGAGAAATGGCAAAGAGTTTCACAGGTAATTTTATGACTTAGCACAACACTGTTCTGTTTGTACCTCTTGCCCTTATCAACAGTTGTTCAGGTCATTTTTAAGGGATAAAGACTAGAGAGGAAACAAAGATTTATTGTGAAAGGAAATGATTTGCTAATAAGTACAAAACATACAACAATAATACCAATAAAAGCAGTAAGTAACACTTATTAAGCATTCACTATGTAACAGACTCTATGGAGAAACACTTTATATAAATCAGCTCATTTGTCTTAATAATCCCAAAATAAGTAGGTACTATTATTATATTTTCAGATGGGAACAATGAAGGTTAGAGATGTCATATCACTGGGTAAACCAGAAAGGGACAGGCTTACAAAGAAGACCTATAATATAATACATCTAAAATTATACTATGACATCTAAAGAGGTTATAGGGCCCTCAGGAACAGAGAGGACAATGCTTTCTGACAGGTATTGTAGTTTTGCCTTAATAGTTAAATGTTACTTATTGCAATTATTGATGTGGGGTTTCAATCTCTATTACTGAAAATTCCAAATTATAGAAAAGGTATACAATGAAATTGTATCAATTAGGATAAATTCAAGTGCATGAAACAGGAAAACCAACTTAAACTGGCTTATGCAACAAATGAAATGCATTAGTTCCTATAACAAAAAAAAAAAAAAAAGCCTGCAGGACACACTTTAGAGATGGATTGATCAGTACTCCAGCTCAGTCTCCCTTTAATTTTTTCACCTCCTCTGTATGTCTGCTTCATCCTTAGGCTGGCTTCCCTCGTGGGAGCAAAATAGCTGCAGCAGTTCCAGGCCTCACAAGGGTAGCCCCAACCATTATGAGAAACAGACATTTTTGCTTTCTCCAGCTATCACAGAAAAGTCCTGGGCTTAACTCTGACTCAGCCAACTTAGGGCACGTGCCCAGGGCTGACCTCATGAACACAGACAGGAAAAGTGTTATGCACCAAGTAAGGCCTGGGTGAAGTCTGCCCACCACTCTTCAAGGAGTGTGGTATTCAGAAGATGGGTCAATGCCAGTCAGGGCCCATCTCTCCCAAATTAAGAGGCTGCTATGAAACATATGAGAACAATTCATTTTTAATCATTTAATCTTGTGTGCAAAAAGGTGGCAAAATGCTGGAGGAGGGGGCAGTTACTAACTTAAATAGGCTCAACACCCCTTTTGGTATGACTCCTTTGCTTAACAATTGCCACCTTCCAAATTAGTACGGTGCTCTTTCAGCAGAGCCTTCCATCAGGCTGGCGACAACTCCTGGAGCAAGGCAGTGCAGTAGAATAGTTAAGATCACAGACAACGGAAGACTGGGCTCCATATGAGCTCTGTCTCTTATCGGCTTGAAAATTCCAAATTATTTAACTTTTGAATTTCCTTACCTATCCTGGAACACAACAAATATTCAACCCATATTAGCTCTTTTATTAGTACAAATTTTAAATTTGTTAGTGTTCTGAGCCATTTTTTTAATGTTACAAATAAACTAATTAAAAGAAAAAATCTCATCTGCATTCATCATTATCATAACAATAATATATGAACTATTAACTGCTTACTTCGCTCAAGGCACTGGGCTCAGTGTTTTATGCATATGGATTCTAAGAAACAGCATTATTATTGTTATTTACTTATTTATTTATTTATGTATTGGATTAGGCAGTGGGTTTATTGAGGGAAAAGTGGGGGAAGGGGAGAGGCAGCTCCCAAACCAACTCAAGGGCTCGTAGGAGCAAGGGGAATGGGGAACGGGAAATGAGGAATGGGGAATGGGGACTCCTGGTCCTCCTTGTGGGCTCGTAGGAGTCCCCTATTATTGTTATTTAATGGAAGAGAAAACTAAGGCTCACAGAGGTTAAGAAACTTGTCTAAGGCCACAGAGCTAGAAAGTAGCAAAGCAAACATCTAAATGCAGGTCAGTCTGACTCCAAAGCTCTTACTCTTTCCTAGTTACCTGACAATTCTGCTTTCTTCAGCAAGTGAAGAATTGTCTTTCATAGAAGAAGGCTAATCTCCCCACTTTAGTTTTTTTTTAAAGAAAATTGTTTAAAGTGGTATTTGTACAATAATTTTAGGAAATGTAATAGCCAGATGATAATAGCACTAGCAGTCCAGGATGTATTTTATGGGGCTATTACTATATGCCTCAAGTGGTCAAAGGCTTTGCCACTCACTTGAGGCAAGTAGTAATGGCCAATAAAACTTGCCTTGTCTGTCTTAATGCCATATTATATCATCACACTTGTAATGAAATGCTCTTAAACTTTAGCGTTATCAGAAAAGAAAAAGGGATGGTTAAACAAGCTAGCACAGTGAGGAGGGAGTGTAGTCAAGTGGAAAAACCGAAGACCTTGGTCTAACTCTGTTACGCTCTTGTGTGACCTTGAGCACATCTCAGATCTCAGGATCCTGGTATCTCCATCTATAAATTGGTTTCATTATGAGAGGCTAAGGACTCTTCTAGTTTCAGACAGGCCATGTGTCTATAGAGAATTTCATTCATTCAACAGCAGGTCTTGGAGTGTAAGGCAGGTCCACTCTATGCCCAGTGCTGAGGACATGCAGTGAACAAGACAGAATGCCGGTCTCTGATGCTGGGCTTCAGATGAATGGATGGCTAGGGGCTGAAATACAACCCTGCTTTGTAACTTTCTCTTCTTATATGTCATGGAAATGTCCAAGCAAATATAATAAAATCTTGACAATAATTGAATTTGGGTGATGGTGTGGGGAAGGGATTCTTTGAACTCTTCTCTACTGTTTTTGATGTTTGAACTTTCTCCTCGTAAAAAAATTAAAATAGATGAGAAAAGCTGCAGGAAGACTTCTGCTTCTAATAATAACCAATAGGGTAAATAAGCCTTCCCATCAAAGTCAAATAAAAAATTAATAAATTTTTATTAATGCTTAAAAACATCCAAAGCCAACAAAATTGGGGGGCGGGGGAATGGGGAGAAGAGTCAGGTGAGGATAAAGGGAAGGCAATCCAGATGGCATCTTGGAACTGTTTTCTCTCTATGCATGAGCTGAGGGGCCAGAAAAATAGAGACTTGTGTTCACAGTATGTGGAGGATGGGGGAAACAGGCATGAGCGTACCCATTTGTTTGGATTAGGGTCTCCAAAGGGTTGCATGCACCCAGCAGGAAGAGAGAACAGAAAGCTAATAGGCCCTTGCAGAGGACCAGAACTGAACTTCAAACGTCTTAATCTCTGAATCTGAAGTAAGATGCTTCTAGAGTGCCAACATTCCAAGTACTTGCAGAAGCAAACATAAATCCCTTCTAGGGTTGGATAACGTTGGCTTCAAATTGTATCTGTAAACAACTGTGTAAATATAATGTCTCACACAGAATTAAAAATAACAAGCACATAAAGAAATAAAATGTACATAAAAACCAGCAGACACAACAGAAATAGAAATAGACCCACAGGGCTCCAGTTTTGGAATATTCTGCAACAGTCTTTTTGTCAAAAGTTTTACTATGTGTAGGAAGTATAAGGTTAAGACTTTCACCATAGAATAGTGTAGTGGCCCCTCAAAAGATATGTCCATGTTTTAACCACTGGGACCCATGAATATTACCTTATGTGGCAAAAGAGTGAACATTGCCTAATATGGGAGAAGATCTGACTAAATTACGATGCTGAAAGAAGTTTATCCTGGATTATCCAGGTTAGCCCTAAAGCAAGCACATGTAGCCTCATAAGACAGTGGCAGAGGGAGTTTTAAGACAGACACAGAGGAGAATGCAG
Organism: Furipterus horrens; assembly: GCF_987537825.1. Lineage (NCBI taxonomy): Eukaryota > Metazoa > Chordata > Mammalia > Chiroptera > Furipteridae > Furipterus > Furipterus horrens. Next base: position 56,071,207 of record NW_028327173.1, on the reverse strand, counting down.
TGTGAAGCGGAACAGAGAGAGATATGGTCACGAAACCAGGAATTCTGATAGCCTCTAGAAGACAAAAGAGCCAAGGAACAGAGCCTCCAGAGGCAGTGTGACCCCAATGATATTTTGATTTCAGGGTTGTAGATTACAGAACTGTGACAAAATTATTTTCTGTTGTTTTAGGCCATCTAGTTTTGAGTAATTTAGTAAACTACTACAAATGCCCTAGAAAATTAAGATATATGAGAAACTCAAAAACAGAACCAAATGAAAAGTTAAAACCTAAAAATATATTAACTAATACTAAATAACTTAATGAATCAATTTAACTCTAAAAGAATAGATATAGCTAAAGCAGAAATTAATAGTCAGAATAACTAGAGTGAATCCCAGGAAGATAAAAGAATAAAAAAATAGAGAACAAAACACATTAAAAATAGCAAGAAGGTAATTAAATCCATGTAATTAATAATATAAATATAAGTACTTGTAGTCCAAGCAGGAGAGGAGAGTGAATGGGGCAAAGCAATACTTGACAAGATTATAGCGGAGGACTTCATAAAACTAAAGAATCACATCTGGCCTTGCCAGGAGTTAAGTAAGACAAGCAGCCCTAGAAAGCCCAGGCAGAATAAATAAAAAGAAAACTTCATCTAGGCACATTATAAAACTCATGAAAACCACCAAGCCAAAAATTTTAAATCTGCCAAAGGAAAAAAAGGGGGGTAGCCAGAAGTAAGTGAATTCTTTAAAGTGTTGAAAGAACATAATTGACAGCCTACAATTCTATGCCCTAAGAAAATATACTTAAGAATGATGGTGAAATAAAGACATTTCAGAAAAACAAAAACTGAAAGAATTTATCACTAGTAGACCTACAATAAAGAAAATACTAAAGGGTATTTATTCTTCAGGCAAAAAGAAAGTGATCCCAGATGGAAGATTGATTATATAAGGATAAATGAAAAGCAGAGATGAGAATAAATACATAAGTACATGAAAATAAATAATAATTGTGTAAACAATAATAATGTCTTGGGCATTCAAAATGTACAAGGTAAAATACACAACAACAAGGACTTAAGAGAGACATAAATCGCGTTCAAGCATTCTGAGGCCTAAATCAAGAATGCATACCAAGATCTCTAATATAACCATCAAAATAACAATAAAACTTCAAGGTTAATAGAAAGAAAAAGTAGAATGATAAAAAGGCAAATTCAATTCAAAAGAAGGCGGGGGTGATTAGGAACATATAACAACCTAGACTGAAAGGAAGCATTTAATATGATAGGAAATTTCAAACCAACTATGTGTGTAATTACATTAAAAATAAATGACCTAAAAGTTCTAATTAAAAGATAAAGGTTGTCAAACCTGGCAATATGCTGTACATTAGAGGCAGATCTAAAACATAAAGATACAGAAATATGAGAACTAAAAAGATTATTTTTTATAATTTTTTACTAGGCAAATAATACTAACTAAAAGAAAGCTGGTGTGGTTTTACTAATATCGGAAAAAATGTATTTTATAGTAAAAACTCTCATTAGGTGTATGGAATCACTTTGTAATAACAGAAGTTTCAATTCACCAGGAAGATAGAACAACTTCAAATTGCTATGTATGTAATAACGTAGTTCCAAAATATGCAAAGGTAAAATTGAAAGAAAAGAAGGGAAAAAAAAGACAGATATACAATCATAGTATAGAATTTGAACATACCTTTCTCAGAAACCTATAGGACAAATAAGACAAAAGAAGTCAGTAAGGATATGGAAAATTTAAAGAGCATAAACAGAAAACTTGACCAAATAAGCAAATAGAACAACTAGAAAATACACATTATTCTCAAGCACATAGCAAGCATGTACAAAAATGGGCCATATGTTACGAAACGAAACAATTCTCAACACATTTTTAAGTACTGAAATCAGAATATGTTCTTTGCTCACAATACAACGAAGCTAAATAATCAACAACAAAATGACAGCTAGAAAGTCCCCAGCAGAAATTCAAAAATATTCTTATTTTACTTAGAAAACAATTTTTAAATAAAACTGTATTGGGTTAACATTGGTTAATAAGACTATATAGATTCCAAATATACACGTCTGTGACAGATGATCTGTATGCTGTACTGTGGGCCCACCACCCAAAGTCAGATCCTCTTCTGTCACTATATATTTGACTCCCTGTTTTCCTCACTAACCAATACCCTCTTCCCTCTGGTAACCACCATACTGTTATCTGTGCCTTAGTTTCAGTTTTATATCCCACATATGAGTGAAATCATATGCTTTTCAGCTTTTCCTGAATGACTTATTTCACTTAGCATAATATTCTCAAGGTCCATCCATATTGTTGCAAATAGCAGTATTTCATCTTTTATTATGGCTGAGTAGTAGTCCATTGTATATATGTACCACATCTTCTTTATCCAATCATCTATCAAGGGACACTTTGGTAGTTTCCATGTCTTGGCCACCATGAACAGTGCAGCAATGAACACAGGCATTCAGGAATCTTTGCAAATAAATACCTTTAATTGAATAATAAAATAATTTTATGTAATTGTGGATTGAAACAAAAACAGTATTTAAAGGGAAATTTATTATTTAAACATATATATTACAATAGGACTAAAGCTCAAAATCAGTGAACTAAGCATCCCATTTAAAGAAATCATCTTTAAAAATCAACAAATTTAAATCAAAAGAAGTAGAAGAAAGGAAATGGACAAAGACTAGAAACAAGTAAAGAAAAAACAAACATACAATACAGAGGATAAACCCATGAAGTGTTGAAAAATAAAATAAAATAGGGGATATCTCTACACATCATCCAGATAGTAACTATATAAGAAGATATTATAGACAAATTTATGCCAATAACCTTGAAAATTTAGTTAAGAGGCAAAGTTCTAGAATACCACATCACCAAAACTTACACACACACACACACACACACAAAAATTAACCATCTGAAAATCTGAAGTCTTAAGCTATTAAAAAAATTATAATGCATTATTTAAAACTTTAAAACAAAGAAAACACCTAAAAGCTTCACTCAGAAATTCTGCCAGAAATTTAAAGAAGCAATGTTGATAATACTGAAAGACCTCCAGGGAATAAAGAAAGAGAAAACATTTCCTAATCATGTTAAGTCTAACCCTGAAAACCAAAACATGAGATGGTCTTTGTGAGAAAGGAAATATTCAAGACTATTTCACTCATGAACATAGAGGTAAAAAACCAAAACAAAACATTAGCAAACTAAATACAGCAATATGTAAAAAGACTACTCCATTTTGACCAATCAGGCTTTTACCAGAAACACATGGTTGTTTAACGTTTTTTAAAATTGCTATTCACCACATTGACAGAATTAAGAAGAAAATACATATAATAATTTTAACATATACAAGAATAGCTTTAATAAAATTCAATATCCATTGATAATTAAAAATTATAAGCAAAATAGCAATAAAAGAATAATTCAACTCTATCTTTTAAAAAAATATACCAACCTAACACATGTGATGAAATGTTGATAGCTTTCTCTTTGGAATCAACATCTTACTAAAGGTCTGAGACAGTACAATCAGATAAGAAAAAGGTATATTAAAATACTTAGAAAAAACCCGCGCCACTGCCGCCAAGCCCGGATCCATTTCTGCGCACCATGGACGCCATCCCGCCGTGCACACCTGATTCCTTTTGGTTCTAAGTCCAATAAGGCAGCTCTCAAGGATCAGTTGGTTGTGAATCTTCTTAAGGAAGAACAAATCCCCCAGAATAAGATTACAGTCGCTGGGGTTGGTGCTGTTTGCATGGCTTGTGCCATCAGTATCTTAATGAAGGACTTGGCAGGTGAACTTGCTCTTGTTGATGTCATGGAAGACACATTAAAGGGAGAGATGATGGATCTCCAACATGACAGCCTTTTCCTTAGAACACCAAAAATTGTCTCTGGCAAAAACTATGCTATAACTGCAAACTCCAAGCTGATTATTGTCACAGCTGGGGCACGTCAACAAGAGGGAGAAAGCCGTCTGAATTTGGTCCAGCGTAACGTGAACATCTTTAAATCCATCTTTCCTAATGTTGTAAAACACAGTCCCAACTGCAAATTGCTTATTGTTTCCAATCCAGTGGCTGTCTTGGCCTATGTGGCTTGGAAAATAAGCGGCTTTCCCCAACACTGTGTTATTGGAAGTGGCTGCAATCTGGATGCAGCCCCGTTCGGTTATCGAATGGGGGAAAGGCTGGCAGTTCACGCATTAATTAAGCTGTCATGGTTGGGTCCTTGGGGAGCATGGAGACTCCAGTGTGCCTGTGTGGAGTGGAGTGAATGTTGCCGGTGTCACCCTGAAGACTCTGCACCCTGATTTAGGCACTCATGCAGATAAGGAAGAGTGGAAACAAGTTCACAAACAGGTGGTTGACAGTGCTTATGAGGTGATGAAACTGAAAGGCTGCATGCACATCCTGGGCTGTTGGACTATAAAGTATAATGAAGAATCTTAGGGGGGTGCATCCAATTTCTACCATGGTCAGGGGTCTGTATAGAATAAAAGAAGATGTCTTCCTTGGTGTTCCTTGCATCTTAGGGCAGAATGGAATCTCAAATGTTGAGAAGGTGACCCTGACACCTGAGGAAGAGGCCCCTTTGAAGAAGAGTGCAGATACCCTTTGGGGGATCCAGAAGAAGCTGCAATTTTAAAGTCTTCTAATGCTGTACCACCTTACTGTCTAGGCTACAACGGGATTTTAGCTGGAGATTGTGCATGTTGTCCCTTTTATCTGATCTGAGATTAAAAGCATCAGTTTCCCAAAGATAGAAGACAGAAATGATAATGGTCCATAAAACCCTGCATCTGCTTCCTGATGCTGATGGTACTTATCTTGTGTAGTCCTAACCTGGTTAGTGTGACATAGTTCCACCTCCTCAAAGGTACTGCCGATGTTGCACATACTATAGGTGCCCTTCAAACAGGGTGTGTGTTCACTCTGTGCTATAGAACTTGTGGTTCCTTTACCCAACATGTCTAGTCCAGCTTTTTTTCCTCCAGTCAATCCTATCTTGGGATCCAACATACAAATCCAATATTGCATATCTTGGGCATAACTGTTCTTAAGGATCTTATTTTGTGTACCATATGAATCAGACTAGTGTACACTGCCATATAATGTAAAATGAAAAGTCTACATATATTTAATGCGGCCACCTATCCAAGTGTCATACAAACTAAAACACCAAATAAACTTTGAACAGTGAAAAAATAAAAAACTTAGAAAAGAAGAAATAAAAGATTCATTTTTAGCAGATATGATGAAGGATGTAGAAATCTAAAAAGATTTACAGATAAATGACAACTAGTGAGTTTAGAAAGATTGCTGGTTGAAAAAATAAAATCAATAAACAAACATGAACTGCATATTGATATACAAACTATACACAAAATGAAACTTTAAAAAGTAACTTTCATAATAACATAAAAAGATACTCAAGAATATCTACAAATAAGCCTAAGAATAATTCTTAAAAAGATGTGGAAGATCTCCTATGTAGAAAACAAGATATTTCTAAGAGAATTTAAAGGCAATAATGTTTGGAGCTATATAAAATATTCATAGATTAAAAGATTTAATTTGTAAACATGTGTGTTAGTTCTTCCCAAAAAGATCTATAAAGTTATGGAGTCTTTTAACAAAGAAAAAAAAAGGGAGAAATGTTGCCACAATACATACCATTAAAGACACACATTTTCAGGTTATGGTTTGATGACCTCTGTAACCACCACCCCAGTCAGCACTCATGTGCCTCTATGCAGCTCACTGCCCCAATCTCCTATACCCTCTACTCTAGTCAACCACTGTTGATATTTTTCACTATTGAGTAGCTGTGGTTGTCACGAAATTTCTAAATGAAATCACATTGTATGTATTCTTTTGTTTCTGGTTTCATTCCTTTTCATTGTCTGGTAGTTTTACATTATATAAAAATATTGGTTCTTTCAAGTTTGGAGCAATTATGAATAAAGTGCCATAAATATGGATGTATAATTCTTTGCGGCATATGTTTTTGTTTCTTCTTTTTTTTACATTATTTTTTATTGTATTTTTTCCATTACCATATCCCCCTTTTACCCTCTTTCCCGCCCTCCCTCCTCGTAATCACCACACTGTGGTCTGTGTCCATGAATTCTTTCTCCTCTTTTTCCATTTTGCTCAATTTCTGAAGCCTGCAATATCCCCCCTCAGCGCTGTCAGCCTGCTATCTATGAATGTCAGCCTGCATAGCCTCCAACGGTCCCAGGACTGCCCATGTCATTGCCCTAAAGAAGTCCCAATGACACATCAATACCAACAATCTCAAAACCCTGGTGTTGAGCAAGAGAGAAAAATCTCAGAAGATGCACAAAGTGTGATTCCATGTATGTAAATTGAAAAATGGACAAATAAAACAGTATATTGTTTAGGGATGAAACTATCAATAAAAGCCAATAAGCATTCAGCACACGTTCCAAAAAAAAAAAAAAAAAAAGGCTCCCCTTTCTCCACATCCTCACCAGCACTTGTTTGTTGATTTGTTAATGATGGCCATTCTGACTGGTGTGAAGTGATATTTCATTGTGGTTTTTATTTGCATTTTTCTGATGATTAGTAACATTGAATATCTCTTCATATGTCTAGTGGCCACCTGTATGTCCTCTTTAGAGAAGTGTCTATTCAGGTCCTTTGCCCATTTTTTTAATTGGATTGTTTGGGGGGTTTTTGGTGTTGAGCTTTAAAACGTTTTCATTTCTCTTGTATAAATACCTAGAAATAAAATACCATAAAATTTATGGGTATTTAATTCAGTTTTAAAAGACACAAATAAAATTTCACATTTTTTGTGAAATTGATGAGCTAATTTTAAATTCAAAAGGAAATTTTATAAAAGGGATAAAATAGCCTTAAAAGAGGTTCAACAAGGTGGAAGAGATAGCTGTCTCAGAAATAAACTTATTACAAAACTTATTATAAAATCACTACGGTGTGGTGCTCATGTAAAAGTAGTCCAGCAAATCTACAGAATATTTTTAAAAGCCCAGAAATAGTCCCAAACATATATGAACATTTGGTAGATGACAAACATGCCTCTGCCAAGCAGAGTGAAAGGAAGCCTTTTTAATGAATGGTGGCAAGAAACTTAAATACCATAATGGGGATGGGGTAATAGACACTTTATTTTACATCATACAAAAAAACTAAATGGTTTTTAGATCTAAATTCAAAAAGCAGAATAACACAGTTTCTAGAAGTTATTATTTTTGAGAAATCAGGGTGGTGATAGACTTCTTAAGAAGAGATTTTAAAAATCATTAACTATAAAATAAAAATAATAATAAACTGGGCTGTATTAAAATTGATTTGCCCATCCCAGGAGCATAAAATAGAATAAAAATAGCCTCTTCAACAAATAGTTTTGGGAGAACTGGAGTGATACATGCAAGAAAAAGAAACCAGACCACCAACTTACACCACACACCAGAATATACTCAAAATGGATAAAAGACTTAAACATAAGCCGTGACACCATAAAAGTCCTAGAGGAAAACATAGGCAATAAAATTTCAGATATCCCACACAGCAATATTTTCACCAATATATCCTCTGGGCAAGTGAAATAAAGTGAAAAATAAACAAATGGAACTACATCAAATTAAAAAGCTTCTGCAAGGCCAAAGAAACCATCATAAAAATGAACAGAGAACCACGCATATGGGAAAACATATTTGCCAATGATAACTTGGACAATGAATTGATCTCCAAAATAAATGAAGAGCTCATATATTTGTTGAACAGGAACAAACAACCCAAGTTAAAAATGGGCAAAGTGCCTTGGCTGGTGTGACGCAGTGGATTAAGCACCAGCTTGTGAACCAAAGGGTCACTGGTTCAATTCCCAGTCAGGGCACATGCCTGGGTTGCAGGCCAGTTCCCCGGTTGGAGGGGCACAAGAGGCAACCACGCATTAATGTTTCTTTCCCTCTCATTCTCCCTCCTTTCCCCTCTCTTTAAAAATAATTAAATAAAATCTTGTAAAACAGGAAAATTTAGAGAATTAAAAATTAGAAATAAACTTTAAAAAATAAAACATGGCCAAAGAACCTTTAAAACCACAATGAGATATCTATCACCTCATACCAGTCAGAATGGCCATCATTAACAATCAACAAACAAGTGCTGGCGAGGATGTGGAGAAAAGGGAACCCTAGTGCACCGCTGGTGGGAATGCAGACTGGTGCAGCCACTGTGGAAAACAGTATGGAATTTCCTCAAAAAACTAAAAATGGAACTGCCTTTTGATCCAGCATTTCAGCTGCTGGGATTATACCTGACGAATCCAGAAACACCAATTCAAATGAACCCCGTGCGCCCCTATGTTCATAGCAGCATTATTTGCAAGAGCCAAGTGCTGGAAACAGCCTAAGTGGCCATCAGTAAAGGAGTGGATCAAAAAATTGTGGTACATTCACACAATGGAATACTATGCAGCAGAAAGAAAGAAGAAACTTCTATCTTTTGTGATAACATGGATGGAACTGGAGAGTATTATGCTTAGTGAAATAAGCCAGGCGGCAAAAGACAAATAACATATGACCTCACCTATAAGAGGAATCTATTGAACAAAACAAATGAGCAAAATAGAGCCAGAGGCATAAAAACAAGGGACAGACTGACAGTGACTGGGGGGAGGGGTGGGGTAAGGGAGCATAGAAGGGAAGGGTCTAGTCAGGGAACAGGTATGGATGACCCATGGACATGGACAACGGGGCAGGGACTGACTGTGGGAGCCGGGGGCAGGGGCTAGGCAGGGTAGAGTAAAGTGGGAAAATTGGGACAACTGTAATAGAATAGCAACAACAAAAAATTGTTTTGCCCATCAAAAGACACAGTAAAAGAATGAAAAGGCAAAAGAAAAAATACAATAGAAAATAAATAAACAAAATCTATTGATTAAATTTGTGCTCTTTTGAAACATATACACAATCTGATTCCCTGCTTGCACATATAAACAAGAAAAAAGAGACGAAGAAAACAAAAACAATGACAAGGCAAGCCAGGCAAGCCATAAGTGGAAAATATATAATATATAGGATATATAAAATACATATATGAACAATCCCAACCAATAAAAAAGGAAAAAAGGCATGTAACACAATTTTTAACAATAGGAACAAGATGAGAACAGGCAGTTCACATAAGAGGATAGTCAAATAGCCAATAACTATCTGAAAAGATACTCAAACTAATTCTTAACCACAAAAATGCAAATTAAAAACACAAAGGTATACCATGAACACCTACCCAAACTAGCCAAAATTAAGTCTGACAATACTAACCATTATCCAGGATATGGAGCAGCAGAAACTCAGTTACACTTCTAGTGAGACAGTCATCTGAAGCAATCACTTTGGAAAACAATGTAGTATTACCTACTGCCAGGAAAAATCATGAAAAACTTCGAATAGGGAAGAAAAGAAAGAGTACTGTGTATCTAGTCCAGTGTACCCTTGCATGTTACCCTGCTTTTCATTGCTTTTGAGCTATTCTACAACTCTTTAAATTGTAAAATAAATAAATAAACGAATAAATGAATAAATCTGATAATAATACAAATGCTTCTTGTCCCTATAAATGCAAATTAATTGTGCCAGTAGAATGCAATGGATTATTATTGCCTTTGGATAGATTCATTTTGCATCTGCTCATACATTCATTTCAGCATCCCTTGTTGCCTACATATGTGTATGTCCTTTATTTTTTGAACTATTTGTAATATCCAATTGGTTTCTTCATCAATTAATGAGTTTAGTAAAATCTCTGACACTTGTTCATTTTATACTTGTATAAAAGCAATGATTTTACTTTAAAAAAATGATCTTTTAACATCATTAAGGCTGAAGATACATGTTTTATGCCCTATCAATTTCACTCCCAGGCACACAATCAGTGCACATTTATGTGCTCGTAACATCATTATTTAGAATAGTTAAACCCAAAAACACCCTACATATGTATCAATGGTCAAGGGGATAAACAAACTGTGGTATATTCAAATAATAAAGTACAGCAAGTAAAATAAATGAATGACAGCTATACATCACCACAGGGATTAACCTCAGAAAGAGTTTAAATAAAATGAAGAGCATAACTTTACTGTATGACTCCATCTATATGAAATTCCAAACAGATACAAAACCAAACCACAATGTTTAGCAATATAGTTAGGCGACAAAACTTGTAGGAACAACTTCTTTGCTTTTCTTTATAAAGTCAAGACAGTGTCTCTTTGGGGGGAGTGACAGAGGGAGGACTGGGAAGAAGGAGGGCTTCCAGGACACCTGCAATGTCTTCACCTCGGAATTGGTAACAAGCATAAACATATTCGCTTTATGATAACCCACTGGACTACTTAATTGTTTCATAAACTTTTCTTAATGTGCATTATCTTGCACAATAAAGAAAACGTTTTAAAAAAAGACTTTGGGGAGTGAAAGAACCCAATAGTCACTTAGAGACAAGAGCTACAGTATTCACTGTATTGTCCAACAAGCAAGTTTTCCACATTAATATTCCAAGTCATTAAAGAAATGGCCTTCAGAGACTATTTTCTAATCCCATAAAGCAGTAAAATAAATGCAATAAGATGCTGAAAAGACAAGAAGCCTAACAGTCCGGCGCCAGGACTGTTTTATTCTTAAGAGGCTTGCCAGGTTCACAAACTGAGTCTTTTCAGGCAAAAGTTAAAGTTTAATCTTCATCCTCTTTCCCTGAAAACAGAAAACTAACTGGCAGCTGAAAGAAATTAGCACCTGCATCTAACTCATTTCAAGAGAAAATTGTTTTCTTTCCAGCTCCCCTGTCACCTGATACATCCCTTCTGCATGCATTAGGCAGCAGTGACAGCGCCTTTATCATCAGCATTGGTAATCATCGCTTAGGTAACCAAGCCCCCCCACCCCGGGACCCGCCACCCACCAAGGGGCTCCAGCTCTGAGTTCACCAGGCAGAGTGGGCACCATCCCCGCACATGAGGGGATGAAAGGTTATAAAATTCAACTAACACCCCTCCAAATTCACGTTTTGATGCATTTGTCAGAGTGTTGTAAGGGCACATCTGAGGGCCCTATAGCAAAGACGGCACCACATTTACAGACATCCAATTTCATTCAGCCCTGAGCGGAGACAGGTTGAAGATGGGGGTTGGGGGGTGCAACTGAGGGGAGAGGAAGGAAACTGTATAATCATCTCTTTTGCTCTTGGCTTCACTCCTCTACTACTCAACACTGGAATACTAACTCCTTTCTTTTCAGGAATAAAAACAATAATAGTTATCATTGATTGAACAGTTTCTTTGTGCCAAGCACTTTACATCAAGTATCTCATTAAATCTTCTTCTTCGCGATAGTCCTTACAAGCAGGCAGCTTTGTCTTCATTTTCAAGGAGGAACCTGAAGCTCAGAGAGATCATGTGAGGTGTCCAAGATCACACCTCACGAGGAGCACCTGCAGAAAACTGCTATCCTCCCCACCCTCCTGACCTCTCGTCCTGGCAAGGAATTGCCCCAAAGGGTAACGAATTAACCACAGTCTGCCTAGACCTCTCCAACACTGAAATGATATATAAAGTTGCCATGAGTGATTAAAAAAAGAAAGAGTAATAAAATTTCTTACACCAGAGACTATTTAAACAATAAAAATTATTTTCCTTCGCATTGGTCTTGACAACAAAGAGAGGAGGAGATATGATTATTCTGCCTCATTTAGAAACAGGGAAACAAAGTTTCAAAATGGTTTGCTAACTGCCCCGCAGATCCTAGTGCTAAAAACAATGGGATGAGGACCCCAACTGACTAGAGTCCTCCTCTATCTCACGTGCTAATAGATGATCACTGGGTGTGCACATGTGTGACTCCTACAGGTGTAAGTGTGACCAGAGACCACATGGATGTTTATAACTTATGGAGAAGCCCTCAATAAATGTTAGCTATTGCCCTGGCTGGTGTGGCTCAGTGGATTGAGTGCTGGCACGTGGATCAAAAGGAACGTTAAGGTCACTGGGTTGTGGGCCAGGTCCCCAGTTGGAGGCGTGCAAGAGGCAACCAATCGATGCATCTCTTGCACATCACTGTTTCTCTTCCTCTCTTTCTCCCTCACTTCCCCTCTCTCTAAAAGTAAAATAAATAAAATCTTTAAAAAAACGATTATAATAAATGTTAGCTATTATCATCATTGCCCCTAATTCCTCAGGCTACAAATCTGCATTCTTAAATTAGCACACAAATTCATTGGTATTTGGTCACCATCTACCTCATCCATATCATCTTCAACACTTGAGCCAGGGCCAAGGACTGGCAGTTCACCCTGACCATGATCCCCTCAGCTCCACGCTTTTGTCCTCACTGTTACCTCTGCCTAGGACTTTTTCTTGTCTGCGACTCTCCTCGCTTCCCCAACTGGGTAACTCCCCTAAGCTTCTTTGACTCCTCTTAACATAGTCAGCTGCTACCCTGGGGCTCCTGGGGCCAATGTCTGCCTCTGTCAGAGCCTGGGTCCCCTGTGATGACTATGCTCATGTCCTTACTCCTTCCAACTCACAGCTCTGGTATCTTGTTGACCTCTGCCTCTTCATAGGAAGTTCTCAGGGAATGCAGAGACAGAACTCAGGCAGTCTCAGGTTCTAGCCCCAGTTAGATTATGAGGGACGATTTTTTGCCAACGTGATGGAAATTCTCTCCTATCTTTCTACATTTCCCTTTACAGCAATCCAGGAAAGGCTAAAAAGCAGCTTCTCATAAAACAGTCCATAAAACTGTATGGGGTAATTAAGTGTCACCAGCCCACAGAGTGCCACGTGCAGATAAGCAGGGCTGAGGGACTGCCTTCCTTCCACATGCTTGAGAGCTTCCTCTTTCTTTTTTTTTTCCCAGTGAAGTTATACAGAACAAATGTTTTAGCATTTCCACTTAATTCTCGCTTATTTTTAGGCTATAATTTTTCACAGCGGTAAGAATATACAATTCTTGCCCTATCCAAGTCTTCCCTACTGATTTCCTACAAAACCTAATTGGAAACCATACGTATCACTCAACCCAAAAAGCAAAGCTAAATCCAAGGAATTCAACAAAGATAAGTCACACCTCCTGTCTCTAAAGACAGGCCTAGAGATAAAGAAGGTGGAGGGGCCTTCCTTTAAGAATATGAGATACAGGAAGCCAAAGAACGTAAATGAAAGAGTGCAAGCTTAAAGCCAGGCAGTCTGGATTTGAATCGCAACCCTGCCGCACACCATTGAGTGACCTTGGACAACTCACCAGGGCAGGACCAGCTATGCAAGACAAAAATGCTGAGCCCCTTTTTAAAATTATGAAGCATTTTTAGACAGCAACTGCAGAACATTGTATCAAGTGTGGGGCTCTTGTAGACATGGGTCCTGTGATCACATATGTCACCTGTACCAGGAAGCCATCTCTTAATCTGGCCTCTAGGAATCTGTTTCCTCCTCTGTGAAAAGGCAGGATAACAGTACCCAGTTTGCAGGGCTGTTGTGAGGATCAGATTAGAAAATTCCAAAAGAAATGCTTATAAGAACACCTGGCACACAACAGAAAAATATTAGCTTTTGGCATTATTATGAAACACTATAACTAAGGCATTAATATTCAATTACAGAGGAATTCTTTACTTTATCAAGGACTTAGCAACAAGGTCCTTCAAATAGCAAACTTCCTACTTAATTTTGAGTTCACAAAAGACTGATATCTATACTATTTCACACACACACACAAAAAAAAAAAATATTAAGTAAAATAAAGTATGTCTTTAATTAGAGAAACAACCGCAAGATAGAAAGATGGGCTTCAGTTAAAATGACCCCAGAGATGTTTCTATTTAAGGCCTGTAAGAAAAGAGATCTCTTCTCTGTTCCTACCTATGATTCTGACATGACTACAGGATAGTGGTATGTCTACAACAGGGCTGGGGATAAGAGCACCAATTTTGGAGTCAGTCAGAACTGAGACTTAAGATTCCCTGGTGCTAAATACACTCTATGACTTATTTAAAACCTTAACTTCTAAAAGCCAGTCATGTCTTCATTAGCAATACAAACTAACAAGGACTTAAAAATAAGCTGTTGCTTCATGCCACCATATCTTTGCATGGGCTATTCTTTCTGCCTGAAATGAATTCATTCAATCATTCATCTTTTTGTTCACTGCACTGTGCTAGATGCTAGGTACATAGTGATGAAAAAAATAATCATGATCCTTACCTCCTCAGTCTTTTCACTGATGGGTAAACAAACAAATACACATGCGATCACATATTAGAAAGGGCTATGCACACAATATGCAGGAAAGCATAAGAGGGGATATCAGGAGGAGCTACATTTCATTGGCACAACCAGCAAGGACCTGCCTGAGGCAATCAATTTTAATTTGGGACCTGACAGGTAGGAAGAAATAGCGCCAAAAAGCACATGGGAGCAAGGTATGGCAGGTGGGGAAACAAACAGCTCTGCCTCACTACAGAAATGAACTGACGTGGTTCAAGAACTGGATGGAATAAAAATGAGCAGGGGACCAAGGTGCAGGAGATGCTCTGTCAAGAATAAGCAGGACCAAGACCATGACCACTGTGGGCCATAAAAAGGAACTGAGATTTTGTCTTAAATGAATTGGAAAACCACCAGCCACCAAAAGGTTTAGACATGGAACTGCCATAATCTGATTTACTTTGTAAAAGATCACGCTGGCTGCCCTGTGAAGTTACCCAGGGGGGGAGGCGGTGCTGGGGGGCAGCAGGAAGAACACCCAGGCAGAATGATGAGCTCATGCTCAAATACAAATACCACCTCCACAAGGAAATTAATTTCACCAGGTCTGAACACCCATGTGGGCCTTTCTCAAATGGGATCGATTCAAAATTCTTCAAAGGCAAAAAAATTTTTAATAAAGCAATTTTTTTTTAGTTCCACAAGCTCCTTGAAGTGGGTTAATTTCATATTAAAATGAATTCCAATAGTCCCAAATGATTTGCTGCACTAGGAGGTAACCACCAACATGGGAAAAAACACGGTTTTTGTCCATATGCACATTTGGTACATACACAGACATCAGAGCTAAACCTCCTGTATTGGAATCTCACCACTGCTAAAAATAGTTTGGCAATTTTAACCACTCTGTGCCTCAGTTTCCTTATCTTGAAAACTAGGGATTAAATGAGCTAATAAGTGTAAAGTGCAGAAAATAGTGCCTAGGCCTTACTGATTATAGTAAATGTTAGCTACTAATAATGATAATTATAAAAATAAATTGGTCACACAAACTTTCTACTCACTAACCACAGGACCTTGGGCAAAAAACTTAAAAGTTTCTCTAAGCCTCAGTTTCCTCACAGGTGAAATAGATATGGTAGCAACAGCATTTTTCTAACAGAATTGTTGAATATTGCGGAAACCATGTGTATGTCTTAAAGACAGTACCAACCATAAAGTTAGTGCCCAGAAAATCTGTACTAATGTTATTTTATTAAAAGTTATTAATAATGTGGGCAAGTTACAAATGTTTGTCTATGTATGATTCTAGGAATATATTCTATTACATATGTATATTTTACTTTGACTAATCTTCTTTCAAATCCTACTCCTTCCTTTAACAGCTGTACAATGTTAGGGAGGTTAATTAGAAAAGCCTTAATTTTCTCACTTATATGAGGAATTTATAATAGTATCTACCTATGAGCTTGTAAGGATTAAATGATAATACAAAAATATAAAGCCCCAACACAATACCTTGAAGCACTCAGTAAATGTACGCTATGGTCAAAATTAATGTTATTATTCATATGACCCTAACTTCCCTTAAGAAGAAATAAAGCTTCGTTTAATTCCCTTCATTCCCTTGCCCCCTCCTCTCACCTACAATACTTGAATTCTCTCCAAGTGCTTGATAATAAACTCCCTTTTCACAAGTCTTTATTTGCTGAAGAGAGAAAAAGGCCAAGCACAGACCCCTTTAACCCATACAAATCTAGAAGAATACATAGTGAGTTTCAATCATTCTAATACAGGAATTTGGAGTAATATGTGGTTTGTCTGTCATTTCTTAAATAAGGTTTCAATATCCAGGGTCAAAGATGGGTGAGAGGAAAACAAATTTTACCAACAAGTTAAAAGTCATGTGAAGAAATCTTGGCTCAGCTCAAGCCATCAACCAGGTTTCCGGGGTTAAGCAGCATAGTAGAATTAAATACACATTAAACCAGCCAAGGAGCAAATAATTAAGTGATATAAACCAGGTTAGGAGAGAGAGATTCTCTTACACCCAGCTGAAAGAATGAGAGGAACAATAAATAAGGCAGCAGGCATAAGGTGGCAATGGTTCAGGTATTTGCCATTTCTGGGAAATAAATTTTCTCCTAGAAATGCAAGAAGAGGAAAGGAGGACAACAAGGTCAGGAAGGTCAGCCATAAAAGAGAAAACACAGGTAGTAAGCAGTAAAGTCAGCCTTCAGGCCGTGGTGAGGAAGGTGTGCAGGATATCATTGGGCTGTCATAAAGGCCATGTCACTAATTTTACACCAGGCACAGAAATGAGCCACATTTTTGTGAATTCCTAGTGAAACAGCTTACATCCTGGGCCTCTGCAAGAGGGCTTTCTCTACTTGGTGACAGAGTTCTGTAAGTCTTCCCTTCTACAGGGCTGAGATTATGGTCTTTTAGACGGACTAGCTAACGATCCCTATGGCACCTGTGTTAAGGAAGGGCCCCAGAGGCCAGACATGGGGGGGGGGGGTCAGAAAAATGGGCTGAACAATAAATAAAAACATAAAAATAGAGAGCAAGGAGATAGCAAGAGGGAAAACTTCAGAGATTTACTTTCTTCTTTATGCCAGAGGTTTCTAATCCTTTTTGTTACATACTAAAATCTCAAGAAGGCTATGAGTCATCAACATGAAAAAATAAAGCTATCCTCTTTCACCAATCTTTGCTCTCCCCATTCCTAATCCTTAAATAATGACTTTTTAAATATTTGACTGCCTAAGCCAATAATTAAGATGGTAAACTAACACTAATGCACTGACTTTTGCAACCAAAGGCAGTGTGGTATGACTACAGAAGCTGTTCCCTGCACCCCCGGGTCTCCTTGTTAGCCAGCAGAGAAATGGGGGACAATAGAACAAGAAAGGGTTTGACATACAATCAGGAGGGACCAAACTCCTGGTTTACAAACCATCAAAAACTGATTTTGAAACTGATTTGAAAGAAATGAGATTCCAGGAATGCATGATGGATGCCACTGACGAGGGGTTCGTTTCAGCCCCAGGCCCTTCCTCCTGGGCACACAGTCACGTGCATTTCAACACTCATGGTGCCCTGAGCTCCGTGACATCAGAAAGCTTGGGTTTAATGAAAAACTGAAAAACAATGGAGGCAGAAACCAAATGATTACAATGCTCAAGAGCCGATTAGAATGCACTTGACTTAAATTTCTAAATTGACTTATTGTTTCAGTCAATTGGGGAGCGCATGGGCTTGAAGCCTTCCATAACTCAACAACTTTTCATTGAGCCTGATGAAGTATGTCAGGACTACTCAGAATGTGGTCCATGGAGGGCACCATCAGACATGCCCTGGAAGCCTGGGCCCCACCCCAGACGAAGAGAATCATAAACTCCAGGGGTGGGGCTTAGCAATCTCCCGTGTAACAAGGCCTTGAGGGGTGTGGGGGGAAATTCTGGTACATTTCAAGCTGAACAGCACTGTGGTCAGCGTATCTGTTAGAAGCAACAGACTTAGGGACTAGACTTTGTAGTCTGAATTCCAGCCCCACTGTGCAGCTTTGGAATTTTTTTTTTCCTCTCTAAGCTTCAGTCTCTTCTTCCACATAGAGTTCTTGGCTCCATGCTCAATAAACATCCTTTACATTCACAATGTGGGGCATCAGGGCTAGTGCTGGCCACCCATGGGGAACCCTGCAGTGCCCCCTCACCCTGGCTCCTACAGTCTACTGAAAGAACTGGTCCAGCACTGGGGTTGGCTCGGTTCCTTTGTAAAGAGATAAATATTTAGAAGGGATTAAGCAAAAAGAAAAAGAAAAAGAAAAAGGAAAAATAAAAAACCCATAAACAATAGTATGGTGATTACCAGAGGGGAAGACCTAGGGGGAGTTAGAAAAGGGCATAAAAGGGGATAAACAGTGATGGAAGGGAGACTTGACCTGGAGTGATGAACACACAATACAATATACAGATAATGTATTCTAGAACTGTCCACATGAAACCTATATGATTTTATTAACCAATGCCACCCCAATGAATTCAATAAAAAATAAAATATATTTATTTTGTGGGCCATACAGTCCACATGTCCCCTTCTCGACTCTGCCACTGCAGCACGGATGCAGACACAAGCAATAGGAAATGAATAAGTATGCTGTGTTCCAGTAAAACCTTATTTGTGAACAATGAAGTTTGAATTTCATACATGTTCACATGTCATTCGATCTTACTCTCCTTTTGATTTTTTTCAACCATTTAAAAATGCAAAACCAATTCTTAATCATGGGCTATAAATAAACAGGCAGCAGGGATGTTTGGTCCAAGGGCTGCAGTTTGTGGACCCCCCAATTTTTTTGCATTAGCAAAGTTGTGAAATATATGAACTACAATGTCCTCATCTATCAGGTGAAAGTAATAATGCCCAACATAAAATTTTGTGAGTTAATTAATATCTGGCAAGCTGTCATTATTATAGTGAAATGTTCATCTCATGAAAAAATGCTAATGCTCTATGATCCAGGAAGACTAGGTAAAGCAGGGCAGGAATACAATGCAGATATATAGGCAAAACAGAGCTGCAGGTTTACAAACTGATTTGCTCCAAGCACCATTGCACATACATCTATTAGCATATTGCTGAGTTTATATATGCCCAAATAAGCAGTTTAAAAAAAAAAGCAAACTATACAAAGCAATTCCATTACCTTACTCTCTTGACTTAAAAGAAGACATGTGGTTTATTCTGGATATCGAAATTGTTGCCATATGTGATCACCCTCCTGGAGCAAAAGAATGACTCAAATAAAAGTGTATGAAGTCTGTCTCTGACCTCAAAGCCTCCAGGAGTTCACACTACCACACTGAGACCAAAGCACCACTCCCTTGGGAAAATTCACAGCTGCTCAACATCTGGGGGGCCAACCAGGCTCAGGATATGGAAAAACCTGGGACTTCATTTTCAGATGAAATTTCAAAGGCTCATCAAAGGCTCCAATAGGTCCTTGGTTATAGCACTCATTAATCAGCCGTCATTTGCTTTCCTTTGGCTGCCAAGAATCTGACCAACAGAGGTGTCCTCCCCTCCTGTTCCCTACCCGTGACAATCCTTTCCTCCGCCCCCTTACACTGCTCTCATTGCCTCCAAGTTTATCAAACCCCTCTGATAAGGAGGATGAATCGCTGTCCGGTTCAGCAGCTGCTGCTCACATGTGGCTGTTGAGCACTTGAAACATGGCTGGTGTCACATTTTTATTTCATTTTATTTTACTTTACAATTAAAAACCGATACTTGACTCAACTCGTAGAAAACTTCTAAGCATCTTTAGAGCAACTTGGGAATGTGAATCTATTTTTTTTTTACTGTAAATTTTATAAACTCCAATGACAGATCAAGTATTTCTGGTGAAAATTTAGCATCCAAATTGAGATATGCTATCATGGCAAAAAATACACCGGGTTTTGAAGACTTATGAAAAAATATATAAATAGCCCATTAATCGTTCTGATATGGAAATGTTGAAATGAAAATGTTTGGGATATATTGGGTTAAGTAAAAATATTGTTTAATTAAACTCTGCCTGTTTCTTTTAATATGCCTCTTAGAAAATATAAAAATGCATAAGTGGCCTGCATTATAGTTCTACTAGACAGCACTGCTACAGAGCATTAAATAAAGGTATTATTATCATCATTCATGTTCGTCACAAAGACAGAATCAGACTCAGAATCAGTCCAGCTCTGACCTCTGCACCCTGCAGTCCTCTGACTGCCCACACCCTGGAGGACAGCCCTTCTTTCCTGGTTACCATTTCCCCTGATGGATAAGGCAAATCCTTCACAAATACAGACTTCTACTTCTCCCTCCTTAATGATCAGAGCATTGTTGGGACCAAGAACACCAATCAATGGCACCAGGAGTGGTAGCCTTGCTCTCTGCTCGTGTGTACCCCACTTGTCCTAAGGGGGGAAATGGTTCCAGGACAGTCACTTGCTCACTTCAGTCCTAAAATCTAAGATGAGCTCCTTGCGTCCATTTTAATCCTGCATCACGACTCATTCCCAACGTAGGACATATACATTTTATTTCCAATTCCCTTATGATCATGATATTCTCAAAGAAAGATGCAAATACTGCTTTTCATAACCGACCAAATAAGTTTTTCCTTTGCGTCTGGTAAATGCACAGCTAATAAATTCACTACGAAACAAAATAGCCTTTGAAATTTGAGAGACGTCCTTTCCAGAAAAGGGTTTTACATGCAAAACTTTCCAAATCTGAGAAAATACTAAAGATAGGATTGAATGAATGTAAGTGCATATTTCTATTTATATTCACTATGCATATGGGGAGACACACACATTTTATTTTACACAAACACTACAGTGACTCAAGTACAAGGATGCCTCTTTTCCTGGCGCCTGAGCAATCACTTTAGGACTTAACGTTCCCCAATTGTCCCAAGTTCCAGATGTTGTGAGCCCCCACCCCACCACATCACACAGGAAATGAGAGTCAGGCCAGGAGATTCAGAGTGTGGGGCAACTGGTCCCTCTGAGAATGTTACCGACCCTGACACTGCTGTTTAGTGAAGTCTCTGGACACCCTAGGCCAAGGTCTCTCTGATTTAATGACTTTAAATTCATTTAATATCAGAACCAGAGCCTACTCTCAACCCTTGAGCTGAGAAACAGAAGAGTGAAAGCACAGATCACCCCTTCACCTCATCCTAGGAGGCATTTCCTTAGAACTACCTCCCTGCCAGAGCTGCTAACAAGGAGAGGAATGAACCAGTTTGGGGGTTAGCTCCTCTCCCGTTCCCAGCCCTGGCAGGGGTGCTAATTGGCAGTAAAATGCATACATGGTGTACATCAGAATGGCCAGGAACAGACAGGATCTGGATAATTCATAAACGGAATAATGAGCCTCTTAATAGCCAGAAGCTAACTGCAGTTCTTAGTAATGGGATTCAGGTAGCACTTGTAAATCTACCCTCTCCAATTAAAAAAATGCCGGCCTCTCCTTTTCCCTGAAGCCAGGAAACAGAAAACAACTCATCTTCCTCCCAGCTCTTGGGCACAAGTATGTGTGAAATTCTCACAAACAAACAGACATCTTCCTCCTGCGGAGGAGCTTTCATAACTTTCCCTCAGCTTTCCCCAAATCTAAACCCTGCTTTCTCCCACCAGTCCCCAAGATACATTTCCGGGATTCAAGCTGCTGTTTAATTATTAAGAATACTAATAATAATGTTGCCATATGGGCACAGTGCATTCTGCTTTACTAAGTGCATTAACAAGCATTATTTCTTCTGGACTCCAACACCACCCCAGGGGGGATCCAGGCTGGGGAGCCTGAAGCATATACAACTTGTGGGTCTCTTGAAGAAAATGAATATAAAGTCGTAAATACAGAATACCAGGGCCTCTTCCCAGAGCCTTGAAGGGACCCTAAAGGTCAGGGTAAATCCAAGTCTCTACCAGCCCTCTCCACTCCCCGAAGACACATGTGCATCTTTTAGGCAAGGCGTTAGGACGGAGTCGCGTGACTCACCCAGGGTCAAAGAGCTATTCAGTTAGAGGCAGAATTAAAACTTTATCTCTCCAGTTTCTGTGGCCCTTCTATTTCCGCTAGTTCCTCTGTCACAAAGGAAACTGAGAAAGGAACAAATAAAGACAACACAGCTAAAAGTGATTCCCACCAGGCGGATATTAGGAAAGCTGTCTAGACTGAGTACTGCAGGGGTAGACGGTGACATAAACTGAAGGCCCCTACAATCACTGAATTGGCACGGAAGGAAAAGGACACAGTACAGAACCACACAGAGCTGGGGTCAACCTCATCTTCACCACTTGCTAACCATAGGACCTGGGGTCAGTTACTCACCTTCTCTGAACCTCAGTATCTTCATTAGTAATAAAAGTTTATATGAAATGATGCATGTAAAGCACTTGCACAGGACACCCAGCCTGAACACTCTAGGTATTCAATAAATAACTATTATCATTGCTACTGTTATCAATTCGCCCAAAGAGCATTGCTTTAACACAAGCGACCCATTCCCCAAGGTGTGCTAACGGAGGTTGCAAAAACATCTGCTCTGTCACCATTAAGACTGAGAATTAGTCCAGGCAGCTACTGAGACTTCAGCATTTCTTGGGCAGCAGGAAGAAATGTCACAAAATACTTATTAGACAAAGTGGTTGGTCTGTTCTGCTTGCTGGGGTTTTCTTAGAGTTTCAGACTTATAATGTGTGTACCTGTGGGGTCTCTGTGGCTTTGCAGTCAGTCTCAGTGAAGCCATATTATTTTCAAACGCTTCGAGACCTCCTAGTTTGAGAACCAGAAACTGTGGTTGTGGGTGCTGGTTTTTCTGTTTTGTTTTCTGCTTTTGCTTTTTTGTTTCCATTCACTGGAGGAACCAAAATGATCACAACAACAAAAAGACAAGCCACTACTATTCTTCCCTTCATTCTTCCTTCAAGTCCACTTCTGTTTCTCCTTTCCCTAGATTTCAAATAGGTTCCAGATTTTATTTGAGGAGCAGTAACTGATCTACAAAAAACAAACTGAGAAGGATCTCAAGGACCAAATTAACTGATAAACTCTAATCGACTTGCTGCAGGTTAGAGTGAAAAATCCATGCTATGTTCATGAAGAATCCAGCTGTTTAAACAGGAGGACAGGTTAGGCCCATGTCCATAATAGGCATTTCAAAAGAATTTAATAACACCGTGTATACATTCAACAAACATTTAGGGAACACTTTACCGAGAGCCAGGCTAGCTCATATTGATACCAAGCTGCACAAGACAAGGCTTTTTCTGCCTCAAGGCTCAGTTGGGTAACCACCAACACCCCCATCCATATACTCCCATATCACTAGGTATGCCTTTCAAAATATTTTGTGTACTTGGAATTACTAGTTTAATGATTTGCCTCCTCATTGAGTCTGTTATCTTACTTAAGGCAAGACTAGTATTCATTTACTGACGCTTCATAAACACTAGCTGATCATTGACCTACTGAAGGCCCCTGCCCTTTATGAGTTATGGTCAAACAAAAGAGCTGGCATGTAACCAAACAGTTGACAGTACAGGGTAATACACACTGCTACAGAGATAAGAACTAGGACCATGGGAGCACAAAGAAATCCTGCTGAAGCAGGAGAAGGCTTGAATACAGATGTGATACTGTAATAAGAATTAAAAGGTGAGTAGAATTTCTGTCAGGAAAGGAAAAGTAACAGAAAGGGAATTTCCCTGCAGAGAAAACTGCATGTAGCATAACAACTCACAGCTAAATAGCATCAGGGACTTATCATATGCCAGGTTCTAGTCTATTTAAATTAGCTCATTTATTTCTCATAAACTTAAGAAGTAAGCATTAGTTTTGCTTCTATTTCACAGATGTGGAAACTGAGGCTCAGAGGTCTCACTGCTGAAACAGTGTGGTCTGACATCAGAGACCATGCTCTCAATTCCTAGGCTACAACGGCACAGAGCCATGAAAGGAGATGCTACATGTACAGACTTGGGATACGTTTAGATAAGTGTCTGGACCATGGGTAAGTAGTAGGTGGTGAGGCCAGTTCCTGGGCAGAGCCAGATTCTGAAGGAACTTGAATGCCAAGCTAAATAGTTTGGTTTATCCCGTAGCAGTTGGGGAGCAAAGACAAGCATTTAGGCCTACAAATGTTTTTATCAGCACTCTACTTCAGCACAACACTCTGAGAGTGATGTGGAAGATGGGTGAGATTCTGAGGAGCCTAAAGGAAAGGAGGCTGCTTCAAAAGACCAAATACTAGGCTCTGGGAAAGGTAGAGGGAGTAAAAAATAAAAATTAATGAACAGATTTGAGAGATGCTCCTGAGATAGAATTGATGCGATGTGATGAAAAATTAGGTCTGGGTTAGGGGAAGGAAGAATAAATGAGAAGATATCAAGTTCATAACTTGATATGAACATTCATCCCATTTTCCATCAATCAAGACAAATGTTATACAAGGACAGGTGCCTGGCAGAGAAGGTAACAGTAACTTCATCAGGCACCAGTCATTATTGTCTAACTGCTTCACATTTGTGTCAACAACCTGGCAAAACCGTAATCTTCTCCGAAGCAGAAATGATTTACAAGTGTCTTGTGCCCATATGTTCACTCAGTGTTCACTTCAGTGCTGAATAGGAAATAAAACTAAATACAACTCACCAAATATTTGTTAAATACAGAAAGTTTACAAGATACTACACTCAAAAAATACCTGCTGATCCAAGGTAGAAATCATAGAAGGAAATATGGACGGGTTTTAGTATATAAAATTTGAAGTTATCTGCAATTTACAAAAGAAGGAAAACAAATGACTGATATAAAAGTTTTACTTCACTGCTACTCAAATAAATACAAATTAAATATTTCCTTTGTCTATCAGATTTCATGGACGGAGACCGGTCCTTGATGTGATTGTTCACAATGGCAGTTACCCAGGAGAGCTGCCTAACCAAGAGCATGGCAAATAATGAACCTACTAAGACTTTTTTTTATAAAAGACTTGATTTATTTATTTTTAGAGAGAGGAGAAGAGAGGGAGAGAAACATCGATGCGAGAGAGAAGCATCAATTGGTTGCCTCTTGTACTCGCCCTGAGCCTACTAATAAGACTTTTTCACTGCATCTATAACTAGCCTATCCTTACTAATATGTAGATGTTCTCATCCAACCCCTAGAATAATCCACTTGAGGGACGCATGTTCATCTGCACCCAGGCATTGAAATCAAGAAACTTATTTGTGGTTATACAATTAGTAAGTGGTGGAGCTATGACCAAAACCCACAGATTCCTGACTTCTCAGCCCATGCAAAGTGGAGTGGGTATGAATTCCGCAGTTAAATGATTACTGAGGTAATCAACATTCTGTTATGAGAACCAGCTCTATGCATGGGTAGAACAGGCCCTGGCCATGCACAATACCTTGAGGGAATAATTCTGGATGCCCCCCAAAAACCATCACCTAGCTGCCACAGCATGGGTTCTCCTCTCAGCTAGTCAGATGTTCCCATCATTAGGGTCGCTATTGTGTATGCAATAATGAGACTTTAATCAACCTGTCTATACATAGTTTTCTCAAATGTAAAAGATAATAACGTCTACCTCAAAAATCTATTGAGATGATTCTATTTTTGTCCACAAAATAAAAGTGGCACTGTCTCAAAAGTTATCTTTGTAAAACCCAAGCTCCATCACAGTAAATACTATTTGATCTTCAAAACCGAGCTCCAATATCTTAAATGAGAAGCCTGTCTCTTGAGCATCCAATGAGAGTGTTCAGGGCTCTCTCCCTCCAGGCTTCTATTATGCCTTCCACTATGTTATTCTGCACGTTGTAACATAAATATTCATTTACTTTTCCATTCCCCTTACCATACCATATGCCACTTGAGAAGGGAGTCAATAGCTTATCCATCTCGTGATGCCAAGTCAAAGGTTGGCATATGGGGGAAATTTTGGTTTTAAAAAAAAGCCCATTATTTTACCCTTACAAAACCTTATCAGGCAGTTACAATAATTATCTGCATTTTACAACCTAAGCAAATTGAGGTTTCAAATTGCAGTGACTGTTTAAAACCATACACAGGAGATCAAGCTAACACTGAATCCAGGTCTCCAGACTCTCCACTCCATCAAATATGGCCTTTCAAAGACAACAACATGAAATGGCCCACCACAGACCATCTAGACCAGCAATTTCCAACCAGTGTGATTCAAGAATTTTAAAACATACAATACCTGATTATTTAGTCAGGGGTACTGAACTCTTTTCTGTTAGATTGTCAAATTAAAAAATGACAATAGCCAACACAATAATAGCTGTCTGGTGTGAATGAATCAAAATTATATCTATTTTTTGTCAGATTGGCAAAAACATATACCTTTTGGTGTGCTGGAGAATTTTAGTAATTATTTTATGTGTACCATGAGATGAAAAATGTTGAAAATTGCTGATCTAGACCATCATTGCACAAAGGCCCTTTGTTTCTCAAAGGTGGTAAGGGCTCTAAATGGTATAAAGACATCTTAGAAAGTTATCACCTGGGAAAACAGGGAACAGCATTAAAGTATAAGGAATGTTGGCAGATTTGGGTCTAACTCCAGGTTCACTCTGTCTTTAACCCTGCTGTCTTGGGCAAATCTCTTAAACTCAGGAGCTTCAGCTTCTTCATTTGTAAGATGGAGTTTTAAACAATGATATTCACCTTGCAGGGTTTGATGTAAGAATAAAAGAGTTATATGAGATGGGATGAGTATACAGATTAATTAAACTGTGGTTATTATTAAGTATGAGAAAATGGCACATGTTAAATGCCTGTACCACAAAGTACTTTTCATATGCTATCTTATTTCATCTCCACAACAACCCTGTGGAGTTGGTGTTATTACTTTGATCTTAGACTGAGGTAACTGAGACTCAAAGACATTTAAGAAACTTGTCCAAGGTCACACAGGTAGCAACTGGCAGAGCCGGCATTCAGACCAAGGTCTTTCCGAGTTCAAAGCCTTTGCTCGTTGCAGGTTACCTATAGGTAGCCCGGAATAGTTTCAGTGGAGGAATAATAAGGAAGACTCAGATATGCCCCAAATTGTGAGGTCAGTGTGAGGTGCTAGAAAGGTTGGATCAAATTCATGTGTAGCTTGGAATGTGCACTAAAACTGTTTGGAATATGTACAAGGTAAGGCAGGGAAGAAACAAAAAGGAAAGAAGACAGCCTGAACAATAAATGGCATGCTACTCAACTTCCTTTTCAGCTAATAAAACAAGAAATAGTAGAGATGATTCATATTTATAGTTCAGTCCTTGTGTTGTCTTCCATGTAAAAATCCTATATTGTAAAACAATGTATTATTTCCTCTTGATCTTGCGACTATTTGTTGTGTACCAGAAAATGTTTCAAAACCAAACAGGAAGCTCAGAAAAGTCAGAGGATATATCTGCTCTCCTTTACTCTAAGAAATGGAAACAAACTCTACTAGACTAGTCTCTTATTTGCATCATTAACACCAAGGCATGTTAGATGAGGTAACTAAAACACAAGTAGATGGCTTCAAATCATCTTAACAAAGACTATTTCACAATAACACAATTAAAAAATGTTGTTTTCTGGTGTTTCCCTCTGTTACACCCAGTTTCCCCAAGTTTGGAACAAATAGGCCTTTGCATTCTCCATTCAAGGCTCAAGAAACTGTCATGCTGTGAATGTTTTTGATTCATGCATTCAGGAGCTGGATTAGGCATGGGTAGGAACAGTAGTGCAAAACAAACAAACAAACTCTCTTCCTGTGGGATGTAAAGTTCTCCTCTTCCTGTGGGATGTCAAGTTCTCAAGTGAGGCACTCACACCAATTCCTCCCACCTGATGCCACAAGGCTGTGAACCCCAAAAGATGCTCAATCCAGGCTAAGAACCCAGACTTGGAGAAAGAAGACTCAACAAAGACAGGATGGCTGAGCAGATTCTAACAGGGAGTAAAATCATGTTGTTCAAATTTATAAGCACAAGGAGGGTTTGAAATTCTCTACGGAAAAATGCACCACCTGTGAACTTTTCCAAAGTAGAGCTAATAGTACATAGAGCTAACAGATCTCATAGAAAACTCATTCCTAAGGGACTACCTGTAAACTCAGAAGTTTGTCTTCACATGATCAAATGTTCAGCAGAACACCCCTCTGCTCACTCTTACCCCCATTTAAAGTGCTATACCCCTCACCACCAATAACCCCATACACTGCCACTCCTCCTCTCTCCGTGGCCCCTGAAAGGCCTCAGGCAACAAATCCCCAGGACCTGCGGGAGCACCCCTCTCCTCCCTGCCATCCCCATTATTCGGCACACAGCCCTGCTTTCCCCTGGAGCCAACAGTCTGCAGCTCCTTCAATGCAGGCGCGAGCAGACAGGAATGGTGGGAAAAGAGGCTGTGCAAGAAGCATGCTTCAGAATCTCCCCCATTAGCGTTTGCCAAAGGAACAAAAAGAAGATCAGTGCCAGGAAAAGACAACTGAGATGAGGATGCAGTGGGACCGCGGCTGACTCCGTGCCTCTTAGCAGTAGGGGGCTGGCCAACCACGCGTCAGAGCCACAGACCCGAGTCTTTACCTTCAGGATGCAGGCCATGACGCTCCGCTGACCCTCCTGCCACCGAGCAGTGGGCGCGCCTGAGTCAGGGGCAGTCCGGGCGACAGGCTAGAGGCTGGTACCGCGACAGGAGCGCTCCAGCCCACATTCCCGCAGATCCAAATAAGGGGACCGTGGAGCGAGCTGCACGGACACAGGCCCCGCCCCCTGGGCCTCGGGCCCGCCCCCGGTCCAGTCCACTGGCTGGTGGCCCACGAGGCCCCGCCCCCGAATCACGTGCCATCCCGGGCTCTGGCTGCCCATCGGTTCTTGCTACTTTTTCTTTTCTCTTTTATTTCTGAAAATGTTCTGTTGTTCAGTGTATGCAAAGTCAGCAGCAGGCTGGGGAAAGAGCGCGGTCTTTTTTTC
Organism: Furipterus horrens; assembly: GCF_987537825.1. NCBI lineage: Eukaryota > Metazoa > Chordata > Mammalia > Chiroptera > Furipteridae > Furipterus > Furipterus horrens. The sequence goes on along the minus strand of NW_028327173.1, from coordinate 56,042,351 downwards.
TTGATTCGGCTTCCTCTAACAGGTCAAGAAAACTTGCACACATTTCACACGTTTTAAAAAGTTAAATGCGCTTGGACTCGCCTCTCTACAGGCATCATCAAAAGGTTCTTCAAAAGTAGCAAATGAAATTCTTCCTCGGCTGTTTAAGGATAAAAGCTTCACTCTGCTTAAAACTCGGTGGACTTTATTTTTTTAATAACTTTCCGTTAATAAAAGCACAAATAACCTATTAATTTAACCAAAGATATCATAAACCTGACACTGTATATTTTTGTACACACGTGCACATATACATATGTGTGTATTTGTATATATAATGCATTTCTCTTTTGTCCTTTAACCTTATGTATTTATGAAAATGTGTGTAAATATAAACACAGCAAATAGAATATATGTATACGAAAATACGTTCTCATATGTATACATTGATTATATATGTATATACTCTGTGTGTGTGTGTGTGTGTGTGTGTGTGTGCGTGTCTACATGCATAGACAGGACATTGCTCTTTCCTGCTACAAGTTTAGAATTTGAATGAACTCTGTTGCAACTTCAGTAACTAGATTCCATCTGAACAGACTTGAAAATCCAGAGAGGCCATTTTTCACCATACAACCTGAACTCATGCTAGAACAGAAAGGAATGTAGCAGCTCTACTTAACAGGCAGGCCTCTGGAAGAAGTAATGTTTGGGGTCCACTCCACCCCTTCTCAGCAGCCCGTCTTTGAGTGGAAATCAACAAAGAAAGCCCAGTTCCCAAGTAAGAACCTGCTAAAAGAAGCTGAGTTAATTCTGTAAGGAAAGTAACATCACCCACAGCAGAAGAAGGGAGAAAACATTGTGTATACACACAGATTTCTACCACTTGGTCTGTCAAAGAAATCTTAAAACAGAGCCCAAAGTATTAACCCAAAAGAGGTTTCACTTGCTAGAAGCCCTGCCTAGTTTTCCTACATGGAGTCAGATAAGCACTGTGAGCTGCTGGGGGCAGTGACATCATGAAATGGGCTCACAAATACAAGGCAGAAACCAAGCTTTTAAGGATTTAGTGTTTTCTTGATGAGAACATTCAGAGCGATGAGAGCAGGACAAATCCTAGGAAGAGGGTCTGAGACTGAGGATGAACTGCCGGCTCACTCCCAAGGGAAGCTCCTCTTTTCAGTGCCCAGAGGGAACACACCCTGCTCTTTACTCCTTCCCCAGCCTCTCCATCTGCTTCAGAGAGCTGCTTGCTAATTTTCCATAAGAACTCCTTGATCAGGACTGTATATTTCAAACTGCTGCTTTAGCTTAGGGTCTTTTGTGGACCAGGAAAACTTAACATTTCATTCATTTACTAATTCAAGAAACTTTTACTGAGTTACTACTAGAAGAATATATCTTTTTAAGCTACCACTAACTGGAAGATAAAGTCTTTATTGAGATACTACAAGACCAGTCAGGGACTAGAGAATGATTTTCACGGTCTCTAATATTGGCTCAGCTTCAGTCAAGTGAGAAAGATCAGAGATACATAATAATATAACATGGTAAACTCTCTGCCCAAGTGGGAGCAAAGCTCTAAGCAAAGAGGGGCTGGACCTGACTGGTGGGAAGGCAAGGTTGGCAGAGCATATCATTTCTCTTTCCAGAAAGTCTGCAGGACTAGGAGACAACACAGCAGACTCTAGTGGGCAACCTTGCTTAGCACTTTCTTGCTGGGTGATCTTGATCAGGTTTCTTTAATCCTTAGCTTACACAATAGTATCCATCCTTGTGAAAATTAAATAAGATAGTGCTTGTAAATTCATCCACCTCAATTCCTGACACTGTGAACACTCTTTAGTGCTATTTATCTAAAGAACAGAACCTTTGAGGAAAGATAGCTTGTGGGAAAGGATGAATGGGATGATCGCCATTCACCTTGGCTGTCTCAAAAAAGATGAAAACGGAAGTAGTGAGGGTTTTACTAACCCCATCTGTCTTAGGTGAAGCTATCTCAATTAAGCTCCCACCCACCCATGTCCACACTTCTCAAAATGTTGTTTTTTATTAGGATCTACAGGGTAAACCTAAATATAGAAAGAAACAGAGGCACATTTATAACAACCTAAAAATAAACTCAAGAGATTCTAGAACAAGTCTGTACCAGAAGTTTTACAAAGCAGTGTTAACAACCACTGTTTCAGATGGATAGCAGTTAGATAGGAAAAGTAATTGGATGGAAATAAAAACAGGTTTTGAACCTACTAGAGGATGAAGGTACAGCCAAATATGTGGGAGCATGGGGGGGGGGGGGCGTGGAGGGAGGGTATGGCCAGGATTTTTTTGTTTTAAAACTGGCCAAACTACAGGAATAGCTTAGTCTAGCCCATAGATGTAGCATAATTTTCCAAGTCTCAAGTTATGTGACTTAAAGCCAAAAGCCTGTTTCCAAAAATAATAGTAACAAAATTGAGGCACCTTTCAATTTAATACAATATGCCATTTGATCCTCATAATACCTATATGGATGTTGGCAACCCCAGCTTGTATGTGGGGAAACAGGGGGTTGAACCTGGGTAGTTCAATTTCTAGGTCTACCATCTTAACTGCTACATTCAGCAGTCCAATATGTTAGGAGCCCAATCTCTACCATTTGTCACTATTCATATTTAATCTGTTGTTTAGGTTTGGTAGTCATAAAACCTAGGGTAAGTATGTATTCTCCCTAGGAAATACACTAGGATAAAAACCTGGATAAGTATGCATATATGTGGAGAATAGATATACTCTGAATGTACAAGACGGGTATACTCACTCTGTATCTATCAACCCCCAGCACCTGGGTACAACTTTAACCAAGATGCTGCATACCCCAGCCAGGTCTCTCATACAACTGAACTCCCATACCACCTTCTGCCCATGACCTCCCACCAAGGATTCTCTCTGCTGTATGTCACTTATGACACAGGGCCTGTAATGTAGTAGCCTACCAGCCCTTGTTTCCATGTATGGAGAGATTGTTATGGGCTGGCCCTGTCACTCCATTAACCTTCCTAGGGCTCTTCTGGACCCCAAATGGTCCATCTTCCCTCTGTTGCAGACCTTTCACCAATGAAATCTCAACATGCCTCAAGGCTAATACCTCGTGAGTTATGCCCTATTTAAATTCAGTTTTGCTTCATTGTAAACAACCCCATTACTGAGTAATTCTCAGAGTTATAACATACAGTTTCCTGATAGAAACAAAATTAAAATGCAGACTCCTATAACTTTTCCAATTCTATCTTGTATACATATTAATTTAATATATTTATATTCAACACAGAGTCATTTATTAAGGTTTTAATTGGATCTCAATTTTTCCCATCTAAAGATTTTAAATGGATTCTAGATAACGTAAAAGTCCTCTTGTCATCCACTATATAAATTATGCTTCCATAGGAGGCTGTGACTGGAAGATCCATTATACAATGTCATAGGGAAGTCTTTTTTTTTTTTTTTTTTTACATTCTGAGCCAGATTAGGAAATGTTTTTTTCCCTACAAACCTGTTATTGCACTGTTACAATTTTGACCTAGGAACTTTTTTTTACATCCTAAAGCATGTGTCTATCTGTCCATGTCCATAGACATGTCTGTACCTGTATCTGTGTACAACTATGCCTGTGGCTGTGCCCTTTTAGATGGATATTTATGAGAACATATTGACATAGGGGGTAAAGCTTCATTTCCCTCCATTTGGATAGTAGATCATTCCAAAACATTATACATTTTGCATTCCCAAGACTTGAGCTTACTGCTTTTTCAAAGCTTCGCGCAGCTCCAATCCAGAATTCACCATTATCCCTGACTATACTGATACTTATCTGGGATGAACTCCAAGACAAGTTATGCATGATTTAAAATTGCATTTTAAAAATATATATTTTCTCATTCTCCCTTAATAGTCTTCCTTAACTTCATCTCTGCTCTACCCGTCCTATTGGAAGTTCTCATCTTTTCTCAAAAAAATCTTTTTCGAATGAACCAGAAAAGAAAAATACTAAGGTATGTTTTTAATTAAAAGATTAAAAAATCTGAAGTTAATGTTCATTACCTAGAAGAATGTAGGTTTTAACCAGATTTGGTTTTCTTTAAGAATTCTTCCCTAAGATTTTTAAAGGCATAATCAATTGAAAGTAAATATAGCTGGAAGCACTGGCATGTAGTTTGAATTTGGTTTGTATTGGATTTCTCTGAGGCTATTGAAGGCTCCATTATTAATAGAGTCTGATATTTCTCAACATGTTTCCCAGAGTTTGTATTCTTCTCATTGTGAGGCTTTCCCCATGTGTGTTGCCCTACACTTGTCTTAGATTTCGCTTCTGAGGCTTGGTAACATTCTGCCTTAAAATATTACAGTAGAAATTTGAAATGCATCTGTGATGGAACCGATGGGAACGCCCACAGGAGGTGGGGAACATCTAACAGCTGGCCTCCTTCTGAAGTTTATTTTGTCTGAACCATTTTTTTTCTCCAATGATCTCTGGAGAGAGCTAGGACTTTTTGCTATTTCTTTGTTGTCAATACAAACCCTCACTCTTTGTATCTATGTCTAAGCTGCTGTAGGAAAGGTAGAAGATGAACAACATCATGCATTACAGCAAAGAAAGATCCAAGGAAGAGTCATCTAAATGCACTCTAATAGAAGCCCCAAAATGCAAGGTGTTGTCTTGTGTCAAACTGAAAATCTATGAGAGTGGCTCACAGCAAACCTGTTTGAGGTTAGAATGGTGGACAACCTGAAAGAGTTAAGAAACATGTCCCATACAGAAAAGTCATTCATCATTTTCAAGAGCAGTTACATATATTTATTCATACATATATATGATAAAACAGAGGGCTTAAGAATCTGAAACATTTTCTCTGATTTGTTGACTTAACAAACATTTGCAAACCCCGGTGATATGTTTAGGAATCAGAGACAGTTGTGAATTAGCTGCCTTCTATACTCAAAATGTTCAATGACTATTTTTCTTCAGAGGTTGGGATGATTATAGGTCTTTCCACCATTATTGCCCATTATTCTCTTACAGCAGGAGTTGGCCAACTTTGTCAGAAATATTTTAGACTTTGTGGGCCATTTGATCTCTGTCACAACTACTGAACTCAGCCATTGTATCATAGAAACAGCCACGGAGAGTGGCTGTGTTCCAACAAAACCTTATTTATGAGCACTGAAGTTCAAATTTCATATAATGCTCAGTATTATAAAGTATTATACTTATTTGATCATTTTTTTCAACCATCTAAAAATGTACAATCCATTCTTGGTTCTGCAGGTGTAAAAAAACAGCCTGTGGTCCAGATTCTGGCTCAACAGTAGTTTGCCAAAATGTCTTGATCTCCACACTCTTCGTTCAGCCAGATTTCACCATCCTTCAAGGCCAGATCAGATTCCGTCTAGACCTTGATACTTTTTCAGACCCCCTAGTCTACTGTAGTTTATCCTGTTTGAATTCCAGCAATTATGGTTTGCAAAATTCTTAGGCAATCAATCACATTCTATCTGGTAGCATTCCTTCTAGAATTAACCTGTCCTATTATCTAAATCTTTATTTTTGCCTTTTATTTTTGGCCTTACTTCCCAAATAGATCACAGACTTCTGGCTTATTATTTTTCTTTTCATCTTCACCTCTCTGTGCCCCAAGCAAGGAAATGTGGCAATTCTGAAGAAATAACTAAGAATGGCAGGTGAAGAGGTATTAGGTACCAATAAAATTTATAAGATTGAAAATCAGATTGGCCTACCATTTTGGACACCACTCAAAGATTTTGAGAAGAGAATTTGGGGTGTAGTATTGTTAATCCCTCCACCACATATGGAATTCTAAGATCATCTCTCTATAAGGCATGTAACAGATTACATTAGCCTTTTTTTTTTTATTTTTTAATCAAGAGAGTGATTAGTTGATTTAGATGGATTTTGCAGTCCATGTTTAATGACAAGAGTGTCCTGTAATTATCCCTGTGGGTATTCTCAGTTGATTGAGAAATCAGTGATGCTTTTATTGTAAGTGGAAGCTGCCTTATTTCCATCATGATTTTTTTAATCACTATGTACAGTATTTTTTAATCAGTCATGGTGCATTATGTTTATCTGATATTTATTCTCATTAAAATGATTCACTGACTTATGCTATGATTTTTTTTTTAGTTCAATCCACTTTATTTTATCTTTATTTCCATTAAAATAAAATAAAAAGAACCTTATAAATAAATTTATTTTGTCTAATAGATGAAGAGATCTGGGCTTTCAAAGGCATCAAATATTTAAATAACTGAGTTTGTAATTTGTACTGACATATTTGTAATTAAGAAATAGTAAGAAGTTACAAACTAAGTAATGGCATATTCCAAAAGAGATTAGTTTTTCCCTTTCAAATGGTGAATTCAGCAGTATTTAGGATAATCACTGCATAATTTTGAACACTAGTAAAACATCATTTCCGTCATGTTTTATGAACCTACATTTTAAATGAGTTATAGTTTTCTTCATTTTTAAATTGCAATTAACATTTGTCATATAAAAATAGGTAAAAAATGGTAAACTAACTCTCTCAATAAACAAGCCTCCTAGTATTTTTAACACAGGCATGTCTGTTAGCACAGTCATTAAATAATTTTCTTTTTAAAAAACTGCATTTCTCTAAACTTATAAAAATGTAATTAACTATGTCCTGCTCTTTTCTTTGACCTCTTTTTCTTTTTTCACTATTTTTGGTATTCCTATCATTCTAATTGCCTCTTCCTTCTTTTATAACATCCTTTACCCTTTTTTCTTGCGGAAGTATTTCAGTTTAAGTTTAACTATAAAATTAAAGACCAAGTGAGATATTTTATCTTGAGAAAGTACCAGTTTGACTTAAGTATTTGTCTGAATAAAATGCAAATACACAAAGCAATTGACAAGATTTGTGAAGGTTCTGAAATTCTATCCAACGTGCATATTTCTATGGCTGCTGGCTAAAGTCCAAGACCCTTGGGCCAGAGATATAGGACTATTTATTATTTACCATCATAGAACTGCTTATTTCAGCAATTGCTGACAAGCAAAGTAACAGTATTTGCACCCATTCCCCAAGTTGCATTCCCACAACATAACAAAGAAAGCTACACACCTGCACCCACTGTAGATTGTATTAAGTAGAAGTATCCTGACCTTAGGAAACTCAAGTCTTTTGTAACAGGCAGGAAGCATGCTGGGCTTTTGTTCCTGGAGGAATGTTATCTCTTCCAAGACTGATAGCTATAAAATATCCTTGAAAAGACAATCCAGAACAATGGCATTCCCTACCTGCCTACAAAAGATACATAGAAACTTAGAAGAGACTCACTGAGAATTGTCTCGTGCTAGTAATAACATTCACTGTACATGCCATTATGAATTTTGACTGATGTTGTACTTTGTACCTATTTTCAACAAATTTAGGCAACTGGAAAAGCATACGGCATTCATTAGCATTTGTTGTGAGCTGCCTCAAATAATATTTTTGTAAGCAGAGTTTGTAAAAGTAATAATGATAAATAATTTGAAAGTATATAGTTTCAAAATATTTGTTATTTCTCCTCAAGCCTCAGATATCATATTCTACCAAGACATTCTATTGCTTTAAAATTAAATATTTACCCATTGACTTAAACACATCTTTTATTTTTTTCTGTTTTCTTCAGCTGCACACACACACACACACACACACACACACACACACACCACTCAAAACCTCTCTTTCTCTTGACCAGAGATTACATAAAATATCACTAAAGTTTTAGCTGTGCAGAGAGGGGTGATTGAATTACTAATGAGTAACTGATACTCTGTTAAACAAAGTACTATATAACCAAATAGATTTATATTTCTTTTAAATCATACTTTTATTTTTCCTTCTTAATTTTGGCTAGCACAAATACTCACTTGCAAAGTCCAGGAGGGAATTATAGAAAGTATACACAGGGGTGCCTTTCTTTTGCAGAATTGTTCTACATATTAATATTTTTTAATGATATGAAGCAGTTGCACAGACCTGGCTTCTGCATAAATGTTAATGATGTCTTAAGTGGGCATCCTCTGCATTACCCCCTGTTTTCAGGCAAGATAGTGCTAATTTACTCCATCTCAGAAAGGAGAAAACCCACCATATTTGAAAAGGAAATTTTACAACATTCTTCAGGAACCTTCAGCTCCAATACTTCTAACCTTTCTAAAATTCTCCTTTATGTAAAACCTGACATTTCTCTTGCAACACATTAGAGGTCTTTCATTACAGATAACTCTGATCTCCCGTCTCTCTCTGGTGTGGCAGTCCACTCGGATTCTCCACACTCTCACTCAGGTGCCCACGTGTGTCTGCATGTTCAGTGCACTGAGTCCTAAAATGCGGGTCTGGTGTTGAGCCTCTAATGAGAGACATAAAATAAACACTTTTCATTTCCTTTCAATGGTAAACTTCCTCTTCTTTTCAGGCATCTCTTGTCAGAAGCTGACGTCACTAAAGATGTAATATGCGGTACACTGTGGGGTCAGCTGAAGGGTAATTTCCAGAAAGCGTGCCTATTCAGAAGACAAACCAGTGTTGGCATTGAAGAGGGGCACTCAGCAAAATGAGGCATTTGCGATGGTATTTCCGCAGGGTACACAGTGCCAGTGACCTCGTGTACCAACCCAGACAAGCTAACAATTAGCATGCTAGAGTGCTTCAGGAGCACCTCAAGTGGCTTCTTTATGAATTCAACATATCAGAATAATGAGATTTAGCCAAGGGTTCATCTTCAGTAAAAGTGAAGACATGCTGTCAAATGGAATACTTCTAGAGTCTGTTAAGTTTCTTTTAGCTCTGCACCTCAGAGTGAACAGGTCCAGTCATTTTTGTTCAGAATGCTGTAAGGCTAAAAGTTAATCCGACCCTCACAGTGAGCATGTACTCTTTCTCCTAATCCAAAATGTGTGTGTGTGTGTGTGTGTGTGTGTGTGTGTGTGTGTGTGTGTGTGTGTGTGTGTCTGTGGGGGGGGGGGGGAATGGGGATAAGAATAATATGTGGAAGAATAAAAATATAAACACAAAAGGAGGATATCTCTCTAAAGCCATCACCAAGTCTAAGCATGAGGTAAGACATAAGGATAACCTACTAGGTGGCTTTATCCAACTCTATGCAGTATCGTATCCAGCCCCTCATCACCCACTTTCGTTTCCACCTCTGCATTGTTTCACATGGCATTCCTTCACCTGGATGGTCTTCTCTTCAGCCATCAAAGTTCAACTCATCTTTAAATGCCTAGTTCAAAAGCTATCATTGACACACTGACCATTCTAATAGGAAATATCTATTCAACAAATTCATTTGAATTAGACATGGAGCCCTGAGCAAGGCAAACAAACTCCCAGCATTACAGCACTTGCAGCGTTCAATTCCTCTTCCAAACCCCTCTGGTCTTTACTATCACTCTGAGTCACTCAGTAGATGGGATATTTATTCTTCTTCATGTTGAGCTAGTTGATGTGTCTCTTTGATAGGCCTGTTTGGAGATTTTACTGTTTGCAGAGACCCTGAGAAGAATGCCAGGCCACAGAGCACATTTCCAGACTCAGCAAGATTTAACAATCTCAAAGTGGGGGGTACAGCTGAATAAGTAAAACTGAGGTTTCAGTAAAATGAATGAAGAATTATATAGAAAACTCTTTTGCCTCAGTTCAGATGGTTAGAAAATGTTGCTGAACTTACATATTTACTTTACAAGAGCAATACTGCAAACAAAATTAAAATTTATTTAAAGGTAGATATTTTCCAGTGTCATTATAACTAGAGCTATAGATGGAGGTGGGTTAGGAAATTGGACTTAACTTATAAAACCATGCTCAGAAACTCAATTAAAATTTCCTCTTATTGGTTACCATCTTAGCATCTTACCAATTATTTGAAGGTTCCAGTTAATTGGGGTCCCATGAAACTCATTCCCAATAGTCATTCGTCTATTGGGCTGCAGCTGGGCAAACTTCAGCTATGGAGAAATTCTCCCTGATCATCTGCCTGTGGTGTGCCAGGTTCTCTCTCATAGCATTTAATCAGTGACTGCAAATTACCCATATTTCAAACAAATGGGGTATTTAACAATTTAATAAAGGAATCTGTCAACATGAGAGTTAACAAAATAATCAAATTAATAAAATATCAAGCATACAATTATAACTACATTATATCCTGGTTAAGTCTCTAATTGTTTCCTGGGTATATGTCTCATGCTTGTGTAAGTCACAGGCTCCTTTTAGGAAGGGGATGTGTCTTCTCTTTCTTTAATTTCCTTTAAAAGTGCTATTATGATGAAAGGCATGTAATTGAGTCCTGATTGAAAATATTATGGAACCCCCTCTCTCAATATATAATTCAGTATAGAAACTCTCTTAACACATTATCTGTAAGAAGTCCAACAAAGCTCTTATTTGTTTTTCTCATGAAAATTACCTCTAAAATGAGATACACACACACACTGTCAACTTCTAGCCCAATCCAAATCATTTCTTTCTTGGTGCCCCTATTCTGTTGGTGCATTTAGAGTATGTACAATTCTCCTATTGAGTAATCCAGCATTGGATATAATAAAACCACATTGGAAAAATAAACAAAACAAAGACATTTTTGATGCATAGTGACCTGGCCACAATCTCGACAGCTGGTTCTGACTCCTAGGTAACGTCTCTTAAATAAAATGCTTCATTAAGGTATCAATATACTATTGAGTAGCCATATCAGACCATTTGTCTTGGTAAACAAAATTTCCTGGATGATATGGTTTTCATCACTAAGATAATTGGAAACAAAAGCCCTCTTAATATTCCTGCCCAAGTCAATGAAATCCCTAGAAGTTGAAAAATTATCACAATCTATATCTTTTTACTGTTGCATGAATGTACTTTGAATTGAAGATGCCTAAGGAAAAAAAAAAAAGCAGCTAAGAATCCATTGTCATAAAATTTACTTCTACTGCCAGAAGAAAATAGTTTCAATTCTATTTTCATAGTCAAGTATCCACGTGTATTATAGCTCCCCTCAAGCAGATAGAACTTGTTTACCAGCAAATTTCAAAATCAGAGTAAACTTTTTACAGCACTCTCATTGCACTCCTGGTTTTAAAACCTGTGTCACTCACTATTCATTATATTTTTATATCTCCTGTTCTAATTCTTATCCATCATCTAAACTGTGTCTCTCATAGTGATTGTGTGCAAATACCCTGAGTTTAAAAACAAATATGATTTTGAAAGACACTGTGTTGCTCTAACAAAGGGAACATTGTCCATCTTCCCTGACAGCCTCTCTAATTAAAGAGGCCCGATGCTCTGCAGAATGCCAGGCTCCTAAACACCCCCTCCCACGCACTGCCCTCACTGCACAAACAGTTAAGGAAGCAATTTGTAGCTTACTGGGCTCTCTTTCATAGAAGAAAATTTAATAACGTCCCAGAAAGGATTCAAAGCAAAATTTCCTAATGGAAATTACTTCTTTTAAAGTACCACTGGCTGCGATATTTGGTTAGAGAAAGGGGATCTCTTTACCACCATCTCTGAGCTGTGTGTAGTTGGCCTCGTTTTTGGTGTGTGTGTGTGTGTGTGTGTGTTTAGCAGTGGCCTTTCCCTTATTTTATCCACACTGATAAAACATTCGATTGTCTAAAACATGGCTCTGCAAAAACACAAAGGCTAAGAGATCATTTCATCAGTAGAAATGGCATCACCAACTTCCTCATTTTCTAATTATCATCTTAAGGTAGACATTTTGCACAAACAGCCAAAGATGTGCTATTATATGCTAACCTGGTTCTATTCTGCAGTCATAATGTTCCATATTAGAGCCTACGAAGGGAAACGTTTCTCCACTTTTCTAAGTTAAATCTAAGTATTTGTTTAGTGAAGCTCATATCCACAGCTCTTCATGTGTGCACAGGTATCTATCTATACACCTTGATAAAAAGAACGCAATCATATCTAACACACCACCCTGTTTCCAGTTTCTTTCCATTTCTTTATAAGAACTGTTTATCCTGTTACAAATAAATCATACATACCTTAAGTTATAATACTCTATATTCATGCTTTAAAAGTCCCAGAATAGTTCATTCCTATTCTATCATTTGACCTTCACAGCAAGCCTGTGGATCAAACAGTTGGTAAATGTTAAAGGTTAATGCAAAGCCCAATTCTCATGCTCTAAACCAGAGATCGGCAAATTTTTCTGTAAAGAGCCAGATAGCAAATATTTTAGGCTTTGTGGGCCATATGGGCTCTGTCACAGCTAATCAACTATACCATTGCAGAGCAAAAGTAACAATAGACAGCATATCAGTTAATGAGTGTGCCTGTCTTCCACTAAAACTTCATTTGAAAAAACAGGCAGTGGGCTGGATTTGTCTGATGGGCTGTGATTTGCCAAATTCTGTTCTAAACTACTATACTTTTAAGCCCTGAGAAGGTACAAGTCAAAAGACAATTACAGGTTAAAAATACTATTGGTCTTCAAGGGATTACAATTTGGGCTATCAAAGATGGATTTATGGAAAAGGAAGCATTCCATTTAGGGCCTGAAAGATTGATTGCATCTACCTATGGGCACCAGAGCATTGGGTATGTCATGTAAAAGAGCAATGTGAGCAAAACTCTGCAGACAGGGTGTAGCGTTGTGTAGGTGCAGGAATAGGGCGTAGTTCAGTTTGAGTGAGGCAAAGATATGTGAAGAGGACCAGTGAGAGAGAACAGGTGGGGTTTTCCTTAGGTAAAAATATTAAGCAAAAAAATATGATCTCATTTCATGGAAGTCATTATATGTTTTGTGAGTAGAGAGGTGACATGAAAGAGGACATAATTAGTCCTTCTTCTTTAAGATGACCTGAGAAAGTTGTGCCAGAGGGGTTGCAACTTGAGCTGGGTCCTAACGAGTGAGGATGCATTACCAGTCATTGCAGTACACTGATCAGACATGGAAGAATACCAATCCAAGATGGATCTGAAAAACTGTACCCACTAAGGCAGCTAAAAAACAGCTTGCCATCTACTACACGATTAGTGGGAAAGAGTCAAGTGTAAGAATCAGAATCCCACAGCTGAGTGATGGATTCAAATTATTTGCTAGTGATTGGTTAGGGATTTAGGTTGAACTTGGCTGGATATTTCTTTGGCTCCACTGGAGGCTCCACTGCTCTGCATTTAGCTGGTGACTCAACAGCGCTGAGTGAGGCTGAAGGTCTAAGAAATTTTCATCCACATGTTTGATTACTTTGGTGCTTCTCCTCTCAGTCTCTACTCCTATATGTAGATAATGGGGGCTTCTTCATAGATGGTGGTCTTAAGGTAGTCAAGCTTATAACAAATGATTGGCCTCCAAGAAGTATTCCAAGTGATGAGGTGAAAGCTGGGAATCTCTTAAGGTTCAGTTCTAGACATTACATTATGTTACTTCTGCCACATTTTATTAGCCAAAGCCCAGGAAAAGGGATGATCAGAATCAGGGGGAAAAATAAACTCCACCTCTTGGGGGAGTGGCAAGATTGTGTTGCAAAAGAGTTTGCAGGAGGGCAGATACTGTTTTAGCATTCTCTGGAAACATAATCTACCATAGAAGTTTAACATAAAAATTAGGCCAGAACCAATGAAACCTCTAGGGACCTCACAGAGGCAAACTCAAAACCACTTCCAAAACCCAAGCCTTATGAGACTTGCAGGAAAAACAAACCCTGCTGAAAATGAACTTCTGATCAAAAATTATAAACCACATAGGAAAACAGGACGTAGGCATAGCAGAGAGTGTGACTTGCTCACTGTAACCTGAGATAATAGAAGAAAATGAAAGACTTAGAAATACTCATATTTAAAGGGTAAAAAGAGTGAAAGGTAAGAAATATAAGACATAAAGCAAGAACTGAACAGTGTGAGAAACAAATAGTCATGTTTGAAAAGTATTAAATTGAAATGTTATCAGTGGAAATTATATTCATTGAAATAAAAATGCTTAACAGGTACAAATAGAATTAATGAACTAGAAGAGAGGCTTCTGGTCAAGATGGAAGTGTAGATAGACATGCTCACCCCCTTGTGCAACCACAAGAAGAATTACAACTAACTGCAAAACAAATAACACCCAGAACTGCCAGAGAATCAAACTGCATGGAAGTCCAACAACCAAGAATTTAAATAAGCCACACTCATCCAGATGGGTAGGAGGGGTGGAGACGCGGAGTCCTGGGGAGGGGGGAGGTAGGTGAGGAGAAGTGGTGTGGCACAGAAAGGTGAGAGGCAGCAGCTGCAGTGGCAGCGGAATGAGGGGTCCCATCACATGTGGTGGATAAAAATTGGGAGGGATACCTTGGGAGTAAGCAATCCCAGCCCCAGGCCAGATCACAAAGCCCAGGGTTCCAGTACCAGAAAGATAAAGCCCCATAACTTCTGGCTGTAAAAACCAGGAGGGGTTAGGGGAGTGGGAAAAAACTGCTGTTTTCTCAGGAGAGTCTGTTTCTCAGGAGAGTCTGCACAGACTTAGAATGTACACAAACCCAGTCACTTTGGGATTCACTACCAGGGCAACAGATGGAGGGTGCCAGTCACATACAGGAAGTAGGTGAAGTATCAGGAAATGGGGCAAGTGCTGGGAAAAACCCCAGAAGCCAGGCAGCAGCACTATCCCCTCTCTATACCCCTCCCCCCACAGAGCCACAAAGCAGTGAAGTGGGTTGCCCCACCTTGGAAAATACCTAAGGCTCTGCCCCATACAACTTAACAGTTACACTAAGACAGGGAGTCAGAGCAGCTCTACCTATTACACAGAAACAAACACAGGGAGGCTTCCAAATTGAGGAGACAAAGAAATATGGTCAAATCAAAGGAAAGGAAAAAAAAAAAAAAAAAACAGAAAAAGAACTAAACGAAACAGATAGTGCCAACCTTGTCAGATACAGACTTCAAAACACTGGTGATAAGAATGCTTGGAGAACTCATTCAGTATGGCAACAACATAAAGGAAGAAATGAAGTTTACACTAAGTGAAATAAAGAAAAACCCACAGGGAACCAACAGTGAAGGAAAGGAAGCTGGATTCAAATCAATAATTTGGAAATAACAAAAAGTAAACATTCCACCAGAATAGAAAGAAGAAACAAGAGTTCAAAAAAATGAAGTGAGTATAAGAAGACTCTGGGACATCTCCAAAAGAGCCAGTACCTGAATCATAGGGATGCCAGAAGGAGAAGAGGGAGAGCAAGACACTGAAAACTTATTTGAAAAAATAATGAAAGAAAACCTCCCTAATTTGGAAAAAAAGGAAATAGACATACAAGGCCGGGAAGCACAGAATCCCAAACAAGTTGGACCCAAAGAGAAACACAAAAACACCTTGTAATTCAAATGCCAGAGGTTAAAGATAAAGAGAGAATCTTAAAAGCAGTAAGAGAAAAGCCTACAAAGGAGTTCCCATAAGACTATCAGCTAATTTCTCAAAAGTCACTTTTGCAGGCAAGAAGGGACTGGCAAGAAGTATTCCAAATGATGAAAAGCAAGGACCTATAACCTAGATTACTCTATCCAGCAAAGCTATTGTTTAGAATGGAAGGGTAGATAAAGTGCTTCCCAGACAAGCTAAAGGAGTTCATCATCACCAAACCATTACTACATGAACTGTTACAGGGACTTATTTAAGAAAAAGAAGATCAAAACTATGAACATTAAAATGACAACAAACTCACAACTATCAACAACTAAATCTAAAAAAACAAAACAAAAAACAAATAAACTAAGCAAACAACCAGAATAGGAATGGATTCATAGACATAGAGATTATCTGGAGGATTATTAGCTGGGAGGAGGAAGGGAGAGAAATGGGCAAAGGGAGCAGGGATTAAGAAGCATATTCGGTTGGTACAAAATAGAAAGGGGGATGTTAAGAATAATATAAGAAATGGAGAAGCCTAAGAACTTACATGCACAACCCATGGACATGACCTAAGGGAGGGGATTGCTGGAGGGAAGGGGGTATCAGGTGGAGGGGGGGCAAAGAGGGAAAAATTGGGACAACTGTAATAGTATAATCAATAAAATATATTTAAAAAATGAAATAGAAGATAGACCTAAGAAATTATTCCAGTACAAGTGTAACATAAAAATATATACATATTAAAAATATGAAATATGAAAGGAATGCTAAGAAACTAGAAAGTTAAGATAAAGTCAAACACATATCTAATAGGAATTCTAGGAGGAGAGAATGGAGAGGATGAAGAAGGACTAATATCCAAAGAGATAATGGATGAGAACTTTCCAGAACTGAAGAAAGAAGTGATCAGATTTATCAATCACACCAAACCTCAAGCAGGATTTTTTTTTAAAAAGTCATAAGTTACACATCTTAGTGAAATGAAAAATATCCCAAATGAAAAGTAAATCTTCAAAACTACTGGAAAAGGAAAACAAGAACATTAGCAGTTAGAATGACAGAGTTCCCCTCAGCAACAATAGGTAGATAATGAACTAATATATTTAACATGTGAAGGAAAATGACTATCCACCTTGAAATCCATGTAGTACTAAACTGTGATTACAATGAAGGCCGAAAAGCTCATGTGCAAAGGATAGAAACCATCAGATCAGACTTTTTTGTTGTTGTTGGTCAACTTTATCGCAACATATTTTATGTACATAAAGTGCATCTGATAGAGTAGGCAGTTAGACAGGCATGAGCAGAGCAGGATCAACAGGCCAGGTACAGAAATGTCACCTGGGTGCACAGTTAGGGTACCTGACAATGAGCAAGACTAGAGAAAACAACTTTTATAAACTAGGACCTCATCCCCTGGTGACCTTTCCTCCTCTAGCATGAGGTTTAGATCCCCTTAGAGGAGGAACAGGAGGCTGGAGAACAGCCCCATTTAACTCCCAAATAAGCCCGTGTATGACTACTCCCTTAAGCATTTAGCCTGCAGGATGATAAGTTTCTGACCCGCATCAAACAATCTTAGGAACAAAGCCTCAGGTCTGTTTGCCATGGAGACAAAATGTCTAGCTCTCAGCTATCTTTCAGCTCCAGGCCCAGACAAGCAGCAAAATCAAATGAAGAAATGCCGTGGCTGAGGTCAGGACGAGATGAAATGACTAATGACATCCCTAACCTAGCGCTGACCAGTCTGTAGAGACCAGAATCTTCCCCTGAGAAAAGGACCCAGTGCACCCACACTCACTCTCTAGAACACACCTGCAGGTTCTTTCTCAGGTGCCTACCTTTTCTTTCTTTCTCCTAAGCCCCAAGGGCCCTCCTTTTGCCTCTGTAACTTGTTTCCTGAGTTCATGCAGCCCAGCTGGTTCTCTTCTTCTACGTCTGTGACTTTCTAGATAAACTTTCATTAGAATTTTGGCTCTGCATTCTTTCTTAGACAAATCAAGGACTGAGGCCTAACACATAGCCACTAACACATCCATTTTAAGAGGATAGTTTGATGAGTTTCCACAAATAAATACAGCCCTGTAACTACTACCACAATCAAGGTACAGATTTTCCTCACCAGGAGATGTTTCCTTGTGCCAGTTTCTCCACCTGGCTCTTGTCCCCTAGCAACCACTGATCTACTTTCAATTATTATAAATTAAATTTATTTATTTTTCCCTAGGGTTCTGTTAATTGAGTTATATTGCATACGATCTTTGTGCCTGGCTTCTTTCACTCAGCTTAATGTTTTTCAGATTCCTCCATGTCATGTGTATCACTAGTTCATATTTTTAAATTCCATTCTACAGAAAAAAAAACAAAAACTGAACAACATCGATTATGGCAAAAGCAAAGTTAAGTCAGAATGTACTCCTAGGGTTAAAGAGGAACTGTACATAATGATAAAAGCAAATTACACCGAGAGAAAAGCAAGTGTGAATTTTCATGCTTCTAACAATAGAATTACAAAGCATTTAAAGTAAAAACTGACAAAATTACAAGCAGTTGTTTAAATACTCAACATCATAGTATAATTTTAAAAAATACTTCTCTTAGAACTGGATAGATCAAGCAGTCAGAAATGAGTAAGGTTATAGAAGATGGGGGGGAGAGGAGGTGTTGAAATTTACAATAAGGTGGTGGTCAGTGGAGGCTTCGCTGAGAAAGGCATCAGTTAGCTGAAAGGCCTCTTACACTGCCCCATGGTCATATGGCAAAGCATAACCGCCTAGCTCCACTGCACATGGAGCTGATGTGAAGGGGTTAACACTATCAGCTGTTTTGTAGGACACTGGCGACCATGCTTCTGGGGAAGATTTAAAAACTGAAGTGGTATGCTTATTCCTTTTCCATGAAATAAAGACAAAAATAACAATAGCAATAAATAACATTACCTGAATACTCAGCCTGTATCAGGCAATATGCTAAACACTGTACATTCATTATCTCTTTTACTTGCATCAACTTTTGGGTTCACAGAAAGGGAAACTGAGACTCAAAGAAGTGGCTCCTGAATAGCAACATCACGACTAGAATGTGTGTCTAACTCTAGAATCAGTACTTACCACTACCAGACTACATTGTGACAACCCAGAACTGAGAGTTCAAAGACTTTCACCATTAACTGCCTCTGCTTCTGACAGCATAGTGCATTTCTGACCTGAATCCCTACTAAAGTACAGGGCAGTTCATTCTTATTCAAAGACTCAGCTGCTTATTTCTCATGTAAAACATCCCATCTGCGGAGAAGCAAGACAAGCATTTTTTTTTTTTTTTTTTTTTTTTTTTTTTCAGTCAGCCTGGGGCTGGCCCAGGGCTGGAAGTGAGAGGCAGCGGGGTGCCCAGGCCCTGGCTGACAATCAAATGTTGGAGATCAGAGCTGGGGAACGGCATGCAGATCCAGCATATCAAAGCAGTGAAGAAAGGCCTGAAAACAGGCAGCTCAGAGTAGCCCCAGCTCCCTGCCATACGTGGGAAACGGCAGTGGTCCTTAGGTAACCACTGCCTGATTGCCCACAATCATCACAGACAACGCCTTGCATTGCTTTTGCATGGATCTTTGCTGCCTGTGACCTCAATTCTTACCTTATCCCTGATCATCTTGCAAAATAATTAATAATAATAATAATGTTTTTAATTCAAGACATACTCAAGGACTCATGGATTTTAGAAAGCTGTAAAAACTGAAACTTGAATGAATCCCACATGTTTATATGATACCTAAATTTAGGTTTATGAAATTGACCCTTTCCATAATCTCAATTATGCCTTACACAAGAGAATATAAATAACTCATTGGTATTCTGCAGAGAGCTTGTCGTTTTCTGCAGAAAGACTATGAGGAGATAAAATGTTGAGAAGAATCAAATAAAAAAACCTTGGAATATAAACATCATCTGAGCTTTTAACAAACACTGCGTATGTTAGCCACCTAGTATAAGGTCTGCCATGTGGTTGGTGCTAAATAAATGTTTAATGACAACAATAAATAATTATGACACTTCTGAGGGCTTGGAGCAATATTATTCAATTAAGCAAAATGAGTGCTTTACTGTATTTACATGAACAAAATTAAGGAACTGATGAGCAATTGTTAAGTGAATTTAATCATCATGGATCATCAATTGCCTAGGTTCAAATCCCTAATCTTCTGTGTAACCTCAGGCATATCACTTGACCTCTCTGTGCCCCAGTCTTCTCTGTGAAGTGGGCACTATGAGGTTATATCCTTCTAAAGTAGTTATGAGGACTACATTTAATTATAAATGTAACTACATGGCACAGTGCCTAGCATGCAGAGACCACTTGGCTCTTGCCTTTATTATTATTTCTTTAGGCTACTTCCTCTACTGCTTTCTTTGTGAATAAAATGTAACCATAACAACTTCAAAAAGATTTTCTTAACTAGAGGTTTCTAAATACCTAAACACAAAACTGCACATCAAAGCTGGCTTTCTTTCCATGGTTATGTGATGGTTAGTGTGGCCCAGTGTTACAGAAAACACTGAACTTTTAGTCTTTCTTCTCTTCAAAAAACACACCTGTCCTTAATGAAAACAGGAAACTTGCATTTTAATTAATAGCTTCAGAAATATGCCCCTATTAGGCACCATTTTAAATCAAAATAGTTGCATATAGAAGAAATGTTCCCATCGGCTGTGGGCTAAAAACACCTTTGGCTTTAGTATTAGGACTAGAGAGAAGGTTTTTATGAGGGAAGACTTTATCTATTACTGTAGTTCAGGTGCTTGGCCCATGCTAAGAACTTGATAAGAGAATATGTATGAGAGTACCTACTTGATTTCTCTCTGGTATACCAAGTTGTTCTCTCTGACTTCATCCTCCAAAGATCGTGTGGTGTAATAGAAAGAATCTAAATCAAATAGACCCGGATTCAAATCCTCAACCTCTTACTAGACTGTGATCTTCAGGGAGATAATCTTTCTTAATTAAGGGGCAGTTTTCCATCTGTAATGGAGCAACCTCTGTAGGATTATTATAAGAAATGAAGACAACAATGTAAAAATTTCCTGGATCTAATAGCACTCAATCTATTCTTTAATAGATTTCCCTAAGGTTTTATCATCAACGGACCCACCCAACATTTAGCTGATTCTAATTAAATCAGACAATACTACTTCCTCTTCCTCACATTTCTTCCATCTTTGTGCGTGAATGCAGAATAGTTTAGCATAATGAGCTTACATTCTGGAAACAGACAGATCTGGGTTCAGAACTATCTCTGACATGTAGGAAGAGAGTTTACTTCAAAGAAGGCAAAGATAGAAAAAAAGATCCTGACCCGCCATTCACTAGTTCAGTGACTTTAGACAAGGATTTAATGTCTCAGCCTCAATTTCTTAAATGGAGATGAGAGTAATAACTCTAACCCATAAGGTTGTTAGAACAATTAAATAACAGCTCAGAGCTTTTTCTGATCATCTCCCACAGAGAATCAAGTGTAGGGAGCATCTACCATAGAAGGTAATCGATAATGGCAGATGAATAAATGATTGAATTGATAAATAAAAGAGAAGAAAGGAGAAGAGAAAGAGGGAAGGAAAAGGGGGTGGGGGGGAAGAAGAGAAGAAGGCAGGCAGGCAGGAGAAAGATTGAAAGGGACAGAAAAGAAAATGTACCCTACAGATATTTCAGGATGTAAGAACCTTATACTGAGCTTTTGATTTTAATACATGGGGTAGTCAAATCTTTAGATCTTGAGGGCATATCCTGGAGGAAGCCATTTGTAAAAATTAACTCTACCTATATGACTGTCATCTCATCCTTCCCAGGTCTCATTAAGTATCTAGAATACCTTGGAAAAGCACCAAATACCAAATCATAAAAAGTGGGAGAAAAATTTCCCAAAACAAAACAATTGTTTTATATCTTCCCAAGCATCTGTTTCTGCAGACTAAAGTAGTTCATGCAAAACATAGTTCATATAATTCAAATAGTTAAATGAAACAAATATTAAACAAGTAACAGAGTAGCAAATAACAAATCTCTTCAGATTTCATTGCCATTGTTCTAAACCTTCAATAAGATAGAAACGTTCTTGTACTCAAATTGGCAGCAAAATTAAGAATACATTTCCAGTTTTCTTAGAAAGAATTATTTGGAGAAAATATTATTTGAGTATTTTTTAAATCATAGAAGAGCAAAACATACAGTTAATATTATTTGTTCTTTAATAAAAATAACAACAAAAAATATTGAAATCAATTAAACATTTTCCATATGGAGGTAACAGCCAAAACGCAATGAAAATAGTCTATTTTAAGCATAGTTTTTATTTTTTCTTAAATGTATCAGACATAAATTTCACAGGTCATAATTAACTCCCAGTGTCCATATCATCATTAATTTTTAATCAAAGCAGAGCTGCTGCGAGTGCTATTGGTATTTCACCAAGGTTAGTAGGGGGTTGTTTTCAGGCTCAGAAACTTAATTTGTTCTGTAGAACAGAGACTGATTCCTAAAAGGATGGCCAGATGTACCCTGTATTCCCAGCTAATTACCTACAGGTGATGGGGACCAAATTCTGTGTTTTGACTCAAAAAAAAAAAAAAAAAATCTAGTTTCACAGATAATTACACCTTTATACAGACTAGGGATTTGAGGTTTTATATTCTTGGTGGTGTTAGACTTAGAAGGTATATATTATTAAAAAACATTTCCTCTATATGTAGAAAGGGAATTCTCCACAATCAATTTACCACCCTTATGCTCATAAATGTATGTTTACAGAAGATTCCCCAGCTAGCATGGTAACATTGCACTGGGGAGAAAATGTGATATAAGTTTAAAGAACTTTTCTGACATAAAATCACCAGATGAGGAAATAATTTCAGTGCGCGTTTAGGAAGGCCCCAGGCAAGTTATTCTCCAATTCAACAACAAATAACACAAGGCAAAATCAGAGGATGAATATTCTATTTCAAACCAGGTGCATATTCCTAGTAAAAGCAAGAAACCACACTACAGAAAAAATTCTTTAGGTTTCATACTTCATAAAAGACATAAATTGGTCATTTAGATTTAAATATATATATATATATATTTCAAAATAATTTTTTTTGGAAAACAACACATTTATTACATCTAATAAAATGTCTAATAATAAAAGATGAGATATGTCTAATGCAACCAAATATAAATAAAAGCCAAACTGTTTTTTAACGTATTTTATGATATTTATATACAAATACACACAGATATATGTCTTAAAGATACATGTACTTTAAAATATTTGTAAAGTCTTCTGGTCAAGATGGCAGCATGGGCAGACATGGCTTACCTCTTGACACAACCACATCAAAATTACAACTAAAATATAGAACAACCATCACTCAGAACCATCAGAAATCGAGTTGGATGGAAATCTGATAATGATGGAATTTTAAAAAACCACATCCATGCAGACTGGTAGGAGAGGCACAAACATGGAATGAGCTGGTATCACACCCATGTGTGGTGGATAAAAATTCACAAGGGGTATCTCAGGAGCAAGGAGTCTCAGCCCTACACCAGGCTCCCCAGCCCAGAGTCCCAGTGCCAGGAAGATAAGTCCCCACAGCTTCTGGATGCAAATACCACTCGGGATTGAGTTAGTGGAAAAAACTGCTAGAACCCCAAGCAGTTTCTCTTAAAGAACTCACACACATGAACTCACCTACTCAGACTCACTCCTTTTGAGCTCCAGCACCAGGGTAGCAACTTGAAAGGAACGAGTGGTATATAGGGAGAAACTGAAGTGTCTGGAATCAAGGCGAGCAGAGGCCATTGTCCCTTTTCTGAACCCTCTCACCACAGAACTGGCAAGCTGGTGTCATATCTGAGACTCCACCAACCTGGCTAACACTGTTTGACCTGTCTAGGAGATCCCAGAGACTCTGACCCACTCAAGCTGCTTTTCCATATGAATGGCTGGTCTTGGCTCATGCTGCACAACTTCCTAAATCCTATCAAACAATCAACAGCTGGCCTCAGTGAGCTCCAGGCCCGGCACTAGCAGCAGCCAGCCTAGATTCACAGCTTGGCTTCACCTTGGAATCTCTAAGCCCAGCACAGATAGCAGCTATCTCACACTGCTTTATAGCTCAGGCTGGGTGCCTCGTGCAAAACACAGGTGGGGGCTGACCTTGGCCTGCACCACCCAGGAAACCCCAAGACCTGTGCACCCAGTGGACAGCTATAGACCATGTTGGGGCAAGACCATCCTGCCCCTGCACAGCTAATCCTCCACAGAGGGTGGAGGTTGGTGGTCAGTGGTCACAGTCAGTCCTTGCAGCTGAATGGCCTATGTAAATCCCTCCCATTGATCTGCCAAGAACAACTAAGCCTCAACTACAAGAGAAGGATGTACTCAAACCACACAAAGAGCACACCTTAAGTACCCAGCTTGGGTGATAGGGGAGGCTGTACCACTGAATCCCACAGGACACCTACTATATGAGGCCACACTACCAAGACACAGTCAAAGCAGCTCTACTTAATACATAGAAACAAATACAAGGAGGCTGCCAAAATGAGGAGACAAAGAAACATGACCCAGAAGAAAGAACATATTAAAACTAAAATAAAAATAAAAAAAAAGAACTAAACAAAATGTATGGATGCAGAATTCAAAACACTGATTATAAGTGGGCTCAAGGAACTTAATGAGGACCTCAGAAAGGAAGGATACACTAATTGAAATAAAGAACATTTCCCAGGGAAACAACAGTAGAGTGGATGAAGCTGAGAATCAAATCAATGATTTGGAACATAAGGAAGCAAAAAACAACCAACCAGAACAACAAGAAGAAAAAGAATCCAGAAAAATGAGGATAGTATAAGTAGCCTCTGGGGCAGCTTCAAGAGGCCCAACATTTGCATCATAGGGGTGCCAGAAGGAGAAGAGAAAGAGCAAGAAATTGAAAATTTATTTAAAAAAATAATGAAAGAAAACTTCCCTCATTTGGTCAGAGAAATAGACATGCAAGTTCAGGAAGCACAGAGAGTCGCAAACAAGATGGATGCAAAGAGGCCCATGCCAAGACACATCATAATTAAAATGCCAAAAGGTAAAGATAAAAAGAGAATTTTAAAAGTATCAAGAGAAAAAAGTTAGTTACCAATAGGGGAGTTTTCATAAGACTGTCAGCTGATTTCTCCAAAGAAACTTAGCAAGCTAGAAGGAATTGGCAAGAAATATTCAAAGTCATGAAAAGTAGGGACCTACAGCCAAGATTGCTCTACCCAGCAAACATCATTTAGAATCAAAGGGCAGATAAAGAGCTTCCCAGACAAGAAAAAAACTAAGCGAGTTCATCATCACCAAACCATTATTATATGAAATGTTAAAAGGACTTATTTAAGAAAAAGAAGACCAAAACTATGAACAATAAAATGGCAATAAATACATATCTATCAATAACTGAATCTTAAAAACAAACTAAACAAACAAGAAGAACAGAGACAGAATCATGGGTATGGAGAGCATTTCATTGGTTACCAGATGGGAGGGGGTTAGGGGAGAATGGGTGAAGAGGTGAGAGAATTAAGAAGTACAAACAGGTAGTTACAGAATAGCCATGGGGATGTAAAGGACAGTATAAGAAAGGGAGTAGTCAAAGAACTTAACAGGTGTGACCCATGGATGTGAACAATGGTAGAGGGATTGCCTGAGGATGTGGGGGGTGATGGGTAGAGGGGGAAAAAGAGGAAAAAATCAGGACAACTGTAATGGCATAATCAATAAAATATAATTTAAAAAAATAGAAAATAAATAAAATAGAATATTTGTAAAATATGTAAAGATATATACCTTGTACCCCTTAAAATATATATATAACTTATATGCCTTAAATGTATAGACTTAAACTTTAAAATATACTTAAAAATAAATAAATATATACCTTATATACCTTAAATATGTAAACCTTAAATAGTATATATAATATATATTAAATAAATATTTTAAGCAGCTTAAAATATTTTTAAACAGCTTGGCTTTTATATACACACACAACTATTTTCTAGGATAAAAGTATTAGTAGTATTAGTGATAATTTCAATTTTTTATATTATCTATTTTTCAAATTCATAAGATAAACATGTATTGTTTTATAATTAATTTTTAATATTGTCAGCCTTAAAATTTTTAACTTATTAACACCCTTATTTGACAAATTTGAGGTGTGCTAGAAAATAAAGGAATTTGGTTACCAATAAGCTACACAATTAAAATTAGTTTCCTCACTTAATCACACCTCCCACTATCACACCCTCCATAATAGAGCAGTAAATATTCAATAAATGACTTATAAGTGCTTATACAATGGGTACACCTTTCTAAGGGCTCCAAGAATAGATCTAGTTGAGCAAGTTCAGCCCAATAAAAACAGCACAGATGAGATTTATTGTGAATCACTCTAAGGGATTGTATGGTTTAAATTAAGTTCAGAATTCAATGCAACTTTAATATAACCACAACTCAAATAGCATTGATTGAAAAACCACTAGAGTCCAGGGTTTATTAAATGAAATGCCCAATTCTACCCATCACTCTCAGCTCTCCCTCCAGCTCCATTACTCCCCACGATTTCAGGTAGCTGGGTCACTCCCTGCACGGACATAGAAGCCATTAAATAATGGGAGACACAGACATCTTTCGCAGCTTAAAATATCACCTCCATTGTCCTGCGAAGATGCTTGAACTTCCTACTATTCATGACTCCTAGCCGAGACATTAACACCAGAAAACAAAGAAACAAGGTTTTTAACAGTGGAGAATGATGTCGGATGACTTACTAGAATCAGTGAACAAAGTTAACAAATGCAGAGAGTGGGAAAGAAGGACATACATTCAGGTAGATGGAGTAGTACCTAAGTTTAGGGAAAGGCGAGGCACTTCTGGAAAGCCATGTGGAAGACGCTAATAGTGAGCCTAATCTGACACATTTCATTGTTAGAGGATGACAATTCATTGAAGACTCCAGTCCAGAAAATAACACAATCACAGGGGTGTTTAAGCAGAGGATGGATTGGAGCAAAAATGGCTAAAGGTAAGAACACGCAGAGATGCTAGTCAGTGGTTCAAGCAAGATGTGATGAGGACATGAACAAAGGCATAGCTGGGGGGAATGGAGGGCATGGATCAAGGGTAAAAGAGGATTCAGATATGACTTCAGGAAGGAAAAAGATCAAGGAGAGGTTTTAATGAAAAAAGGGATGCCTGAGTATGCTTTAGGCTATAGGGAAGAAGCTGCTGAAAAGGAACAAATTGAACCAAAACGTGGGGGAAGAAGAGGATCAAGAGGAAGAAAAAAAATTTTTTTATGAGCATTTACTATGTGTCAGACCAAGGCAAGGTATATATGTACTCTCTGAAAGCAAAATCTGTATCTCTTTCATCTTGTTATTTTCAGTACTTCACTTCATACTTAGTAGGCACTCAGTAAATGTTGAATGAATGGCCCAGAGGAAAGATGAAGGATTAGCCTTGGTGAGATAAAAGGGCACTTATTCAAAGACAGAAGTAAATGAAAAGAGTGCCATAGGAATGGGGGAGCAAGCCCTGATGGCTTAGAAAAGTGAGAGTCAAGGTCATTTGTTTAGATGAAGGAAAATGATGTGGGTTGTGGGAGTGATGGGATTAAGGATCAAAAAACAGAAAAAGATTTCAACAGCTATTGTAAATAGTGAAATAAGGTTTCTTCCAGACATAAATAAAAGTGTCCAAATAGCAGTGAGGGACTAGGTAATGTTAACATGACCCTGTGGGTCCTTATTTTCTGACTTTCACTCCCTAAACCATGATTAAAGTTAGAGAAAGCCAGATAGAGGTCATTCAGGTCTTCTGACCCTACTTAATTCCTGGTGTAAAATGTTACCATGTGTTTGTCACATTATTTTGAGTTATCTGTTTGGATGTCTGCCAATACACAAACATCTTCTCAAAGATAGAACTTATGTGCATTTTTGTCCCTAGTATGGTGCCCAGAACATAATCAGTGCTCAGTAATATTGATGGAACTGTGACCCAAGGACTGTACACCAACCAATGGGAACAATAAAAGTTCAATGCTAAGCAACAGACTCTGGGGCAGGAGGTAGTGTATCAGCATAAAGTACATAATAGACAATATATAAAATAAAAACAGAATAAATTGAGTAGATTGTAAGAACAACAGAAAAGGGAGATGGCTTCAAGGAACATAATGACAGGGTAAAGTGTCTAAAAATGTCATTTAATTAATCACATAACATGAAGGCCAGAAACAGGGCAGTTCCAGGGTTTGTGCAATGGCTCACCAAGTCTTGGACCCAGCATTTTTCATATTTTTTGCTCAGATTTCAGCACATCATCAGCATTCACTCTTCTTGGTTGTAAAATAGCTACTGAAGTTGTAGGCATTATATTCCAATATAACAAGTTCTGGCCAAAACAAAAGGGAGAGAGATTTATTTTTTGTGGTTAATAAGAAAAACCTTTTCTAGAGCTCATGTGCTGAGCTCAACTGCAATTGGTCACATTAGGGTCATGTGTCTCTGCCTTTGCTGCAATGTGGGTTGGGAAACCTTGTACATTTCTAATTTATATACTGGAGAAATCTGCACTTGGAACGTGGGGACCTGCAGATACAAAGATTGGAATAAGAGGATTTCGCCATGGTATAAGGACAGTTTTTGGCAGCAAATAATTTACCCAAGTAAGACTGGCTTACAAAATAGAAAAATTTATTGTCTCATAAACAGAAGGCCTACAGGTAGGTAGGGAGCTTTGCATTAATTTTCTCCTCATGATTGCTGCCACAGGCCAGGGCATCACAGGGAGTTTCTGCATTTCTAATTAGCCAGGGTTGCATCACATGACCATGAGTAAACCAATCTGTAGCAAGAAGAACAGGATTACCATGCTTGGTTTGACTAATTACTATTCCCCTTTAGGTTGTGGAGAGTCAAACTTTCCTCAATATAAAGAAAGATTAATGTTTGACAAAATCTGAGCTCTCCCACAAAAGGAAAAACGGCAAGTGCTGGGAAGGCAATATGCACGCAGTCACCAAAGAAGGAACCTGTCAACAAAACAGTCAGAGGAAACCCCATAGATTTCTTGAGGGAGGGAAGCATGAAGAAAAAAGAGCCAGAGACACTGAATGAAGCCAACCCTCCAGGCCATTCTACCTTGAAATTCCAGTTATGTTGATATATTTTCTGACTGTTTAATCTTGTCAGAGTCAGGTGTTTGTTTGTTTCTTTGTTTTTTTCATAACATATAGCCCAGAGCATCCTAACTAGTGAAGTGGAAGAGGCAGGATTCAAACTTAGGTCTGTCTGAACCACATCTGGCTACTGAATCTTCAGTCTGCATCGCAACAACTATGCCAGACTATGTCTCCAGAATAAGTCTCTATAACCTAAAAGAAAAATGAGATAGTGGCCAACTGACTTTATGCACTTAATTGCCAGTACCCCACCCAATTGTCCCCTTCAGGTTATAGGAGGGAATGAAGGTCAGCCAGGGCTATGAACTTCCAGGCCCTTTCCCCTCACATCTGGATCTTGCTTTCAGTCTCTGTCAATGGCTTTTCCCATTTCCTGTCTCATGTTTCCCCATATAGCCTGTACACAAATCAGGCTTTACTTTGGAGAAAACTAAAATAAAATAGTCAGGTAGTGACAAGAATACTTAAGAAAAATAAAGCAGAGAAATTTGGTGGAAAGGAAGACAGTAAACCATTTTATCATGCTCCTGGGGAAAATTTTAAGTCTTGATGTCAGTAAACTATGGTGAGAAAAAAAAAGTCATGCAATCGTAAATATTTTATTCAACCCATTCAGCCAATCTATACTGAATACTTATTCTGTGCCATACACTTTACTAAGCTCTGAGAATACAATAGGGAGCAAAACTGAAAGTCTCTGCTTTTTTGGCACTTGCAAACTTGTCTAGAAGACAGACATTGAAAAAGTAATCACACAAATAATAGTCTTACAAATATAAATACAATGGCCATGAAGGAGAGGTATGTGGTGTGCAGTTTAAAACAGAAGTTATTGCAATATACAGTGGGACAGTGGAATGGGCCAAAGTAACAGAAGATATAGATGATTTTAATTACCTTGCAAGGGGAAGAGTGTTCAGATAGTGTAACTGGCCTGCTTGAATATTGTCTAGTACATCAGACATGTACATGTCTATTATATTAGACATAAATGAAAACTAATAAATTATACTAAACCATCCAGGTAATCAGATTAGACTCACATGTCTGTCTAGCTCTCTTACGTAAATACTAAGATGCTTCCACCCCCATAGAGTTAGAAAGCATTACAATGAATAGAGAGTCCAGAATCTTCTAAATTGAAAGTGGGATCTTGTCTTCACATGGCTAGGCACTTGCAACAGGGAGAAAAAAAATGAGATTTTTATTCTGTTTTGTCTTTAATGTACTATAAAATTTCAGACAAAAGAAAAGCTATAAAAATAATACTCGTGTACTTACTACTCAACTTAAGAAATAAAATATTTCCTATATAATTTAAAGTTTAAAGTACCATGTGCCTTTCCCTCCAATCACATTCCCTTCCCAGAGGTACAATTACCATAAATGTAATTACCATCCCCATGAGTTTTTTAAAACTTACTGTATAAATATATGTATCCTTAAAGAATAGCATCATTATATATGGTCCTATACTTTATATTGACAAAATCATATTGTATATATTCTTCTGCAACCTGCTTGTTCTGCTTATTATTATACATGTATGATCTATAATATTTATGTGAATGTATGTAGATCTTACTTGTTAATTTTTATTACTGTATAATATTCCAAAATATTTATTCATTCTCCTTCTGATGAAAATTTAGCATGTTTCAATTTGAATCCTTCTATGCACAAGCATGGTATGTTTCTCCTCTCAAAATAACTTAATTTTGAAGGGAGAAGGGAGGAAAGAAGAAGAAGGGTCTAGTCAAGGAACTAGTATAAATGACCATGGACATGGACAACGGGGTAACAGGGTGGGGATGGACTGAGGGAGAAGGGGTGGGCAGAGTGGGGGGAAAAGTGGGACAACTGTAATAGAAAAAAAGACAACAAATAAATTTTAAAAGAGAACATTTGCACTGAAAAAATAAAAAATAAATAACTAAATTTTAACTTCTTCAAATTTGCTTCAGAAATGTTCTATGGATTTTTGTGTAGTATCACAGAATGAGCTCTCAACTGGTATATCAGAAAGCTAGTACTGAAATTCCACATGCTTAATGTGTCACATATGTGTGAATATTTTGTCTGAGTATAGGGGAAATGGATCTGTGGAGTACATCTTTCAAATGATTATTTTCTTTGCTACCAATGACATTATTAAAAGAGCATGCAAGTATGATTACCTTGTAGACTTAGGAGAAGAAATGTGAGAAGCTTTTGTTCCTATATGGACACAAAGACATGTCAGGAAAAGGCTATCTTTATTTTAATTGATAACACATCTTTCTTCTAGAAGTACTCTAACACTATGCAATTGAATTCATTCTAAAAGCACTCCTGAGAGATAGAGGTGTTTTTAGCTCAATTTAATAAGTGACACTAAAGTTGGTTGGATCAGCCAAGATCACTCAGACAAGTTTTCATTCTTTCTCAAAATGACATATACTCAACTAAGCTGTCTCATCCAGCTTTTGTCTTTGATAGAATAGGTAAAGCCCACATTATTTTATATTCTGGCACCAGAAAAGCTACTTCAGCAACTGAATCAACCAAGGCTCCAAATCCCCTTGGACAGTTTTATCAGATATGGTCCATTTGGCTGGCATAAAAGAAACTCAATTGTGTAACAATTGGAAAATTTATTATCTCATAAAGAAAGAAATCTAGAGGCAGTTAGTTGATTTAGTGGCTTATCACTATCATCAAAGACCAAAGTTCTCTTCAACTCTGCTGTGCCTTTTCAATACCAGCACCATCCTCAGGCTGGTAGCAAATTGGCTGCAGCTGCTCCAGGCATCACATCCATACACAATGACATTGAGAGGAATAGAGAAATACATCTTCATATAACTCTCTCTCAGAAATGTGCTTCAGAACCCCTTTCCCACCCACACAACGTAGAGTTGCCCCTAGATCCACAGAGCTGAGTCACATGTTCATCACTGACCCAAATATTAGTGATGGAAATGACAATCAGTCCTAGAGCTGGTTTGGACTCTATCAGCCAACACGACTTCATGGGGTCTCCTGACTTATGACTCCATGGGGGAGAAGGAGATACCCCAACAAAATCAAAGCTCTAATAAAATGGGAGAAGAGGAAAGGATCAAAGGTGGGTACCCAACAATGTCCATTAGAGTCAGTCCTCTTCAACTCCCTATTTGTACACTAAGGGTAGATTTTAAAACCAAGGAAGTAAATTTCAGCTCCCTCTAGCCCCAAGAAAGATTTTTACAAACTCCAGATCCAACCTCCCCCAAAATACCCTATCTCAAGCTCCTAAATCCTGTTGACTTCTGAGCCATAACTTCTATGGTTTGAATGTCTGTGTCTCTCCAAAATTCATATGTTGAAAACCTAATGTCCAATGTGATGAAATTAGGAGGTGGGACCTTTGGGAGGTAATTAGTGCCTTTAGAGAAGAGGCCCAAGAGAGCCCTCTAGCCCCCTTCACCATATGAGGACACAAGGAGAAGGCACCATCTATGAACCAAAAAGTAGGTCCTCACCAGACCCCAAATCTGCTGGTACTTTGGTCCTGAATCCCCAGCCTCAGGAACTGTGAGAAATAAATTTTAGTCCCTGGTGTTTAGTTATAGCAGCCCAAACAGACTAAGAGAACATCTTTAATCACCAAAGGTGGTCATCAATATTTGGTTACTCATGCTCCAAAATAAAGATGAACCTGGGCCTGAGTAGCAGAGTTGATTAACACTAAGAATGACTGTTTAATGTACAGTTTAGCTGCATTCTCATTTGGGGACTTAAGCACATTGAATCTAATGTTAAATGGCAAACTAATATTCAGCATTTGCTTGAGGAACTCTCTAATGTTCAGTGTAAATTTTAAAGTATATGGAATTAAATTAAATTACTAGAAACACTTTCTTTCATTTCCCTCCTGCTTATCCCCCAAGTATATACTGCTTAGTTTCCAGACCAACTTAGAAAAAATAAATGAGACTTTAGATAAGTATTTTAGATTAACTTGAATATTAGCTACTTTCTTCTTTTTTATTTTATTTTTTGAGTGACAGCTATCTATTTGCCAAATGCTATAAATAGAACAAATCCAGACACTTTACTGATGTAACACTTCACATAAGTGCTTTTTTCAAATTCACATGTTCTTAAAAATAAGATTTTTAAATGCTGCCAATACATCTGAAGATGCCAGTCTAATTTAGACAGAAATGTAAAAGTCTGCTTCCACTGGTCTGAGGCAACTGTTAAAAACAAGATGGCATTCAGAAAATCTAATGATGAAGCTCCAATCAGGAACACTGTCAAATCTTCCCTACTCTTTCTAGTCCCAGATTTAGATGCCTGCTAACTAAACTACAACTCAGGTCTTTAAATTATAAGGGACCTTCAAAGTTGCAAAAAGTTTTCCAATAAAAGGGCACTTCTGATGCTTAGGTGAGTTTTACACTGATTTCTTCTAAGCCTGTGATAAGCTTCTGTGAGCCTCCGCTACAGCAGCATGCTATTACACCCCTTTCCAGGTTTTATGAACTCTTTGAAGCTGATTTGAAAATATACGTGGTCTCCTCATACTGCTTTAGCATCAAATCAAGGACAGTTCTGCTTTCATCATTACACAATTTAAATATGCATTTCTTTAAAATAAAAGTTTACCTTCTTGAAGAATTCAAAAGTATTTTGTATGTGTGCAGGAAGAAACATCTTTGGACTTCATGAAATGAAGCCTATAGATTTCATCAATGTCCATGGAAATGGGTTGTTTGAAGGCTGTTTGCTTTCTTAAATATTTGGGGAAGAGATGCCTGGTTGAGGCAAGCGAAGTTACTAGCCTTGGCTCCACTAGATTCAAGCAGAATGTCAATGATCCCCAAGCCTGGGATGCAATTGGAAGTCTACAATTTACTAGCTAATTTCTATTATTCCTTTTGCATTGAACCCCTGCTTCTGTATTTTTCTTTTACTATCCACCTTTCTAAAACTAAAGCCTGAGCCATCAATAGCAAACAATGGTAAGAGAAAAGTACACCACAGGGACCTTCATGTCAGCCACCTACGGAAGAGAAAAGCTGGCATACAAGGTGTTTAGGGAGCTGAGAGAGAGATCGTGAGGCTAAGAAAGAGGTTGCCTGGAATCTGAAATCTAGAAGCTCTTGTCTCTCTCCCATTTCACAGCTGCTTCTTTTTTTTTTTTTTTTAATTTTTTGTGATCTTTTACTACTCCTGTGTTTCTGCTCATCTTTCCCCTTCCTTGGTCTCTAACACATAGGAAAAAACCACTTAAAACAAACAAACAAACAACAACAACAAACATATAATTTAGTTAAATAAAAGAGGTCACCAACTTCTGGGCTGCAGACAGGTACTGGATTGGGCCTGTTAGGAACCTGGCTGCAGAGCAGGAGGTGAGCTTGAATGTAATGCCCTTGAATCATCTCGAAACCATCCCCCATCCCCAGCCCAGTCTGTGAAAAACTGTCTCTTATGAAAAAGGTCCCTGGTGCCAAAAAAATATTGGGGACCGCTATAACGTGTTTGCAGTCTGTTCTCCCCCTCCCCCATCTCCCATGTGCTAAAGAAAAGCCCTTCTTCCCAGAGCAACAATTTCTCCCTTCCCATCCCCATCCCCACCAACACCCAGGAGGGGTAACAGCTGCCTATGGGTCATTAGATTTCATCAGAGTACTTTTTAGAAAGAACCGGAAAAAAGTGCAGGACTAAAGAAAACATTGGAAAGGAGGGGAAGGCCATGGACGTCAAGAGCCCTTCCTGGCTGGACTTGGCAGTGAGTCTGAGGATGCGAGCTGAGTGCACAGGTGCGGAGGGGGTTGGGGGGATAGGAGAGGTACCAGCCCCGTGGGCGCCGGGGCCTTGTCCACTCTACAGGTATGCCTGACACGTAGGAGACACTTGTAAATACTGAATTAAGAACAAGAGTAATGAAAATTTTTAAGTATATAAATTACTTACAAGTTATACTTCCTTGTATATTTTCTAAGTCTTCAGTAAAGATTTGAATTACTTTTAATTAGTTTGGTTTGGTGCATTGGAGTCCTTTCTGTGAAGCTCCTTGCCCTGGCTTTTACTCCAGTTACACACACACCTTGCCACTCAGTGTTGTGAGGTTCCCGTCACTACGACAAGCTGCAGAGCTGGGGTTAGAACGAGGTTTGTGGCTGTTGTGAGTAAGCATCTCAATGACGGGATAAAGTTGCTCTTTACATGTACAGTCATCTCCCCAAGAAAATGACAGAATTCTTACCACTCTAATATATGCACATTATTTTAGAGAGAGAACAGTGCCAAATGCTTTCTTTCACAAGTGAGAAGTGGGAAAAAGGTAAAAAGGGGTGAAATGTATTTATACATTCAAGAACAGCAGTTGAGCATTGGCTGGGTGGCAGGCATGTGCTGGGTGCAATACAGCATAAGGAATTGTGGTTAGAGAATAAGAAAATCAAACGTTATGATTTAAATTAGAGACATGGTAAATGCATTTCTATTCTTATAAAAATGTATGTCAAAAATTATATGAGCGGTTCCCCTTATAAAATTCGGGTCCAGGTGGCTGGAGCTTTTTATTTGTCACCTCACTGAAGCCTCCCTATATGGGGACCATGCACCCTTCTTCTGGAAATGTTAAGCCCCTTCTTCTAGGGAACTTCTTTCTTCCTCACACACACATGTGGAGGATCTAACAGGAGGTGCATATGATAGGACCCCATTGTTCTGGCCACTGTTCATGAGCCTAAAGACGAAGATGTGACCCAAACCAGGCAGGGATGCTGTTGGAGGCTTTGTTTCTCACAAAGTGGAAAGAATCTAAAAAACATTTTATGCACTTTTTTTACACATGTATAACCTCGCATATTTACTTATTCCTTTTTTGTGTGAGAACATTTAAGTTCTACTCTCTTTACAAATCTGTTATGCAATACAGTGTTGTCAACTACTTGTGTAGTTGACATGTTATACATTAGGTGCTCAGACCTTATTCATCTTAAAACTGAAAGTTTGTACCATTTTGCCAATCTCTCCCTACCTCCCCACCCGGCCCCTAACAATCACTTTCTTCTTTCTGTTTCTGTGAGTTTGACATTTTTTTGATTCCTCATATAAGTGATACCACACAGTACTTGTCTTTCTCTGCCTTGCTGAATTCACTTAATGCCCTCCAGGTTCATCAGTGGTGTTGAAAATGACAGGATTCCCCTCTTTTTTTAAGGCTGAATGATACTCCATTGCATACATATACTCTTTTTTATCTTGATCCACCATTCATTGAGGGACACAGGTTGTTTCAATGGTCCAGCTATTGTGAACAACACTGCAATGAATGTGAAAGTACAGGTGATCTCTTCAAGATAATGGCTTTGTTTCCTTTGGGTGTATACCTAGGAATGTAATTGCTGCATCATATGGTAGCTCTATATTTAAGTTCTTGAACCTCTATGCTCCTTTTCATAGTGGCTATATCAGTTTACATTCCCACCAGCAGCATACGAAGTTTCCCTTTTTGCCACATCCTTGCCAGCGTTTGTTATCTGGTATGCAAAGAGAAGAGGCAAGAGATGGGGAGAAGGAGAGGTCAGCAGAGCGGCAGAGCAGGCAGAGCAAGAGTCCCTGGCTCCAGGTGCCTGAGTTCATGCGCACCACTGATGTCTCCTGCAGACAACTGAAGCAGTACAATCCCGTTCTAGACTAAACTAGTTTAAGTCGTTTTTTTTTTTTTTTTTGGTTTTGTTTTGTTTTTGTCATAGCAGCCAAAATATTTCTAACTAATGTGCTTAATAAATTTAAAGTGGTTTCTATAAATAAGCAAGGGACTTAGTTAAACCAAAATATTATTTTATGAATCTTAACAAAATAGGCTTTAGAAATCAAAGACTCTGGTTAAAATCTCAAGTTTACTGCTCACCAGTTTAATAACCTTGGGTTATCCTTTGCACTTTGGCTTCACCACCTATAAAAAGTAACAATGATATATACATTGCAAGGTTACTCTGAGGATCAAATAAAATAGTGTACATTGAACGCAGAAGCACCCTGGCCCGTGTGGCTCAGTTGGTTGGAGCATCATCTTGTAAACCAAAAGGTTGCAGGTTCAATTCTTGGTCAGGACATATGCCTGGACTGCATGTTTGGTCCCAGTCAGGGACATGTATGGGAAGCAACCAATCAATGTTTCTCTCTCACATCGATGTTTCTTTCCCTCTCTCTCTCCCTCCCTTCCCCTCTCTCTAAAATCAATAAGCATGTCCTCCAGTGAGGATTAAAACAAAATAAAAACAAAACCCACTGTAAGTGTAGTCTACTTCATGTGATGAGCCAGAATTAGGGGAAGTGAGAGTTACAGATGTACTGCTGCTATCCTGGAAGATGGCAGCCTGGAGTCATGAAAGGAGCTTAAGGGCATTCCTCAGTCAGAAGGCGAGAGAAGTATGTCTGTGTTAAATGAGCGCACAGAAATCGTTCAGAGCAAAGCCAATAGAATTATTTTTTGTCACAAGATACTATAGATCAAAGACCTGATAGAGCACATAGGTTAGCTCTGTATAGAGTTCATGAGAAATTATTTGACATGAGAAAGAAAGTGAAAGAAGTAACACTTCTAGAAATAATGACCTCTTCTGAAAATTCCTGGGCTTCTCCAGTGGCCTTAGCATATAAAGTGGATGCCTTACTTAGATTCTGTTTAGACTCTGTATATTTGTGACATTAGATTGCTGGTGAACTTTAAAAATAATCTTAATTAATGATTTATGCACAGGGTTCTGGCAAATTGCCTTAGATGAAGAATGTGGTGCTAAAATTGCATTTGTAATTCTCAGCTGTAATGATCTGCTTTTCAAAATCTGGCAAGTGGTTCAGCCATTGCAGTAGCTATAAAGGCATCATCACAGCGTGTAGCTAAAGTGTAAAAGATCAGGGACATCTCAAATTATTGACAATTGAACACCATAAGATTGATCTTAAATGAGACCTTAAAATGCCAACTTTTAACTCCTAGAAGTCAAGCACTCCACAGAAGATGGAAAATGAACAGGTAGACATTTCTCTCACCATTCATCCCCCATAACCCTGACACTGTAAAACAAAAAACACCTTCAAACATTGGAAACCACCTACATCCAAATGTAGTTGTCCCCTTGTGTGTGGCACCTTCCCTGAGCCTCCACCACTGCTCTCACCTCCCAGGCAGACAAAATCATCTCCTGCCTGGGCTCCTACAGCACATTGTAGAGTACAGCCCTTATCACACTGTATCGCAGCCACGAAAATAAGTGTTTGTTTCCCACTCATGAGTTCTGGGGAAGTCCTAGTTTTATTTGTTCTCATTCCTTGAGACCTAGGACTCAATCGACAATTGCTAAATACTGGATTTTCTTTTTACAAGGACACCTAACACCGCTGAGACATTGAGTGCTGAGCCATGAGGAATTTTAAAAGAGTGCCACTTTCATAAGGACGTTCAGAAAACTATCTTAGTTCTCACATATGTCACTGTTGGAAGTACCCAACAAGAAGCCAGTGGAGGTTTTAAGATAACTGAGGGCCTCCAGCTACATAGAAGCCAAATCATTTCATGAAAAAAAAATTAGGGAAGCCAGCTGAGGCAACAGCCGTGGAGGACGGCCCAGGGTGGGGAAAAGATGACTTTACTGATGCAACATAGAACGTGCCTCCCCAGGGCTGTTGGTTATGGAGGTAGGGCAGGGCCACAGAGTACTCAGATCTGGATTATTGCATTAGGACAGTTTTCTGATTTAACTCAGCATAGGAAATGGAAATTGTTTATCCAGATCCTAGAGTGTTAAGAAATTTTTGCAAAACAAATTTCTAGATTGCTCATGAAGTTTCCAGATGCTTCATTATCCTTCAGAGTGTCAAGTAGTCCATCAGATAAAGATTTGAGATCAGATTTTCTTTTAAGGCCACAGTAAGATAAAACATCCTGTAAGAAAAGAATTTTAAAAAATATTTGCCTTCTATTCAGAAAAACTATTTAGCTGTCCCGAAAGCTTTAATAAAATCAGGATTACCAGATTCCTGGAGAAATGTCAGAATGATCTGAGCAACCCTGCACACTGGAATCAGAATACTACTTTGAAAGCTGAAACAGGTGGGGCCTGGGGCTTGAAATTCACTGTTCGAGATTAACATTGCATTGGCTTCTTGTTTGGAAAATGTGCAAAAGAAAAAAACAGAAAGCTAAAGAACGAGGTTTGGAAAGCTGACTCCTGTATGTTTTGGGACAACAATTCTCTAAATTTGGTATCATTTTGGGCCTTAATAGTGTATATTCCCAGGACATGCCCAGCCTCAAAAAATCTGCATTTTTACACTTCTCTGATTCTATATCTTGGCGATTATAAATAATGCTGCAATGAACATAGGAGTACTTACGTTCTTTCATATTAGTGTTTGGGGTTCTTTTGGATATATTCCCAGAAGTGGGATCGCTGGGTCAAAAGGCAGATCCATTTTTAATATTTTGATCCATACTGCTTTCCACAGTGGCTGCACCAGCCTGCATTCCCACCAACAGTGCAAAAGGGTATGGAAGCAGCCCAAGTGTCCATCAGTAGATGAGTGGATAAACAACTATGGGGCATTTACACAATGGAGTACTACTTGGTTGTAGAAGAGAAGAAAGATTTACCCTTTGCGACAGCATGGATGGACCTGGAGAACATTATGCTAAGTGAGATAAGCCAATCAGAGGAAGACAAATATCATATGATTTCACTCATATGTGGAATCTAATGAACAAACTAAACTAACAAGCAAAGCAAAATGGAGATTCATAGATGGAGAGCAGGCTGACAGCTAAGGCAGGGCTGGAGTTTAGGGGGTGGAGGGATTGAGGAAAAAAGAAAAAGGACTCAGGGACATGGACACCAGTATGGAGATTGCGGGGGCAGGGGCTAAGGGAACTAAGTGGTAAAGGAAAAAAATACAATAAAAAAAAAAAAAAAGACATTCTCTGACATGATTCTGGTCTTAGACTATCATTGTAAAAACATTTCTTATACACTCATTTTAACTAAGTGCTTAATGTTATGAGAATAAAACAGGAGTTGAAGCAATAATATTAAATATATGTAGTATGTTTTCATGTGCTACCTGCTGATCTATTGATGGTGGCAAGAAATGGGTCATTCTATCTGGTCAAATTATGTCAGCTTTTAGCATTGTGTTGCAGAGCTGAGCAACCCCTGGTTAAGTGACCCTTTTGGCCCATGAGCTAATTTCAGGATAAAAAATTAGAGAGCAGCAGCATAATTTTTGTGGATAATAAGCATGCCATTTTCTCACTGACACTCTTGTATTAAATAAAACAGGTAATTTAATTTGTATGGATATTCATTCTTTCCAAGGGACTTAAATATATTTTCAATTTCCATTTTTAAAGTGACTCATGAATATTTAACATATCTTAAATTGATCTTAATGCCGAAAGGCTGCTCATCTCAGGTGAATCTGTGCTGGACACTGGACACCAGGAAATTAATGAAGCACAACTACTGAGTGCTTAGGATATTGCGAGGCACTATCAAAAGTCCTGCACATACATCATTTCATGTAATCCTCAAAGCAAAACTATTAGTAAAATAATATCTGTGTTTTTACATATAATTAAAATCATACTTGGAGTCATTAAGAAACTTGAATATAGTCGTTTGGCCGGTCGGTGCTGGAATCAAGATTTGAACTCAGATTTGTCACATTCCAGACTCATGTGACTCAAGAACCAGAGATATGCCTAGGCCTGGCTGGTTTCCCTAAATGGAAAGAATGAAGAAAGTCATATTCTGCTGTACAGTTAAGTTTAAACTAAGGCACAGAAAGGTTGCTGTTCCCTTTCTGGACTGGGAGAGAGTATTAGAGAGCAGTTTTCATCTCATTTTAGCCTGTGATAGTGACAATGTTTAGGGGGCAGCAGGTCAAATGGGCTGTCAAATTCCAGCTTTCAGCCCAAGTATGGCCCACTGTGAGCCTTTCCAGAGGACATCTTATGCTTGTCTAATGGAAAATCTCATGCAGAAAAAAAGGAGACCCTTATTTAATTTTTGGTATGTTTTTCCAACTAGTTTTCTATAATAATGATTAAGGAAGGATATCAAATCATTGGGGAGTAATATGGAACTTACAGGCATAGAAGAAGTGGACATTTGTAAAATTCTCAAAGGCAAGAAAAAAACAGACACTTAAATCTAAGCTATAAGCAAACTGATGCCATCTCCTGGCAAAGCTAGTAAATTTTATACTGTGCACTCATAGAGGAGGACTGGTCAGTTGTAAACAAAGAGCGCTAATTAGACATTACTTTTCTGGCAAACCCAACTACCAGAACATAGCCAGAAACTAGGAAACAAAGACTTCTGAAAAGGCAAAAGAGTACCCTGGCCAGGTGGCTCAATTGGTTGGAGCATCATCTCATATACCAAAAGGCTGCGGGTTCAATTCCCAGTGAGCGTACATACCTACTAGGTAGCAGATTTGATCCCTCGTTGGGGCGAGTATGGGAGGCAATAGATTGTTGTTTCTTTCTTACATTGAGGTTTCTCTCTCCCCCCACCTTTCTCTCTCTAAAATCAATTAAAAAACAAATAAACACATATCCTTAAGTGAGAATTAAAAATAAATAAAATATAAATTGTGGTACAACATATAAAAATAGAAAGACAAAAGAGAGAGCAAAACTTCCCTCATACAGAATAGGTCAGCTGCTTAGATCTTACTGACTTCTATTTTATAGACAATTTTAACATAGTTGGTCATCAGCAGTAACTGGAACAGCAAGCTAGTGGCAAGCACTTTCATGAGTACCCAATAGCTGCTGACAACCTGGAAGAGGACATTGATTTTTAATCTATTTTCTAAAATAAAGACATTGAAAGTTACCACAGGGGGAGGGAAAAAGAGGGTAAAAGTCCAAAGCCCTGTGTGCCTCGTGGTCATAAGGACATCACTGCGGTGCGGCTCACTTCTTTCAGTTCTAGTACTTATGATGTATCAGTAATGAGTCTACAGGGAAATTGGTCAGTAATGTCCTACCTAGTGTTTTAAAGGCAGGAGAGGATATAATCATTTGAGAAAGAGGCAAGGGTTGGAAGAAAACTCTTCATTATAACTTTTAATCTTTGAACTATATTGTATTAACCTGTTCAGACTGCCATACAGAACACTACAGATGGGATGGCTTAAACAAAAAAAAAAAAATTTTTTTTTAAAATTTTCTCATAGTTCTGAATGGTAGAAGTCCAAGGTCAAGCTACCAGCAGGGTTGATTTCTGCTGAGAGCTCTCTTCTTGACTTACAGATGGCTACCTTCTCACTGTGTGCTCACATGGCCTTTCTTCTGTACGTGTACATTTACAGTTCTTCCTCTTCTTACAAGAATACCAGTCCTGTTGGATCAGGGTCAAAGCCTTACAACCTCCTTTAGCCTTAATTATCTCCTCCAAGTTCTTATCTACAGCCACACTGGAGTTAGGGATTCAAGATATAAATTTAGAGGGTATAATTCAGTTCATAACACATGTGAATAAAATACATATTCAAAAATAAAATACAATATATTTTAAAACAAAAAGGCAAATATTACCTTATCACTCCTCCTTCCCCAATTCACTGAACAGCTACTAAGTGCTTGCTAAATATATGGTTATACTCTGGAAAATGTATCACAATAGAGGGACTCACCACACCGTAGAATATTTAACTTAATTTAACTTCCTGGAAGAGGAACAGTCATTTTCTAATGATGTTTCTAAGATGTTGCTTTACACTATATCAAATATTCTCCTCTCTTTTCATCCTCATTCTCTTTTTCTTCTCTTTTTTCCCCTCTCAATTCTTCCTCTCGTTGCTTCCTTATATTTTTTAGTAACTTTTCTGTGAAACCATTCACTGATTGTTCCTATTTAGAGTCTTTCAATCAAGAAGTAGCCTGGAGACTACTGAAAATTATGATTCAGTCTTGCTCATTTAAGAGAATTTGGAGTTCAGTTAAAATTCTGTGTTTACCTCACTCTCTTGTTCAGGGTAGAGGGTAGCAGGGATTTTCATTTTCACTTGGAACTTGCTTTTGCTTCTTTTTCCATTCTACTACTATTACTGTAATAGAACCCTTGGGCTGCTCCGATTGAAACAGAACCCACGGGCTGTTTAGTTAGGGGCCCGATTGCCCGCCGCCAGAATTATAATTCTGAATACCAGAGCTTGGTGAAAAGAAAAAGAATTGTTTATTTACACATAGTCCTGCCTCCCCCTCCCAGACCTGGCCAGTCTTAGGAAAGTCAGAAACACCATTTCCTTACTTCCTAGGCACAGTTCAGCTTTACCAGTAGCTGCCAATCACTCAGTTCTGATTGGGGAGGTCCTTTCTGTGCTGTGGTGCCCTCCAGCTCTCAATGCAGGACCGCCTGGATTCTCAGCCTCCTTGTAAACTGCCTTCTTCCTGCAAACCGCATGGATCTCCTCTCCTTCTCAAAGCAGTCTGGCAAGAGCCTCTTCTTAAAGCAGCCTGGAGATCCCTTCTCCAAGCCAGATGGAGGGAGCCCACAAGAGCCAGAGAGTGAGGGCATGAGGGCCAGAGAGAGCCTGAGAGAGAGAGCCTCCTAGAGCCAGAGCCAGCCCAAAATGTCCATAGCTGCTTCTCTCTTCCTCACTGCGTCCTCTCTCTCCCTGCGTGGTCTCACGCAGTGGGTGTTGCAAGCCATCCTGACCATTCACAGAACCCTACGTAGGCTCTGGCTGCTTCTTCCCTACCAGCCCACAGTCCAAGATCCCTCCCATCTTCCTCAGTCTTAGAAGTAAAGCAGATCTTTGCAACAATGTTTCCAGCCACTAGCTCCAGGCATGCAAAGGCATCCTGAAAGCTGCTTCCTGCTCCCTATCTCCCAGCCGCAAACTCTGGGGTTTGTTTTTGGACTCCCCTGTTTCTGTAACATTACCACTACTACTATTACTACTACTACTACTACTACTACTACTGCTACTACTACTACTACTACTACTACTATTATCGCGAGCGGCAGATTCAGCCTTCTGTATTACCTATACAAATGTATCCAATATGGTAGCATTTTGTACATGCATTATTCTACAAAAAGACTGTAGAGATACCATTTTGGTATAAAGACAAAACCAAGAAATCAAGGCAAGTGGTGACAATGCTGCAAAGCGCCATGTTCCTGGCTACAAAATCCATTCCTCACCATTCTAATGTGATTCTAACTCATTGGCAGGTGAGGGCGGCTGTTGAACACGCCTAGTCATTTCAGGGAAATGTTCCAAAGGAATATTTTTCATTTTTGAGTTGTGAGTTAAGGTTCCTGTTTTAAATTTGTTTTGCCAGGCACCTAAGGTATGCAAAGGAGGGTGTAATCTCTGTTCTGCTATAATAAGCCTGCACATGAGACAACCTGGGATGGGTTATAAATATCCCATGATTTGCTGGAAGTACTGAAGCACAACTTTATATCAGGTTTTTCTTATTCTTCTTTAAACCTCCTGACATTTCTCTTATCAAGATTCGACAGCAGTAGGCCTGTAGCTCAGCTGCCTCTTTATGCTTTAATACAAGACAGAGAAAACATTTTACTGCTATAGATTACTTTCTAAAAAGTTAGATCCCTATTTAGTGTGGAAAGTTCAAGGTCTGCCTGCTTAAAACTGTCTGTTAAGCAGTCACAGTGGAACTTACAGTTATTGAGGGGGAAGACAAGATTGAAATGGGGAGCAGATGCCATCTGAATGGCCTTTGAAGTAAATTTTATAATTGGGATATTGAAATTAATGGTCATAAAATTGACTTGAGCAAGTCCCCAGTCCAAGGACCAGCTGCAAAGCCAATACAGTTCCTTGCTGATCTACTTCCCCCTTTTATCCTAATAACAGCTCTCATAAGTAAAGATTTTCAATAATGTCACAATGTCCTGTTCACTGGGGTAGAATAATCACAAATTAATGTCCTATTCCCCATCTACATTCTGGCCTCATAATGTTCCTAATGTGTTCAAGTTTCTGACTGCCTAGCAGAAAGATTAGCTCACCTTTTAAAATAGCCAAACACACACACACACACACACACACTCACACACACATTATTCTTGAGAACTTAACTTTAGTGTTGTGAAAAAATTTGTGACTTGAAGGTTTGAAGGCTATTTCAACAAGAGATGCTTACCTTG
Organism: Furipterus horrens; assembly: GCF_987537825.1. NCBI lineage: Eukaryota > Metazoa > Chordata > Mammalia > Chiroptera > Furipteridae > Furipterus > Furipterus horrens. The sequence goes on along the minus strand of NW_028327173.1, from coordinate 55,997,503 downwards.
CAAAATTCCTATGGTTTTAACGCCCACGCTGGGGGGGATTCCTAAAGTTTACTGCAGTGGGGGTGGGAGGGTCGCTGTCCATGTCAACACTGAAATGCTTATTTGCTACCTTATTCCAAAGATAGCATGTGTCTCATCTTAATAGATGGCAGGGGAGGCAGGTGACATCTTAGAATTAGAGAGCTAAGAGGTCGTCAATCTAGTGATCTCTGATCACCGCTGCTCAGATGGTTCCAGGTTGGCTGCAAAGAGCTTGTTAAAAACACAAAAGCATGGATCCTACTCTGAGGAAACCCTGAGGTGGGCCCTGGGGACTTGGAGTTTTTAAGGCTCCCTAGGTGATTAGGATATGCAGGCAGGCTTGGGAACCTTTGCTGTAAATCCAATCCCTCATCCAATAGAGACAATTTTGTTCTATCACCATTTATTCTTCAGAATTACATTCTAAAAATTTGTGAGCTAATGGGCAAAAGACACATAGGGACAGATCACTGAAAACACATGCAGCTTGATAACTGGGACATTAACAAAAGTAATAACGACAGAAAAACACTAGCATGGTTTTTAAAATGTTAAATCCTCAGAAAGTAAGCATAGTATATAGTAAGTATAGCTCAACCTTGGAGTGGGGGGGGGGGGGGGGTTGGGCGGTTGGTGGTATGAAAAGATTGAGCCAAAAAGAGAGAGAGAAAAACTTCACGGACATGGACAATGGTGTGGTGTTTGCCAAGGGGTGGGGGAAGGAGAAGCGGCAGAGGTGGAGGAGCGTAAAGGGGAGACAAATGGCGAAGAAGGAAACGACTTGCGACGGTGAATGCACAATACATTATATGGATGATGTGTTGTGGAATTGCAATGTATAATTTTGATAACCAGTGTCACCCCAATAAATTGAATAAAAAGAAAAAAGACAACCTTTAAAAATGTAAAGTTACTATAATATATTAAACAATAAAAAATAAAATTAAAAAAAAGGTCAAGTTAGTTTGGTGGGAAAAAAAATCACAAAGATTGGGAAGAACTACACAACAAGCCCTTCTAAATTGGAATGTATGAACAACCTGAGCCAGAAGACAAGGCTGGAGCTGTTCATGTTAGACGCTGCACTGAGTCACTCCATGGCTTTGTGTGTTCAGCAGTGTTGGGGCACTTTGCCACCATTGCTTGATGGTGCAAAATATCAAAGGGCTGATGAGAGCCACGGATGATCCAACATAAGGTCTATGTCATGCTGACATCATCCTGCTAGTGGCCAACTGAGTATGAGCTAAGTCACCTGTAGAAGAAACACGTGTCATAGCAGAACAGAATCTTCTAGACACCATTTCTACCATGTGTTTCTTCTGCTTTTACTTGAACACTTTGGCTTAAGACAGGTTACACCATTCTTGGAGAGCTCTAAAATTAAAAGCTCTTCTGCATGTTATGCTAAAATGTGTCTTTCTGTGGTGCCCACCCATGTATCCAAGTCTAATTTTTTTTTATACATAACAGAGATTTTCAGATGTTTGGAACTGGTGATCTCAATTCTCCTACCTCTTCTCTTTACCAGGCTAAGTATCCCAAGTTTTTACACAGTCCTCGTGTGACATTGCTTAAAGTTCTCTGACCACTCAGGCTATGTCCTTTAAAACAGTCAGAGTTTAATGTCCAGAATTAACCATAATACTCTGGATGTGGCTGATTCATGTAGACATGAGTGAGACTATTAACTCATTTGAGCTAGATACTGTTTCTTGGATATGGAATAACCTGAATAAGCTTTTGGTTGTCAAATCACATCATTGGCTCTTTTTGCAGTCACACAATTCCTTACCTACAGAGTGTCCTCCAACCCCAAGGGCACATCCTTGCCCCTTGGCCACAGGAAACTACACAAAACCTCTGTGGGTGCCTGATTGTGGGCTGAGGGAATTCTTCCTTCCCTTATCTTTCTAGATCCCTCTTCACACCTCCCTTCACAGAACCTAGTTTGATTCTGGATTCTCCCTTGAACATTATATTATTTTTATCCCATCCAGTTTTAGACAAGCTATCACATTTTGGACAGACATGTCCCTGGAAATATCCATATCTTCCTCACATCTGAGAAGTATCATGCCCCTGCAGTGAACCCAGACCTCTACGTTACTTCCTGCAGAACTAGGGTTCCCATTGTGTCCACTAAAAAAAAAGGATCACCCTAAACCCCCAAGCATGTGTTTAGACATGACACAACAAAATTCTTTTACATCATGTCTTTCTAGGCACATTTATGAGGTGGTCTCTGGTACATAAATGCTGCTTAATACATGTATCCCTACAAAACTGTATGCTGTATATTTGCCTGTCACACTGTAGTCCCTGTGGTCTGCACTATTATCTGACATATTCATTATACTCCAAGACCTGTATCACCTGCCAATACAATTTACATGGCAGCAATAGTCTTTTCCAAGGCATTAATAGAACTGTTAAAGAGCGAAGACCAATAACAAATCCTTGTGGGTATGTGCTAGAAACTTCTGTCCATATAACATTGATTCATGTAACCACGTTCTTTAGGTATTGTGCTTTAATAAGCTATGAGCCTATAAGTAACTGACTCAGAAATAAACTTACAATTAAATAAATTATATTAAAAACAAAGGCCATAAAAAACAAGGAAAGCCTGAGAAACTGTCACAGTCCAGAGAAGACTAAGGAAACATGACAGTTAAATGCAATGTGGTATCTTGAATGATATCCTTGAATAGAAAAAGGATATTAGTGGAAAATTTGGTGCAATCTAAATAAGTATTATATCAATGTTTATTCTTAGTTTTGACAAATGGTCCATGCTTATGTAACGTGTTAACACTAGGGGAGCTGGGTGTAGGGTATATGAGAACTTTCTGTACTATTTTGCAACTTCTGTAAATATAAAATTATTTTAAAATAAAATGTTTTAGCCCTTGCTGGTGTGGCTCAATTGGAGTGTCATTCCATACACCAAAAGGTTGGGGGTTTGATTCCAGGTCAGGACACATGCCTAGGTTGTAGGTTCAATCCCCAGTCTCAGCACATATGGGAGGCAACCAATCGATGTCTCAATGTCTCTTGATGTCTCTCTCTCTCTCTCCCTCTCTCCTGCCCTTCCTCTCACTGTCTATCCCCCTTCCTCTCTCTCTAAAATCAATAAATATATATTTTAAAAAAATAAAGTAAAAATTTTTTAAAGTTTGTTATAAGTTTTTTGAAAAAGCCATAAATACTCAAAATCTGTCACTTCCTAATTTTACTACATTTTGTTCTTATTTATGATCTTTACATTATTAACTGCTATGATATCTACATACATACATTGCTTTTTACCCCCAAAGAGCTAGTTGTGAAACATCAGAATACCACTCTATAAGACTGTCCTTACAGATTAGAAAAATAGTAAGAATCTGCACATGCCCTTAACCATGGTAACCAATTTTTATCAATTGATTACCATGGAAGAATCTGATTCTCTGTAAACAAGTGGATTACATGATGATACAGCTTGAGATCTCTTTTATCTGTATTGTCTATGTGTGTGCTTTCTTTCTAAAGCAGTCAGCATTTTCTGACACCTGTAGTAACCTGAGGAGCATTTTAAATATTAAAGTCAGAAGGACCACTTTTTGCTCATAGTCCAAACTAGAAATGAATTCCCCTATTGTGCAAAAATATTATACCATTAACTATCCCACTGAAAATAATCACTCAAGGCATTGCTACCTAACTTCCCGTTCTGTATGCACTAGGTCACAATCCTACCTACCTAATCGTGACACATTCAGCACCACATTTCCCATGTTGACAACATAGTGGACAGACTGTACCCTGCAAATGTTTTAAATCATCAGATACATTATGTCTATATTTACAGCAGTTCCTTGACTAAGTGGCCTAGTTATCCCCTTAAGCTGATCTGATGCAATTTTCCTTGGTAAACTACATACTTATACATTACCTTCTTCTAAAAAGTATTGAATATGTGAGGTGACTTCCCCATTTATTAATCTGATTTTAAACTGGCTGAGACAAATGTAAGCAGGAAATTGCTTCTGAATAGTCAGACACCCACACCGGATTCAGGAAAACACAATCACAAGGCTTGCTTAAGAACTGCTTCTATTTACCTTCATTTTAATCGAAAGCAAGTAATTAAGAAATTTTCTCTCTGGAAGTCTTCTAATAAGCAGATTTCCATTATCCTTAACCACATAGTGTGAGCTGACTTTTCTCTTCTTAATGAATCCTGAAATGTGGACGTGGGCATGCATTAATCCAGCCATGGCTGAGCAGAGCTGAGCCCCACAGAGACAGAAATCAAAAGTCCTTCTTCCTCAGTACAGAGACTAATCTATGCAGGACGTAGACTTTATGGTCTAAGAGTCGAAAAGGACAAGAAAACCCACATCTTTCTCTAGTTCATGGGACCGGACATTATTTACATTTTTAATGTAACCATGTTCCATTGACTCAGCTGAAAATGTGACAAATTCAACGACAATTTGAATAGTGGATTTTACAAGTGATCATAGATACTATTGTGCCAACCACGCTTCTATGCACTTTAAGTAAATTATTTCATTTAAAATCAAGGAGATAATTATCCCTTTTTTACAAACAAAGAAATTGATGTACAGAGATGTAAGCTTGTCCTAGATGACCAGTGTGGTAAGCAGTCAAGCGGAGATTTGAACCCTGGACTCTTAGTGCCAATGTCTTCATTCTGGCCCTATGCATCTCTCTTAGGATTTCTATTCATCTGAACTACTGGACAATACAATAACAATCTCATTTTTCTACAGTGAGAGTTATATGTAGTTCTCACATCCCAATAGTAAAATCTTTCTAGAACACATGTTAATACATGTACATGTTATAGATTCATAAATTATGTAATTGTGGTGCTGCAGTAGTATAATATGTACATTATAAAAATAAAAAAGTAGGAAAATTATAAAATGCTATACAAATTTTAATATATTCTACTATTTCTTCTCTCAACCCAAACGGTCATCTTGTTAATTTATGCACCCTGCCTCCCCACTGACATAGAGGATGGCTTTTGCCAAATTTAGTTAATTATATGCTGTCTTGGTAAAATTCTTATGCATACCTTACACTAGTATTTTTACATGTGGGTTTATTATTCTAAATATAACTAATATTGGGCAATACTAGCTACTTTCAACTGTGGTGACGTGAAAGGAACATGACTCCTGGAGAGGATCAAAGGGTAAGAACTAAGCCTAACTCCAATCTTATCCCATGCCTGTCACATGACCCATCCCCCCATAGCAACCTCCACAGCCACATCACACCATCTGTACAGCGTAGGGGAAGACTTACTCACCAATAAAGTTTCTGAAGATTAACCAAAGGTTACAAAATCATGGAGCTCCTGGTGGCAAAGTACTATGTTAATATTTCCTAACACAGATCCGTCATGTTTTGTGGACTGACAGTGAATTTTTACTATATGACTGTAATGTGGAGAGTTCAGGCAAAACCTAAAGAATTATGCAAGTGAGTTTCTTTTTTAATAATAGTCATTTGTATTGTCACTAGGATATTCTATCTTTAGTTAAAACGTAATTCAGACTATAATTTCCTACCTTAAATTTCCAGCATAAGTAAGATAGCCCACCTCCAATGCCCCAGCTCAGTGGGAAACTCTATCCAGCAGAGGTTTTGGGACCACAGCAGAGAGAACAAACTCACCCAGGACATTGTCTTTTGTCTGGAGGTAGGAAAGGCAGCAAATCCCTCTAGTGGAGAAGTGCATTGAACACTTTCTCCTGGTCCCTTTCATTGAGGAGGGGATTTGGGAGATACAAGGTCAGGATTCATTAATCATCAATAAGCTTTAGACACTTGGGTTACAGTTGACAGTTACTGATTATAGATATCAATATAAAGAACACAGTGACCAGTTTGTGTCAGGGTCTATTAAACATCTTGACACCATACTGGCATTAATTAGGTGCAAGGCTTCATACACAAGGAGGGAGAGTTTTCCAGAAGAATAAGAGCACTATTGTGGCATAATTAATCAGGGTGTAAGAGTATATCCGGGGCACATACACTACACAGAAAATCTTGGATGAATGGCTATCCTTCTGATGAGCCAGCTGAGTATTCTTTTGTCACTTTAATTCAGTAGTTATCAGATTGCGTTGAGTGGGTTTAAGAATGATGCCTACCATTGGGGTGGGGTGGAGAAGAAGAAAAGCAGAAAACCAGCAGGGGGCACTCTGCACCCCCTTTTCCAATCGGAGCAATTCTGACATTTTTTATGTCTGGATGCTTCGAGAAATTTATTTAGAAAAGAGTCAGTTAAAAAAAATTAACAAGAGCCCTAATATATGCTGAAAAATCTTAATTTTATCTCTTTAAGTACAATATAAATGCTTCCTACCAAGTATTTTTAAGACTCTGGGCAAGAATGTGAAGCGAAAATCAGATCTGACAGAACCCCAAGGGCAAAAAATGATGTAAAAAAATCCAGCAAATTAACAATATTATAGTTTCTACATGTATTCCAAGTTGAGACACAAGATACTTGGATCACCCAAAGTTAGAATTCCCAGCTGAATCTCTGCTGAGGATGACCTCAATGACAAAGTCACTCAGCCTGGCACACAGAGTCTTTACTCAGATGTATCTGGTGGATTGATAAAGGATGTGCTAGGCTTTGAACTCTGAATCACTGATTATCAATCTTTGTGGGTGCTTGGGGAACAAAATAAAGATAGATGAATTGTCTAGCATGCGGGTGGGGATGGGGGAATTATAAGAATTAAAACACACTGAAAGAGGCTGTGTCCTTGCTCTGAAGGATTTTTCTGCAAAACATGTTAGTAGCGAAGTGTCGTTTTCAGTGGAGCGTAACATTTAAGCCTGGCAGTGCTGGCAGTCTGCTCAATGTGGCCTTGTTACCATGGGCTATAGGCAAGACAAGGGTCGTACAGTCAAGGTAGCTGTAGCAAACTCCTGATTGCAAGCACAGACAGACTGCCACAAACTTGGGGAAAAAGAAATCTCTTTGACATGAATAACTGAGTCTTCCAAAGATTTCTAGTGCCTATGCTCCAGAGGAAACTCCTTAGTTACTTGGTCAACTCAGTCCCAACCGAACCTGTGGCTAAATAAACCACAATAGGAAACATAACTTATTGCCAGGCAAGTCTACTCCCAGCTCATCATCACTCCCAAATTTGTGCTTGTTAGTTCTCGCTGCTGAAATGTCTCTCTGCTTCTGTCCAGATCAACTTCATTCTTTAAGACTAAATCAAGTGCTTTTTGTTCTTTAATCATCTCTGCTTATAGTAATTTCTTTATTCTCCAAATTCATTCATTTATTTAAGCAATATTTATTAAGCACTTACTATGTTTCAGGCACTGTTGTAGGTGTTATGGATACAATATGATCAAAACACAGAACCTCCCACTCTTATTGAGCATGAAATCCTATTGGAAAACATCAGGGTGACAAAATTATATATATACATATATATTTATACACACACACATATATATATATATACTTAAAGAAATAGTGCTATGAGGAAAATATAAATATAAAGCAAGATAAAGAAGTCTCTAATATCCAATGTCTTTGCCACTCACTTTTGATTCAACGTATTGTATTCTGATTTAATTTTTAACCTGTGACCATTTTATTAAAGTCTTAAGTGTATTATCTTTGTCTCCTCTACAATGCCAAACTCAGATCTTGCAGTAGACATCTCATAAATCATTGTTGAATTCCCTCAATTAAATGAAATCCACTTGTGGCATCACAAAAAGGGATTTTTACTTAATGCTGACGAATGGGCTGGCCTAGGACCCAAGTAAAGACAAGAAGCTTTGGGAATGGAATATGGAAGTTTCCATAATGGAAGATGGAATAATTGAAGATGCTAATTTAAGTCATAGATGTGTTGTTTTGAAATATGCATATATTCCATCCTGCAATACTTATTGTACCTACACTGTGATGGTTTTTAATATACAGCATTCATGCTTTCTCCATTTTCTGAAAGTCTTGACTCTATATCTTTTTATTCTTTTCAAAATGAAGTGTGTAACTATTTAATTACATTGATAACTTTATAATTTATGTACACTTTAGAATTTTCATACAAGTAAATCCACAAAGCATGGGAAAGAATAATACTGAGTGAAACCGCGCCTGCAGGTGCTCCTTTTCTGCAATGCCTTCGGTTTTCACACTTAACCGACACGTAAAAGACCTGCGCCTTACATCATTCTTTGCTCTATAAATAATTTGTGTTTTATAGTAAGCCAGTCTGGTAAACATTATTGACTGTCCACAGCCACAGAACTTGCCTGGGTAAAGAATATAGAAACTCAGGCAAGAATGAAATTCCACACTTGCCCTGGGGGGTGTGACCAACAAGATACTTAAAGTACTAAATTTCTTAACAGCCCCTTTGCATTCCTTTCTCTGTCACTATGAGTCAGAAAGCAGAGCTCTTCTCCAGGATGACCTTCATCTCGCAGGTGTAGTAAACAGTATATGTGTTCTAGAATCAGACAAATGGAGATTCAAATCCTAATTCTGCCATTCACTCAACAGGTGACCTAGGTCAGGGTGCCCCATCTCTAAATCTCAGTTTCCTCATTGTAAAATGGACATAATAATAACTACTTCTTAGAGTCATGGTGAAGATTAAATGAGATAAAATACACATTAAATGCCTCATGCCTAAGAAGCTGTCAATCTATTGCAACTATCTTTATCATTATTTCTTGCTCATCATCACTTGTGTAAAGCATTGAAAGACAAATAAGAACAAGACACCTTCCATGACTTCAAGAAGCTCACAGTCTACACTGGGAGAGAGAAATATAAGCAGATAACTCCAGCTGGTGAATGAATGGCAAGGAATGAGTACAGTGGTGGAGAGATACCCAGGGTAGCATGGGAGCTTGTCGGAAGAGCGGCTAGCTCCCTGGGTTGGAGAAGGCCTCCTAACCTAGGAGGTCTTAAAGGATAAATGGAAGTTCAGCAATGGGAAGAATGGAAGAGTAGTCACAGTACAGGAAACAGCATCAGTAGAAAAGCATGGCAGCAACACATAACCATGTGTGCAGGGGGCTACAGGCCAGTTCAAGAAAAAGAGTGGTGAATATGGAGAGATAAGGCTGGAGAGGTAGCAGGAAACTGCTCGTGGAGGTGGCTCATGGATGCATGTCATGGTAAGGATCTTGAACTTCATCCTGTAGAAAACTGATAGAGAAAATGCAACTAGAGCATTTTGATAAGTAGTTGACATAGTTATATTTACATAAAATACTTGTTTAACATACTGGTGGCTATGTAGAGATGGGATTAGATGCAACTGTAGGAAGTAGAGAGAAAAATAAGATCCTGAATTTAGGCATGGTTGTAGGGGAGGATTCAAGAATCCAGAGGTAGTTAGGTAGGGCTTGATTAGGGAGGAAGGAGTTAAAAAGAACTCATAGGGTCTACCTGGGTGGTTGAAATGGAATGAATTTAGAAGATCAGAGAAATTGTGAGGCTCCAATGGGGATTGATTCAGCTCTCCTCTAGGGTCCTGAAATACTGATATGGAGAGTAATAGTGAAAGCTAGAGACTTCTGTGAATATGTCATAATGACATTCTTGATCCATAAACAATACTCACTAATTCACTCAGTACAGCTTTGTTGTACCAACAACCTAAAAAGTACGAGCTTCACACAAGGGTAGATGCATGCTTGTGTGAAGAGGCAGTGGGAAGCCTGGAGAACAGTAATGCCTACCACAACCCTCCGCCTCTGGTGTGCACATTGTGGGAGAACAGTAGCCCCTCTAATCAGGACTGGAGGGGTGGTCTTGCACTGGAGCAGGGGGAGAACCAGGGTGCAGACAAGACCTAAAGGAATGCAGCATTCTATGAAGAAAGCTTACGGACTACAGGGTTTTTAGCAGTGGCACCTTCATTGGTGCCAATGTTAAGTGCTCTCTAGTTTATTATTCCCTCCCCTACTAACAAAACAAGCTGTTAACTATTCTGACCTTCACAGCCACATGCTTCTCTTCACTGGTGCAGTGATCAATGCCTATGATGTATCTTTTTCCTGAGAAGTTTCAAATACCTCAGAAATCATCACAGTGAATGAGCAACTTAAACTGTTTGTTCCTTGGAGCCTGGTTGTGGTTAAGATAGCAGGTGTCATGGGTCTTGACTGATTCTCCTGAAGGTGCCAGGTGCAGCTGTGCTGGGACCCTCAGGGATACATGGTACTGTTATTTAAGTCACCTGAAGAGGGGCTTAATCAGAGTATCTGACCTCCCCTCACCAAACAAGACCAAACTGGCTGAGTCTTTCTGTGGATTTCCATTACTACTTGGCAGCATTGCAGGCAGACTCGTTAACAGCCTGAACTTCTGACTTTAAATCCATTTTTTACTAAGGATGTATATGAACACTCTGATTCAGCTAATAAAATATTTCGAGGGAGAGATATTTGTAGATGCCATCAAGAGGTTACTGACAGAGGTGTTTTTCCACCCTTCAATATTTGTAAACTCAGAGCCTTTATCTGTAAAAAACAACAACAAAAAAACAAGCAAAAAAACAAAACAAAACATTGAGTTCTCTTTATCCTCTTAATGCTAGAAATGTTGACCATTCTTGGTCTTCTAACAAAGTCAACAATAACATGTTTACTGAAACATGTTACTCGAATATAGAGGCTATTGAACACATCAGTGGTATAGGAGCTAGAACTAGACTCAGGCTATTTATTAAACCCTACCTTCAAGTATACTGGGGAAGTGAATGTATTAATAGTGACGCTTTTAAGAAAACACTTTCCGAACACATAAAAACGCAGAGACAAATCCAAAGTTTGGTTGAGGGCTTATTATTCTCACAAACTAACTCAGCGTGGTGTTCATTTCTCCTGTTCTACTGTCTGACTCCCTACTTGGCTGTTTTAGGAAAATAAAGAATTAACCCTACATATAGAACTAAGAGACACCTTGACCTGTATTCAGGTATCTGTGAATCTCCCAGATGGTGAAATTATTTTGACAAACAGTGGCCTCTCCAACCTTGTAAAAGTGTAAATGAAAAGCACACTAGCACGGACAGCAGGGTATTTATGGTATGGCCATGCAAAACTGCAAAAGCAAAGGGATGGCTTGCTTTTTAGGAAGACTGGTTTGGATCAAAATACACTTTCCATGGGTATGTTTTCTGGAATCAGTTGCAGCGCAAAAATGTGTGAGGTTGAAGGTAGAAAATGGAAAAAATTTTGTATCACAGCAGTTTTAAGGATACAGTGTCTTTTTAGTAGAAAATAAGAAAAAGAACACTGACAGCTTATTTAAATAGAATGACTCAAATCAGGTTCTGTGAATAAGGATTTGACAGAACCTATGCTAAGTACATTTGCAAGCACAGGACAACCCTACTTGCATTTTTGCTTCTTGAAAGCTCCTGGCACCCCTGCTACCTGAACCCATGTTTGTGAATGCTCAAACCTAATTAAGGATATGTTGACATTTATATTTCAATAACATTTGCAAGCTTAATTTCGCTTTTTTCTCTACTGTGTGCATTGAAAAGTTTTATATCTTCCAAGAACAATCATGGTTTTTACAATCTGTAGTTATGTCTAGAGGCTACAGATTCAGCATGAACTTCAGCAACCTATAAAACTTGTAAACTTGAAAAGTCTCCATTCAGAACTAATCATCCATGGCCTTTCAATCTGGGAATAGAAAAGTGGTAGGTAACCAATGTTCCCACCTTGGCCAGCCAAACAAGGCAGAGTTAAAGATGTTAAATGGTTGTTATAGAATGAAGTATTAGTTAGTATTCTCTAGTCTAGAGTTAAATTTATTTATTGACATTGTAGTCCCACCTTTTTAAAACACAAAGTAGTAATTGGCCTTTATCTTATTTAATTATAATTAAACTCAACAACTTTTATTAGCAATCTTCTGCATGTCAACGAAAGTATAAGTTACACAGCACATAGTAATGAGTTAGACTAAAATAGTACACCAAGATGATGATCCATGAGTTGCTAGCAGTGTATGAAAAAGAAACAATGTCCATGAAATTAAAAAGAACAAGAAAGTCAAATTATATTTTAGTTCTAACAATTTATTTTGTATGTGTAAGAAAAATACTAAATACAGTTTTACAGTATTTTTCATAATTATTCATGATCCACCTTTTTAAAAATGAGGTCCTGAGCTTGGGCCAAGATGGTGGCATAGACAGACATGGCTTGCTTCTTTGCACAACCACATCAAAATTACAACTAAAATATAGAAAAATCATCAGCCAGAACCAACAGAAATCGAGTTGAATGGAAGTTTGACAACTACAAAATTAAAGAAACCACATATATTGAGACTGGTAGGAGGGGCACAGACACAGAACAGTCTGATCCCACATAGGGACAACTTTAAACGTGCCAACATCTGAATCATAGGGGTGCCAGAAAGGGAAGAGGAAGAGCAAGAAATTGAAAGCTTATGTGAAAAAATAATGAAGGAAAACTTCCCTAATTTGGCACAGAGAGTCCCAAACAAGCTAGACCCAAAGAGGACCACATCAAGACACATCATAATTAAAATGCCAAAGGTTAAAAATGTGATGAAAAGCAAGAACCTACGACCAAGATTACTTACCAGGCAAAGCTATCATTTAGAATGGGAGGGCAGATAAAGTGCTTCCCAGACAAGGTAAAGCTAAAGGAGTTCATCATCACCAAGCCATTATGATATGAAATGTTAAAGGGACTTACTTAAGAAAAAGAAAATCAAAACTATGAATGTTAAAGTGACAGCAAACTCACAACTACCAACAACTGAATCTAAACAATAAAAACAAAATCTGACTAAGCAAACTAGAATAGGAATAGAATCATGGATATTAGGATCATTTGGAGGGTTATCAGCTGGGAGGGGGAAGGGGGAAATGGTGCAGGGATTAAGAAGCATAATTGGTTGGTACAAAATAGACAGGGGAAAATTAAGAATAATGTAAGAAAGGGTGAAGTCAAAGAACTTATATGCATGACCCATGGACATGAACTAAAGGAAGAAGGATTGCTGGATGGAAGGGGGGTACTGAGCAGAGGGGAGCAAAGGGAAAAGAAATAGGAACAGTTGTAACAACTTAATCAATAAAATATACTTAAAAAAGAAAAAGAAAAACAAAACAAGTACCAGCTGACCTCAGTTGAGTTCCAGTAGACAGCTTAGATTCACAGCTTGGCTTCACCTGGGAATCTCTAAGCCCAGCACAGGTAGTAGTCATCTCATATTTCTTTATAGCTCAGGAAGGGTGCCCTGGACAAAACACAGGTGGGGGCTGACCTTGGCCTGCACCACCCAGAACACACCAGAGTCTGGCACTCAGTGGACAGCTACAGACCACATTGGAGAACAACCACCCTGACCCTGCACAGTGGATCCTTCACAGAGGGTAAAGGTTGATGGTGAGTAATCATAGCCAGTCCTTGAAGCTGACTGGCCTGGATAAATCCCTCCCATTGATCTTCCAACAACAACCAAGGCTCAACTACAAGAGGAGGGTGTACTCAGCCCACATGAAGGGCACACTTTGAGTATCCAGCTTGGGTAATAGGGGAGGCTGTACCATGAGACCCTACAGGACACCAACTACATTAGGCTCTACTATCAAGATGCAGAGTCAAAGCAGCTCTACTCAATACACAGAAACAAACACAGGGAGGCTGCCAAATTAAGAAAGCAAAGAAATATGGCCCAAATGAAAGAAAAGAACAAAACCCCGGAAAAAGAACTAAGTGAAGTAGAGATAGCCAATCTATCAGATACAGAGATCAAAACACTGGTGATAAAAATGCTCAGAGAAATAATTGAGTACAGTAACAAAATAAGGGAAGAAGTGAAGGTTTTACAAAGTGAAATAAGGAAAAATATGCAGAGAACCAATAGTAATGAGAAGGAAGCCAGGATTCAAATCTATGATTTGGAACATAATAAAGAAATAAGTACGAAGAGAATAAAATGAACAAAATGAATAAACAAGAATTCAAAAAAAAAAAAAAAAAGGAGCATTTAAGAAGACTCTGGGACAGTTTCAAGAGTGCCAACATCCAAATCATAGGGGTGTCAGAAGAAGAGGAAGAGCAGAAATTGAAAATTTATTTTAAAAAATAATGAAAGAAAGCTTCTCTAATTTGTCAAAGGAAATATATATACAAGCTCAGGAAGCACAGAGAGTCCTAAACAAGTTGGACCCAAAGAGGATCACACCAAGACACATCATAATTAAAATGCCAAAGGTTCAACATAAAGAGAGAATCTTAAAAGCAGCAAGAGAAAAGCAGAGAGTAACCTCCAAAGAAATTCCCATAAGACTGTCAGCTGATTTCTCAAAAGAAACTTTGCAGGCAAGAAGGGACTGGCAGTAAGTTTCAAAGTGATGAAAAGCAAGGACCTACAACTTAGATTACTATATCCAACAAAGCTATTATTTAGAATGGAAGGCATATAAAGTGCTTCCCAGACAAGCTAAAGCTAAAGGAGTTCATCACTACCAAGCCATTATTATATGAAATGTTAAAAGGACTTATTTGAGAAAAAGAAGATCAAACTATGAACATTAAAATGACAACAAACACAACTATCAACAACTGAATCTAAAAAACAAAAACAAACTAAGCAATCCACCAGAACAGGAACAGAATCATTTGGAGGGTTACCATCTGGATGGGGAAAGGGGGAGAATGGGAGAAAAGATGTAGGGATGAAGAAGCATAATTGGTTGGAAAAAAGTAGACAGGGGATGCTAAGAACAGTATAGGAAAGGGTGAATCCAAAAACCCTACATGCCTGACCCATGGAGATGGAGTAAGCGCGGGGGATTGCTGAAGGGAAGGAGGGTACTGAATGGGGGTGGGGGGAAATGGGACAACTGTAATAGCATAAGCAATAAAATATACTTATAAATAAACAAACAAACAAACAAATAAATAAATAAATAAATAAATAAATAAATAAATAAGTCATCTGCCCCAAAATAACAAGAAATCTTGTAAGAGATCCCATGTTGCTGAATGCAGGATCTCCACACTGATGCAGAAGTGGCACTTACCAACAAAACCATTGACTTATTTCTTCTAAACTGGCTACTTGTCCATCTTTGTATGCCAGTGGTTTTCAAATTTTCTTGTTTATAAGTCCCCTAACATAAGTATGAAAAAATAGATATCACTTTATATATTCTTAGACCATTATGTAAAATGATTCAATATTAGTTTAAATAGTCGCAGACATAATATCCGGTATATTGTAAATATTCACACTTATAAATATCAAGTGTTTTATTATGTTTTTAAGTACAATGGAATCTAAATACCACAGTGTTTGATACCCACCATCATCTACTTAAAAGATACATGAACTTGTCCTTTACTAGTCATTTTATATAATACTTTTTCTCCGTGTGACGTTTTTCCATTCTACTTCTGTCACACAATTTTATCCTAATGTAATATTATGCTACAAATATATGTCTAAACTGAAATTTATAAGAAGTTCTTTCTTTTGTAAACATGATATAAGTATTAAATTATTTTTCTGTACTGTATTATTCTTAAAATTATTAGTTGCACGTGGTTGATTAAAGCAATATACCTATGTGTCCAATTTTGAAAAGTAATTATTGGACAAAACACGTAAAATGTTATCGGGAATACATCTCTTCACGAAATAGATTTTTTTCTCAATTTATGTAAGCTTGGATGAATCTTCCTTAATGCTAAAATGAAAGAGTATTCAGCATCAGTTCAATTATATTTACCTTTTAATGTATTTAAATGCTCAGGAATCATTTGATGTAAATGAATGGAATTCTGTTATGTTTTACTCAATTTTTGATTTCCTGAGTTAGGTGTCAAAAATCACACAGTGATCTACCATCAAAATTATTTTTTATGATCTTTTTATCTGACAATCCAAAGGAGTCTTCTTCAATTTTGTTGATAACAATAAAATGAAAACAATCTCACTTGTAAAAGGGTACGTTATCAAGGCATTAGAATGATTCACTTTTAGTTAATTATTAACTACACTCATTACATGTGAGATTCAATGTGTATATTGCAGGGAAGAAGGACATTGTAAGAGGATTTTATCCTAAACTTAGTAAGGTAAATGAAGACGGAGAAAAGAGAACTCAGAGAAAAGGAGGGGCACACAGACAGATGGGGGAGTAGTATGGTGATTTTGACTGAACGAAGAGGCCCCGGAGCACCCTTTGATATTTCAAAACCAATTGTTTTTTCCCCACAGGAGACCCAGGTACAATCGACAGTGGGAACAAATTAATTGTTTTCTTAGTTGAAAATCTGCAAAGTTCTTATATACCTTCATTTGTAATTCTGATATTATCGTAAAATGTTTTATTAAAAAAGTAAATTCTTTTGTCAAATCCTTTATATTCAGATTTGTCACCATGTCACTTTGAATATTTTTTGTCATTTAGAGACAGTCATTATTTTACTGTGATGCATTTGCAAGTATGTTACATCTTCAGAAAGATTCATGGAAAGGGCTCTGACTTATTCTAAAATATGGGTTTCTGAGAATAAGTTTTCAGATCATGCCTTTGAACTGGATGAAGATTTTGAGAACTATAAGGAATAACTGAATTCATGGAAATACTCGCAAATAAGCAAGATAAACAAGAATTAGTTATAGGACTGAATGAACTGAGGATAATAATTATCTTTATGACTTTGTTTAAAATATTGCTGATTTTTAAATCTTTTTTTCCAGATATAAGAAAAGATTTTTCATCTTACAGCAATTTGGCGAATTATACGTTGATAAGGAATATTGAAGCATCTTTTTTTCCTACTTCATCCCTCTAGAATTTGAACACTCTTAATGAGTATTATTATTTTCAAAGCAATATGTTTGTTTACAGGAATCCAATAAGAATCGGTTCTCTTTATAACAGGGCACAACTGGAAACTGATTTTATTAACCAAACATTGACTGTTAATATCATATTTAAGAAAGACATGCCTGGATTCTGAATGTCACCAGAATGTTTTAAGAATTTAAGATTGACTTTGGAAGCCAATAGAAACCCTTGGAAAAGCAGCCTGGTACCTTGCTTATTTACATGGTTCATGGCAATCTTTGCAGATAAGGAACAAACGTTCCTTTCCTGGGAGGTGGCAAAGAAAGGACCTCAAGATATTGTGGGGAACCTAGAAACTTGAAGGACTGAATATTACAGGCAAAGCCTGATGGCAACTATGTGGCCTGGCTTCTTCACCCTGAGAAGATCAAGTTCAATCTGGAAATTCCTTATGAGAGTCTAGCAAAGCAGATTTAAGAAAGTCTATATGATTAACTGCAATTCTTGTTGTGTTTATGCAAATAATCAGGCCAAATTGAAACTGAACTTAAAGCAATAACTAATTGTAATTTGGTTATCTTTAATATAAATTAGGACGATTGTAAGGGGGGAATTGTGTATTATAGAATCTAGAACACACAATTGTAGATATTAGAATCTAGTACAGTTAACTGCCTTTAAAGTCTTTCTTAGAAGAAATTATAAAGTTAGACCTAACCATCTTATTTCTAATATTAATGCTTTGTAAAACATTTAAGATAATCATGTTATATAAAACAAGGATGTACAGACTTCAGCAATTGGAAAGCAAAGACACCTTGAAACTTCTCCTCCAAAAAAGAAAAAAAAAAAAAAAAAAGAGAAAAACTTCTTCCAGAAAAAAATAATAAAAATTATATCTCATAATGAGTTTGGGCATTTCATGCTAGATTAATGCCCCAAGGTTTCTGCAATAAATTAGTCAGAGAAACTTTCATGGAAATGGAAGAAAAATTGACAGTGGGGACTTCACTAGGCTGCATTTGAGGAGAAGTTTATTTTACACTTAGAAATTAATATCAAGAAATAGTAAAGGCTTGGCTTAAATGTGAATGGGGGTATAGTAATGATAGTTGTTAATGGCATTCTTTACAATAAAGTCCACACATCTTCTGGTTAAGTTAATCTATACTGTATAAGGACATAATAGGGATAACACACTTGCAAAAAAAAGATTGAAGGGTGACAGTGAGTAGGAGCCTTGCTACCAAGTCAAAAGAAAGGAAGAAAAAAAAATTATAATATCCAATTATTTTTGGTAAAAAGTCATGAAATTATTTCTCCTATAGTTCTAAGCAAGTGTTTAAGAAACAGTTGTTTCATTTTCATGAAGTTGGAATGTTAATCTGTTTAAAATAAATGTGGAGAGCCTGTCAAGATGAGGAGACAAAGAAGTATGACCCAAAAGGGGGAATGGATCTAGGGTCCAGTGGGAGAACTAAAAAAATAAAATAACAAAATAATAAAATAAAATAAATGTGGACATTTATAATTCCCTCTCTTTGAAATCATGCAAAATACTTAACTGAATGAAAACACTGACTTGCTCTTTTTTCATTACTGAAAATGGTGAAGATGCCAAGATGATGTGTTTCATAATCAAACAGTATTCCCCAGCATCCTTGTTACAAAGTTAACTACTTTAAGATAAGTTGGTATGGTATGGTATGTATATGTCAGAGTCCACTCAAGAAAACAAAAACCACAGGAGGCATTTTCACATGAAATTTACTACAGCGAATTGGTTTCCCAGATGGTGGAAGGTGGAATGGGCCAAAGGGGTCACCAGCAGAGCTCTGATACAGAACAGCAGGAGCAGCAGCAATCAAGGGAAGAGGTTGGAATTATCAGAGCCCAGAAGCTCAGAGAAAGAGTCCCACAGAGCTGAGGCTCAGAGCTCTGAGAAGGGGCATCCAAGCTGCTGCTACTATTCTGAGAACATGCCCAGAGGCTGTTCTAAGAGTACCAACAAGACTGGAAACCAGAACCAGCTGCTGCTGTTAGATGAAGGCCGATGCGGGGGTGATACTGAGAGGAACAACTAGAAAACCGGGAAGAGAAAGCCCCTTCTTCCATCCTTGCGGTCTCCCACTGCTGTTCCTATTGGCAGACCTTTACAGGAAGCCAGCTGGCTAAGGAGAGTCTACAGAGCCCCAGCCTGGCACCATGGAGCAGTGCATAGGAGGAGATTTTTGTAGCTAGGAGGTAATATCTGAGTGATCCTTGAGCTTGTCACCTGGAAGATAGTGGCTGCCTCTTGGACTAGAAGGTGGGCACTGATGTTTGCTTTTTCCCCGCTCTTGCATCCCAATACCTGGAACAGAGTCTAGCACATAGTAGCTGCTCAATAATTATTTGTTGAATTAATAAATAAATGAATGGAATTCAAACATGGATCTCTGGTTGCAAAGCCCATGATATTAACCCTTTTCACTACTGCTACAGCATCCACTGATTTTCAGGGGATCGATCCAAAGAGAATGTCTTTCCACTTTAGCAGTTTGCCCTCAAGTGGCCTTGGTGGCCTATTTTATTGTCTCCAATACTACTAGAGTGAACCAGGGAGAACTGATAAAACATTTACAGTGACTAATGAGTTCCAGTCTGCTAGAACAGAACTTTACCTGCTGACCAAGTTGATGTGAAATCTTCACACACAGAGAGACAGCCCAGGTTTGTATTTTGTGTTAAATTAGAACTACAAATAAAAATCAATGATAACTGTGACAAGAATCTCAGGAATGTTTCAGACATGCTCCCCTAACCCCCAAAAGAGACCAATCTATGTATATCACTCTCTATGAAAACCTATAAAGACTGAAATTGCCTCAGAGCCAAATAACAAGTTGTAGCTGAGTCATGGCCTTCTTAAGCCCATGGATTCACGCCTTGCTTTTGAAGACGAGTCCCTGTCTCCTCTGTCTGCCTCAAACCATGCACCCCAGCACTACAGGCGGTCTTTGCGCTTCAAAGCCAGGAAGCATCAGTGCCTTCTCATTTGCATTGTTAAAAAGAGAAAGAAAAAAAGGAGACTTTTCAGATAATAAAAGAAACTGAATGATTCCTCACAACCCTATGGTTGGGATATACCCATTCTAATTGCAAGCAGGTAGGCATTTAGACTTTTTTCCACCAGCCCTGGTGGACTTTAACCTTTCTCAGTTGGGTCAGACACATGGCAGAATACCAAGCCCCATGCTGGCAACAGGAGAAAGCAGGTCACAATAACCTCAGGTCACTTTTCGCCCAGCACACAGGTTTTAAGCTACATTACTTTTAGCAGCTGGGGGTTTGTGTTCTGTGAGGCTGAGTGGAACTCGGCAGAACTTCTTTGTAAATTTGCACCTGGCCTTAAAACCAGAACAGATGTCTCATATCACCTTGAAGTTCGAGGCCATGTAATGATATTGTGGATTCCTGTGACTCTTAATGGTGAAAGTTGAGCATTAATATAGTTTTGGTTTTGAATGTTGTTTACTAATTCATTGTATTTTCTGGAAGGAAAAGTTGTTTTTTGCCTGATGCTCAATTTGGAAGTGAATGAAGTGTCATCCTCTCCTCTCTTTTGCAGAGTTGTCTGTATTCCCTTTCTGATTCAGGCGAATGAGGTGCTGAGTTGTATTACATTCAGTTGCACTCGCCTACCGTGAATTTTATGACAGTTATGGTATTAAAGTCAAAATCTCACTTTAAAGAAATGAAGTGTTGGCATCTGAGTTGAGAAAGTTTACGAGGAGATTGCTTTTACAACCTCCAAGTAATGTTAGACCAGTGTATGCCTTTAGACGTGTGAGTATCTTCTCCCTTGGGCCCCTTCTGTGAAGGAAATCTCAGGGCACAAGTACCATTTGGAACTGGTTGCTGAAGTAAAGCTGATCAAAATGGATAATGGAAATCTATCTGGAGCCAATGAGCAAGGCTATTAGTCTCCCATTCCCACAACATATATCCTTTCCCTTGTCATTTCTTCCTTCTGTTTCTTCTTCTTTTCCCTTGTTTTGCTCTGCTCTGTCTGATTCTTCGCTGTTTCACACTTAATCCTAAAGACATTATCAGGAATAAAAAGGTTGTGAGCCCCCGATTTAAAGCAATCCTTAAATTGTGCTCTGGGTTTCTATATGCCTCCAATGCTGGTAATGATGGGTGATGAAGGAATTCTACAATGGTTTCATTATCTAATTAATGGGATTGATGGTAATATCTCTTTTAGACAGAGTTGTAATCTTACCATCAAGATCACTTTCCTTTAGATTAACAGTTATCAAAGGGGCAGTATAAGGAATCCTGGGGATTATTTAAACACTTTCAGGGGTCTGGGGGCATGAGCAATTTAAGGATAATAATACTAAGATGTTACTGCCTTTTTAAAATCCTAACTCTCTTACAATAGGACAGTGGGGTATTTCAGAGGCTGCATGATGTGTAATATCACAAGAGACTTAATGCAGAGGCAGGTATGACAATCCAGCTGTCTTCTCTAGGTGACATTAAAGAAGTTTACGAAAAAGTAAAGTAATGTCATTACTCTCACTTACATTTTTGTTGCTTTGGTGGAGAGTACAGTTAGTTTTCACACACAAAAATAGGTCATTTCTGACACATGTAATGAGTTTATTAGGTTTGAGTTTATTCTTATTGTTTTTAAATGAAAAACATTTATCTGTAGATCTAATCCACATTAACAAACAAATGAAAAAGCTCTTTGAAGTCCTCGATAATTTTTAATAATATAAATAATTTGGAGACCAAAATTTTTGAAAACCACTGTGTTAGATTATAACCTGAGCAGACAAGTATCTGTCTTCATTTTAGAGTACTTTTCATAAAGTGCAGAACTTAGGGGACAAGTTTTAAAAGGCCAAAATAAATCCTGATAGTTTGAACTCCAACCTATATTGGGAATCTATCCACAGCTCACCACCCCCATTCCTTATACTCTGGTCCATTTCTATTGGAGATATTGTTCATTGCATCCATTTGAACCCCACTACAATCCATTCTGGATATTGCAACCAGGATGACCATAAAATGCACATCTAATCATGTCTCCCCCTTGCCCAACCTTTCATTGACTTCCCATCACACCTAGGACACACCTAGAATAAACCTTTGTAGGTCTACAAGATCCCATGTGATCTGGTCCTGCCAATCCCAACCACACCTTGCTGGTCATGTTGGTCTTCTTGTGGCTCCCAGATAAGCCTGAATAGCCTTTGCCCATGTTGTTCACTCTGCTTGGAGTGTTCCTCCTTCAGATCTATCCTCATGACTTTACTGACCCTTTTGTCATCTCTTCCAAGTCCTCTTAAAATAGCGCCTCATTCTTCTCATCCCATGCTCTTTATCTCTTTATCTTTCTTTATTAGTATTCCACAGCCTGACATTATGGTATATATTCTTTGTATATTCTGTCTCTCCCACTAGAAGGAAACTTCCATGACTGCAAAGACTTTGTCCTACTTATCACAGTATATCCTAGATATCACAGTGCCTAGTGCAGTGCATAGAGCTGGATAGATGTTCAACAAATATCTGTTGAGATCTAAATACTCCAAATCCTGTTATGGCCAGTGTGGCTCAGTTGGTTGGAACATTGTCCCATAGACTAAGAGGTTGCGGGTCTGATTCCTGGTAGGGCACATGCCTGGGTTGTGAATATTGGTTGGGGCTGACATCGATGTTTCTCTCCTCCTCTCCCTCCCTGCCTTCTCCTTTAATCATATGCTTGGATAAGGAAATAAATAAATAAATAAAACCAGATGACTAAGTTTAAATAAATAAATAAATAAATAAATATTCTACAGTAGTCCCTCTCTATATTGCAGTTCACTTATTGCAGCCTCACTGTATTGCAGGATTTAAAAAAATATTATATTTAATTACTTATCGCGGATTTTTCACTATATCATAGGATTTTGTGGTACTGTATACATATGTTGTTAAAGTTACATAGGTTTAAGAGTGTAGAATATGTTTAAGAAAATAAGTAGTGTTTATAAAAGTGTGGAAAAGGTTAATAAGGGACTGGAAATGGTTTATAAGTGTGTGGGAAGGGTTTATAAAGCCTTAAAATATATATAAATACTAAAATAAATGTAAGGTTCCTACTTCACGGATTTTCACCTATTGCGCGGGGGGGGGGGGTCTAGAACTTAATACCCGTGATAAGTGAGGGAATACTGTATATCCTTGTAGCTACGTATTAATTCAACATGTGCTGTGTACTTAGCTTTTTACCAGGTACCAGGATATAGAGATGAATAAAACACAGCCCAGAGCCACTATGACAAATCACAATGACATTAATCTTAGAAAAGAGCTAAAGATGAGGTATATGGGAAAGAAGTATAAAGAAGAAAATGGTAAGTTACCGCTAGGAAATTCAAGAAAAACTTTATAATATAGGGATTAACTAAAAATGTCTAGGATTGCTGATTTCAACCAGTGACTACTCTGGCCCCAGGCTGTTAAGGAGGTCTTTAAGCCTTTGGCCCCAGGCACTTAGCCCAAATGATTTTCACCTCATAAATGAAAAATCATGAATAAATTTCCCATTTCGTGTAGTGTCAAGGAGACCCACAAGACCCAATCAACATTTTATAAGAATTGCATAAAAAGCATCAGATCAATGTGCTGTGAAAATTCCCATAAACATAAGAAACTGAAATTAAATATGTCAATGTATATTGTACATTGTTCGCATCTGCATATGACTAGAATGAGAACCAAGAATCTGTAAGAGTAACAAAGAGAGGGAACTGGAGTCAGAGGAAGAGAGGGTAAGACAGAGAGAGGACACAGCATAGCCTTTTTGAGACTTACTAGTGTTTGAAAATAATAGACATTTTTCAAAGAATAGCCTCAAATATCACATAAATCGATGTCACCCCAAACATTAGATGGCTTTTTGAAGTCATTCACCTCAGAAAAGAGGTAACGTGAGTTTAGATCTCAGTGGCATTCCATAATGGACAGGTGTCAGTCATTCCCCTTTCTTCAGTTTGTACAGATTCTCCACACTGCATCCAAATCCCCCTAAGATAGTCACAACCTTAATCTTTATTTCTAAGCCCTGTTGAGTAGGACACTTTAAAACTAGTTATACCTCATCGGACCTCATACACCACTATCTCTATCATCAGTTGCATCCCATATGGTCTGGATCCTGCAGTACAAATCCTAACACACCAGGAATTAATTACAACCAAATGTTTCTTGTGAGTTGAATACTAGATCATGTTTAAACAGTAGGTGACTTATCCAATGGGTACCAGTGTTCTCCCTAAAATCTCACATATTGCAGTTTAAAAATTTTGCTCACTGAGTAGGCCATCCCTTGATTGTTGGCCTACCCAGGGAGGTCCATAGTTTTTCTCAGTCCTTGTCCAAAAGTCTCACAAAATAATGGGTGTTTTAGGATGCTTTCAGCAGCAAGGTTCAGCAGTCAAACTCAACTGAAAATAATATGGATACTTATCAGTCCACATAATAAGATTCACAGGAAGAAGGCATGTTTCAGCATTGGATTACCCATAAATCACAACAATGCCATCAAGGAACAAATTCTTGTTCTACTTTTCCACTCCCTTGTCCACAGAGTTGTCTTCCTGCTAAGGCTGGTCCCTTTGTGGACACAGGGTGGCTGCTGCTAGATGTAGGTACCGCATACTGTTTTGCTCACACCCAGCAGGACACAGTCAATTCTAGAAGTTGTCTCAAGTGTCATAATAGTACTTTTCTTCCCCAGAAGCCTCTGGAAAATTCTTTGTCTAGTCTCATTGCACTGAATTGGCTTCAGGCCTACCTGACCTTGAACCTATAACTGTGGAAAGGAGAATGAGCTCACCTGACAGGGGGTCAGCTCCCCAACCCTCGGGGCTGGAGTACAATGAGAAGAGTAACTTTTGGGTAATGACCACAGTGTCCACAGCAGACTAGGAGGTCTTTTATCTTACAACATTTCATGGCCATATAGGAACGTCTTTTATAGTCCTAGCTATCTAACTAACTCTAATTCCCTCTAGTTCTGCAAAGTAAAACAACTTTTAATTGGTGAGCACTTATAATGTAAATCTGTAAAACACTGTCTCCTCCCACCAGCTTATTAAATAGTTTTATTTGTGCTGTTTGTCTGGATTCACCTTTGTTTCCAGCAAAATACCTTTTTTTTGGTTATAACAAAAGAGATATTCACTAGTCTTAGAAGAGAGAGGCTGTATTTTTATCCAACCCTAAGGCTGTTTGAAAGAAGGCGTTAATTAATGCACCAATGTTGGCCAGCTCCTGAAATGACCCGGACTTGTGAGAGTATTGATTGCTCACCCTTCCAGCTGAGAAATCTTCAAAGACTGTGGAGCATCTGGAGGGCTCATGAAGTAACTCCAGGGGGTTAATGCACTTTATCACTTTGATGCTGAAACTGCAGTTATTTTCTTCTATCACATGCAAGGTTAACAAAACAGCAAGTCACAATTCATGTTATCCCATTTGTCCAGATGTATACTTCAGTGAATAATTTGCCACATGTATCCATTTAGTTCCTCCAAATAAATATTTTAAAGCCTCTGAGGATGCTGAAGGAGAGTTGGGCCCAAATGCATCTCCTGGGATGCATTAGATACCCTGGAAGCATCCCAAGAGGAATTCTCTGATGAAGTCAACACCTCCTTCAAGAAGCTGCACACTTGGGTACTGCCTGGGTGCACACAAATGTTTCCAACAGAAATAAACAATTCCTACACGATTCTTAATGGCTTCAAGTCATAAAGAAGACTTCCTTCATGTCTGCTGTAATGCTCCACTCAGACCTTTGTTGCTGTCTCCTTTTGGTGAAGAATGGCCAATTCTTTCTGACCCATATCACCAATTTTTACTCTCATATGGACAGTGAATTTTATATAAGTTATTTGTTCTCTTGCTATCCCTTTTCTAATGCTGGGGGTAACTAGTTTCAAAAAAGCTCTTCTTTATAGACATTTTATTCTCATATGTCTTCACAATACAGATTTTAGAGGATTGCTTTTGGGGCATTTTTTGATCCAAATATTCATTCAAGACACTGTGAACATCTCATGCAACTGACTGTGCTATTAAACATCAGCAATGTAAACATCTTTGTGAGCTCTCATGGCAGCTATTGAAAAGTACAGGATTCTGGGTGAGCCTGGATGTGGCCCCAGGAAAGATCTTAAATGATGGCTTTGTACTACACAAAGCCACAAACTGAAAGAAGTAAAGAAACATTTGCTTGCCATCCAGACCTACTATAAAGTTTAACAAGTTAAATTTCATGGAATACAGCTGCTTGCCTCTTTCAAGTTCAAAGCTCATTTAAAAATTTTTTTTTTAATTAAAAAGAAAAAAAAGCCAAAAAGCCTTGTTAAGACCTATTCAGGGGCTACTGAGAATTTTTCTGTGAGACACCACTACTACCTAAGATCAGAGAACTCATTCAGGATCATTCTATTTGCTGGCCAAATAGTTAAATATGAGATAATTGAAGTTTTTGCTACATCAACTGAAGTTACCACTTGCAAAACTTAGCCAAAGGAGGATAAGAAGACATAAGCCCAAGAGTTAGGAACATTTTCCAAGAAGAGACAGTAAATTCCAAAGACAGGAGCATCACTCAACATCACTGCCCAAGATCAGTTTTATCTATTGGTGACAGATGTCTGAGTTGGCTTGAAATTGGACAAGCTAATGTTTTCCAAACTGACTTAGAAAATACACAAAAAATTGAACATAATCTTGTTACAAAGCACAACCTACATTATATCATTATTTATCAATCTGAAATATCCCTCAATTATAAAACTTTTTAAATTTGAAGTCTGCTTCTATATTTGCTATTGGAGCCAAATCTCACTTTCTTTTTTTTTTTTTTTTTTGTTTAAAACCAGAAATCTAAGAGAACTTCTGGGTATTCAGTCACATCTTCCTCTGTAACCCATGTATTTTGTACTTTCTGTAGTGCAGTCTCTGGGCATTTCACACACTGATTAGGGGCACAGAGTCTAGAGCCAACTATAAAGCCTAGCTCCTCCACTTATTAGTTATAAAAGCTAGAAAAAATTATTTAACCTCTCTATACCTCAGTTTCCTCATCTGTGAAATAAGAAGAATACTACTATCAACCCGAAAGGGCTGTTGTGAGAAATTAATGTATACTTGTAAAGTGCTTAAGGATAATATTTAGCATTTAAAAAGTATATATGTAATAATACATATTCAATAATTTCCATATATGAAATATATATTTCAACAACATATAATAAAAGCTAAATCAAATTAAATAAATTTTATAAAAAATAATATATAATAAAAAGCTAAATAAAATTACCCTATTTTTAAGATCACTTGAAAAATAAAAGAATGCTTGAAGTGCTACAAAAGTAATAGAAAAGTAATATCTACATGGGTTATATAAAAGGGTTCCCAATGTAGAAAACACATAAAATTATATAAAAATCTGACTAGAGCTTATATGCTAGCAGCAGCAAATTTACAAAGAATATGTAAGAACAGATTTTTATTAATACACCAGATATATCCAACAAAGGGTGAGCTGATCCTTCCTTTTTAAAAAATAATTCTTCTTAGTATTGAGCAGAGTCATTAAAAAGGGTTATTAACTTATAACAATGTAATAGGTACTCAATATACATTTATCTTTGTTAATAATTATGATAGTAATACCTCTATCATGAACAAAATAATAAAACTTCATTACTAACAACATTGATTAGGTCATCACAAAGCACTTCCCATATATTATTTTGATAGAGCCTCCCTGGAACTCTATGAGGAGAACAGGATGTTGTTGTTTTTTCCTCAGAATGGAAAACTAACTCGGGATGGTTGAATGACTTGCTGGCAGTAGCATAGTTTGTAAGTAGTAGAGATGACCCTCAATCCATGTTCACTTTCTCTACACTCTAGAGAAGCTAGGCATGTACCCAACAACTAAACACAGATTGTTATAATTGTTCAACAAATGTTTGGCGGTTGTAATGTGCATGAAGGCATGTGTGGCTGGAGGTTGCCCCTCTAAGAAAATTACCCAATATTTTCCTCTATGTTTCTTCAAAGTTACCAGGGCAGCCATCTCAAAATCAGATCAAAACAATGCCCAAAGGAAATACACCTGTGTGGGCTTTCATTCTTTCTGACAGTTCTTTCTTGCCACTACTATATAACCTTGTGTTGCGTGAGTCGTGGTCATTAAAAGCAACAGGAACCAGCATGATTACCCATTTAACTTACTAAACTTAACTCAGAATTACCTTGGACTAATTTTAAAAAGTAAATTCACTTTCAAAGGGTAAAATTTTGCTAGAAATCAGAGACATTCAATATATAAAGGAATTCTCAAAAAAGGGGTCCAGAAAAGTTTGATCAAAGGAACAACATTAAAATGCAAACCAAGTTGCACTTCTGCCTGCTGGTAAAGAACTAGAAGAAGCATCACTCCCATCCTAATAATGAGAACTGAGGTGGCAGGGCAACAAAGCTGCCTAAAGGGACAAACCCCTTCAAGGAGAGTGGGGAACACAGAGTGGCTCACCTGTGGCAGATCATGGGAGAAAGAGTCACTGGGGAAGAAGAAATCAATTAAAATTTTAACATGTTGCTAAAGCCCAAGTGTGGGCTAGTGTGGCAGGAAAGAATTCCCAGGAGTCCCCAACACAAGAGAGGTTCCTGGCAGGCTCATCTCCACGAACAACAAAGAACAACAGGAGTGGATTGGACACTGGAGTCAGTTTTAGCAATGCCGTTGTGCAGAAGGAGATTGGACCCCTTTGCAGGCAAAAAAATAAAAAAAAAAATCTAATCCAGATTCCTTTTCCCACAAGGAGAGACAGACATAAGCCACTGGGATGGGCAGCTGACTCTGTTGCCCTGCACAGCACATGTAAATTACACACTGCTGCTGGAGAAGGATAGACGAAAAAAACCCTCCACCCCAGGGGAAGAAGTAGGAAGAGTCCCAAACCCACGATCCCTCAGCCATACCAGTGAGGTCTCCTACTACTGGGAGAATGGCAGGGTCTCTTCTACCCAAGATGAAGCATGAATACAAGATGGTTTAGCTGCCAAGAAGAAAGGGGGCAGAAACATTGAGAAAGCCTCACCCCAGAAGTACAGGCACACAGAGCCTGGCTGAAATTGAGCCCGGACAGAATAAGATAGTAGATGAGACAATGCTGGTGGCTTGAAGCAAAATTATAGTAGCGGCAATGGTAAGAAATTGGTAAATTTTGGACCAGTTCTCAAGGTACAGCTACTATTTCTTGAGGACTTGGATGTAGGGTAGGAATATGTATCATAAATCTACTTTTCCTTGGACAATCCCAGTTTAAGCTCATTGTCTGGGAGTAATTGATAATACTTCCTTTCATTCTGAAAGTATCCTGATTGTGTAATAAATTATACAGACTCCCTAAGTTTGAAAGATAGAGAGGCGTCAAGGAGGTCCGAGGAACTGAAAGGGTGAAGTTCCGCCTGAGATCAGGGAAGTCTTCAGGTGGGAAGGATGGTTGGGAGCTCATTTTGAGGTGTGCCGAACTTAAGATGTCAATGAGACATCCAAGTGGAAATAGCAGTTAGGCAATTTGCTGTGCAAGTCTCTATCCTGAGCAAAGAACTGGGCTGGAGACATAAATTTGGGAGTCATCAACATATAGATGGTACTTAAAGCAATTAGACTGATGAGATCACCACAGGAGTGAGTGTATATAGAGAAGAAAATAGGATCACGGGCTGAGCCCTAGACTACTTCAACACAGCAAAGTAGACTGAGGAGGTCCTCAACTACTAAGGTGGGAAAAAAACCAAGAGAATCATGCCCTGGAAACCAATAGAAGAAAGTGAAAGTCCTTTAAAAAAAAAAAAAAAGTCACAGACTTCTAATTTTACAGCAGGTGATAGTGACCTTCCTCTAAATTAAGCTGTTAGTGAGCTTTACAAAATGTACAAGTATCTGGAAGAAGTGTTCACTTTATTATGTAAGGTCAGAGATGCACTAAAAGATAACATGATATGCTTCCCAGGTGAGGAGACAAGGTTTGGTCCAAATTCTGTTAACTTTAAGTCGGTCATAGCCTAGTTGGGTTTTAATTCCCTCATCTGATATGTTTTTTGTTTTACCAACTGTTCAGCAAGTATTTGTTGAGAGACCACTGTATGCAATACCCAAGAGAGATCAATCCCACAACACCTAATTATGACAGATGTGATAAAATTAAATGCTTTAGGAAGTACACTATGTAAATATGCTACACATTATATATGATTTTGCTGACTATTCTTTCCTAAAGACTCTTAAAATCTAAGATATGCTATTGTAATCATGTCCCCTATCTGCCTTTAATGCAGTCCCATTCAGAATCAAAAGAATGACCTGGGACTTTCTCTCAACACACACTCATTTGTTTTCATATGCTGACTGTCCAGTAGGTGCCAAGCCCTGCACTAGCTCTGGGAATACAAAGATGAATAAAACACAATTCTTGTCCTCAAATAGGTCATAATCTAACAGAAAGACAGTCAAGCGAGCAAATTTATACACAACAATGGGTTTTCCTAAGACTTTTCTCAATAGTCTCTTTCAAGTAAGCAATGGTCAAATCTAGCTAAGAAAACACAGATGGTAAAGTTTCTTCATTCTTATTGACAAAGTTAAAATATTTTAATTGCATACTAAAAAGAGGAGCTGTCCACTTCCCATTAATTTAGAACAGTTTAAAAAATCAAAAGGCTTTAAAAAACCTCCTAGAAACAAGTTGATTATCTGACAGCAAACATTACCTTGAATGTTTCTTGACTGAAGGGTGAATCACCACATCCAGGCAAAATAATGCAGAAGGAAGTTG
The DNA here is from genome assembly GCF_987537825.1 of Furipterus horrens. NCBI lineage: Eukaryota > Metazoa > Chordata > Mammalia > Chiroptera > Furipteridae > Furipterus > Furipterus horrens. Next base: position 55,966,677 of record NW_028327173.1, on the reverse strand, counting down.
GAAATAAAGTGACAACAAAATTAAGGTATTAAAGCTCCAAAGATCGACATCCTGACAGCTGTTTCCAAGAGCATTCACCCCTTTAAAATAAAGCCAAATTGTCTTAGGGATTATCCGAAATTCTGCAGAAAAGCATTTTCTTTAGTTTAGCCCTCCTTGGTAAGAAACCAAATACCTTGCTTGTTTATTTACTATAAGATTCCATCAGAACTGACAACCTCAAGGATGGAAAAGAAAATAAATGAAAGTGCCCTGGAGGAGAAAAAGAAATGCATCTTTTCATCATCTTACTCATAAGCAATTACTTTGTTATTGAGAGAAAAAGATCTCATTAAAATAGGAAAGAGACAAATGTTTGCCTTTTCAAGAACCAAGGCAAGAGGAGATGCAGTAAGTTTTGGGGGCAAGAATTAAAACTAAAAGTCCAAAAGCTAAAGGAAAAAAATTTCAAATTGTTTTTAGCTGAATTCAAAAACACAGCATTTTTATATTAACCAAAGGGCTTGCTTTTAGAGTTTTCTTTTAAAGATAATGACACTCACTATCTTAAAAGAAAGAGATTATTATTTCTCCAGAACACTAAACAGTCTCAGTTTCAACAAACACAGAAGGATTAGTTATGTTTATGACTGTGGCCTTTATGACAAACAACTTGATTGGCTTATTCAAATACAACTCTGTTTAGAAAAATAGCTCTTCTGAGTTTACATTTCCCATCTCAGTTCTTACCATTATAGTTTGTTAAGTTGGGGGTTGCTTGGTTTTCACCTAGTTTCTCTCATCTGTTATGCTGAGTGTGTTGATTTAATGTGTGTTTAAAAAGAAAGATCATGTATTTCCTTTAAAAATCCAATACATGTCACATTCAAACAATTACACTCCAAATTGATTTATAAGGACAATCTATATAATTTTCAAATATGTGAGCAGACCTCCAAGAATGAGGCTGCCTTTTACCAGATAAGCATGATTGCAGATGTGGTCTCCATTAAGATCATTTTTTGCCCTTTAGAACAATTTAAATGACACCCTAATAATAGTTAACTTCCAAACATAAACCATTAGGGCTGACACTAGCCAAATAAAATGTGTAGCTCATGTGTCACAGGAAATGCTAACACTTTGCAGTGCCATTGCCCCCTTCATCCTAACAACAGTTACAAAAGTAGATAATCTTTATCACCTACATCTAGCATTATCGCTGTAATAGGCAATGTGACAAAAATGCTTGAGAACCAAAGAAAATGTTACACTGGAAGCACCTCTGCCATGGCGTAGACCCTGTGACGTCTTCCAGGAAATAACTACCCATGCCAGTGTGCGTGGCCAACTTACAGGGAAGAGAATGAAACTTCAGCGATGCCAGAATGCCCATCTGCTGTGTCTCCTGCACTAGCCTCGCATGATACCAAAGATTCCTCTCCACAATGCCCCTGTTCGAAAGGAAATATGAAACCCAGCAGGAACAAATCAAGAGGTTACTAGCACCAGCTCGTATGTGACTAGCTGTTAGCTGTATGCTCTCTTTAGAAAGAAAGGATATATATAGCACAGAAGGTTGTTTGGGGGGGTTAAAATAATTAGTTACATAAAAAGTATGCAGATTCTACATAACCAGTAAGTTATATGCATAAATACATATTACCATAAGAGTTATGAATATTGCATAGAAAGGTGCTCTGTGGTTCACAGAATATGAATAAGGAAGAAACTCAAAGCACTATGAAGCTCACTCTTCTCCCCAGTGAGACAGAGAAAAGGTTTAAATGTGCTGTAGATATGGAGAACTTATGAGAGAATAAATTTTATCCTTATATATTCTAAATTGGCAATCATGACCACAATTGTACTTCTAACCCTCTCTCTCCTATAGCTGTTAACATTTGCAGATGTCACCTGAAGCTTTTGTGCAAGTGCCAATTTCAGTATAAATACCTTATCCAAAAAGGTGCCAAATCCATTTGAATAGTATTCCTTTTCATTATTAGAAAGGAGCGTGTCAAGGAACAGCCCCAAATACAGCTACTCTCACCATGCCCACTTTGTGGGGCTGCTGCCCTAGACTCTGTGCAGACTGAGGGCACATCATGAAGAATCGATGGGATGTACAAAAGTAAAGCTATCCAGGACTGTCCCAGGTCAAAAATGACAGAACACCATCTGGACACAAAAAGCGATTTCAACTCTCTGCATTTTGCAATAATTAAAATATTTTGAATGCATTGGTATATGGAAACTTTTGTCTAGTGAGCCAGGGCTCTAAGTCTTCTGGATGAATATTTAAAACATGTAAAAAAATTCTTCTGTGAATAATCAGTTCTGGGCAGCTCTGTACACAGAATATTTTAAATATAAGTCAAAAGAAAAACAAAACTAAATACTCAGCATTACTTTCCCAGAAAATTCTTCTGGGTGTCTGTATGACATGAAATCTCCTTCTGGAGAGGTTTTTTTATCCTAATAGGGCTGAAGTTAATGCAAAAGAAAAGACCAATGCATAAAAAATTTCATGGTTTCATTTAGCATAGATGTTATTTCAATGTGGGTCTCCTCACAGAAACATGCTGAGGGCAATCTTTTGCCATCTGCACTTCAGCCAGTTTCCACTTTCTAAGAATAGATATAATTGTCATATAACGTTATTTTCATATATATACAAATACATATATATATGCACATATATAACTAATATATAACAAACTAATACGTAATATACCATACACATAACTAACATGTTATAACACTATAATATTATATATCAGTTGTACAACATACTGATTTGATATATGTATGTATCGTGAAATGATCACCATAGTAAATTTAGGTAACATCCATTCCCATACATAGTTACAGAATTTTTTCCTTTAATAAGGACTTTAAAGATCTATTCCCTTAACAACTTTCAAATATGCAATGCAGTATTATTAACTATAGTCACCATGTTGTACATTACATCCTTGTGACATTTATTTTATAACTGGAAGTCTGTATTTCACCCACCCCCACATCCCACCTCTGCCAATCACCAATCTCTTCTCTGTAACTATAAGTTAATTTTTTGTTTTTGTGGGTTTTTTTTAGAACCCATGTATAAGTGAGATCATACAGTATTTGTCTTTCTCTAACTTATTTCACTTAGCAAAATGACCTCAAGATCCATCCATGTTTTCGCAAATGGCAGGTTGCTTCTTGATTACACTGCCCTGTTGAAATTCTAGGAAAGGCCAAAGATTTGACAGTCCTCAAACTATTCATCTGATCGTATTTCCCAAACATTAGAAGAAGACCAGCAGACACTACACCAATCCTAGGACCCTCTTTGGTTTGAAGGCAGCCATACCATGACTCTACCTTTTCCCAAGACTTTTTGTGTACTAACAAAAGCTTTTGTAGGAAAAATACAAAAACAAAAAACTTGTTTAATACTAGCTCATTAAAAGAAAAGGAAAAAGACTTGAGAACAGCATCCTTAATAACACCAATAGTAAAATATCATTTTGAAAGCTGCCTTAGAGAGTTGTACCCCTTAATATAACTATACTGATATTTCAAATAGATGTGGCCTGCCCTCAAAACAGAATTTTCAGAGACCTATAAGAACATTATCATCTAAGCTAAAGCCACAACAGCCCAAGTTCAGGGACCATAAAATTCTAACAGATAATTAATAAAATTGAATTTACAGAGGTTCTCTTTGTTCCAAGCAGAGACATACTTTTGGAGGAAACTGAAAGGGACAATTATTGAAAGAAAGGAAATCAGGCTGGTTAGTATGTCCGCTCAAATTATGTAAATAGAGATGTAAACTCTTAGATCCCTAGTCACATCTCCAGTTACATAAATAGGATAAATGGGGAGAGTGGAGGAGGGGAGTGGCCCTCCCATTTTCCTTTGCTCAACTTCAAATCCAGTTCCTAACTCCGAAGCATATGCAGACCACAATTGCATTGTTTGATCTACTTTCTTCAATCCCTCCTTCTATCTATGTCTCTCTCCTTCCCTCCTTCTCTTCCTCTCTCAATCTCTCTTTTCAGAAATAGCATCTGAATTACTCAGAATTAACTTGTCTAGTGATTCCTGATCAGTCTGTATCAGATACAGGTTTCAGTAAGGAAATCGGCTATAAATGAAGTTTGGGGAAGGGAGGATTTAAAATGATCGTGACCAAGAATTCTGAGGCAGTATAAGTTTTCAAATAAAAAATTGCCCAGGAACTTTCCCCATCAGGGTAAGTGGCATTCCCCCAAATTCTCACTGTTTTCTACATATCCTTTCTTCCAATGAAAACAAGGAATTATTTGCTTGCCAAGTCACAATCTGGTGGGTATATGAGTATAAGAAGAATAATCATCCAATATCAGAATAAACTTTTAACCAGAAGTATCAGTCCTGTGTATGCTCGGAGAGAGTTCCAAGAGAGTGCTCCTCCCAGTCACTGAGGAGGCTTGCCATGTGCCACTGCTCTAGATATTTCTAAAACTCCATCATTCTTTTCAGTGACTGCAGCATATTCATAGCTTTAGTTTGATTGAGGATGCATTTTATTTTTGAAATCCATTTAAAGTCATTTAGAGTTAAATTTAGTGATTGAAATGGGGTAGATGTTATTGGAAGTTGAAACAAAATGTGACTATAAAGTTCCAGCCAGGATATGTTATTCATCTTCTACTCCTTCCAATGTCTGATACTCTACCTAGGATGTGTTCAAGAAATGGTAGTCGGAATAATAATAATTATAGATTCCATTGTATGATTCATAAACTGTTAGTTCTGACAACCATTCTGAGAGCTTTAGAATAACCAGAGTCTCTCTAGGTATCAACTTTGAATGAAATACCACTAATTTTATGTGTAAATTTTATATGTATAAATTTGTTTAAAAAAATATCCTTACTTTATAGACAGATTTCAAATACTGTATGTATCCATTGATTGGATCCAGCTACTTGCAACAATTTGATTTACTTGGCCTAGCTTCTGTTCAAGTACGCTGGCATGCCTGTTAACGATTCAAACAAACTAATCTATGATTTCTGTTTTGATCTAGAACAGTATTTGACAAACTTTTTCTGTAAAGAATTAGACAGTAAATATTTTAGACTTTGTGGGCCAAGCAGCAAAATTAAGGATATTTTGTATTATTGATAAATTCAAAATAGAATAATAATAATTGAGTGTATATATACATATATATCTTTATTATACAGATCTGCCAATGACAAGAATAAAATTCTTCTTTGGAGGATAATATTTCACTTAAGTGAAATCATAGTTCATGCTCCCTATCATTAAATTGATTGCAGACGTTTATCTGTAAAAACCATTCTTAGCTGGAGGTTTGTACACAACAGTTACTGGGCTGGATTTGGCCCAAGCGCCACAGTTTGCCAGCCCATTGGCTGTGGTGAGTCACCTGTAATACAGGGCTGATTTAGCTCTCTAAGCAGCGGAAGGAACCTACTATGCTCTAAATGTTTGTGTTCCCCCAATATTTACATGTTGAAATCCTAGCCCTCAAAAGTGATGTTATTAGTGGGTGGGGTATTTGGGGAATGATTACATCATGGGGGTGGAGCCCTCAAGAACGAGATATTAGCGTTCTTATAAAAGAGACCCCAGAGCTCCCTAGCACCTCCTGCAACATGAGGATACAAGAAGAAGTCTGTCACCTGGAAGAAGGGCCTCACTAATCACCCTGTTCTTGGACTTTCAGCTTCCAGAACTGTGAGGAATAAATGTCTATTGTTTCTAAGCCCCCTCGTCTGTGATATTTTGCTATCACAGCCTGGACAGACTAAGACAAACCCGTCTGTATTTAATCTCATTAAAGGCAAAACCCATTTTCTTGGAAGTCCGGTCACCTCGACTGTTCCCAAGGCCACTCCCTGTGTGCTATAGGACAGAGAGGGATGAGGGGGAGGAGAAAACATCTAGGAAGGGCCTGGATGTGAACACTGTCCTCAGATTTACTTTATTTCATTGATTGACAGACATTTCTTCATATTTTAATATCTCTGAAATCAAGTTGGGCCTTACAATCAATGATTTAATTTAATTGGATTTTTTTTCTTTCTTGGTGCAAAGAAAACAATGGGGAGACTTATAATTGATGGCATCTTAGCTTCTATAAAATATGGTAATATTTCTCATTCAAAGCTGCCACCTTCCTCTGGAATCTCTTCATCCCTGTCTGAGTAACAGTTTTTCTGATTAGAGCTATGTTCTGCTTCCTTCTGTTGCCACAGAAATAGGCCCTTTTGGAAATGTTGTTCCCAGTGAATATCTTGGATGAAAACCAAGAAGCTATCAATTCTAGAATACTTGGTAACTGGGTGTGATAGGGCCTTGTTTGGGGTGAACTTTCTTGTAAAATTAGAGTTTACTTTTTAAAAAATCATTTGCAATTTCTTTCCTTTCCGAATGACAGGAGGGAGAGAGTTCCAGAAGGTGAGCACATCTAGCATGTAACCTCTCTCTTCTGCATCACCTTCCCTGGAAGGGAAGCCGGCCTGCCTCCAGCTGGCACAGAGCCCTGTTCCCTTGACAACTGCCTCTCCAAATCTGATGCCAAGCGCCACCTGGTGTCCTCATCAAGCAGGCACAACAAATAGGCTACTGGCTGAAGGAACCTGGGAGGATATGCAAAAATTGGAATGCAATGAATAGAACCAGTAAGTAGGGCTCAGATCAGATGCAGGATTATAATACATGTATTTGCTTTGCCATATGGAATATGAAGGCTATATATGAGTCAACATAATGTAACATAACAATCTTGATATTCTAAAAACTGGTTACTGTGGATAGGACATCAAATAGAAATCAGATTTCCTTGGTATTAAATCTGGTTTTGCCATTAATCAGTAGATTGTCTGCTACTGGCAGGCGCTTTATTAAGTACTAAAGCCTAGCATTGTGCTAAATGCTCTATATAGGTTACATCATTCTAAATTTACCCTAACCAAAGAGGTAGACATTAACATTTCATTAGAAAACTAAAGCTTAAGGAGGTTAAAAACTTACCCAAACTCACAGAGCTGAAATACAAAATTTTACTTGGTATCATGCCTGCTACACAGTGGACACTCAATATTTGTTTAACGAAGAAAAGCCTGTCTCTGCATGATATAGGGGCCAGCATCACCACTCATAAATAACTACTACCCATACATACTGCCCCAGAACAAGTGTGCCCATGGCTTAGGATGTCTGCCTCTCCTTTCTATTGCCTGTTCAGAGAAGCATCCTTTGAGGCAGACCTCTGGAGGTTTGACACTGCGGGAGACCTAATCCTCTTCATCAAGGGGAGTGAAAGCAGAATACTAGAGAGAAAAGGAAGCCTTATCAGCATCTGATCAGGGGCCAAAATCCTTGTTAGTGGCAATGGAAGTGTTTGCTCACAGGCAGGTTCTCCTGAGGTTGTTATAAAAGTTTGCTACCAATCTTCTTTTAGTAATCTCCTGGCCTCACTAAAAATCAAATGATTTCCTGATAAAAGTCAGGGTTCCCAGAGCTATTTCCACCACTCTGTGGCTATCTGAACTCTCCATCTGTGTGCAAATACCAAGAATTGCATCACATCATTGAAGTAACAGTCTCCCCATTCCCGCAGCCCACCCGGCCATCAATCTCCCCAGCCCCACTCAGAGAAGGGGCTCGAGCCACAGATGAATCACAAACATAAGGAAAGAAAAATGTATAAACATATGGCAGAAAGAAAGCTCTCCTGGAAAGTGGCAGAATTTATTTTCGCTCTCCAGGAGCTGTTTTCCTGACTTGCAAGCCTCCACCTTCTTGAAAAAGCATCTGAAAGTTCAGAATTACTTTCATCTGGCAAATTCATGAACTATGACTAATATTTTGTATCTATCTCCTTAAGACTTTCGAGAGCACTACAGAAAGAGCATTTTCTCTCTCTCTCTCTCTCCCTTTTTTAACCATCTTTACTCTTGAGACATTTAGGATTAGTTTAGGCAGACTCATGAAGAAAAAATAATAATAAATTGAATCCCAGGAAAGCTTTGGAGTAAATGAGATCATGTCTATGAAAATTATATGTAACCTGAAAGTCCTGTGCATTTATCAATGTTCAGTTAGGAAAACAGAGTTCTATATTATGGGAATAAAGGATTTAGTGGAGGAATTAGGCTTTACAGGAAAGATGGGACAAACTGGGGAAGTGAAGGCCTGGAAGAGAAGATAAAAGAGTCAGAGAAAAGTCATTAACCAAGGCACCTAAAGTTCTAGCACACATGCATAAATTGTTGTATCTCTCTTGGCCTTGGCCTCCTCACCTGTAACTGTAGAAAATGGAGTCTCTAGAACCTGACTGCCTGTATTTAAATCTCAGATCTGCCATTTATTAGCTCACTAGCCCTGGACAAGTTACTTCACTTCTCTGTATTTCCAGTCATTTGTAGAAAAAGGATAATAACAGCACCTGACAGGGTTGCTGTGAGGATTAAAGGAGACGACAGTTAGAACAGTTCCTGGAACATGTGAGCATTCAGTAAATGTAGTAATCTTAACTGTCTGAGGAACACGTGATGACTAAATGGGATGAATAGCGAGCAGCTAGGTTATGACCTGGAACATACTAAGTGCTCAGTAAACACTAAACAGGAACTACAATGATTTAGGATTTTGAGTCAGGGACATTTTATTAACAACATGGGCAAAGTCTGGAGGCTGGGAATGCCAGGACATGCTAGGGATAAGCAGTATAGCTAGAGGATAAGTTCTGAGGGGGGACTGATGGAAACTATGACTGAAGAGACATGTCAAGTCTAAAGCAGGAAACACTTAACAATCATATAAACAATAAAGAGCCACAGTATACATCCTTGGGACTAATATAATGAAAGATATGGTTTTTCAAGCTTATCTGACATAGCATTTGTACACTAGAGTGGGACGGGTGGAGTAGGGAATCACACCTACAGGGAGAATATCTAATTAGAAAGTTCTTGCAGTAAACTAAGGCACACAGTAATGGAGATCTGGATTATGACAGCTGGGGTGGAAATGAAAGGTGGAGTAGAGATATGCCACATGGCAGAAGTAACAGACCATTGAAACTATTGGATACTGGATATAATGAAGAGGAGGAATCAAAGATAATTTTTAGGTTAAATATGTCAGAAAAATGGTTGGCATTAGAGATGGTTTTTTAGCAAATACAAATTAACTACTCAGATGATTAGGTATGGTCTGGAGCACAGAAGAAGTATCAGGGCTGGAGATAATGAGCTCAGACTGACCTGGGGAGGGACCTGAGAGTGGGAGACAAATGCCCTTGCTGCCAATCACCCTTTGGAAGGTGGGGGAAGGAATCAAGCAATAAAAAATTTAAAAGAAAAGAAAACCCTAATTATAGTATTAGCAAATCTTATTTAACAATATTTATGTGCAAAATGTAAACAACTATAGAAAGAACATTATAATCAATTAAGATTTATGCAAGGAGTTGAAGGATAATTTAACAATAGAAAGTCTATCAGTATAATTTACCATATTACCAATTAAAATGAAAAAATGCAAATGGCCATTTCAGTAAATGCTGGAAAAAGACGTTTGATAGAATTCAATATCCACTCATTGTTTTAAAATAAAAACCCTAAGCAAAGTAGGAATCGAAGAGAAATTTCTTAACATTGATTGATAAAGAATATCTACCAAACTCTAGAGCAAACAGTGTACTCACTGATATATCATTAAAAACATTTCTTTTAAAATTACAAATTGGACAAAAATACCACTTACCATTTTTTCTATTCGATATTTCACTACAGGTGTAAGACACTATAATAAGACAAGAAAGAAATAAAATGATTGTATAGTAATAAATAAAACACATTATTCTTAGACAATGAGGCCTATAGCAAAATTATTTTGTTTAGTAGAACTAAACTAAATGGAACTTCTTGTGTCAGAGACAAAATGGAGCCGATTAACACAGGCACATAAAGGAAAATGAAGCTTAACCTCATCTAACAGGAATTTACAACACTTCTTAGACATCAGCAGAGAACACCAGCAAATCCCCAAATGCCAAGTCTATTCAAACATCTCTAGACTTCCTTATTCCCCTGACCCAGCCATCCTGATCCAAATAAGAAAAAAGACCACTAGGCAACCAATCAGATGAAAAAGCCAAATAAGTTTTGTATTTATCCCATAAAAATCCTTTAGTCTGTGAGCAACTTGAACTCATTGCTTCCATAGCCTTGCATTTCCTGGCTTGCATGTTGCAAGCCTTATGATAAACTCATCTTTCTGCTTTGTTTCATTCAGTATGCAGTTTGATTTTTGAACTAATTTATAATCATTTTTCATGCAAATTTGAAGAATGTAAGATAAATATGTAAAAATCAGTTGTATTTCTTTTATTTATGTATTAAGTGTTTGGGGGTGACACTGGTTAATAAGATGATATTGATTTCCAGTGTACAATTCTATGATACATCATCTGTCTATTGCATTGTGTGCCCACCACCCTAAGTCAAATCTTCTGTCGCCATATATTTGACCCCCTTTATCCTTTACTACCTCCCTACCCTCTTCCCTCTGGTAACCACCATACTGCTTGTCTGCATCTAGGCGTTTTTGTTTGTTTGTTTTTCTTGTGTGTTCATTTGTTGCTTTCAATTTTATATCCCAAATGAGTGAAGTCATATTATTCTTAACTTTCTCTGTCTGACTTATTTCAGTTAGCATGCTATTCTTAAGATCCACCCATGTTGTCTCAAATGGCAGATTTCATCTTTTCTTGTGGCTGAGCAGTATTCTACTGTATATATGTACCACATTCAATTGCATTTCTAAATGCCATTAACAGATAAATGTGTTTTTTAAAAGATGCCACATATAATAGCAGCAAAAATACAGGGAGGTGCAAAAATAGATTTACAGTTGGTCATATGGAAAATAATACAATTAATAAATAATAATACAAGAATAAACTGTATTTTATGTACTCACAACTGTAAACCTACTAGGCAAATATATCTGTAAAGCATATAACTATAAAATGTGGTGCTCATAACATCATAATATTAACAGACATATGAATTGATAAGAAAAAGGCAACTCAAAAACTGAATAAATTATATGAACAGGCAATTCTTAGAAAAAGATCGCCAATGGCCAATAACACTGTCCAAAGCAGCTCACATGTGAACAGATGTTGAGCAACTGGAGCATGAATCCACTCTGGGTGGATCTGCACGTCAACAGGACCCCTTGGAGAACCACTGCTCTTTCTAGTGGAAACCTGAATGTGAGTTCATGATTCATGCAGCTATTTCACTCCTGGTGTAGACCTCAAAAGGCAGGCAAGGCATTGCTCCCTGGGGGCATTTGGCAATTTGTCAACTGTCACCTGACTCCAAAATTGCAAAATATACCTCCAGTCATAAAGATATGAGAAAATTAGCAACTGTGTCTTGAAAAACATGAATGCAATGGGTTATAGCCACTTATTTGTACAAAAGGGTAACATTTCTTTCTGTCTTTGTAATCTCCTTGTAGATTGCCTATGTTGTACTCACATTCTTGTTTAATGTTTATTCAATAAAAAACTGTCTTCTTTCTTTTAAAAAAAGCAGCTCACACTCACTATTAATCAGAGAAATGCATATTAAAATCATAAGATACCATTACATGTCCATCAAAAAAACAAAAAACAAAATTCATTAACTGTAAATGTGATGAGGGTATGGAGCAGCTGTCCCCGTTATTATGCTGCTGGTGGAACTAAAAATTGGTATATGCCTTTTAGGAAACAGTTTGGCATTGTCTAGTAAATTTGAAGAAGCGCATACCCTATACTCCAGCAATCCCCTCCTTAGTTACGCATACATTCCCAAAAGGAACGCTGGCACATGTGCACCAGAATACATATCCAAATGCTCATAGTGATACTGTTTTTGACAGCCAAATGTGTATCAAGAGAAAAATAGGCAAACTTCAGCTTTCTGCAAAAATATGAATGTATCTACCAAACATAATGGTGTAGTGAAGAATTAACCTAACCCAAATTGATGTCTGGTCTTTGCCTTTAGCTAGTGGGAGTTGAACTCTGGGCTCTTGGAATGGCACACATGATAGAACTTCTTTGCCTGGGGGCCTTGGCTGCCAGACCATCTAACAGTGTGACTTACGGTGAGGGCTTTGGACCACGCAGTATCTACTTTACTGCTGGAGGGGCTGCAGGCTAGAGGTCAGCTACATGGGCAGTCAAACACAGAGTCCCAGTAAATCCTCTGGACACCAGGCTTGGGTGAGCTTTCCATGTTGGCAAAGTTCCATGCACATTATCTTCCATGGCTGCTAGGGAAGTAACACAGGCCATGACTCCCGGAGGAGAGGCTGCCTGGAAGCTCCATGTGTGGTCATTTCCTAAATTCTGCTGTATAAATGTCTTCCCTTGGCTGATTTTAATCTGTATTCTTTTCCTATAATATCCATAAATGTGAACCCCCTCAACTTGCAATTGGTGTCAGAAGTGAAGGTGGTCTTGTGGACTGTACCCCTCTCCCTAATTTTACAATAATGTTCAGGGAAAGAAGAAAGATCCATACATATATTCAATATATACCATTTATAAAAACAGTCCCCAAGCAGGTAAAACAATGAAGATGCTGCATCTCTTTGTGCAGGTTGTACATTGCACAATTTCAGAGAGCACTTTCTCTAACATAGCGTTTGTCAACAGTGTTTCCCTAGACTCACGCAAGTATCTGCTGTTCAAGTGAACAAGGAATATCACAAACATCTTTAGTAAAAACATAAAACATTCATGAAAATGATAACTCCCACTGGTAATGGGTTACCTCTCTGGTGGGAAAGGGGGAAAACAACCAAGAAGGTATACCCAGGGGATTTCAGCTACAGCTGCACTATTTTATTTCTTAAGCTAGGTAGAGTTCATGGGTGTTCTTTACATACATTATTCTCTGTATATCTTAATATGCATGAAATATTTCATTTAAAAAAACAACATGTATTTAAGGTACAAAAGGAAAACAATAATCCAAGGTGGGGGGCTTAGAGATAGAAACATAAGGAGAAATCTATCAGAGTACAACATCAGCAAAATCAAAAGAATAGTTTTAAACAGGAGACAGTGTTCATTGGTGCTACAAAGAGCTAAGGATGAAAAGAAATGATTTGTGGGACTGGCAATTAGATAATTTCGATCTTTCAAAGAGCAGTTTCAACAGAGCGGTGAGGGTGAAATTCAATTGCAAGAGGTTAAGGAAGGGAGTAGGAAGTGATGAAATGGAAACAATGAGTGTTGATGCCACTGGAAGATTAAAGTGAAAAAGGAGACAGGCCAGGAACTGTTGATGCAAAGAATATTATGGCTAAAGTCCAGAGTCTATTAAAGACAGAATGTTTGTGTCCCCCCAATTCATACGCTTAGATCCCAATGCCCAACGTAATGATATTAGGAGGCTGGGGCTTTTGGGAGGTTATTAGGTCACGGAGGGAAAGCCTTCACGAATAGGATTAGCATCCCTGTAAGAGAGACCACACAGAGCTCTTTGGTCCCCTTGCACCTTGGGAGGACACAGGAAGTGGGTCTGCCCAGATATCTAATCTGCCGGTGCTCTGATCTTGGACTTCCAAGCTCCAGAACTACGAAAAGTAAATTTCTGTTGTTTATATGCCTCTCAGTCTATGGTATTCTGTAGCTGAATGGACTAAGACAGTCTTTTGTTTTGTTTTGTTTATAAGAAGCTGATGATATACAGGGAGAAATTAAAGGTTGGAAATTAAAGAATGTAATTACATTGACAGTCTTTGAGAATATTTACTTTTCTCAATTCCGAGAAGACTAAGTTATAGTAGTTACACATGATTTAAAGTGTCCTTATCAAGATCCTAAGTTACAAAAACATTTATTTGTAAGTTTAGAAATCTGAATGCATTTTTCTACCTGACCAAAGTTACAAAGGATGATTAGTTTCCATGCAAACTCTAACTTATACAGATAGGCTAAAATGCTATGAATCTACCTTACTCCCTGTAGATACTACCATATTCTGACAAGCTGACAAAACAGTCATAAGACAAAATTAGAAAAAAGAAATAGATTTAAAAACCTTTATTTGGAACTCTGATGCTAGACTAAAAACAGGAATAAAGGGGTAGAGATGATTAGGTTGACATTTTTGTCAAGAATCTTCTGAAAAGGCCTCAAGTTGCTCTTCAAGGCTGTTAAATATGAGGGCCTCTGGCTCTTTTGCTTGAGGCCAGGACTGAGCTAAATCCTAGACATATCAGAATATCCCTCCAAGTTTAAGTTTGCACCCACTGTTGTTCATACAGCCTGAGCACCTTCTGTGAAAAAACTGCTTAAGCCCTGTCCGCAGTGGCAGCAAGTCTAGGCATGGAGTGGGACTGCGGAGGCGGTGGTGAGGGGTCGGGCAAAGTCCCTGGGAGGGAATTCCTCCTTTGGGAAGGAGGCTGTCTTGGCGTGCTGTGAAGTCGTAGGGTGGGAGGGTGTGAATGCAGCCTGGTCCTGGCCGGCCCACTGCTCAGGTGGGGAGATGGCTGGTGTGTGACCTGAAAGAGCTGTTTCACAAAACCCTGTAGCATTCCTGGATCCAAGAGACCCTCCACACGTGCACAGGCACACGTGCACAAACACACACACTCACACAACAATCACATCACAGAGGAAAAAGCACTTTCCACTTACTGCATTTAAGCCTGAGCATAACTGGAGCCAGGATGGAAGACCTGATCCGCCCTCCACGTCAGCACTGGCACAGAGAGACGGTGGCTCGCAAAGGTGTCGCAGTCACCTGGAAGTGGCTTCATCAGCAAGGCCAGCAGCAAGTGGGACTATCCAACATCATGAGTTTCATAGGTTCCTATGTAATACATGAACTGAAACCTCTATGCTCATGGAAGGCATGAAGCTGTGCAGGACAAATAGGACAGCAAGCATCCTATGGAGTCTGATGACACCATGAGATAGCTACCGAGAACAGGCTGATTGGGTCCATTTGTACCACCCATAGCCGGTCTAAAATGGTACCTGATCACATGTATTATCTGATTGTAAACTTAAATTGTCACTGAGCTTACATTACTATGTAAATTAGTATGGTGGATTGGGATGGAACAGAACATATCTGCAACTAATATGTATGTTTGCTTCAATCCAATATTTTTTGTTTATCATCTGTATAATTCCCCCGTGGTGTCCAAGTCTGAATCTGTGTCCTCTCAAAAACCATGGGTAGTGTCTTCCAAACATGGGGAACAGGACTGATATTGGGAAACCTCTGGCCCCAGGGGCAAGCAAGGGTCTTTCCAGTTCTACTTCCTCTTGTTCCAGGTTCCTAGAACCCATCCTTTGACTCATCTCCTAGATTCTCAGACACTTCTTCTCAGCAGCTGACTCTCACTGTCCCATTTCTGACCACAGGTCTTCACAGTTGACTTTCACGGGAGGGTGCCCTGGCTCTACCTTTCCACAGCAGTTTTCCTTCAGCAGCTGCTGCCAGGCTGTCTTCTTCCTTGTTGTGTATCAAGGAAGAAGACATGACCATGCTGTAGACTAACTGGTTGATAAAAGTCATACCAACACATCACAATACCTATGCTGTCCCCAGGACTAATTTCGACCATTTTCCTTCATGCTCTTTGGGAATGCCACGAGGCCCCCTGGAGTTACACAAATCAAATGCCTATAGGTACAATAGAATAACATAAATAATTGATAGGGAGGGACTAGGACATGGTGGGGAGTGAAGCAAACTTGAGAGCATATGCCCCATCTCAGCAAGTTATAGCCAAAACTCAGCTTGAACCAACTGTTCCTATGTGGGAATGATCCAGGGCCCACTCATGCCAAATCCTTTGACTTTTCCAGAAATCTGCCATTTTTTTTAAAGCTAGCAACCAAGTTAATGTTAAAATACATATACTGTATGAACCAACACTACAAGAAACACATGTCCCCAGTTTGTGATGTGTAACATGTTGGTTAATAACACAAGTGTCAAAAGGGCATGGACATGTGAATCTGAGATGAGTGACAGTTGTCAGATAATGACCACAACCAGGGCCCACATCATGATTCTGCAGCTCCCCTCATATTATGATGAGCAGCACAGAGAAAAAAATCCTAGGTGGAAGCTACACAATATCATTTGCTTCTCTTCTCCTAGTTAGGTAGAAAAGGAAATAAAATAAAAATTAATAATGTAACTATGAGCTGAATGCTGATTTCAAATTAACAGGCAGCCCCAGAGAAATTAAATTTGAGTCTTTGGACCCAGGGATGTTTCATGGATCTCAAAACCCTTTGGGAAGGGAGGGTTCAAAGTGAAGACACTGAGCTGGAGCCTAGCCTTTGATTTTCTAGCAATTAAGGTACTTAATTGTGACAGGAGCAATTATGCTTTCCTTCTTACATGGACAAGTGACCATCTGCCTTTCCTAAATGATTCCAATGACCCCTATCAGCTTTATACCTCCCAGGCAGTGTGCTTAGGCTCAGGTTATAAGAACAAACCTGCTACAATTATAATTCTCTGAGTCCCAGCTGGAGCCCTTGCGCCTGTCATCTCTGACCACAAGCAGCCTAATCTGTTTATACTAATGCAATATTAAAATATTTTATTGATATGCCACAATGAATTAAATATTAGAAAGCAGGGCTAACGCATCCAGCTGCAGGGTTGTTATGGATGTGTTTGCCTGGAGGTGGCCTTCATCTCTGCCATGGATGTGCTACTTATATTTCCCTCTCCAGGACGGCAGCACCTGTTCCCCTCGCTGCCGGAGTGTTGGCAGCTGAGAGCTCTCCATGGGGCTTGCCCTCTGCTGAAGGGAACCACCTGACTCAAGGTCACTGCCTTGCTTGAGGATAGCCTACAAGCAATGACTGTTCAATGAAGGGGGGTGGGAATGAAGTCCTGGCTCCCTATCCCCAATTCTAACCAAGTTTGAAGGGTCATCCAGAGAGCTCCTGTAAGTTCAACAGAGGCTTCTGTTTCAATGCATTGCAGTTCAATTTATTTCCCTTTGTACCCAATCCTGCCTTCTTCTGTTCCTACAGGTGCTGATCCCAGGAGCTCACTCACTCAACAAGCCTCCTGCATGCAAATCTCCATTTCAGAGTCAGCCTCCCAAAACCTACCTATGACAACTTCTGATCTAATCTTTCATTCACATAAAACTTATCTCCTCTGGAAACATGAAGAAACATAACTAAGCATAGCCTTACCATCTCAGATGAATCTCATTTCAATGCCCATTTCTCATAGGTTATTAAGGTCTTAACTCCTTCTAAGTCCTCCTCAGACAGGTCATGAGGTCTGTCTGTTCTCATTATACTGGTTTTCTTCAGTGAGGTTGAGAAAACAAGTATTACACAGCGAGGAAGAGAAGTGAATGCACAGGAAGTAAAGTAAAACTTCCCACTTAACAACCCCCCTCCATCTCAGGCCAACCCCAAACTCAGATGTTGCTGTCCAGGGGTGGACTTGGGATTGGATTGTCTTTAATAAGATCATAATTATGATAATAATAATTGTGACTACCATAAATAATATACTTGTATGTCATAAGCTCCACACTAAATTTTTTTAATGAGTTAACTTTAACTTTTCTGATAAACCCAGTAAGGAAAGCACTTTTAACACTTTCTACAGACAAAGTGAGGAGAGCTAGTTGCCCAAGACCACACCATTCTGGAGCTGAGACCACATGCAGCGTCCTTCTCCCTTCAAGACTAATCATGTCCCTCTGCACCGATACTCCCAATCTTATATTCTTCCCACCTCCCCAGGGCCCAGGTCACTTTGGAGGGAAACTCCATGACAGCAGAGGCATTTGTTTCCTGTCATGTACCAGTGCCCACAACAGTGGCTGGCATGTGGCAAATGTCCATTTAGTTGTTTATGTGAATGAATAAATTAGTGAATGAGGTCCAGTAACACAATCCTGCTAGAGTGGACTGAAGCATCAAAGAACGCTGAGCAATATGTCTGAACTCATTTGTTTTCAAGCAAATAGCTGTCTCTAGCTTATACGCTGTGTGGAAAGTTAGAAAAGGAGCCCCTTTCTCAAGACACTTATATCCACCTCTTGGAAAATTGTCTTACCCTATGGATTTGTTAGAATAAGATGCTTTACTGCCATCTCCCCCCCAGATAATAACTGCACATATCTACAATGACTATGATGTTGGCAAGGTCCTCTTCAGTGTGGTGCTTTGTGCACCAGACGACCTAGGACTGGCCAGCCCGTGTACGCTTCTATCTAACTAGGTACTGAAGTCAGATAGATCCTATTTTCTGACAGTTGGACTCTAACCCACATGTGTTTTTAATTCCTCACTCAGCTACCTTTTTCCGACTAAGAGATAAATGGCCAAAGTCTCAGAAAGTTTGCTGGATAAGCGTCTCAGCATTACCCGGGCTCCCCACTTTGCATGGTTCATGTTTTAAGAGAGTTCTCTTATCACTCTTTGATGGAGAGCTAATTTCAGGAGCTGTGCAATTTCCTGATTCTTCTTTGCTTGTTGAAGACAGATTCTCTTGGAAAGTACAACATCTGAAGTACTTTTAAAACACTGTGAATGCCATTGTCTCCCTTCTGAATCAGGCTTTCTTTCTCAGCAATTACCTTCCCCTCTGACCTGCTTTTTACTGCCTGTTTTATGCCCTTTGTCCCAGACAGATGAAATGACTGGTCTGGAAAAGGTCACATTCAGCATGCCAAAATAATATATATTTCTACATTCCCAGTATTAAAGAAAGGCAAATTGATAGATAACATTAACCAATCTATCTCTGAGGTTCTTGAGGAAGAGACACTGAAAATGTGAAATCATAAACAGTCTTTGATCAGGGATGCCCAGATGCCAATATACAAACCAACTGAGTTATTTTATGTATAGTTCTGTACAAATAAAGGCCAGGAGAAGAAAAACAAAACTAAACAAAAAGAATGTAACAGGCCATCTTGCTGTTATAAAATGTAATAAAGCCAAGGGAAATCTGACAGGAACCAAAATTCTATTTAGCTAATTCCCAAGACACTGAAGTGAACACGATTTGGGCATCTAAATAGGTCACAGCAAACAAATACTTTACTTTGATGATCATTTCACCCCGCTCACCATGGCAGCTACACTAAATCTTAACACCCCTGGCAGACAGACCCAGGCTGTTTCCACATTTGAGAACCACTGCATTTTGTTTGTTCTTCTGTCGGAGTATTTAATATGTTGCTTTGAATTTTCAACTCACTCATGCATATTTTTTTTTATTAGGTTGTGATTCCTTGAGGCAAGAACCACATCTTGTGGTTTTACTATTCCCAGCGATAGTATAATGTATACCCAGGCACAGCATGGGTGTACTCAATGATTTCTGGGGGTTAGTTATTGTTATGAATGGAAGGTTTTGGCCCCCCCAAATCTGTATGTTGAAGCCTTAATCCCCAGTGTGATGGTATTTGGAGGTGGGGGCCTTTGAGAAGTAATCAGGTTTAAAGGAGGTCAAGAGAGTGGACCCCCAGGATGGGATCGGTGCCCTTATAAGGGAATAAAGAGACAAAAGCTTTTCCCCACTGTACGAGGATACAACAAGAAAGCAACCATCTGAGAACCAGAACAGCGATGCTCAACCCTGATCTTGGACTTCCACCCTCCAGAACTGTGAGAGATAAATATTTGTTGTTTAAACTACCCTTTCTGTGGTATTTTTGTTATAGCAGACCAAGCCAAAACAAATGTTTTTTTCCACTGTGCAGAGGAATTAGACAGCATTTTTTATCATGAAATCTTGCTTCTAGATAGTAAGGGAAGAGGTCATTAGCAGCATCCCAACGGTTCAAAGGCCATTGTCTATAACAAAGTGCTTTTTCCTTCATGGTGTTATTAATACATTGATTTTCTTTTATTTCTCCTGAATTTGCTGCAAGTCCACTTTTCAGAAATCTTTTGTATCTTTGTCCTATAATGTACAACGACCCAAGCAATGAAATGCAGGTGCTTAGAAGGAGTCTGTGACTCACACATTACTAGGCATGAAGCAAATGGACAGAATCTTCTTAACTACGACACCAGGAAGTTATTTAGTGATGCTGCACAGCCATGGTGCACACAAATGGGGACTCTCAGGAAGAGTCTCTGGCCAACAAAGGACTTGTAAAATCCTGTCATTCCACCACACTCAAGGATAATGCAGCAGTGGGATGGCAGACCCCACTGCAGAGGACACCTATCATGTAAAAAAGGATGCACTTTCTAGAACATTCCAGTACACCGAGGTCAGGAAGGTAGCAAATATCACTGCTAACATTTAAGGATATTTAGTATATTCCAGGCACTTTGCTAGGGACTTGACAAGCATTTATCCTCAGAGCCCTACAGGGAAGGAGGCACTCATATTGTCTCAATTTTATAGATGAGGAAACTGAGGTTTATTAAACAGGTTCATAATTTATCTAAAGTCTCATAGAAAGTCAGAAGCAAAGCCAAAACTGAACCCAGTCAGTCTGCTGCAACTCTGTACCTTAAGCAAGTGCATTAGCAGAAATTAAGTGGGGGTAAACGTACCCGTGTATTTGGGTTTTTCTCTCCTTCTGAATATGTGGATAGATTACAAAACCCTACTCATTTAAGTTGGTCTTGATCTACTTTGGCCAATGAAATGACAAGATATACTTCATGGCAGAAACATTTAAGTTGCAGAGTACAATTCTCCACTTTTCCCCCCAAAGCAAAGCCTGAAGCTGCATGGTGAGGTGGCAGCATCACCCAATGCCCACTTCAGATATGGGGCCAAGGATGATAATAGAGAAGGAAGAACCTCCTAGAGCGCCAAGCCAAAGGCTATGGAGATCAATAGACTAGGAGATTTTTCTACACAAATGGATGAAAATAGAGCTCAATACAGGAATATTCTCTACCTCCAAGGCAGGGAACCATCACATGACAGTGAGTTTTCAAAATGCTCCAGACCAGTTACAGCTATGTGACCCCCATTCTCTCTCTTATACAATGTGGATGTTTATTAAAGTTACCTGTCCCTGTTCTATTAGCAGAGCTATGAGGTAGGGGCAGATGACTTGTCTTTTTAGTTCACAGTGTTTCACGGGGATTTGGCGTCCTTTTGCGTGATGCGACAGTCTGAATGTCTGTGTCCCTCCAGAGTTCATCTGTTGAAATCCTAACTACCAAGCTGATGGTATTTGGAAGTGGGGACTTTAAAAGGAGGTTGGTCATGAGGGGAGAGCCCTCATGAATGGGATTAGTGCCCTTATAAAAGAGGCCCAAGAAAGTTCCTTTACATCATGCACCATGTGAAGACATAACAAAAAGATGCCATCTAAGAAACATGAAACATGTTCTTAGCACACACAAAATCTGCCAGTGTCTTGATCTTGGACTTCCCAGCTTTCAGAACTGTGAAAAATAAATTTCTGTTGCTTATATTCTACTTAATTTCTCTTATTTTATTTATAGCAGCTGAAGAGACTAAGACAACAAGAGATTGGGAGCATATTCTGCATATGGTGACAATGTGAACCTAATATTTGGTTATTATTACATTATGATCAGCATTACAAGCACTCCCAGTATTTCTCTTCTCCTTTCCTTTTACGAATACTGGAGGATTGTGCTTTCTTGTCTTTTGATGGTAGACACAGAAAATGGCTTGCTTTGGTCAATGGAATGGGAGCTGATGCATTTAGGATCCAGTGCATGACCATCCATGCTATTCTCCTGCCACAGCAAACCCTGAAAACTCATGTTGAAATAGCATGTTGTGAATGATAAAACTTTGGCCAGCTGTGCCCCTGGATGACCACTATGAACATTGTCACTTGGGAACACAAGTTAGGCTTCTAATATTATAAAAATAAAACTTTGTTGTTTTAAATAGAGAGAGTTTAGAGGTTGTTACCACAACATAACCTAACCTATCCTGATATATCCTAAAATTTAGCATTAAGAAAAGCCTGAACTTAGAAATCAATATCCCAGTTTGGACTGCACTGTACTGGAGAAAAGCAGTTGGAAACACATAGAAGAAAATGAACCTGAACTCTTTGTTAGCCAAGCTGATCAGCAAAGCACCTGCTACTTAGTGAAGAAGAGATGACACAGACCCTATCAAGGTTATTATAAATGTACATATATGGTAAAAATATAGAGCTTATGGAGTTAGTCATTGCAAAAAAACTTTATTCATCTTCAAAAAAGACTGAATTAAAAGTTCCCAGAGAGGACAACAAGCTAAGTAACACCTGAAATAGCAGTGTTAATCCTAATGCAGTTTGCAAACGCTTTACATCAGAATCACTGGGGTCTGTTAAAATTCTAAAATCCCTAGGCTCTACTGTTAAAATCCACTGTTTTAGCAAATTCTGTTTTAAAGATCTCTGTCATGTTATGCTATATAACATGCTTTGATTTTTCCTAGATTTATATAACTCCCATACAGTAATCCAACAAGGTCTTTATGTCAATACCTGTTTAAGACCATTAACAGTTCCTTAGGAGTTAATGCCCAAGCTAATACAAAAAAACTGAATTATAACCATCTGGCCTTTGAACGGGTATTTTTGGTGGACTTGGGTAAGAAAAACCCATGATTACCAATAAAATCAATATTTGAAATATATTTTGGTATTATCATTAAGAATTTTAGATACCAGCCGTGTTCTTAGTTTTATTCATTATGCTAGGTGTTAGCTATACAAAGACAATGGCCTCATCTTTCAAGGAATTTCACAGGCACATAAATATAGTTGATTCTCATTATTCACTAGTTTTGGTTTATAAAGTTACTGGATGGAGGGAGTCAGAAAGCCATCTGAGATGAAGTAATGCTTAAGAAAAGACCTGTAAAGTACCTAGGATTTTGACCCATAGCTCAACAAGAAGAGGGTAGTCCAGAAACAGGGATATGTATGTGGGTTGAATATGAGACTGAACAGGCTGGAGGAGAGAATCCTGAAAGGCCTTGTATTTCATGCTGAGGAGGTTAGATTTTATCCTTTGTAAATAGCAGCAAACGATATCCTGGTTAATTGAGTAGACACTCTCAATTTGCATTTCCCTTCTGTTTGTCACATTGCTATCCCACCGCAAAGTACCAGGAGACTTGTAAATGATTATCCTCAGAACAGTGATTGTTTACTCTACCCCTTTTGTAATTTCTCCTACTTAAATTTCATTTCCTAAATATGGCTTGCCTGAAAGCTGCACATTATGATTTATTCACTGAGTAATTTCACATTTAGGAAACAATGTCTTGACAATGTTTTGATTATATGCAAATTCAAAACAGGGAACATGACATGAATCAATATCTGTTTAATCCTCAGATAACTACAACTCAATCAAATAAAACCATCAAAAGGGCCCTGATGCCTACCACATATCAGCAGCTTGCTTTTGACTAAGCAGGGAACAATGTCATCCAGTGGTGAGTTTTTGTGCATCTGGAGAAAACCAGTTCAATTCAAGCCAATTTAAAGACTGGACAGGTTAACTGGCCTGTCCCTGTGGAATCTGCATTACTGAGGGGGCGCTGTGGCTGTTGTTGACCCAGTTTGAAGTGCCTGGATCCTGTTGTTGCACTGCTAGCCTGAGACCAAGGTTGAGGCACACCTGCCTCTCAATCACTGCAGGGACTTGCCACGGTTGCTCAGGTGACCAGCTGTGATCACCGGACAGCAGCTCAGGTCACCATCATCCATCCCTTCTTTTATTATCGCAATTCCTTAATTGTCCTTCCTTATGCTAGCTTCAGTTTCTTTCCCATCCACTCTCCACCCTCCTGCAAGAGTGATCTTTTTACAGTAGTAAAGCCAACACATCACTCTCCAGCCTGAAAATCTCCACTCTGCTTAGCAAGGTGTCAAGGCCCAGCTTGCTCAGGTTTCCCTCAACTCTCTCCTGAGTCTCATCTTCACACTCAGTGTTTGAGCTAACACTGGCTTATTTCATTAACATTTGCCTTCTAAACTGTGACACATCCTGCTTCAGGGCCTTTGCACATGCAGTTCCTTCAGCCCAGAACATGTTTCTCCATTCCCTGCTACAAATTCCTACTTATTTATTCTGTCTCATGTTAGACATTACCTCTTCTAGAAAGCTTTTCCTGACCACCCTATCACTCCCTCCGCCCCACTGGGGCTCCCACCCATCCCTGTACATTTTTCCTAACAAAGCACAGATCATCCTGTGTTATCTTTTTTTATATGCTGGACTATCTTCCCATGTTGGACTGCCCCTGTGCTTCCCCAGAGCAGGAACTGTGTCCTGTTCTCTCCTGGAGCCAAACAGCGCCAACATTGCGTTCATGAGTATTTTCCGAATGTTTAAGTAAATGAATAACACTGGCTTCTTCCTTTGAGCAGATAAGACACAGGATTTGGTATCTGGAAAAATAGGTGTGAATTCCAGTTCTAACAGCTAGTGGTACATGATCATGGGCAAGCCATATTCTCCCTGAGTTCCAATTCCTGTCTGCAGAATAAGGAAGACAGGAACACCTCCTTCACACAATTATAGCAATGGTTGATTAAAACATGCATAACGAGGCACTGTAAACTATATTTCTTAAACACTTGTTAGTTATTACAAATACAGAAAATATAAATTTTTATTGTTCATAAGGTTAAATTTTTTAATCACAGATTTTATTTAAAAAGTAAGTTTAATTTGGTGATATGGGTGCAATTTTATCCTGTACATGAAAATCACTATACTGTGACTAGGTTGGGATATTAGGATGCTCATGAAATGCAGTAGAAAATTGGAAAAAAATTTTAACGGCTAAATAGAGGGAAGTTGTTTTCAATTCTAAGCCCCCAACATTCACTAAAATATAAAATAAAATACACTATGCGAAAATTAAAAAATAAAAAACCCCTATCCTGTGGGTTTTTTTTTCACCTCCTTGTTACTGTTAGTTTATTTCCTGTTTACATACATCTGGTTCAATTTTGCTCATTTGTTTGTGTTGTTCATTAGTTTCCTGTAATAGGTGATAGCATAAGGTATTTTTCTTTCGTTGCCTGGCTTATTTCACTAAGCATAATTCTCTCTAGTTCCATCCATGTTGTTGCAAATGGTAGAAGTTCCTTCTTTCTTTCTGCTGCATAGTACTCCATTGTGTAAATGTACCACAGTTTTTTGATCCACTCATCTACAGATGGGCACTTAGGTTGTTTCCAGCACTTAGCTATTGTAAATAGCGCTGCTATGAATATAGGGGTGCATAGGTTCTTTTGAACTGGGGTTTCAGGATTTTTCAGATATAATCCTAGCAATGGAATTGCTGATTCAAAAGGCAGTTCCATTTTTAGTTTTTTGAGGAAATTCCAAACTGTGTTCCATAGTGGCTGCATTCCTACCAGCAGTGCACCAGGGTTCCCGTTTCTCCACATCCTCGCCAGCACTTGTTGTTTGTTGATTTGTTGATGATGGCCATTCTGACTGGCGTGAGGTGGTATCTCATCGTGGTTTTTATTTGCATCTCTCCGATGGCTAGTGATGTTGAGCAGTCTTTCATATGTCTATGGACCCTCTGTATGTCCTCTTTGGAGAAGTGTTTGTTCAGGTCCTTTGCCCATTTTTTAACTGGGTTGTCTGTCTTCTTGGTGTTGAGTTGTATAAGTTCTTTATCCTGTGTTTTACAAAAAGAAGATAAATGGCTCCTGATAACTTTATTTGCTGAGACTTAAACCATAATTTATAGCCAACCCATTTTCTGTGTGGTCAAGTGGAAAACTGAATATTGCAGATGATCTCAGGACATGTAGATGACAGATACTATTTCTCAGCTCATTCAACCATACAGAGCCTTCAGCTCATTTCCTGCATAGACCCTGCACAGAAAGCATTGTGGGCAATAGCTCAAGAGAGCTAATAGAGGGTCATGCTTATTGAAAACGGACATTGAGTATTTCTCACTGTTGGCTTTCAGATTGTTTCCAAATCTACTTCTTTTTCAATTTTCATATCAGCAATCGTTTTTAAAGTTAGAGGTACTAGCTGGTTTATCAACATATGACTTATCATTGAACTCCAGTATGAAACAACTGAGTTGTTCAAATAAAACAGGGACCTATTCAAACCAATTCCTGCTCCTAGACCTCAACTGTAAATAAAAGCCATGTCAGCAGGTGAATTTTTCAGTTGCTGTTTTTACTAAATTGAAAAGATAAAGGCTGACGGTCTAGCAAATATTTCTTAAATGATTTCCTCCGAGCTTTAATAATGAGGTGGGCAGGCCCTCAGTTCCCCAGTCTTTTTATGTTGATCTCTGCATATCTGTGCTGCTTCATCTCTCCTTGTGGATTTGCCCCTGTGCTCTCAGAGGACAAACCATCCATCTTTCCTATGAGCTTTGTGCTACTTTGTCTTTATATATACTAGGGAGGAAAAGAGAACCAATAAACTTCTGGATTAATTGACCTTGATCCCACACTATGCCTCCCTCTATAGGATCTTCAATAACTACATTATCCTTATTTGATACCTTGAAACATGCCCCAGGTTTCCCTACCTAAAATAAAGAAAGAGTGCCACTCGGCCTATTCATTTCAACCAATACTTAGAACTAAAATATGTTCAAAGAACTATGATGGAACTATGGGAACACAAAAGAAATAAGATGGTTTCTTCCCCAAAGGACCTTCTGGTATGGCCCAGGAGATGAGATATGTAGATGGTGAGACTGGCTTGCAGGGCTTTGCTTTTCTGCATACCTGGGCAAGTTGCTTGTTCC
Organism: Furipterus horrens; assembly: GCF_987537825.1. Taxonomy (NCBI): domain Eukaryota; kingdom Metazoa; phylum Chordata; class Mammalia; order Chiroptera; family Furipteridae; genus Furipterus; species Furipterus horrens. The sequence goes on along the minus strand of NW_028327173.1, from coordinate 55,939,897 downwards.
CCCACCAAACCTCAGTTTCCTTGTCTGTAAAACAGAACCAGTAATGGGGCAAACCTCAGGAGACGAGGTTTGGCTCAAAGTAAGTGTCAGATAAGTGTTTTAAAAATAACAAATTGAATACATACAATATGGTAGAAAGCCTCTTATCCCTACACTTAACTGACTTGCCAAATTAAATAGCTGATCAACAATCCTTTTAAAAAACATACTAAATATCATGGGCAGCCACTGAAAGATTTATAAGCAGAAATCTGGCATAATCCAATTTATATTAAAAACAAAATTAAAGCTAACACAATGAGTTATGAGCATCTTATCACTGTTTTTCAGAAAACATATCTAGATAGCATCTATATTTGCATAAGTTCATTCCAAGAGTCCTCTTTTCTCTACCTGGTCCCCTGGTGTGCCCTGTTCTCTTCCTTTGCTTGTTTATTGGTGCTCAAAGGCAGGTGCTGGAGCACCTTAAATTGCCGAAGGCCCAAAATGGAAGAATCATACTGGTAGCTGTTCCTGGAGTGGGCGCTGTAGCAGCAGGTAGGCCAGCAGTCCCTGTTGGTCATCTCTGCATCCAGTCTGCCCCCATTTGCTCCTTCTTTGGAACAGCGAGAACTCAACGCCCCTGTTGGCTACTTCTCAGCTCCTCAAGGTCCAGGGAAACTGTGGATACTGATATTAACTCTCCCCTGGGACTGACCCAGAGCAAACATGTTGCTGCACAGCTCTCTCCAGCAGTCTCCGGCCTCCCGTCACAGCCTTTTTCTGGGAAGTTCCGGCTGCTATTTAGCTCAGACATGGAAGGACTGAAGTTGGAAACAAAAGAATAAGGCCATCCTGAGTTCACCATCACCCCAGTATCCTTTGTGTGTGTGTGGATAACTGTGTGTTTTATGTTTTGTGTTTGTTTGTGGGGAAAAATAGGTGTGTTTTAACTAACATTTATTGCACACTTACTAAGTATACTGGGTTGAATAGTTCCCCTAAAATCCATGTCCACCTGGAACCTGTGAATGTGACCTTATTTGGAATAAGATCTTTGCATAAATAATTAGTTAACTTGAGATGAGGCCATACCAGATTGAGGTAGGCCTAACTCCAATGACTGCTCTCTATAAGAAGGTTATGTGAAGACACAGAGAGGCACAGGAGAACAACACGTCAGGACAGAACTTACAGTAATGTGTCTACAAGACAAGGACTGTTAAGGACTGCCAGGAACACCAGGTGCTAAGAGGCATGCTGAGGAGCATGGCCCAGCTGACACCTTCATTTCTGACTCCAGCCTCCAGAACTGTGAGAAAATGAATCCTAACGTTTGAAGCCACCCAGTTTGTAGTAGTTTGTTTAGGAAACTAATGTGCTAGGTTTCAGGTGCAGTGTAAAGAACTGTAACTTTATCACATCATTTAATTCTCACAGCAATCCTATGAAATAATGCTACGTATTATATTATTATTATCATTGTACAGATTAGGAAATTGAGGCAAGGAAAGCTTAAGCCTCTTTCCCATGGTCGAACTATTAGTAAGTGATGAAGCCTGGACTCAAACCTAAGTGGGCTGGTTCTTAATCACTGCTTTCTGTAATTTCCCGGGAATTCAAACACCCTGCATATGGTTGTTAAAACATGCAAACACCTGCCAAATACAGCCCATTAGTATGATTTGAAGACTTGGCTTGCCAGCATGAGAGGATCTTCAGTAAGCACCTTTCCACACCAGGGGGAGGGAAGCCAGAATGTGTGTGATCAGGAAAGTGACCCAGCAGCCCCTTCACTTTTGAGTATGAGACACAGCAATTAGCATCTAATGGTGCTCACGGTCTGACTACTGCCCTCCACAGGACACATTCCTCTTGATGTGTGTTTTCACTGGTTCTATTATAGACTAACTTTTTTTTTTTTCTATAACTGCGATGCAGTGGTTACCAAAAGCAGAGAAACTAATGGCGTGGCACAGTTTCTGAGATGATGTAGTTTCTAAGGGTTACTCAAGCAACAACCCACCCTGACAGATGGATACCTTTCCTCTTGGCTCCCATTACACCCTTCACCTGTTTCTGCTGTTGCATCCTCTTCATTATATTATAAATTTCTATATATCTGTCTGTGTCCCTTACAGGATATCAGGACAATGTATTACTCATGAGTCTATCACCAGCCCATATATAAATGGCTATTCATTAAATATTGTCTTGTACTCTTTCACTGTTGTTTTTTTGGAGAATAGTTCATTTCCTCAATTAAACCATGCACCTTAAATGGAGGAGAATTTTGATTAAGCTGAGCTCAGATGAAGTAAGAGACCCAAGAGGAAAAGAGAAGACATTGTGAGTAGAGGCAATAGCACTGATATACAGTACAAAAGAAAGCACTAGTATTAATCATGCAAGGGTGATTAGCACTGAGATTAGTGTGACTGCAATTGAGAGCCTATATTAGATAGAAAATGAAAAAAAGAACAGGCCACTCTTAACATCTGGGAGAGCAGAGAGGGAACCTGTTTTTCACATGTTGTGTATCAAACAACTCCAGGAAGTTTCCTCTCTGATTGCAGTAAATGCCTCCTTAATGCCATGGATGCCTAAAATTAAAGCCCTTTAAGTTATCGGTCGGCAGCCGTCCGTCTCGAGAGACGATGGTGTAGCTTCTTAAGAGTCTATCTGTACCGCCGAGAATGGCTGTGCAGTCCGACTCGGGAGTGACACGGTATCTGTCTCCTCCCGTGTTGAATCGACATCTTGCGATGACGCTGGAGTGTCCTCTCCAGTGAAGCTGAAGCTACAGAGCCTGGGCAGGGTGATATGGAGGGTCTGCTGTTGCCCATGCAGCAGACCCCCCCTCTCTTCACAGCTGAAGGATCCAAGGGAAAGACGGAGTCAACACAGCTTGGCTTCAGGTGCGCCGCAGGAGTTGCCGGTGTTGACTACAACGTCAAACCGCCTTAGGGACTCCAGCTCCGGATTTTCTGTCGGGGTTTACTCCCTTAGCCTTTCCCCTGAAGAGGTATGCCGCAAGGCAGCGGAGGTTTTTTGGAGTCAGAGTTTTCCTTCTCTGATGTGCCCTGACTGGAAGATCGAACCAGCGACACTTAGCTCGCAGGCCAACGCTCAAAGCCCTTTAAGTTATAAAGCTTAGTAAATCATAAAGGGGATTGGTAAAAAGAGCACAATAATTCTTAGAGGCATTGTATCTCAATGCCTATGAGTTTATCACATCCTTTGCTGAGAATACAAAATGCGAAAATGAAAAAATATGGGGATTTGGGGTGAGAGGTAGGAAGGCTGATGGCAGAATAATAAAAATATGTACATGACTAATTTCTCAGTCTTGTCTGTAGTCTTGCCCTATAAATGAGCCTGGGGTTATGTGGGACTAAGTCTTTAAAGATCATTTATTCCCTATGAGGCTATATTTTCTCTATGCATTGCAAAATCTGGTTTGCTAAGTCAGATCTCCTTTTACCAACATTCCCCTGCCATCTAGAAAAACAAGGAGGCAAATACCCCAGTGCCTGAGTGATTGAAAAGGAATAAGTATTTTATTTTTATTACACAGTATAGAGTAAGAATGTATACTTAAATGATTTCTACTCTTACTCAACTGCTTTTGACCTTACATTAGATTTGCTAGGAAGCCTTTTAAAAAAGGCACTTCAAGGACAGACAGGTTCAGATCTGATTATTCTTTCTTTGGACAATACTTATTAAAAACTGGAAAGACAGAGACACTGTCAATTTCTCATTTTGGTTGACCTTGCCATTTTCTAATGACATCAGCAGGAATAAGGTATAAATCTGCCAAAGGTAATATTATTTTTGCAATAGGATATGTTGGAGAAATTAACTATCTGGTGACTTATAGTTTTTTATCTTTATATCACAAAACCAAGGAAAAGAATAGAGAATAATATTGGCCAAAAATATCCTTATTTAAAGTCTGTTCTGGCATTTTCACTCTCAAGTTTTCTAAAAGGACAAAGGTTTATGTTAACAAACTAATAATAATCCTTCAATAATAATACTAGTACAACTACTATTATAAACAATATTAGCTATTAACAGTCTATGTGCCGAGCACAGTAATACATTCTTTTGTATTCATTTTTTAAAAATTTAATTCTCATTAAAAACACAGGTTTGTTCATAATCCAAACCTTGTTCTCTCTCTTTTTAATTTTTTTTATTGCTGTTCTATTACAGTTCCAATTTTTCCCCATTGTTCTCCCCTGCCGACCCCCTCCACACACACACACAGTCAATCCCCACTCTGTTGTTCTCTTTTAAACACTATCTTTATTCAGTCAGACAGATTGGAGAAGATTTTCTGTTATTTAGAGTCATGTGTGACAAGGAGTTACATGACCTCTCCCTTTTCCTTCATCTGAAAATAAGATTACACATACAACTTAACTGCATTATGTGTTAATTTGTCTGGGCCACAGGCTGTCCAGATATTTGGTTTACTATTATCCTGGGTGCGTCTGTGAGGGCGTTTTTGAATCAAATTAACATTTGAATTGACGGACTGAGTAAAGCAGATTGCCTTACCCAATATGGGTGGGTCTAATCCACCTGAAGGCCTGAATGGTCCAAAAAGGGTAATGCTTCTCTGAGTAAAGAGGATTCCTCCTGCAGAACTGCCTTCAAACTAGAACATCCGCTTTCTGCAAGCCTTCAGACCGCAACTAAAACAAGGGCTCTCTGGGCTGTCATGAGGCAAAGTGGGTTAACAGTTGCTTGTATGGAATAATTAATAAACAATAAACTCATGTTTCACGTACTTACAACTGTAAATCTACTTTTCCCCCACCCTGCACAGACATATATATGTGTGTATATATATATGCTCCATTTCTCTGGAAAAGCCTGACTAATATAATAGGTCAGTAAGCTCTAAATGAGGCAATTAAATAAACTATTCACTGAGTAAAATGCTTAGCACATAGTAGTACAGACTACTATGAAACTACAGTAGTCCCTCTCTATATCGCGGTTCACTTATTGCGGCCTCACTGTATCACAGGATTTTAAAAAATATTGTATTTAATCATTTATCGCAGATTTTTCGCTATATTGTGGGATTTTGTGGTGCTGTGCACGTATGTTGTTAAAGTTACATAGGTTTAAGAGCGTAGAATAAATGTAAGGTTCCTACTTCGCGGGAGGTCTAGAACGTAATACCCGCAATAAGTGAGGGAACACTGTACCTATCTCTACAATAGTCATAATACATAAAATGTTTTAGCCTTTTTATGAAGTGAAAATATCCCAGGGTATTCTCTTGGACTCAGAACAGAGAATGAATATGATAGTATTGATCATTCTTCCTTATCATTCATTTCATGTGCCTTTGTTCGTTGAATTATTTTCTTGAAAGAAACTATAGCCTGGGTGATTTTAAGATCTATCTTGGGTTAGTTATTAAATCAATGCTATCAAAGTTGGTTTATTACAGTGTCAGGAATGTAGAGGCCAACTACCTCTTTTTCCTTGACTTCTTTCATATATAGATATTTTAAGGCCCTTCATCTTTTAAAGCTGTATTTTTTTTAAAGAAAGTCTCTGAGAAAAAATAGCAGTTCAATAAATAAGCTATTCAATCAATAGTGATATTGACCTATATCATAAGAGTGACAGGAGAATTACTGTCTGTAAAATATTCTTGTGAGAGGTATGCATACAGAACATAAAGAGAGAGCATGATGTAAGTTGTTTTAAATGACCTTTTCCTAAAGCAAATCTTCCATGTAAAAATAGGAGAGTAGATATAAGGATCCTCACAGAAGCAATGAACAACTTGGACATGGTAAATTTCCTTCAGAACCTCAATTCAGTTCACTACATGTTCCACACTTATTTTGTGCCAGGTATGTGGTACTAGACACATAAAGGTGAGTGAGTTGTGCTCTCTGCCTCAAGGAGGTCACCATTTAGATTCCATTCAAACCAGAATCAGAGTTTAATGAGGATATGAGGAAGAAGTTGATCAGCTCACTTGGAAGCTAAGGTGAACAACATGGTCATGCTGGTGGGGGAAAAGGGGAAGAGGGAGGGAGAGGAGTCTTCTGGAGAGGGAAAGCTTATTGAAAAGACACCAAAGCACAGTAACAGCATGATGTGTGGGAAGCAGGCAGAGGCTTCTCATGATTCAAATAGGGGACCAGTGGTGGGGAGGGGCACAGAAGTGGTAGATGGTGCCCCAATTATGGAAGGTCTTTAATATCATGCACGGGAATTTAGATAAGTCACATAAATCATTTGTATTAATCCAGCATGATGGTGTAAAGTAACTCCTCATTGCTGGAACAAAAGGTTCCTTCACCTTTCAAATTCAATAGTTTATTAGTGCTAGACTCCTCATCATATGTTTTGCTGTATGTGATCTTCCAGCAGAATCTATTTAATAACAATCCTTCCTTTACAATCTGTATAAAGATAATTTGAAATGAGCAGAGGGAAAAAGAGCTGGGGAAAGAATCAGTTTGATACTTGGTCTTTTCTCCTTTTTACCATTTTCTTGATGGTGGAGGGGGAGTTAGGAAAGATGAAGATGTTCCACCTGCCAACCCCTCTTGCCTTTGGAAAACCTGGAAATCCCAGAAGAACCATCAGTCAGGGTTTGAGAATCACTCTAGAACTTGGGATAAGGGCAGTTTTTCACCTGGAGCTGCTGAGAGCTAGTCATTTTTTAGCTCATGCAAAGCACGTGGAGTATTTTGTGGCTCCAAGAAGGAGAAACAAAAGGTTTCCATGCTCCCTGGGGATGAGGATTTGGAGGTGATTTAAGAGAGATATCAGGTTGCCTACCCCAATTCCACACACTTGTGGCACAGTCTCCTGAATGGGGGCTGAAGTGAGACAGGAGCATCCTCCCCCAGGTGTTCCCCTGGCCTGGAACTTGGTTAGGGAAGTATGGCTGAGAGTGCACATCACCTATACTAATATGAATAATGGGGGGCTTACTTTCCAGCCAGGTGGAAATACTATCTGTAGATATGAGCAGCTCTATAGGCCACCAGCATTTGATGGAGAAGCAAAAATTGCCAACAGAAAGGAGTTCACCTCCTTATCTTCAAGATGTTGGCAGTCACCGAAATGGACTGCTCTCTGCTCTCTTTCCCCACTTATGCCATGAGGGGCACACGCACATGAGAGAGGGAGGAAGAAGATGGAAGGAGAGCAGGCCATGTCCTTTTGTGTCCTTCACTGAGCGTGCTCAGAAGGCAGGGGTAGAAAACCTACCTGAGCTGGGACTAAGATCTTAATAGCAAGCTTAGGCTCCCAGGCACTGGATTGGGACTGAGATCTAATCAATTAACAAGTCCGTTTTCTTTCCCTTTTCTTCTCCCACCTAGTGGCCTGAGTTTCTGAATTGCAACCGGGAGTCATGATTAATAGGGAAATAGGTACTTGGAAGTGGGCTGTTGCTAATGACAGGCCCTAAAGTACAGGACTGTCTCAATCAAAGAGAGTTGTGAGCAATGACCTCTTGACCCCAGCTGGGAAGTTGGCATTCCCTATAACACAACAGAAAAGCTGCTGACTAAGTCTGACTGTTAAACTATCTCCTGTTGCATCTTAGGATGTCAAATGTGTCACTTAAAGCTTATCTTGACTGTTGCCAGTGGCCAGTGGAGATTTCAGGCTGGGGCTTCTGTGGGTTAGCGCAAATGCCCTTCAAAATAGGCCCTGGGCAACAGAATAATCAGTAACTTATTATGAGAAGAGATTTTTTAAATTTAGTATGGTAGCAATAAATATTGAGTACTTTTATGTTGTTTAATTGTGTTTGGGGCTATGTTTTTGCATGGTGTTCATTTTCATATCCCTATTTCATTAGGCAATGCAGCGGAGCATTTTTGAAATGGCAGGAATGAATGAAGGATTTTATCAGAGAATGAAATCTCAGCCTAGTGGTTATGGTGGCCATGAAATAAATTTCATCTCCAGGCTTACTCCATCTCAGAAACTTCTGGGGACAACTCTGAGAGACATTCATAAAGGTACTCAAGCCTAGACTGACCTTATATTAGCTCTCGACTGTTACAGTGGCAAAGATCACTAAAGGAGCACCACAAAAGGAATAAATGGGGCTTATTTACTGTGGTGCTAGTCTTTCCCCCACAAGAGCCACAACCACACTCTAGATTGACCCTTAGATTTTTAAATCAACTAGCTTAACAGGCTATTAAACCTACCCTCACCCTAAGTTGTTACACTTTGAAAAGGGAGATTGCTGCTATGATCTGGTAGGTTCTAAGAGCTTTGTACTGACCACTGTACTACTGGGTAGAGTCACTCTGCTAATTAAACATCACAGGATACAAAAGTCGGGCCATTCCTTCTCTCATTTCTTTCACAGGCCTGTGGTGATAAGAATACCACAGCTGCCCCGAGAAGCTGCCATCCTCTCTCTTTTCCCTTTTCCAGATTTTTTTTTTCTCCAACACAGCAGCAGCCCAGGAGCTATTTAGAAAAACCTTAGGTAAGCAACACTAGGCATTAAAGGAAATCTGTTTCGTCTGTCGGCTCTCTTGTTTTCTTCTCTCTTCTATCATAGGTGCGCTTCCTTCTTTCCTCCCACTAGAGTGGTCAGCTTCTGAGCAGAATCACACCTAAAAGCTTTATGGCCTGCTCTTGTATGTGTCATTCAGACTCCTCTAGCTTCAATTAAAAATTTCTCTGCAGACATAGGGCTGTGTACTGAGGTTTGGGGTCAAATTCCAGATTTGCTTTGTTTCCCAGTGTGTGTGTGTGTGTGTGTGTGTGTGTGTGTGTGTGTGTGTGTGTGTACATTCCCTTGGGGATCTTTTTGGAGGAGTAACTGGTAAAGAGCAGGTGGTTTTAAAGTATGTCTGCAAACTCTTTGACATGCTTCCCTTCAAAAGGTGGAGCCTAATTCCCCTCTATTTGATTGCATATTGGACATTGGTGACTTGCTTTTAATGAACAGAATGTGGCAAAAGTGATGATTTGTGACTTCTGATACTGAGTCATAAAAGGCATTGTTACTTCCAACTTGCTTTCTTGGGTTGCTTGCTCTGGATGAGGTCAGACATGTCTTTGAGGAGTGTTGGCACAATCTTGGTGGCCCTTGAGGAGGCTTCAGGGAGGTCTTAAAGGAAAGTTAGAAAAATTTTATTGAAAACTGGAAGGGAATCTGTGTTGTGCAAGTAGCAGAAATCTCAGTAACATGGAAAGTATGTTACATGGAAAGGATGAAATGTAATAATGAATTGTATTGTCTACCTAAGGTGATTGCCAGGAATAGTGTTGATTGTATCATGTGGCTTTTTTGGACTAATTATAATCAAATGTGAAAAAAGAGAAAGAAACTTAAAAAAAAAAAAAAAAAAGAGAGAGAGAGAGACTATTGAACATAAAGGAGCCAGGACTTCCTGATTTTGAAACCTCCCAACCTCTCCAGATGGCAAACTATCTAAAATTAAGAACTGTCTGTAGGTAGACAGCAAATCCAGAATGTGATTTGAAAATTTTGTAAAGGTATAGCTGAGAGAATAGCTGTAAAATGCTTTGATTAGACCTCAGAAAAATGTAGGTGCCTCAGAGAACTTTTACTTAAAAAAATGAGGCTTCTAAGGAGCTTCAGTTCTTTTCTCTCAGCAGTCTCAGCAGAAGTCTAAGTAGAGAAGGGCAAATATCAAAAACATTCATGGGTGCGACTTTCGTCTGATGCCATGAGCCCTCAGTAAGAGTCATAGGAGACCTACAAGTTATAAAAATGATTGCATGGCAGAATGAGCACCAGTTTGGATGGGAAGGAACAATATAGTGCAAAATGAAAAGAGATACTTGGGTTTCCAAAGTTCCACAGGAAAGATGTAGGCTTGTAAGACTATACAACTACAAGTATTAGCTAACCTTTATGAAAAGAAAAGGATGACTCAGAAGGTGCAACCAAGAGACTACGATGAAGAGCCAACAGGTATGGAAAATTATTCTCAGGACTTGATTCCCAGACAAGAAGCTACCAACTAGTGCTCTGCTATACCACGGAATTTCTATGGGCCTGTGTCTCTTGTAAGCTCCCGTGTTTACCCTTTTTGAATGGTAGTAACTACAGCACTACCCTGGCTGGTTTGGCTCAGTGGATTGAGCGTCGGCCTGCGAGCTAAGTGTCGCTGGTTCGATCTTCCAGTCAGGGCACATCAGAGAAGGAAAACTCTGATTCCAAAAAACCTCCGCTGCCTTGCGGCATACCTCTTCAGGGGAAAGGCTAAGGGAGTAAACCCCGACAGAAAATCCGGAGCCGGAGTCCCTAAGGCAGTTTGACGTTGTAGTCAACACCGGCAACTCCTGCGGCGCACCTGAAGCCAAGCTGTATTGACTCCGTCTTTCCCTTGGACCCTTCAGCTGCGAAGAGAGGGGGGGTCTGCTGCATGGGCAACAGCAGCCTCCCTATCACCCTGCCCAGGCTCTGTAGCTTCAGCTCCACTGGAGAGGACACTCCAGCGTCATCGCAAGATGTCGATTCAACACGGGAGGAGACAGATACCATGTCACTCCCGAGTCGGACTGCACAGCCATTCTCGGCGGTGCAGATAGACTCTTAAGAAGCTACACCATCGTCTCTCGAGACGGACGGCTGCCGACGAACTACAGCACTTTTCCTGTTCCTGTGCTACCACAGTGTGTTGTGTATTTGGGGGGCTGATGACTTGTCTCTTGGGTTCATAGGTCTTCGGGTCAACAGAAACCATATTTGAGGAACCGTACTTAAAATCAGAGGCACCTCACCCACACCAGGTTCTAATAGAGACAGTGTGATCCTAGACTTTAAGCTGGTTCTGTAAGGGATGAGACTTTGTGAGGGGAATTTTGAGAGTGACAGTATATGTTGCATGTGGGAAGAATAAATAATTCTTTGCTGGAGGGAAGACTATGATGGTTTTAAAAGATGTCTGTACCTTTCCGTGCCAAGAGCAGTCTCACAAACATAGTAAATGTTCCTAAAACCTGCCAGTCTTTTATGAAAGAAGTGTGGCAAGCACCAGCCTTACAAAGTAACCCAGTACAAGAAGGGCAAGAATTCTCTGTATGCACAGGGACGGCAGTGTTATGACAGGAAGCAGAGTAGCTATGGCGGGAAGGCTAAGCCTATTTTTCACAAAAAGCTTAAAACTACAGAGAAGATTGTGTTGAGGCTTGAATGCACTGAGAGTCCAACTGCAGATCTAAGAGAATGCTGGCTATTAAGAGATGCAAGCATAAGAAAAGATAAGAAAAGAAAGGGCCAAGTGATCTGGTTCTAAGCTTTTTATTGTGTTTTACTATGTGACAAAAAAAATCTTGGGGATATGTTTGCTTCAGAACATGTCTTCAAATTCTTTAATACTTCTCTACTCAAAATATAGGGATTAATTCTCCTCCTTTTATATGTGGGCTAGACTTAGTGAGTTTACTTCTCATCAACAGAATATGGCAGAAGAGATAAAATGTGACTTCTACTACATACTGGGGTAATTTGTTACGCAGCAGTAGACAACAAATGCCATTCCCAAGTACTGTCCTACTATTATTCCTAAGTACTCTCTAAATAGAATTAGAATCTGATATAATTTTCAAAAAAACACATTTTCAATGAATAGTATCTCCCTTCATTTGAGACAAATTACGAAATGATTCTTTCTCTGTAAATTCTTCATTTCTTCTCTCCATACCCACAATTTTAGTGTTGAAATCATTTCTATGTCTGTCACTCAAACATAGAGCCATTTCTATATGACCATGGTGCCTTACATATAGTAGGTAATTAAACTGTTTATTATCAAAAAATAAAATAAAAGACAGATAGTACTTGTTTTTAGATTTCAAATAAATAACAGAATTACTTTCATGTAGCAAGCATGCCATAAATATTGCTTTTACAATTGACTGATTGACAGGATATGATTTCAGCAAAAAATGTAAAAAAGGAAAAACAATGTATGGATAAAGAATTTTGTTTAATTTGATAAAGATAGTCTAAAAGCCAGGAGCTGGATCAGTGTAAACAAAAAAAAAATAGCATGATGTAATTGAACATTTCCAAAAAGACAAAATAGCATTATGTGGAAGAAATAAGGATAACAGAAAACAAGTAAATATATGGCTAGAAAGGAATTCAAAGAAAAATAAATTCTCTTTTTTCTCTTCATTTTCAATCTTATTGCTTTCCTAGTTAAAACACAAACACACACACACAGAGAAAAATATTACATGATTTTGAGTGAGAAGATAGAAAGCTTTCCCTAAAAGAGGCTATTTACCTCCTTAATATCTTTAAAAAATAATTAAGAATCCCTTACATTGGGATAGTGCTTTATAACTCATATGGGATTTTTCATGTTTAATTTATCTTTTGCAGCAATCCTATGAAGAAGGCACAGTAGCACTTTTTCCCATTGGCAGATAAGGTAATTAAACTTCAGAGAGGTTAAAGGATCTGTTCAAGGTCACACATAAAGTAAGTGGCAGAGCCAATACTTAAATCCTGCTTTCCTGGCTCCAAATCCAGCATTTTCTCACTATACCACAATAAAAAACTGTATTAAGTACATGGGAAAGTCAATTCAGTTAATCAGTGAATGAGTGATTTGCAAGCATAGCAGTATTTCCTAGCAAACCACAGTGAAGAAAAGCTCCAGTAGGAACAAACTGCCCAATTGAAGAAGTACAGGCATAAAAATCATATCTTACCTGAAATTAGAAGGGAAATTCACAACACTGCTAAATGGTAGATGGCCTCATTTCACGTGGTGTTTTCCTTGACTTTATAAAGAGCAATATTTTCATTCATCATTATTATGCTGACTCATTTTCTTATCTAGTAGATGTTGGCTGTGGACATAAAAAGAAAGTCATTAAACAAGTTTATCACATGTTTTAAACTTTTTTCAACTTTTTCAATGATTTTAATTTTGAATCAACATAATCCTTGTGTTGAAACATGGCATTGAAAGTTACAATTATTTGTGCCATAAATTGAGTATGTGATCACTAAGGAAAACAGAATAAGAGAATGATTTTCATGATGTTGGATGAATCATAAAAGGTGGTCAACATAAGCCAAGGGGAATTATTAGAAGAATCCCAGCGGAAGGCAGTAGGATATTGAAGGCAAAGAGTGGGAATAATAAGATAAAATGTAAAAGATAAAAATCATATAAGTTTTGCAGAAAGGGGCTTGCTGGGAGACCATAAAGTAAAATAAAAGGTACTTGGGACTACCAGGTTAAGGAGTTTAGATACTATTAAGCAACTGGGAGTACTTTACCCAATAAAGTATTAATAAAAACGATTAGAAGACTTCTTTGGCAGCTATCAATAGGTTGCATGTACACTTAAAAAATTCAAGAGTACAGACATTGGAAGTCAAAGAAATATAAAATTTAAGAGCTGGAGGTAAAAAAAATAGTGAGGTGGTAGTTACCAACTTAATCAAGGATCAAACTTTGCATCTTTTTTTACAATTATCTTTTTTTTTCAATTTATTTTTTCTTTTAATTGTTTAATTGTTTATGCTATTATAGTTGTCCCAATTTTCCCCCTTTGCCCTCTTTCATCCAGCTCACCCCCCACTACCATAGTCAATCCCTACCGTGTTGCCCATGTCCATGGGTAATGCATATATGTTGACTAATCCCTTCACCTTCTTTCAATCAGTCCCCACATCTTCCCTCCCTTCTTACAGCTGTTAGTCTGTTGCATGTTTGTATGCCTCTCATTATATTTTGCTCATTAGTTTATTTTGTTTATTAGCTTCTACTTATAAGTGAGATCGTATAGTATTTTGAGGCGGAGGTGCCTCACACACCCTAGGCTTGGTTGGAAGCTGCTTTGTCCAGCAGAGGCTTCGTGACCACGGTGGAACAAACTTTTACCCAGGACATTTTATTTTGTCTTGGGGAAGGAAGGTGACTGCTCTCTCTAGTGGAGAACAGCGATTAGACCTTCTTCTGTCATGCCTTTTATTGAGGAGGATACACATGAGAGATACAAGGTCAAGATTCATGAATCATCAATAGTTTGGAGGCATTAGTACTACAGTTGACAATAACAGATTACATGTACTTGTACAGAGGGTACAGTGACTAGTCTGTGTCAGGGTCTATCAAACATCTTGATGCCACACTGGCATTAGGTGTAAGGTTTTATACATTTCTTGCTAGAGATTGTTTATGTTATATTAAAAGACAAGCAGAGCAAGTTCTAAAGCATAATAAGCATTCTTTAAATCCAATTCCCATGGGAACCCTCTGAGTGGCTTTTGGTTATGTCTCCCACACAGCCTTATGTTGAGACTTAAAGACAAGCATGACCGGGATGCCAGTGGCAGTCATGCTCAGGCAGGGGCTACAAATCCCTAAACCATGAGGAGTGGTTCCCTACAGTATTTGTCTTTCATTGAATGGCTTATTTCATTTAGCATGATAGTCTCTAGTTCTATCCATGCTGTCACAAAAGGTAAGAATTCCTTTTTTGCTGCTGCATTATATTCCATTGTGTAAATGTACTATTGCTTTTTTAATCCTCTCATCTACAATCATTTCGATTGTTTCCAAATCTTGGCTATTGTAAATAACACTGCTATAACCATAGGGGTGCATATATTCTTTTGAATTGATGTTTGGGGATTCTTAGGATCTACTCTCAGAAATGGAATCACTGGTTCAAAAGGCAATTTCATTTTTAATTTTTTTGAGGAAACTCCATACTGTATTCCAGAGTGGCTGCACCATTTTGCATTCCCACCAGCAGTGCAAAAGCGTTCCCCTTTCTCCACATCTTCACCAGCACTTGTTGAGGTGGTATCTCATTATGATTTTAATTTGCATCTCTCTAACAGTTAGCAATGTTGAGTAACTTTTTATATGTCTGCGCACCATCTGTATGTCTTCCTTGGAGAAGTGTTTATTCAGGTTCTTTGCCCATTCTTTAACTGGATTGTTTGTCTTTCTGGTGTTGAGTTGTGTAAATTCTTTATAAATTTTGGAGATTAAACTTTTGTCTGTTACATCATTGATAAATATGTTCTCCCATACAGTGGGTTCACTTTTCATTTTGATGATGAATTCTTTAGCTGTGCAGAAACTTTGTAACTTGATATGGTCCCATTTGTTTACTTTTCTTGTTTCCCTTCCCCTAGGAGATATATCAGCAAAAATATTGCTATGCAAGATATCTAAAATTTTACTGCTTATGTTTTCCTCTGAGATTTTTATGATATTGCAACTTTTTAAGTATTTTGCCCATTTTTTAGTTCATTCTGGTGTACGGTGTAAGTTGGTGGTCTAGCTTAACTTTTTTGCGAGTACTAGTCCAGTTCTCCCAACACCATTTATTGAAGAGACTGTCTTTATTCCATTTTATGCTATTGCCTCCTTTGTCAAATATTAATTGACCATAAAGGTGTGGGTTTATTTCTGGGCTCTCTATTCTGTTCCATTTATCTGTGTGTCTGTTCTTATACAAGACTGTTTTTATTACAGTGGTCTTACAGTATAGTTTGATATCAGGTATTGTGATCCCTCCAACTTTGATCTTTCTCGAGATTTCTAAGGGTATTTGGGGTCTTTTTTGGTTCCATATAAAGTTTTGGAATATTTGTTCTAGATCTTTGACATATGCCATTGATATTTCAATAGGAATTGCATTGAATCTATAGATTGCTTTGGGGAGTATGGACATCTGGGTAATATAGACATTAATTCTTCCAATCCTTGAGCACAGTGTAAGTTTCCACTTATTGGTATCTTCCTCAATTTTTTTTCAGTGTCCTATAATTTTCTAAGAACAGGTCTTTTACTTACTTGGTTAACTTTATTCCTAGGTACTCCATGGAAACAGCATAAAAAGAGTTGGAGCACTGTTCCAAAGTCCAAAGAGACAAAAAAAATTAAATGCAATGTATGAATTCCTATTGGATTCTTATTCTTTAAAAATCTCTAAAAACATATTTTAGGACTTGAGGAAATTTGCATGTGGACTAGATATCAGGTGATTTGAAATGAGTTAAAGAAAAACTTAGAAAATATGTGGTATATAACATACGGACTCTACAGAAGAGGAAACTAAAACCCAGAGAGTTTACAAGTGACTTGCCCAACATTATACTTTTAATTATTCATAGATCAAGTTTAAGTCCCAATTTTCTCTTTCCTAATATAACATGAATAGAGGCAGACACTGTTTATATAAATCATGCCTACTGTATGAGAAAACAAAAATAACTAACCATATGGGAAATAAGAAAAGAAATGCTGGTCCTTGGATATCTTTTACCAATGGATTTTGTTAATTTGCTGGATGGGTGTGTGAGGGCTAACTACAATAGTTCTCCCTTTAGTGAGAAGCTTCTCCAGCCCTGATCTTTTTACATCCATGTATTGCTCACTGTCTTTTTAATCCTTTAGAATTAAAAGACGCTTACCCCACTGGTCCAACGATTAAAACCACAACTGAGAAACCACAGTAGAAACACGGAGGATTCTGTCTTGTCCTTCAATTATCAGGTTGTATGTTGTTTCTCAGAGAAATCTAATGTAATGAAATGCAGAAACATGGACAAAGATGTACAATAACCAGAGCCTAAAACTTCTGTGGTTTGGGTTCATTACTGTTTTTCTACCTCCCTCCATAGCTGATATTGAATTCTTTTCACTATTGAGAGAACGATCATTTGTATGTGAAAACATGCCTACAATATGATAGGCTTACCCACACATAGGTAAACCAAACCAAAACAAAACAAAACTTAACATAATTAACAAAGTTCTTACTCTTTTTTTCATTTTATTAGAGAGCAGAACTATAGCTGAGGTATGCTTGTTTATTCATTACTGGCTTGTATTTTTGTTTGCTTGCTTGCATGTCTTGAAAGATAGAAAGCTTTTGTTCTTTTGTTTTCTTTTATAAGACAATTGTGTGTGTTAGAAATACATACATATGATCAATTCTCATTTATACACTGAAAGGACAAGAATTGACAAAATGCAGCAGTAATATTCTGCAACAAAATAAGCTTTTCATTTCAATACCTTTTTGAGAAAATATTTTATTTAAAAAAAATTAGCTTTTAAAAAATATTCAGACATATATTTTTGTTTATGTTCTCTGCTAGAATACTGCCTAGATAGTCAATAAATATTGGTATTTCTAAAAGGTGACCTGGAGAAATAGACAAAAGAAAATAAGAGGCCTGAAGAATATACAGGCTTTATAATCAACTTTCAGAAGGGTTAGTCATAGATCTACAAATATTTAAACTTTCCAATTATATCAGAAATCTTTCCTCAGATCTAGCCTCTCATGTTGTAATTGAGTCCCTGGTATAGACTAATTGATATGCCAAATCAAATCATAGTGGTTCTCAGCTTTATTATAGAGATGAGAAGTATCAAGTATCAAACAGCCATATAGAAACACTGCATGATAGAACTAAAATACAAGGAAGTCTCATCATTCTGGAGAAAAAAGAAATTTAGGTATAAAGTTTAAAGCTAGCTGAAAGGAACTAATTTGCCCAACACCAATTTTTCATGAAGCAATAATGAAAAGATAGTGATGCTCTATGACCTTCTGGAACCAAAGAGGAATTTTCATAAAGCAAAATGCAAATGGGGTCCTGAGGCACAAGAATTAAATAAGCAAGAATACTGTAAAAACAATTAGACCCAATTTCACTGTGTATCCCCAAACAAAATAGTACTTTCGATGATGTAGAAGGAAGGACTCTTTGTGTGAATATCTACACTTCTCCTCCACAGAATGAAGATCCAAGAAAGAGGGACCATATCTGTTATATTCATTTTACTTCCAAAGCTTAATATAGTGACAAGTAGTTGGCACTCAATATATACTGTTTGAAAAATAATTAAGTGAATGACACACTTAAGAAGATTCTTAAAATCTAGAACAAAAGACAATTGTAGAAGAAGATTTTATCAAGAAACCAGAAAGAAGTTCACAGAAAAGCAATAATAGAAGAATGTTTTTATTGATGTGTTCCGGCAGGTATCTGGTAAATTATTGAAAAAAGACCACCATTTAGCCATGATTCAACGTCATTTTAAAATTTCAAGGATAAATAAGAAATCCTATAAACATTTAGAAACTAAAATCCAAAAAAGAAAAAAAGAAAATGTGATCTAAAATATTGTCACAAAAGCAATTTCAGAAGCCAGCTGGGCAGCATTTTCTAAGCTTTAAGAGAAAGATTATGCAATGCACAACCCAACTGTTGTTTGTGTGTGGAGAGAAAGCTATTTTTAGTTGTACAAAGATTCAAAACACATGCCCCTGAAGTTACCTGCCCAGTAATATTTACTTGAAAGTTTAATAAGAGTATAAGGGGAAAATTAAAATAAAGAAATCAAGTTTGAGAAAATATAAAAAGTTGTGGAGAGCTTTGAAACCAATTAAACATATATTTTCTAAGTAGTTTTTGAAAATATGAGAGTAAAGCATAAAAATGTTTGAAGTAATAAAGTAATGATTTAGACAACACACATAAAAATAAAATTGCTATATAACATTGATAATACAGAAAAGAAATAATAATAGTGTGTACCTAAAACAGTATCACCAAAGAAGGGGAGTCAATAGAATACTGCTTATATATTGACCAATAGAAGAACATAAAGACATTTCAAAAAGCAAAAACTAAGTGAGTCACATTCTCAACCAAATATACTATAAACCCAAGATATTTTTAATTAAAAAATTCAACACTGAGAAATGGTAAACACCATCATTAAGGGAAGGTAGTTGAATCATTAGGAATTTGCTCCAATATTTCCCATACTAATAAGTAAAAGATGAAAAACCATATAGTTGAGGATGGCTCTCAGGTACCTTCTTCCTGTAACTCTCCAGACATGCAACTCTTTGGCCCAGAAGAGGTCAGCTGTGAGATCATGAGATCATGTGACATTACTTCACACAGCAGGAGCCACCCTCCTTGTCCCAGAGTCCCAGATCTGCTTCTTCATTGTCTATCCTTGAAATCATTAGTAAAGCTTGAAAACAGGCAAGATCTCTGATTCATGTGATTCTGGTTTGAAAATCTGATTATTTGTGTTACATCAGATTGTAGACTGGGATTTGATGGAAAGATGGCTGCCTATCCATCTGTGTAAAGTTGTGAAAGCTTTGAGGAAAATTACAGATGATAAATCTTAAGAGTGAAACTGGGGGAATTCAGAATTGGTAGGAAATAGACTTAGACTTAGGGCAAATGGATAAGAAGATAATCAGGGAATTTCAGGCAGAAAGTACTAAGTAGCCACCAGAACCACTTTAAACTTATTTAGTGGATCAATGGAAATATGCCTCAATGGAAATGTTTTTGCAAACTCACCTGAAAGGCACCTAATCAGGAACAAACTCCAATAAACATTCTTCCAGTGCCAAACAATTAATAATCTCACCCAAGTAACCATGCTTCTAGGCATTATGGCAGCTCACTTACACTTCTGAGAGTCCTTGCCCCTGAACTCCAAGCTTCCCCCAAAAGCCCTATATAAAATCAGCAGACTGCTCCTCTCAGTGACCCTCTGACCAGCATAGCTCTCACAATGTAAGCAATAACTCAACTTTCTCTTTTTATTCAGATTTTATTCATGGCCTCCTTATCATTTAACATCACTTGAGGTTCCCACGAGATGATTTTGAAAACCCTCACATCCAGGGGACCCGTGAACCAACAGGCCCTTTGTGTGCAAACTATTTTGCAATTTGCTTCCAGGTAAGTCGACAATGATCTGAGCTCTAATTTCATTAAGCTATATTCTTGAATCTTCTCATTATAGGATTTGTAACCAGATTTGAGTAAGAAAATAGGACTGTTTTTGTATAAGATAATTAGACCTTTTGCTGTAAGATATGCCATATGATAAATATTTCAGTCATTTACCTCTTTGTTTTTCCACTACTTATTATTATTTTGTTCAGAATACATACAAGAGGCAGCTAGTCAATGTTTCTTTCTCACATCGATGTTTCTCATGTTCTCTTTCTCCCTCGCTTCCCCTCTCTCTAAAAATGAATAAATAAAAAATAAATGTTAAGATCTACCATATACAGGACAGTCCCTTACAACAAAGAATTACCTAGAGAACCAAGAACAGTGGTAAAGCTCTGGACAATCCTAGTTGGTCACTCTTGTGGCTTTGGCTGAATGAGGACCAAAAAGGGGAAGTGAGAATAAAAAAGTTCTGATACACTTAGGAAAAGATTGATTGTCCTGTAACTGTTGTGGCGCAATGCGCAACAGCTCCTTGCTTCTGAAATTCAGCCAATCAGAATAAATTCACCCCAATAAATTTGCCTCTGAGTGCCAGTCAACAACAATCTTAGTTGAAGTTGCCAGGCTTCCATAGGTGATGTCAGTATATTTACACCTGTGAAAGTTCACCAACCCCTGAACTCCAAGCTTCAGAAACCTTATATAAGATCAGCGGTAAGCTCTACTCAGAGAGATTGTATCTGAACAGCAAAGCTCTCTTATTATAATAATCCATCAATTCAGCTTTGTCTTTTAATTCCACATGTTGAATAATGCTCTCACCATCCTTTGACAACATCTTTGTTCTCATGGTATGTTCCTTATGACCACTTGACTGAGGAAGAAATAAACTGAAGTCTGTTTTTTGAATGATTCTATATAATATGCTGGCATCAACAAAAGGCAGACTTTTGCAGCACTACAAACCCAACTGAGAATGTTCTGGAATAACAATGATGACAGGAAATTTTCCCAGTGAGGAAAAACTCTGAGTAGTATGTTTATTATCTGCGTGATTCAGATTAAGAAATTGCCTATGGTGATGGCTGAGGGGGAGGGGTGGGGGGGGAAGGGGCTTTAAGGAGACTAAATGGTAATGGGAAAAATACAATAAAAACTTAAAAAGAAAAGAAATTGCCATACAAACAGATCTATAGTGGTTCACAGGCAATGGCTAATTGTTCGGTTTTATTGTCAGGGACTTGGAAAAAACAGGATTGGAAAATTAATCATAAGCATGTCTGGGAAAGAAGGAAATGAATAAACGTTTGGTAACAGGACTTGTGTGAAGGGGCTTGTGTCCTGTATGAATGCCTATCAAAGGGCATACATTATAGAAAAGGCACTTAATAATCAGCTTGACAAAATGAAATATTCTGTGTGTCAGTCTTTTCCCAGCTACCTCTGTGCTTTCTCAAAGGGCCCATGAGTCAGTCAAACATAAGAAGCTCAAAAATATATATTTCCCCACATTGAGGTTGACTTGGTGTGGCAGGTTTTATTTTCCTAAACTTGGCCACAATAAAATATCAGATCCCACATTCTCTTACAATGTTAACTTGACACTTTTCCCAGCAAGTGATGGGTGTATGTCTCCTCCCCTCAAACTTGGGAAGAGCTTTGTGACTGCTTTGATAAGTGAAGCAATTTGATTTCACAAGCTAAATCATAAAAATGACATGCACTTCTAAACTGTTCTATTAGAATGCTCACCTTTGGAGCCCTGAGCGACTGTGTAACAGGACTGAGGTCATCATTCTGTGAGCAAGCCCAGACCATAAGGAGAGACCATGTGTAGATTCCCAGGCAACAGCCAGAGTCAAATCCTGGGCATATCAGTGAAGATACTTCCAGTTGACTCCATTCCCCAGCCATCAATCAGCACACCCTCAGTCTGGAAGTCTTTCCAGGTAAGGTCCTAGACATTGAGGAGCAGAGAAAAACCACATCTGCTCTCTAAATTCCAGTGACCTATCTAAATTAGTGATCTTATATCTAAAATAAATTGTGATCTATCTAAGCCCCTGATTCACAAGATTCAGGAGTTTAATAAAATGATTATTTTATACCATTAATTTTGGGAGTGGTTTGATATGCAGTAATAGGTAACTAGAACAAAATTTGAAGCCTGGAAGTGGAGATTTCCATACCAAAAACCTAAAACATGTGGCACGGACTTTGGGGTAAGGCAAAAGCTGGATGGCTGTAGGAGAGTGTTAGTGGAAATACACAGGCTGAGAGGAAGCTTTCAATCAGTGCTCAAAGGAGGGTAAGGAAAATGTTATTGGAATCTGGAAGAAAGGAAAAAATATTTTTATGTAGTGTTGGAAAGTCTGGTAGTATAGAAGAGGAAATGTATGTAGGAATTTAAAAATATGACTAAGGCGATTTCCAGGTAGAATATTAAAAGCTCTACCAGGCTTCTTCTCACTGTCTATGATAAATATGAGAGGAGAGCCATACTATGCTATTAGATCTAATACAGGACTCACTGGGTTTGAAAATAAAACTTTCTCTTATCCCTAGTAGTTTCTAGGTTAAGGTCAAATTCAGAGTAGGGCTGTATGATTTTTGTTAATACCTCATAAAAATCCAAGGCCATATCTCATAGAATCTCACAGTTTCCAAGAATCTTAAGGGCTTTTCCCAAAACAATGTCACAGGAGCCCAAAGCAGAGAAGGGCTTATCTCAAAATGATTTGTATTTGTGGCACGATATAAAAATGTGGGTTATAAATTGGTACAAAAAAATCCCACAGTGATCTTAAAACAACTTACTAGCTTTGATTGAAAGGGAAAGAGACAGTGAGAAATAAAGAGGTGTTTGGACTCCCGTGAACTTATTCTGATTGGCTGAATTTCAGAAGCAAGGGCTGTCGCTCATTGTGCCACAATGGTTACAGGACAACCAATCTTTTCCTAAGAGCACCTGAACTTTTTAATTCTCCCTCCCCCTTTTTGGTCCTCATTCAACCAAAGCCACAAGAGAGACCAACTAGGATTGTCTAGAGCTTTACCACTGTTCTTGATTCTCTAGATAATCCTTTGCTGTGTGGGACTGTCCTGTACATTGTAGATCTTAACATTTTATTTTTTATTTATTCATTTTTAGAGAGAGGGGAAGGGAGGGGGAAAGAGAGGGTGAGAAACATTTATGTGAGAGAGAAATATCGATTCACTGTCTCTTGAACAATATTTTTGTTTGTTTGTTTCCCCAATGAAAAAATCATCCTCAAAGAGAAATGTTTTGCCAATGTGGAAGAGTTGAAACAAAAAAAATGGCAGAAACACTTAAAAGGTATCAAAACTGATGAGTTCAAAAACTGTTTTGAGTAGTGGAAAGAATGCCTTGATTGGTATATTGCATCAAATGGAGAGTATTTTGAAGTGACTGATGTTTAAACATGTAAGAATAAATACACAATTTTTTAATAAATATATTCCATTTTGGGGGGGTTCCCTCTTGTAGATTGGATTGTAAATATTGGTTGCTTAAAATCATGTAGTATTTTTTTTAAATTTAAAATCTATTCAATAAATAATCAAGATTAAAATTTTTTACAAAACAATATTATTTTTGAAAATATATGACAAGTGCCTTTAATATAGACAGTTAAGTATAACTGTGGCATAATTTATGTAGCATAGATCTTTGGAAATGTGATGACCAAAATGATTACAATCTCACATTAGGTCCTGTCATCCTTTAACATTCTAACTGTAATTATATTTATCTTTTGATTACATCTTTTTGTAAGTAGAGGTCATATCTAATTTTAAACACTATTTGGCAGTCAGAATTTGACAGACAGAATTTTCAACATAAAGGGTCTGTGTTCTTTATTTTCAGTATTACCATTTTCTTCAAATAAAATATAATATCACCATAAGTCTCTGTATACTAATTTTCATGAGTACATACATATTTTCTTTTCATTGTCACTACATTCCTATTTTAAAATACACATTACTATTTTTAATCATTTTTAATTGCTATTCTACTACAGTTTTCCCAGTATTTCCCATTTGCCCATCCCAAAACAGCCTATGTGTCCATCAGTAAATGAGTGGATCAAAAAACTATGGTACATTTACACGATGGAATATCACACAGCAGAAAGAAAGAAGGAACATGGGTGGAACTGGAGAATATTAGGCTAAGTGAAATAAGCCAATTGGTAAAAGGCAAATACCAAATTATCTCACCTATAAAAGGAATCTAATGAACAAAATAGAACCACAGACATGGAAACATGGTACAGACTGAAAGTGACCAGAGGTGAGGAGGTGGGGGATAATGTTGGGAAGAAGGGGCAGGGACGAGATAAAATACACATTACTACTTAAAAAAGAAAAGTCTCCACACTAATAAGGTGATTTTAAAACCCTCTCCCTCCACCTCATTTAGGTATGAACAAAAAAACAATAAAACTAATTCAGACTAAACAGAAGGGAGCAATCCAGAGAAACAGCCTACTTTACAAGAGTTGAAAGTGTAAATGGTAGAATACTTTTAGAAACTTTTTTTTTTTTTTTTTTTGCTTTAAAGTACATGAGATTACTAGGCCAGTAGTTATCAAATATTTTTAGATGCAATTTATTTTGCAAAAGGAAACGTTTATATGGAACTGATATGGAACTGTTTATAAAGCACGTAAAGTACATGGGTTGCTTCAGTTCAAACCAGAGGGAGCAGGTCCCAGACACGCCTTGATTAGCCTGTGCTTCTCCCTGCAATGGCCCTTGAATCACAACTTCAGACCCTCTGGTTTCTAGGGAACAGGTAAGTATTGAACAAAAATTTATCATTCAACACTTACCAGATGATATGGTATCACCAACAGATAAGTCTCAGAAGCCATTATAGAATGTTAATATGTATCAAATATAATTGTTCCTCTTTTATTTTTTAATGTTCAAAAATTATTATACAGTAGTTCTATTTTTAATTTTTTGAAGGAACTTCCATACTGTTTTCTATAGTGCTGCACCAATCTGCATTCCCACCAATAATGTAGAAGGGTTCCAATTTATCCACATCCTTGCAAACACTTTTTAATAATTTTATAATAGCCATCCTAATAGGTATAAGATAATATATCATTGTGATTTTACTCCAGCAAAACCACCTCTGAGTATATATCCAAAAGACTCGAAATCAAGATTTCAAAGAGGTTTGTGCACCCCCATGTTTACTGCAACATTGGTTCACAGTATCCAAGATATGGAAGCAAATTAAATGTCCATCAACAATGAATGAATAAAGAAAATGAGGTTTATACCTACAATGGAATATTATCCAGCCTTAAAAAGGAAGGAAATCTTGCCAGTTGTGACAACATGGATAAACTGAAAGGACATTATGATAAGTAAAATAAGTCAGTCACAGAAAGACAAATACCATATGATTTCCCTTACACAGGGTATCTAAGATAGTTAAGCTCATAGAAGCAGAATAGAATGGTGGTTCCTGGGGTCTTGCAAGAGAAGAAAATGAGGAATTGTTTTTCAATGAGTATAAAAGTTTCTGTTATGCAAACTGAGTAAGTTCTAGAAATCTGCTGGATAACATAGTACTTATGGTTAACAATATGGTACTGTGCACTTTTAAATATATTAAGTATAACACTTCATATAAAGTGTTCTTACAAAAAAAACAACAACACAGGGATATTTTTGGAGGTGATAGATATATTTAGTACCATGGACGTGATGGTGGTATTACAGGTATATACATATGTGTGAAATTTTTACATATCATTTATACCTCAATAAAGCTAAGCAAAACATAAAGGCCTTTTACAATATAATTTTGTTTTCATGTACACAAATATGTGCTATTTCTGTATATCTAGAAAGAATTTAACTTTTGAAAAAAGTTTTTGGATAGAATGCTGTGTATTAAAAAATAGCTCACTATTTATATAATATTTTAGTGCTTTCGTTCACTCTCAAATATTTTCTGGTCTGGATGAAAAATTTGCATTTTATGGTTAAGAAATTTGAAGTGTTGACACTATCAGTTGACTTTCTATGTCAAAATATTATTAATTGGAAAAATACTCTTTAAAATGCTGAAGTCCTGAGAAGCTCAGAGCAAAAGCAAATTACTATATTAAATGAAGGATAGTGTCAATTCCATTTTTCAGAATGAAATGCTGTGTTAGTCCCAGTTCTCTGAAAAAGAGATGCAAATATGGGATTAAATGTGGAAGGATTTAATTAAGGGAACATAGTGAGAGAAAATGGGAAGAGAACTAAAGAAGGCTGGGAGAATTGTCAGTTTGCAATGGAACTCTACACCAGTGAGTGAGGTTGGAGTGCTGCCAGGCACATCTCATGGCCACCACACATGTATGAATATTTCAGCCCCAACATTTTCACAAGTACTTTTTGCCACCATTCTGAGCACCCTTCTACTATAATTGTCAAATAAGTCACCTATAATTCTTTTAATATTTCACTAAATTTAGATGCTGCAAATCTGTCTTCTAAATTTTATTCTCACTAAATATAATATAAATCTGTCCAGTTAAAAATTCCTACAAGTTACATTTTACAAAGTGGAATTAGAGATTTTGGAAATCGAAGCTCATACAATAACCTGCCCTTGTTTAATTTATTCAGTACTTCTCTTGCTTATGAGGATCAAGTTCAACATCTTCCATGGTGAATTTTTTAATTTAATAATTGCAATTTCCTAAAAGCTTCAAAAACTGAAGATGTAGGGTGCTCCGTCATTGAAGACTTTCATTAAAGATCTCAATCTGATTTTGAATAGGTGCAAGAAAAAACTGGAGGACCTGTTTCCAAAAACAGTTCAATACTAAACATGGTAGCATAGGCTGATTTACAAAATAGCTCTTCAAAGGCTCAAGCATTCTGAATGGTGAAGCATAAGGAGAGAAAGTGATACTTTCTAAAATGTGTTTTATAATTCAACATAGGCTTCATCACAACAACTTTCTAAGTTAATTTTCCTATATGTACATGTGTGTCTACATTTTGACAACCAATGCTTCTGTTTGGATTGGCAGGATATCAGAGCTTTGTTTGGATGTGGTTGTGCATCATGTGGGTTCCTCATCCAATTCTATTCCGTACGTGTCTTAATTTACTAAGAACATTGTTTTACCACAAGGCAATGTTTCTTAATAGAATATGTTTTACATTATCATTGTTACAACCATGATTTTATCTTTAGTCAGAAACTTTAATATTAAACTGATAACATTCAAAATATTAGCTGTTTCACCTTTGACATAATAAATTCCCAAAACCTTGGCTCTGATTCCATGAATTGAATGAAGAATTGAATCATCATTGAAATTCACTGGGTTTGTATCTTAATCATTTTACATTAATATAACATTGTAAACATTTGACTATTTGTGAAGTTCTTCTGCTAATAAAACCAGCATGTTCACATTCTTTAATAATTTCTTATCTGTCTCTTAATACTATTTATTCACTGATAAAGTGAATTATCACATAAAAAGATTGAATAAAAATTGAACCAGAAAATATTTTAGAAAAATTACTTTTTGATCTAGATGAAAAAAAAAAAATCATGCTTTCTAGGGTGATGTTTATATGTGAATTCTGAAAGTGCATTTGTAAAATCATCAGCTTCGGACACAGCCTTCTTCTATATTCTACCTTTTGGACTAACTACCAACTTTTGAAATAGATAATACTACTTCTTCAGCAGATTTGTGTCTCTTGGTTTTTAAGTGACCATGGGTTGTAATATTGATATTTTGTGCAAAATACATTCTATTCATCACCAATTTCTTTAAGAAATGAAAAGTCTGGACTTAATTTTTTATTAAATAAATCATGTACTTTACTTAGATCATTATTGTTTAAAAAGTGTATTGGAAAACAATACTGTTAATCAAATTATAAAGTACTTTTATTATACAATAAATGACAGAACAGTAGTAAAAATAGCATTCATAATATCCTATGAGCTCTAGAACAGGACTGTTTAGCTCTATTTTCTGCACATATTTCATGCACACCCAACTAATAATTTTCATTTTCCATTAATTCTGGTAGCCTTGAGTATTTTGTGTGTTGTTGCACAAGCCACATCACAAATTGGCTGCAATACCAGGCATTGTCAGGAAAGTCATTGTTTAAATACTTCTGTCACCATCTGCAGCCAGAAGGAGTTACCTGTTTCCAGACTACAGGTAAATAGATTTAACCTATGTTTTAAAATGCTTCATTTTTATCAGTGAGCACCATTATGTTGTCTTCAAAAGGGAGATATTGTTTTTTTGCACTTAAGAAAGGTCAAGACACAAATTCAGGCTCTCTCTGGTCATTTTTCAAATTGCTCCAAATGTCAACGTAAATCTTGCATCTTGATGAGATCAAGGCGGTAGCTAGAAGTGGAAAGTGGGGATCTGCACAGATCAGGTTCCCCAGGCAACAGACTCAAAGATGAAGACTGGCATACAAGAAGTTTATAGGAGTGTATTATTAGGATCAAAACATGTGGTAGAGGTAAAAGAAGTAGAACTGAGTAGAAGGAGAACTAAGCGGCAATGCAGTCACAACACAGGCCCTGTCTAACCCCAAGGGATGGTCCTTGAGCTGGACCATCTGGAGCTGGGATGGTCCTTATGATTTTCCAAAACTGGAAAGGACATCCTTTATACCTCTGCTCTTATCAGTCATTAGATATTTTATCCAATGTGGGATCACATTTTTCAGTCATAAAATGAGACAAGATGGCTCTGTCTAAGCACAATTTTGGAATTAAGTTAACGGATTTTATATTTAAGTATTTAGGGAGTAATTAGTTGAGAGCTATCTGCTGCCAACCACTCCCAGTAGCGGGAGGAGTGCATTGGCCTTTGGAGGAATCAGGGCAGCAGATTTTGGCATCTACTACTTCTCCAAACACATTCCAGGTTATCTTAATGTAATTATTCATAACACTGCCTCATTAAAAATGAAAAACCTGGAACAATACTAAACTGGACAGGACTCAGGAGAGCAGGCATAATTCAGCACTGTCCTAGATAAACTGGCATGTGTGACCAAGTTCACTCTTCTCCTGGTTCTCCTCTCTTTGGAAAAACTGACCATCTTTTGGTCTTTATTATTCAGCCTCTTCCTCTGCCTACCTCTTAAATGTTTGTCTTCCCTCAAGGATCTAATATTTGTCACTTGTTCTTATTACTCTATATTCAGGTCAACGTTGTCCATATCAATGACATCACTCAGTCAAGAAAATTTTCAGTGATTTTTATGTTCAGATACTGCTAATTTCTGGAGGTTGTTTTCTTTCTTTTTTTTTTTTAATAAGGGCTCATCTGTGTAGCTGCATAGAGATAAACACACGATTCTATGGAAATATATAAAAGATTCATCAAGGGGGACTGAATCCAAGTGATATGAGGGAATTTAGGGTCAGGGAAGACTTTCTGCCTTAAGGAACATAAGAGAAGAATAGAAATTAGTGGGCAAAGAGTAGGGGAAAGGTTTTTCATGTATAAGATGTAGCATGGCACATTCAAGCAGATGAAAATATTTCAACATGAATGAGGTTTGCAGTGAAGAAACAGAAGATATATGGCTAAATAAGGTATATATAGAAGTTTGGAACTTTATCTTCAGAACTATGATTGAGACTCAAAAGATTTCCAGCTGAATAGCATCAAATTGCATTTTGGGAAATCAAACTGACAATGATGTAGAAAATGGTTTAGATTGGACAAGATGTAATGACTGTAGAATTCAGGAAGAAAATATGGGGTTTAATCTAAATCAGTTCAAGTTATGTTGGAGAAAAGAGGACTAATTGGAAAACATTACAAAGAGACTTAATACATAGGAAAACCAGATATTGGGTAAAAGAAATGGATAGATGACTCAAGTTTCTCACCAGGGCAATGGCTAGGTAATAGTGCCACTAAGAACAGTTATACTATGGAACAAAGAATAGGTTCAGGAGTGAGAGCTGGTAAGTACAATTGTAACTTGTTGCATCTGAAATGCTTGTGAGACATCCAAGAGATGATGTATAACAGCCAGTCGCACACATACGACTGGAGTTCAGAGAAAAAATATGGGCTGGAGACACACATTTCTAGAGGTCAGCACTACATATATGTGATATGGAAGACATGCAAGGAAATAAGACTAGCCAAGAAAAGTCTATTGAGTGAGAAGGAGAAAGAGAAATTAATCAGAGGAGAACATCATAATTTACAAAATGAGTAGAGGAAGAAAAGTCTTCCAAGAATGCTAAACAGCCTGAAATAGGAAACATCTCTAAAGTCAAATACCAAGGAAGTCACAGGATTTAATTTGAAGGGGCTGGTTTGAAGAAGATGGGATGATCAAAAACTTAATGAGACATTATGTTTTATAATAGAAGAATAAAGAAGTGTCCATTGATTTAACAACAAAGAGAGCATTAGAAATCTGGCCAAGAGCAGTCTCTGTGATGGGACAGAAGTTAAATTCAGTTGATGGAGGGTGAGTTAAAGAGGAGACAGTTACAGATGAATGTAAGACACACATTTGGCAATGCAGAAAGAAGGGGTAGGAGATAAAGACAAATGGAGGGTTGAGAAAGGGTTTGTTGTTGCTTTAAAATGAAGGACACATGAATATGTTTATAAGCTGAGAAATAGCCAGAAAAGAGATAAAGTTTAAAGACACATGGGAGAAAAATAATATTTGGGGCAAGGACATCAAGAAGAAGGAAGAAAATTTGAGAAGGATATTCTTAAACAGAAAGGTTTTGGAGAGATTTAAAAAAAAGAAAAAAAGGAAAGGTTAAGTACTCTTATGGGTCAACTTGTATCCCTAAAAATATATGTTCAAGTTCTAAACATTGATACTTGTCAATGAGACTTTATTTGGAAATAAGTTCTTTGCCAATGTAATTAAATTGAAATAAGGTGCTTCCTTTGGTGGGTGACTCAGATGGTTGGAGTGTTGCCCCATACACCAAAAGGCTGAGGGGTTTGATTCCTGGTCCGGGCATGTTCCAGTCCTGATGACGGTGTATACATACGGGAGGCAACACATCAATGTATCTCTCTTACATTGAGTGCTCTCTTTCTCTCTCAAAATAAATAAACATATCCTCAGGTGAGGATTTAAAAAGTTAAAATTAAAACTAAAATGAGGTCATAAGGTCTTACTGGATTGGGACATTGGGGTACCTTAATCCAATGACTGAAGTCTTTATAAGACAATGAAAATTTAGACACAGACACACAAGCACAGAGAAAAGAAGGTCATGTAAACAGTTTTTTTTTTTTTTTAAAGAAAATATTCTATTATGTGAAACTAATTTTAGCAGAAGAATTTTTATATTTGGTTGAGTTTGGGTAATTGCAATATTTGGTTTCACCAACAAAAAATTATCTTTAGACCAAATGCCCAAGACTAAAGAGTTTTACTTCCTTTCTATGGCCTGGAAAACAAGAAATAATTGCCATTCATAATATGATTTGGGCATCATGTAACTGGTACTTAATTCTCAGGTACTGATAGTGATTGAAAAGTTTGTTCTAGTGATTAACTTATTGTCTCCTCTGTAAAATTTTATTGATTACCATTGTAAATTATTTTGTCCAGTGTTTTCACTTCCTTTACCCAGATGATCATATAGTCAAAAATAAGAGAGTTCAAATAATGTTTTACTCTATTCTTTCTTTGATATTTTTTAGTTAATTGCTTCATGATCTTCAAGTGATTTGCAATGCAAATAAAAGAATCTCACAAGTCACAAATTGGATTCTGACCTCTTGAATCAACTTTATTTAAATAACTCCAACTACAGGAAAGAGAAGACCTTCTTGTTCTGGGGGCAAAAAGAATCACAATTTGAAATGTCAGTTGCCTCAGGCAGGGATATCACATTGAGTTGTGTTTAAACATAGCTTAAAGCTAGCTTCACAGTGAATTATAATAAAGTCACTAAAATCATTGTTTTTCATCTATAGTAGAAAAAGGAAACTAATTTTAATATAACTTAATATAGGGAAAATGATTAATGTACATAATAACATCCACCTTTATATAGTGATAGTATTTCTCTAAAAGAATCTAAAATTTAGCCCTGGCTGGTATGACTCAGTAGATTGAACACTAGCCTGCGAACCAAACGGTTGCTGGTTCGACTCCCAGCCAGGACATATGCCTGGGTTGCGCGCCTGGTCCCCAGTTGGGGGCATGCTAGAGGCAACCGATCGATGTGTCTCTTGCATGTTGATGTTTCTCTCTTTCTCCCTTCCTTCCCCTCTCTCTAAAAACAAATAAATAAAATTCTTAAAAAAACAATTCTTTAAAAAGAGTCTAAAATTTATAAAGTTATCCAATAATCGAAATAATTTGGTATATCATTATAAGTTAATGCAATGAAAACAAAGAGCTACAAAAATTAGTTCAGTAGCTATTTTGACAAAAGTGAGGATCTGTAGTTAATTATTACCTAAGGGGCATAGGACAAAAGCTTTCTGAATTCTATAAGTATAAATCTGTGAAAATAAGTAAAGCCAGCTCTGACAAAGTATTTTTTAAAACATGATCCCTCATATTTTAGGTTGATCCAGCTAAAGATCCACAAAACACACCCAGGTTAGACCAATAATATCTTCTCACCATAAATTCTTTACTATTGTTTTTTATCTTCACCAGATGACATGTTTATTGATTTTAGAGAGAGGGGAAGGGAGAGAGGGAGGGGGAGAGAAACATGGATGTGAGAAACATCAATCGGTTGCCTCTACATTCTCCTTGACCGGGGGGACCCAACAGGCAACCTAGGCAACTGCCCTGACCTGGAATCAAACCCGTAACCTTTCAGTTTACTAGATGACTGACAACTGAGCCACACCGTCCAGAGCTCACCATAATTTCTTTCTTTCTCCCCCCCCCCTTTTTTTTGTATATTTTATTGATTATATTGTTACAATAGTTCCAATTTTTCCCCCTTTGCTTCCGTCTGCCCAGCACCCCTCCGTCCCCAGCAATCTCACCGCCCCCTCACCCCCACCCCCAGTTCATGTTCATGGGTCATACATACAACTTCCTTGGCTTTCTATATTGTTTTTTTTTAATTAATTAATTTTTCATAACAATCCCTCCCTCTCAGACTTAAGACCCTTTATAATCTTGTGCTCCTCTAGCTGCTTCAAGCTGGGCGTGGTCGTCATCCTACCTACCCTTGGGTCCAGAAATTCCTAATAAGAGTGGGGGTGTGGAGGGGAGGGTGGCCTTTCCACATGGGGAAGGATCATGCAGACCCCAGGTCAGTTGATTGTCCCCGGACAACGGCGTGCTTGGTTTAACAGGCTGGCATCATTGTTGTATCCTGGGTCACCATAATTTCTTTATAACACAAACAGTACCTTGACTTATTTGCTAAGTATTTCTTAATCCCAAAAAAGGAAATCAGAACTATAAATAGTAATAATTTAGAAAATATCAAGAATGCATCAAATTAAAAAATTATGATTGCAGCTGTGATAGTCAAAGGAAAATGTATACCATTAAATATTTTTAACAAATACAACTAAAAAGGTAATAACAAAAGAAAAAATTAGCAATCAGGAAGCGATTAAAAATCAGGGAAATAGAAAAAAAAGAATAATGTTAGTAAGAGCAGAAATCAAAATGTTAGTGAAAGAGAACAGCAGGACTTCTTTATCCTCCTGTCCCGCTCTCCTCTTTTAGTTTACTTTTCTGCCTCAGGGCATGTTCATAGGGTGTTTCCTCAATTTGGGATGCTTTCGGCCTCTTATTTTCCTGTAAATGACACTAATCTTTTAGAGATCTACTTAAATATTATTCTTTCAAATAGGTTTCCTTGACACCCATATGGCTTAACTCCTCAGATATTCCTCCATATCACCCTAGCACTTACCACACTTATGACTGTTAGAAAGAGTAAAAACCGAAACCAAGGAAGCTGAGATTCAAGATTTATTAAGAGGAAACTGCTGGGCTGTCTCAAAGGAGAGAAGAGCAGCTGGCGTACAGGCTGACAAGGTTTTAAAGGGAGGGATAGAGGATGACTGGAACAGGGTATCGGGGCACCTAGTGATTGGTTTGGCCTGGGGGTAACGGCAGGAACAATGGGTTGAGTCTGGGGGTAATGGCGCGAACAATGGTGGGAACAACGAGGTACTTGGTGATTTATTGGGCATGTTGCTGGGGAGAAGAATAGAATAAGGGAGTAAAAAATTTTCTATCTCCTTCTGGTGTTTTGCAAGATTTGAGGAACTTTTCACTGGACTTCTCAATAGTCATTGTTTGTGGTTTTTACTTCCTGCTAATTAACTTATTGGGTGGGGGGTTTTGAGGCTCTTACTGAACCTAAGAATGACTACTTGTTCACTGCCCGTCACCCTCACTAGACTGTAAGCTCCACAAGGGCAGACATTATTGCTGCACCTCCTATATAGTGCCCTTTATATAATGTGAGCTTGCAACGTTTGTATTGAATGAGTCCATAGTGAATAAACAAATCGAAGAAGAAGTATTGGGAGAAAATACAGTCGTCGTCGTCGTCGTCGTCGTCGTCGGCAGCCGTCCGTCTCGAGAGACGATGGTGTAGCTTCTCAAGAGTCTTATCTGCACCGCCGAAAATGGCTGTGCAGTCCAACTCGGGAGTGACACGGTATCTGTCTCCTCCCGTGTTGAATCGACATCTTGCGATGACGCTGGAGTGTCCTCTCCAGTGGAGCTGAAGCTACAGAGCCTGGGCAGGGTGATATGGAGGGTCTGCTGTTGCCCATGCAGCAGACCCCCCCTCTCTTCGCAGCTGAAGGATCCAAGGGAAAGACGGAGTCAATACAGCTTGGCTTCAGGTGCGCCGCAGGAGTTGCCGGTGTTGACTACAACGTCAAACCGCCTTAGGGACTCCGGCTCCGGATTTTCTGTCGGGGTTTACTCCCTTAGCCTTTCCCCTGAAGAGGTATGCCGCAAGGCAGCGGAGGTTTTTTGGAGTCAGAGTTTCCTTCTCTGATGTGCCCTGACTGGAAGATCGAACCAGAGACACTTAGCTCGCAGGCCGACGCTCAATCCACTGAGCTAAACCAGCCAGGGCCACTTGCACAAAGTACTGTGTGTTTTTTAGATAAACAGCTGCCGTAAAATACAACCGTATAAATGCATGGCATTCTCACTGTTGCACAAAGAAATTGTGGATTTAGCAGCAACATGGCTCAGGGGGCACACGATGGAAGACAGGAGTGCCTAGCTGAGTCCTGGCACGTGGTGCGTGGCCTTTACAGAGTTGTGAAAAACGTGACTCCAAACTTCAGCTTCTTCACTGACACCCGGCTCATACCTGCCTCCCAGGTTCAGAGAGTTAGCGATCAATCACCGCAGGACCCTGCGTGGGTCTCCCTCCCTCTCCCCACCCCCCGACCTAACAGCTGCTCATTCCAAGGAGACCCACAGTCAAGTCAAAAGCCGCCCTCGTCCCCCCCTACCCCCCAACAAACCCCACATTCGTCTCCGGCTTTCCCTTGCAGGTGCAGCTGCTGAGAGCAGCCTATCACGAGCCGCAAGATCTCTTTCCAATGCTTTTGGAAATCATAACCCAAAAGTGCTCATCATGGATCTCAGAAGAAACCGGAAGGCGGATAGCGCCGGGGACTTTAGGGACCAAGATCGGCGAGAGGCCACCAGACGCTCCTGGGGCGCGTGTTGGGTGCTGTGTTCCTGCTCCAGCCCGGGTCACTTTCCTCCCGGCCTAACGCGCACCCAAGGGCCCGCGTCGGGGA
This sequence comes from Furipterus horrens, assembly GCF_987537825.1. Classification (NCBI taxonomy): domain Eukaryota; kingdom Metazoa; phylum Chordata; class Mammalia; order Chiroptera; family Furipteridae; genus Furipterus; species Furipterus horrens. Next base: position 55,904,344 of record NW_028327173.1, on the reverse strand, counting down.
GGCAGGGCGCACGGGGGACCCTCGTGCTTAAGGCCAGAACCAAGCGCACCCGCAGCCAGTTGCCCAATCACGGCCATTTCCCTGGAGGCCGGGCGCTCCGGCCGCACCGCAAGCCCCGCGGACCGCCTTCCCTGCGCGGCCCTCACCTGCGCGGGGCCCACAGCGTACCCCCTTCCGGGGAATGGGCCCCGGAACCTCGCGGCCGCGTGCGCCACCCGCCGCCAAAGCCCGGGCGCCGCACGGACCGCCGAGAAGACGCCCAGAACAGCCATCTGGCCGCCGCCTGCGAGCACTGCGCCTGCGTGGCCGGGAGAAAATACAGTATTCCCTCACTTATCATGGGTATTACATTCTAGACCGTCCATCCTGCGAAGTAGGAACCATACATTTATTCTACACTCTTAAACCTACATAACTTTAATAACATGTGTATACAGTACTGCAAAATCCCGCGATATAGCAAAAAATCCGTGATAAATAATTAAATAAAATATTTTTTAAAATCCCGCGATACAGTGAGGCCACGATAAGTGAACTGGGATATAGAGAGGGACTACTGTACAATCAAATACATAATTTTCCGGAAACTTGAATCTACAAGAAAAAAAAAACCCCCCACAAATACTCAAAATTAAGAACAGAAGGAAAAAATAGATGCTAAGGAGATTTTATAAGCTGTCAGAGATCACTATGTACTAGCCAATGTAAATATATTTTAAAATCTCACATAAATCAATAATTTCCTGAAAATATAACCCTCTACCAAAAAAATAATCCAACAGTCAGGAAAATTTTTTGAAGTTTTTCAAATACAATCTTTATAAAAGTACCTTTAACCTTTCTTTTTAAAATTTTATTTATTTATTTATTTTTAGAGAGAGAGAAAGGGAAGAGAAAGTGGGAGAGAAACATTAATTGGTTGCCTCTTCTCTGTGCCCCATCAGGGACCAAAACCACAACACAAAATTGAACCAGTGACCTTTCTTTTTGAGTGATGACAACCAACCAACTAAGCACACCAGTCAGGGTCAAAGTTCCCTTAAACTCCCTGAAAATAAATGTAACTTTGTAAAGCTAGCATATTCTAGCTTTATAAACCAAATACAACAAATATAGCACTCCCCCCCAAAAATCTTAACAATCTCAACTATCAACATAGTAGTAAAAATACTAAATGGAATTCTATCAACTCAACTATAGGGGAGTATTAAAAGAATAATGTACCTTGACCAAATAGGGCTTATCTCAGGAATTAAAAGAGGATAGAAGATTTAAGAAATATAATAATATAAAATCAATAGGCTAAAGGAGAAAAACCATATGATGGTATCAATAGATGCACAGAAAAGAACATTTGTTCAGCTTTGGCACATGCTCCTGATAAAAAGACTTCATTAACTGGGGAAAGCTAAGATCACACTGAATAGTGTTAGAAATGCTCACAATGAAACACCAGGACACAGGACCTGAGCAGCAAAGCGAGGCATTTATTAATGAGTCTGCAGAGTCAGGCACACAGCCAGCCAGGGCATGTGCACGTGAAGTAGACAAAGTAAACTGGTTTTAACTAATGTAATTTGCTCCCCCCACCTTCTTCTCCCCCATTCCTCCATTACTGGTTAATCTGGGTTCACAATCTAACACAATCAACTACTTAACTCAGGGTGTGATTAACTAAGGGTAATCTAGTTATAGGTCTTTCTCCAACTAATTTACAAAGTTATCTAGCTACACCTTCCCATTTCTCTGTGTTTGGTGATAACTATCTTCCTCCTTTTGATCCCAGAGATATGTGTGAGGAGCTGAGGAATGTCATTTCCTCGCCCCCTTTCCATGATTCATTTGTTAATTATCTCCTACTGGTCTGAGAGTCACTAGCATCTTTATCCCTAACAATAGTAAAACAGAGCAAGAGGAGAAGTGGCAGAGGTCCTGTCATCCACACGGTTTTCAACCAAGTCACAGCGGCCACCTAAAGTATTAATAAAGAAGAATTCTTAGTTTCTTCCAGACTGAGCAGGAAAAACTGCCATGATCAACCCATACGGGTGTCAAGAAAACCTCTCTGAATAAATGTGTTTAAAAAAATTAGTGCTGTTTAGGTGAAAAGAAGAGACAGATATCATTACAGGTTGAGGAAATAGCTTATGAAAATCCCCTGAGTCAGAAAAAGGAAACTGAGACCAGTATGGCTAGAGCCTAAAGAAGTCCTACTTGGTGTACTGGAGACATTTCCTTTATTTTAAGTAGTAAGGCAAAAATTCCATTAGCAACTAACTATAATTTAACAGTGACTTGAAATTTTATTCAGTATAATAAATAAGGCAGAAACCCAAGATATGATGTATGCTATTGTACACAGTCAATTTAATTTTTATTTTCAAATGACACTATTATCCAACTAAAAATGGAAGAAAAGCAACTCAAAAAGAAAAAATTAAAACTAATAAATGAATCTAGTAAGATATATGGTTAACAAAGTATGCAAAATTAAAAAGTTTTCCTATATGCATGAAATAACCAATTAGAAAATAGAATAGAAAAATCCCACTCAGAATACAAACAAAAAACATAAAATACATCAGAATAAATGTAATATGAGATGCATTAAAGTCTTAAATGAAGAATAAAATAAAATTTTATTGAGTGTCCTAAATATTATCAATATTGAAAATATAGGCCAACTATATTGCCTATCAAATATGGGAGAACTTGACCATGATAGAAAAATAATTTTGAAATAATAACTATAGAAAGAGGGGAAACTTGAACTTCCAATTATAAAAAATACCACAAAACTAGAAAATTATTTTGTGAAGTATTGACCCAAAAGACACAAATAGATAAATCTAATAAAACAGAAAGTTCAGAAACATTCATTCATGAGATCCATAAATATGGTATGTGATAAAGGTAGTAGTTTTAGTGATAAAGAGATGACAAAGTTTAATTTGTTGGATATAGTGTCAGATTTTTACTTTATGCAAAACCAAAAATTTATTCTAACAGCAATTAAAATAACTAAATATGTGAAATAAACACATTAATAGTCATCATCTTGAGAGATATTGGGATAAACTCTCTAAACTTAAAAAAATTAAATGCTAGATAGAATATTGACAGATTAAACTTCAGGACATTTTAACAATTTTATATATCTCAAAAGATTTTTTTAAATTAAACAAACTTGAATAAAGTTTTACATATATAACAAAAACAGACATTTTTACAAATGAATGAAAAAATTAAAAATACTCCAGCAAAAAAGGAGAAGGGGAAGAATAAGCAATTCACAAAATAATACACTCAAATTGTCAATAAGTGTATGAAAAATAATGAGTCCTACTATGGCTCAAATTAATACCAGAGAAAGAAATTGGATAGGAAATATTTAATTGTCAAAGCTTAAAGTTTTTTAATGCCCAGAATCATTTCAATTTCAGTGACAGGAATCTTCATATACTGCTAATAGGAATACACTTAGGTAAACCTTTTTTGAAGACTGTAGTAGTCAGAATAATGGCCCACCATAATATTTATTCTTAATCTCCAGAACCTGTGAATATGTTACTTTACATGTCAAAAAGGATTTTGCAGATGTGATTAAATTAAGCATCTTGAGATGGGGAGATTAACCTGGATTATCCAACTTTACAAAGTGAAGATGGAGACAGGAAAGTCAGAAAAAGGACACAATGACAGAAGAAGCAGAAGTCAGAGAGAAAGAGATTTCAAGATGCTACACTGCTGGCTTTGAAGATGGAGGAAGGGGCCACAAATCAAAGAATGCAGATGCTCCTAGAAGCTAGAATAGGAAAAGCAACAGATTCTCCTCTAAACTTCTATAGAGATGCAGCCTGGCAGACACCTTGAATTCAGGACTTCTGACCTGCAGAGCTATTATATATTTTTGTTGTTTTAAACAAAGTTTGTGGTAATTTATACAGAAGCAATAGGAAATTCATAAAAAGCAATGGGATAACTAAAATTATACATATTCTAGGGCAGCGTTTCTACTTCTAGGAACTGATCCTAAAGAAGCCATCAAAGAGCATAAATAGCTAAGTACAATTACATTCACTGCAACATTGTTTAAGGTAGTCAAAAATTGAAAGTCACCTAAGTGTTAAACCATAGGGGATGCATTAAATAAATCACTGTATATCCTCAATAAAAATATTCAACACAGTAGTCACAAATAAGCTGCTGAAAAAAACATCTAGGTAAATGGAATATAGTCGCTTCTTTTTTTAAAGATGGTTTGCAAAACTACACTGTTTTCATGTTGATCTCAGTCTATCACTAGCGACGCTATTAGCGAAGAATAGCTGGGGGCACTCACCTGGGCCTGTACTACTTGTGGGAGTTCCCATAAACATCCCCGCAGTGAGAGCCAATGTTATGGCTGGACCGGCTCCTGTAGTTCTTAGATTGCAAGACCCACTTCAGCAACAACCATCAGGGGATGTTGGAAAGACAAGGCTTACTACTCACAGGTATTGGAGGGTACATGCATGAGGTTATGTGTAGAAAGGGAGAAAATGCTGTTTGACCCGGGGTTATGCCTTTATTGGGCTGAGGGTGGGATGCCTAGGGTTTTGCAGGTTTACTCTTTATTAGTGAATTTAAAACATAAGAGCAGGAATTAGGGTGTGGGATGCGAAAAGAGCGGGGTCACTGAAGCAGTCACTTATCTAGGTCAATCAAGACTTTCTAGAAGGGGAACTTAATTGTATCATAAAGCTGACACTACATTTATTTGAGATGAATGTCTTTGAAATGGGTGCCTCAGCATTTAAAAGCTTAATGTTAGGTACTTACAGTACAATCAAAAAGTTTATCATCAGGCACTTACAATACCTACATATAGTATAGTACGAATTTTGGAAAATGATATATATCTGATTATGTTCAAAATGTTTATGTTTACCTCTGGGTGGTAAAATTATGGTTTGTTTTCCTTTATACTTTGATAGAAACTAATTTTATATCAACAAAATTTACCCAGGTATAAAATAATTATATACATACCTACTTGCCAAAAGACCATATGCAATATAATTATATTCATAAATATCAGTATCAATTATAATACAGTGTAAAATAGCCTCAGGGTATAAGGTAATTGTGTTTTCCTCCATGATAAACAATCCCAGCCTCCCTAATTATGGCAGACATTTAGATCAGTTCTGCCTGCATAAGCAGAACCTTCCAGTGGCACTTGCCTGGCTCCACTACCACTTCTTTCATGATTGACATGTTTCCCCAAATTGGAAATTAATCATGAAAGTTACCTGAGAACAGCAAATAACCAGTTTGTTAAGTTACTGGTCTTAACATCAAGTATTGTAAGTTATCTGGCCTTTGGCTATTTTCAAGTACATCAGCTTTTGTAAACGGCTCTTATTTTTCTTTGATACTCAAAGACATTTTTTCGCTTGATATTTGTGATTTGGCTAGGTCAGACTATCATCAGTTAAATGAGAAATACAGTTAATTCTTGAACAACAGGGGTTTATATGGCATACGTCTGCTTTTACCAGGTCTGTCCAGAAGGTATTTGGCCATGTAATATGAAAAATAGAGACATTTATTGAAAAAGATACAAGATATAAGAAACATTGTACATAGGACAATGACACCTCAGTCCTCTTCAAAGTTTGAACCTTAGGACCTCACACAGGTCTCCCAATCACCATTAGCTGCTTTGTCATATTTTCCTGAATCTCACTGACGGTCTGAAATCTCTTACCTTTCAAAGGTGATTTTAGTTTTAGGAAAAGCCAGAAATTACAGGGCACCAAATCTGGGCTGTAGAGGTGTTGAGTCACCTGGGTGATTTGATGTTTTGCCAAAAAAACTCTGCCCAAGACAGGATGCATCAGTGGGTGCATTGTCGTGATAAAGTTGCTAATCACCTGCTGCCCATAGTTATGGCCTTCTGAATCATCCCAATAGTACCCACAGGGGAATGTTCAAGCTTAATGCAAAATTTGATGTAGATTCATTGCTCTACTCGCTCAGTTATTTTGAATGCAATGGCAACATGGTACACATGCTCACTCAATGGCATCTACTGCTCCCAGTGACTAATACAGTGAAGTCATCATTGTTCACACATGCTCATTCCAGTCCACTCTCCTTGGCTGCCAGGTTACATCAATGTTATGTAAACTGTTCAATTATATTAACAATGGCTGGACTTTTTCCAGACAGTCATTTTATGGGGATTTTTTAAAATAAATATTGTAAATATATTTTCTCTTCCTTATGTTTTCCTTAATATTTTCTTTTTTATGGCTTCCAAATATAATACATATAACAAACTATGTGTTAATCAACTATTATCTATTGTTTCTCTTATTAGCAAGGTTTTCAGTCAGCGGTAGGTTATTACTAGTTAAATCTTTGGGGAGTCAGAAGTTACACATGGATTTTCTTTTGTGTGTGGGGGTGTCAGCTTCCCAGCCCCTATGTTGTTCAAGGGACCACTGTATATCTATATAATCATAAGCGTCAACTTAAAACCGAAAGGAGAATGATGATGAATTAAACAATAAAAATTTAAACCACATACCTCATTTAACTCACTGGATCGTAAATCCCCTCCCCCCTAAATGATGTAATGCTTAAATTGAAGATTCATAAATAGAACAGAGTAGTAAAACAATAATTCAAATAAAGGGTTAATGCTTTTAAAGACTTTTTAACACTTAAAATCAATTGTGTTACTGACACAGGAGCATAAAGACTATAAAAAATGTTCTGAGTCCCAAAGTAATTCTTGACAACTGCCAATATTTCAATTATTTAATTTCCTTTTGAAAAATGAATTTGAATAATGGTGTCGAAGCTTGTTACACATATGCTTTTCTTAAATTATTAATAAGTATCATATGTTTTCCTTTTAGGGAATGGAAAGGAATAGCATAATAGAAGAAATATCCATTTAAAAAAATTGGTGACTTTTATAAAACTCCAGCCCAAAACATTGTCCATTATACTTTAAAAGTGCAAATATTAATATTATGGCATTTAGATTATACCTCAATAAAAATTATCATTATACTCTTCAGTGTCCATTGTCAAAGGAACCACATGATAGTTGCTTAACAACAGAACTAGACATTTTCATTCTTAATAATCTAAGAATGCAAAAATAAGGTTAGGAAAACCTAGAGAAATGTAACATTAATTTGTCCCTTAGATTTTTTTCCCTCTTTTAAATATCAGCCTCACTCAAGCATCGCTTAAGTGCTGGATCCCAATAATTTCATGTTTGAATTTTCAAGAATGCTGATTTATTATGATAAATGCTTAATAGAAAGCACAGAAGTAAGGGGTTACATCGGCAAGATTGTAGAACAGGAAGTACCAGACTCTGCCACCTGCAGTGAGACATTGAATTAATAATACATACAGCAATTCCCTTTGTGGGAAATCTGGAGAACAATTAAAAAGCTCCTGCACCACAGGCAAGTATGAAATCAGCCAAGAGGAAAACTTGTGGCCTTCCTTCTCTATCGCCCCTCTTTCTGATACAGCATTATCAGGAGTAAATTCCCAACTCCCTCCTTCTCCTGCAGTAGGGAAAAGTTAGAGCATGTGTATAATATGGTGACTTTTCAGGTTGCTGACGAGGAAGTGGTTTCCATCTAGTCTATCTCGGAGAGCACACTTCCAATTTCATTTATGAGGCCAGCATAACCCTGATTCCAAAGCCAAACTGAGACAAGAAAATAAAACTGCAAGCCAATATAGATGCAAAACCCCTCAACTAAATATTAGCAAACTAGATCCAAAAGCACATTAAAAGGATTATACACCATAAACAAGTGGCATTTATCCTAGGAGGCAAGAATGGTTCAACACACAAAAATCAACTAATGTTATTCACCACATTAACAGAACAAAGGAGAAAATCATATAATCATATTGATAGCAGAAGAAAAATATTTGGCAAACTCTAACACACGCATGATAAATAACATTCAACAAACTAGGAAAAGAAAGAAATTACCACAACACAATGAAGGCCATATATGACAAGCCCACAGTCAACATCATGCTCAATGGTAAAAATTTGAAAGCTTTTCCTCTAAGATCAGGAACAAGGTAAAATCGCCTATTTTGCACTACTACTCAACACAGTACTGTGGTCCTAGCTAGAGTAATTGGGAAAGAAAAAATAATAAAAGGCATCAGAATTGGAAAAGAAGAGGTAAAATTATTTCTGCTTACAGATGACATTATTTAATATGCAGAAAACCCTGAAGATACCAGAAAAAAAGTTAGAAATAATTTTTAAATTCAGTAATGTTGCAAGATACAAAATCAAAAAATGAAAACCAATTGTGTTTCCACATAGTAACAATAATCCATCAAAAAAAAAAAAAGGAAATTAAGAAAATCCCATTTACAATAGCATCAAAAAGAATAAATACTTAGAAATTAACAGACATACACTGAAATCTATAAAACATTGCTGAAATAAATTAAAATAATGTATTTCAATAAATTATAAGAAATCCCATGTTCATAGATTGGGAGACTTAATATTGTTAAAATTTCCATACTAACAGAAGCAATCTACAGATTGCTGGGAAGGGGAAAGGGAAGGGGAAGAAGGAGAAAGAGAGAAATAGTGCAGGGATTAAGAAGCATGATTGGTAGGAACAAAATAGACAGGGGGAAGTTAAGAATAATATAGGAAAGGGTGCAGCCAAAGAACTTATATGCATGATCCATGGACATGAACTAAGGCAGGTGGGACTGCTGGAGGAAAGGGGGGTACTGGGTAGAGGGGAGTAACGGGAAAATAAATTAAGACAACTATAACAGCATGATCAATAAAATATACTTAAAAAAAGAAAATATATTTTATTAAAGAAAATAATATTCTTAAAAATTTAGCGTAACCTAAGAGTATGTTTATAAAGTCTACAGTAGGGTACAGTAATGTCCTAGGTCTTCACATTCACTCCCCACTCACTCAAAAACTCACCTAGAGCACCTTCCAATCAATCCTGCCAGCTCCATTTATGGTAAGTGTCCTGTACAAGCATAGCATTTTTTAATCTTTTATGTCATATTTTATTGTAATTTTTTCTGTTTATATATGTTTAGGTCATAAATACTTATCATCAATTTATAATTACCTACAGTATTCATTACAGTAGCATGTTGTTCAGGTTTGTCACCTAGGACCAATAGGCTATACCATGACTATGATGTTAAAGCAATGAAATCACCTAGTGATGCATTTTCCAGAATGTATCCCTGGCATTAAGTGACGCATGACTGTACTAGATATTTTATGGTGCTGCCTCCCCTAGCCACAGCTGACTAGCCTGGGCGGCAGACATAGTCCCAAGGACAATTCACATATAATTTAGTAAGGGATTTATGGCTTAAAATAGCCTAGCTCAAAAATTTGAGTTAAAATTCATGCTTAAAAATTGAGTGAAAAATTTGAGTGGCTGCCATGAGGTAGAAGCAAGTCTGACAACCATAGTGCTGTGCATGCCAAAGGTCTGAGGGAGCCAGAATTATGACTCAGAGTGTGTCTGGATGATTGTCTCAATTCATAAATAGAAGGGTAAGAGATCAGTTTGTCATGTATCTTCAGATACCCTTTAAAACTGACACAAAGCTATTAAATATACATTTAGGGGCATCATGCAACATCTATATGTACTTTTCATTCTACCTTTAAGAATGCACACTGTCCCCACCCATACTTAAAAGTCAGGAATTCCCGCTTCTCTCGGTTCTGATTTAACTTTTGACTTTTAAATATGTATATCAGTGTTAAAGATTAATGGTACTGAGAATAGCAAAGCCTGGCAAAGAGCTAATATAAACTTTATAGAATACAGTACATAAAACTTTTACAAACAATAATTTTATATAATTATGTCAAAATTGTACTTTTGAACCCATCAAAAGGCCATTCTTATCTCCTGACATTTGTTTTACAGTTTGCTGAGGTTACACAAACATGTCCCTCACCCATGGCTTACATACAGAACTCAGCTCTGGTGGAACTACTTAGCAGGCCGAGATTGTCCGTGGTACCTCCCCTTAGTCACCCTCCGTTGTCCAGTACTACTGTGCTACATCCCTCATACTTTCCGGATCCTTAAGCCATTGCTGTAGGATTTTCCCGATACAGTTCCTCCTTGAAAAACATAACTGTGCTGAGCCCAGCCAGATTATAGGCTTAGGCATCTCATAAAAATGAATTTACTTAAAGGATTAATGAGTAATAATGACTTCAAGTGTAAGCCTTCCAGATAACACTTAGGCCTGAAATACCCTAACTAAAAGGAAAAATTGAGCAGGAATTTCAGACGTCATTGGGGACCTATCAGCTTTTGGCTCACTCATAACACATAGAGGTCAACATGCAATCTATGCTTAGGTTATTCAATCTTAAGTCCTAAAAAACATATTAAGACATCGATGCAAAGTCACAGTTTTTCAATTATTTTTATATGATGTATAGAGCATCTTTCTTTAAAATCAGGACATTTATTAAAGCTGTTAATCATTCGACTTGTAATGATTTTCCTAAGGGCCTTCCACGAACATAAGATGCATAAGCTACACTCTGGAGCAGATGTTACTGCACACAAAATCTGAAGGCAGCCGAGCACAGAGACAAAGGACATGGATTGTGGACTCAGCCTTGGTCCAAATCACTGCTCCTCGCTAGATGTATGACCTCTGGCAAGTATTTTAAGTAATCTAAATCGCAGGTTCCTCAACCATAAAGTGGAGGTAACAGTAAAGAATTATGAGGATTAAATGAGAAATGCATAGAAAGCATATGTAATACCATGAGCACATAAGAACTCAATAAATGTTAACTATCGTTATTAATCAGTAGATTGTCTACTAAATATGTCTTTGATGTTTACCATTAGTGTCTATACCTCAATTTTTTTAAAAACTAAAGCAGCACCAATTTTGACTTAATATGTTCTAGTTATTATATTCAAAGTAGAAATGACTTGATTGTTCTTCTGACTAGAAAAATACACACACTCACATTCAAATCATAAAGAAAATTATAAAGAAAAAAATCCCTCAAATTTTATATGCTGTTATTACTTTAATGATAATACTTCTTTACAAAAGCAGGATCAATTGTGGAGATCTTGTTTCATGATTTTTATTCATAAACTACATATAACAATGGCAACACAGCTTTGTCTTTTTAGGGAAGCAGAGAAACTAGAGGTGAAGCTTCTGGCATCAGCTGGTCTGGATTAAAATACCAGCTTTACTACTCACTAGAAATATCATCCTCTTCATTATCTGTGAAGTGCAGTTTAAAAAAAAAAAAGTCTTAAAGGAGTTAATGTATAAAGTAGTTAAACAGTGCCTGGTATGCAGTAAGTAGTATGTAAGAGTTTCTTGTTATATATGGACATACCAATGTACCTATGAGATGTTGTTATGTAAGTAAAAAGCAGCTTATAGAACCAGTTATGTGTAATATTATTCCATTTGTAGAAAAAAGAACACAGTATATAATAATATATATATTTATATGTAAGCATAAACATACTTGAAAGGCTATACATAAAACCGCTAACCTGATTATCTCAGGGAGGGATTTTCACTGGCCCTATAATGTTTCAAATATTTACAACCTTCATGCATAGTATTATTAAGAAAATGATAAAAATGGTTCAATTTAAAAATACATTTTCTGAGATGGAGAAAATAAAAAGAGAAAGTATAGGAAAACAACAAAATTCTAGTTTTTCAGAAAGATGACAATAGTTATTTTGATTTTATGCTATGCTAGGAGAAGAGAGCTTAAAGTTTATAGAATTAAATGCATTATTAGTGAAAATATATTATAGTAAACCCAAAGTAATAACTTCTTTTTACTAAAGAGACATTATTTATATGATTTAAAGAAAAATTGCAAAAGAAGAAAATTTAAGTACAAGGGTTAAATTTAACATAAAAGTGGCTGAAGCATAACCTACTCAATAAGGATAAACCACAACATAGTTCCCCTTTACTTTACTGGGCAAAGATACCATATAAAATGTGAAGTTTCTTTAGTGCCAAAATTGTATCTATCCTGCCTAGGTTATAGAGAAATAATCTCTATAAAATATAAAATTCTAAAATAAAGTTTGCAATTTTGTTTCATACTGCATGGCATCTTTTCTGAGAATTAGTATGCTGCCTATTAGCAGGTTACTTTATAAAATAGTTTCCTCAACTGTAAAATAGGGAAAATATTTTATGAGTATTAAGTGAGAGCATGCGGTACTCATGCAGAACATGAGAACGACAGTACTTGGACTTTCACATTCTAGCTAAAATCTCTTTGTTTCTGTGATAGCATAAAAGAATAATCAATATGATTATAATATTATTTTGTCTAATGTATAGACTGTGCTTATAGCACTTGATAAGCATAATACTAGCTTGAGCTGAGTTCTTAAAAATTTAAGAATATGTCTTATCTCTCTCACACATGCTATTTCTGCCCAATATCTTCCAAATGTCACCACTTACATATAATATCCCAGATTTCTGACCTATGCTGATGACAGATCTTCATTTATTGTGATGTCATCAAGTACTTTATGGTAATAGTTCATATGGTATCTCTTCTGGCCACAGTTTAAAGGGCACTTCCTGTTTGCAGAGTGAAGCTTACCACATTATCAAAATATGTAACTGATAGATTACAGTATGGCTACTTATGATTTTATTTCTAGACCATCACCTTAAGTAGCAATGAGTAAATCTTCTAAATTGTGCCGTAAGACTTGTTGTCTAAGAAGCAATATATTCTGCAGTCTTGTTGACAAAATTGTTAAAAGACCATCCTTGCAGTTTTTGGGCCAATGGGGATATCACTGTTATGAACCTAGAATTTACAAAGCACTGGCAAAAATTCTGAGATATGTCGACTTGGATGGATTTGACATACTACTCACAGATTATATTGCATTTGTGGAAAAATCAGGATACCGTTTTGAACTAAATTTTAATCTTGAATTTACTGAAATATGTGTGAATACAATTCTGTACTGGGTTTTTGCCAGAAAAGGTAATCCTGACTTTGTGGAATTGCTTCTCAAGAAGACAAAAGACTATGTTCAAGACAGAAGGTGTAACCTGGCACTGATATGGAGGTAATAATAATCTCATATGTTTTCATCATATAAGGAGAAAAATGTAATTTAGGAGATTATACTACTACTACTCTTTCTAAAATAAATATGCATAATAGCTATATATGGATAAGAAATCCTGACTTGAATGCTCATTCATTTGTTCACTCTTTCATTCTTTTTTATTCAATAATTTTTTACCTATATGTATATTATTATGTACCAATAATTACTAGTTGTTCTGCTCTATAAAGCTTACATGTTAATGCTCAAGGTAATGCAACATTAGATAACTTCATTGTTTTGTGTAATACTGTCATCTCTTCTTTTTGAGAATACTGAGAATGCATATCTGTAATATTTATGTAAATTAAAATTTTAAAATAGCCCTTACTGGTGTGGCTCAGAGGACTAAGTGCTGGTCTGTGAACCAAAGGGTAGCCGGTTCAGTTCCCAGTCACGGCACATGCCTGAGTTGCGGGTCAAATCCTCAGTTGGGGGTGTGTGAGAGGCAATGAATTGATGTTTCTCTTTCTCTCTCCCTCTTTCTCCCTCTCTTCCCCTCTCTCTAAAAATAAATAAATGGAATATTCACATAAATTGACTTTCAAAGAACAATTCAGAATATATACACAAATTCACTTAGTAATACTTATGAAACACACTTATTCCCTATTTGTATGTTAAACGCTGATAAATTTGACTCCAAATTCCCCAGAATTGAGCACAGTGAATGTGTTTCAGTCTGTCATAAAACTAAACTTTCACATACTCTGAACGTGTCAATCTAGGTAATAAATACTACTGAGGATCTTGTAAAAATAAATCTCCAATGTGACCTCTTCGTAGAGTCTATAACATAGAAGCTAAAGTTACTTAGTTTGCACTGACTTCAATTTACTCTTTAGTTTTAGATATTAGCTTGATTAGATGTGCATTTGTTCATGCATTTAGAAGTATTTATCGCCTTACTATGTGTGAGGCACTGTACTAGACACAGTGATAGAAGCACGTATGCAACAAAAACAGTGTACATAAGTTAAAGACTAAAGCAAGATCCTGCCTGATGCTGAGTTGTTTTCTTGATTGTGCATCACTGTGGCACTTGCTTTCCTTAATGATCAACCAAGTACAGGAACTGATAGTTGTGGTATAAAATATCAACAAATAAAACCCCAAAATATCACATTTTGGTTGTTTTATGGACCATTATATCTGTAACTATAGAAGAGATCAGCAGCTTCTAACATGGAGTGTCACTAGCTGAGTTAAGTAATGTCTGTGTACATCCCTGGCAGACCCATGAAAAAGAAAAATGAAATAAAATAGAGAGGAAAGGATTTTAATAATTAAATAGAGGGCAAAGCGGGGGAAACTGAAAGGAAGAAAAATGAGAGAAAGAGAAACATGCAGTGGAACATGATAGAGTGTCATTAACAACTGTCTTAAGTGACAGTTTATAAATTAATACATTTTGACTTAGCTGCACCCACCATTGCAGGTGAATTCTACATCCTACAACACCATTAGGCTTTTCCAGATCCATAGAATTTTAGATTGGAATGGAACCTAAGAATTCATTACTTTGTAAAACATTCCCAGTTACTGTTTGGTCTCTGTTTGAACAATTCTATCGGTAGCGATTTTACTACTTCCTCAGGCAAACCATCCCTTTGTCCAAAGAGCCTTCTCTTTCCTGACTATATTCTTTTCATCAAAGATTTTACTCAGTCCCATGACTTTAAATAGGTATATGTCAAAGACTCCCAAATCTCTGCCTCTTGACTGGAGCTCCAGACTCCTCCTTTATTAGGCTGTCTGCTTGACACCTCCACAATGAACCTCAAACTTCACAGAAACAAATAGCTTGCCTCCGCAACTGCAACAGACTCCTATAAGTCTTCCAGGTTCCACCCTTCTCTCTCAAACGCTATAATTTACTCTTCACTCAGAAACCTCAGTGACCTTATAAAAATGTAAAATAGGTCATATCACCCATGCTTAAAATCCTCCAGTTTTCTGCCTACCAATGGGATAAAATTCAAACTCAATACCCATTTTTAAAAAGTCCTACATGAACTATAAAAGTCCTACCCCTCACTATTTCTTCCAAATTCAATTTCATGTCACTCTTTCCCATGAACAATATATTCCAAGTAGACCTTTCTGTTTCTTGAACAGCAAGTTAATTCCTGCCTGAAGACTTTCTCTGCCTGAAAAATCTATTCACTTAGGTCTTCCTACCATTAGCTCTTTACCAGCTGGGTCACAGTATAAATGTCACCTTAAAGAGGCATTCCTTGGTCACACCATCTAAAGTCACTCAGTCATTGTAGCACTCTCTTTTAAATCTCTGCAAAGTACTGATCCAAGATAATCACTTATTATTAAGCATTTTTCAAGTGCCAGTCACTGTGTTATCTGTTGGAAATAAAAAAAACAAAGAAGACATATTTTCTCATTTTGGAGAGTGTATAGAATAGTAAGTGAGCTATAAAAAATTATAATTATACTGAAAGTGCCAAAACAGAAGCAAGTGCAGGTAGAAAAGAGAACATTGTTAACACTATTGGGGAGGAGCAGGTATCTGAGAAGGCTCTCTAGAAAAGGTAATGTCTTAAATTGATTTTTAAAAGATGAAAGGGAGTTTCCACTTTCTTTTCATGAAGAAATGTAAAGTCAAAGAAAACACAAACATGTATTCAGTGGCTATAAGCAATTCAGTAATTGCTAGAGTGAGATGAGGAGCCCAGAAGTAAAATGTTGAAGGACTTTGTAGGCCATATTAAGGAACTTTAAATTTATAACATGGGTGATGCCCAACCAATAAAGGTCAGCCTTGTAGTATGAAAAGATGTATAATCTCCCATTTGATAACTGGATTGTGGAAAGGAAGGCTAGGGCAGAGGTGAAGAAATCAATTAGTAGACTGCTCATACACACCAGGTACAATGGCAGCTCCAGAATTTCTATATACGAAGGACTGGAGGAAGCAATCTGATTGAAAAGGAGGAGATAGTCAGATGAGTGGTTTGAAACTGACTTTCCATAATGGGCACAATGTTCTAACTTAAATTATATGTGTATTTATAATAGTTTGGAGGGCAGAACTAATTCCACTCTACCATTCCCCCAGCCCAATCCCTCAAACCTCTAGCCACTCTTTGGTATCACAATTGTCCAGGTAAATTATTGTGAGGACTTAAACTAAAACAATAGCTGTAGGGAAGATACATTATTACGTATAACTGACAAGATATAGTGAGTGGAGAATTAAAGAGAAAGAAGAGTTAATCTTCAGATTCCTAAATTTTGAGACTGGTTTATGGTTGTATTAGTCTTCTGTTGCTGCTGTAACAAATTGCACAAACTTAGTGGCCTATAACAATATAAACATCTTATATTATAGTTCTGAGGGACAGAAGTCCAAAATGAGTCTACAGAGCTAAAATCAAGGTGTCAGCAGAGCTGGTTCCTTCTGGAAGCTCTAGGGGAGAATGTTTCGTCGCCTTTGTCAGCTTCCAGAGGCTGCCTGTATTCTCTGTTTTCATGGCCTCTTTTTCAATCTTTAAAGCCATCATTGTAGTCACATCTTCACTGGCTATGCTTCCATCAATTTCCTGACACTTATAAGGACACTTGTGATTTCATTTCACCCACCTGGATCATATCCCACCTCAAGATGTTTATCTTAACTACATCTGCAAACTCCCTTTTGCTGTACTGAGAGGCCATTATCGAGCCTGCCACAATGATCATGTCACAAACCTGTCAAAATTATTACAGTGATACTAGAAGTTGGTTTTGTACATATGAGTTTGCATTGCCTAATGGACATCTAGGTAGAGATGCACAATAGGTGGCTAGATACAGTGTCATCCTTGATGTCTCTCTTTCTCTTATACTCTACATCTTATCTGTCAGGATATTTGTTGGTTCTACCTTCAAACAATATACAGAATATGGCCACCTCTACTGTTATTACCCTGTACCAAGTTAAATGATTTCCCCCCTTCTATTCCATAACAAATTCTCAACAAATGTAAGATCCTGTTGCTTTTCTACTCAAAATCTCCAGTGGCTCTTCCATTCCATTTAGAGTACAAGATGACATTCTTATGATGATCTACAATGATCTGTCTGATGTGGCATCCCATGCTCTCTGTCCTCATTTCCTACTTTTTCTACCCTATTCACTCTGTCAGCCACATTGGCTCCCTTAGTCTTCTTTGACCACTATCAGTACACTCTCTTGCCTTAGGGTCCTTAAATATCCAAATGGTTAGCTTCAGTTCTTTCTTCTTTATCCAAATGTCACCTTTCAGTTATGCCTTCTCCTATCATCCTATTTAAAATTGGCAAATGCCACCCTGGCTGCGTAGTTCAGTTGGTTGGAGTATCATCTCATATACCAAAAGGTTGTGGGTTCGATCCCTGGTCAGGACACATACCTAGGTTTGCAGATTCCATGTGCCCAGTCAGGGCACATATGGGAGGCAACCAATTGATCTCTCTCTCTCTCTCTCTCTCTCTCTCTCTCTCTCTCTCTCTCTCTCTCTCTCTCTCTCTCCCTCTCCCTTTCTCTATATCAAGTGAGGATTAAAAAAAAAGAAATAAAATAGGAAAATGCCCTCTGCACTTCCATATTTCTTATACTGCTCAACTTTTTCTTTTCCCACAGCACTTATCAAACCTTCTAATATATTATAAAATTTCCCTGTTTCCTATGTACATCCAGTATTGTTTGTTACACCTCACTACAATATAATCAAGAAAGGAGGAATCTTTGTTTTGTTCATTCATGTACTCCAAACACCCGAAATAGTGCTCGCACACATATGCATTTGACAAATATTTGTTGAATAAATTAGTAGACAGTAGTTGAAGTTATAATCATAAATGCAATTGCCTGAGAACAATTAGTCAAATGGAAATTAGTCAAAAGGCCATGTCTACTTTGATATTGAGGGTAGAGGAAGAGAAACCAGGGAAAAAGGGTTGAAAATAGTCAAGGAGGTAGGTGCGTAATTTGGAGAATATGGTCCCACTGAGTCAAGAGAGAACATGGTTTCAAGAAAGTCAACTGTTAAATAGCAAAGATAAACTTACTATGGAGAAACAGCTATTGAATTTAGCAGCTTAAAATCAAAGAAGAAATAGTAAAGAAAAAAGATTAGAAATAATTATTATAGCTTCAAAACTAAATCATTCCCTACATGTCTATGTGGATATACCATGCCCCATTTCATAAGCATGTGTGACAGGTTTTCAGATAGTGTTCAGTTCATTAACCTCACATTTAAAAACTGATTCCTGTTTTGCTTGCCTTACTATATCCATATAAGTACTATTATAATTAACTGTCAGTACAGATTAAGCAAATTTTGGTTTACGGTAGCATGCTCTTTAAACATGGGGATTAATCATATGTCATTTGGGTACAGATTAGGTTTGGCTCAGTGGATTGAGCGTCGGCCTGCGAGCTAAGTGTCGCTGGTTCGATCTTCCAGTCAGGGCACATCAGAGAAGGAAAACTCTGACTCCAAAAAAAACCTCCGCCGCCTTGCGGCATACCTCTTCAGGGGAAAGGCTAAGGGAGTAAACCCCGACAGAAAATCCGGAGCTGGAGTCCCTAAGGCGGTTTGACGTTGTAGTCAACACCGGCAACTCCTGCGGCGCACCTGAAGCCAAGCTGTGTTGACTCCGTCTTTCCCTTGGATCCTTCAGCTGTGAAGAGAGGGGGGGTCTGCTGCATGGGCAACAGCAGACCCTCCATATCACCCTGCCCAGGCTCTGTAGCTTCAGCTTCACTGGAGAGGACACTCCAGCGTCATCGCAAGATGTCGATTCAACACGGGAGGAGACAGATACCGTGTCACTCCCGAGTCGGACTGCACAGCCATTCTCGGCGGTACAGATAGACTCTTAAGAAGCTACACCATCGTCTCTCGAGACGGACGGCTGCCGACGACGACGACGAGACTTTTAAACCTCATTTGAGTTTTAGTTACGTTTTCAGCATTTTTGGTTCAAAACATCCTCTAAAAGGTAATGTCAATCTTAATGTCTTAAAATCAACTAATATGTGTAAATCTCAACTAGGGCTACTTGTGTTATTTTTTGTCACCTAAGTCCCCTGAATTTCTATACTTATAAGACTCTTAAGTCAAATGTCTTCTTAAGAGTTAGCCAGATGAATAAACTAGTTTGCTTCTGAAAATTTAAATGATTGCACTTAACTAAAAATCTTGTTAGGTCTAAAAGCTACAGAACAGATTTAAGTAATATATATATATATATATATATATATATATATATATATATATATATATATATATATAGGATAATAGTGAAAAAAATCAATTAACAAATTTAATTTAAGTGTCTACTATGGCATTTAGGCATATAACAGTGAACTAAAATAGACAAAATTATTGCCCTTGTGGGACTTAAATTTTTATAGTTCATCTTGTTCACCCATTTATTTTTGAAGATGAGAAATAAAAGATTAGATATGTTGCCCAAAATGATAAGGGCTTAATGGAGGTGTGTACAAAGTACCAGGAGGAATAAGAGGAAGGTCAGGTAATCAAAGAAGACTTCACAAAAGTGTGTATTAGGCAGGGTCTTGTACGATGAGCAAGACAGAACTGAAAAGGGAGGAAAATAACACACATAAATCAAAGAAATGTGAAAGAATTGAATCCAGTGGTGTTTTGGGAAAGTGAATAATGAGCAGGATAGAAATGCAAAAGGAGAAGCAGTTGAGGAGTTCAGTTTTGGATGTGTGTTGGAGGTACTTGTGACAAAGATGAGATGTCAAGTACAATATTGCTCTGGAGGTGATTCTGAGGAGAGTGCATATATTTATATATAGAGCTAAGGAGGATATAGATAGTACCACAGGCAGAGTTAGGACAAAAGTCTACTTCTCAATTTCCAAAATGCTGCTCTGCACTACACCACCCTATTGTTTTGTTTAAATCATAAACTATTGTCATTTCAGATAAATTAGTTGGGCTAGGGAATCACCGCAGAGAAGGTTTCTAGGACCCCCAAATACATATGAACCAGAAAACTTATCTAACACAAAATATTAATTGTATATAGCTAGTTCAGGTTTAACAATCCTCCAATGTTGGTTTGTGTTTGTAAATGAAACATTCTTTCCAATCTTTTTATTGAGAAATAATTACTAATCCTTCAAGTCTTAGCTCCAGGATAAGCTAGAGCAATGACTATTCCAGGATAGTAAGTGCCTGTCCTCAGTTCTTCTAGAGTACCCCAGCCATTCTCCTATCATACCAATTATAACCTTGCATTATATTTATTAAATTACTTGTCTATTTCCCTTACTATACTGTAATAAGCATCTTAATATCAAGGGCTATATCTTTCATTTCTGTATATCCATTACTCAGTATCCTCTGGACAAGCAAGTACTAAATAAATGAATGAATAAATGCACAAATGAATACATAAATGCATAAGGAAAATGACATTCAGAGGCTAACTTGCCCAACAGCATACTAGTTAGAACCAAAACCTAGAACCTAGAATCTGTAAATCTCCATTGTTCATGGCACTATACCATGTTGCCTTCCATGTTAATTAAGTATACACACCTTAAAATTCCCCTGTTTGAATAACACTTCCTTTGTTCTGCACAGTTGTCCAAAACCAGCACTTATAGTTTATTTGACAAGTCTACTTGGCCAAATTAAGGCTTGATAATTTAAAATCATCTGTGGTTGGTTCTACCATGTCCTATCTTCATGCAGAGACCAATTCAATAGCAAAAATAAATATCTTTAAATGAAACAATCACAAAGACTACATAAATTTAGAAAAAAATAAAATTTCCATTTCTGTCATAGGGAAGAGAAATTTTCCAGTCTAGCCATCATGTAGCACTGCAGGAAAAACAAGATCTCAGAGGACTTTCAAAACTTTTCTGGATGTAGGAGGCAATTCCTACGGGCCCTTCTGGGTGACCAGGAGTCTCCTCCTCTCCTCCCTCCCCTCTTCCCCCTGAAATAATAATAATAATAATAATACATTTTTTCTGAAGAAAGAAAATAAAATTCTGCCCTTGGGGGACCTGATATGGCTTTAGATTTTTTAGACCTGCAAATACCAATTCTAATTTTATTAAAATTAGAAAAAAGAAGAATTAAAAAAACAGAATTAAAGTAGCTGCACTTACTCCTTTTCTTTCAATATTCAAACTCATTTCAAGCTCAGCTCTGACATATAATCAAGAACAATAAAAATAAAAAGATATCAAAATGGTCACATAATTATGTTCCATTAATAGATTAAAACAAAAAGGGCCTTTTCTCCTTTTCGATTTTACAGTTTCCAGAGCTACATCAGTTTTCTAATACTTGCTCTAATCACAATGGATTTCTCAAATGAGAAACAGAATTGCTGTTACTAAAACTTCGTACACATTGCAAATCTTTTTTGTTTGTTCTTACGAGTATAAAGGAGGTTTAAACATTTAATAGAAGTTTTCCTATCTTTTTTTAAGCTTCAGTTTCATCTAGATTCATAGAGCAGAAAACTAAGACACATTTAATATATAAAACAGTACTATTATATTCCTATTAGTTAAGATAAAGTGTTTACCACATTTCTTAATTCTGTGTTCAGTGAGGTTTTGTTTGTTTGATTCACAGAACTTTCACTCCAGTGTACTGCCCAAGCCCACTCAGTGGTATCACACCTCTACTTTATGTAGCTCAGACAAGACAATCTAATATCTTTAAAATACTCCTGCAATATGGAATCTTAGAAAGAGAAAAAAACCCTATCAACATTGTGTTAACAATACTGCTCTACCCTTCAAGAGTGAGGATAATGATTGATCATGAATTTGTAGACATCCAGGAAGATGCCAAAACATGTTTAGTGCTGTGTTCCAGAGTGCTTTCTGTCATTTCAATCATGGAAATAGAGGTAAGCAAAATACTGTTCTTCAGGTCTGAGCTCAAATAAGATAATATTGTGAGATGAGAATGAAATTAAATTTTAATCTATGGATTACATCTATTGAGAAATTAATCATTGAGAATATGTTTATAAATTAAAAAGACAAAATCCAAATTATCTCAAATATCAGCCCATTATTTCATAATTTTGTCTTCTAAATTTAATTTCAAAAACTAAGTTTATAGTTTATTTTAGTAGTTACTAAGTAGATTTATGTTATTATTACATTCTAATGACATAAAAATCTGTTTATTAGGATTCCTATGTCTCTTAAAAACACAATAGCTTTTGGAGAGGAGGAGGGAGGGAAGTGATGAATGAAAGAAGGTGAGGGAGTGCCAAAGAACATATATGTATGCATGACTCATGGACAGAGACAAAGGTATGGCGACTGCCTGAGGGAGTGGAGGGGCTGGATGGAGGTGGGAAAAGGGGGAAAAAGTGGGGACAACTGTAATGGCATGAAAAATAAAATATAATAAAAAACAAAATTTTATCAGACCTTTCTCCCAATTAAATGTTTTAAAATAAGGATTACATTTCTCCCCACAAATACAATTAGATTTTTTATAATCAGACTATAGATTTTTTTCTTTTAAAAATGTCAAAATAATTTTGAGCATAAAAATATAAAGACTTAAAATATTTGTTCAGTGGGAAATATCCCTCAGGAATGTGGAGGGCTTCTCCTTGATAAGATTTTTGGAATTAAGCCAAAATTTAGGGAAGAAATCAACTATCTATACCCTGGTAAATGAGGATCAGTAGGTTGGAACACTGTCCCATAAACCAAAGGATCGAGGGTTCGACTCCTGGTCAGGGCACATGCCTGGGTTGTGGGTTCGGTCCCAGTTGCGGCACATGCGAGAGGCAACTGATCGATGTTTCTCTCTCACATTGGTGTTTCTCTTCCTTTCTCTCTCTGTTCTTTCCCTTATTTCTAAAATCAGTAAGTATGTACTCGGGTAAGGATTTAAAAAAAAAAAAAAAACTATATGGAGGGCATATTTACCCTAACAAAATAAGCTGCAAGTTTCAGCATCATTATATCATGTCTATTAGCATACCAAGAAGTAAGTCTTCTTAAGGAAAAGAAAGATACTCCTATAAATCTAAAGCAGTAAAATTATCAAGGACTTTAGCAGTTTCCCTTATCTTTAAATGTGTAACTTCAGAAACAAATTCCTTACAAATATAACTACTGGTTTTGTTTTTGTTTTAAGTCTCAACAGTGCATACCAATCAACTATGCCTGGAACAAATATAAGGAGAGCAAATTGGTCAAGTTATTTTGGCAACAATTTTTTTAAATTTATTGATTTTAGAGAGTGTGAGGAAAGAATTGACAGAGAGAGAGAGAGAGAAAGAGAGAGAGAGAGAGATGAGGAGGTAGGGAGAGAGGGAGAGAGGAGAGAGATATATTGTTCCACTTATTTATGCATCCACTTGTTGATCCCTGTATGTGCCTTGACCAGAGATCGAACTCGAAGCCTTGGCACATTGGGATGATGCTCTAACTGAGCTACCTGGCCAGGGCCTTGGCAAACAATTTTTAAAACAAAAACCATTAAAATTAATGCATCTTCAGTAATTTGCTTGTCCCTATCCAATGTCAGTCCTGCATAATAACTCTAGGTCAAAACAATTCTCGACCAGTTCCATCATTGCTATTCCTGAGGTACAATCACACTAGAAAAGTATTTTCTAGGATAGAGTGAGTTGATCAAAATCAAAATCACCAGCCTGAAGGGCAAAAAAATTATAGCTTCCAATCAATCACAGTTTAATACGCTAAAGTAGCATTGAGCAAGATGGTGAAAGATGGCCTAAAAACCACCTTAAAGAGCACTTTAAATGCCTCTACTTTGCATTCTCACACTTCACAGTAGTTTCGCCTATTGCAGCATATGTATTTTATTGTAAACATATATCCCACGTACCGAGCTCAGTTGGAGCATATATTAGATATCCTTCAGTCAAGCATTGAATAAATAATGAAAAAGTACATAGCATTTAAGTGAGAGTGTCATATGGTCTGTAAAGTATAGGTTCTGCTGGAGAAATGTCTATGCAACACAACAATGTTTTGTACTCCTCTACCTACTAAACACATGACTTCTAGAATTAAATCTCTAAAAGGGTGCCTTAACTGAGACTTTAAAAGTTATCTTTTCATATGTGTGTACCTCCTGTCAGGTCTTCTCATGGTTTAGGAGTATGAAGTTCAGGGAATTTTTAGGATTTATGTTGTCTTTAACCAACCCTTTAATGTTAAGTAGAGCCTTAACATTGATATGTTTTAAAGCGCCCTCAATAATTCCAGTGTATATCCAAGTTGACAAGACTCCTCTAGAAGACGCTGATAAAACATAGGTGTATGGTCTAAAATTAAAACATATAGAGTCATAACTGTAAGAAATAATGTATTAAAGTTTATATGTAGTTTAAGAATGAAATGGAAATAAAAATACTTGCCTCAGGTGAAAATGTTTTAGAAAAATATTGTAAGAGTCATATTACGGTATATTTTATTAATTTAAATGAAAAATAAAATGTTAATAACTTAAACTAATTCAATGATTCACATTACAAAATAAAATGTTTCCATTTTCTTCAGACGCAGTTAAGTTTAGGAAGACGTCCAATTGTTTCAGATTGGTTGGACTATATTCCTTCAACGAGATACAGAGACCCATGTGAACTATTACATCATTGCAGAATAACCATCAGATCTCAACTACTGACCAACAATATGCTCCCAGAGGGAATATTTTCACTTCTAATTCCTGTTTGTCTACAGAACTACCTGAATTTAGAAAGTTAATACGTGTTTTCCCTGAGTTCTTTAAGAATGCTCACCATCGAATGTCTTAGAAGTTAATAAACTACTAACTTCATGCAAACTTTTATTGCGTTAAATATTCCATTAGGAAGTACATTTTCACATGATACCCTTCCTATACAGTGGAAGAAATACATGCATTTTAGTTTTATATTTTAAATTTATAATTTTAATCCATTCTTAAAAGCTGTTTATGCCTTATAGCATTAATGTTCTGAATTATAATATCTTATTAATATGTTATAAGCTAGATAAATATTATTTTATATTAAGCAGTTATATCAACAAACATTTATTTACTAAGTCTTTTTGCAAATAAAATATTGTAGTTGGTAGTAGGGAATAATCAAGGAAATTAAGATGTAATTCCTTCCTCAGGAAGAACTTATATTTCTGTAGCAGCCATAGTTTCAAATAATACAAGGTGAAGAAATAGTCAACTAAAGGGGTAGGGGTTGGGAGCAGGATGACAGAAATGGATTATAGTTAAAAATAACTTGCCTTAAGTTACAATATGGAGCTTTGCTGTTTTGGTATGTAATATATCTAAATACTAGCCCAGTAGTATTTTTAAATTAAGATTAAATTATCAAATAACATAAGTTCCAGGTGTACATAATGATTCAATATATGTATATATCACAAAATGGTCCCTACACAGTTACAATTTTTTTCATGTGCTGAAAACCTTTAAGACAATGGTTCTCAACCTTTCTAATGCCGCGACCCTTTAATACAGTTCCTCATGTTGTGGTGACCCTCAACCATAACTAAAGCATAGTGATTAATTACAAAAACAATATGTAATTATATATGTGTCTTCCGATGGTCTTAGGCGACCTCTGTGAAAGGGTCGTTCAACCCCCAAAGGGGTCGCGACCCACAGGTTGAAAACCGCTGCTCTAAGCAAAGGGCAGGTTTGCTCAGTAACTGGTATAATAGAGGTAATGTCTTCCTAAGCAGAAAAGGTCGAGTATGTTTGCTTCAAGCTCATTATAAATGATTGGAGATTTCCAAGCTTGGAGTCCTCAGCTGTAACACAAATCCACTGTTGTGCACCTCTACATGGACCACTCGCTGTCTTAGAGGATGGAACAAACACAAACATTATGATGCTCATGCTGCATGCTGAGCCATTCGTATCAAATCTTCTGTTTTTGACCCAGGAGTCTTTTGTCTTCTGACAGCAAACATTAAACTGTGGTAAGCTAAACTGCTGGTCTGCAATTAAGGTAAAAATCTCAGACCCTTTGTAGTTTTTTTTTGTTTTTTTTTTTAATTAAGGTATAATTGACATACAACAACACAGTAGTCCCCTCTTATCCGGTTTCACTTTCCAGGGTTTCAGTTACCCACAGTCAACTGAGAACTAAAAATATGAAATGGAAATTGCAGAAATAAATAATTCATAAGCTTAGACATTGTATGGCATTCTGAGTAGCATTAGAAAGCTTCTGCTATCCTGCTCCACCCACCTGGGACGTGAATCATCCCATCGTCCAGCACATCCGTGCTGTATGAGCTGCCTGCCTGTTAGTCTCGTGGTGGCCATCTCAGTTATTAGATCGGCTGTCAGGGTATTGCAGGGTTTGTGTTCAAGTAACCCTTCTCTTACTTAATAATGGCCCCCACCCAAATGCAAGAGTAGTGAGGCTGGCAATTCAGATATGCCAAAGAGAAGCTGTAAAATGCTTTCTTTAAGTGAAAAGTACGTACGTATAGGAAAAAGCATAGTATATATAAGGTTTAGGGCTTTCTGCAGTTTCAGGCATCTACTGGGGGTCTTGGAACACATCTCCCACAGATAACAGCTACTGTATATTAGTTTTAGGTATACAACATAATGATTCAATATTTATATATATTACCAAACAATCACCATAATAAGTCTAGTTAACATTTGTCACCATACATAGCTACGCCTTGACAGTTCTTAACAATGAGAATCTGTTCCCCAGCTCAGCATTATGAATTTTAGGGTACATTTTGGTAGATAATATCAGACAGTAGCCATTTTCATTCTCTACTTGCAACTTGAGGACTATCAAAATCTTGGCAATTCATAGGAAAAGAGTATTCATCCTGATCTTAGTGAAATTTAAAACACTATGTGATTTAAGCTTCTAAAGAATAGAATGAAAACAGCAAAATGGCAAAATAACTAATTACTTGCTTTTCCTTTCCTTCCATTTTCATTCTTGTAAGGTACTAATGCATTGCTAGATTGAATTTATATACTTAATTAAACTACACTGAGTTATAAGTAAGCATATTTAACCTAATAAGTATATAGGAGTTCATAGTACATACAGTATATTAACATTTGAATATATTTTTAACAGTAGTATAGATATAATTAATATTTTGGTTAAAATGTGTTAATATGAAGTATAAAAATACTTTATTATCGTTTTTCAATTACAGTTGTCCCATTTTTACCCCATTGCTCCCCCACCCAGCCCATCTCTCATAGTCATACCCCACCCCATTGTTCATGTCCATGTGTCATTTATACATGGCCCTTGACTAGACCCTTAAAAAATACTCTTAATGTAGCTTATAAAGGAGCACTAGACTGCTGATTCAGATGAAGAGATTGGTCTGGAAAAATAGTTCAGCAAATCTTTTTATATTTATTCTCTAATTTCCATCCATATTTTCCCCCATTCTTCTGTTCTGACATCTTTAATACTAAGAGAATTTAATGAATTTGGTCTAGTTCACTTTTACTGTACATGGCTCATATCTATGCAAGAGAATGGACAAGCAGCAGCACCTAAATTTCCAGAACTTCTTATTGGAGTTCTTATTACTTCCCTATCTTTCAACATGGTTGATGGCATCAACATTCATAATCACATTTAACTCTTTCTTTTTATATTAGTTTGCTAGATCTGCCACTACAAAGTAACGCAAACTGAATGGCTAAAAACAACAGAAATTTGCCTCACAGTTCTGGAAACTAGAATCGAGATTTTAGCGGAGCTATGCTCCCTCTGAAATCTGTAAAGGAATTCTTCCCTCAACTCTTCTAGCTTCTGGCAGTTTTCTAAGAATCTTTGGCATTCCTTAGCTTATATATGTATCACTTCATCCTGTCTTCACATGGCAATCTTCTTATAAGGACACTAGTCATATAGGATTATGGGCTCACCCTACTAATATAACCTTATCTCAACTAATTACATTTGAAATGATTCTGTTTCCAAATAAGTCTACATTCTGAGGTTATGACCTCACATATCTTTTTGGGGGGAGGATGCAATTCAACCCATAACATCTTTCCTTCAGTAAAAAAATTCGATGAGTCACTAACCTGGTTAATCAGTCACTAAATCTCCTTAGTACCTTGCAAATCAGTATCTTCTCTCTCCCATCAACTACTCTACTCTCTCCATTCTCCTCTCCTCCCCTCATCCCAACACATCTGTTCTACTCTCATTGCTGCTCTTTAATGATCAACTCTCTACTGTACTACTAAAATAGTCTCTTAAACAATCTTGTCTTCTTTCCAATGGCTTCAATTGCCCTTCCCCAGTTATTCAGGCTATCACCCAGATGATCTTTCTAAAATGGAAATCTAATCAGGTTATCCCTCCACTACCATCATTATCACTCTTTCCCACCATCCAAAAACAAACACACCTTAAAACTCTTCAGTGGTCTACAGAAGAAACTTATATAAAGCACTTAGATTCATCTTTTTTCACTTTCTCATATGCACTCTACCTCTCTGCTAAACCAAACTGCTGTTTCATTTCTTTGCTTTTACCATATACTGACCCTTCTATCTGAAATGCTCCTCTTCCTGAATACCTGATATATTTTACTATCTTTTAAACTCTCTTGACCCACAAACAATTGTACACTTTTTGTGCCATTATACTTCTTAATATGTTCCTTTATTTTTACACTTATCACATGGTGTTCCAACCCTAATATATGGGGTTTTATTCTTCCTCTTTACTATACCTGAAAAATCTACCTCAAGATCAGACATCTTTTGTACCCTTAGCACCTAATATGTTGCCTATTCCATAGTAGATATTATTAATTTTTTTTGTAGTTTTTAAGAGTAAGTCCCATTCTAAAACTTCTGCATGAAAGAAAAGATTTAAAAATGTGCTACCAGAAGGGTTAAGCTAACAAAGTAATTAAAAGATAATTTAGGAAAAAAGGGAAAAAAATCAGAATAGCTCTAAATTTTTATGTATTTTTTATTTTTATTTTTTAAAAATAATTTATGTTTGTTTGTTTGTTTATTTTTAGAGAGAGGGGATAGGAGAAAGAGAGGGAGAGAAACATCTCTGTGTGGTTGCTTCTCACTCGCGCCCCCACCTGGGGACCTGACGTGCAACCTAGTCATGTGCCCTGACTGGGAATCGAACCAGCGACACTTGGCTCGCAGGCCGATGCTCAATCCACTGAACCATAGCAGCCAGGGTGCTCTAAATTTTTAAAAATGCATTATTCACTACACATCTATTAGAATGGCTAAAATTAAAACAAACAAAAAAATACCAGGTACTAGAGAACATCTGGGACAACTGGAACTCTCGTACATGGCTGATGGTAATACAAAATAGTATAGCCACTTTGGAAAATAGTTTGGCAACTTCTTATGAAGTTCAACATACACTTATGATATGATGAAGCTATTCCATTCCTAGTTAGCTTAGATAAATTAACACTTAACACACACAAAAACCTGTACATGAATGTTTATAACAGCTTTATTCATAATCACCAAATCTGGAAACCCAAATGTCCTTCAATTAGTGAATGGATAAACTGTGCTATATACAAACAATGAAATACTAGTCAGCAATAAAAAGGCACAATAGCATGAATAAATTCTAAAATGCATTATGCTGAGTAAAAGAAAGCAGTCTCAAAAGGTTACATACTATATTATTCTATTTGTTGGATGTTCCAGAAAAAAAAAAAAAAAAAACTATAGGGAAGGAATACTTAATCATTCCCAGTGACTGCTGGGTTAAAGTTAAGAGTCAGGGAAGGATTTGACTATAAATGGATGGTACTAAGGGAATCATTTGGAGGGAATAGAACTGTTCTATGTCCAATTGTGGTAGTGGTTCCAGGAATCTGTAACTGTGTACCATTTAACCAAAACTGTACACAAAAAAGTTTACTGTATGTAAAATTTTAAATCAACGCGTTGCTTCCTACGCATGAGGAAAAGCTGCCCTATTCCTCTGCTCCCACGTACCTTACGCCTAGCCTTAAACAAGGGTGACTTTATGTAAGAACAAAGGTAGAGCAAACTAAAATAGTGGTTTTGAGGTGGAAATTAAAGGAGTTTAGTACAACATTATGGGCATTTATCAAAAAGGCTGGATTATGAGATAATGATCTATAATTTTAAAGGAAGTCAAAGGCAAAGAGGTCAAAAGAGTAAAGCAAATAAACCTTAAAATAAAAAAAAAAAGGATTGTCTTCCTAGTACCCACCTCTTTTTATAGTACAATGATATAATTGTATCTTCATTTGCTTTGCTGTTTTAAGTTTCTGCTACACAAAAAAAGTTTAAAGAAAAGTAATATAATTTTAAGAAAATACAAAGCTAACAAACCTATTTTTATGTCAGAATTCCAAATTTAAAATAAAAGAAAATCGTTGGCTGCAGTTTTTTTCATCAAAAGCTCTAAATAATAAAAAATTTATTAAGCGTTGATAGAATCTAATATTGGGGTTAAATCTAAAAGGAAGTCAATAAAATTGAGGAAATAATATTCAATGTATTTAATACTTTGTACTGTTTTTCTCCCACTGCCTGCTTCCCTCCTGCCTTTTATTGCTTCCTCACTGTTTTTCCCTACCCTCCCAAACAATATGCCATGCCCTCTTCCTCCTCAATGCCTTCTAGAAATTTGCCACAAACTTAAATTATCTAACTGCTTTTAGGAATGATTGCATAAAATATAATTTCACTTCAAAGGCTGTGAATTAAAGTGTGGGCTAATGGTCAAACTCAAATACTGTGGAACTCTCTTCCTAAAAGACAGCAATGGAGAACAGGAGGCTAATAGGACACTTAATATATATCAAATGTAAATGCTATTACAAATTTACATTTACTCTTCCAACAGTATATATATCATTCAAATAATAACTTTTTCAATATCAATATAGTTGGCTACTAATGTGTACTTAGAATGCTGAGAGTTTAACAAAGTCAAACATATTAATAATTTGTAAGATAAAATATGTGTATGTTAACAAAAAAATAAAGCCCTAACCAGTCTGCAAATATATATATTCTTTTTGCCAAATTACTCTAATTCTGAAGACTATTGAATGTATACCCTGAGTGTCCAATAAAAGAACAATTTCTCTATCTTAGCCCTCTGGGCTGAGATTATGTAAATAAACCATCTGCTGTGTTCAAATTAGGTGTTTGAGAAGACAACAGCGCTTTACAGTACTGAATAATTGATGGTTTTCCTTTTTCTTTTGTCCATTTACAAAATCACAGTGACCTTTGGGTAGATTCTAAAATGGTCATGTAAGCCACATGCCTATGGAAAAACAGTTCTATACAATGTTCCCTCTCAACCAAGAACTGAGATAAATGAATCAACATTACCTTTCTGCAGCCATGGTTAACTCCCCTCAAAAAGATGACCAACAATGAAAACTTGAGAAAGAGGTTGATGAGTAGAAAATGGCAAGCCTGGCTATTTGGAAAATTGAAAGAGTCGGTGGCGGTGACTTCCCATTCCAGAAACACTGCATTACAAAAGACCTATTTGTTTATTTTCACCCTTTAGTAGTATACTGAATGTCAAAAAGGAACTTTTAAAATCCCAATATCATTCTAACTTCAGAAGCAACCAGTGTTAGAATTTGGGATATTAAGTAAAAAATTATGAGATATAGAGTATTATTACTTTACGATAGAGTGTAAAACACTAATGTACGTTTCCAGACATAAAAAGTTTTTTTTTTAAACTAAGGTATTTACTATAACATTTTAAACCTTAAATTTATAAGTATAAACTTAAAACAACAACATAAATTTTCATAAATGAAAAAAAGTATCACATCATACATTTTCCCCTAAAACTCAGCCCTTTAAATAGTTTTCACTGTTAGGTAACAATAGCAAATATTTTCTTATACAGAATACAGAGGGGATGATAATTCTGAGATTAATATAAAGTAATTGCTAACTAAAATATAAAATTTAGCAAATTTTTTATTGCTCTCGGGAAAAGTGAATTCTAGGTTCCTCATATTAAGATATATTATTTCATTTGTATAATATGTGAGTTATTCTTCCGTCTTTTCTGAAACTTGCTCAGTCTTGGGAAAATCTGCTTCATACTTCTTTTTGAGATTACTTAAATATGTTCGTAAACTGTCTGGATCCAACCGAGAGTTTCGAGCAGTTTGAACTAGCCTAGTAGCTAGATGGTACATAGCTCTCTGTCTTTCCATCTCAGGGGTACGCTGGTGGTTTTGCTGTTATTGAAAAAATATAGATTAAAAATTAAAATATGATTACTACGATTCTTATATTAAACTTTTAGTAATTTTCTAAATCTTTTAATAGAAGTACAGAACTCAAGGGTTAACAAATCCCTTCAAATAAGTCAATTCTATCCATTTAGCAAGGAATACACCAGGAGAAATTAAAAGATATATATTATTTTGGAGAAAAAAGTTCTCATGAGTATTTTACAGCTTTATGACAGATCTTTATATCCTTGAAAATCACCTTTCAGAGAAAAAAGATCAGCTAAATAGGTCAAATGTCTCAAAACAAAACCAAAGAGTAATAGAAAATCCACTAGAGATATGTTCTACAAACACTTTCTCATTAACAAGGTATGGGAAAACAGCACTGCTCATTGCTATGCAGTATTCAAAGTTTTAATTGTCACCCAAGGGTGCCACTCTGCTATCTCCTATTTTAATTCCCTAACATATAAAGCGGTGGAGAGAAAGGGTCATCAATAAACTGCTTGTTCCCCAAGATAATTCTTACACAGAAACTTCTAGAGCCTAAGCGAAAATATTGTATGCGAGGTAAATTACAATGTAAAAATAAGCAACATAATTAGCTATTTAAAATTAGGCCTTGCTTCAGACCACAATGCCTTGAAACTAAAAATGAGCCTCAGAGAAAAAATCAAAGACACCCAAACTCATGGAGAATGAATAACATGTTATTAAATAATGAATGGGTTAACAATGACATCAAAAAAGAAATGAATAAATTTCTAGAAACTAATGATAATGAACACACAATAGCCCAAAACTGATGGGACACAGCAAAAGCAGTCCTAAGAGGGAAGTTCATAGCAATACAGGCATATCTGAAAAGGATAGAAGAATCTGAAATAAAAAATCTAACCCTAAAGCTACAAGAACTAGAACTACAACAACAAACAAAGCCTAGGGCAAGAAGAAGGAAGGAAATCATCAAGATCAGAGCAGAATTAAATGACATAGAGACTAAACAAACAATCCAAAAGATCAACAAAACTAGGAGCTGGTTCTTTGAAAAAACAAACAAAATCGACAAGACTTTAGCCAGGCTCATCAAGAAAAAAAGAAGGAAGACCCAAATAAACAAAATCAGAAATGAAAGAGGAGAAATCACGACTGATACCACAGAAATACAAACGATAATAAGAAATTACTACAAATAACTGTATGGCAAGAAATTTGACAACCTAGAAGAAATGGACAAATTTCTAGAAACATATAACCTTCCAAAACTGAATCAAGAAGAAGTAGAAAGTCTCAACAGACCAATAACAAAGAAAGAAATTGAAACAGTAATCAAAAATCTCCCTGCACACAAAAGCCCTGGACCGGATAACTTCACAGGTGAATTTTACAAAACATTTAGGGAAGAACTAACTCCTACCCTCCTCAAACTATTCCAAAAAATCCAAGAAGAGGGAAAAATCCCAAACTCTTTCTATGAAGCCAGTATTACCCTGATCCCAAAACCAGGTCAAGACACAACAAAGAAAGAAAACTACAGGCCAATATCACTGATGAACACAGATGCTAAAATCCTCAACAAAATATTGGCAAAGAGAATCCAGCAAAACATCAAAAAGATCATACACCACGATCAAGAGGGATTCATCCCAGGGATGCAAGGATGGTTTAATATTTGCAAATCAATAAATATAATACATCACCTAAACAAAATGAAAGACAAAAATCACATGATCATATCAATAGATGCAGAAAAAGCATTTGATAAAGTACAACACCCATTTATGATGAAAACACTCAGCAAAATGGGAATAGAGGGAGCATACCTTAACATAATTAAGGCTATATATGAGAAGCCTGAAGCCAACATCATACTCAATGGACAAAAACTGAAAGCATTCCCCCTGAAATCAGGAACTAGAGAAGGCTGTCAACTCTCTCCACTCCTATTCAACATAGTGTTGGAAGTTCTAGCCACAGCAATCAGACAAGAAAAAGAAATAAAAGGCACCCAAATTGGGAAATAAGAAGTAAAACTATCATTATATGCAGATGACATGATAGTATACCTAGAAAACCCTATAAACTCCACTAAAAGACTACTCGATATAATAAGTGAATTTGGCAAAATCGCAGGGTAAAAAATAAATATACAGAAATCGAAGGCATTTCTGTACACCAACAATAAAATAGCAGAGACAGAGACAAAAAAGAAAATACCATTTACTATAGTAACAAGAAAAATAAAGTACCTAGGAGTAAACTTAACCAAAGAGATAAAAGACCTGGACTCTGAAAATTACGTAACATTGAAGAAAGAAATTAAGGAAGATACAAATAAATGGAAGCAAATACCATGTTCTTGGATGGGAAGAATCAACATCATCAAAATGGCCATACTACCCAAAGCAATTTACAGATTCAATGCAATCCCTATTAAAATACCAATGACATATTTCACAGACCTAGAACAAATACTCCGTAAATTCATATGGAACCAAAAAAAGAGCCCAAATAGCAAAAGCAATCTTGAGACAGAACACAGTAGGAGGAATCACAACACCAGATATCCAACAATACTACAAAGCCACTGTGATCAAAACAATCTGGTACTGGCATAAGAACAGACATATAGATCAGTGGAACAGAATAGAGTCCAGAAATAAACCCAGGCCTCTACAGTCTACTAATATTTGATAAAGGAGGAAGGAACATAAAATGGAGTGAGAAGAGTCTTTTTAACAAATGGTGCTGGGAGAACTGGACAAGGACTTGCAAAAAAATGAAATTAGACCACCAACTTACACCACACACGAGGATAAACTCAAGATGGATCAAAGACTTAAATGTAAGCCATGATACCATAAAAGTCCTAGAGGAAAACATAGGCAGGAAAATTTCAGATATCTCACGTAACAATATCTTCATGGATACATCTCCTAAGGCAAGAGAAATAAAGGAAAAAATAAACAAATGGGACTACATCAAACTAAAGAGTTTCTGCTCAGCAAAAGAAAACATCAGCAAGATGAAAAGGAAACCAACCATATGGGAAAACATATTTGCCAATGACATCACAGACAGGGGAATGATCTCCAAAATATATAAAGAGCTGATACGACTCAACATCAAGAAAGCAAACAACCCAATTAAAAAATGGGCAAAGGACCCGAACAAACACTTCTCCAAAGAGGACATAAAGAAGGTTCATAGACACATGAAAAAATGCTCAACATCATTAGCCATCAGGGAGATGCAAATAAAAACCACAATGAGATGCCATTTTACACCAATCAGAATGGCCATCATCAACAAATCAACAAACATCAAGTACTGGCGAGGATGTGGAGAAATGGGAACCCTACTGCACTGTTGGTGGGAATGCAGACTGGTGCAGCCACTATGGAAAACAGTATGAAATTACCTCCAAAAACTAAAAATGGAACTGCCTTTTGAACCAGCAATTCACTGCTAGGATTATACCCGAAGAATCTTGAAACCCCAATTCAAAAGAACTTATGCACCCCTATGTTCATAGCAGCACTGTTTACAATAGCTAAGTGCTGGAAACAGCTTAAATGCCCATCTATAAATGAATGGATCAAAAAACTGTGGTACATTTACACAATGGAATACTATGTAGCAGAAAGAAAGAAGGAACTCCTGCCATTTGCAACAACATGGATGGAACTAGAGAGAATTATGCTTAGTGAAATAAGCCAGGCAAAGAAAGAAAAATACCATATAATATCACCCAATACAGGAAACTAAAGAACAACACCAACAAACGAACTAAATAAGAATAGCAGTCAATAGGGGGTAGGGGGGAGGGAGAGAAGGGGGATAAGTAAGGGAAGGGTTTAGTCAAAGAACATGTATAAATGACTCATGCACATGGACAACGGGGAGGGATATGATTGTGGGAGAAGGGGTGGGCTGGGTGGGGGAGAGAAATGGGGGAAAAATGGGACAACTGTAATTGAAAAACCAAAAAAAAAAAAAATCAAAAAAAAAAGAATTCAAATTAAAAAAAATAATAATAAATAAAAAAATAACATCTTTTAAAGTTATTAACATAAAATATGTTTATTCTGCCTGGGTTTGCAGGATTATGTTGTTATTTATCTCTGTTACAAATTTGTCAAGAAAATGGCTTGGGTAATAATTGAATTTAAAATCTCATAAAGTTGTTTAGAACTAATAAATAGATATAACAAAAAAAATAAAAAACAAAAATAAAATAAAATAAAATTAGGCCTTGCTTCTTAACAAACTACTGAAGGATGCCCAAGAAATAATGTTTAAAATGGGAATTTTCTAATACATTGGAAGACCTTTAGATACTTGGTCCTTGAAAAGTGTTTCAGGGTTGGAAGTAGAGTTGGAAAATTCTTCATTCACTTCTCTGTCTGAGCTAGACAGGGGAATCAGCATTTTCAATGCTAACTGTTTATGTGAAGTCTTAGTGAGCTCTTTACTAAGGGAAATAAAATCTCTCAACTCTTTCTCAATAGCAAGCAATTTCAGATATTTTTCACTATAGGAAAAATTAATATGATTTCATGAGTAGAATAAGATTATTATGTATTTACACATCTATTTAATACATTAATCAACTATTAGTTTATTATTAAATAATAAAGTTATTGAGTATCTATTATAATTTATATTCTAGGCACCACATCTTGTGTTTTTATCTACAGGAGATACAAAAATATCTATGTGACATGATAATGGAACTCAAGATCAGCCTAACAATGTCGTCGTCGGCAGCCGTCCGTCTCGAGAGACGATGGTGTAGCTTCTTAAGAGTCTATCTGCACCGCCGAGAATGGCTGTGCAGTCCAACTCGGGAGTGACACGGTATCTGTCTCCTCCCGTGTTGAATCGACATCTTGCGATGACGCTGGAGTGTCCTCTCCAGTGAAGCTGAAGCTACAGAGCCTGGGCAGGGTGATATGGAGGGTCTGCTGTTGCCCATGCAGCAGACCCCCCCTCTCTTCGCAGCTGAAGGGTCCAAGGGAAAGACGGAGTCAATACAGCTTGGCTTCAGGTGCGCCGCAGGAGTTGCCGGTGTTGACTACAACGTCAAACCGCCTTAGGGACTCCGGCTCCGGATTTTCTGTCGGGGTTTACTCCCTTAGCCTTTCCCCTGAAGAGGTATGCCGCAAGGCAGCGGAGGTTTTTTGGAGTCAGAGTTTTCCTTCTCTGATGTGCCCTGACTGGAAGATCGAACCAGCGACACTTAGCTCGCAGGCCGATGCTCAATCCACTGAGCCAAACCAGCCAGGGCTAGCCTTAAAATGTAAACACATGTTTATAAGCAACTGATTAATATAATTATGATAAGTCCCATATGAGAATATAAAGTGCTCAAAGGAAGAAGAGCTTGCTTCCAGCTCAGGTCAAGAAAATCTTAAACATGATGGAGTATTTGGAATGAATCTTAATAGAACAGTCTGGAAAGTGGGGTATCCTGGACAAAGGAAACAGCTAGAGAAGACCCATTAAAAAACATGGTACACTTATATAATCTTATTAGCCAATGTCACCCCAACAAGTTTAATTTTAAAATATTTAAAAAGATAAAAGAAAGAAAGAAAAAAAGAAAGAAAAAGCAATCAGGTTAAAACGATGAAATGACAAATAATTCAGAGTACCAGAAATGCAGATTATATAATTAAGTGATGTTGTGTAAGGTTGGGATAGTAAGCATAAGAAAGTTATACAACAGTTGTTAACAAAGTTGTGTCTAAGAATCACCTGAAAGAATAAAATAAAACAAATTCATGGACACAAACAATAGAAAGTAGTTACCAGAGGGGAAGAGATGGGGGTGAGGATGAAAAAAGAGTCAAATATAATATATGGTGACGGAGGGCAAACTGTGTGATAAAGGAATCTGGCCAAAATGCTGAGAGAAAGCAGGGGTCTGAGAGAAAACCCCAAGGCAAAGTTGAAGGTTAGAAGCAAACTGCCCTTCCTGTGGAGGGAGGGGCTGCCAGAGAAGGGAGCCTGTACGGAGAATGAGGGACTGGAGCCGTTGCCCGCTTGCTAAACATGGCAGCGGGAAGAGGGACAAAGGCAAACATGGCGGACACTGGCCCTCATTGGTTGGAAGGCTGGACACTCCACTGGCGTTTGGTGCGCAACGGGATTCTGGGAAAGGACTTTTAAACGGAGCACGCTGGAAAGCAAAAAGTAAGTTGGGTCTTTCCCTCCCCCAGGGAGACCTGCCAATGCAGGCCTGTGAGTGGAGGCCTTGGGGCACAGACTCCGAAAGATGCCTGATGCTGGACAGTGACTGGAGACCAGCTAAGCACCCACATTTATGATACTTTTGGGTGGGAAAGGGGTTCCTGGTTCAACCTGAACTGAGCAGGTGAGGGTGACAGGGTGATTTTTCTCTGGGTGTCTTAGAGGAAATAGGCTTTGAGGCAGAAACTTGCTGTTATTTCCAAAGACCTTGGTGATAATAGTCAGCACTGTGAACAGATTTTTGTTCTTGTGTTATTTTCAGTTCTTGAACCTGTGTAGTACTAGTAATGACAAATATTTAAGTAGCTATTTTTGATGTCACACTGTTTTTCTTTCTCCTTACTTTTGTTACTCAGATATTTTGGGCAGAAACTTGCCATTATTTCAAATTATATGGTGGTTAAATAAAAAATTCCTTTCTTTTCCATTGAACTCTGTCTTTGGAGATTTTCCTGGTAGGTAGCAAGCAGTAGGACCCCTTCCCTCCACCCCACTGGTTGGGTTCAGTAACAACTACATTTTGGAGGGAGAGCACATGATGCGATATATAGATGATGGATTATATAACTGTACACTTGAAACATATACAGTATTATTAACAAATGTCACCCAAATAAATTTAATTAAAAAAGAATAATCTGAAAACTGGTTAAAAATGTACATTCCTGAGCCACAAGAGACCACTGAAAATCTAGGATGGTACCCAGTATTCCAGATGATTAATCCTAGGACTGTATTTTGAGATATTATCATAGCAGACTGTGAACACTAGGCTAAGAAATAGTAGCAAGTTTCTGAGCAGGGAAACAATATGATGAGAACTATACATTAGTGGACAATCTGGGAGAACCATGTAGAATGGGCTGGAAAAGAGAGAAACCACTACCTAGTCCTCATGAAGGTGATTAAGAAGCAGGATTCATAAAGGACTCTGATGGATCAATGGAAGATTTGAAAATAAAAAAAAATGAGATGTTACATAAGATAAAAAAATATAATTTTGGACCTATTAAAGTATACAAATTAAGATTTCAAGAAATATAGAGAAAATACAGGATGGGGCAAAAGTAGGATTACAGCTGTGAGTATAGGAAAATGCATGCAAATTGATTATTACGATAGCTTTATTAACTCAAAATTATGTCACAATGGCACAGTAAACATACTTTTGCCCAATCCTTATATAGAGTCAGAGTCAAAGAGAAATAAAAATGGAAGCCGAGGAGAAAATAAGATCACAAAAAATACAGACTTTTAAAGAAACAGGGCAAAATCTTCGAAATACTCTTATTTAATAAGTGGAAGATAAAAAGCACTGATGAAGAAAAGAAAGAAGTAATCAAAGACGTAGGAGAATGAAAACATAGAGAGAAAAACAATTCTACAGTTGCTAAAACAGGAAAGAATTATGAAAAGGGAAGAATGGTAGTGTCAAATGCCATAGAGAAACCAGGAAAAAGAAGAAGTGAAATTAAAAAAAAAAAAAAAAAAAAAACATAAGATTTTTTTATTATCTCGCACTTAAGAGGAAACTTTCAGTAGCATAATGACAAGAAGATCCAGTTTACAAGTGAGAAATGGAAGAAACTACACTTGAGAAGTTAGCAGTAAAACGAGAAGTATAGTTTGAGAAGGTGAAGAAAAAGAACTTAGAAAAAGACTAAGAATAGTCATAAAAAAAGAAAAGCCAAGCGAAAAAACACTAAGGGTCCAAAGAGAAGAAAGGAAACTGATGAAGTAACATCTTAATGGAGTTGAAAAGAAGATAGAAAAGTTAAATAGGTTTAAAGATAATCTCTTCTTCTGAAATAAGAGGGAAGTGAAATGAGTGAACAAAGAAAATTTCAAAGTAGAAATTTAAAGGGGAAAAGATTCAAGAACTCATCAAGATGATTTCAAGTCTTTCAAAAAATATAGGAGGTGAATTCTTTGTAGAGAGAGGTCATAGAGTGTCTAGGGTCAAAAAAATGTTTTTGAAAGCATTACTGTAAAGAAATCATACTGATTAATAAAATGTCAGGAAAAAAACTAGTAAAATATTAAACTAAAGTTAAAATGTGTGAATTTGAACAAAAAAGCCTGTAATATTTTTTTTTTTTATGGAGAACAGAAATTTCTTTTTGTTCACCTTCAACAACTTTGGGTACAAAACTACTTCCAGTTATATATACTTTATTTGTGTGATTCCAAGATAACAGTTTTTCCAAGGAAAACAAAAATACCACCATATTAAATATGCACATTAATAACAAGATTTATGACTTCAGGCCAAGACGGAGGCCTAGAAAGATACACTGCATCTCCCTCCACAACTAGAGACAACCAGAATTTCCAGAAAATCGAGCTGTATAGAAGTCCAACAAACAAAGATATAAAGAAGAAATAGTCTTCCAGAGAGGTAGGAGGAGCGGAGCCGGGATGGGGGGGTGGGGGGTGGGATGTAGTGCAGCAGCAGCGTTAGGCCAGTGGAAAGCACAATCACACATTTTAAAATGTCAGGAGGGACACCTGAGGAGCGTTCCCAGCACCAGAACAGACTGTGTAGCTCACTGTCCAAA
The DNA here is from genome assembly GCF_987537825.1 of Furipterus horrens. Taxonomy (NCBI): domain Eukaryota; kingdom Metazoa; phylum Chordata; class Mammalia; order Chiroptera; family Furipteridae; genus Furipterus; species Furipterus horrens. Next base: position 55,863,062 of record NW_028327173.1, on the reverse strand, counting down.
CGCCAGGGAAAATAAAGCCTCATTGCTTCTGACTGTGCAAACCAATGGCAGTTGGGGTGAAAGAAGAAACTGCCTGTCTCTCAGCAGAGTCCACTTGTTTAAAGGGCCCCCACACTCCTAGAACATCTGCAGACCTGTCCACTCTGGGAACGACAGCCAGGGCAACAGCTAGAGAGGCACCAGTCCCATACAGAAGTAGGAGAAGTCTCTGGTAAAGGGGCGAGTGCTGGGCAAGTGGCATTGTTCCTTCTCAGACCCCTCCCTCACATACAGCGCCACAACATGGTGAAATGGGTCACCCATACTGATGAATATCTAAGGCTCCGCCCCTTACAACATAACAGGTGCGACAGCTCTACCTAAGACATAGAGGCAAACAAACACAAGAACCTGTCAAGATGAGGAGACAGAGAAGTATGCACAAAATGCAGAACAAATCAAGGTTTAAGTGAGAGAACTAAGTGATGAGGAGATAACCAACCTAACAGAAGTAAAGTTCAAAACACTGGTGATCAAGATCCTCACAGGCTTGACAGATATGCTTAAGTACAGCAAACGCATAAGGGAAGAAGTGAAGGTTATGCTAAATGAAATGAAGGAAAATCCACACAAAACCAAAGGTGAAGGGAAGGAAACTGAGGTTCAAATGATTTGAAACATAAGAAAGAAAAAAACAGTCAATCAGTACAGAATGGGAAAACAAGAATTGAAAAAAATGAGGAGAGGCTTAGGAACCTCTGGGATAACTCTAAACATGCCAACATCCGAACCACAGGGGAGCCAGAAAAAGAGGAACAGCAAGAAATTGAAAGCTTACGTGAAAAAATAATGAAGAAAAACTCCCCACATTTGGTGAAGGAAATAGACATACAAGTCCAGGAAGCACAAAGAGTCCCAAACAAGCTAGACCCAAAGAGGACCACACCAAGACATATTATAATTAAAATGCCAAAGGTGAAAGATAAAGAATCTTAAAAGCAGCAAGAGAAAAGCAGAGAGTTACCTACAAAGGGGTGCCTATAAGACTATAAGCTGATTTCTCAAAAGATACTTTGCAGGCAAGATGGGACTGGCAAGAAGTATTCAAGGTGATGAAAAGCAAGGACCTACAACCAAGATCACTCTATCCAGCAAAGCTATCATTAGAATGGAAGGGCAGATAAAGTGCTTCCGAGACAAGGTAAAGCTAAAGTAGTTCATCATCACCAAGCCATTATTATATGAAATGTAAAAGGGACTTACTTAAGAAAAAGAAGATCAAAATTATGAACATTAAAATGATGATAAACTCACAACTATCAACAACTGAATCTAAAAAAAAAAAAATATCCAACAAAGCAAACCAGAATAGGAACAGAATCATAGGTATGGGATTATTTGGAGGGTTAACAGCTGGGAGGGGGAAGGGGGAGAAATGGGGAAATGGTGCAGGGATTAAGAAGCATAATTGTTTGGTACAAAATAGGGGGAAATTAAGAATAATATAGGAAAGGGTGAAATGCATATAAGTTTATATGCATGATCCATGGACATGAACTAAGGGGGGGTGGGATTTCTGGAGGGAAGCGTAGTACTGGGCAAAGGAGAGCAAAGGGAAAAAAAATTGGGACTACTATAACAGCATAATCAATAAAATATACTTAAAAAAATGACATTCATTAAAATTCCAAAGGTTAAAATGTCCATTTTAGAATATAGTTTACCAAATAAAATTAGCCTGTCTTCAGTATATTTTAAGCATCACTGGAAAAGCCAAACCCTTCAAGACGATTGAAGAAGCTGCCCGTAACTGGAGAGGTTTTCAGAAGGAGAGTATTGACAAAGGGATTCAAATACAGTTAATTGTGAAAGTAAACACAGAAAGGTAGTCTAGGAGCTCAAAAGAATGAAGGAATACATTACAAATTGAAGGCAGGTTAAGAAAGTGTTAAAGACATAGGAAAGTATTACTACTGAAGAATGTTTCATACTGTGCCTAGCTCAGTTTACTGAACACTGGATTCCTAAAACAATATAAAGCAATCTGATAAAAAACAAATTTTTCCAAATTTTGAGCCAACAGATGTGAATTCAGTATTGCAGCTACAGCTTCCTAGCAAATCCCTTAACCTCTATGAACCTCAGCTGTAAAAATGTGAGTAAAATACGTTTATTTTTTAATCTTTTATTAGATCTAACTGCTTCATGAAATTATGAGGTTTATATATGATAATATAGAAGAGCTTTGAAAACTATAAAAAGATTTTAAAATGTTGTGCTGAGTGATTTCTACTTTTAATGCTTACTTTATATAGATTTATTTTCTCATCAGAAAGTTAGTATAGCGATAAGTACTACAGTAGGAACTGAACTGTTTAACTTTTGTCTCCTATTATATTAGTAGACTTACTGCAAAACATTATAATGAACTAAACCAAAAAAGTTTTACCATGTAAAGAGCATTTTCTTTATTTAGGAATTAGGTTTTATTATTTTAAATATTTTAACTATTAATATGAATTATTACATATTTAAACCTAAGGTCATTATAAACATGTACACTAAAAGTATTTTCTCGAATTTGAAAAAATTCTTACTGCTAAAAAGTTTCTTACCAAAATTTGTCTGGTAATTTGAGCTGTGATTTCTTTGGCATCCAAGACAATTGATGGAGGGAGTGATGACACCTCTGCCGCTTTTAATCCTAAAATTATAAACAATATTATTATTGCTGGTATCATTGCTTCTTTTAGCCAGTATTAATGTTTTCTTTCCAGATTTAAACTTTCCATCTCAGACATTTCTAGACTATTTGACAATCCTCAAAATTAAATTTTCCAAAATTTAACTTACAAATTACTAGATTTAATTACGTGTCCAAGACATAGTAAGCAAATTAGATCAATTACCTCTAAAGATACCTCTGAGATACAAGAAAATATGTTAGGGAAAGGAAAAGAGGTAATTAGAAAATTGATTAATAGTAATAACATTGAAATTGCAACTGCAAATGCAGTTGGTTAACACAAGTTCAAGGGATATATGGGTTTTGCGAGGCAGGAAAATGTTTAGCCACAGAAATGATCCTATAGGTGAATCCTCTATCTAGCAGATCAATGAAGGAATTTCTCAGAAGATATACTGGAAGGTTATTACTCTTTGTGCAAACTCAAGGTACCAACTAGTAGTCTCATGTTCTCAGAGCTTAATTTTATTATGTTGTATAAATGCCATATACACTTACTACTATGTGCTAATAATTTATTGTATTTATTGCTTTAGAGGCAACAGAAGCACACCAACATTTACTTAGAAGATTGTAATTGCTAGGCACTACACTAGGTAGTTTATATTTGATAATTCATTTAATCTTCAGAAGCCAACATACATGGAAAATTATCCCCATTTAATAGATGAAATAGAAGCTTATAAAGATTAAACATCTGATACTAATTAAGCTATCCACTTGGCTTCCTATTTCAAATGGAAAAAAGAATGCTTTTTTCCCCTCTCCTAAGTGTCACATTTATAGTTAAAATAATTTTTGGAACTTTATATGAAAATTATCTGAATCCATGAGATTTCACACATGTCAAATAATAATATAGATAAAACATATGTAATCAAGTGTATAAGTATCATATGCTTTGGTGTAATATACTCCATTTTAAGAGTTTAGACTTAATTATCAAGTTCCCAGACTCTGAAGAACACAGAAGAAGAAGCCTATTACTAAAAGAGTATGTAAGGAATACATAATTTTCAATTCACTATATAATTTACAAATATAAACTAAATTACATTTTTCTAAGGATAGATAACAGTATTTTGGAGGGTTTATGTGTTGTAATTCTACAGTTACTGGTTAATACAAGTTTTAAAATAAGATTAAGATATATAAAATGAGTTTGATATAGAAAACACAGTCTGGCAGCATTTAAGCACTCAAAAGAATGGAAAGTACTTAGATTGACAGCCAAGTAAAGGGGAGAAGAAAGAAGTTTCTCTTATGAGAATATGTAGACTTTCAGTGTATAGATATAATTTCTGCATGTAATACCATAATTTTTTTCTTCTGTGAATCCCTTAGAAAGTTTGTAGGTATACAAGATTGCTTCTTTATTTCCTGAAGTGTTTTTTACATGTTGAACTTCAAAATGCATGTTTTCTACATTAGGATACAGGACATCTAGATGGCATAGTTCCAAGAAATGTGTAGCAAACAGTGTAAATGCCTAGAATATAAAATAATAAACATCAATACTTTTTGAATGCATGAGAAAATTCTATTTTAATTACTTAAACATAAAATTTAGTTCAGTTTTCCAAGTAGCTTAGCAGAAAAGTAGGAATGAAATTAATAACTTTAAAGCTAACATGGTAGATTTATTTTTAAAAGTTTTGAAAATTCACATTCAATAAAGGACAGAGCATAAATGGGTTTCCGTAGAACCTTACTGCAGCCCTGCAAGACACTGCCACCTAGTTGGCACTGTAACTGAGTCTTCAGAAGACCATTTCACTGTTCATCAAGGCAGCTGTTGGGGGGCATGATAAGACCAGTGAATTCCACGAGCACAGGCCCAATACTGCACTTCACTTGCTAGGAAGTGAGTAAGAACTCACTTGTCACATTCCAAGCAGAACTGATCAAAAGCAATTCTGTTTGGAATGTGACGAGAGTGAATAAAGTATTCTATTAAATACAGGTAGTTTTGGCAGCAGCAATTAATGCAAAGAAGGCAAGTCTGTATCCAGAATAAGTACCTAGCCCAATAAGAACAAATTGCTGCCCTTTTCATGATTGAAGTGATCCAATGCATCAATCAACCTGCCACCTGGTGGCTGGCTGATCACCTTGGGGAATGGTGCCATATTGAAGGGTAAGTGTTGGTATCTGTTGCTGGCAGATCAGGCACTCAATAGTTCCTGTAGCCAGACTGGCCATGGTGAGTGGAAATCTATGTTACTGAGCCCATGTCTAACCTCTACCCATGTCACCATGGCCATTGTATTCATGAGTCCATTGGGCAACAACAGCAGGAGTGGCTGGAGAAAGAGGCTGACTGGTATCCACAGAACAGATCATCCTATCCACTAGATTATTAAAATCCTCCTTTGCTGAGCCACCCTTTGGTTGAGTATTCTCCTGGACCACAAATATCTTCACATTTTTTCCCATTAAGACAAATTTATATATATACCTCTTCCCTAAATTTCCTTGTCACCAATTTTCTAAGCATGTTCCTTCCAAGTCTCAGCCATAGTGCATGAACTGGTATATTATCACACATCTAGCCATTTCATGTTCCAAACAAAATGAACAAGTTAGTTACTGTTTGAAGTTCTGCCCGCTTGAACACCTTCACTATTGTCCTTCAGGGATGTCCCAGAAAGGGATGCACTTCTGCAGCTGTCTGCTTTCCAGTGCTGCCTGAATATCACACCAAACATCTATAACACAAGAGTCTTCTCTTCCTCTGTCAATGGATCATAGGGAATTCTCCATGAGGTCACAAGTACAGGCTGACAAAGAGTAGTGTAGCAGGCATGGGACCATGAGCATTTAGGTCATTTCTTCATGTAATTTACTTGTACCTTCTTCACCTGCTCAGGCTTGATCTCCTATATACCACTTCCATTTGATAATGGAGTACTGCTGTGTACACCCAACTTTATGGCTGGTAGGTCAGGTAACACCCAGTTCATGATGGGCAGCTCAGGTTGTATGATAACTTGGTGGCCCATGGCTAATCGTTCAGTCTCTAATAAAGCACAGTAGCAAGCCAAGTGTTTTTCAAAAGGAGAGTAGTTATTAGCAAAGAATGGTAGGGCTTGCTCCCGAATCCTGATGCCCTGTGCTCCAGTTCACCTACAGGGCCCTGCCAAACAGCATCTCCACCTGCCACTGACACTTCAAGCACTACTGACTCTGCTTGGTCATGTAGCCTAAGTAGCAGAACTGCTTGCATGAACATGTTGCAGAGTCTTCTCTTGTTCTGGGCCTCACTCAAGAACAACAGTTTTCAAGTCACGTGGTTAATGGGCCAGAGTAACACAGCCAAATGGGGACTACTTTGCCTCTAAAATCCAAAAGCCAACTTCGTATTTTGCCTCTTTTTCAGTTGGAGAAGCTAAATGTAACAACTTGCCCTACACCAGTGGGCCCCTAGAAATTTCACTGAAGTAAAGGTCCCTCCCCGTACTTTTGTCGGATTTATTTCTCGCATCTGACACAGATGCCTTACCAATAAGTCTATAAATCTTCTTGCTTACTAGATCCACTCACTACAAAATTATCAATATAATGGACCAGTGTAATATCTTTTGTCAGGTTAAGTGATCAAGATCTTTGCAAACTAAATTATGATGTAGAATTGGAGTCGATACACCCCTGAAGTTGCAGATATATTGCTGACATTGCCAGCTGAAAGAAAACTGCTTCTGGTGGTCTTGATTCACAGGTAGAAAAAAGCATTGGCTAGATCAATTAGCTGCATACCAGGTACCAGGGGATGTGTTAATTTGCTCAAGCAATGAAACTTCATCTGATACAGCAGCTGCAATTACAGTTATCACCTGATTAAGGTTTCGATAATCCACTGTCATTCTCCAAGATCCATCTGTCTTCTGCACAGACCAAATACGTGAGTGGAATGGAGATCTGATGGAAATAACCATCTCTGTGGTATTCAAGTCCTTGATGGTGGCACTGATCTCTGCAAACCCTACAGGAATACAGCTTTGCTTCTGGTTTATTATTTTCCTGGGTAGAAGCAGTTATAGTAACTTCCATTTTGTCTTTCCTTCCATAAAAGTCCCCACTGCACAAGTCAGGGAACCAATGTGGGAATTTACCAGCTACTGAGTATATCTATCCCAATTATGCATTCTAGAACTGAAGAAACAACCACAGGATGGGCCGGGAACCCACTAGGCCCACTGTGAGACAGACCTCAGCTAAAACTCCATTTACCACCTGACTTCCATAAGCCTCTACTCTGACTGGTAGAAGCCAGTGATATTTGGGGTTTTCTGGAATTAGAATCAGTTTAAAGCTAGTGTCCAGTGGTCCTCAAAGTGTGTGGTTATTTTCTTTTCCTCAATACACTTACCCTGGTAAAAGGGCATAGATCCCTTTAGAAAAGGCTGGGAGAATGACTAAGAGAATAAAATTTTGGCAGTATACCAGAGTCCTTCCTCAGGGGGACCTGGCCTCCCTTCATTTCAGAGGTTCTAGGTCTATAAATTGGCTCAAGTCTAGAAATTGGTTAAGCGGCTGTGACTCCCTGTTTTTATGATTCAGGATAGACTTTTATGCTCTTGACTTAAACTTCTATGCTTATACAGATCAAGTAATAATTTAATAAGCTTCCTATCTATTTGACTTCTAGAGACACCATAATCAACTAGCCAATGCCACAGGTCTGACCAAGTCAAGACTATTCTGATTGCTGCTTCGACTCTGCTGTCTGTTTTGGTAACCACTCCCACCTTGCCTTTGATGACTGAGTGCCACCAGTTGGCCCCTGCCACCCTGAGATTTAAGTTTCCCAATTCAGTGACTGCACTTTCCAATGCAAGGTCTGGACTATAGAGAAAAGCAATCACAGAACTCTTCAAGGATATTGGGGCTCTCCTCACAAACTTATTTCTTACAGTCATGATGAAAGGTATGTCTTTTGGACCTATCCAGGGTAGGTGAGTAGGTCTTAAATGCTAAATCGAAAATAACATTCCAATCTCCCTAAGCCTTTGAATCTTTTTCTCTGTGGATGGAAGAAAGGGGGTTTCGATGGAAAGTAACTTCACAGGGCATCTGATCATAAATTCCTAACTGGGCGGGTTATAGTCATGCCTCAGGCCTATAAATACTTTAGTAAAAGGTTTTAAGCCAGCCCTGACTATAGTTCTTGTAGGTTAACACACCTTTAAAATATGAGACCATATTACCCTAGAAAGGGGTATTTACCCTGAGAAACTACACAATTTTGTTAACTATCCTGTAATCCAGCACCTACCTTGTTTTTTTCTGATCCTCACGTAATCTTCTTTATGTTACTCCCTTAATTTCAAATGCATAAAGGAAACTGAAAAACTGTCATTCCCTAGAGCATTTGAGATCATGCTCTCTGGTACATGTCAGTTTGGCTCAAATAAACTTTAATAAAAATTCTTTACAGGTTTAGACGTTTCTTACATTGAGATCTCTACATTAAAGCATGGCAGGTCCAACACTTCCAATTTACTCACCATGGACTACCTGTTGGTTCATGTTTCAACAAACCAATGAAACATCCCAACCTGCAACATTAAATGCAAAATCTCTTCCTAGCAAGTCCATATCAATAAATTCAGTCCAATCCAACTTTATGTTCCTGATATATGGGATAATTATATCCATATCCAGTTCCTTAATATCCAGTTCCACATGTTCCCCAAATTTCTATCTGTATAAATTAGTTACTAGTAGTTCTTTTGAAGTATAGTATACCTCTAAATAAACCATACTTTCTACCTCACTCTTAGGGACCTTCTAGGACCTGCATCTGGTTATGGTCCAGAAGCAAAGAAGGTTGCTAAGGATGGATCCCAAGGAAAATAGCATTGTCTTAAATGGCAATTGCCTTGGGGAGGCCATTAGATTCTTCAGGCCATGTAGGGTTAATCCACTCAGATAGGAGGCCTATTGACAAAGTACACTTATCAGATTTTGATCTATGTGTTCCCAGCTCCATCAGGGTCTTCCCCCTTTGTCTCCATTCCAACTTTCAGAATCCTATTTCTTCCTAATCAATGCTCTCACTTTAATAACAGAGTTGCTACCAAGTGACTAAGAGTTCAACCTGAACTGTAATTCAGCCAATCACAGGATGAGATCTGGGTGTGATTTTCAGGAATCTCATTCCTATGACTACAGGAGGTAGGACTCTCCTTCAGGGTACATATAGAAGACTTAAGGTCATTTATATAGAAATTTATGTAGGCATTTGAATTCCTAAGCTCCTTATTTTCTTTCTCTGTTTTGTCCAGTAGCATTAGGAGTAACCAGCCAATCTTATTATATTCGTTACTCTGACAAAAATATTTGAAAGTATCATATATACAGTGACTGAGCTCCTTGCTTTTCTTTACAAGTGGTTAAGACTATCCAGTTGTGATATTTTGCATATTTCTTTTTTAATATGCTTTATTGATTATGCTGCTACAGTTGTCCCAATTTTTTTCCCTTTGTTCCCTTCCACCCAGTGACGCCCCTCCCTCCAGTTGTCCCCCCCACTTAGTCCATGCCCATGGGTTGTGCATATAGTTCTTCTCAACATCTTCATATCTAATCCACTCCCACCTACTATGCTTCTCAATTCCTGTACCATCTCCCTTCCTTTCCCCTTTCCCCCTCCCTGCTGACCTCCCCCCAAAATGTTCCCCATACCTAGAATTCTTTTCCCACTCTTACTGCGTACTTAGTTTGCCTTTGTTTCGGTTCCCTAGCTTCTGTTGTTGGTTATTTTGATACAGTTTTCACTTTAAAGTTCATAGTTTTGATCCTCTTTCTCCTAACCAAGTCCCTTTAACATTTCATATAACAGTGGTTTGGATCTGATGAACTCCTTGAATTTTACTTTGTCCTGGGAGCACTTTCTCTGCCCTTCTATTCTGAATGACGGCTTCGCTGGATAGAGTAATCGTGGTTTTAAGTTTTTGCTTTTCATTACTTTGACTATTTCTTGTCAGTCCCTTCTTGCCTGCAGTTTCCTTTGAAGAAACCAGCTGATAGTCTTATTGGGACCCCTTTGTACGTAATTCTCTTCTCTCTTGCTGCTTTTAAGACTCTCTTTATCCTATATTTTTGACATTTTGATTATAATTTGTCTTGGTGTGGTTCTCCTGGGTCCAGATTTTTTTGGAACTCTCTGTGCTTCCTCAACCTGTAAGTCTATTCCCTTCCCCAAGTTAGGGAAGTTCTCCTTCATTATTTTTTCACATAATTTTTCCATTTTTAGTTCTTCTTCTTCACCTTCTGGCAACCCTATGATTTGGATGTTGGCCTGCTTATAGCTGTCCCATAGGTTTCTGAGCCTCTCCTCATTTTCTTCACTTTTCGTTTCCTCTTTCTGTACTGGTTGACTCTTTGTTCCTTCCTTCCCTATGTTCCAATTTGTTGATTTGATCCTTGGTTTTCTTTCCCTTACCACTTATTTCGTACGTGTCTTCATTCATTTCAGCAGGACTAGCCTCCATTCCTTCCCCGTCTTATTTAAGATCTGCTGTTAGGTCTGTAAGCATTCGTAAAACCAAAGCTCTGAACTATGCCTCAGTAAGATTTCCTATCTGTTGAGCCTTTAGATTAGATATCTGCTGTCTGATCAGCTGCGTGATTGGGATCTCTATCATGATCTGTGCCATCCTGACAGTTTTGTGTTTACCTTGGCTTCCTGGGTGGGGCTGTCACACCTCCTACACTCTAGGGGGCAGAGCCCCTCGCACTCATCACTACTGGGCGACCTTCTCACCACGCTGTGGCGTTTTGTGGGGGGAAGGGGTCCAGGATGGATTCCTGCCATTCACTCTCTGCTGAGAGACTGGGAGCCTCCTCCTCTGTCCCCACGCCCTTTGGCTCTCACAGTCCAAGGCAATGGGGGTCTGCCTTCCCCGGTGTTGGAATCGTGAGCTGACAGGTTTGGTCTGCAGCTGGGGTGCTCCCCAGGTGCTTCTCGCCTCCCCTCAAATATGGGTGTCTGTGCTTACCTCTGTCCCACTACTGTCACAGCAGCTGCAGCCACCAGCACAGCTTGACCTCTCTGTCCCGGCTTCACCCCTCCTATCCATCCAGATGAGCACCACTCTTTATAACTTCATACATTGGACTTCCATGTAACTTTATTTTCTGGAACTTCTGGTTATTTCTGGTTTTGCTGTAGTTGTATTCCTTCTTAGTTGTGGAGATGGAGCGAGTCAGTCTAGGCCTCCATCTTGGCTGGAAATCAATATTTTGCATATTTCTATTGCCAGGTCACATTGTGGAATACTAGCGCTTTCTTTACTGCTGGAAATAGTCATTAGTATCTTATCTAATCATAGGAGAGTCGAGTTTAGAAACCCCAGAACCAATTCAGAAAGCTCATTCGTAAAATTCTCTTCCTTTAGAACCATTCTCAAGTCCAAAATCTGTGTTATTATAGTTTCCCATAAGAAACTGAATTACCAGGGTGTGTGTGTGTGTGTGTGTGTGTGTGAGAGAGAGAGAGAGAGAGAGAGAGGGAGGGAGAGAAAGGGAGAGAGAGAGGAAGAGAGAGAGAGATTTATTTTAAGAAATTGGCTCATGTGATTATGAAAACTGACAAGTCTCTAGGTCTGCAATCAGCAAGCAGGAGAGCTAATGGTGTAGTTCCAGTTCAATGTTGGCAGGCTCAAGACCCACAAAGAGCTAATATTTCAGTTTGAGTCCAAAGGCAGGAAAGCACCAATATCCCAGAATGAAGGCAGTCAAGCAAGTGGAGTTAACCTCTTACTCACAGGCCTTTTTGTTCCACTCAGGACTTCAACTGGGCCCAGACAGTTGAATGGGCCAACCCACATTAGAGAGGGCAATCTGCTTTACTCATTCTACCAACCCAAATACTAACTTTATCCATAAACACCCTCACAGTTAGACCCCAAATATTTTTTGACCAATCGTCTCTAGGATACTCTGTAGCCCAGTCAAGTTAACGTAAAATTAACCATCACAGATATGAATTAGCTTTTAATCCTAACAAGTAACACACACATCTTTCTTATATGAGAAATTCTGATCAAATGACATAGGTTCATAATTACAAAGACTAATGTTATCCAATAATGTTACTTTTGACTCTTCACATAACTTTAAGTATAATATGTTTCTCATTCCATATTAATATATCATTATAGACTCTTATTTAAGGTATAGTAAGTCATCGTGGACTGTCAGGAGTATTTTAAGGTACCTTAAATGTGGAGAAATATTTTTATTTAAGTTTTTTCATATCTCTATATATTTTGAGTGATGATCTAAAAGGTAATTTTACAAATAAGCTTAATAATAAAGCAAAAACCATAGTTTGTTTTATATAATTGATTAGTTAAAAAACATTTTCTTTAAAGGAATGAACTCTCAGGTAAAATATTAATATCTTCCATAAAGTGACCTCAGATGCTTAGTTTTATTTCATGCTATGACATCACAGTCAATGTTATTACACATGGAGACAATTATTGAAATGCTTTCATGTTTTGCTATTTAATTTGATAAAAATTAAGGCCAAGTTGACTAAGTTTAATGTTATTTGTACTTCTTGATTTCCTTCTTTCCTTGTCCACATCATGGCTGTCATATCAACCATTCCTATTTCCATTAGAAATAAAATAACAAAAATATAGATCCTATGGTAATTTTTATTACCTAAAATTGTTTAAAGAGTTATTTATAGGTGTCTTTAAAAGCCAATAATTTTAAACATATAAAAAATAAATCAAAAAGGACTCAAAATTAATATACTTAAAATAGGAAAGAATACCTTTAAGCTCAGCAGATATTCACAAACAGCATAACTAATTCCAATACCTTCTTCTGTATTAGTACCTCTGCCAAGCTCATCAATTAATATAAGTGATTTGTCATTAGCATTATGTACAATATATGCTATCTGAAAAATATAATTTTAACATTATTCATTATAACCAAACAGCTGTCACTATCATAGGAAAAAATTAAGAAAAATCCAGTCTCTTTATTAATTCATTTGAAATATATTTTTACAAAAAAATCTAGCTAAGCAGAAATTAAAACATTGCTTTCTAAAAATCTCATGACTGATAATTCCAACAGAATAGCTGATGTGTATAGAGACATAAGCATATGTGTATGACACAAAAGAATAAATAACCCAGTATCTAAAAATATTGATGTTTTAGATACAGCAAAATAAAAGAGCAATGAATTAAATGTTTAAATAAAGCATAAAAATGTTTATTTTCTTCTCCACAAATTACTAATCAATTGTCATAAAATACTCAAAACTATCTCTCAAACTAATTGTAATTTTTCTATATCATGTAAGCATGGAAAGAAAAAAATTTAAAAAAAAAGCATCTTATCATTGTCCATTGATTCCTGATTAAACAAATTAATTTAAATCCATGCCCAACAAAGACTAAGACCAAACAGACATGTTCCTTCTCCACTGAAAATTATTAACTCCCTTCTCAAAAAACAGAATTCCATCTTTATTATGTAATGATACAATAGTAACCTTCATGACCATTTTACCTTGCCATGGGACTAAGCTTCATGAGCGTTGGGAGTATTTAAAAATAAATATAACTTAAGCACCTAATATATTGCTGTATTCTCCCATAGATATTCAATATATCCTATTAATAAATAATTATATAAGTGGGGAAATGATAACTTTAATCTTCCTCTATCTACAGAAAATTAGCCAACTATGTAGTGATCCAATAATTCCTACTTGCTAAAGATAGGCCAAGTTATACTAAATTCCTTAGCCCTTCAAGCCTACTTGTTATCTGCTCACATCAGAAATAGGTGATGATACATACTTTGTTATACGAAGTGAAAATTCTATAAGAGCACAGAATATGGAATGATTTTTAAAAGCCTTCTAACATAGTGATCTTTTATTTTAAAACTAAGCTTAACAGGAACAATAGATACACTATGCAAAATGTTCCTGAACAGAGCCTTGTTTTCTGAGAAGACTTTCATGCCTTCCATACAAAAACATGAAAGCACGTTTTTATCATTCAACAACACTGCTTTTTCTTTAAAGCTGTATTTTTCAGTAAAACAGTCATTTCCATTTCCACGTAAGATAGAAATTGGGACGCTGTCTTTGACTGCCCTCTGGCTCTTGTAGAGTAGTATAAGCACATCTGCATGTTTTAGGTTAAGAATAATTTCTTACATGATGATTGACCATTAGTGGCAGAATTTAATGTTTTTAACATAAGAAAAGTTTAGTTTGCATACCTCTTTCATTTCTTTCATAAATGTTGATGAATTTGTTTCTATATCATCATCAGTACTGATTCTTGTAAAAATCTGTTCAGCAATTCTAAAGGAAGAATATTCTGCTGGAACATATGATCCTATAAAATATAAGATCAAAGTACACTGAAATATTTTTGTAAAATGTAAGTACTAACATTTTGCACTTTCCACTACCTCAGATTATTTACTAGCCTCTTTAAAGATTATGTGGGGGAAAGATTACTGAATATGGAGTTAGAAAACATGGCCCCAGCTATGTCATTTATTATATAACCTCAGACAACACTTAAATTCTTCTTGTCTTTTTTATATATAAAATAGAATAATTGCCCTATCTATTGTACAGAGTTATTTGAAAGTTCAAATAAAACAGTATATACTCAAGTACATTAGAAAGGTTTGTTATGTGATAAAAATTTTTAATAATAGTTAGATGATGAACATGCAAAGTATAGAAATTTAAGAGAAATGTTTATAAAGCATTTCTCTAAAAATTATTATAGAAAAATATATTAGAAAATATCTGTTAATACAAATGCACAAACATATACACAATCAGAATGAACACAAAATATTTAATTTTTTTTAAGTTGAATTTTCAGTCATGAGACTGTTTGTCCTGAGAAGTTATCAGGCTAACTAATACAAAATATTATTTGAAAACAATTCTATCTGCTTAATACAATTACCTCTATTTTATGGAGTGACATATAAAAGTCATTCTGAAATCATAAGAAGATAAAAGTATACAAATAGTTAACTGGGAAAAGTATCAAGTATACAGAACTCTATATAGACAAAATGGTGAAATAATGAGAGTAAATAAACAAAGCCAAATTATTCCAGAATTTAAAACAAAGGTAAGGATGAAGACTAGGATTTACCTCTGAGAAATAAAAACTAGTAGGAAAAGAAAGCAAAAGTAAGGTACTACTAATAAAAATAAGAATAACAACAACAATAGTAATTATAATGATTGCACCCAGAAAGGAGATTTCTTAAATATAATTTATAAGATTATCAAAAGGATTAAATGGAAAAATAAATGTGGAAGTACCAAGTACAGAATATGGCATATATGATGTATGTATATATTTTCTCCTCTCACCTCCACCAAAAAGTCTCTTGATTTTTTAAAAGATTTTGTTTATTTACTTTTAGAGAGAGGGGAAAGGAGGGAGAAAGAGAGGGAGAGAAACATCAATGTGTGAGAGATACTCAAATGCCCCCAACTGGGAGCTTGGCCCAAAATCCAAGGATGTGCCCTGACTGGGAATCGAACCAGAGACCTTTTGGTTCACAGGCCAGCGCTCAATCCACTGAGCCACACCAGCCAGGGCAATGCTTTCAATTTTTTAAAATCTAAATTATTACAAAAGCCTTGTGGCTGGTATTTTGCTTCTGGTCTGACTCTCACCTAGCCATACATCAACCAGAGAGATCTATCTGAAAGTCAAATCCAATCATACCATTCTCTTGCTTAAATTTCAATAGCTCCCTACAGATTTCTGGATAAAGTTCAATCTGGTTAAGTTCCTAAGGCCCTTCATGATCTGACTCCTGTCCATCTCTGCAGTTTTATATCCTGCCATTTCTCATAGCTGCTCTTTTCTCTGCAAACCAAAGGAACTACAAAGCCTCTGGACTCCTTGTAGTTCCTTGGAAATACCATACTATTTCTTTGCTTCTAACCTTAAGAATATGCTCTTACTTCTGCCCCAAAAGCCTCCTTCTTATACTCTTTCCATAAGTCCATATGCTTTTATATACATTATCTCACATAATCTTTACTATTCTCAGAAGTACTATTGTAACTTTTATTTACAGATAGGAAAACTAAGGAGGTTAAATAATTTGCCAAAGATCACATAGTTAGTAACTTGACAAACCTTAGTTCTAAAGCCTATGTTCTAAAAGTCCATGCATCACAGAATAATCTATCCTGTTCTAATAATAGTCTTTCAAATATCTGAGAAAAGTATTTTACTTCTCTTGTCACTAAATTATTCTGTGATGCATGGAAGATAAGAATTAGGACTAATGAGTAGAAGTTATAGAAAGGCAAGTTTCAATTCAATATAATGAACACTTAGTGCTGTTCAATAATTGGATGGCCTATTTTTTAAAGGCCAGAGTTCCCCATAACCAAACAAAAGTAGGATTATGTCACATATGAATCTGTATTCTTATAAAAAGAAAGCAGTTGGCTAAGATATTCTTTTAATTCCAATAAAACTATTAACTCTGTAAAATATTTACCATTCATTCATTCATTCATCTCCAATTTTCTTTCTCAGTAGTAAGGGTAAGTCTGCACTGAATCACCAATATTGTGATTGCTGTATTTTCCTTATAATCATTATATTAGGCCAGAGTTTCTCAACAACAGCATGTGACTAACATCTTGGGCCAGATAAATCTTTCTTGTGTTTGTGGAGTGGGGAGAGGAAGAGAAGCTGTCCTGTGCATTGTAGGATGTTTAGCAGCATCCCTGGACTCTACAGTCCCCTCAGCTGTGACACCAAAAATGTCTCCAGATATTGCCAAATAACAAGGGGAAGGGGGAACCAAATCACCCCTGTTGAGAACCACAGCATTAGGACATATCATTTCTGATTCATATAATCTCGTGGAAACCCTGTTTTCAGAGATAAGAAGTTGCACTTGTATTCCGAGAAATATGTAACAATGTTGGGCCAGTGAGAGTCATTTATATGCATATGTGTGCAGGTATGTGTAATATATCAACTTCTGTGGACAAATGGTTGGTACCCCTTAAGTTAAATAAGGGGAATGCTTATCTGATCGATGTTATAAATTTGGAAAAACCTTATGTAAGTTATTAAAAACAGCAATTTATCCTAGTTATTTAATGTTTTCTCACAACCAAGTTTGCTTTTCATAATTAAATTATTCAATTTAGTGATAATTGATACCACATTAGTAGTTACAGTAAAGAAATCTCTACTTATGTTTCATTTCACAAAAATTTTAGTATATTTCAATCCAAAGCTGGATGGAGCTTAATAAATAACAAATCTGAAAAGTTATGGTCTACATACTAGACACTACTACATATACTTTTAGGTAAGAATATCTACTCTGAACTGTTCTTGGATTAATTAGGTACCTGGATCTAAAGTATCAGGCATAAAATACTTTAAATCGAAAGCAGAATTGCTAACCATAAAGCAAAGCATAACTTACCAATCTGGGCCATAATCTGACAAAGTGCAATCTGTTTTAAATATGTGGATTTCCCACTCATATTTGGTCCAGTTATTATCAAAAAATTACTTCCTTCTGTGATATAGGTATTGTTAGCAACAGGTTTTTCCACAGCTATTCTTTCCAGAATGGGATGCCATCCCTTTTTGATTGCTAATGTATCAGTAAACTCTGGCCGAACTAAAGAAAAAAATAGAATGATTTTTAAAAATTAGTATATATTTATATTGAAAGATTTTGTGGTGTGTACATACTGTGACACCTTATTGATTTTACTAGGGTCTATTTTGAACAACACTAAGGTATTATTTTAACTCAAACAATTTATAAATATATAAATCCCTCCAAATTATACCTGACGCACTCTAATCACCATCACTTTTATTCATTTCCAGAGAACTCTAGGATTTAGTTTTCTGTTGCCCTAGGCTCCAAAAAAGTTCGTAACATTTTTAGATTTGTATAGATTAAGAAGAATCACCTAGCCATTGATACCAGTTTTAAAATAACAATAAATTACTGGGACTACAAAATTGCACGTTATTTAATTCCTACCTTAAGCATTTTTTCAAATCTGTCATACTTAGCTTTTCAAATGAGGTATAAATATAGAGTAAAACCAAATATAAAAATAATTTGATGTCCAAACCCTTATAGAAATTTTATATATAAAAAAAAAATCTCAGAGGATAGAGAAAACATACACAAAAGCTATTGTTAATTTATAGAAACAAATAACGATCAGGTCTCTATGGGAGAAGGAAGAAGGTGGGAGGAATGTAAAATGTTACATTCTTCCGGATGAAACACATAATACACTTGAAAGTATTCATTATAAAAGTGAGGATGATTAGAAAAAATATTTTTAATTATTTCCATTATTTAGAGGTTTGGAGTTTCCAGATGGTCCCTCTCAAATTAAAATGAAGTAACATCAAATATCTTAATAGTTAAGAAAACTACTATTAAGATTAGCTGATCCCTATCATAAGTAAGTCTTTGACCTAAAGGAAATACAAAAGATTAAAAACTTTGGGCCTAAAAATACCAATTGAAAAAGTTAACGTTCCCATAAAAAATATGAAAAAACAATTTTATAAGATATTTATTTTCCATTATAAAAGTAAATTAACATAATATTTTGGAAATGTTACTGATGATTATAGGTAGAAATTTTAATGTGGTTAAGTTCATAATTATTCAACCTTAATTATCACATACTAATTCTGCAAATTTGTGTACTGGAGTATGGTTATTACTAACAAATTGAATAAGAAATTTCAAGGGGATAACTTGAAGTATTCATTTAACATTGGAACGGTACTTATTTATATTGAAGGCCTGTACAAAATATGATATAACTCCTGGTCCTGGGATGCTCACATCTAAGGAGCTAGTTTAGAAAATGCTCACTTTGGTGATTCATTTCTCTCATGTCTGTTAGTCACACTGCTTCTGAGTCTTCAGATTGAAACTTTATAAATTTGGATCATTATCATTTTCACGAAAGAGACAGCTCTGTAGTCTCTTATTTTGGGAACTTTTAAAATTTCTTAGTTTTTTCTTCTGATCTGTCAATTTCTCAGTTCATAATTTTCTGACTTTTACAATAAGTTTTAAGGGCAATTTCACTTTTTGTATTTTGAGGGAGTCTAAGATCAGAGACAAGAGACTACATTTCAGGTAAAAAATATAAAACATTTTAATTATTATATAAAATTGCTTGAATGGAATACAGATTTCAGTATGCAATATATTTATTCCAAAGAAAGTAACTTACCATAGTCAGAAAGAGTGCAGGCATGAGCAAATGACAGTAGCATATCCAGCATTGACACAGTGTCTGACAGTTTATATAAACAATGAATATATTCATAAATCTCACTAAGCAGTTTGCACAGTATCCTGAAAGTACATGTTTGGTAAGATAAGTAATACTTTCTAAAGGAGTGGTATACATTGCAATTGTAAAACAATATTAAATTCATTGCCTGCGGTAAAATAACATTCACATTTAAGGTGTACACTACAGATATTCTATTGTTCTACTGTCTCACTGTAGACATGAGGAAATTGAAGTTCATATTCGATATCACAGCTACTTAGTAGCAGAGAAATCTCCTGGTGTGTTAGCACCATGTTTTTGAACGGGGAGGGATATGATTGTGGGAGAAGGGGTGGGCTGGGTGGGGGCAGCAATGGGGCAAAAATGGGACAGCTGTAATCGAAAAATCAAAAAATAAAATTAAAAAAAAAGAAACGACTGCTTTTAATAAAATCTTAATAAACTAAACTTAATGAAAATATTTTATATAAGTCCTTATTATAATTCAATAGATCCTATCTACTAATAATTTTGTGATTTTACATGTTAAATTCACCACAAACCCCATCATGTATTTTCTCTCATATATTCTCTCTCTATACACACACACAGACACACACACCTTAACAATATAGTATAATCCTTTAAGCTTTTATGTGGCAGAGTTATAATTATGACATAATATAAGTTTTTTCCTTACAAGGAAAAATATGTTCCCAAAATGTATTGTGTCTTATAATTTCTGTGGTCTATTCCCTGAAATTGTTCTGAAAGCCCAACATTTCTCTTTATCATCTCAGCTCACCAATTCTAAATGTCCTATTTCTTATTTCTAGCTGTACTGCTACTGTTTCATGACAGCAAGAGACTGGCAGTACCGTGATGTTGCTGTATAAGTAGTAAGGCATGAGACATTGAAGGGCTTACATAGCATAGAAAAAGTGAACTGAATGAAACTCAAAATAAGCCCATGATGTGCCAAGTTAGTATCAGTACTGATGGAGTTATTTGGCAATTAAATTTACACTAAAGCTTCTGTGAGGCTCACTATTCCCAATCACAATGACAAAATTTTAACTGTTTATCCAAAAATATTCTTTCTTTGCTAACATTTATTCTGCAGTCAGACAAAAGTTAATAAAATTTATTACAATGCTTCAGATTAAACCAATTTAATACTCAAAAATTTCAAATGCTCTTACATATAAGTCATGTGATAGATTTCTCTCAAAGACTCTTGGCATCTTTCATTCATTTTAATTAAATCTGCTGATGTAAAGCTATAAGAATTTTTCACTTTACAAATCTGTTAGGAAATTGAAGAACAAAAGTCAAGATACATGTATACTCCTATGAAATAAAACATACAGATATTAAACAATAAAAATGTAGATATTTAAGTTAATCATTTTAATTTTTTCAGATATAGTTTCACAGAGAATGTCCCAAACAATGTTTGTGAATCAGAAAAAGATCACTTCTAAAGTTAAAGGAGAATTCTTTTAACATAGTCCATCAGGCATTACTATTTATATAGGTAGAAATGTTAAAAAGCTACATCTTATTATCAAGTAATAACATATCAGTAGTCCTCACTCCATCTCCAACCCATTTTAGGCCTTTTCCCATAACTGAACATCACTCAATCTCCATCCCATCCCATTCTTCACTTTCCCCATCCACATTACTTGGTAATATAAGATATATTTTAAAACTCTGAAATTTAAATGGTTTGTTTTTATCAAAAGGGACTCTGTTGGAGCAGAGAAAGCAAAAATTAGATTGAGCTAGATTTTCCCAAACTGCTATATTATGGAGGAGTTAATATGTATATAGGAAAAAATATTTCCATGGTCCAAAAGTCTGGCAATATTGGATAAAAGTAAGTTAGGGAGATTTCTCTACTTCATGACTTTTAAACATTTAATACACAAATGTGTATTTGAGAACTACCTAAAATGAAACAGTACAGTACTTTCCAAATTTATTTGATCAAAAATATTTTTTTGACTTCATTTTTTTTTTCCCTATACCAAACTTCTGGAACTGTGGGACTTACTGTTTGTTATGTCTCTTAAAGAAAAAAAAAAAAAAAACAGCTTCTAAATCACTCTTAGTTGAGCATAGTTGTTAGGTAGGTAGGTAGGAGAAGCAATACACAGAACATTCAGAAATTTAGCACATAAAGGTCAAAGAATGCCTGAAAATATGAGTATGCAAATGTAATCCTATAAAATCAGAAACAATAATTTCCTAACCAAACTGTACAGTGTACCTTAATAAATTCTGAAGGAAGTTGATCATTGGGTAAGGCAGTACAATCTATAGTCATCTGGATGAAAAATCCTCTAGTGGAGCTAAAACTTGTCCTTAAAGGAAGACCATATTTTTCTGAAAGTTGCGATATCATTCCTAGTGACCAGAAAAAACAAAAACAAAGAATTTTAATAAGAAAATTATTGTTTCTGTTTAAAAATGTCACATGCTTTTTTTCATGTTATTTTATACATAAATAGAAAGCTCTTGTTATACTTTCACACTCTAAAGATTTTTAATGTCTAAAATACCTCATTCATTATTTCTTTGAGAAAAAAATTGTAGAGCAAAGGTATTCATTTGATTTGATATTTTAAAAGTAAAAAAAAATATAAAAATTAAAATTAAAAATAAAACTTAATTGTAAAAATTAAAATAAAAAAATAAAACCAGATCAAGATGGAGGTATAGGTAAACATGGCTCACTTCCTTGCACAACCACATCAAAATTACAACTAAAATGTAGAACAACCATCATTCAAAACCATGAGAAATCGAGTTAAATGGAAGTCTGACACCTATAGAATTAAAGAAATCACATCCATCCAGACTGGTGCAAGGGGTGGAGACATAGAACAGGCTGGTCCCACATTCTCATATGGTTGACAAAAATCCAGGAGGGATATCTCAGGAGAGAGGAGTCCCAGCCCAACACCAGGTTCTCCAGCCCTGGGTTCCAGTGCCAGGAAGATAAGTGCTGGTTGCAAAAACCAGCAGGGATTAAGTCAGTGGAAGAAACTTCTGGAGTCCCAAGCAGTTCCTGTTAAAGAACCTACACATGGACATATTCAGAATCACTCCCTCAGAGGTCCAGCACCAGGGTGGCAGCTTGAAAGGCACCAGTGGTTTACAGGGAGGAACAGAAGTGTCTGGAATCAGGGCACAAGCTGGGGGACAGTTTCTCCCAGAGAGAAATGCGAGCAGAAGCCATTGTTCCTTTTCTGAACCCTTCCCCCACAGAGCCATAGAGACAGCAGGCAGGTATCATATCGAGACTCCATCAACCTGGCTAACAGTTTTCCCTGCCCTGGAGATCTCCTGAGACTCTGTCCCACCCAGCTTACTAGTCCACCGAAACTGTTAACTGTGACTTTTCCATACGAATGGCTGGTCTTGGTTCATGCTTCACAACTTCCTAAATCCTATTAAATGAGCAATACCTGTCCTCAGTAAGCCCTCGGCCCCCATACCTCCTGCTCAATCACCTCAGGCCCAGCTCTAGCAGCAGCCGGCCTAGATTCACAGCTTTGCTTTGCCTGGAAACTTCCAGGGTCAGAACAAGTAGCACCCATCTGCAGATTGCTTTACAGCTCATGCAGAGTGGCCCTGGGCAGAACACAGATGTGGGACAACCTTGGCCTGCTGCATCTGGGAAACCCCAGAGCCTGTGCACCAGTGGACAGCTATAGACCATGTCAGAGCACCACCACTCTGCCCCTGCACCATTTATCCTCCATGGAGGATGGTGGCTGGTGGTCAGTAGTCATAGCCAATCCTTGCAGCTGACTGACTGGGTAATCCCCTCCAATTGACCCATCAATAGCAACCAAAGCTCAACTACAGAAGGGGGTGTAGTTAGTCCACACGAAGAGCACACTTTCGAGTACCCAGCTTGGTTGAGAGGGGAGGCTGTGCCGCTGGACCCTACAGGACACCTACTACATTAGGTCACACTACCAAGACAGGGAGCCTTAGCAGCTCTATCTAATACATAGAAACAAACAAAATAGGAGACAAAGAAACATGGCCCAAATTAAAGAACAGATCAAAACTCCAGAAAAAGAGCTAAGCAAAAGGGAGATAAGCAATCTTAAATGCAGAGTTCAAAACATTGGTTATAAGGATGCTAAAGGAACTTACTGAGGGCACAAAACACATCCAGTCAGAAATGAAGCATAGGGAAGAACTAACTCCTATCCTCCTCAAACTGTTCCAAAAAATCCAAGAAGAGGGGAAAATCCCAAACTCTTTCTATGAAGCCAGTATTATCCTAATCCCCAAACCAGGTCAAGACACAACAAAGAAAGAAAACTACAGGCCAATATCACTGATGAACATCGATGCTAAAATCCTCAATAAAATATTGGCGAACAGGATCCAGCAATACATCAAAAAGATCATACATCATGATCAAGTGGGCTTCATTCCAGGGATGCAAGGATGGTTTAATATTCACGAATCAATAAATATAATACATCACCTAAACAGAATGAAAGACAAAAATCACATATCATATCAATAGATGCAGAAAAAGCATTTGATAAAGTACAACACCCATTTATGATGAAAACACTCAACAAAATGGGAATAAAGGGAGCATATCTTAACATAATTAAGGCTATATATGAGAAGCCTGAGGCCAACATCAAACTCAATGGACAAAAACTGAAAGCATTCCCCCTGAACTCAGGAACTAGACAAGGTTGTCCACTCTCTCCACTCCTTTTCAACATAGTGTTGGAAGTCCTAGCCACAGCAATCAGACAAGAAAAAGAAATAAAAGGCATCCAAATTGGGAAAGAGGAAGTAAAACTTTCATTATATGCAGATGACATGATAGTATACCTAGAAAATCCTATAAACTCCACTGAAAGACTACTCGATATAATAAGTGAATTTGGCAAAATCGCAGGGTACAAAATAAATATACAGAAATCTAAGGCATTTCTGTACACCAACAATAAAATAGCAGAGACAGAGACAAAAAAGAAAATACCATTTACTATAGCAACAAGAAAAATAAAGTACCTAGGAGTAAACTTAACCAAAGAGATAAAAGACCTGTACTCTGAAAATTACATAACATTGAAGAAAGAAATTAAGGAAGAAACAAATAAATGGAAGCAAATACCATGTTCTTGGATGGGAAGAATCAACATCATCAAAATGGCCATACTACCCAAAGCAATTTACAGATTCAACGCAATCCCTATTAAAATACCAATGACATATTTCACAGACCTAGAACAAATACTCCATAAATTCATATGGAACCAAAAAAGACCCCGAATAGCAACAGCAATCTTGAGACAGAAGAACACAGCAGGAGGAATCACAACACCAGATATCAAACAATACTACAAAGCCACTGTAATCAAAACAGTATGGTACTGGCATAAGAACAGACATATAGATCAGTGGAACAGAATAGAGTCCAGAAATAAACCCAGGCCTCTATGGTCAACTAATCTTTGATACAGGAGGAAGGAACATAAAATGGAGTGAGAAGAGTCTCTTTAACAAATGGTGCTGGGAGAACTGGATAGGGACCTGCAAAAAAATGAAACTAGACCACCAACTTACACCACACACAAGAATAAACTCAAGTTGGATCAAAGACTTAAATGTAAGCCGTGACACCATAAAAGTCCTAGAGGAAAACATAGGCAAGAAAATATCAGATATCTCACGTAACAATCTCTTCACGGATACATCTCCTAAAGCAAGAGAAATAAAGGAAAAAATAAACAAATGGGATTACATCAAACTGAAGAGTTTCTGCTCAGCAAAAGAAAACATCAGCAAGATGAAAAGGAAACCAACCATATGGGAAAACATATTTGCCAATGACATCACAGACAGGGGACTGATTTCCAAAATATATAAAGAGTTGATACGACTCAACATCAAGAAAACAAAAAACCCAATTAAAAAATGGGCGAGGGACCTGAACAAACACTTCTCCGAAGAGGACATACAGAAGGTCCATAGACACATGAAAAAATGCTCAACATCATTAGCCATCAGGGAGATGCAAATAAAAACCACAATGAGATACCACCTTACACCTGTCAGAATGGCCATCATCAACAAATCAACAAGCAACAAGTGCTGGCGAGGATGTGGAGAAACGGGAACCCTACTGCACTGTTGGTGGGAATGCAGACTGGTGCAGCCACTATGGAGAACAGTATGGAATTACCTCAAAAGATTAAAAATGGAACTGCCTTTTGAACCAGCGACTCTACTACTAGGATTATACCCGAAGAATCTTAAAACACCAATTCAAAAGAACTTATGCACTCCTATGTTCATTGCAGCACTGTTTACAATAGCTAAGTGCTGGAAACAACCTAAGTGCCCATCTGTAGATGAGTGGATCAAAAAACTGTGGTACATTTACACAATGGAATACTATGTAGCAGAAAGAAAGAAGGAACTCCTGCCATTTGCAACAACATGGATGGAACTAGAGAGAATTATGCTTAGTGAAATAAGCCAGGCAAAGAAAGAAAAATACCATATGATATCACCTAATACAGGAAACTAAAGAACAACACAAACAAAGGAACTAAATAGAACAAAGAGCAGAATAGCAGTCAATAGGGGGGAGGGGAGAGGGAGAGAAGGGGGATAAGTAAGGGAAGGGTTTAATTAAAGAGCCTGTATAAAAGACTCATGGACATGGACAACGGGGAGGGATATGATTGCAGGAGAGGGGGTGGGTTGGGTGGGGGAGAGAAATTAGGGGAAAAGGGGACAACTGTAATTGAAAAACCAAAAAAAAAAAAAAAAAAAAGAAATGAAGCATACACTCATTGCAATGAAGAACAATTTACAAGAAAACAACAGTAGAGTGAATAAAGCCAAGAATCAAATCAATGATTTGCAACATAAGGAAGCAAAAAACAACCAGTTAGACAAGAAGAAAAACGTATCCAAAACAGCAAAGACAGTATAAGTAGCCCTTGGGACAATTTCAAGAGGTCCAGCATTCATATCATAGGGGTTTCAGATGGAGAAGAGAAAGAGCAACTAATGTCATATCTATTTGAAAAAATAATGAAAGAAAACTTCCCTAATTTGGTTAAAGAAATAAGACATGCCAAGTCCAGGAAGCACAGAGAGACCCAAACAAGATGCATACAAAGAAGCCCACTCCAAGATACATCATAGTTAAAATACCAAAGGTTAAAGATAAAGAGAAGATCTTAAAAGCAGCAAGAGAAAAGCAGTTAGTTACCTACGCGGGAGTTCCCATAAGACTGTCAGCTGTTTTCTCAAAAGACACTTTGCAGGCTCAAAGGGACTGGTAAGAAATATTCAAAGTCATGAAAAGCAAGGACCTACAGCCAAGATTTCTCTACCCAGCAAAGATATCATTTAAAATTGAAGGGCAGATACAGAGCTTCCCAGACAAGAGAAAGCTAAAGGAAATCATCACCACCAAACCATTATTATATGAAATATTAAAGGCACTTATTTAAGAAAAAGAAGATCAAAACCATGAACAATAAAATGACAATAAATACATACCTATTAACTACTGAATCTAAAAAACAAACTAAGCAAACAAGAAGAACAGAGACAATCATGGATATGGAGAACGTTTTGATGGTTGCCAGATAAGAGGGCTGTGTTGGGGAATGGGTGAAGAGATAAAGGGATTAATAGGTAGTTACAAAATAAGTATGGGGATGTAAAGCACAGTATAGGAAATGGAGTAGCCAAAGAAGTTATAAGCATGACCCATGGACATGAACAATGGTGTGAGGATTGCCTAAGGGAGTGGGTAGTGCTGGGTGAAGGGGGACAAGGGGACAAAAAGGGAAAAAGCAGGACAACTGTAATTGCATAATCAATAAAATATAATTTAAAAAATAAATAAATAACACCAAGACTATTGCATTAGGAATATTAGTTTTTGATTTGTTATTCATTCTACTTTTTTGAAAAGAGAATAAACATTTAAATTACTGCAATATATAATTCACAATGAAAACTACCAAGTATATATTATAAAAAATATATATTGCAAAAAAGGAAATTGGTGATCCATCAAATAAAATCCCAAAACAATCCAAATATCCCTATCAACTGCAACTTCACTCCAGACATCTAAATTTATATTTTTAACATAATGACCATTAATGCTTTGCACATTGCTTGAGAAAACTAACATCTTTATTCCTAAAGCATGTTCTCCAACAATGTTCCTGCTTTTTGCAGCAGTGCCACCTTTCTCAAGAGACAAATCTCAGCACCAGTGGCTACATTCCCCTTCGTCATGGCTGCATCTACTCAATAACTCTAATCAACTCTTTCTTCAGTCTTTGTTTTCTCTCCTCTCATGTACATAGCTCTCACCCTAAATAATGCTTTAACTTGTAATCAATTAAAATCGTTTCTTTGTCTCCACAGCTCCATTCAAATTCATTCAACACATCTTGTTGATCAATTTCACTCCACAGAGCAAAAATATCTGAGTGTCATTTCATTCTTCTTGGGAAAAATCCAAACTCCTAGCCTTTAAAGACTAAATACTGGTCTCCAGTTTATATTTACGATCCTATGTCTTACTAGTTCTGTAAAAGAATGCCCTGTTCAGTCCTAACAAATTTCCTCACTATCCCTTGAGGTTTCCTGATGCCTTTGTGCTTCAGTTTGTACATTGCTAGTGGGTGAAATTCCATCTAGGATATTCTATCTAATAAAAACAGTCCCATCTTCAATGCCTCCACACCCAGTCACTCTCTGACCCCTCTAACCTGCTATTATTTTTCTTCATACCTTACATTGATGTGAAATTATAAGATATATGTAATTTATACATATCAATATTGATGTATATAATTCTACACATATATGTGTGTGTATGTGTATTTTTTTCTTTAATGTCTGTCTCCCCTACTACAACATAAGATTCATGAGGACAGGGGCTTTGTCTTGTTCCTAAGTATTGCCATTATCCAGAACAGTGTCTACAGCTCAGTAAATACAGAGATAGGCAAAAGTAGGTTTACAGTGAGTCATATGGAAAATAATATAATAATTAATAAATCCAAGAATAAACTGTTTTTCACCTACTCACAACTGTAAACCAACTTTTGCCCACCCTTTCTTTGTTAAATTACTGTAATAGTTCAAACACCACCTCTTCTAGACACAAACTATATTTCTTCCTCCACTGAAACCCTTTAGTACTGACAGCCTGCATTTTTTTATGTAGTTTCTGCACAATATTATAGGAAGGTACCACTATATTTAACTTTGGAGGAAAAAATAGACATGTTATAATACTTTGAGATCTTTATTTTTTTTTAATGTTCCTTAAATGATAATATGTGTTAACCTTACCTATTTGGATATTAGAAAAATAAATTAAAAATATGCATGGTAGGTTATCATTGGCAAAAAAGCATAGCATATCTAAAAAACCTTGTTTTATTTCTAAAAAAAATATGCTCATGTAATTTAATTACCTGCTATGTCATCTACAATCTCTGTATATGTTCTTCTAGCTATGTCAAGAAATTCATTTATGTTAGATCTCACTGCATAGCACTTCTGAGTCCTCATGTTCAGGCATCCTTTCATGTATCTTGCATCATCATTAATTACTGTTTTAATCTTTTCAAGTATGATTCCAAACCTAAAAAAGAATATTGCAGGCAATAAGTTAAAAAGTTATAATTTATAATTTGAGTCATAATTAATGATAGCAAATAACATTTTCTTAAATCACTGTTTTAAATTATGGTGAAAGTAAACAACTAAGCAATATATAAATTTAAACTTACATATGTTAGAACTGTGACTATGTCACTTTTAAACTACTTTGTTGGTCAGGACTAGACTCCTAAAACAATATGAGGTCACCAAGAACAATTCTACACTCCTAATAAACAGAGCTCCCAAACTATACATACTAACTGTGCCCATAAATACAAAATATACCCCTGAACAACTGTTAAAAAAATTCTGGCTTCATACACATTGACTCAATGAACATTTACTTATATCAAGTATTATCTCTGTTTTAGATGCAAAGATTAAAACAAGAATTAACATATGGTCCTTACACACAATCGGGGCAAGGGAGACTAGGCATATATTATGAAACAGGATAAAAGTGATTAAGTACAATAATCATACAAACCAGAAGTCTGGTAACACCAGTTTCCCAAACTTTTTGTTTTATTCTGTTCTGTATTTTATTTGCAATTAATTCAGTTTTATTATGAACCTCCATTTGTGGCCTTACACGAGATATGAAGCTTAAATTAATAAAATAACAGTTCTTAAGTATCACAAGTCTTTTTGGTTAAGAACCAAGGTGCTAGGGCTAAAAATAATATTAAAATTAAATTGTATTTAGATCTTATTCAGTATTCATATCTACTACTTATAGGTTATATTAGGCCCTTAGTGATTTAACAAAAGAGAAAAATATATTTTTATATTTGTGAGTTTCCACAGAGAATGGCTAAAAAGATATTAAAATTGTGTATGATTTCTTTTTAATGCTATTCTAACAGAAATACTTAATGTGTTGTTACCCTATTTATTGGTATAAGATTAAAGGTACAGTTAAAATTTTGATGAATAAAGAATCTATTAACCAAAGCTGAAGTAACCGTTCTACAGAATATAATGAGTCCTTAAAATCAGTTACGATCAGGAAGAAAGGAAGAATCTGAAACTTATTAACAGTTGAGTGACAAAGACCTTTTATCTTCCAAGGATCCATAGTAAGCTCTTAATAAAGGCGTGTTACAGTTCTTCAGAGCAATCTATTAAAGAATAAAACAAAGTCAAGGATAACAAATTATGACATTATTCATACATAGCATTTTCCATTTGTTTAATACTTTAAAGCTAACCAAGTGTTTTCTTGCTTCATCTTCTCATTTAGATACTCATAAAATATATCTTATGTATATAAGTGAGAACAGGTAGTTTTCCATATAAAGAGCACAGGGCTAATAAGTGGTCTCCATTTTTCTTGTCTCCAAACTAATTGCTAACATCCAACTACTTATTAGAGGTAAGTATAATACTTGAACAGCTATCACTGTACATTGGGAGTACTATACATATAATTCCAAAATTTGCATTAAATTCACATTAAACTAAAAAAGTGTTTTCTCCATTCTTATATGATAAAAGTAGGTATTCCATTATTTTAATGGAAACTATAAGTAGTCATCTGAATAAACAGAAAAGAGAAGGAGAAAACATATTTAAACTGATAGTTTATTATGAGGCAATGGCAATAATATTTTTGCTTATAAATTTAAAAATAATATTTACATGATAATAAAACTAAAAAATTCATAAAAGTATAAAGAAAAATATTTAAATCACTCATAATTCTTCCAAAAATAAACATTCTAAATATTATTATACATGTCCTGTCACTTCTTTAAATCAAAAAATATCATTGCATGTTCCTTAACTCCCCCACTCAATACCATATCATATATATTAAAAGCTTTCTGTAGCAAACATTTTAAATAATTCCTATTATGTATTCCACCCTGCGGGAAGCAAAGTCTCTTCCTCTAGTTACTGGAATTCTATGCTACTTATATTCTAATATACATAATGCTGCAATGACCATCACTAGGCATAAATCTTGGTCAACATTTTTCACGAGTCTTTTCCAATAGATTTCTAGAAGTAGTATTACAGGATCGAAAGACATCTGTTTTGAAACTTTCCTGTAAAGTACATACAATTGTACTCCTACCAACTATGTAGTTGCATGTCTCACTGCTTTCTCATTGGCAATAAGTTGTATCTATTAAGAAAAAAATCATCTTTGTTTCTTTGAAAGATAAAAAATAGTTTTAATTTTTGTTTCTTTAACTAATAGTGAGATTAGCACTTGGGGTACTATTTATTAACCACTTTTTCATTTGGAGGTCATTTTCCTTATTTCCACTGTCATTCCAGTATTTTCTTTTAAAATTACACAGGTATTATGATGACAGAAATTAGTATTTTGTTTCTCATTTGCTATAAACTTTTCCTATATTTTTGTGGCTTTCACTTTACCTTTGACATTCCAAAATTTGAAATTTGTCTCATTAAATCTGTCAATTTTGGGGAAAGATTTATTACTATACCTCCTTCATTCTAATTGCTTTCATTTGATATATATTCATCAAAATGAACTCTGTAAAATTCTTCTTTTCTTTTAGAAAAGCAGTTCTTTTGTCACTTTTATTTTACAAATGTTTTGCACAAGATAATATTTAAAAATTGATGAGAAAATTGCCATTTTGGATCATCAGAATAACAACTACTTCAGGTAAGAGTTGCAATACATACTAAAATCAATGAGTGAAATGTTGATGAGAAACAGGATATTTACACAGTTTCAAAGTATTCTCCATATATTACTTATAACTTTAAAGGGAAGAAACTGACCAAAGTTACTATCACTAAACATAGGGAAATAACATCATGAGAAAGATACATTACAGCCAAATATGCATAAACTGAATTTAATCAGGAAGAAACAATCACACAAATTGAAGAATATCCTAAAAAACAACTGACCTTTACTCTTCAAAATGTCATTATTATAAGAGACAAAGAAATGCTGAGAAAGTTTTCAATTTAAAGAAGTATAAAAAATATGACATTAAGCACAATGCATGATTCTGGACTAGATCCAGTAGCAGGAACAAAATCCATAAAGAACATTATTAGGACAATTGGAAAATTTTGAATATGGGCTATACACTATACAATAGTAGTGTATTAATGCTACATATCTTGAATTTTATAATAATTGCGTTTACATAAGAGATCATCATTGTTCTTAGGAGAATACGCACTTTAGTATTTATGTACTACAACCTATATCTCAAATAGTTCAGTAATAATAATAATAGTGAGGAAAATAACGTGTGTGTGTGTGTGTGTGTGTGTGTGTGTGTGTGTGTGTGTTGAACATGAAGAGAGAGAACATGGGAATTAATTATACTATTCTTGCAACTTTCTCTAAGTTTGAAAGTTTTTCAAAACAAAGACTTTCAACATACTGATGCCTAGACATGTTTTGTACAACACACACACAAAATTACCTTTAAAGGATCCACAAGTTCCAAGGTATGCTTTAGGTATATTAAATTTGTTATCTTTGATTCAGCTGCATTAACCTAGTTACATACAAATCCAAACGTGAACACATTTAATACAAAAATGAATTTTCCTCTAAAATGTTCCATGCTTATCATATTTCATACATTTTTATATATCAACCTAGCTACGATGTCTGCCAGCCTAAACACCATTCAGAAATTACCAACCCATCATAATAAGACTCGTGGACTAGCCTTCTCAAAGTCTGACAATGAAAAGAGTTCACCTCATCGTATCCAACTTTCATTTCTATTCAAGCTCTTTGGTTCCACCATTTTAACCCATAGTAGTGACAGGAGATACATGTCAATTCTGAGCAGCACTAAGAGATTAGGATTAATTGAAAAGGCACAGAGTATCTGTGGATAGATGATATCTGAAAAGCTGAATTCAAACATTCCAGATTACAGAACAATACAAATTTCACTCACTGGTTCCTGTTTGTTCAAGTAAAACAATTTTCATAACTCAGTGGTCCAAATTAAATATAGGTTTCCAAAATAAAGCAACATCAGCATTCTAAATTTTATAAATTAACATTTTTTATAAATTAAATTATAGTACTATTTCTAAAGTCGAGCAGTGATACTAAACCTTGGGAAATAAAGATGTTCTTGTGGATGGACTAATTTACTAATACTGACAAGAACTTTTAGGATATTACTATTAAGGTATAATAGTAATTGATATGGAATGTTTCTTTTTTAAACCTCTGACCTTTATCCCCATGCATACACAGTACCTTATCTGTTCTGTGACCAAATGGGTAAATTTAGGATACCAAAATGGAGGTTTTTAGCCCTAAAGCAACTTATCTCATGCTCTCTTATAACAGATCTCTGAAACTAACTGGAAGATTAAAGATAAATAAAACTCACCAAACAGAAGGTGAAAGGACTAAAACTAACACCTATTAATTTATAATAAAGTTAGAGTACCTAAAAAACTGTGGTATCAATACAAAGACAGACAGAGACCAATGAAACAAAATGAGAGTCTGGAATTAGACCCCATAATATATTGAGTACTTGATTTATGACAAATGTTGACTTAGAAGTGTGTGGGAAAGAACAGTTTTTCCATAAATGGTGCCAATACAATTACGAATTCATATGAGAAAAAATAAAATGTAGTCCCTTCCTCACACCACATACAAGAATCAATTCTAGGTAGATTTTAGATCTAAATATAAAAATTAAAGCAATAAAGCATATAGAATATAACAAAAAAGTGTACTTTCATTACCTTAGGTGCTCTAATTTGTTTTTATAAATTTCATAATTACTTAGTTGGCATTCATTAATCACAGGGCCAAACTACTGGCTAAGTTGTTCACATCTTCTCCATAATCTGGCTTTTATGGGTACACAAAAACCATATTAAGTCCTCCAACCACAAACTCCCACATCTGTGTTTTGCTTTCTACCCAATAGGGGATGTTTCTTCCTAACAACTACCCATAATAATACTTTTGAAATGTTTTACCCTCACTCCTTTTGACTCCTGACCAACTCTGGTACTTTCCCATGTGACCCTGAGAGGCATGCTTCTTCTTAGGAATAGCAAGTAATAAAAATCTTCTTTTAAAGGCATTAGCTTCACTGTGTCATCACTCCCTCACCTCCATTAATTAAAATCCCATGGGTGCAATCAAGAAATTGGGGTAGTACAGACATCTTAAGCAGCATACAACAAACACTAACTACAGAGGAACAAACATAAACCAAACTACATTTAAATTAAGAACTACTTTTCATCAAAAGATACCATGACCCAGGACCAGTTCTCCAAAAGCCAACTTTGAGACACTAGAATTTGAGGGCAAATAATTTATTTGAAAAGAATTTCAGTAAGCACAGGCAAGGGAGTACAGAAGTAAAAAGGGAAGGACAGCAAAACAGGATGCATTAATGATCCTGTTACTGCTGCATGGTACTATGGCTCAATCCTGCCGGAGACCTATCAGAAATGGTATAAGGTAAGCTTCAGAAACTATCTCCACAGGTAAGAAAAATGGGATCTTTATTCATCTACTCCTGTTCATTATTGGTTATGACCTAACTGCTGGAGCAGCAATTCTAATCTCTCCTGCGGCCAGAGAAAGTACTCAGGCAGTGAGTTTCAGTAGCTTGTAGTAGAAACCTTCTTTGCACAAAAGAGAATGCCAAGGGGATACAGGTAGTATACCAACAGCACCCACACCATAATATTAAGTGGAAAAAGCACTAAAAAGTAAAAAAAGATACTTGCAATACAGAATCAATAAAGGGCTCATATCTAAAATATAAAAAGAAGCTCTACAAATCACAAAAGAAGATAACCCAAGAGAAAAATGGGCAAGAGACTTGAACAAGACTTTCACAAAAAAAGTATTCAAATGGCCTATATACATATTAAAGGATGCTCATCTTCATTAATAGGAAAGTGCAGATTAAAACCACAATGAAATACCATTATTTACCAACCACTGTGGCTAAAATTTTAAAACTGACAATATCAGGTTTTGGGACAGAACAATAAGAATTCTCATACACTGCTGATGAGAATGTAAATTGTGCAATGATTGTGAAAAACATTTGGCAAATATTTTGTCATTATCTCCTGAAGTTGAAGATATACATATTCCATGACCCCAAAATTCTACTCCTAACTGAAACTAGTAAAATATGTACACAATTGTATTAAGAAACAGATACAAGATTGTTTACCAACATTATTTCTAACAGCCAAAACTATCAACTCAAAAAGTCAAACAACAGTGAAAGGAGTAATGGCATATTCATACAGTGAAATATTATATAGCAATGGAAATAAATGAGCTACAGCTACATGCAACAACATGATTAAATGCCATAAACATAATATTGACTACAAGAATCCAGATATAAAAAATAAAAAC
Organism: Furipterus horrens; assembly: GCF_987537825.1. Taxonomy (NCBI): domain Eukaryota; kingdom Metazoa; phylum Chordata; class Mammalia; order Chiroptera; family Furipteridae; genus Furipterus; species Furipterus horrens. The sequence goes on along the minus strand of NW_028327173.1, from coordinate 55,827,905 downwards.
TGGTTATATGCAAAGACTTAAATACAGGCAAAATGAAATGATAAAGAAAGACAAGAGTGATTACTAAAAATTAGGGGATTTTTGGAGGGATGTAGAGAATAATGATGGGAAGGAGCAGAAGGGGAATTTTGGAAGTAATGGTAATATCTATTTCTGTATCTAGGGAGTCATTACAGGGATGTTCACTTTGTGAGAAATCAATGAACACTGAATTTTTGTTTCATGCAGTCAGTTTTCTATGGTACATTTCTCATTCCTTTTTAATAGGTCTAAAAATGGTAATACGTATTAAAAAAAGGTAGGAAAAAAACAAGGAAAAGGTATGCTTCTGGAAGGCAAATGAAAATATTTCAAGGACAAGATTGTGTTTTTTGAATTTTGCTGATAGGTCAAGTATGATCAGCACTTCCATTAACCATTGCCTTTAGCAACACAGAGATCATCGGTGGCCTTCACAAGAGCTGTTTTAAGGACAGTGATGGTAAAGACCAGATTGCAATGGGTTCTGGAAACAAAAAAGAGAGTAATTAGAGACATCAATTACAGGTAATTCTTTCAAGATTTTTTTTTTTTTTTTTTTTGTAAAGAGAAAGATAAGTAGGAAAGAAGTAGAAGAGGAAATAAAATAAAAGCATTTTTTATTTTAATGAATGATAACAGCATGTTTGTATGCCGATGGAAAAAAAAAAGTAGGAGGGGGGAAATTAACACATGCAACACAGGAAAAATTCTGATGTGTTGCCCCATGTAAAGGTAAGAAGTCATGGAATCAAAGATACAAGTAAAAGTGTTGGCTTTAGCCAGGAGGATGGACAGGCAGTTTATTCACAGTAATGAGAGAAGATAGATGCTGGTAAGTGTAGATAAACGCAGTCACAGGAACTTATGGAAGTTCACTTCTGATTTCTTCACATTTCTCAGTGAAGAAGGAAGCAAGGTTATCATCAGCTTAGAATGGGTGAGGGAAGGGACAGTAAAATAACACCAACTCCTATAACATACACTCCCAACCTCAAAGACTTAATATAACAGTATCTTATCTTTTTTTTCATATAAATTTCAATGTGGTTCTGATGTATGTGGAAGGGCAACCTTCCATACTGCGATTTACAGACCCAGGTTCCTTCTATCATGTGGTTTTACCATGCCTCTGCTGGATCCTTTGCACCTATCTTGAAGAGGCAGAAAGAGCGAATTTGACTTCCGGCCAAGATGGAGGCCTAGATAGATACGCTGCATCTCCCTCCACAACTGAGAAGGAATACAACTACCGCAACCTAGGGACAACCAGAAGTTCCAGAAAATCAAGCTTCATGGAAGTCCAACAAAGATATAAAGAAGAAATACTCATTCAGACAGGCGCGACAGCTCTACCTAAGACACAAAGGCAAACAAACACAGGAGACTGTCAAGATGAGGAGACAGAGAAGTATGGCACAAAAGAGGGAACAGATCAAGGTTCCAGTGGGAGAACTAGGGAGAACTAAGTGATGAGGAGATAGTCAACGTAACAGACACAGAGTTCAAAACGCTGGTGATAAAGATGCTCACAGACTTGACAGATATGCTTAAGTATGGCAAATACATAAAGGAAAAAGTGAAGGCTATGCTAAATAAAATGAAGAAAAACCCACACAAAACCAATGGTGAAGGGAAGAAAACCAGGGTTCAAATAAATGACTTAGAACATAAGAAAAAAACAGTCAACCACTGCAGAATAAGGAAGCAAGAATTGAAAAAAATGAGGAGAGGCTTAGGAACCTCTGGAACAACTTTAAACATGCCAACATCTGAATCATAGGGGTGCCAGAAGTAGAAGAGGAAGAGCAAGAAATTGAAAGCCTATCTGAAAAAATAATGAAGGAAAACTTCCCAAAGTTGGTGAAGGAAATAGACATACAAGTCCAGGAAGCACAGAGAGTCCCAAACAAGCTAGGCCCCAAAAGGATCACACCAAGACACATCATAATTAAAATGTCAAAGATTAAACATAAAGAGAGAATCTTAAAAGCAGCAAGAGAAAAGCAGTTACCTACAAAGGGGTTCCTATAAGACTATCAGCTAATTTCTCAAAAGAAACTTTGCAGGCAGGAAGGAACTGGCATCAAGTATTCAATGTGATGAAAAGTAAGGACATACAATCAAGATTATTCTATCTAGCAAAGCTATCATTTAGAATTGAAGGGCAGATAAAGTGCGTACCAGATGAAGTAAAGCTAAAGGAGTTCATCACCACCAAGCCATTATTATATGAATTGTCAAAGGGACTTACTTAAGAAAAAGAATATTAAAACTATGAACACTAAAAATGACAACAAACTCACAACTATCAACAACTGAATCTAAAAAATTAAAATAAAATCCAACTAAGCAAACCAGAATAGGAACAGAATCACAGGTATGGGGATTATTTGGAAAGTTATCAGCTGGGAGGGGGAAATGGGTGAAATGGGGAAATGGTGCAGAGATTAAGAAGCATAATTGTTTGGTACAAAATAGGCAGGGGGAAGTTAAGAATAATATAGGAAAGGGTGAAGCTAAAGAAGTTATATGCACGACCCATGGACATGAACTAGGGGGGTGTGATTGCTGGAGGGAAGCGGGGTACTTGGCAGAGGGGAGCAAAGAGAAAAAATTGGGACTACTGTAATAACATAATTAATAAAATATACTTAAAAAAAAAAAGAAAGCTAATTCTCCGTGGATAATATTTAAGCTGGCATTTATCACTTCTACTCACATTCCACTAGACAAAACTCAGTTACTTCTTCTGGAAGGGGGTCTGAGAAACAGAGTCTAGCTGTGTACCAAAAAGGTAGAGAAAAGGGATTTTGCAGTCACTGCCAGAGAGCTGCAGAAGGTTGAAGAAGAAAGAAGATGGATTGAAATAGCTTCTCAAAGCATTTAAAAAAAGCAAATAAACAAAATATAGGATAATTATTGGGCAACCTTAAAGATCCTCTGACTATCTGGGAGTCAAAACCAGTGCTATTTAGGGAGAATGATCTGAATGGCAATAAGGAGCAAGAAGGACACAAACTCTAACCTCCCAGTAGGAGGAATGTGAAGAGAACAACCACCATTAAGAGAAGAGGTCTGCAAAACCGCCACCAGAACAGAAGATACAGGTTTCGGTTTGAGAAAGAAGGTAAGGAATAAAGGAGATTTTGCCCATAACTGCCCTGAGTGCTAGAGAGAAAATGAAAGGATGTCATAAAATGGATAAGGGAAAAATAAAGACAGAAAAGCTGATGTACAGAGATATATGGGAAAGCAGAATCCAAAACGAGGAATAATTTAGGAGTATGTACTAAGCTAACCCTGGCTGGTTTGGCTCAGTGGATTGAGCGTCGGCCTGGGAGCTAAGTGTCGCTGGTCCGATCTTCCAGTCAGGGCACATCAGAGAAGGAAAACTCTGATTTCAAAAAACCTCCGCTGCCTTGCGGCATACCTCTTCAGGGGAAAGGCTAAGGGAGTGAACCCCGACAGAAAATCCAGAGCCGGAGTCCCTAAGGCGGTTTGATGTTGTAGTCAACACCGGCAACTCCTGCGGCGCACCTGAAGCCAAGCTGTGTTGACTCCGTCTTTCCCTTGGATCCTTCAGCTGCGAAGAGAGGGGGGGTCTGCTGCATGGGCAACAGCAGACCCTCCATATCACCCTGCCCAGGCTCTGTAGCTTCAGCTTCACTGGAGAGGACACTCCAGCGTCACCGCAAGATGTTGATTCAACACGGGAGGAGACAGATACCGTGTCACTCCCGAGTCGGACTGCACAGCCATTCTCGGCGGTGCAGATAGACTCTTAAGAAGCTACACCATCGTCTCTCGAGACGGACGGCTGCTGACAACGATGTACTAAGCTTCTTGTGGTGATTTACATGAATAGAGATAGGGTCAAGAAGAGATTGCCTCTGATGATTCAAAAGCAAATACATTTATTTGTAAATATATATGGATTTTTATGTTCATGGCAGCATTATTCAGTGACCAAGACCTGGAAACAACTGAAGTGTCCTTTGATAGATAATTGGATGAAGAAAATGTGGTCCATATATACAATGAAATACTACTCAGCCATAAGAAAGATGAAATACTGCCACAACATGGGTGGATTTTGAGAACATTATGCTAAGTGGAAAAAGACAGGAAATCCCAAGAACTATATGATTTCATTCATATGTGGGATATAAAACTGAAAGCAACACATGAACAAACAAGACAAACATTCAAAAACTCATAGACACAGACAATATTATGGTGTTTAATAGCGGGAATGTGGGGGTTAGAGGATTGGTAAAGGGGGTCAAATACATGGTGAGGGAAGATTTGACTTTGGGTGGTGAACACACATGATATATCATAGAACTGTACACTTGAAACCTATATGATCTTATTAACCAATGTCACCCCGATAAATTTAATTTTTAAAACTGGGAGGAAAAGTAAATAATGGTTCATAGAAACATTGGTTCACACAAATTATAAAAGTAAAGGTTGGTAGGAGGGTGGTCTTGACAGAAGCAGGAAAAATTCCAAGGCTCCAACTGACTATGACTGACAGAAACATGAAGTTTTGTAAAGCAATGTCTTACTCTGAGGACACATGGACAATCCTTGACCTCTATCCTTTAGAGTGTGTATAGCAGTGGTTCTCAACTGAGGGAAATTTTGCCCCATCAGGACATTTGGCAGTGCCCAAAGACATGTTTCGTTGTTACAATTAGGGGGATGCTACTGGCATCCAGTGGGTAGAACCCAAGGGTGTTGCTAAAATTCCAACAATGCACAGAACAACAAATTTATCCTGCCCAAAATGTCAACACTGCCAAGGTTGAGAAATCCTCCTGTAGAAAAGCTCTTACTACAAGCATACAGGCGTTCTCTTAAGCTCTTACATCACTGGAGATTTCCTCCCTGTTTTTTCATTTTCTTGTCTTGCTCTTAACCTTTCCCTGCCTTGCAAGCTTTGAAGAAGCTGCTCTGAACCTTACAGCTGCAAGAAACTAAATGTTGCCAACACATTAGTGGGGAGCCAAAGCCTTCCATTGCTGAGTATTCCAGATGAGTTTCCAGCTGGGGAACACCTTAACTACAGCTTGTGAAGCCCTAAGCAGAGGACCAAGCTAAGATGTGCATAGACTCCTGACCCACAGAAACTAAACGATAACAAATATGGGTAGTTTTAGAGTGTTATGGTTGTGGTAATCTGTTACACAGCCACAAAAACTAATACAGAGTCTCTTTCTTTAAAGCCAGCAAGAGAGTCTCCATGAAAAATTGGCCTCTACATCTCTGCCTATCTTGGGAGTAGAGGCAAGAGGCATTGACTACATTTGTTCTTGGTAATCTTTTCAAGGATGTTTGTATAGTGAATAGGCTTGAAAGACAGAACAAAAGGCAGGTTTGCTTATAGTCTTAAAAGATTAAAATGGTGTCATCCTCCAGAACAGCAGGCAAGTATGCTTATTTCCCATTAGGAAAGATTCAGGTTCCCTAAGCTCAGCATTTCTCTCTTGTAACATACTGTACATGGAAAATGGAGCTTGGGGAACCAGTATAAGAAAATGATGATAACTCTGGCTACTGCTATGGCTCTGAGTACTCAAGTCCTTTCTCTCAACCCAGGAATCTCATATCTTTTGTCAGCATTCATGAAGCTCTGTCAGGCTAACTTGTTAGTTTGCAAGTAGAGTAGCATATCAGGTCACTTATAGTTCTTTATAATACTATGCTGTAACTGTTTTATTTTAACCTAAATCTCACACTGGGTCATAAATTCCTTTGGCTTAGGGACTTAATTCTTATAGTATCCTTAGAATTTACATGCTTGGTAAAATAAAATAACTTGTTGAATGAATGACAAAAGGAGCCATGTCCTATTACAAATATGGCAATATGAAATCATTTGAAAAAAATTTAAAAAATATTCAAATAAAGCAAAGAAAATTGGGTTAAACTTGAAAAATGTTTAATATTGAAATTTTCAAATATTGAAGAAATAATTTTGGATGTTTATAATGTGAAAGATAAACTTTTTTAATATGATACATTAAATAGTATAGTCATAAATACTGCATAGAAAGAAAAGACATTTAAGCTAATTCCAAATTTTAAGCATTATCCTCAGTAAATTTTTACGATCAGAAAACTGCATTTTCTAAAATCAATATTCTTAAGAGGAAGCATAATAACTCATCTTAGGCAAGCAATTCCATACTGAAGATTTTCAGAGAACATTCAGTTTACTCAGAAGCCGTTGCTTTAAAAGGCATAAAAAATCTAATATTAATAATGAAGTGCTTTTCCAAAACATCTTGATATTTTCCAACTGTTAAATTACATTAAGACAAGTTATTGACATAACTGGTCAGGTAGCTGAGTTGGTTAGAGCCAAGGTTGTGGGTTTAATGCCTGGTCAGGGCGCATATAAGAATCAATCAATGAAAGCAAAAATAAGTGGAACAACAAATCAATGTTTCTTTTTCACACTCTCTCTCCCTCTCTCTATCTCTGCACACCTTTCCTCTCCCTCTCTCTAACATCAATTTAAAAAAAGACAAATTATATTACAATGTATAATACTATAACATAAAATGTATATATAACATACCGTGTCTTGCTTTGGAATTTGTACTAAAACAGAAAGAAGCTGCTCTGTATCAAGAAATCTTGATATAACTGAAACAAACAAACAAACAAAAAATGAGCATTTAAACTTTGTTACAGTTTAAAATATAGACTATGTAAAATATCCTCAAATAATAAAATAGAACAGTTCTATCTGCAAATGTTGTTTTAATTATATTTATCTATCCTACATGTGCCAGAATAAACCAATAAATCCTAATGGTCATTTCTTAATTTTGATTACTTACAATCTGTCTTTCAAATTTGACACCCCTTCCTTCTTGAAACTCTACATCTCTGGCTTTTTGATGTTGCTTACCATAATTTCCTTCCCACCATTTTGATCTATAACTTTTCTTCCTGATACTTAAAAAGATTAGTTTAAAAGCATAGTTAAACCCCTAACCAAGTAACCTTCCAGAAGTTACCTAACTTCTCACTTTTTAAAATGTGGATAATGACATCTACCTTCTAGGGCTGCTGTGAGGATTGAGATTAAGTGTGTATAATACCCCACACATACCAGAGCTCAAAACTGTTATTTTATTCTTCTCAACTCATTTTCTCACTTAAAAGCAGCAAGAGAAAAGCAGAGTTACCTACAAAGGAGTTCCTGTAAGACAATCAACTAATATCTCAAAAGAAACTTTGCAGGCAAGATGGGACTGGCAAGAAGTATTCAGGTGATGAAAAGCAAGGACCTACAACCAAGATTACTCTATCCAGCAAAGCTACCATTTAGAATAGAAGGGCAGATGAAGTGCTTCCCAGACAAGGTAAAGCTAAAGGAATTCATCATCGCCAAGTCATTATTATATGAAATGTTAAAGGGACTTATTTATGAAAAAGAATATCAAAACTATGAACAGTAAAATGACAATAAACTCACAACTATCAACAACTGAATCTAAAAAACAAAAACTTAAGAAAACAACTAGAACAGGAGCAGAATCAAGGAAAAAGGTTACAGGGACCAAGACGCACAATTGGTAGGTACAAAATAAACAGGGGGATGTTAAGTATAGTAAAGGAAATGGAGAAGCCAAAGAACTTATAAACACAACCCATGGGCATGAACTAAGGGGGAATTGCTGGAGGGAAGAGGGGGTTACCGGGAAGATAGGAACAATTTGTTGTCATTGTACTGTTCATAGCTTTGATCTTTTTCTTTTACTCTCTCTGTTAAGAACTGTTAGCTCCCTATGTTTTGCATGATAAAACCCAAATTTCTTAGTATTATACTAATGAATTATACTTGATGAGCTAACTCCAGTGTTCATTTCTTGCCATTCCCAAAGGCTTCAAGTCATAAATAAGTACTGGCCATACCTTAAATACAGCAATCTAGCAAGCTTTTTTCTATCAATGTAAATAAAACTGTAGAAACTTGTTAACTCTACCTTTTCCAACTTCCCAGAAAACAAGTGTAACCTAGAAAATAATGAGTATTCAAGATCACAGCCAGTGGGACTCATACCAGATCTCTATCTCAGCTACCACATCTAAAATATATTTTTGTTATCCTTATGTGTATCAATATACCTTATACTGGCATGTTCCTTTTGTCTTGAATATCATTTCTAGAATTTTCCTGTTGTCAAAGTCCTATTTGTTTCCTTAAGACAGAGCTGTGACTCTCACCTGGATTCTATCTTTATCCCATTTCCTCCCTCTATGTTCCCATAAAATACTCAATTATTACTGCATTTATAACATTGCATCATATATTTGGAGTTCTGTTTCCCTAACATGAATAAATGAATGTAAGATCCCAGAGGACAGAAACTTAAAGCTTTATCTTCCTATCTTTTTATCGCTAATACCTATAAAATTCCTATAATAAAGTAGGTACTGAGTTTTATAATGAAATTCAGACTCTCGTATTTTAACTATAAAAATTACTCTCTCACCTTGCTATATGTTTATGTTCCCCTACTTTTTACATGCTATGATAAATTATAAACTCTCAAGATATAGAAAACATAGAAATGGTTGGAGCTTAACTAACATTGCATGATTAAATGACTTTGAGTACATATTCCTGACACTTATGTATTACACGGAATGCCAGGTATAGGTAGGCCAATAAGATGTTGCTGTGAACAAGAAAAGGATAACCAGTTAAAAATGGCTTCCTTGTACCTTTCCCAAAGTTTCACTAAATACACTGAAATATATTTAGAAGTAAATATATTTAACATTGAAGATGCAGTCATAGTCTATAAAATGCCAGAATTTTTAAGGAATGATACTAGTTAAAATGTACTGGGAATTGGACTGAGGAAAAACTGTTCAGGCTGCAAATGCGTCCTGGAATGCCAGGAGGAGTGGTTGGGGAATGGAGGTATGGAAGACAAACCAGCTCCTAGAAACCAGGAATTGGACTGGACTAGGGACAATGCATATAATTTGTTCTTCCATCTACAGGTTTAAAAAGAACATTGCACTTCCATGCCAGTGAACAAATAGCCAGGTACCAAGGGCATCTCTCTTATTTCATGTTATAGGTTGAATTACATCCCCCCCAATAAGATATTTTGAAGTCCTATATCCCAGTACCTATGAGTGTAACCTTATTTGGAAATTGGATCTTTTAGATGTAATCAAGTTAAAATAAAGTCATTAGAGTGGGCTTTAATTTGACTGGTATCCTAATAAGAAGATAACATATATTTTCTAAAAAATTGTATTTATAAAATTAGAGGATATTCATTTACCTGACTGAAGTCCAAAGAAGAGTTCCTCATCTTGAAGTAGTTCTTGAACACAATCTAATCTCATGTTAATGGTTTCAATATCAACTAGAGGTTCTAATATATTAGAACGAAGTCTTCTACTCCCTCCAGGAGTCTTGGTGTAATTCAGAACACCAAAGAGAGTGTGATTATTCCTTTGAAAACACAAGTTTAAACATTTTCATTAGGAATTCAAAGGAAAAAATCAAGAAAATTGCAATTTAACTGTAATTAAATAATCCTATAATCTACAGTAATGATTCTCAAACTTTAGAGGGCATACAAATCACATGCATATTCTGATTCAGTAGATATGGGATGAGGCTTGAGAATCTACATTTTGAATAAGCTTCCACGTATGTTCTAAGTCAATGAACTATATACTTTGATTAACAAGGATCAATAGTATCTTCTTACACTTAATTTTTTCCATGGACACCGACAGCAGTGTGGTGACTGTGGGGGCGGGGGTGGTGTGGGTGGAGATGGAAGACGGTATGGAGGGATAAATAGTAATGAAAAAATAAAAAATTTAAAAATTAAAAAAACTATTTTTCATTGATCGTTTACCATATTCAGACTAATATAAAATGTTCTAACCCTTGGCATTTCATCAGTAATAGCAAGATATCAATAATAATTTATTTAATAAGAATTAAAACCAGTGGGAATTGTGGTTGAGTAAGACAAAGAGCTGCTAAAGTCCCAGGTGCTCCTTTTAAATGCCCCCTACAGAAATTTACTAGGCCTCACTCATGAACTCCAGCACTGGGGAAGCAGCTGTAAAGGCACCAGGGACACACAGAAAGGAACTCAATGGTAGGGCATCAGGGCAAGAGCAGGAGGGGAAGCTTTCTCCCAGACAGAAGTGCTGACAGAGGTCACAGTTCCTTTTCTGAGATGCCCACCACACAGAGCCTGCAGGTGGGCACCAAATCTGAGTCTCCATCAACCTGGCTCAAACTGTTCACCCTACTCTGGTGATTTCCTAAGACCTCACCCTACCTAATTTGGTGGTCCACCCGAGCTGTTTCCAGAGACTTTAGCATACAAATCGTTTGTCTTGACTCATGTTCGGATTTCCTAAAATCTTTCAAATAAGCAGCTCTTGGCTTCAGTGTGCCCCGTGACTCTCATTAAGTGACTCCAGGCCCAGCACTAGGAGCAGCCAGCCTTGATTCACAGCTTGGCCTTTCCTGGGCATCCCCAAGTCCAGCACAGGTAGCAGCCATCTTCATATTGCTTTGTAGCTCATGCCAAAAGACCGCTGGCAGAACACAGGAGGTAGCTGACCTTGGCTGCACCTCCTCAGAGGCCCCAGAGCCAGCACACCCAGTGGACAGCTTCAGACCACATCAAAGCACCACCCAACCACCTGCACTCAAGGGATGAACTCAGCAGGCACCAGAGCTCCATTGAAGTAAGTCTTCCTCCATCGGGTTGGCCCCTGCATAGCTAATCCTCCAGTGGTTGGTGGTCACAGCCAGTCCTTGTAGAGTACTGGGCTGGGGATAAATCCCATTAATTGATGGGCCAATAGCAATAAAGGCTTAACTACAACAGGAGGGTGTACGCAGACTACACAAAGTGGGGGAGGCATGCACCTAAAGTGCCCACCTTGGATGATGAGGAAGGCTGTTCCACTGGACCTAACTGATATGAGTCCAGGACACAGAAGTCCTTGTAGGCCATGGTAAAAAGACTCACCTATGCCCTGGCTGGTGTGGCTCAGTGGATGGAGTGCTGGCCTACAAACCAAAGGGTCACTGTTTTGATTCCCAATCAGGGCACATGCCAGGGTTGTGGGCCAAAACAAGAATGACTCTTAAGTTTTAGTCATCAGGTTACCTGACTTTTGCTATATCAATTTAAACAAAATCTTATGGAACTACTCCAGTTATGTCCTGGCTGGGGATCTCTCATCACAGGCACATTTTTTTTTCACTTTATGAGAACTTGGCTTCTTCAGACAGAAAGGAAGTGAGGAACATACCTGAACCTGCCATTTTCTATAGAAATCAACAAGTGAAACAATGAACTGAACAAGTGACAAGTCTATGGAAACATTAGAGCTATTCAGATAGTGCAGTGGGTAGAATATCCATCTTTTAGCCTGACATTCTTTGACTCAAGTCTGTGAAAAGACTTCTTAATTTCTCCTTTTCAACCCTAAAATGACCTCCTGAAGATATCATATCATTTAATTTATAACAGGAACGCAAGCAATGTTTGATAATGATAAACAATGATTAACTATGAAATATGACTAAGTGAAACTGAGTATAACGTATTTTATAATTATCAGGCTTAGTCATTTGGCTTCCTGTGTTACCCTATGTTATTCAATGACAGAATAATTTTTCCAGATAATATTATTTTAACACTTTTTACACAGCAATAGGAAAAATTACTTATTTGCTAAGCTGAAAAGGAATAATAAGTACAAATAACTGTAAATCCCTAAAAAGACTAATTTTAAACCATTATGACTCAGCAGAACTGCAGAGAAGGTGTTGAGGCCACTATACTGATGGATAATTAAAGTTAGTATATATAATATTAATATTACTTTTACCTTTACTAAAAGCAGTATTAATAGTACCAAGATAGATTTAAACTGTTCATAATGATTAAAGTAAGTAATACAATTAAATAACCTAGATTTCTAAGTTTGCAAGAGCAAATAATGCCTGGAGATTTCACATAATCAAAAGTGAAGCCAAGATAATGCACAATGAAGTGTCAGAAATATTTAAACAGATACTACTAAATACTTTAAGATTTCAGTTGTCTAAAGTACCCTCTATTCCCATCAATAATCTTAATACTAAAACTCATAATCATTTGAAGTGTATCCCTTTCATTGATGTCTGAAGTTATATTTAATTACTGAAAGCTGAGACTTAACTACTCTAAGCTTACTAACTCCCACCTTGCACTTATCAATCAGTAATACTAAATAGCTTAATAGTTTCTTTGCACATACCATATTCTCATATTAAAAATCATTCTTTCAGCTCTGACCAGTGTGGCTCAGCTGGTGGGCATCATCCCACAAAGCGAAAGGTCTCCAGTTCAATTCCCAGACACGGCACATGCCTGGGTTGAGGGTTTAGTCCCCAGTTAGGGCGCAACCAATCAACGTTTCTCTCACACATTGATGTTTCTCTCTCTCTCTTTCTCCCTTCTTTCCCCTCTCTCTAAAAATAAATGAATAAAATCTTAAAAAGAAAAGAAAAGAAAATCATTCTGTCACAACTTAATGTTTTTTACTGTCTTAAACTTGGCTATTTCTTCATTTGGATAACTTCTATTATACTTCAAAACTCATCTCAGGTATTACCTCCCTCAGAAAGCCTTTCTTAATTATTCCCCTTTTATAACTTAACCAAGCCTAATTAAATCTCTCTCTTTTCTCTGTCTCTCTTTCTCTGTGTCTCTCTGCTATGACTCCAACATTCTAATGTAAACGTTTAATCATTGAACTTATTTAGCACATGTTAATGATACTATCTACATGTCTCCTCTAAACTGCCATTCCTTAAAGAAAAAAGACATGCCCATTAATTCTTTGTAACAAATTGAACCCATATTTATACATCCCTGCTATAAACACCACCATGGGCTGTTTACATCATCTTCTAATAACCTTTTTTTTCTACTTTAGGTATTCAACAATGAAATCTAAACATAGTATGTATCTGTCAACGCCTCTCCCTCTCTCTCATTCATGTTTACCATCAATATTCCTATTACCTTCTGAGATAAATTCTAGGGCTTGATCCTGGTACTCTATCTAAGAGTAAATTTAGGTCATCAATAAAAACAAAAACTAGGTAAAGACCATAGAACAACTAGGTCCAACTATTTTTACTTTCTCAAATGACTACAAAGCCCTTGAGTGTCCAGTATATATTTTAAGCTAATTGTTTTAATTTTGTCGTATAAAGATTTTTTCAGTTTTATTGAGGTGTAACTGACAAAATTGTAACATAAAGTATACATTGCAATGATTTACTATTTGTATAAACTGTGAAAGGATTCCTCTCATCTAGTTAACACATTCATCACCTCATCTATTTATCAGTGTATGTATGAGAGAGAGAACATTTAATTTCTACTCTCAGCAAAATTCAAGTACCCTTTCCCAACCTTAGGAAGAGGTTGGTAAAAGAATACAAACAGTACCTTTTTTTTTTTTTTTATCGAGATAAAACATACATAACATGAAATCCACCATTTCAACCATTTTAAGTGCACAATTTGGCACCATTATATTCTCAATGTTATGTAATCACCACCACTATCCATTTCCAGAACTTTTTTATCATCACAAACAGAGATTCTAAATCCATTAAATATTAACTCCCCACTTCCCCTGGTCCAGGGTAATCCCCTAATCTACTTGCTGTCTCGATGAATTTACTTATTCTAGGTACCTCATATAAGTGAAATCATGAAACATTTTTCCTTTTGTCTGGCTTATTTTACTTAGCATGTTTTCAAGGTTCATATATCTTGTGGCATATATCAGAATTTCATTTTTTAAGGCTGAATAATATTCCATTGTATGTACATATTTCATTTCATTCATCCAGTCATTCATTAGTGCACATTTGGTTTATTTCCACCTATTGGCTGCTGTGAATAATGCTGCCATGAACATTGATGTGCAAGTATTTGAGTCTCTGCTTTCAATTTTTTTCGGTTTATACCTGGAAGTAGAATTGCTGGATCATATGGTAATTCTATGTATAACTTTTTGAGAAACCACCATACTGTTTTCCACAGTGACTCTACCATGTTACATTCCCACAAGCAATGAACCAAGTTTTCTGTCTTCAAAGCCTAACCAACATTTATTTTACCTTTACTTAGAAATAACCATCCTACTGAGTGTGAAGTGATATATAATTGTGGTTTTGATTTGCATTTCCCAAATAACTACTGATACTGAGCATCTTCTCATGTGCTTATTGGCCATTTGTATATCTTTTTTGCATTGGGATTTTCTTGTTGTTGTTTAATACAAATATATTTTAATTAAATTTATTAGAGTGACATTGGTTAATAACATTATATAAGTTTCAAATGTACACCTGTATAATATGACATCTGTATACTCTATTGTGTGCCCACCACATGAATCTAGTCTCCTTCCTTTACCATATATTTGATACCCTTTACTCTTCATCCTCGTCCCCCCACCCCAGACCTCCCTTCCCCTCTGGTGACCATATCATTTTGTTGTTTGTATCTATGCATTTGTTTTGTTTCATGTTGTTCTTGTTATTTTCCATTTGACTTATTTCACTTAGCATAACTTTCTCAAGATCCATCCACGCTGTCAAAAATGGTAATATTTCATCTTTTTATGGCTGAGTAGTACCTTATTTATCCAATCATCCATCAAAGAACACTTAAGTTGTTTCCATATCTTGGCTATTGTGAATAATATTGCAATGAACATAGGGATGCATACATCTTCTCAAATTAGTGCTTTGGTTTTCTTCAGATAAATACCTATTAGTGGAATTGTTGGGTCATATGACACTTCTAGTTTTAATTTTTTTATATTTTCCATAGTTGCTCCACCAATTGGCATTCCCACCAGCAGTGTGCAAGGGTTCCCTTTTCTCCACATCTTCTCCAATACTTATTTTTTGTCTTACTTATACAACTATTCTAATAGGTGTGAGGCAGTATCTCATTGTGGTTTTGATTTGCACGTCTCTTATGACTAGTGAGGTGGACCGTATTTTATCTATCTGATGACCATCTCTATGTCTTTCTTGGAAATGTGTCAATTCAGGTCTTCTGCACATTTTTAACTGGATTGTTGGTTGCTTTGTTGTTCAGTTGAATGAGTTCTTTGTATATTTTGGATATTAGCCCCTTATCATTTGCATATATTTTCTTCCATTTGGTCAGTTGCTTTTTTGTTTTGTTGATAGAGGTTTTTTAGTTCAGTGTAGTCCCATTCCTTTATTTTTGCCTTCATTTGCCTTGTGTTTGAGGTCAACTTCACAAAAACCCCTCTGAGGCCAAGTGCATAAGTTTAAGTGACTATGTTTTCTTCAGTGTGTCTTATTGTTTCAGATCTTACATCCAAGTCTTTAACCGATTTTGAATTAATTTTTATGGAGGGCGTCATATAGCAATCTAGTTTCATTGTTTTGCATATGGCTTTCCAGTTTTCCCAACACCATTTATTAAGGAGACTTTCCTTTCGCCATTGTATGTTTTTGGCTCCTTTGTCAAAAATTAGTTGTCCATAAATATATGAATTTATTTCTGCTTTCAATACTGTTCCATACGACTCTGTTTTTTATCCTACCAGTACCATACTCATTTGATTACTGTAGCTTTGTACTATAGTTTCTTAAAAGATTTTATTTATTTTTAGAGAGAGGGGAAGGGAGGGAGAAAGAGAGGGAGCAAAACATCAATGTGTGGTTGCCTATCATGCACCCCCAACTAGGGATCTGGTCTGCAACCCAGGCATGTGCCCTGAGACTGGGGATCAAACTGGAAACCCTTTGGTTCACAGGCTGGCACTCAATCTACTGAACCACACCAGCCAGGGCTGTAGTATAGTTTAAAGTAAGTCAGTGTGATAGTTCTAACTTTGTTCTTTTTTCCCAGGACTGCTTTTGGCTCTTCTGGGTCTTTGAGCCAAACTGATAACATGTGCCAGAGAGCATGATCTCAAATGTTCTTAAAATTCTTTATCATTGATTTTTTAAAAAAGATTTTATTTATTTTAGAGCAAGGTGAAGGGGGAGAAAGGAAGAAAGGGAGAGAAACATCAACATGAAAGAGAAACATCAGTCAGCTGCCTCACATACCCACCCTGACCAGGGAACAAATCCACAATGCAGGCATGTACCCTGACTAGGAACTGAACCGGCAACCTTTCAGTTTGTGGGACAATACCCAACCAAGCCACACAAGTCAGGTCTATCACTGATTTTTAACATTCTAAATAAAATGTCTTGGAGGTCTTTTTGCATTGATATAATTAGGTGTTCTGTTAGATTTCTCTATTCTAATGTCCAATTCTTTCGATAGGCTTGAGAAGTTCTCATCAATTACTTCTTTGAGTAGGCTGTCTGTTCTCTTCTACCTCTTCTCTTTCAGGTATACTTATTATCCTTATGTTGCTCTTTATAATGGAGTCAGTTCTCTAAATTTTATTTCTACTCTTAGTTCTCTCTTTTCTTCCTCCTGGGTTACTTCTAGGTTTCTCTCTCTCTTTCATCTAGTTTGCTCTATTTTCAGTGCTCTCTGGTGCATTCGTCATCTCCTTTATTGAGTTCTTCAGCTCCAGAATTCCTGGTTGGTTCTTTCTTAGTTTCTGTCTCTTTGGTTAATTATTTCTTCTGTTCATTGATTTTATTCCTGAGTTCATTGAACTGCCTTTCCGTGTTATCATATCGTCCATTAGGACAATGCTGAATTCTGCTATGCTCCATAACTGTTCAATGTACTCTAATCCTTTTGTTTCATAACTGCAGTGTTGAATTCTCTGTCATTTAAATCACTGTCTGGGCCCTGACCGGTGTGGCTCAGTGCATTGGGTGTCATTCTGCAAACCTAAATGTCATAGATTCATAGATTCGATTCCCAGTCAGGGTACACGCCTGAGTTGTGGGCCAGGTCTCCGGTTGGGGGTATGGGAGAGAAACAATCGATGTTTATCTCCTTCCCTTCCTCTCTAAAAATAAATAAATAAAATCTGAAATCACTGTCTGGTTTCTAGAGACTTCATTTTCTTTCTGCGTTCCCAAGTTACCTATGTTGTTCACAGCATTTGAAGTAGTAAACTTTTCTTTATTTTGCTCTCAACAGTTTTGTAGGTTGATAGGTGGGGGTACTTTCTTTTTGCTATGCTGCTTGGGGAGTCTCAGAATTCCTCACAAGGCTCTGCTGGAGAGTGTTGGGTCAGGGGACTAAGCTTGCTATCCTATAGCTCTGCCCATTTCTAGTAATGGCTGTCACCTTGTTGAGTTGTTTAAAGCCTCCCACCTTTCTTTACCAGGCTCTGCCAGGAAGTTGGCGGCAGGGAGCAAGGCTGCAACTTGCAGCTATACCCCCTTCCAGTAATGGTTGTCAGCACTGTTGTGTTGTTTTAAGCTTCCCAGCCACCTTTACCTGGCTCTACCACAATGGGGATGGAGAAGGGAGATATCTTTTCTCAAAGGGAAACAACTGCCCCTCTTATGCTCCAGGAAGGAGTGTGAAGCCTGACTTTTCTGTTATTTCTTTTGCTGGAGTTGCAGTAAGCTCTAAACTGCATTGGCAGCTGCTATTCCTGTCTTTTCCCCATCTTGCTTCACCGAAATGCTCAACTGTAGATGTCCCAGTGCATGGATCTTTCAGGCATGTTTGCGTGTTGAGCAGGGGATCATTTGTTAAGCTAGAGTTGTCTGATTTGCTGTAAGTTTAAGGGGAGAAACAATGGAGTTCTCTCACTCCACCATGATGCTTATGCCATTTCCACAATTATCTTTTTAATACTGATTTTGATGAAACATCTATACAGTTCTGCAACAATGGCAATCATTCTCCATCAATCAGTTTTTTAAAATGTAAAGTAACTATTCATAAAAAACATGACGTAATAAAATACTCTGATACATTTTATAAGAAAAAAATGGGTAATCTTACCTACAGTCTTGATTATTAATTAGTAATTCAAGGTTCTGGGCTGATGATGAATCTATCATAGCTGTCTGTTCACTACCTTGAAAACAAATCTTCATAGATTTTGCTGCATAAACTGAATTTTGAATAAATTCAACATATTTTAATAAAGCTGCAGCAGCTGCAAGGCAGTAATACCTGTAAGATGATCAATGACACATCACTATAAATCTTTAGAATAAAAAAACATTGCTATAAAGTGAAACATGTATTTTACCTTAATATTAGGAAAATTATAAATAATTGCATAACACCATTCAAATTTAAAGAAAAAAAATACACTAAGTATTCCTGATTTTTGAAAACTATGTAAATTACCTCCAAAACACAAAACTGGATAAAAATAGACAATTTTCTGAAGTCTGGCATTTAAGTGATATTAGACACCAATAAACCATATATTCAAAGTCAATATTCAATGGTAATTTGAGTTAGTTTTTGATGTACCATTCTAAGTATTCAAATAATGTTGACAGACTCTGAGCTTAAAAGGTAAGTCAGGAGGTCCCAAGGTATAGAAAGTACATTATAATCTCAGGAGGGTAGTCATTGTGATTAGCTGACTAAACAAGTGGTCCAACCGGGCTCAAAGAAAGTATCTATTTAGCATGTTCTAAGAAACATCCTTTCAAAAATATCATTCCCTGTCTCATGCTGTATCTTTTCAAAGTAAAGGTATGAAGTAACAGGAGCAAAACTTTAATTACATTTCACTTCTGTGCCCTCACATTTCTAGTTTACTATAGCTCTAGTTCACTTGAGCTGTTCACTCCCAAGTAAAGTGAGCAGCAACTATTAGGGCAATAGATTATGACTATTTTGGAGAAATTCTATATAAATTAAGTTAGCAAGATATACCCTGTGTGTAAACTTTAGTTAACTATTTTACTATTTCAATAATTATTCAGTTGCATTATAAGCCAGGCACTTTTCTAGGCAGTAGGAATATAGCAGAGAACAAATCAGATAAAAGGTCTTGCCCTTGTGAAACTCACATTAAATATTTATGACTTTCCTTAAGTCATAACTTACTTGGATTGAACCTCCATCAGAACAGTGCTGAATTCTGCTATGCATAACTGTTCGATGTACTCTAATCCTTTTGTTTCATTGAAGTATTTTCTTTGGACAGTAGTAAAATTTACATTCTGAAAAAATTTTTAATTTCAAAATAAATTTTTAGTTTCATGCACTTACCCAAAACTGGTTTCTTAAACATGTCTGTATACAGCTCAAATATTATATAAAGTTTATTTTTAATGTTTTCTAGAATTAAATAAAAAATTTCTTATTTACAAAAAAAGAATGATTATCTGTCTTGCTAAGTGAATTACAGTACAGCCTGTAGCTCTTATTAGAGCATATTCACATGAAATTTAACTGAATATGTTAGGAACCATAATAAAAAATAAAAAATAAACATAAGAGTCTCTTCCTTCTAGTAATTTTATTCTACAGCAACATCATCACACAAGTTTAACAATCAGTTTAATAGGTCCTTATAATATGCTAGTTGACTAAAATGAAAACATCAATTCCATATATCAAATCTATAAAGTGATGTCTACTTGAGATCAGTTTAATTTACTTAAAATAAAGAAAATTCAATAATGGAATTTTTTAAACAGAGAAAAAGAACAGCATAAAGCCGTAGTGTAAAAGGTATACTACTTTGAATAAAAATAGGTGAGGACAGTAATCCAACACTGGCCCAGTAAAAATCTGTAAGACCAAAAAATATCATAAACAGGTAGGTAATTTGTTATGTTCCAATAATGTTTCAATATTTGTCATTGTGAAGACAATAACCCTATGATATGTCTTATTAACTACAGTTTCCATATAAGTAAAATTCTGAAAAGTCAAGCCACTTTTCTAGTATACAGTTGATACGTGTTAGAGCTAAATCTTGAATTTAGAATCTTTGACTTACAAAGTTAATATTCCTTCCACTTCATATTGCTCCAATTTAATAAAGATATTTTTATGGTAAGTGTGGTGATAATGATTAACAATAATATTGCTTTTTTCCCTCTACTTGTAATATTTTTACCCCAAATAGTTCCATGGCTTGCTACCTCACTCCATTCAGAACCTTGCCCAAATGTAATTCTTATTGATGAGGTAATTTATGATAGCCCTATATAACATATCAATTCTCTAGATGATAGATGCTGTTATTGTCCCTATTTTACTAATGAAAAAAACTGAAGCTCAAAGAGGGTAAGATGACTTGCACAGAGTCACTTAAAATCAGGATTTGCAACCAGAACAGTCCAACTCTTATATTATTATGCTATACTGCTTTACACCTCAAGTATAGTGAATATCTGTTGTTTTTGCCTTTGGAGGGTTCATCTGTCCCACATTCCACATAGTTGTGGTAGGACATCAATTACAGTACTTTGTGCCCCACAGCAATAAGTACATGACCTGGAGTTAATCAATTATAATGTCTCTATCCCCAGAAATAGTGGTTAGCCTAACATGTGAGAAGATGAACAAAGCAGAACCAGTTAGGATCCTTCCCTGAAATCCATATATGGACACTAGAAGAATAAAGTTCTTTTTTTCTCTGAGTTGGTTTAGCTGAGATGAATTAACCTGGCACCATTAGCAATCTTCTTAAACCTCACAGAGGTAACCTATCAGCAAATTAAGAAAAAAAAAGTGGTGGGGATGACAGTATGGATAGCATCTATACAACTATTTGGCTTTCCATTTATATAAGCCAATAAATTTCCTTTTTTACTTAAGCTTGTTTAAGTTGGTTATTTATAACCAACAAATTAGAAGGCTTAATTTAAAAAAGATCGAAGTTGGAGAGGTATGCATTAGTAAGAGTGATAGAAGTTGGAAATTATGAAACAACAGATAAAGAGATTTATCTAATGGAGACAATAGATATACAAGAGGTACCATTTTTGGCAATGAGTCAAAGCAGAGCTACTACATAGGATCTCTAAGAGCATCAGAAAAAATCTTACATGACTGCAGATGCTGTGTATTAAGAACAATAAAGAACTCATTGGACCCTAAATTTCAACTTGGTTCCAAAAGTGTTAAAGATGAGTCCAAAAACATAACAAAATACAGTAGATTGTAAAAATAATTTGCACTCATCAGGAATTATCCCAATTGCAATGTTGCCTACTTGGTTTGGAACAACAGCACCCCTTCCACAAAAAAAAAAAAAAAAAAAAAAAAAAAGGGTCTGGGAAGATTTGCTGGAGGGATGAAATAAACTAGAATACATGATGGAAATGGCCTTACTGAGAGGAAGTGCACTGGCTGGATAAGGTTACAGAGCACTTACCTGTCACACTCCCACAGTTGGAAGCTAAAATAGTAGGCTAATTGTTAAGCAATACACAACAGCAAAGGAAGCTGAAACAATTCTGTAATATACAACAAATTCTCTAAAGGAAAAGTACTTGCTGATAGCTGCTATTCCCTAAAGAACAAGAACTTCAATTTCAGCTAGTCTGCCAGCTGAATAACTAGTTTCCAGGAAGCCAGACCTAAGGAAATCCATGTTCTTTCTAAGGGTCTGCCTCCTGTATACTCTAAGAAACCTACTTATTACCTAAAATATTTTTCCTTTTATTTAAAGTAGATCAAGGGTATGCAGTCAAATAAGTGGATTCCCTGTCATTTTTATTATATGTAGTAATAGTTCATTAGATTAGAATTTGTATTTAGTGCATACTTTAGGGTGGATACTTTAGGGTGGGGCAAAAG
Organism: Furipterus horrens; assembly: GCF_987537825.1. Taxonomy (NCBI): domain Eukaryota; kingdom Metazoa; phylum Chordata; class Mammalia; order Chiroptera; family Furipteridae; genus Furipterus; species Furipterus horrens. The sequence continues at coordinate 55,806,096 of NW_028327173.1, read as the reverse complement.
TAGTTTTACAGTTGTTTGTATGGAAAATAAAACAGTATTTAATAAATAATAATACAAGAATAAACTTTGTTTCACAAACTCACACCTGTAAACCTATTTCGGTCCAACCTTATAAAGATACTCAAAGTATTGGATTTTTTAAAGGTTTTATTTTTTATTTTTTTAGAGGGGGTGGTGAAGGGAAAGAAAGAAACATCAATGTGCGCAAGGAACTGGGAATCGAACCGGTGACCTTTCAGTTTGCAGCCTGGTGCTCAACCCACTGAGCCACACCAGTCAGAAAAGCAGTGGGTTTTAAATAAAGATCTCAAAGGCTACTATTTAGAATAAAATCACTTACCTTGAAATTCTCTGTGATGAGACTACACAACTTAGTTGAATTCCCCACAACACAAGCAGTATTTGACATTATTATTTCCAAAGGTGATAAAATTTTGAGTTTAGTGATCACCTAAAATCATTTGAATAATCAATTTCTTAAATTTAGAATTTTCTAAAACAAAAAGGTTTCATGTTTTTTGAGAAATAAGTACTTAAAATTACTTAATAAAAATATAAAATGACAACTATCTTAATTATATATTTCAATTAAAACGTATTTCTAATGACGTATATTAAACATATATCCTATACAATCGTGAATATAAAATATTATCATAAACATAGTCTATATTTTACTCACAATAGTTTGTAACATCTCTAAGCCCAAAAATTAATTTGAACTTATCAAATATGTATTCCTAAAATAAGATTTTTTAAAGTAAATTCTTCTAAATAGCATTTTATCCATCTCTATGAAAAACATTAAAAAGTGTAACTATGTTGACACAATCAACATGACCTTACCAGTACAGCTTAGAAGTTAAAAAATTAAAAAATCACACTCTCCCCCTCCGCACCCCCACTCTTATTAAGGAATTCTGGACTCAAGGGTAGATAGGACAACGACCACGCCCAGCTCGAAGCATCTAGAAGAACATGAGACTGTCGCCCATTGTCCACCATAAGATTATAAAGGGTCTAAAGTCTGAGGGTTTTTTTTTTTTTTTATTATTGTTATAAAAATTAATCAATTAATGAATTAATTCTAAAATAATAACAATATAGGAAAAAGAGAAACCGGAGAGATTGCATGCATGACCCATGGACATGGACTGGGGAAGGGTGGAACTGCTGGGGGAGGGAGGTGCTGGGAGGGGGGAGCAAAGGGGGAAAAATGGAACTATTGTGACAATATAATCAATAAAATATACCTTTAAAAAAAAAGTAAAAAAATCAGAGATGAGAAACATCTGCTCTATGACTTATACTTTTCACAATAAAAGGTGCATTTCTTAGAACTACTCTAGACACAGAAATTCTTAATCAGCTTGACTAAAATTCCTGTTTTATAAAAACTTCCTATTCTTTTTAAATTGCATAAAAATGTGAAATACCCAGAAATGAAGATAGTATGCAGTACTAATTATCAGTTAAGTTGTTAGGTATATTAAAAAGTTTATAATTAGGTAGGAAATGGAAGCCTATATACTGGGGAACCATAAAGGAGAATTAAAGAGAGGAATTAAAAAACCCACTAAAAATAAAATAGTATATCATCTTTTAAATAATAGTAAGTGGAGCAAATAACTTTTTAGAATATAGAGATTAAGAATAGACTGCCTCTACATGTTAAGTCACACAAATTCCCATGACAACAGACCAGTGGCCCCACTTACTGAGTAATAAGAAGTAAAGGCAAGAAGAGATTAAATTATGATTGATCTAAGACCAGTTTCCCTTAGATCTCAAAAATAATATTCAAATACAGTTCAGTGGAAATAACACCACGGAGACAGCATTACTACATATATTATCTTTATAATAAATCCAGGAATTATAATTTAAAGATAATTTTAGAAACTAATATTAACAGTAATTTGGAATGTTTAAGTAACAGCAAGTATATTTTAAGTATATTTTAGGACTAAATATACTTTAAAAATCAGATGTAAAATAATTTTATTTTGATTTAGACTAACATTAATACAATATTGAATAACGTGTATTCTACCAAAAGTATACTAATTAGGAAAGTACTGATTTAAAAATCTGGCTAGTGCCCACTACATCAATCATTTTCTCAGATTATAAATACTTACCTTTGCATATGTTGTGTTGTCTGCAAACTGAGATAATATAATTTGTGGACTTTTTAAATCAACACTTGCCATTCCTATTTCACCTCTGGCAAGTCCTCTCCCTTCTACAACAGCAACAATAACCGACGGGGCGTGTACAGAAACTGCAGATGAGGACGTAGCTGCGAAAAAAATTTTTTTTTTAATGTATAAACATTCATAATAATAATTTCTAGTTTTTTCTCATAAGATCTCAGGGTATCAAGTCTAGGACATGGCTATTAATATCCAAAAAAATCTTTTTTTAAGTCATCAAAAAGTAACTTTTCATACTCAGATTAAATAAAAATATTAATTTTCAAAGTTTTTGCCAAAACTTTATTTACATTCAAAAATAACAAATTTAAATATTGTCTTATTTTGTATTTTATTAAAATGCAGTCATAAAAAAACACTGAATTTGGGATCAAAAAACCTAGATCATTTATCTTACTCTGTCATTTAAAAGCTATATGAGTTTGAACAAATTATTTCATAATAAATAATCATTAAGCACAAAACATAATGGAATAACTGTTCTGCCTAACTCAAGTGTAAAACATCACATAACCATAAACTCCAATTACAAGATATCTGTGTAATGGTGGATATTTTATTTCTTAGTGTGCCTAGTATGTTCTAAATTCTCTACTTGGATTAACTCATTTAATCGGCATAACAATTCTATCAAACAGACATCATTAGCCTGCAGGGCAAGGAGGTGGAGGAGAGGAGCAGGGTTTAGGCCAGGCTCCGGGTCATTCGTGCGTCCATTCACAAAAAAAAAAAAAAAACAGACACCATTATTTTCTCCATTCACTGATAAGGACACTGAGGCACAGATGGAACAGGTAGAGTCAGAATTTGAACCTAGGCTTCCGCTGTAGATACCAAGATGCAATATAAAGCTAAGGACAATGTGATATTGGCAGAGATAGACATAATGACTCATGGAAGTTACAAGAGAGGTAGAAAGAGAAGCATACATATTTGGGTCTATAATACGTGACAGAGGTGGCATTCCAAGACAGTGGATAAAGGATATTTAAGAAATAGACAACTCTATGAGAAATATGAAATTGACTTACTTCATATTATAATCAAAAATAAATTCTAGGTACATTAAAAACTTAAATGTAAAATGCAAAACTTCAAAACTCTTGGAAGAAAATATAGGCAAATATTTTTCTGTCCTGGGACAGAGAAAAAGCTCCTAATCAATACACACAAAGCAGTAATCATAAAAGAAAATATTGACTCTATTAAAATGAAGAATTCTGATTTCTGCTTCTGGTAATAGTAGACAAAGTTGATGAAAACAACAAATTCCTTGACAAAATATAAATATACAAACATACATGCAAAAATCATACAAAACACAAAGCTAACAAACATACAAAAAACTTCTTAAAAGCATTAAAGAGTTTCAGGAATGCCTGTGTTTATGTATGTTAGGACATATAGAAGTATACGTTTTAAAAGTACAGTTTATGGTATTACAATTACACCTTAATAAAGCAGTTAAAAAATACACCATGAAGTTACATTGATACTTTCAATTAACTTAAAAAAAAATATTGAAGAGTAGAAAGATACTGAGGAATTTCTGGGCCTATACCCCAAAAATATAAGAATCCGGAATGGTAAGTCTGGCAAAAGTAGACAATTTTTCTTTGAGGTCATTTGCCTATATAAAAGTGTGGAAGTAAAAAGAAATAGAAAAACATATAGTATATAAGCACCAACAAACGGAAAAGGAGCTGCTATAAACTTTGAGGCAAAAAGCCTTTCAAGAGATGAAGAAAACCATTTTATAACAGTAGTAAATTTTTATATTTCTACTAAAATAGCTTCAAAATATGCAAAAAAATTTACAAGAACCACAGAGAAATAGACAAGTTGACAATCATAATGGGAGATTTTAATATATCTCTATTAAAAACTCAGTAGTGATATAGACTTAACCAACACAATTTTAAAAATTACCTAGTAGAAATATGCATAACATAATTGTAAAACACACACACACACACACATATTTTTCAAGCAGATACAGAACATTTACTAAAAAATTGAGAATTTCTGCTTATCAAAGGATATCAAAGAGAAAGGAGGAAGACAAGCTACAGACCTACAGAAGCTATATACATGTAATAATCAAAAGACTCAGTATTCAGAATATATAAATAATTTCTACAAATCCAGAACAATAAGCCTAAAGAGAAATGGGCAAAGGACATAAACAGTCATTTCACAAAAAAAAAAAAAAAAAAGCTCTGACTAAAAGTACACAAAAAGATAATCAACCTCATTTATAACCAGAAAAATGCAAATTAAGATTACAGGTAGTATTTTACAATTGCTAGACTGGTAAATATTAAGAAGTATGACAATATCAAATGTGGAAAGGATGTAGAATAACAAGAATTCTCATACACGGCTAGTAAGAATGCAGTTGGTAGAACCACTCAGAAAATCAATTTGTCATTATCTTGTAAATGTACATACTTGTAACCAAGAAATTCTACTGTATGAACCTTAGAGAATGCTTACACATTAAGACCTAATTCACTCATTTTCCCCACAGTGGAGAAAGGATATTCAAGAAATAGACATCTCTATGAGAAAAAAATGAAATTGATTTCATTTTCTCAATAAAGTCTAGTAGATTTAGATAAAAGCTGAAATTTAAGTATTTTTTCAAACCAGAATCTACTTCCAGATTTAAACAAACATTATGTATAGAAAGGGCAGCTCTTTCTTTCTTGTGCTTTTTTTGGTAGAATGGTTAAAATAGTGTAGACCTGCATTTATTAACAAACTATCAGAAACTATGTAGCCTTATAAACCTTGTCTTAAATTAGATATGGATAAACTGAGGTATTTATCTTTCAATCATTCATATCAGTTTCAAAACATTTCAAATGGACTTAACTATTCTAATTTATACTTTAAAAACCTTTTAAAAGTTTCAAAGAGTCATCTAGGTCAATATTCCACTCATTTTACCTGAATATCCCATTTGTGGGGTCCAACTTTTATAACCTGATCTCTGAAGATTTCCAGACAATGGAGTTTTTAGTGTTTGAAGATAACTATTCTCTTGTGCAGAAGAGGAGCTTGTACCAAAAGTAAAATTTGATGCAAATGTGTTTTCTGCATAAGATCTTTTTTTTCCAAAGTATGAACCTAAATTCAAAAAATTAAATATCAACTCTTAAAGATTCAGAATTATGCAATTATTAATCCCTATAATTTATACCATGTTCATTTTCTATAAAATTTCATGTTAATGATTTCTTAAAATATAACAAATTATGACAAATGACATTATTGATAAATAATCTTGTACAAAAACATAAGGAAAAGTGCTTGTTTATATGGCTTTTGCTTTTATAAGTACACTGAGATTACTCTTGCTAAAATTGTAAATTACCTCCTAATCTTCAAATACACCAGATATATTTACTTATGAGAAGCTTTTCCTCTGTTGACTTCTGCATTGAAATTCTCTCCTCCCACATAAATGTATAAAATATTAGATTCACTCGAATTCAGTGGCTTATTTATGTACTTATACTGTTGGACTGTTGGTATAAGATATTACCTATTTTACAGGGTTGTCATAAAACTTAAAAGAATGTACAAAAACAGCCTAGCATAGTGTCTTTTAAAAAAATAATGGAGCTCTTTTTTCATGTTCCCTTTTATATCTATGACAACTCTCTATCTTGATTCTCCTTAAAACACTTTTTAGTTTCCTTTGCCAGGTCCTTTATCCCCTGTGTGCCTCTTAACTGTTGGTTTCCCAGGGTTCCATACTTTTTCACCACCTCTCACAAATCAACATTACACATTTTCTCTAGGCATCTCATCTATTTTTTTGTTTCTATTAATATCTATGTCCTACCAACTCTTAAGCCTTCATATACAGCCCTAACTCTTCAACAGTGTATACCATAGGTTGGCAAACTTTTTAATAATGGGCCAGATGGTAAATATATTAAGCTCTGTGGGCCATTGGATCTGTCACTATTACTCAACTCTTGACACTATAGCGGGAAAGCAGCCATACACAATGTAACTGAATAAGCATGGCTGTATTTCAATTGAACTTTATCTGTAGACACTAAAATCTGAATTTCATGTAATTTTCACACATCACAAAATATTATTCTTCTTTTACTTTTTCAATCCTTTAAAAATGTAAAAACCATTCTTATGTCTATACCTGCATTATTCAATATAGTAGCCATTTAAAACATGTGACTATTTACATTAAATCAGAAATAAATAATATTAAAAACTTAGTTCCTTAGTCACACTAGCCACATTTCAAATGCTCTCAAGCCACATTTGGCTAGTGGCTACCATATCGGCATAGATATGGAATATTTCTATCATCACAGAAATTTCTATCAGACATTGTGGGTCTAGACCCCTATATCTAACTATCTTTTGGATATAAGCCTTTAGATATCTTTATCAAATTTTTAAATGTCCATAAGTGAAGTCAGTACTTTCCCTCAAAATTTATTCTTTCTTTATTACCAGTTGTGGTCAATTGTGCCATCTTGTACCCTGTCACCCAAATCATAAACTTAGTAGTCATTCTTAATTCTCCTTTCCTCAATCCTAACAACCAATCCACGACCAAGTCTTATAATTCTTTTAAGTATCTAACATTTTTCTCCACCTCCACTCCTATTAGCCCATTTCAAGCCCCTATCTTCTTCAGAACTTTTACAAGTCTCCTAACTGTTCTCCTTGCCTCCAGTATTCTGCCACTCTAGTAGTCTTCATGTCTCTGAAAAAGAAATTTCACCACGTCTCTCATTCTTATAATTCCTCAGTTTCTCCCCATACTCACCATATGATAAAATCTAACTCCTTTGTGTGGGTCCCAGCCAGAGTTGGATGACATATTCAAACTAGAATAATTTTAGGAGTTTGATAAAGGGAATATTTACAAAGGTGTGGAGAGGGTACAGAAGTGTGAAAATCCAGAACAAAATGTGCTCCATTACCATCTCCAGGCTTAAAGGAACAAGGAAAGGAGTAGTTACCAGAATCTGGAGACAGAGAGAGCTGTGTCTTGTTCTCAGTTTACTTTTAGACTCTTAGCTCATTCTTGAAACTTACCACTTTCCTTGACCTCTATTTTGCTGTACCTTCTTTATCTTCCTCCCTCTGGCCTCAAATATACTGGTAATTTATAAATCTGTACCTCTCCCAAGTTTCTCTTCTTAGCCTGAGATCCATATATTGTTATCTTAATATATTTAGATAGCCCAGAGGTTCTTCACAGTCAACATGTCCATAAAGAATTCATCATATTCCCTCTAAAAGTTAGTTCTCCAACAAAATTCCTTTATTTTTTTTTCTTCAGGAAACAGTACTACCATTTATCCACTAACCAAAGCCAGGGACCTATTGTTGGAATGGCAGACAAAATCCATTTGCCTCCCTGACTAACTTGCTACAAGTACACCAAGTTTATATCAGATCACCCTACTGCTCTAGCCAAACAAAATTATTTGTAGTTCTACAAACATGGCATGCTATATCATACTTCTGTGACTTTGGACAAGGTTTTTTTCTTAAGAATGTTTAGTTTCTCTTCTCTCCTCTTTAGCTAACATTCTTTGTCCTAGTTATACTTCAATACCAGTTCAAGTTGCACTCATTCTGTAAAATTTTTCTTTTGTTCCCCCACCTTTCTTATAAAGACCTCAAAAATCTGTGAATACCTCAAGTATAGTTCTTTAAATTTTTATTTATTGATGTTTAAGTCTGTCTTCCCTACTGAAGTAGAAGTTCCTAGGGAACACAAAATATTATTGTCCTCAGCTCCTAACATAACCATTTCACCTACGAGGGTCTTGAATTCTTCTATAAATGGGGACAAAACAAACAAACAAATACTGTGCAAAATCATTGTTAGGATCAGAAATACCACATGCCTAGTATGGAGCTGAAACAGAGTAGGTGCTCACTAATTAGTGCATGTTATTATTACTGTTGAAAATATGTGTGACAAAGCATTTCATGAAGAGGGGGATTATACTAACAAAGCGAACATACATGTTGCCTTGTAAAAACTCCAAGTAGCCCAGTTTTCTTAGAAAACAGAGTAAACATTAAGAACTGATGGAAAACAAGGTTGTAAAGGCCAAAAACATACCCCAAATGGCCTTAGTTATCCTGCTAAAGAGTTTGATCTTCTACCTGAAAACAGCCACTGATTTAAGTGGCAAGATATACGATAAATTTTTCATTTTCCATATGACTCCGGTGACACTAAAGTTGGGAAAAGGAATACTTAGGTGTTTGATACAATAATTCAGACATAAAAATATGAGGGCCTACAATGACAGAGATAGAAAGGGACAGAGTTATTTGAATGATAAAGAGATAAGACTATATTTGAATGTTGTGAGGGAACACTTAAATTTTTGAAGTCTTCTAAATTTAAGATTTAAGCAACCCAATGATTGAGATAAGTAGATGAATTCAATTAATCATATAGTGTGTCTGAGGTGTTCACAGGTTCCTCACTAGAAACTCCAGAAGAAAGTCTGAAATTGGAATTTGTAGTAAAGGTGACATCAGTGCTGTGGTGATAATCACACCCAGGTTGAGGTGGCCTAGAAAAAAACTAAGGACAGAACAATAATTAGGAAACAAAGCTGAGCACAGTTCTCTGGAAGGTAGGAGAAAATTGGGAGAGTAGAGTCAAGGAAACAGAATTAAGAGAATTAATGAGAAGACTGATGAAGAATATTAAAAACAGTGGAAAGGTCACTTGGGATGAACTGAAAAGCGACCATTGGATTTGACATGTTACCTTACCATTAATTTGCAATAGTATGTAAAAAAAAAGTGATGGTTTTGCCATGGAGTGATCGAATATAAAATAAATGAGTTGAATTCTTCTTGAGGAATGTACATCTTAAAACCTTAAACATACCATTAATTTGAGTTTGATAAAATGTTAAGTTTAATCTACTTTCATAATATCCTAGAAGGCTTGGGGACTTAAGTACACAACTCCTATTACCAAACTGTACAAATTCTATCATTTAGTCACACAGTTGACCATTGAACAGGTATTTGAACTATGTAGGACCTTATATATTTTTTCAATCAATACTATCAATATATTTTCTCTTCCTTATGATTTCTTAGCTTTTATTCTTTTTTATTTATTGCATAACACACCAGTGTGTGTTACTTAATTACAGATATTCTTAATAACATTTTCTTTTCTCTAGCTTACTGCATAGTAAGAATACAGTATATAATACATATAAACATACAAAATACATGTTAATTGATTATATTATCAGTGGTAAGGCTTCCAGTCGACAGCAGACTATTAGTAGTTTTTGGGGTGTCAAAAGTTATTCATGGATTTTCGATTGGGTGGGGTTGGTGACCCTAACACCGCCCCACACACTGTTCAATGACCAATAGTACTATTTGGGAGGCAGGGTGATACAGGAAGGAGGGACATTATACCAGATATTTCAGCCTTCATCAGAACTCAGCCATCCATCACAGCCTTGTAAAAACACCAATTTGTAGAGTCCAGCCTTTTAATCACTCAGACTATCAAATTCCTGGAGCACCCGGTTGTCATCCTCCAGCCAAACCACAACCGCAATCTCTCTGTGCTAACCGCCCACCCTGGCTCCCTGAACCTCCAGAAGCTGCAGGCCTGAACCCCGTGGGGAATCCACCCTACCACTGCTTGCCTCGAGCTGGCAGGGTTCTGGGTGCAAGCCGAGGTACGCTGCTGCTGCTGCTCCGATCGCCTGCGGCCCCAGACGTGCTGGCTGGGGTGGCGGCCCAGGCCACAGCTGAAGGGCAGCTCTGAGGTGTCTCCTGGAGTCCGAAATTGTAGCGGGGCCCTTGTGACCGAGCCTCTACGGATGACGGGGAAGCTGCCGGGCCGGAAGGTGAGGTGGATGAGACCTCGGGCCTCAGCATCCTCACAAACCTCAGGCACCAGTATGAGATTTCTGAACAGGCCCTTAGCCCTCAGACAGAAAGCAAGGCGGGAAAAGGAGGAAGAACGACGCGCAGACACACGCAGGCACAGAGCGCAGGCGCGGAGCCGCAGGGCGCAGGCGCACAGCCGCATAGGCCTCCGGCTTTCAACACCCGCACATCTTCCCCAGTCCATACCTGACGTACTCCCAGTTGTTCTCAATCCTATCACCACAGCGGGATTTGGTTATGACCTTTATCGGAGGTACAGGATTCCTCAACCTGCAGTTTATCACCTAAACAGAACTCCTCATGGCCTACAAATGGCCATCAATTTGGTGGCCTCATTCACCCTATATCCCTTAACCCAAGGTTTAACATAACTTTCCTCACGTACTCCCAAATATACTAGCTTCTTTTTAATGCTTACACTTGATGGTACAACCCATCTAACATTAGCCTTCTGGCTAAATACATGGAAGAGCCAGCCATTAACATCTTACAGCTAAGCATCCACAAGGTCATTATCACTGCAAGATTGCCCTTCAACCAGTAAGGAGATGGTTCTGTACATAGTATTGTAGGAACCAGGCAAGCAATGGATCTCTCTTGGGACAGTTTTAAAAAGATCCCAATCTCTCAATTTCTACTATTGAGGTTTCAAAAAAGATCCCAATCTCTCAATTTCTACTACTGAGGTTTCACACCGGTAATCTAGTTAGGAGCTGACTTCACAATTTCAGGCTCTAGCTTCTCAATATTTATCTTTGGGAAATTATGTATCTGTTCAGTTTTCTTGAACTTGAATAGTACCAACTTCATAAAGATACAATTGAAAAAACTCTGTATACCATTAGAAGACATCTGTTTAAAAGATTACTGAACCCATAAAATTATCAATAATAAATCAGGTATTCACAGAGTAGTTCACCCACATGTAATGACTGCATTCCTCGAAATTCCCTTCAAATACTTCCTAAGATGCCATTTTAATAAATGTTCCATTCATGATCTCCAAGTTTTCAGACTGAAATTTAGCCAAAACGCTTCAAATTTGTTAACTGTCAAAATGCTCCTGGACATTGCAATAATCTGATCAATGTAAACACCTATATTCAAGGTGTCAAAAATTAACATTAACCAATGTGTGTTCTGTGAAAAATCAATATTCAAGTGCAGAATTACTCTTGACTATTATTACCAAATATTGCAAACATGTTTTAGAGAAATTTCAACCTTCACCTCTAGAAAATTGTTCACAGAAACTTAATCTTCACTAAAAATGCAAAACTCAGAACAGTTGCACTTTTAGTCTTTCTGAAAACAAATACAAAATTTGCAGACACACCCTGACCAGTGTGTCCCTTCCCCTCTGAAAATAAATGAAATCTTTAAAATATTATTGCAGCATCTATCTTGGGAAGGGGAGAAAAAGCCAACAATCCCTTGGTAATAAGTAGCTGGCATTCTACCGTAAAAAAAAATAAATAAAAATTATAAGTGTACTCCAAATTGCAATCATATTCTAAGATGGTGAACTATCATTTACCTAAATTACTGTGACCACCTCAGAGTAACCATAGCCCTTGAAGTAACTCCCAGATTTTAAGAGCCATTTATTTATTTTTGTGCAACTTTTAATTCGTATGTGGTGATTATCAATTTTATCAATTAACAATTTCATTGAAATAGACCAATTTACATGAATTATGATGTAGCATATGAAGGGAACACATGAACTAGAGTTCTTAAATTACAGATTACTATTAGGAAAATTTAAATGCACTGAAGCAGAAACAAGGTAATCTTTATTTTACAATATATATAATTATACAATTTATTAAAATTAACACAATTCATATACAAAATATTAACATAGAAGTCATTTTTAAGTTTGATAAGCACTTCAAATACAGAAATATTAGGATGACAAAATTATACCAAGCAACATTTATATCAGTAATTCTAGCTCACTAGTTCAGGCTGAACATTCACCCTCTGAAGTACTTCTTCAGGCATGCAAAAAACAGGACTGACAGGTTTAATTTGTTCTTCTCCCAAAAGTGACAATCCAGCAATTCCAAATAAAGTATGAAAAGGATCTACCTATTAAAAAAAAAAAGACAATTTAGTGTTACAAAATGGAAACCTAAAACCCTGCTTCTGAACGATAATATTGGAGCTCACTTTATTTCCTTTACTTGAATGTATGATTCAAGTTTTCTTAATAAATATAGCTTCAAATTGTGATGCTAGCCATACACTATTTTGGCAACATGATGAGAAATTTCTGAAAACTTGTTTTTTGTTTTTATTCTTCATAGTCTCTAAAATTACCCAAAACAGTGCTCTGCTTTCAAAGCAACACTTGGAAATACTATCCATTTCTAAGTCTGGAAAGCATGGTATTAGAACTGTGCAATGCAAAACACTGAAACCCTAACTCTTACATGAACATATCAGAAATATACTTGCCATGTCTCCTGGCCTGTCTGCAAATCCTCCCGTTTCTTCATCTTGACATGCTAAGATGAAACTACGCAGTTTCTCTCTATCAATCCAATGAAGCCTTCCAATTATCTTTAGGGAAGCCAACACCCACCATGAATAGCATACATCTGGCAACTAGGAGAAAAAAGCCACAAAATTGTCACAATTTTTTGTTCTCTAGTCCACACATGGTAGGTGTGGAGAAATCCAGGGACAGACTGACATGCAGTGTTTGAAATGCTGAAATTCATAAACACAATTGCTTTAGAATTAAAGATCATCACTGGGAAAGATCAAACACTCCAATCCACAGAAAGTTATGCTGTGTTTCAGTACTTCACAACAAACGTCCATCTACCTTTATTTCATCTGCAATGAATGAATGCCTAACTCAGTCCCTTATCCAAGAAGCTGGTAGTAAGGCTCATAAAATCTATGTGATATATGTTGCATTTCCCCAGTTAGAACATTTTCAACAACTGCTGTTCAGGTAGCTACACACCTGCTTAAAAATCACCTACACACAGCCTGGCTCCTCGAAACATGGCCAAGTTTAAGAAATGCGTAAGATCCCACCTAAGATTGAATTAAGAATCTTCATTTCAACAAATCCTTGGGTGATTCATAGGCACATTAAAAGTTGCCCTACACTGTAAAAGCTGGTTCCTGTCAATTGCTACTCCCACCCATTTTCTGGTGGTTGAAAGTTGCCCAGACCTGACCCATGCAGCTCAGGGGGCTGGGCATCGTCCTACAAAGTGAAAGGCCCCCGGTTCAGTTCCTGGTCAGGCCTCATGCCCAGGGTTGAAGGCCAGGTCCCTGGCTGGGGGCATGTGAGAGGCCAACTCTCCCTCTCTTTCTCCCTCCCTTCTCCTCTCTGAAAATAAATAAAATCCAAAAAAAGAAAAGAAAGAAAACTGCTCAAGTTTTCCATAGGACCTTAACTAGAAAACACCTGTGGTTCTTTTCCTGCCCCCACCCCCCGCCCCCACCCTACCTTGTTTGGAAGTATTAACCAAGCAAAATCAAACAATGATGAAAGAACCACCAGGCGCTATCAAATTTTTTACTTTGGTCAGGGCCCAGCAAGTTACAGCTCAAGTTAAATCTAGACAACCAAAGAATAGTTTTTACACATGTAGTTTTAAGAAAGCTTTTTGTCAGGAAAGTCCTATGAAGTACAAGTGTGTCCATAATTTTATTGCAAAATAGCCATGCCTATATAGTTCTTATTGTCCATGGCAGCCATTTTCAACCTTTTTCATTCCGTGGCTCACAAAACCTAATTACTAAAATTCTGTGGCACACGAAAAAATGTATTTTTTGCTGATCTAACAATCTCACATAGGACAAATATTGTTGTGTTGGCATTTTTTTATTTGACAATCTAAGAGAAAATAGGTCAGTCCCCCTAACTAGTCAGGCACTGCATGTTTATGTTTTTGCAGTACATCAGTTGAAAACTGCTGATCTACGGCAGTGGGCAGTGCTTGCTTCTCAGGGAAATTTAGCTGCAATAAGACTGTACGTCCTACAAAGCTGAAAATATTTACTATCTGGCCCTTATAGACCCAATTCAGAGTATAATGTATAAGAAAGAACTAAACAAAACTGTTTAGAGCATAATGTGTGAGAGCTACACAAACTGTTATGAAAAATTACTTCCTTTCTTCCAAATCCAAGTCAAAATTAGAGGTTTGCTTCAAGAAAAAAAAAAAGAAAAATTGTGGATGAAAAGTTTTAACCATTTTTTAAATCCTCACCCAAGGACATGCTTACTGATTTTAGAGAGAAACATCAATTGTTTGCCTACTATACACACCCCCATAGGAGTTCAAACCTACAACCCTTTGGTGCACAGGATGCTGCTTCAACTGAGCCATTGGCCAGGGCAACATTTTTTTTTTAATCTCTTTGATTTGACAAATCCACTGTCCCTTCACGCCCCTAAGTCAACACGGAGATTTCTATACTAGATGAATGTGTTCACTTAACAGGTCTGGCATAATTTGATATTCCTCCAGAAATAAAAGGGGATGGGGAAGCCCCTTTAAGAGTTCAAATTATGTGTGAATACAAACATATTTTAACACTAAGAATATCTGCCATTTTTTTGTATTCTCCTTTAGATAACTAAAGAGTCTACACCTCAGTCAGTATAGGAAGGAACAAAAGAGATTTGTAAGAGCATCAGAAGGCACCATACACATCTTTCCTTCAAAAGTGTTTCCTTTTTTCAAGGTTTATCACTCCACCTGTATTATTATTTTTTAATTAAATTTACTGGGGTAATCTTGGCTAGTAAGATTATATAGGCTTCAAGCGTACATATTTATGACACATGATCTATATATTGCATTGTGTGCCCACCACCCATAGTCAAACCACCTTCCATCACCATATATTTGACCCGTTATTAACCCCCAAACTCCCTTCCCTCTGGTAACCAGCATATTGTCTTGTAAATGAACACCAAGTTTAATAAGGATTTCAACCCCAGCTGTTTTACTTTCACCAAGGGCCTATTTTTTGGAGGTACAACAGAAAACTTTTAACAAAAGATAAAAAGCTAATTATCAATTTATGAGAGCAATATTGTAAACAGTAAGATAAAGCAGTACTCACTAAAGATTAAAGAGCTATGAAAACAGTTATCTTATGAAACAATACCTTCTCTGGCCTTCCATTCAGTCCACCTGAAGGTAGCTGTCGTTCACAAAGCCACCAACCGAGCAAATCAGAATTCACTTGATGCAACTGATTAGTAATAGCCAGAAATCCTGTGCAACAATAGATCTAAAATTACAGACATAAAGTATATGTGTATAATAATTTTCAATGGTAAAAACTACCCAATTAAAACTCCACTTTATGTCTTAAAAACTTACTGACAATTGAACAGTTAGAACTGCAAACATGGAAATATTACAAAATTATCTGGGGGGAAAAAAAAAGCATACTATCACCAGGGTCCAATTTTGCACTGAAATATTGTCAAAACTTCTCCATGGCTAAAAACGTATTTTATGTCACAACTATTTACATATATACAATGCTCTCTGCTATAAGCAAATAGTTGTGTTCAGGACAGATAGGAACAAAATGTTTTCAATTGCTTAGTTAGAAACTAATAGAAAATCAAAGTGTATTTTTGGTTATTATAAGCCTACTTATGTTTGACTGGGAAAGTGTTTCACCAACCGGTTAATGTATACAAAGCAAACTATTGTAAAAAAATGCCTTCCTTAATCAGCAAGTAAGCAACTATTTAACATTTCACATTATATTATTTAGTTAAATTAACTGTATTCATATTTAACAGACACTAAAATAGCAATTAACGTATTTTAATCTGTATTAGTGAATTACCTGCCCAGCATGGGACTCAGAACCTGGCCGACAACCAAATCCACCATCAAAGTTCATGCATGATAAAACAAACTCAATTGCCTTTTCCACATTAATAGCATCCAGCTTCCCCTATAAACAGAAAATATATATATTCCTATTACATTCCAGAGTAACTGTGGACATTAATTAATTTCAATACAATTGTCATAACTTACCAATAGAGCCAAAGTTGCCACCGCACAAAAAGAAAATCTTGTATCAATTTCTCCTAAAAATAAAAGATCAAACCAAAGCTTAAATGTTACTAGAGGCTGCTGATCATAATATATACAAGTTACTCTGTACAACTACCACAGTTAAATTCAAGCTTAGAATTTACTTTTAGGTCACCAGTAGGAAAGCTAAATCTAAAGTGAAATCACTGTACCTCTAAGGAAACTAAGAACTAGAAAAATGCTTTCTCAAGAATACATCAAATTATCATTAGTTGCTCACACAGTGCCCAGAAAGGTAATTTTCAGAGCCAAAAGGACTAGTCAATTTCTAATAATAAACTTACCCTATTATATAAAAGTAGATTTTCACATCCCATGAAGCAGCTGGTCTCTCCAGCCTGCACTGTATTCAGCCCTAAAGTAGAAATTATCTAAATACATTTATCAAGTAAAATACTATTATTCCCTCCCTCCACTCAAATATTCAGTAAGTTTGTAAAGTTTTTGAACGTTTTTCTCTTGCCAGTAAGCATTAAAACAAACAAACAAACAAACCAAAAAAAAAAAACTTTACAAAGCCACCAAATATTGGGGGGAAAAATTCACCTACCTTCTCTTCTAGACTGGCCCCCTCTGTTCCAGTGCTCCTGTATGCTGATAAACTAGCACAGTGCATGCTGGAACTCCCAGCAGACTATTAACTCCAATTAGACCAGCTGCTTAGTGGGACCTGAAGAGATGAAAAGCTTGAATCTTTCAAAAATTAGCAAAGCTTCCAATTAAGTGTACTTAAAAATATGCAGCAAAGCTTATTGCTAAAAATAAACACCAAAATATTTTCATATTGGTATTTTGGATAGCAAGGATTAAACTGACATTACCCCAAGTATCTCCAGCAAAAGAACCATCTTCTTTCTGTAGACTCTGAACATATTCCACAACTTTATGTACATCAATAGCATTAATACTATCATACAGAGTAAGAATCTATAAAAAAAAAAAAAAAAATTAAATACATCTTCAATCCTGGTAAAGTCTGTTCTAATGTTCTTCCTCAACTACCTTTAAGTATCAAACAAGCAAGTCCTTTTGTCTAAGCACATTGTGAACTTTTCTCAAACATGTAAACTATCTTCTATGCCATAGAAATAAAGGTATTATCAACAAACCCAAACTTTTTAAAGCATTTTTCTACATATAAATTAATTTAAAATTTTAAGACTCTTAAAAATAGCCTAACTTATATAGACTTTACTCTTTATTTGTGGACCTTCTATTATCAAAATTAGAACTTTTTAACTGCACCTAGTGATTTTCAATATTTACATATACATAACATTTTACCATACAAGGTCTCAGCATAATTTTAGAATTTACATCAACTTTGAATTCAGCTAATACATGCCATCACATCATTGACCTTGTAGAATAAAGACTTCATTTGCAAAACTTAGGCTACGTTTTTCATACTCATTTTCCTCACCCACAGGTAAGAGGAGACACTACCACAATTGCTGAATTTTAATTAGCATTTACCTGGACAGCACTAAGAGTGTACAAAAGGTGAGGATCATGTCCGATACTAGCACTTATTCCACCACACTCGTGTTGACAGGACTTAATAAATGTCAGAATTTCTTCTCTATTCATGCGATGTAATTGTCCCATGAGATCCATTACAGTGAGACCCCAGTAGATGCCACTCATTCTCAAATACTCAGACATACAGTATTCCTGAAATACACAATTACTTTACTGTATCAGTCTGAACTGATGCTGGGTTAGAAACTGAACACAAACACAATCCTATCAGTTATGAGTTTAAATCTGTAGCTCTCAAATTTGGGGTATAGGAAGCCCACTACCTATAAAGCATATGATAAAACTCACTTGTGACTAACTATACAAATAGCACTTTAATCTTTCCCAGGAGCCAAGCAGAAGTGCAAGTCATAAAATGACCTAAGTTCCGGGAGAACACTTCTTTCATAGTATCTACATCAGATTTATTAGAAATCCATTCTTTTAACATATGGACTCTGCAAACATATGTATTACCTATTGGTAAATGATATAAAATGCTTGAAAACCAAAATGGTCACAGCATGCAAAAGGTAAAACTGGTAACAATGGCTATCAAGGAGATACAAAAACTGCTATGAAGATTATTCCAGAGGCTGTAAATCATGTGGGTCAGCTTAGGGGTTTGCTGTGATCCCAAAGTCAGGGTTTAAAGAAATCAGCAGGTGAACAATAGAGAAAGGCAAGAATAGTCAAGCCCTAATCCTTTAGTCATGGTGGAAGGGGAATAGACAATGCCCTAACGACTCAGTAATTAGTTATGGGAACCTATCACTTAATAATTTATCAATACTAGGTGTTTCCCAAGATAGTAAACAACCCAGCTGTTTGGATACTACAGGGAAATATTACTTTCAGTTGAGTTGTTTCCTACTTTTTTCAACGAAAATGAAAACTATATGTTGTTCAAAAGGCAAGATGAGTTTTTCAAGGTCTCAGCGTAATTCTAGAGCTAGTGTTATTACACATCAGCCGTAAATTCAGATAATACATGCCAATACATCATTGACCTTGAAAGTATTACCTCAATTACCAACACAGAAATCTATTCCATACCTCAAATCTCTTATAATCTGGGCAGGATGGGAGTCTACTTTGTTAAGGCCTTTAAGTAATAGTCTGACTTCTCTGAAATAAACTTAGAATCATACATACATAATCATCTTTCTTTGAGCCATAGGATGCAATATAATCTGCATGCTTCTCCAACAACAGGGTGTCAGGTGCGTCTGACTTGATAACAACATCCTTCTGTGGTGTGCCCTTTCAAAATAAAAGTGGTGATTTCATAAATGGTTATCTTTTAAAGTTTGACCCCAGAGCCCTTATAATGATTCAGGTATTTTTCAGGTCTCAGAGTAATTCTAGAGCTAAAGTAGTCATAATCAACTTTAAATTCAGAATACATGCCAGCTCATCATAGACCCAAAAAATACCTTTATCTGTTGTTTATCTTTCCCTGAGTCAAGTAAACACAAGAGAATGTCAAAGCTTAGCAATTCAAGACAACTTATGGTTTACACGTGGCAAAAAGCAAGCGGAAGCACTAAAAATTCACTCGGGTTTCAAAGCGCTTCCTTCTAACTCCAAGTTATTCCATTGATCAAGCGAGTCCCTTTAGCCTTAGCCTCTCCAAGCTTTAGTTTCTGCATTTGGAACAAGCCCCCAGGTGATGAGGAGGCTGCTCTAATTCTCCACATTGACCTTCATCTTCGTGATTGAGACTGCGTTGTATTTACTGTAGGGAAGCCATGACGATTACAAAAACGAAATAAGTAGTAAATATACTTTAGATCCCATTTAAAATGTACCACCACGCCAGTCACGATTCTAAAGATTGAGCCATAAGAAATATACGTATGTAGCACTGGCTGGTGTGGCTCAGTGGACTGCGCGCCGGCCTGCGGACCTGAAGGTTCAATTCCGGATCAGGCCACACGCGAGAGAAACCGATCTGTCTCTCTCCTTCTTTCTCCCTTTCCCCTCTCTAAAAAGCAAATAAAATATATACGTGTGTATATGGAAAGTAAAAAGTACCGCCTATCTGCCTGGTTTTGAGGGATTAAGAAATCGGGCCTTTGAATCCTGAGGCCCTCCCGAGAGCGAGAAGCCTGGATACAATTAAAAGCTGCAACCGCGCCCGCCAGGTCTGCAGAAAGCGCTGATTAATACTTCAGCGTCTCTGAACCCTTAAGAAACCTTCCAAGGCCGTGCCTTTACCCAGCCATTCTCCAATACTTAGTAAACCACGCTACGATCGCGGAGCTGCTCAAGATTACCCTGTTTGGCCTCCTCCCCAAACCATTTGGAGAGGAGCGCAAATCACTACCACACTCACCATGTCTGAAAGCGAAAAGAGAACTTCATCCGTTCCTGGGTGTATTTAGGCGGCACGCGCCTGCGCAGAACCACCTGTCAGGTCCCCTCCGAGGCCGCACATAGTTGACCTAACTCCCGCCTGTTCCATTGCTGCCCTAGGACCTCACCAACTGCTTATAGCTGTCTTCGCTGCCTGTAATCAAAGTTTCACGCGCCCGTTTTCTCGTCTCGTAATCACTTCGGTTAGTCTAAAACAGTTTTAAGTAATATATAAGTATCTTGATTACTTTTAAGAAATTATTTTTACTTAGGGGTCTTTGTACTCTGAAGATCTGACATGGTTGGTAATTAGAATTCTTGAACGTAGTAAGTGTTAAATAAATGTTTTTTGAGGGACTTACGGAATGTTCATATTCCGCTTTTATTTGCCTTGTCCATTCTCGGTAGGCTTCCTCCTCCTTCCTCACCCCACACTTCTTCAGGAAGTGCTAATAGCTGACGTTTTGGAAATAACTTTAGAAAACAGAAACATCCCTGTTTCTTTTAAAAGCTTTTCAGAGATTTCAGACTTGCTAGGTGGACTATTACAGCTATTTTCATTTGTGCTTTCTTAGGCCTTTCATACTTAGGCATTTTTGAGTACCCATTAGAAAAAATAGGGGTACCAGTTTTACAGGGACTTTCTTGGCAAGCCAAGAACCTTAGTAAATTTTAGAAAAGCTGAGGAAAGAAATTCACCCAAATTCTTAGGTACTGCTGGAGAAATCTGGTGAAGAGGTTTTTGGACTTGGTTCCCTAGCCTTTCAATAGCAAATGATGGAGTCTTTAAATGTCCAGTTTGAGTATCTTTATGTAAACTTTCAGACACATTAATCCTGTTTCTGGATTTGAAAGTTAATACAAGAAGGCCTACATGGTTAATTAACACTCTTGCTGGATCTAGGTCAATAGTCAGGCCAAACCTGCTTTTTTGTAGTCAAAAATAATCTTGGCAGATTATTTATGATCATAAGGAAGAGACTATCAAGAAATACTGTCAAAGACTTGGAAATGAATAAAAGAAATTACTGAGTAGCCTTTTATTTTATAAAAACATTTTATTTTTAGAGAGAGGGGAAAGGAGGGAGGAAGAGGGAGAGAAACAGCAACCAGGCTCATACCCAGGCATGTTCCCTGACCAGGAATTGAACTGGCAACCTTTTGGTTTGTGGGGCAATGCCCAGACCACTGAACATACCAGTCAGAGCCTGAGTAACCTTTTAGTGAAGTTCTAGGTATTGTCTAATGGATGCTCTGGGTATCTTCTGAAGGGGTATGTACAGTATCTGTGATTGTTTTACTATTGGCTAGGCTGTTATACAACTCTGTAAAGTTAGAAGTTAAATTGTAGAAAATTGAGAGTAATGCAAATAAACCATGAACTACAACTGATTTCTGCTCTGTTGGGCCTATAGGTTATAAGGCAGTCTTATATCTGTTAGCAAATTCTTTTAAATATTTCTGTGTCTGCTTTCAAATTCTCCCTTCTACCAATTTTAACATCTTATTATTACCCTCATCCACTGAGTTCAATGAAATGTTTAGCATGTGTTTAAACAACAACAAAAGCACTATTGCCTGGTAGATGAGTGGATACAAAAGATACATTTACACAATGGAATACTATTTGGTCACAAAAAGGAAGGAAATCTTACCTTTTGTAACAGCATGGATGCAACTGGAGAGCATTATGCTAAGTAAAATAAGCCAATTAGAGAAAGACAAGTACCATATGATTTCACTCGTAAGTGGAATCTAATAAAGAAAATAAACCAATAAAATAGAGACAGAGTCATAGATAGCAGGCTTACAGCTATCTATGAGGGGAGGTTTTGGGGGACTGGAGAGCATGAGCAAAAAAAAAAAAACCTCATGGACACGGACAACAGTGTGATTATTGCCAGGTGTGGAGGGGAGGAGAGGAGGGGGAAGTGGAGGAGGGACATAAGGGATATGGGTAATGTATTCATATTAATGTATGTCAGTCTAGGGGCCGTATAAACAGCCATTTCTTTTCTTTCTTTTTTTTTAATTCAGAGGACTTTTGGAATAATCTCTTCTATTATGCAAATTGTGACTCTTGTAGATTCCTTAAACATCCATTAAAATTGCCATATACTTACCAAATCTTTTAAAAAACAATGCCTGTTCCAGGAACCGTCAATTCACAAATGTATGCAACTGATGATCATGTTCATAGTTTATGACTCTACCTACCCTTCTGGCTGTAATAGCGCTAGATAGTCAGCTTATAAGTGGTGGGAAATCTAACATATAAACATTAGATCTTATTCTATCATGAGAGCAAAGAAAGCTAGGCTACAGAAGAAGAGAGAATGAAAGATGACAGCGAGAAATAGAGCTGCAAGGCAGAAAAATAGTTATTTCATGGATTGCTAGACTATTTGGGTTCTAGTCCCTTTCTAAAACTGACTCCATACCTGCCCTTCAGATTCATGAGGCACTTCAAGGTACAGATGACCCCTTGAACAACCCAGGTTAAAACAGCACTGGTCCACTTATATGTGGATTTTTTAAAATATATTTTATTGATTGCGCTTCTACAGTTATCCCAATTTTTCCCCCTTTGCCCACCCCTACTCAATATACCCCATTCCCTCCAGCAATCTCCCTGCTTAGTTCATGTCCACAAGTCACACATATAAGTTCTTTAGTTCTTTGGCTTCTCCACTTTCCTATGCTATTCTTAACATTCCCCTATTTTGTACCTACCAATTATGCTTCTTAATCCCTGCACCTTTTCCCCGTTTTCCCCCTTTCTCCTCCCAGCTGATCTCCATGTCTATGATCCTATTCTTGTTCTGGTGGTTTGCTTTGTTTGTTTTAGATTAAATTGTTGATAGTTGTTTGTTGGCATTTTATTTTTTAATATTTTATTTATTTATTTTTAGAGAGAGGGGAAGGGAGGGAGAAAGAGAAGGACAGAAACATCAATGTTTGGCTGCCTCTCCGTTGCCCCCGACTGGGGACCCGGTCTGCAACCCAGGCCTGTGCCCTGACTGGGAATTGGTTTGCAGGCCGTAGCTCAATCCACTGAGCCACACCAGCCAGGGCTGTTGCCATTCTGATGTTCATAGTTTTGATGTTCTTCTTTCTCTTAAATAAGGTCAACATTTCATGTAATAATGGCTTGGAGCTGATGAACTCCTTTAGCTTTACCTTGTCTGGGAAGCACTTTATCTGCCCTTCCATTCTAAATGATAGCTTTGCTGGATAGAGTCATCTAGGTTGTAGGTCCTTGGTTTTCATCACTTTAAATACTTCTTGCCAGTCCCTTCTTGCCTACAAAATTTCTTTTGAGAAATCAACTAATAGTCTTATGGGCACTCCTTTGTAGGTAATTCTCTGCTCTTCTCTCGCTGTTTTTAAGAATCTCTCCTTATCTTTAATCTCTGGCATTTTAATTATAAAATGCCTTCATGTGGTCCTGTTTGGATCCAACTTTTTGGGACTCTCTGTGTTTCTTGGACATATATTTCTATTTCCTTTGCCAAATTAGGGGATTTTCTTCATTATTTTTTCAAGTAAGTTTTCAATTTCTTGCTCATCCTCACCTCCTTCTGGCATCCATATGATTTGGATGTTGGCACTTTTGGAGATATTCCAGAGTCTTCACACACTATCCTCATTTTTTTGAATTCTTTTCTTCTATTCTGGTAGAGTTCTATTTTTTCATTATGTTCCAAATTATTCATTTGAATCCCATCTTCCTTCCCTTCACTGTTAGTTGCCTGTGTAATTTTCTTTATTTAGTGTAACCTTCATTTCTTCCTTTATGTTGTTGTTGTACTCAATGACTTCTCTGAGCATTCTGATAACCGGTGTTTTGAACTCTACATCTGATAGGTTGGCTATCTCAGTTTTGTTTAGTGCTTTTTCCAGGGTTTTGCTCTGTTCTTTCATTTGGGCCAAATTTCTTTGTCTCCTCAATTTGGCAGCCTCCCTGTGGTTGTTTCTGTGCATTAGATAGAGCTGCTTTGACTCCCTGTCTTAGCGTACCTGTTAAGTTGTATGGGGCAGAGCCTAGGTATTTGCCAGGGCATGGCAACCTGCTTTGCCGCTTTGTGGCTGTGTCAGGCAGAAAGGCTCAGGGAGGGGACAGTGCTGCTCTTTGGCTTCTGGAGGTTTGCCAGGCACTCACCCTGTTTCCAGTCACTTTACCCACTTCTTGTATGCAATTGGTGGTGAATCCCAAAGTGGGTGGATTTGAGTACATTCTGTGTCCATGAAGGCCCTTTAAACGGACTCCCCTTAAAAACTCACAGTTTCTTTCACCACCCCAACCCCCAATGATTTTCACAGCTAGAAGTTATGGGGATTTATCTTCCTAGCACTGGAACCCTGGGCTGTGTGGTCTGGCCTGTGGCTGGGATTGCTTGCTCCCAAGGTACCCCTCCCAGTTTTTATCCACTATACATGAATGTGGGACTTCCTGTTCTGCTGCTGCTACCTTTCTGCACCACACTGCAACTCCTCACCTCTCCACTCTATGACTCCAAATCTCAACTCCCTCCTACCCATCTGAATTAATGTGGCCTCCTAAATCCTTGGTTGTCAGATTTCCACACAGTTCGATTTTCTGGCATTCCTGGGTGTTACTCGTCTTGAGGTTACAGTAGTTGTAATTTTCTTGTGGTTGTGCGAGGAGGCAAAGCGTGTCTACCTACACCTCTACCTTGACTGGAAGTCTATATGTGCGTTCTTTTTTTCAATAAATACATATAGTACTGTAAATGTATTTTCTCTTCCTTATGACTTAATAAATTTTCTTTCTTCTGGCTTACTCTGTTCTAAGAATACAATATATAACATATATGATATACAAAATATGTGTTAACAGACTGTTTTTTGTTCTCAGTAAGCCTTCTGATCAACAGTAGGCTATTAGTAATTAAATTTGGGGGGAGTCTATAAAGTTATTAGTGATTTTCAAATGCATAGGAATAGAGGGGGGTGGTTCACTAGCCCTAACCTTTAAGTTGTTCAATGGTCAACTGACAAATATATTCACTTTTTAACTTAAAGTAGTTTAAGTTCATTTCTGTTATGTGTGATCAAAGTTTTAATTGGTAGTTATGGACAACAGTTGCTTAATACTTATTAGCAAGGGTACTTCAATAATTAGTCTCATCATATGACCTTGGAATACATTTTTATCTAAAAGTTTTACATTTAGAATTGGTAGGTAAATTTTTAACTTGCGGTTTATAAATTCAAATCTGCACTTGGAATGTATATCTTTTATTTAACTTCTAATTTCTATGCAATGCTCAATTTAGGATATTAGGTCTCTAAATCTCCTTATCTATCTCTAGCTGTGCCATTAAAATACAACTTCATAATTGAGCATAAAGTCATTTAAATATCTTTTGTAAAAGATTCGGTTTTTATTTTCATAATTTAATGTGGTATAGGATATGTATTTGGCCTTTATCCCCAGTCCCTAGCTCTAAGTTCCTAAAGAACTTGGAATTTTTTGATGTTTGTTATTAATAATAGGCCCCTTTCAAAAGATCACACGAGTTTATGCAAATGAGGTGACTTAGGGTGGAGATCTTAGGAGCTGGCTACCAGAAAGACTAAGGGGTAGTGTAGTAGACTGAATTATCTTCCCCCACCCCCACCCTCCAAATTCACATCTTGAAGCCCTAACTTTTCCCCATGTGACTGCGTTTGGAGATAGGGCTTTCAGAGAGGCAATTAAGGTTAAATGAGGTCCTAAGAGTAAGGCCCTAATCTAATAGGACTGTCTCTTCATCATAACAAGAGGAAGTCACCAGAGCTCCCTCTCCCCATGCATGAGCACAGACAAGAGGCCATGTGAGAACACAATGAGTCTATAAGCCAGGAGGAGAGGCCACACCAGAAACCAACCCAGATGGCACCTTGATCTTGGACTTCCAGATTCTAGAATTGTGAGAAAATACACTTTTATTGTTTAAGCTACCTAGTCTGTGGCATTTGTTAAAGCAGAACTACATGACTCATACAGGTGGAACTTTCAGCTCCATCCTTGACCTTTAAATTTTTTTGATTTTTAGAGATATGAGAAGGGAGGGAGAAAGAGAGGGAGAGCAACATTGATCAGCTGTCTCTGGTACACACCCTGACCAGGGACCAAACTGCAACATGTGCCGACCTGGGACAGAACCAGCTTTGTGGGGCCATGCCCAACCAACTGAGCTACACCAGTCAGGGCCTCTATAAAAACTCTTGAACAGCAAGTTTCACGGGCTTCCAGGTTGGTGAATACATTGAAGTAGTGGGAGGGTGGTGCATTGGGAGAAGGTATGAAAGCTCTGTGTCTCCTCTCACACATGGCCCTATGCATCTCTCCCATTTGGCTGTTCCTTAGTAGTATCCTTTATAATAAATTAGTAAATGTAAGTGAAGTGTTTTCCTGAGTTCTGTGAGTCACTCACACAAATTATAAAACCTGAGGATGGGGTCCCAGATATACTTTAATTTATAGCAAAACTGGACAGAAGCGTGGGTAACCTGGGGAACCAGGACTTGTAACTGATGTCTACACTGAGGGTAGTCTTGTGACATTAAGCCCTTAAACCTGTGGAAGCTAAGATGAATATTCAGAATTACTGTCAGAATAGGATTGAACTGTACAGCTGGTGTCAGAATTAGAAAATTGGAAGTAATGTTAGAAACACCATTAAGTATAATGTATTTTTATCAATATTTCATTTACAAAAAATTACAATGAAATTAGAATTAAAAAGAAATTAATTTCACAAATGTTGCTGTTATTTTTTTTTTTTTTTTTACTTTATTTATTTTTAGAGGGAGCGGAAAGGAGGGAAAGAGGGAGAGAAACATCTATTGGTTGCCTCTGATATATGCCCTGACTGGGGACCAAACCTGCAACCCAGGCATGTGCCCTCATCTGATTAGAACCAGCAAGACAATGCCCAACCAACTAAGCCACACCAGTCAGGACTACAAATGTTGGTTCTTACATTATTTTATATTGGTATTTTCTGAGGTATCTCATAATATAATCTTATGAAAAATGGGCAAGTAACTTTATATAGTTCAAAACCTAAACATGACTTTTTTCCCATCATAGTATATAAACTAGATATCCAGTATTACATAAAGTAATAAAACTTCCTGGAAAGAATACAGATACACAAATAAGTATCAAACACTTATTTAAGTTTCTTTTCAGAATGTATGCAGATGAAATGAGATTGTGTACAACAGACCAAAGGCTACCCAGAGACCAATAAAGTCATATAAAAATAATATAAGGCAAATTTTATTGATTGATTTTAATAAGGTAAGTTCAGAATTAAATAGATTTTCAAGTAACTTCTGGTTGTTGTATAATGGGAGAACATAAACATCAAGTTTTTGACTATTACTATACAAACTGAAAACAAATCCTTTCCAAATTGTAGCAAAAGGAATTACTCTAATACAGTATCATTAAGTCTACAAAGTCACTGGCAAGTTATCTGATGGCATCCACACCCTACAATATTTTCTCAATGTAAATTTTAAAACATCCTAAATACTTTTATAAACCCATTTTCTGTCATTAGGAAAATATTGAAATTCCAAAGAATTTCTGTTACTTTAATTTTAAGAGGTCAAAAATAACAAAACAAATACATTTTTCAAGGCTAATATAATTCAAGTACAGTGGTACTGAGGACAACACATAATTTTAGTGAAACCAAATCTATTTGAGGAAAGGCAAGTCATAAAGTGAAACAAAGGTAAAATTACTATTAGAATCAGTTGCATAGGTTTAGTTAAAACCACTTATTTTAAGATTTGCACTGGGAAAAATCTTGAAGCCCTTTTGTTTTTTTGTACTTTAAACAGTGTATTATGCTCTATTAATCATGTTTCTATAGTGATCTTTTTTCCCAAGAAATTTTTTTGAAAGAGAATTTTTATTAATGAGGAAGAGAGGGAGGAAGGGTTGGAGGGAGGCAGAGAGGGGAAGAGAAGGAAAGGGAGAAAGGGGGAGAGGGAGAGAAAGAGAGAAAGAGAGGGATACACCGATAGTCCCGTATGCACCACAATCAGGGATCAAACCCATGACCTTTGGTGTACTGGACAAAGTTCCAACCAACTGAGCCACACCACCCAGGGCTCTATAGGGATCCTGTTAATTTTTAAATCTGCCGATGTGTTCACGGGCTATAATAAGCCTTTGAATTTGTGCTGTACCTTCATAAATCTGTAAGAAAAAAAAAAAAAAAATACATGTCGGTTAATATCTTCAGTACACAAATACTTTAATTTATTAATATTTTGGAAAGTAGCATAAGATCTATTGCAATACCCAGCTGATCAAACCATATATAGTATAGTGATTCCAAAATAGGACTTTGTGAAACTCATGAAAATATTTAATTCTGTAATGATTATTTTAAATCATTATAAAAAGTGATTTACCATAACTTTGGAGGAGTCTTAAAAAATCAAATATTAACACTTCAAAAAGTTTAGGAAATCTAAAGTTTGATATCACTAATATATTTCTCCAATTTTTCTTAACTGCTTTTAGCTAGTTGTCTCCTTTAGTCATTTTCTATTCCTACTCTTAAATCTGATTTTTTCTCTTGCTGCCTACGGAACAGAGTTGTTAAAGACAGTGATGCTGTGAAGATCTGGTTTTGTTTACTACCTAGTAGCCAACCCTCATTTCCAATTTGAACTTTTAATCCTAGCAACTTGTTAGTTCATCTTTGCAGATGGCAGAGAAAAGTTAAATGGTTGATAACAGTAATAATTATAATAATTATAGGCTGCAGAAGAGGGATAGTACCATCAGATAAACCTGTACCTTTGGATACAGTACAGATTCTGGTCCTCACTTTTTTCATGTCTAAATTGAGAGGCTGCACTATGTCTACATTTCCTCCTCACTCTAGCATTCTAAGATTCTCCTACTACAATGTCCTCAACCTCTGGGCAAAGGACGGGTACCAGTCCAGGCCTGTTAGGAACCAGGCTGCACAGCAGGAAGTGAGCTTGAATATCACGTGCTTGAATCATTCCAAAACCATCCCCCACACTCCCTGCTGGTCTGTGGAAAAACTGTCTTCCATGAAACTGGTCCCTGGTAACAAAAAAGTTGGGGACCGCTGTTCAAATGTCTGGATTTGTCAAATAATTTCCTGGGGGTAGAGGGAAGCAAGGAAGGAAATAATTACTTAAGCTACATGTGGAGAACATGTGCATTTATATCTAATTTACTAAATTACTCCCATGTCTAAGTTTTTCTAACCACCAGTTTAATTTAGAAAACAGAATCACCTATATCTGTCTCCTCATCTTGGCTTTTTATTCCTAATTATGGTTTCAATCAATTCAATAGTTGTCAGGCAAGAGTCAAAATAAACTGATTTAAATTTGAATGTTATGCATACTGCTCTGGACAGGTAACTCAGCTGGTTAGAGCATCAGCCAATTCACCATGGTTGTGGGTTCGATCCCTGGTCAGAGCACACACAAGAATCAACCAATGAATGCATAAATTAGTGGAACAATAAATCAATGTTTCTCTCTCTTCCTTCCTTTGTCTCTCTCTCAAATCAGTAAAACTATCTTGTGGTGTTGGGAATCATCAGGTGGTGTTTTATAAACAAGCAAACAAACAAACAAATGCTATGCAAAGGGTGAGCTACAATTAGTTAGAATGTCAAGACTGAAAGAATACTGATCCAGACACCTGTACATGTCTAGAACATTGACCTATTCTCTCTTAAGGCCTTTACTTAAAGGTAACATTATTTCTGTTAATTTATTCTAAAAACTACTTAAAACCATCTGTGGAGTCATTTACTATGTCAGTACGCATAAAATCTCTAAATGATCAAAATCTACTGTCATCTATAGACACACTGTTTCCGAAAAAAAAAAAAAATTATTTTTAATCTTACCTGATAGATCTTGGCATCCCTCATCAATTTTTCTACAGGATATTCTGTATTAAACCCATTGCCTCCAAAAATCTGCACAGCATCAGTAGCTAACTGATTTGCAATATCTCCAGCAAAAGCCTTTGCAATAGATGCATAATAGGTATTTCGACGACCAGCATCAACCTCCCACGCAGCTCTCTGGTAACTTAATCTAGCTATTTCAACTTTCATCGCCATTTCAGCCAGTAAAAATGACACTGCTTGGTGCTAGAATTAAAAAGGAAAAGTTTAAGAATATCTATTGACTAATTTAAAATTTTTTCTCAAGTTTTTAAACTTTCAAAACTAATCTTAGACTTAAGAAGTTACACTCTGCTTCCTCCAATGTTATCATATTACAAAACCACAGTATACTTACCAAGAACAGGACATTAACATTGGTACTATACTATCAACTTAACTCTAAACTTCATTCAAATTCAGCCAAGTTTTCCACTACTGTCTTTTTTTGTTTTCAAGGATCTTGAATACAATTTCAACTGAATTTAGTTGTTATTTATTCTTAGTCTTCCCAGTCTGTTACAATTCCTCAGCCTTGCCTTATCTTTCATGACCTTGACATTTTTAAAGAATACTGATTGGTTATTTTTTGTAGACTGTCCCTCAGCTTGGGTTTGTCTGATGTTTTCTTAGGACTGGAATGAAGTTATGCACTTTGGTATCAATGCTACAAAAATTGTATATATCCTTTGAGTGTCTTTGGGATTTTTAAAGAAAATTGCTACATATAGTGAAAAATAATGAGTATCAGATGCTGACAGGGGAAAGTGAATGCCATGACAAGGACACAGAAAAGATGCCTCTTATCTTCCAGAGATCCATAATCAAATAGGAGGCATAAGATGGATAGTTTCACTAAGAGACAGTAAGTATTGTATGAGTTGTATGGCCAAGATATGCTATAGGATGAATATATGTTCACCATATATTGGTAACTGGAAAATTCCAATATATAGTATAGTTACAGTTTTAGAAAAACATGTTTGTGGAAAAAGAGTATAGAGCAAAATGTCCACTGTAATTATCTCTGAACAATGTCATTATAGATAAGTTTTATTACTTAATTTTACTTATATTGTATCATATAAGTTATTCTAGAAAGAACATGTAATGGAACATATGCTTTAAAATAATATACATAAAAAGAAGTCCTAAAGGTATGGGGGATAAATGGTAATGAAAAAAAAAAAAAGAAGTCTACAGGCATTCAGAAACAAGAATACTATAATGATTAGACAGGTGCTTTGTGTTGTAAGCATCATCAAAATGGATTTTGAAGACTGAAAGATTATAAAATCCACATAATCATAGATTGTGTGGACTAATATAAACCAAACATAAAAAATAAAACAAAAAACTGAGCTGTATGGAAGAAATACTCTGCATGGATGCTTTAAAGTCAGATCATAAAATGGTAAGTCTTTGTGTCTCATTGAGTCAAAAGTAGTGGTGTCATATACCTCCAGCATAAAATACAGCCAATATACTCAGTGAGAATAAGAAATAGAAATGGTAGAAATAGGATAGAAAATAACTAAGAACTAAGCCTGGTTATTCTGGAAGTGAGAAGAAAAAAGGCAGATATATTGAAACAGCTTTCTTTTAGAAAGTAGTTAAGTCTTAATGTGTTAATTTAATATTTTAATTTTAAATGGAAGAAAACAAAATAGATTACATAGAATGTTATACATCAGTCTAGATTATCCACTGATATGGACAGAAAAAACAATTCAGATGGAGCTAAACTAAACTTTATCACAAATAAATGAAAAAAAATCCCTCCATTCTACATATTTACCATTTACCTCCCTCTCTCCCATGTTAATACCACATCCATACCTAATGCAAATTAACATATTTACATTTTTTGCTTCAAATTTCCATATGAAAACATAGGTATGTGGTTCTATATATTTGTATATTTCCTACTATCAAACATGAAATGGATCATCAGTTATTCAAGTGTGGACTCCAAATATGAGGTAACTGTTCTTATTTATAATGCTATATTCAGAGAACACAGACTCCAGCAGATCAGAGTTGTAGAAAACACACAGATTGTGGGTTAGGGGGTACTGGCGAAGGGGAGACAGGGAATCATGGCATAACACCATTATACATATTAACTAAAAATAAAGGCAGCCAGCATTTTGCAGAGTAATTAAGAGGGACACAAATCTTCAGGGAAATCAAGTGGCAAAAGACTGTATTTTGAGTAAGTGAAGACCAGGACTTTTTCTATACTAAGGGTCATGAGGCAAAAATATCCTGGGGCTGATAGTAAGAACACAGAAAAGAATATCCAGAGCCCGGAAGAAAGGGAACATAAAAAGAATACTCCATATTGAGTTAAGAGTTATCATCAGATAATTGATGAGGAACACCTGTAAATGATGACAGCTCTGCACTGACTAACATTTGTAGTTGTTGCCAGTTTAAGAGTAACTTAAACTAATATTCAGTAATATACATTTTACTAGTCTGTATATATATAGTTCTGGCAACATGAATGATCTAATGTAAACTGTATTTTTGGCCACAGACACAAAGAAATGCTTGATTAAAAAAAATAAAATAAAATAAAAAAGGATCAAAGAAAGAAAGAAATCTCCAGGTACCTCCAAGAAGGAATTTAAATCCTAATTGAGAAGAAATGACATAGAGAAGGAATAAACAATGAACACACAAGAACAGGAGACTTGGATGTAAGCATGAAGAAGATGAAGGGCTAAAATTGAGATTCCCTGAATACAAAGAAAAAGCACATTAGGAAAATAGCTTCTTTCTAAAGGGGGAACTAAAAGTCTCTGCTCACAAGGGCAGGAAGACCACAAAGCTTATCTTTTGCTCAGGACTCTGCCTAAGAGGATCGAAAACAGAAATGAACCTCTGAAAGTGTGGAATCAATGTATACAGCCTCTGTGGGTCAAGATTCCTAAATAGAGAAATTAATGTAAAAAAACAAACAAAACACCCCTTGAAATCTCTGGGGTACCTGATAAAAGTACAAAAAAGTACAAAAGTCAATTTCTAGGATGCTACCACAGGGCACTGAAGAAAAATAATACCTGCAGCAGATAAAGTCAAAATTAAGAGAGAAAATACATGGACATGGACAAGTGTGGTGATTACAGGGGTGGGTGGATATGGAGGAGGATATTGGGAGGCAAAGGGGAGAAAATAATTGGCCATAACAGAGAGAGAAGATGTAACAGACCAAAAGAGTAGTACCCTAAGAACTTGAGGTAATGGGAAAAAATCTGAAAGTGACTATAAAAGAAGTGTTTTTATGTAATTAAGGAGAAAAGAGAAAGAGAAGCTATTTTAAAAAATGAGGACACCATAAAAGAAGGGGAGGAACCAAAAATGAATTGAATATACATTCTATAAATAAAAAGTCATTAAAAAATCCAACAGATAGTGGATTAAGTAGATTAGGCACAGGCCCAGAGAACTGGAAAACTGTATGGGAAAATTATCTAGAATACAGCATAGAAAGATAAATGATGAAATTGAGGTTTCACAGACATAGAGCAGCATTAATCCAAATTTCATCTATGAACCAGTCCACAAACTGTTACTGGTTCATGGTATAGAAAATGAGCGCAAACATTTAGAAACTTTTATCACAATTTGATATTGTTGTGACATTCTTATATTTAAAAACAAACTGATCTTTCCTCAGAGTTTGAGAACCCCTGACCCATGGAGATAGAAATAGGGTGTGGTCACTGTACAACCTATATAGTTACAAGAGAGAATATAAATAATGTATCTGTTCAATACTTGAAGAGATAAGAGTTAAACATTTCCCTGGAAATTCATGGAAGACATGATTCTTTAGTACTAAAATTATTTGATAACCAAGAAGACATAGAAAGTGCCCTGGCTGGTGTGGCTCAGTGGATTGAGTGTCAACCTGCAAACCAATGGGTCACTGGTTTGATTCCCAGTCAGGGCACAGGCCTGGGTTGCAGGCCAGGTCCCCAGTTGGGGGCATGTGAGAGGCAACCACACATTGATATTTCTCTCCCTGTCTTTCTCCCTCCCTTCCCCTCTCTCTAAAAATAAATAAAATCTTTAAAGAAAAATAAAAAAAGATGACATGGAAAGTAACATGGATTAGGAACATGAAATGGAATCCTGGATCTGTGATGTATACATTGTGTCTTGGACAAATTATTTACTCTCTCTCAGCCTCAGTTTCCCAATCTTCAATGGACTAATACAGTACTACCAAAACAAGGGTACTACTGGGAAAATGAGACAATATATTTAAAATGTGTAGCACAGTATCAGGTATACAACAGGCACTCAGTAAATATTGGCTGTTCTTTAAAGTTCCTTTTCTTAATAAACACAATTCCCTCAGCACACAATAGTTAGTGGCACAGTCTAAAGAAAATCTGTTCTTGAAACTCATCCTGATAAACCACATTATCTTCTTGCTACCAAAACAGAAATAGTTTGCACTTAAAACAAAAAAAATTTTTAGTGGGGGAAAAATGAAAATATGAAGAATGGAAATGCCAGTTCAGTGAATATTAGAAGGACAAGGATTTTCCTTCACACTGTATATTTTTCTCCCTATCTGATCCCTCCAGAGTTTGGCATTCTAAAGAAATAAGTAATGACATAAGTTTCTTTGCATAAAACTAATAAGACCGGTTGTTAATAGAGGTTTTTTTGACCAAGACGTTGACTGGAATGTCATGCCTAAAGGACACATGCTTGGGCTCTGGTTGTTACCAAAAAGCCCTGAGGAACTGGGAATGACTTTCGAAGGTAATAAAAGCCCACGAGATAAAAGGCCTGGTACCGTGGTTGGTTGTGCGGTCCACAGCAATCTTTCCAGGGAAGGAACGAAGGTTGGTTTCTTGAAAGATGGCTAGAAGGGACTTTAAGGCACAATGGAAAACCAGAAGGACTTGGAAAAGACAGTGTGTACCGGCAAGGCTGAATGCCAGGTATGTGGTTCTGCTTCTGGGCCCTGAAGGGCAGACTGAAGGTCATCCTAAATGTTCCTTGCATAAGTTCCAGCAAAGCAGAACTAAAGATCATAAGTGATCATTTGCTGCTCTTGTTGTGTTTATGCAAATGAACAGGATAAATTAAAAATGGACTTAATGCAGTCCCTTTAATGACAAGGAGGGTAATCTTAGGAAGAAAAATTGATATTCAAGGAAAATCACAATGATCAGTGGCAGACTATAAAGTAGTGCAGCTAACCGTCATTAAAGTTTCTTTTCATTTAAAATATGTTTTTATTTGAAAGTTAAACTATGTCTATGGTATCATCAAAGATGTTTAATTTACGGGCAAGAAGAATGTCAAATGCCTTGCAACTAGATGTCTTTCCAATAAGACAGTCTTACAGATTTAGAGACTTGTTTGTGGATTATGTTACAGAAATTAACATGTGTTTTCTGTTTTCAAAGGGCATAAGCCTATGATCTCATTACCTGAGTGATTGTCTGTACATATAGGCCTCACTTAATCCTGTCTGCAGCGCTACTTCCTGAGACTCAATGGTTTGGCTGAACTAAGTGGCTAGGTTGGTGAAGAATGGGGTGGTCTGTGGGCTTCTCTTTAAAACTGGTTTCTCTTTTCTATCCTAATGGCTTGGACAGAAAGGGCCCTGAGGTCTGAGAGGGGGAAAACCTAAAATATTTCCCTCAGCCCAAACTAAGTATAATGGGCAAAAGGGTTTTGGACAGGTGAGATGTGTCTGGCATGCCTTCCTCCAAAGAAGCCCTTTTTTTCCCTAATGTGGGACATTAAGAAATTAATCCCTGCCTTCTGTTATCTAGTGATTATGGATTGAATGATGTCTTTTAACCCTGTTGCCAAATCTGTTGCCCCTAGAATACAACAAGGATGCCAGCCTGTTAAACCAAGCACGCCGTTGTCTGGGTACAGCCAACTGACCTGGAGTCTGCACGATCCTTCCCCATGTGGGAAGGCCACCCTCCCCTCCACACCCCCACTCTTATTAGGGATTTCTGGACCCAAGGGTAGGTAGGACAATGACCATGTCCAGCTTGAAGCAGCTAGAGGAGCTCGAGACCTTCACCCATTGTCCTTTATAAGATTATAAAGGATCTTAAGTATGAGAGGGAGGGATTGTTATTTTTTATTGTTAAAATAATTAATCATTTATTTATTTAAAAAAAAGAAGAAGAATATATGAAAGGGTGAGGCAGGAGAGCCTGTATGTACGACACATGGGCATGGACTTGGGGTTGGGATTGCTGGGGGAGGGGGGTGCTGAGTGGAGGGGAGCAAAGGGGAAAATATTGGATCTATTGTAACAATATAATCAATAAAATATACTTAAAAAAAAAAAAAAAAAAAAAAAACCCAGAAAGTAACACCTGTTGTCAAGGAACGGAAAAAAAAAAAAAAGATAATTTTCAAATACTTAGATGAGAATGAATGTTTTTACATTTGAATAAAGCAAGCACAATATTAAAATTACCTCCACAAGCAGCTTTCCGAAAGTTTTCCTCTCCAGGGCATACTTAGTAGCTTCATCCAAAGCTCTCTGTGCTAGTCCCACAGCACCAGCTGCTACCTAGCGTTATAACATTTTACAAAGCAAAAGTTCATACTTTCTTTAAACATACAGTATAATGGCTATTTGCCTAAGATTCTAAATTTAGGATTATACAAAGGGATACTATAGCTTAAGGCAATAAGAGATTGTGTGTGTGTGGGGGGGGGACACATCAGCATTTAAATTTATATTATTTATGAATTTAAGATTAACGGAGGACACTTGTGAGGCACAGGATCATAGCTAGAGACAAATCGTTCCTTCAGTTTAACAAAGGAAAGCTTTCTAGGGAAAATATTCCTAATGAGTGAAGAAGAAACGAATACAAGGGGGGACCCAAAAAACCCTGGAATTTATTTATAAAAAATGTGTATTT
This sequence comes from Furipterus horrens, assembly GCF_987537825.1. Classification (NCBI taxonomy): domain Eukaryota; kingdom Metazoa; phylum Chordata; class Mammalia; order Chiroptera; family Furipteridae; genus Furipterus; species Furipterus horrens. Next base: position 55,769,041 of record NW_028327173.1, on the reverse strand, counting down.
ACTCTTACATGTTTAGACTTCAGTATCCTTCAAAGCACTCTCCATCTGATGCTATAGACCTATTGAGCTGTTTTTCCACTGCTCAGAACAGTTTTTTGAACACATCAATTCAATGCCTTTTAATGCCTCAAACATTTTTTGTTTCACCTCTCTCACATGGGCAAACGTTTCCCTTTGAGGACTTTTTTCATCCCAGGAAACAAACAAACAAACAAAACTTGCTCAGGGCAAGATCGGTGAATAGGGAGGGTGAGACATGGGGGTCATGCTGCTCTTTGATCAAAAACTGCTCAACACTTAGCGTGGTGAGGCCAGGTATGCTTGTAAATCACCCATCATGAAAAGGGAAAATTCGTTGAGTCTTCAAAAAAAATTCACTGAAGCCAATCACAGCCTTTCACAACAATGCCTGCTGGTACACTGATACAGATGGGTTCCTAGAACACTCACTTAGTAGGGGAAGCCTGTACTACAAGGAGCCTGCACTCCAGAAGATAATTCCAGGTTTTTTGTGCCCCCACCCCCCACCCCATACAGATCAGTAGAAATGATTAAACTGAGTGTGAACTACCTCTGTAAATCTAGCAGCAACTACAGTAATTTTGTATTTGCTAAAATAATTTCTGTAAAGCAAGAGAGTTGAAGATTTCTAAAAAGTAAAATAATTATAAGGCAGATATTTAAAAAGAAACACACGCCAAGCATACAATGTTGAAAATAAAACTACTCAAGGTAATAAAAGATCCTATAAAGATTATTAAGTCATATTACTTACTGGAGGTCTGGTTTTATCAAAAGCTCCCATTGCAATTTTGAAACCAGATCCCTCGCCAATTAAAACATTTTCTTTAGGCACTCTCACATCTTCAAAGACAATTCCTCTTGTATCTGAACATCGCTGGCCCATATTTAATTCCTAGTAGAAAAAATCAATATATATCAAAGGAACATCTTTTGAGCTAGCATGAATTTTTGCTATAACCACTATTTTATGACTTTCTACAATGGTCTAAAACAAGGGTCAACAACCTATGGCCTGCAATGTCTACTCTGTAAAGGAAATTTTACTGGAATATAATCATAGCTATTCATTTACAATACTATCTATGGCTACTTTCTTACTACAATGGTGGAATTGTAGCCCCTTAAAATCTAGTATTTACAATCTGTACCATTACCAAGAAAAGTGTCAACCCCTAGTTTAAAACAATGTTTCATCTAAAAGTTTACATGTATATGTTACCTACAAAGACAAATTTCATTATATATTTTAAGGTCTTTTTTCTTCTTTTTTACTGTGAATGTCAGAAAAAGCATTTAGCACACAATCTGACTTGGGATGTTTAATTTTAGCTTAACTAACAAGAGCTAGTAAAGTAAGATACTAGTTAAAAGTTGAATTTCTATTTTCCCTCAACTTTCTTAAAATTAGATTGAGGTAAAACTTACACATAGAAAAATTCACCCTGTTTGCACATACATTTCTAATAGTTCTGACACTTGTTTATGTGTAACCACCACCACAATCAAGGTCCAGAGTATTTCAGCACTCCCAAAAGTTCTCTTGTACTCCCTTTTAATCAATTTTCTTACTATATTCCCAACTCTAAGCACCCACTGATCTGATTTCTGTCCATTTAGTTTTTCCTTCACCAGGACGTCATATAAGCGGAATAATAAGGCCAGCCTTCTGTGTCTGACTTTCCACTTTTCATAGTACTTTTGAGAATCATTCATGTGGGCAGTAATTCAATATTTTATTTATTTTTTACTGTTAAGTAATATTCCACTACATGGATGCACCATAAGTCCATTATCCATTCATTAGTTGATGGACAACCCGTACTCCCAGTTTTTATCAATTATACATTAAGCTGCTATAAGAATTCATGTATAGGTTTTTTGTTTTCATTTCTCTTGGATGAATACCTAGGAATGCTGGGTATGTGGTAAGTGCACATTTAACTTTGTAAGAAACTGCCAAAGTAGCTACATCCCTCAACTTTTTGTCTTGAAAATATTCAAACCAAAAGAATTGTAGTAGTATAACGAATAACTATATGACTTTTACCTAGGTTCACCAATAGTCAACATTTTGCCACATTAGTTTTATTTCTGTTTGTGTGTGTGTGTTTAACTATTAGCAGTATTTGAATTGAGAAGTTACAGATATCATGACCTTTCTCCTTACAGAAAAAACAAACAAACATTAATCTTGTTTTTCATAAGCAGCATGAGAAGTATGGGATATAGGAACATAGAGCTGTAAAAAATTCTTCAATTTGCTTGCTTTAATATTAACAGTCTGCTTCCAGGCTTGAAGAAATGGTGACAATAATATATAGTTTGACAGAAACATAAATCAACATTTCTTTGTCTTTAAGGGTTGATAAATTCTAGTACTTTAGACCTTCACTCAAATATACTGAGAAAACTGTTTATGAAAACACTGTTTACTCTATCCTAGTTCCCAGAATCACCTCAAATACCAGAACATTTAAAACCAAAAAGCTTCCTGAACTCATTGCAAGCTATATAATTTCTAAAACACAAAACATTTGGAAACTCATCAAATTTCACAAATTTATAATATACTCAATATTTCAAAAAAAGATTAAAGAAGGTTTAATTACATACAATATAATTATGTCTCTCTCACTAAAAAGGAAGCTCCCCAACCTCATACAGTTTCCCTAATATCTAGAATAGTGCCTAGTATATTGTATTAACTCAATAACAAATATTTTTTGAATTAGAAATTTTTTAAATGAGAAATTGAGAAAAAAAGAAAATGAGACTAGATATAGCAAGATAAAATCAGAAGTGGGTTTACTACTTAAAAAAGTGTAAGCTGTTAGGTCCTTTACACTTTCTAAAGATGGCCATAACTTTGGCCATGAATTTTTTAGTAGCCATCCCTGAAAAGGAAACATGGATAAAATATAAACAAAAACAAACCAATTGCTTCGAAGAAGCACAACCATTCTTAGTACTTTTATTTATAAAGTATAGTCTACCTTTAATATCTACTATTAAGAGAAAATAGAGAATATAGTGTCAGAAACTGCACTGGGCAAGTTCCTAGGACATCTTAGTGTTGATCTCTACTCTGCCTCTAAGTATGTAACCCTGAGTGAATCATTTCACTTAGATCTCAGTTACAATATTCAGTAAACAGATTGAAATAATGTGTAGATTATCTTCCACCTTTAATATTCTATGTCTTATGAGAGAAATTACTACTCTCATGAAATCTAGCAACATGCTTCTATTTTAAAGAGGCTTGGGTACAACAGATTCTGATGGCTTTTGAAACAGGATTATACAAATATACGTTAACGGTTTAGAAGTTTATGTAACTCCATCGATTCAAATTAGCCTTTCCAGTTCAGTTAATGCCACCTTTAGTCTAATGTCTGACCAGAAAATCTGTACCTTCCCCATTTTGGGAAGAAAATGATATATTCGTGTAACCTTTAGTAACTTTTAATTTAGTCTACCATTCCCCCTTTGCCTTAGATACATCATTTGGTTATTCATAGTTTTCTCTTTTACAGATTCATTTTGCAAAAACATTTTTACAGTTGTAAAATTGAGTCTTTTCCTTTTCTCAGTTATAATCTCAAATCATGCTACCTTAGCTCTCACTAGGTCTACTTTAATGACTTCATTTCTTCCTTTCTTTCATTTGTTAAATTTAAACTCTTTTCTTTTTAGTCTGTCTATATAAAATGCTACTGCTAAATTATCTCTGCACATTCAGATTACAACACCTTTCAAATATGTTAAAATACCTTTTCTTACTTAAATATCATTTTTCTTGCCTTCCCACGTTCAAGGCTCTTTGCCATTTCCATACTTTTCTCAGGCACAGATTTTTATCTTTGTGTTGTATGGCTGTGGGTAAATCAATTTATATCACATTGTTTTAATCCATAAAGGAGGCATAAATGCCACTTATCCTACCTGAAAGGTTGCTGTATAAGGAAGGAAAAAGAGTGGGCAAGTCTTTTGAAATTTCTAAAACTCCATTATTGGGCAGGCCCTGTAAATAATTGCTTGATTTTTGTTTCATTATTCCTCACAACTGTAATTAGCATTCTCCACATACTGGCACCATGAATGGCCACTCTTTCAAATGACTTGAAAGAATTATTCTCACCTTAAAATCCCCAGCAATATATAGACTATTTCACCTGACTACATCAAAACACAGCTTTATTTTTATTCCAACTTAATAAAAATAAAATGTTTTCAATAAAGGAAACTGAAATCATAATTTTGAATTGTTGGTTAAAATAATATTTGAGAACTTAACCACTGATAAACATACACTTTACCTTTCTTCCAATCTGTATTCCTGGGGTGTCTGCTTCCACAATAAATCCAGTAAAGGCTTTACTAGCAGGAGCCTTAGGATCCGGATTAGAACGAGCCAATAAAAAATACCTAATATATAAATACAATATGAAAATGATATTAGCAGACAATACATGGTGACTGCTATTCTTGGTTAATTTCCCCAACAATCTCAATATTATTAACCCCCTTTTCCATACGAGGAAATGAAGAATCAAGAGAGGTTTAAAAGCTTGCCAAAGCCAAGTTATAATACATACTCATGATGTGGCAAAGTGAGTATTTCAAGTCAAGTCTACAACTTCACCCAAGGATATGTTCTTTGACTAATTTAGAAAGAGAAACATCAGCTGCCTCATGTACACACCCTGACCAGGGATCAAACCTGTAACCAGGTATATGTCCTGACTGGGAATCGAACCCACAACCTTTTGGTGTACAGAACAACACTCCAACCAACTGAGCCACCTGGCCAGGGTAAATCTATTTAATTAATATGGTGTTTAACTTCTTTTAGTGTATGAGTTGCAAGCAAAAATTCCTTGAATCAAGGTAACATAACATAAAAAGTAAGTATGTACATGTTGGAACTGGCATTTTTTCTTTCCCAAAACTAAGCCAATTCTTTAAGGGACAAGCAATCTGGAAAAGGGCGGCAAATACGGCTGCCTGTGAAAAGAAATAATATGAGATAGAGACCCCTAAGTTCTGACTACTGTCCTCTTTATGCAACAGTTAGTATTTTTGTTATAGTTAAATTATTATGAATATTTGCTGGGTTTTCCCTCTAAAAGAATTTAACCTAGGAAGATTTTAAAATGAAGCATGAGGAAAAAAGCAAAACATCCAAATTATGTGAGCCATGTTCTGAATACCCTTGTATGAGAAAATTTTCCAAAAATTCCTTAAACAACAGATTTATTTTCTATGTTTAAAACTAATAAACTATGATTCACTCTATAGTTTTACTTGATAATAGTAATACACAGTAAAAATTGACTTTTATTGCTTCTTGGCCTTTTGACTAAGATCAAGTATAGTAAAAACTGATTTTAGTTTCATATTATTACCTAATTTGTCTTACTACATGAAGAGTTGTACTTAATGAGTTCTTAAAAATTATGATCTCATTGCATGGTTAGATTTCTCTCAATCTGTTACATTTTAATAGTTTGATTACTTGCTGCTATTATGATCACATACTTAAAGATAACAATATCCGCAATATTAGACACCCTAAAGGGATTGATAGACATGTTTAAAGTAAAACAAATGACATTCTGGTAAGCTCATTCCCAGAAATAATGCACTACTTGCCAGAAAACTGCACTGCAGAGCAGAAAGATATACTGAATCATATTTTTTGAAGATGAGTAAAGATAGCCCACTTAGTTCATTATTCCAGTCACCAGGAAGTCTCTATTGATATACCTGTAGTGATGGGTAGATACATTATTTTCTGTGACAACTTAACACACACTGGACAGCACTGTTGTTGGAAAGCTTGTCCTTATGCTGAGCTGAATTCTGCATTTTTCTAACTTTTACCCATTAATTCTAAACTGTGTTTCTGAAGCAAATGTGCAGGATCACTTTTCTTTCTGTGTGACACTACTAAAAATTTTCAGAATCCTTCCAAACTAACCAAGCTGAATTCCTTTACTCTTCATAGGACATGTTTTGTAGGCTCCTCCTAATGAAGGATTCTTTCTTGATTCTGTATATATTCCATTTTGCCAATGCATGTCCTAAAATGTGTTGCCCAGAACTTACTGTTTCCCCACTCTTGCTGATGCTATCCTTCTATTATTGTACTTTAACAATAAATTACACTAGCTTCTTAAAGGCAGATACATCACACTGTTGATTCCTACTGAACCTATAATTAGTTATTAAATAAATTTTCATCTTTTTTCCCCCCCCACAAATAATTCTATCAAGTCTTCCTTCATCATTTGAGATTTATACAACATTTTAGGTTTAGATTTTATGATCCTTTGTTGAACTCCATGTCATTATTTTTGGACCTATATATTTCAACCTTTTAGATTTTATAAAAGTAAAATTATGTCTTTACTAAAAGATAACCTGAGTTTTAAGACTGCCATTGCTTATTGCCCAGAATTAGAGAAATGTGCTGTCAATGGCTTGCTTTCTTCCTCAGTCTTAGGAGAATGGTTCCAAGAAGGTGCTGGAATGGGGTATGGGATGAGGAGTTAGTGAGGCAAACTGATGGAGTTCAAGCTTTCCTAATCAGGTTCAACCAGAGCAGGTGTCTCTTTTATTTTACAAATAAAACTTCTGAGAGTTTATTTTAGGACATAGTTCAGGGCTTAAAAGTCATTTTTGAAAAACATTGAACTATTTATACTCTTCTATGAACCTTCCATAAGTTCTATGAATAAAACTTAATTCTGGTGGTTTCATAATAAAGGAAAGAATAGTGGGGATATTCTGAATATATAGTGATTAAGAAGCAATATACAGAGATGTTTTAAACAACATACCAATTAGCTTTTCCTCCATTGGTTATCCACATCTTCTGACCATTAATTATATACTCATCTCCTTTCTTTTCTGCTTTGGTCTTTATACCGGCTACATCAGAGCCTGCTCCTGGTTCTGTTACACAGTAGGCCTGGAATATATGGAAACAACACAAAAAACTAAATGCTAAGTATTAAATTATGAACATAGAATAAGGAGTGTATTTTACCTTTTAAGCAAGTATTTTAAATATTTAAGATACTTAAAAATAAAATATTCTTAGAGAATCAACTAAACTGCTCAAATGTAAAATTATTTAATGTATAATTTAAACTTGATGTAGGATACCAGTAAACCATACCAAAAATTAAAATGTTACATCTATTCAATGAAGTTGAATTCAATTTCACATGTACTCACTCATTCAAACACTTAGTAAGCAGTAACTACTATGTACTAGGTTATAAACTAGATGGAAAAACCAGAGATGCAAGACATCCTGTCTGCAATATTTTCACACTGTAACAGTAGGGATGAATGCTATATTGTAATTATATATCTATTAAAGTCATACACAACAGGCTTAAGACACTAGCTTAGCTTTATCATGTCAGGAAAAGCTTCCCAGGGGAGATGTTTAAATGATGTCTCATAAAGGAAAATGAATTCTTTGGGGGTAGGGAAAAGGAGAAACGTATATTCCAGAAGAAGTAATAACATATGCAATGATACCAAGATAAGAAGGAGGGTTAACCAGTGTTTGGAATACAAAAGTGCCTGAATTCTATAACATGTAAACTCTGTGCATGTAAGGGAATGGTGGGAAATGAGTCTGGAAAGAGAAGAAAACAGATGACAAAGAACTCTTTATATAACACACAGAAGTTAAATTTTATCTGGTAGAAAGAGGAGAGCCTAAGACTCTTAAACAGAGGAGAGACAAGAGATAAGCAGTAATGGAAAAACGGAGTGAAGGAAGAAAAGCACTGGGTAGTTGAAGTTCATTCAAGTTTACTAAGTGACAGGTACTGTGGATACAAGGCCCAAAGACACAAGTCCCTTGTCCTTAAGGTACTGAGAATCCAAAGAAGAGAGAAACCTTAACAGTTAATTTATATTCTGAAGTAAGAGGGTACACAGGGGCATTAGAAATGATTATTTAGACCTGTAGGAGGATGGGAGGCCATGAGTGTCAAGGATGCTGAAAAGAAGAGAAATAAGTAAAACTCATTGGAAGAGATATACCTTGAAGTACAAATAAGTAAGGCAAGAAGACTGAAGACATAAAAGAAGGAAACAGCAGTTGTACAGGGGAAATTACTAGCAATTCAGTACTAGAAAGTCAAGTGTGAAACTGAAAGCCATGAAAAGAGGCTGAAAGGGTAGAAAGGGACCTAGTTCTGGAGACTGGGGTATATGCCACGCTAAGGAGAGTATAGTTTTATGCACTCAACAAGTTTATGGAACACTTGTTATTGTGACATGGGATCTTAAGGAATCAAGTACATGGGCTTCAGAGGAATCCAGAATGCCCTGTTGTGGAAAAGTGAGGAGTATATGCATTTTTCTGAAGATGTCAGATACTAAAATGGGTTCAGAAACTGAAAAAGGTACAACTGCCATTGATGAATTGGAAGCAGTAAATGTTTCTGTAAATGCAGGAGACAGGTTTACATTTTAGATAGTATATCATTATGAAAAGTATAAATGACCAATTGAACAGGGGGCGGGGTTATAATAATTTCTCCCTATCTTTCCGGGGCTAAGTACTCGATTCATTTAAACCTCACAATAATCCCCACAACATTGGTACTAGGTATCTGCATTTACAAATAAGTAAACTGGCTCAGTGAGGTTAAATAATTTGCCCACATTCACAGAGCTAGTAAGTGGAAGAAGTACCTACATAAGACTGGACTTAGGGACACACATCAGGAGGCTCTGCAATAGGACACGTAAGACAGAAGCGAGCCAGAGAAGAGAAGATGGAGTTGAGAACTATGGTATGAAATTCAGACATGACGACTAAATAGGATGTTGGGGAGATAAGGATGTTATGACATCTCTCAATTCTTCAGGTTAAACAACTTCCAATTAGAGATAATCTAGAAAAGAAGCAGTTTAAAGGATGGGCAGAAAAAAATTTTGGGGGGGACACAGTTAGTTTAAGGAAGTAAAGTCTAGCCAAGAAGAAATATCTAATAGTCAAGTGCACAGAGGAGGGTAAAAGCTCAGGGGAGAAGTCAGTGCTGAAACTATAGAGGTAACAGACTACCTAGTGAATATACCAAAACTTAACACCAGATGGGGTAACCGATTTGGTAATTTAAGTGAAGAGTAAGCTTTATATAAAGCAACAGTGCTAATGCTATAAGCTATATTTATAACAGTATCTAAAATAAGAGTGGTGGAACCATCCTACTCTGCACTCATCAGACTATGCAGAAGTACAGTATTTAGCTCCAGAATATTTTAGTCAGTGATCAGTAAGAAGGTGATGGGACTTTGCTGTGTTATATGAAGAAAAGAGGGAAAATATTTTATATAGATGGCTTAGAAAAGATAAGATCCACGTGATAGCTATATCCAGATATGCAAAACACTATACAGCCAAGGGAGAGAATTTGAATTGATAGGAGAAAACTACAGTAAATCATTCAAACTTTTATTGAACACCTATTATGGTGTGAGGGGGTTGAGATTATAAATAGAAATGGTACAGTCCCTTCCTTCAGGAACATGGAATCTAGAAGAGCTTTCTAATGGTTAGAGTGGATTCCAAATGAAGCTGTTTCAGGACATCGTGATTTCCAGGCATGAAAACATAAGCTAGATGGCTTTTAGATAGGGTGCTATAGAGGGGACTCATGTACCATATGAGTTAAGTAGATTGATTACTCTCTTAACCTAGAGATTCCAAGATGTTTTCAGCATCATAACAACAAACAAGCTATTACACAAATGAACTCCCCAGAAAAAATAATGCTTTAAAAAAATGCCAAGTCCTGGCTGGTGTGGTTCAGTGGGATTGAGTGCCAGCCTGCAAACCAAAGGGTTGCTGTTTCGAATCCCAGTCAAGGCACATGCCTGGGTTGTGGGTCAGGTCCCCCAGTTGTGGGCACACGGGAAGCAACCACACATTGATGTTTCTCTCCCTCTCTTTCTCTCTAAAAATAAATAAATAAAATCTTGAAAAATAATAAGTGCCCAAATTTTATTTTACCCACATTTGGGAATTTTTGTTTTCCTGAAATATGCTACTAGATATTCCTCGGTTTCATAATAAGGCAAGGTTTTTAGAGCTTATAAAGTGTATGAGTGTGTGTTTCTATACAAAATGGCTGTCTTGGTTGTTTCTTCAGAAATGTTGTTCTTATTGGATTCATTCCTAGTAATTAAGATTAATTTTATAAAGTGCTTTCAGCAGAAGCCTTCTTATTTGTTTCCACTGAAACTTGTTCTCTTCTTTATCACACTATATGATATTATATAGAGTGTTATAGTAATCATGTGTTTCTCCCTTAGCCATCTCAGAGCTTCTTGCGTCACTTAGTAACCCTACTGTCTGTTAATAAGCGTTTTATAAAATAAAAGTCCTTAGCATTTGTGATCCTCACTATTCTAACTAGTTTGACTTATAACACCTAAATGTTGCCATCCAAACAGAAAACTCAAGCATATTAGTAACATTCTTTTAAACATAATTATTTATTCATGACTTTATTTACTATTTTGAATAATTCTATGCATCAGAGAATAAATTCTACGTAAGGATCTAAGGGTCTACCAGATTGTTAACTTCTTGTGAGTAGGAGCCCAGCTTTAGTCATTATTTTATTCCCAGTCTACCCAGTAGAAAGTATTCAAATATTTGAATGAATGAATAGACCATTACAACTTTTTTTATTAGTGATAATACTACCAACTTTAAGTTTGCAGTTTACAAAGTGAAGTGACTATATAACTGCACATATAATATAACCTTAATTGTTAAAAACACACTTCTATGAATTTAAAAATTGAACAGAGTATACAATAAGACAGTAGTATTAGTTAACTTCATATGTGAGGGATAACAGATGTTTTTATTCTTCATACTTTTCTAAATCTTCTATACTATTTTTACAATCAGAAAAGTTAAAAATACTATATTCTTAAAGTTTAAATAAAAGACTATATTTAGTATAATTTTATAAGTATTGGGAGTTAAACAATAAACAATCTCAATGTTAATCAAAACTTACAATTAATATACCTATTGACTATTTTCTTTTTTACCCTTGGCTTCATATTGTGAGTAGATATATTACTATTATGCACTAAAAGGTGGAAAATGTACATTAAATCTTTACCGATTCAGAAATTAGAAGAGCTTAGGGATTATAATGGATGCATTTTTACATATACTAAAGGTATTTATATTTAACAAAACTGCTAAAGAATGTTTAAAATACTTGAGCTGCTTTTAAAGATTCTAATATTCTAGAAATACCTATTTATAACTAATAAGATAATTACAAATATTCTTATCATGTACTAAATAAGGCAGGTTTCCCAAGCATCTATATTCTATAATTTTTAAGCCAATTTCTAATATTATTTATGTTACTCTTGATATTTCACACAATTCTGAGATAATACTGGGAATTAGCCTTTTCATAAACTCTCACTTCTTAAAAAAATTACCAATTAACTAGGAAATATACATAAGTATCTTTATTAAGCAGTTTTCCCAAAATTTAGGTACCTGGATAAATAAAAAACATTTATTTTTAAGTATTACTTTCTAGACTTTCAGATCAACTCTCACAATTAGCTCAATTTGAGTAACAATGTACTATTATTTCAGTATCACAAGCACACCCTAGATTAAAATTCAACAAATAACAAAAAGAAAAAAATTCTCAAGTAAAAACATTTTCAGAATAGAACCTCAGTATGTGTGCGTGTATATGTATAGGAGACTGTGGAGAATTAATATACCATTGGGGTAACAGCTGCCTGGAGAATGGATCTTTCTTGCTGAACTTTACAGGCTGTGCAGTGTGAGAATTTTTCTCTGGACCTTTTGTACACCTTACCCCCCTTCCCAAAATAAAAAATAAAATAGCTTTTTAAAAAATATCCAATTTAAACATCTGTTGAGTAGCTCTCAGGGAATTAATCTATAAACAGTCTTCCCAAGTTACTCATTCAACAAATAAATTGATATCTTTCATCCACATGAATTTCTTATTAGTTCAAAAGACTACTAGTTCAAACACCTACTGTAATACATTCAATCTGAATTTCTGACACAGCTGCTCAGTTCTGAAACTGCAAAGTGCGCCATTAAATAGATACTTCTCTCCTGCAAATAAGCTAGGGGATTATTATGACAATTTTCTGGCATCCATGATACATCACAAGTAGAGATATCTTCCATCTGGAAATAACCAAGAGAAATTATTGACACTTTCTTGGCATCCCAGAAATATCACTGTACCTAAATATATTGGTAACTTTTGTCTTAATGTGCTATAGCCCAATGTATATATACAGATTGAAAAGGAGAAATAGCACCCTGTTCTTTTCTTTAAATGTGAAATAAAGTAGCAGCTGCACATACTCACACACATTAATGGCTCCTCTGTCATCCTCCCCAAATACTTCTTTTGTTGTTGATCATTTCCAGCAATAATAACAGGCATTTGCTATCAAAGAAAAGTGACATTAAAAAAAAAAAATTCAGAGATACTACAATTTAAAAATAGTGAACTATTTTCCCCCAATGAGTAAGTCTAAAGAACTAGCCTTTATTCTGCCTCTATATTGGAGAGCTAAAATAAGAAAATAAATCTGTTAATCCCAGTATTTTCACAAAATTAAGTGATACAGAACTTGCTATAATACTGTAATATGTGGAGAATTAAATTTTGGGTAAATAATGTGATTTATATGATCAAGCTCCCTAAGAAGTGCTCACTAAATTTTAGCACTGCCATCAAGACCCTTCTCCTGAATGCTGGTTTTGGCTTGAAGCAGCAGCCAAAGTGAATAGCTTGCCCACATGGATAGCTAGGACTCCAAGGAGTATAGACAAGGCCAGCCTGATCAAGTTTTAGAATAAGAAATACAGGCTTCACTGCAGAATCTTTTAAAAGAAAACTCTGCTCTACCAACTAACCTAACCTAGTAATACTGTCCCATTAACAACAGTTCGGTTAGGTAGTTAATTTCTAAGTAACTTACCCCCAAAGAATTTGCTTCAATAGCAGTCTGAACTCCTGTACATCCATATGCCAATTCTTCAGTAATTAAACAGGCATCAAATGATCCAAGTCCAAGGCCTCCTATAGTATCAAAATGTATTAAAATTCCATTATACATGTGGTACATCTCAACTTAAATAAAGGTAAATTATTTTAATTACTTTTAATATGACCTAATTGGTTTTATTTACTTATTTGGTCCCCCAGGGGGTACACTACGCCTAGAAGTACTGCAATACTGGGACTATGCGCAGTGCGAACAGAGCAAACTCCTATTCCACCTCCTTGCTCCAAAAACCCACTGAATACGTTGTCCTCGAATAGAGGACATTATCAGATGTTAAACTAAAAATAAGTAGTACACCTGATCTTAGCCAAAAGGCTGAGAAGTGATCATTTAACTGGTTTTAAAAGCAAATTCGCAAATACAATATCTATAACCCACAAAACTAAAAATGTGTTATGGCTAGCACAGTAATAAATTATATTTCTCTAAAGTAAGTTTTCACAGTAATAAATTATACTTCTCTAAAGTAAGTTTAAAAACTTTCAAAAAAATTCTCTAGTTATTTGTAATCTAGACCTGTTTTCCTGTTTCAGCTTGATTTTGTAAAAGTTTAATTCAACTCTACTAAAGCTTTGACCCTTTAACCTGAGGAAAGGAATGAAAACCTCACAGAAAAGAAAAAGTATCGGTAAAATAAACTCAAAGGTAGCATTAAAATGCAACAATTGACCAGCAAGAAATTGACTAGCTCTACAAACAAGTTGTCAAAGTTGCCAAGGTTCAGAATCAAGTTAAAGTTGGAACCTATTATAAAGAAGAAAAAATGTCTCAAAGTGTTGAGTACAAGTCTTCTAGAAGCAGGCAAATACTGAAGTCTGAACAGGGAGACAAAGGTGGAAAGCCAATATTTAATGGCAATGAATATTTGAAAGAATGAGTCTAGTTTCACAATTTTTCTTGTTCATATGCATTTCAGGATTAAAAATTTGAAGAAAGCTTACCACAACTTTCTGGGATGTGTGTATTCATTAAACCAAGTTCCCAGGCTCTTTTAATTAGGGGGACAGGGTACTAAAAGAAAATAAAAAAGATTAAAGAAGATAGCCAGTTACATTTAAAAATCCAGATATTTTATTATGTAGTCTTATAGAAAATGTAAAAGATTTTCTCTCCTTAAAATGCATAGAGGCTTCTGGTCAAGATAAAGTTATAGGTAAATGTAATACTTGCGTCCTCCCAAAATTAGATCAAAATTACAACTAAATGACAACCACCATTTAGAACCACCTGAAATCCAGCAGAATGGAAGTCCTACAAGTAGGGATTTAAAGAAGGCACATGGACACTGATAGGAGGGGTGGAGATGCAGAAGGGGCTGCTCCCATACCCACACCCATGTGTGGCAGATAAAAAACACAGGAGTATCAAGGCCTTGGAGGTTCCCCTCTGAGGAGTGGGGGGTCCCAGCCCCACACCAGGCCTCCCAGCCCAGGGTCCCAGTGCTTGGTAGAGAAGTCCCCATAACTTTTGGCTGTAAAAACCAGTGAGGATTGTGGCTGATGGAGATGGAGGGCTTCTGAACCCCCAGGCAGTTCCTCTTAAAGGTCCTGTACACGGACTTACTTGGGCTCACTCACTCTGAGCTCCAGCACTTGAGCAGCCACTGGAAAGTCTCCAGGGACATACAGGGAGAAACTGAACTGGCTGGCATCAGGGTGAGGGCTGGAAGGGCAGCTTTCTCCCAGACAGCAGTGCTGGGAGAGGCCAACATTCCTTTTTTCAGCCATTTCTCCACAGAGCAGGGAAGAGGGCTCCATATCTGAGTCTCCATAAACTGCTCACCTCACCCTGGTGATACCCTGGGACCCTGCCCCACCCAACCTGCAGGCCCACCCAAGCTGTTTCCAGTGGCTTTTCCAAACCCGTGGCTTGTCATGACTCATGCTCCAGACTCTCATACAGTCTCTCAGACAAGCAACCTCTGGCCTCATCGTGCTTCATACTTCTTGCTAAGTGGCCCCACCCTTGGCCCCACCAGCAGCCAGCCTTGGTTCACAGCCTGGCTTCTTGTGGGCACCTCTAAGCCTAGCACTAGTAGCAGCCATCCGCAAATCATGATAGGTGGCTCCAAGCAGAACACAGGTGATGGCTGACCTTGGCTTGTACCTCCCAGAGGCCTCAGAGCCAGTGCACCTGTGCACAACTTCAGATCACACTGAAGCACCACACAACCACCTCCACAACTGACACAGTCAAGGGGCAGTACTGGTGGGCATCAGAGCCCCACTGAAGTAACTCCTGCTCAGTGTGCTGGGCACCCGCACAGCTGATCCTCCATAGTGGTCACAGTCAGTCTTGCAGCCAATTGTCCAAGGGATAAATCCCTCCCATTGATGTGCCAACAGCAATCAAGGCTCAACTACAACAGAAGGGTGTATACAGTCCACATGGGGTGGGGGTGGGGGGGCGGACACCAGGAGTGCCTAGCTCAGGTGAATGGGAAGACTGTGCCACTGGACCCTACAGGACATTTACTACATAAGGTCACTCTACCAAGCCCAGGAGATGCAACAGTTCTACCTATTCCATAGAAACAAACACAGGGAAGCTCCAAAATGAGATGAAAAAGAAACATGTTCCAAATGAAATAACAGAACAAAACTCCAGAAAAAGAACTAAACATTATGGAAACAAGCAAGCTATTACACGCAGAGTTGAAAACAATGGTTTTAAGGATGCCCATGCACTGAGTGGAAAAGTAGATGTACTTAGAGAGAACTTCAACAGCACAGAAAAAGACATGGAGACTTCCGGCCAAGATGGAGGCCTAGACTGACACGCTCCATCTCCCTCCACAACTAAGAAGGAATACATCTACTGCAAAACCAGAAATAAGATAAGTTCCAGAAAATAAAGCTACACAGAAGTCCAATGTATGAAGTTATAAACAAGTGGTGCTCGTCTGGACAGGCAGGAGGGGCGAAGCCAGGGCAGAGAGGTCAAGCTGGCAGCTGGTGGCAGCTGCGGTGACGGCGGCGGGACGGCGGTAAGCACAGACACCCGTACTTAAAAACATGCGAGAAACACCAGGGGGGCAACCCCGGCTACAGACCAGACCCGTCAGCTTGCGACTCCAATACTGGGGAAGGCAGACCCCCCCACTGCCTTGGACTGTGAGGCCTGGAGGGGGTGGAGATGGGGGAAGAAGCTCCCGGTCTCTCAGCGGAGAGTAAACAGCAAGAATCCATCTTGGACCCCCGCCCCCACACACAAAACGCCACAGCGTGGTGAGAAGGGTCGCCTGGTAGTGACGAGTACACAGGGCTCCGCCCCCTATAGCATAGGAGGTGGACAACCCCACCTGGGAAGCAAAGGCAAACACAAAACTGTCAAGATGGCAGAGATCATGATAGTGATCCCAATCATGCAGCTGACCAGATAGCAAATATCTGATCTAACAGATCAGAAGAGGAAATCTTTCTGAGGCACAGTTGAATTGGTTATAAAAATGCTTACAGACCTGACAGCAGATCTTAAACAAGACAGGGAAGGAATGAAGGCTAGTCCTGCTGAAATGAATGAAAACACATATGCAACTAGTGGTGAGGGAAAGAAAACCAGGGATCAAATCAAGAAATCGGAACATAGAGAAGGAACAAACAGTCAACCAGTGCAGAAAGAGGAAACATAAAGGGAGGAAAATGAGGAGAGGCTCAGAAACCTATGGGACAGCTATAAGCGGGCCAATATCCGAATCACAGGGTTGCCAGAAGGTGAAGAAGAAGAACTAAAAATAGAAAAATTATGTGAAAAAATAATGAAGCAGAACTTCCCTAACTTGGGGAAGGAATTAGACTTACAGGTCCAGGAAGCACAGAGAGTTCCAAAACAACTGGACCCAGGGAGAACCACACCAAGACACATTATAATCAAAATGTCAAAAATTAAGGCTAAAGAGAGCATCTTAAAAGCAGCAAGACAGAAGAAGAGAATTACATACAAAGGGGTCCCAATAAGACTATCAGCTGATTTCTCAAAAGAAACTCTGCAGGCAAGAAGGGACTGACAAGAAATATTCAAAGTAATGAAAAGCAAAAACCTACAAGCACGATTACTTTATCCAGCAAAGCTGTCATTCAGAATATAAGGGCAGAGAAAGTGCTTCCAGGACAAAGTAAAACTGAAGGAGTTCATTAGATCCAAACCACTGTTATATGAGATGTTAAAGGGACTTGTTTAGGAGAAAGAGGATCAAAATTATGAACATTAAAATGAAAACTGTATCACAACAACCAACAACAGAAGCTAGGGAATCGAAACGAAGGCAAATTAAGTAGGCAACAAGAGTGGAAAAAGAATTATAGGTATAGGGAACATATTGGGGGGGGGTCAGCTGGGAAGGATAAAGGGGAAAAGGGAGAGAGATGGTACAGGAATTAAGAAGCACAGTAGGAGGGAGTGGAGTAGATAGGAAGATGTTGATAAGAACTATATGCACAACCAAAGGGCATCGACTAAGGTGGGTGGGGGTCAATTGGAGGGAGGGGGTCACTGGGTGGAGGGGGACAAAGGGAAAAGAAATTGGGACAACTGTAACAGCATAATCAATAAAGCATATTAAAAAAAAAAAAAAGACATGGAAACCATGAAAAAGAACCAGTCAGAAATGAAGGATACACTAACTAAAATGAAGAACAATTTATAGGGAATCAATGGTAGAATGGATGAAGCTAAGAGTCAAATCAGCAATTTGGAATATAAAGAAGTAAGAAAACCCAATAAGAAAAGCAACAAGAAAAATGTTTTTTTAAAAAAGAAAGAATAAGCGTAAGAAGCCACTGAGACAACTTCAAGCATACCAACATTCACATAATGGAGGTGCCAGAAGGAGAAAGAGAACAAGAAATTGAAAGCCTATTTGAAAAAATAAAGACAGAAAACTTCCCTAAACTGGTGAAGGAAATAGAAATACAGTCTAGGACACAAACAAGATGAACCCAGAGAGGCCCACACCAAGACACAACATAATTAAAATGCAACAGGTTAAAGACAAAGAGAGACTTTAAAAGCAACAAAAGAAAAGCAGTAAGCAACCAATTCTGTTTCTCTCTCTCTCCCCTTGTTCTGTTTCTAAAAGCAATGAAAAAGAAGTCCTCGGAAGAATGTTAAAAAAATAAAGACTGTGAGCTGATGTCTCAACATAAAATTTGCAGGCCAGAAGGGACTGGCAAGAGATATCCAAAGTGACGGAAAACAAGAACCTATGACTAAGATTACTCTACCTAGCAAGGCTACCATTTAGAATCAAAGTACACATAAAAAGCTTCCCAGACAAGAGAAAGCTAAGGGAGTTCACCAGCAAACCAGTATTATATGTAGTGTTAAAGGGTCTTCTTTAAAGGAAAAAGCTGGATTGTGCGCTGGCCTGCGAACAAAGTGTTGCCGGTTCAATTCCCAGTCAGGGCACAGGCCTAGGTTGCAGGCTAGGTCTCCAGTTGGGGGTGTGGGATAGGCAACCACACATTGATGTTTCTCTCTCTCTTTCTCTCTCCCTTCCCACTAGCTAGAAATAAATAAGTAAAATCTTAAAAAAGGGGAAAAAAAGATAAAAAATATGAATAAAGTGGCAATAAATATGTATCAACACTTGGGAATTTAGAAAATAAATAAACAAGCAGAACAGAGACAGACTCATTGATAGAGAACATTCTGATGTTGGCCAGATGGGAGGGCGGTTGAGGGGATGAGTGAAAAATGTAAAAGGATTACGAATCACAAATTGGTAGTTACGAAATAGTCATGGGAGTGTAAAATACAGAATAGGAAATACAGTCAATAATATTCTAATAACTATGTATGGTGTCAGATGGGTACAAGATTTGTTGGAATGATCATTTTAGTTATATGATGTCTCACTACTGAGATGTACACTGAAAACTAATATAGTATTATATGCCAATTGTAATTGAGGAGTAAAAAAAAAATTTTTTTAAATGTATATACCCACCTCGCCAGTTTTATCATATTCTGCAGCAACTGGGATTATTTCCTCCCTGGCAAATTTACGAGCAGTAGCTTGAAATTCTTTCTGCTGTTCAGTCAACTCTAAGGGAAAGTTATTTAGAAAACATTAAAATAGCACAATGACTTAAGGGAAAAAGCCCTATGGAAAGAGCAGTGGAAATCTATGCTTATAATAAAGATTTTAACCCCTTATTAACCAGAAAGTCAAAGACTAGGGGAACAATTTTTAACGTAATTCCTATTGAGTTTGATTTTTCAGCTGTTTTAGACTTAAATAGGCATGCTGATTTCAAAACTGCAGTAAGTTTTCTTCTATCACATCAAGTTTTTCTCTACCGCTTATCCTAATGCGACCACTCTAGGCTGGATCTAGCCTGGATCTAGCCTGGATGGAGGGAAGCACTAGTGCTCTCCCATTGGCTGAGAGCAAACCTCCTTCGAGTGGGGAGGGGTAGGGGGTGACTTTGAAGACCAGCAACAAGTTCATACTTGTCTAAGCTATTCAGTTACACATGAGACAGTGTGGTGAGAGCTTGTGTGCTGCTCTATATAGTGAATTGTATTCCCAAGTGTAGTCAGAGTTCTTGTCTGTATACAAGGAGTCAGCAGAATTAATTTTTTTATTTACAAACGTACTTATTTCCTTTTCTTCAGATCATGTCTGCCTCTGTTATTTCTCGTGGTAAGTGCCTAAACAACCCTGATCTGTTTTGTTATATGTATGGCAGTTTCACCATTCCCATTGAAAGGACAAACATCAGCGCATTTGTTGGGCAAGCCTATTTTGCATATTTTAAAGTAAAACTTGGTGATCAAGATAAGTCTTGGGCCCCTCACAAAGTGTGCAAACAGTGTTGAGAGTTTATTGAAGTGGATGAAGGGAACACATGATAAATTGCCATTTGGTATACCTACAGTTTGGCGAGAGCCCAGAGATCATTCAAATGACTGTTACTTTTGTATACAGTAGTCTCTCTCTATATCGTGGTTCACTTACTGAGGCCTCACTGTATCGAGGGATTTTAAAAAATATTATATTTAATTATTTATCGCAGATTTTTCGCTATATCGTGGGATTTTGCGGTACTGTACAGTAAATACTAAAATAAATGTAAGTTTCCTACTTCGCGGATTTTCACCTATCGCGGGGGGGGGGGCGGGGGGGAGGTCTAGAATGTAATACCCGGGATAAGGGATCACTGTAGTGAAAATGTCAGGATATAACAAGAAAAATAAATGTAAAATAGAGTATCCTAGTCTATCATATGTATCAGTAAGTCTGTTATTTATTTTGTGCTACATACTTAGAAAGAAGGGCAGGAATATATGTAAGCTACTAACATAGACCTATAGTAAAGTAATTATGCTAAAGAAGAAAACGAGATCAGGAAGAATGGGTGTGACTGTGGATGGTGATTGACTCTATTCATTGACAGACATTACTAAGTATTTTTAAATAAACATATTCCAGACAAATACATATATAGAGCTGTATATATATAACACATTCAAGTTTAAAGTCAAAGGACAGAACAAAATACATACCAAAACTAAATCCTGATCCTTGTTCACGTTGTAGGGCAGCTTTTGTATGTTGTGATTTCCAGTCAAAACGAGAAAGATTTCTCAGGACCTGTAAAGAACAATTTTATTAATAGTAACTTGATAAATTAAACATTAACCAAATAAGAGAATACTGACAATTATAAGTCAATAGAGCAACTTGTTTGACCACTCAGCAGAGTTTTTGAGTCTTTACTTAAATGCCTTCAACTATAATTTGATTTCTATATTAAATAAGCCAACTACTAGATATCTCAGCACCTATCAGAAAGGAAAAATTTTTTAAGCAATGAAAGTATAATCAGTAGTATTTATACTACTAAAGTGGAGTGTTTTCCTGGCAAATAACAGTCAGGAGTAGTAGCAGGATTAGAATCATTATTCTGGAAATTTTACTTACAAGCTCTAGGACATTTGTGATTAAGTAGAGGTTACGGCTACAAGAAGATGGTACTTTATGTACTGTGTGCAAGAGTCGCCCAGTCCATCAACTTTGATGCCCTGTCCCTGTAAGCTTCCCAGGTATGCCTCTGGGAATCTTCCAGTTGGAGGATCTACCTCATTTTCTAATCTACCTTACTCTATTTCAGAAAACAAATTAGCCTAAAACGATGTTCTTTATTTTCTGCTGTTGTCTATAAGCTTTCTTAGAGTGTTCAAAGCCAGGGGGCAGCACACCATGGTAGCCACCAATTTTGTAAATTACATTTGATTCAAACACAACCACAAGACATTGTCAATTGCTGCTTCCACAACAAAGCTGTATAGTTCCCACAGGGACCACATGGTCCACAAGCCCAAACTTAACTATCTGTCCCTTTAATTTTTTAAGTTTGCCGGTTCTAAACTATTAATGAACTACTTGTCTTAATATCTGACATATAGAGTGAGGCAAAAGTAGTTTTAAAGTTGTTTGCATGGAAAATAATACAATAAGTAATACAAGAATAAACTCTGTTTCAAGTACTCACAATTGTAAACTTACTTTTGTCCAACCTTATTTACACATTATTTCTTCAAAGGGATATGTTAAAAATATAACCAGATATATACTTATTATTCCTTTGTAATCCATTTTTATACTCTGAGTTTATAAACAAAAATAATCACTTGTATTATTAAAATTACCACACTAAAAACCACATAACTCTTGAAAAATGTTTGAGGATGACCAAAGTTACACAATTTATATTTCAAAGGATTCTGATGGAGCTATTCCTAGGCAATTCTAGTAAGTTAGGCACTGAAAGAGAAACTGAACAATATACTAAAAGATCAAGAACTGAACTTGCTTATGTTTTTCAAAATCTGCAAAAAGAAACTGTCCAAAGTTTGTAGATAACAACTTTTAACTTACAGAGAATCACCTACATGTAAAGTGACAACACAGATTGTCAAATACCTTGATTTAAACAGCCCTTTCAAAATAACAACATACTTTATACAATTTGGAAAAAGTACTTATACAAAATATGAAAATTCACATTTCTTTACAATTTTCATTAATTTTATTTTGGAAGTAAAATGTGGTTCCTCTGGTCCTCATTATCTAGTTGTCACAGACCAAACCTATTCTTGTTTAGTAACCTTCCACATATTAATTCACTGATTCTCCAGGTCAAGCCTAGGATTAAGGCCCTATATTTATTCCTGTTTTGCACATGAAGAAACTGAGGTTCAGAAAAGTCAAGTAAAACTGCCCAAAGTCGCTCTGCTATTAGATGGTGCAACCAAGATTCTAACTCTTAACGTTTATTCCCAAGAGCCCATGCCATCAACCACCTTGCTACACTGCTCCTTCAGTTTCAAGTCTCCTAACTGGTTATTAGGTTCTGTAAAGAACAAAAACATCCCACAACAATTAGATCAAAAAACCTGACTTTTCTAAATGTGTGTTGAGACACCACTACACAAAAATTAGACCTCACCAAAAAATGTAAAATGGTCTTTTGAAAGAGTTTAGATTTAAAATAATTCACAAAAATTTACAGTGATTTTTTGGGGGGGAAAGGTAGATGCAGCCAGGGAACAATGTCTAACAGCTTGTTAATTATATGCTAATGTTATCCATTTAATCAGAGAGGTGGCTTAGTAGACATCCATATAGAAATAGTACACTATTTGGACTTAGAATTGCTAAACTAAAACTGAGTTTGAGTTGAGATCAGACAATATTTTTGAGAACTTGGATTGGTTACAAACTTGTAGCTTCTTTTCAAACCTGGAAAACAGATTTGAAAAGGAATTATCATTTGTTGAGATGATTAAAATAGGATAGCGTCTTAGAAGCATAGTGCCATACTCATTTTATTAATTAGGGTCTCTGCACAGAACAACAGAATTCCAAATCTCCAAAAGACAGCAACTTTAATAAAGCATCAACTCTGCAACAACAGCACAACTATAATTAAACAGTTTTGTATTATTTCTTAGGCATATGAGTCTCAGCTTTACAGGAATGTCAAAGAAGAGATACAGGGGTAGAAGTTTTCTGGATCAGGTTTTTCTATATCCTTCCTTGAACAGATTGAAAAATCTGTCTTTTTTTTCTGGTGTCGAGTTAAAAATAGTTTTAAAAATCCCCCAATTTCTGCCTTCAAAGCCCATTAACTTATATGGCAATGACAAACATGGGGCAACACTCCATTGAAATTATTCTAAATTCTAACACTACTACTTTTTTCTTAACTTAGTTATAAATGGCATTTTAATGGCAGTCTTGTGTGAACTGTATCAATAATATTTAAGATAGCAAAATGCATCTAGAGACTGAGACCATTTAGAATCTGCAACACAACACTAGAGCATATATAGCTATGCAAACTTCAAGGAGAATTCTACAGATTTTTCTTCTGCTTTTAAACACACGTAACGGGAAACATCTTCCTCTATATTACAAAATCAAAAGCGTATTAAAAATATTAAGTTATCCAAAGGAGGTGCTGCTCCATTTTCCTTTTGCCCGTGACTTTGTAGGCCCCCAATCAGACTATCTGAATTCTCCACTTCATAGTTTACCTCAATTGAAGAATGACATTTACTTTCAGATTTTCTTCTTGGGCTGGGGATACAGAACTCCTAGACCACGTTTTCTCAACAGCAGTAACACGCCCGCCCCATTCAGAAACAGCTTCACTTCGGGAAAGGGTGGGATTCCTGCGGTGGGGAGCGGGGGGATGTGGAGGGTTCCAGACCAGAGAAATAAAAAGTATATTCTCAAAAGTGGACGCCACTGTATACGGGGCAGTTGCCAGGAGGAAACGGAAAGACAAAACCTGGGACGCATTCTGTCCCACCGTGAGTGCAGGGGGTGCTCCCGAAAGCAAGGTCGGAGTCTGGAATCCCGGCCCACAGGCAAAGGTCAAGTACGGAGCGCCAAGGTGTCCGAGGCAGGCTCCTTCCTCACCACGGCTTCCTACCCGTCCTCTCCCGGCCACACGTATCTCCAGCCCAAGCCTTCTCCCCAAACACCCCAACTTCGCCAGTCCCACCCAGCCCCGCTCTCCCGCTCACCCCGCAGCTTCGCCTAAACAACGCTGCCATGTTGACTCGCCGTCCGGGTACTCGGTCCTTCACTCACCAAGTAGAGCCAAAAGTCTATAAGGCTTCGCCGGCGCTGATGACCCGGCTCACCGAGATGCGCGTGGGCGGGGCCTGAGAGGGGGCGGAGTAACCAAAGGCGACGGTGAGGGAAGGAGGACAGGACGGGCTGCGTGCGCGGCTTAGCCTAACGTAGGCTCGCTTGGTGACTTAGGTAGGCGAGGCCCTGTGGGGGTCGAACGCTCTACCGGGTCCTGACTTGTTCGGAGGGGTGGTCCGCGGAAAGACATCGCTTCCATCTGGTCCTCTGAGTGCACACACGGCTCCCTCCTGGGGGAAGCTGAGGCTCCCCGCAGTGCGGAGAGGGAGCCCGGAAGGCGCCTTGGCAGTGGGGCTCAGGGGCTGGGAGGGCGAGCACGCGCCTTGGCATGGTGGGGGGTGGCGCGCGGGGCAGGCCGGGAATCTGGGTGAGAGGTCGCGGTCTCTGTTGGCAAAGACTTCTTAGGGTTCAACCTCGATTTATCTGGGGGAAACTGTCAAACCCAAATTGTTTCTGCTTTAAGGAATCAAAACACACGTTACTATCAAATGCTGGAAATAAAGCAAAAGGATGTTCTGTGCTTCAGAAATTTAAACGAGCTGGGTAATTTAATCACGTAGGTAACTTCGACCTTTCCAAGTATTACCAAGCTATTTATTACTGCCCACGAGTGCGAATGTGAAGAACGTTTTTGGAAATAAGGGTGTAACGTGATACTAAATAAAGTTGGCTTAGCCAGTGGATGTTGAAAGTGGATGTCCGCCTGAAGAATTTACTTATAGTCACTGTCTCTTCCAGTTAAACCCTGAGTTCTGAGGGAAGAGCTGTGATGATGTTACAGTCAAATGAGAAGCAGAGGGAGACATGTCTCACCCACTAACTCATCAGTCAGGTGTTACAACATCACAAGAAAACACCATGCTAACATGGGAGGAGGGCAGTCCTTGAAATTCTATGTAACCTTTCCACTGTCTGGGAAGGAAAGCCTTTGAAATTGTGCTTTTATCCCAAGGCCAGAAAAGCAGGAGAGGGTCCATAAAACAACTTTGGTTAATTGCCTAACTCTGGTCACTATCTGTTTTATGAGGAAGAGGAAGTTCCTAATGCTTACAGAAAGAGCCCATAAATAACTTCGGGTAACTGCCCCAACTTTAATTTACTGCCTCCCTTCATTTATGTGTTTTAGAACAAGATGAACAAATGGAATCTAGAGCAAAATAAGGATTTGGGTTAACAGACCCTCACACATACCTAAGTTTGGGCAGTCACATCCCCCCGAGAAAAGCTGGCACCACCTTTATCTGCCAATCAAAATGTAACTTCTTCACCCCCATCCTGACAACTTGATATGTCCTCAGAACTAAGAACTCACTCTCTTGGCTTTCTTGCCTCTCATGGTGCTAATGGCACTCTTGGCCATCTGGCCGCAGGGTCTCTTGCCGCCCTATGATGAGCTTGCCACCCCAGCCTTTGGCACCCTTGCATTTGCTCCCCCATTCACTTATAAACTATGTGCACACTTAATAGGCTTGCTGATCTGTAATTCTTTACTGCATCGGGGAGAAGAACCAGTATTTCTCTGATAACAATGTTACAAAGCTCAGGAATTTGTAAAGCTGTCCAAGTTTGGTTACCTCTTGTGAAAGCTAATAAAAACTCCCCAAGAAAGCCAGAAGTGTAAATGTTTCCCATAATCCCCAGGACTTTCCGTTTTTCTGCTATTATCCTAGTTTAGGCTCTCATCACTCACACCTAAATCTTGCTACTGATTTCACAATCTTTTTTGCCTACTAAAGGCCAGCCATAATCTCATTCTAATACAGCTGTTTAATTTCTATAGCCTGTCTTTGTACTACCCTGCAAGAACCTTACACTTTATTCTCTGGAACTCATACTGTATTTATTAAGAATGGTACAATGCAGAATGTTAAGAGCTAACGGAATTCATAGTCAAAGTACCAGAGTAGTTCAGAAAAGAGAAGTCAGTTTGTCATGCAATCAGCAAGAAAACTTTCAAAGAACTAGGTAAAACACAAATGGACTGTTAAAGATGGGTAGCTTTTGGCTACATGTGTCTTCTTTTTTTCAATTTCTTACTCTGAACATTTTAAACAGAAAAAAACAAAAAAAAGTACAGAATCACCCATATGCCCATCACCTGGATTTAAAAATTATTTGTCATATTAGTTTATATATATGTGTACGTGTGTATGTGGATGTTTTTGTTTATTTTGTTTTTGTCAGAACCATAAGATGTACACGTTAAGACACTTCAACTCTAAATATTTTTGCTATACATCTCCTGTGAGGTTATTGTCCTAACCACAAAACCTTTATCACACCTAAGAAAATTTAGTTATTCTCTAATATCACTTAATGTATAGTCAATATTTAGATTTCCCCAGTTGTCCTTAAATGATGTTGTTTTGTTAGAATGTTGATGATGATGAGTTGTCATAAGAACTTAACTCTTGTTTATATCAATTAGCCTATGGTTTTGTTATACTTTATTTCAACTAAAGTCGCAGAACCTATTGGTGACATTAAATAAGAATTTGATTTACAGTAGTTTTTGAACCAGGATCCTATCGATGATTGCATATTGTAGTTAGGTTTTAACTCTCTTTGGTCTTCTTTAACTGAAAATTTGTAATCTTTTATCCCCCTCAAATAATTTTAATTAAAACAATTATTGATTGATTAGAAAGAGAGAGAGAGAAAGGGAGAGGGAGAGGGAGAGAGAGAAGGGAGAGAGAGAAACATGGATCTGTTGCTCCATCTAGTCATCAATTCACTGGTTGCCCTATGGGTGTCCCCCGATGAGTCATGAGGACACTATGCTTCAATCAACTGAGCTATTTGGCCAGGGCTGAATTTTTTTTTTTTTTTTTTTTTAAAAAACCAAGCCTATTGTCCCAAAGAGTGCCCTAGTTCAGAGTTTTAAAATTTCTAGACCTTGTAGTTCCTATAAAGTGCAAGTTACTTGAGGCTTGAGTAGTTGAGATTAAACAATATTTGGTAAGGATACTTCCTAGGTCATACTGTGTAATTTATATTGTATCACATTAGTAGGTTTTTAATGTCAGGTGTGTCCCATTGCTAGTGATGATAAACTTGATCATTGATTAAAGTGTCGACAAGAAGTTTCTTCTATGGTTTAAGGTATATTTTTGCTTTTGCAAGTAAGAAGAAATTTATCGGGTGATATTTGACATCATACCAAATAACCTTTCTTCTAAATTTTGCTCAGTGGTAGACATGGAGTCAGCTCTTGATATAGACCTTTTGAATTGGACACTGTTTCACAAAACCTATCCCATTTTTAGGAGAAATAAATTACTGGTAAATATCCTCCCAATGTTCCTTTGTCTCTTCCCACCTTCCTTTAACTCATGGGAACATGACATTAAAACAGACCATTCTTTCGATTAGTGGTTCTTAACCTGGGGCTCTTAAATAAACTTAAAATAGATCTGAGAATCCTTTGGGGTTAAAAGATAAAAATTTATATGTATGCATACATTCCAGAAGAGAAGATCCTAGCTGGTGGGAAAGTATGAGTTCAGATGCCAACAGTTTGGAAGATGTGATGGAGGGAGTAGTTGGAGATTTTCTTCTGATTGTTTCTGTTTCTCAGTGGAATAGGAAGTAGGATTATTAGCAGAGAGCGAGGAAGTGTTGGAAATCTGAGGAAAGAGGAAAAAGTGAAAAAGTGTGTAAGTATAGACTATTTCCTCTTTCTTCAAACATTGTGGGGGTGAGGATGTGAGGGGATGAGGGGCAGTGCAGAGGTTCAATGCGTTAACATGCCTGGTGAGTGAAAATTAATGGAACTGGAATATTGGAGAGAATGAGCTGAGAAGATACAGGGTAGGAGTCAGGTGGATGAGTATAGTTAGAGTAAAGACAAAGTCTAAGATATCATGGGAGTAAGTAGTTGAAGCAGAGCAGAGAAATAATTATTGTAAGGAAGGGAGTCAAAGAACAGAGAGGTCAGCTTAATGGAACAATCATCTCTTTGGACATTGAAATTATTAAAAATTATAACTTGTTAGAGTTAAAGCGACTTTGAGGCAAGTGCAAAACTCTTGGTAGCATCCGTATTTTTCTCTCTCTCACCAGGAAAAACAATGATAGAGTTGTAATTATAAGCGTACATGTTTGGTGCAAAACAAATTAACCTTTTTAATACCTGATTTTTTTCTCTTCCATTCCTTTTCAAATAGTACTCTCATTCTGTTTTCTCTAGCAGTAGTAATAGGGCCAGATATACTATATTGTTATTCTAAAAAGTGATTTCATAGTAAAGGAATTTATGATTATACCTCTGCCAAACCTTAGGGAATTGCTTAAGACTCTATCAACCTTGGCAATGAAAAACCAATTTCTCTTTCAGTGGCTCCTCTATTTTTAGAGCAAAGGTCATACTTAAATATTATTGACCCCATTTTAAGAACTAAATATAGTTAATTAGTTTAGATCCCAGGATTAATCCTGTGATGATGTTTTGCTCTCTTAAAGACCTCCTTCTTTTATGCATGAAGGATTAATCTGTATATTCATTTTTAGGAGAGCCTCATGAGATGTAGTTACATTGGAACCACAGATTTTTCTTTTTTAATTGCAGAATCAGAAATTTCAAATGGTCAGTTTTTCCCCCAATGAGATCAGAGTGTAAAATCAGACTCTAGTTTATATGAAAATAGGTAAAGGAGCTAAGATTCATCAAAGGGTAAAACCAGTATTTACTGTCTAGTGTACACTCCTCAAGCCAGAAAAAAAAAAAAAAAAGGGAAACAAGTTAGGGACAAGGGTAGGCTTTCCTGGGTCCTGGGAACCAATGGAAGGGTAAAGAGAATGCTTGTAAGATCAGATCAGATGCATAGTGCTTGGTAAATGTTACCTCCACAGGGAAGGGTCCTTTAGTTAGGAACTGAGGAGTAGAGAGCACAGTCCAGAGCTAGAGGGAGAGGACTATCCTGGGAAGATTCTAAAAGAAATTGAAAATACCTCAACACAAGCAGCAATAGTAATAGAATTCTTAGTCCAGTCAAAAGTCTGTGTAGCATGGTCATTTAAGGTGATGACCAACAAGAGGCCCATTGGGCTACCTGCAGGTACCTTGTTTGTGACTTAATTTCAGCATGAAATTCGTTTACTAGAGATGTCAAGCACTGGCTGCCATGCTCGTACCCCCTTCTGTGGGAATCTTCCCTGCCTAGAGTTTGTGCTTCCAAAGCAGTTTTATTCTGAACTATGTGTGAACCTGCCTGGTTCTTGCCCACAGCTGTTTGGACCCAGAGATGGGCAGTCTGACCTAAGGGAAGTCAGTTCATGAGCTGATTAGCAGTTTTTGGCAAAAGTGTGACATAAAAATATTAATTTAGTCAATCAAAGAGCAGAGAAAGAAGTATTTCTTGGTGGTAGGCAGCTGACAGCCCAGCAATTAGAAACTCATGAAGGTCATGAGCAAGTAAAAAGTTATGGAGGGATAGAAGTTATGAGCATTGGAAGCATTGGAAGCCAATAGCTAGAGAGAGAAGAACAGAGAAAGTGAGTAGAGAAAAATACAATCACCAGGAACGAGAGGAAAATAAAAACCTTACATCTTCAAACAGAGATGATTAGATTAGTTGTTTCCAAGACCTGGCACCGAGTTTCAATTGTCATTAGGCCTTGTTGTACTTAGGTGCCTTGTCCTTGGAGTCTCATAAGAGTCCAGTTGTATATTTATAGGAAAACTCCTTGAAATAGGTTGAGCAAGTTTTTGTTCCTGTAACCAGAAAAACCAGAAAGCATTTCTCTTTTTCCAAGGAGCTGTGCTAATCAAGCTAAATTGTGCCTGGTTATGTTTTTTGCTGTATAAACTCATCTGTTTCTGTGTTTTGGGGCTCTTATTTAACAGATTGATTAAGATATAATAGATGTGCAATTAACGTCACATATTTTAATTTTACAACTTCACAAGTTTTGGCATATGTATACACCTATGAAACCATCACCACAATCAAGATAACAAATATTTCTATCACTCCAAAGTTTCCTCATGCCCACTTTATAATTCAGCCTTCCTTTTATTTCTGTTCCCAGGCAGCACTGATCTTTTCTCTGTTACTGTAGATTAATTTGTAATTTGTAGAATTTTATATAAATGGGGTTATACAGTATATACTCTTTCTTGACTGGCTTCTTTCCTTTTCCATAATTGGAGAGCCACTCATATTTAGATTATCACCATTTTGTACCTTTTTGCTGAGTAGTGTTCCATTGAATATACCATGGTTTGTTGGTGGACATTCAGATTGTTTTCAATTTGAGACTATTACAAATAAAGCTGTTATAAACATTTATGTTCAAGAGCAGACATTAATGCAGTAGAAAATAAGCAATGGAATCAGCAAATCAAAAGCTGATTTTTGGGGAAAAAAGCTAATAAAATAGACATGCCTCTAGCAAGACTGATAAAGAGAAGATAGAATGTTGAAACCGGTTTTAGAAATTGTAAGAGAGAAAACTACAGATTTGGTGTAGATTTAAAAATATCACAAGAAAGTGCTATGAAAAGTTTTATACAAATAAATTTAGAAACAGATAAAACACACTTTTGTAGAACTATTCATAAATCACCAAAATTATATAAAAAGTAAAGAAAAACTGGAATAAAGCATTAACACCCCCCCCCCAGCTATTTCACCTCCAGATAGTTGTAATACATAATTCTTTGCTATGTGAATATTTTGAAGCAGGATCAATTAGTAATATGATTTAAATATATGGCTCCCATTGGTCTAGTTGTTTTTCTAAATGTATTTGTATTTTTCAAAAAATTATTAAAATAGATTTCTGGGTATTAGAAATCTTAGCATTTACTGTTTATCTGATACTATATCCACTCTGAAGATCTAGGATCCAAAGTGATACCAGCAGATTCCGAGGAACTGGGGCAAGGCCAGCTGGTTGCAGGTAGATATTGCCTTTAGCTTGGATTATAGAGCCTACAGAGCTCACAGCTGAGCTGGGTTGTCACACAAGGCGAATACGTCTCAGGAAGATTACTTAACAGGGAGTGAACTGAATGCAGCTAATAAAGCAATTGTAAAAGAAATCTGAGCTTTCAACTGACAGAACCAGTTTATGTTTACTAGGGAGATGTGTATATTTGGTTATCAGGATGAAGTGTCAAACTGCAGCCAGAAAAGTCTCATGAAATTTAATTTAAAACTCTGAGATTAAGGTTCTAAATGGTTGAGTGACTGGACTGTCAAAATCATGGTGCTGCAAAAACCTTGTCAAGGTCTAGGATTCACAAAGGCAAAGTGTCCAAGAACAAGGAAGATAGTGGAACAAACACCATGGCAAATTGTTTTTGACAGGTTAAAACTGACTTATTTTCAAAATCAGGTTGATTCATCTGATTATAAATAACCACGAATTATTTTTAAATCCCACAAATAAAGATAAATATAAAGAAGAAAATATGAAATAATTACATGTCTGTTGGCCATTGTATGTCCTCTGGAGAAGTGTATTCAGGTCATTTGCCCACTTCTTAATTGGGTTGTTTGTTCTCTTGGTGTTGAGTTATACAAGTTCTTTATAAATTTTGGATATTAACCCTTATCAAATGTGTCATTGATGAGTATGTTCACCTATTCAGTGGATTGTCTTTTCATTTTGTTGATGGTTTCCTTTGCTGTGCAAAAGCTTTTTAGTTTGATGTAGTTCAATTTTGTTTATTTTTCTTTTATTTCCTTTGCCTGCGGAGATATATCAGAAAAACTGTTGCTCTGAGAAATGTCTGATATTTTACTGCCTATGTTTTCTTCTAGGATTTTTATGCTTTTGAGACTTACATTTAAGTCTTTAATCCATTTTGAGTTTATTCTCATGTATGGTGTAAGGAGGTGGCCTAGTTTTATTTATTTATTTATTTGTATCTATCTGTTCAGTTTTCCCAACGCCACTTATTGTCTTTATCCCATTATATTCTTGCTTCCTTTGTCAAATCTTAGTTGATAATGAAGATGTGGGTTTATTTCTGGGCTCCCTATTCTGTTCCATTGATCTACATGCCTGTTTTTATGGACAGAGGGCCTAAATAAACATGTTTCCAAACGGGACATGCAGGTGGTCAATAGACATATGAAAAGATGCTCAACATCATTTATCATCAAAAAAGTGCAAATTAAAACCACAGTGAGATAGAACCTTACACCTGTCAGAATTGCTACCAATAAATCAACAAACAACAAGTGTTGATGAGGATGTGGAGAAAGGAGAACCCTTGTGTACTGTTGGTAGGAATGCAGATTGGTGCAGCTACTGTGGAAAACAATATAGAGTTTCCTTAAAAAATTAAGAATGGAACTAGCTTTTCACCCAGTGAATCCACTTCTGGGAATATCTCCAAAGAATCCTGAAACACTAATTTGAAAAAATATGTGCACCACTATGTTCATGGCAGTGTTATATACAATAGCCAAGACTTGAAGCAGTCCAAATACCCATCAACAAATGACTGGATAAAAGAGCTATGGTACACTTACACAGTGGAATATTACCAGGCAGTAAATAAAGAAGGAAATCTTACCTTTTGAAACATCATGGATGGACCTGGAGTGAAATAACTGAAACACGCCAATCAGAGAAAGACAGAAACCATATGATTTCACTTATATGTGGAACCTAATGAACAAAATAAAACTAACAATCAAAATCAAAACAGACTCATAGATACAGAGAACAGACTGACAGCTGTCAGAGGGGAGAGGAGTTAGGGGGCTGGGTGAAAAAGCTGAAGGGATTAAGAAAAAAAAGAAGATGCAGAAAACAGTATGGTATGGTGATTACCATAGGGAAAGAGGGGTGAGTGGAGGTGGAAGAGAGTGAAGTGGGGGATAAATGGTGACAGAAGCAGACTTGACTTTGGATGGTGAACACATGATGCAATATACAAAATATGCATTAAAGAGTTGTACATTCAAAAATTGTATAATTTTATTAACTAATGTCACCCCAATCAATTTAATAAAAATTTAAAAAATTGTCACAGGGATGTAAAGCGCAGCATAGAGAACATGGTCAGTAGTATTGAGATAGCTATGTATGGTGCCAAGTGGGTACTGGGGTTATCAGGGAGACCACTTTATAGAATATATGATTGTCTAGCCACCACACTGTACACGAGAAACTAATACAAAAAATATCGAATGGCAATAGTAATTGGAAAAAAAGACAATGAAAACAAAAAACAAAGGAATAGAGCTAATATTTTGGTATATAGCTTTTAGGCTTTTTTCTGCATATATAAATGTACATATATATTCATAAACCTTTTTTTTTACTAAGTTGGGTTTTATTGTTTAATTTTGTGTCTGCATTTAAAAAATATGAAAATTTTTCCATATGAATATATGATTGTCACTATTTTTAAAGTTTTCATGATCTATGTAATAAATATCATAATTTTCCAATTTTATATTTCTGAACATGTAGATTAATGTGTTTGCTTCTATAAGCAGTAGTGCAATAACCATCTTTAAACTTGCATCACTATGTATTTGTCTAATTTCCTTGGTATATATTCCTGAAATTCATGTATTTTCTGGGTCAAAGAGAATAAACATTAAAATTTTTGATGCAATCTCTAGTACTGTTTTACCAGTTTACATTCCCTAGCCTTGTCAAATAGCAAAAATCATATTATTGACAGTAATAACAGCAAACATCCATTAAATAATTGCTATGTACCACCCACATGTACTTTACAATTTACCAAATTTAATCAATAGGCATTTCTTCCCAATCTTACTTATTTTTAGTCTTCGACAAATTAGTGGGTTCATGTTTGCAGCTTGTTTTAATTCTTGTTTTGATAATGGTCATGCTGGACTTCTATGTGTATTAATTACCCTATCTAACCTTTTGATATTTTTTCCATTGGAATACTGTCTGTCTTTTGATACTTCTTTTCTCCAGGCCATATTCAGAAACCCTTTACATGGAGTACTTTCCAGATTTCAAATCAATTTTAAGATGATAGGGTTTTTATAATGAAATTTTAGGAGATAAGATTATCAAGTTAAATCAGAAAGGACCTTTTATTAGTTTATTGTTAACTATGTTTAAAATAGTTTCATTATTATATACATTATTTTTTATATAGACTTATTAAAACTGTAGTCAGTCTTCTGTTACTGTATGATGTGAAAAAGTCTGGAGGGAGTTTCCAAAATTTGACAGTCTGGTGGAGTCTGGCTGAACATGTAGAACTAGTAGCAAACATGAAATTTACTTTCAGGCATCCCAGAAGGCACCACAAAGATATAAGTACTCATCCTCCAGAAAAGGTGGAACTGAGATACGGTGAAAGGCATGAATGACTGCCAGTCGTGAGAAATGTTTCACGTGTGTTAGATACTATGGACACCAAGCTAACGGTTGGGAAGAAAAGTATACTGGAAATAGAATCAATCCAGTAGAAGGGAGGAAAAAAAGAAAGAGACAAAAAGAATAGTGAACAGGACACGAGGATAACATGATGTAAATTTCATAAATTTATCACTAACATAAAATCACCTTCTGAAAGATTGTCACATTACAAGAGACATATATAAGACAAAATAATGCATAAAGAATGAAAATAAAGAGATGGAAGATATTTGTATGTACTTAACAACAGAGCCTCGGCCCACAAAGAACAAAAATAATAGATATATTGAGAAAATGACAAATCTATACTCTCGGAAATACACCACAATCAGAAATTAGTAGCTCAATCAGAAAATCATTAATAATATTGAGTAACAACATTAGCAAGTGTGATTAATATGCACATGTATGCACAAAAGGGAGACATTTTTTGCATTGAAATTCACATGGAATATTTGTAAAACTTATGTGTTCAAGGTCAAAAAAAGAAACCTCAACAGATTTCTTTGTATTAATGCTATGTGCTTTGCAAATAAGATTCTATGTGTTTGGAAATTTAAAAGTGGATTTAAATAACTCATAAATTAAAGAGGAAATAAAACCAAATTCTTTATTAAAAATCTGTGAGCTAAGTTAGGAGGAAATTTACTACTTTAAATACATTTTTAAGACTGAAAATAAGTGAAGCATTTGATTAAAAAAAAAAAAAAACTAAGAAAAAAGTAACCCCAAATAAAATGAAATAATAGCAGAAATTAATGTAGAAGAAAACTAGTAATAGATTTAACAAAAATTAAAAGCTGATTAATCAGCTAAAAAAACCTGATTTATTATTAAATAGATATGCTTCTAGCAAGACTGAAGAAAAGAGAAAATACATAAGTGTTAGAAATAATAAAAAGGATAACTATAGACTTAATTAAATTTAAAAACACCACTGAATGTATGAAAAGTTTTATAAGTGTAAAAACAGACAAAACAGATACTTTTCTAGAAATATGTAAATCAACAAAATTGTATTGAGAAGGAAGAGTAAACCTGAATAAGCTATTAACCACCCTCCCAACCACATTGCTTAAAAACACCAGCTCCACATATAGGTGCATTCGTTCAAAACAGGTAATTCCTATCATGTACAAACTATTTCAGAGAATGGGAAAAAAAGCTACTCAACTTATTTTTATTAAGGTAATATTGCCTTGCTAAAACTAAATAAAGACAGTATAAGAAAAGGGTATATTATGAATGAACAAGCAAACTAAATTCAGCAGCATATAAAAAATAATCATGACTATAATTTGTCTCAATACAAAGATGATTCAGCATTCAAAAATTCATTAATGTTTAATACACTAATTATCAGATTAAAGGAGGAAGAGCCATATCATCACCTCAATAGATTCAGAAAAATCATATGATTAATGTTTATCATGATAACAACTTAGCAAACTAGGAAAACAAGCAAATTTTCTTGTTAAGAAAACAAAATACCAAGCAATGCTGAAATATTAGGAACATTTCCATTTAAGGCAGAAATAAAATAAGGATACTACTGTTAATTCTATTATAAAGCACTGGAGATCCAAGACTATGAAATAGTCTTCATTGAAAAGAAAATATTATTCACAATAGAACCAAAACTGTAACTAAGAAGAAATATTTTAAAAAGTGCAAGTCTTTTAGGGAGAAAATTACAAAATTTTATCGCTTTGAATAAAGAAACCCAAACTAACCAGAGCCCGAGAATCTTAACTTTACAAAATCTACCTTGGAAAATTGAAAATTTAGAGCACTGTTTCCTGTTGCTGTAGAGAACTTGGTGGAATTGATCATGTATTTTTAAAAGAATTCCCAGAAGGCTATGGTTGTATAGGATTTGTTTCTACTCAGAACTGGGTTCTAAATTTGTGTTATACTCTGGTACAATATATGCAGGTAACCACATATATTTATTTTCTTATTTCCTACCCCCTTTTTCTCTTTTAATTCCTGTATTTAGGTATTCTGTTGATATATGTAAAGACAGTGCTGCACTGTAGCCTGTAACGGTTTGCTCTGCAAACCCATAGCCTCCTTTACTCAAGTCAATAGGTCTGGTACTAACAAGTGTGGCACTTCACTTCCAGAGACATCTGTACAATGAATGTGCTGTATGCCTTCAGACCTCTCTGAGGAGTGCATTTCCAGATACGTTATTCAGTTTTCATGTTGGATATACGGATTGCATGGCTGCACAGATGATTTATATTTCTTATACCATTCTAGTTTTTTAAATTTGTTTTGTTTCATTTTCTGAAGGTTCTTTATCAATCCCTGCTTACTTGAGCTCTGCCCCAGCTACCCATAGATATGTCATGTGTCAGATTCAATCTTGCCAGGGCCTTGAATTAGTGAGAACAAAGGGTAGAGGTACATTTGGAGTTGTCTGTCCTCTTCATGGTGGAGTTGAGAAATTATCTGCTGCCCTGCACAATGTCTCTGAATGTCTAGAGGTTAGCATTGATGGATAGCCTTCTAATTGCTTTCATTGTGTGTGGGTAGAATTCTTATCTAACATGTCTTCCTCTGTCCCTGGAGCTTAATTTATCACCTTTGCTTGGATTCCTAATATCTGACCTTCCCCTCAATGTTTTAGTTCCCCGACAAGACTAGAAAGCAGCCCTAATCCCCAACTAGATGATTGAGCTATGAAACCCCTACTGGGTTTCGTATGCTAGCTGGGGCTGCTAGAACAAAATTCGCAGAAAGAGTGGCTGAAATAAGACATTTATTTTCTCGCAGTTCTGAAGGCTGGAAAGTCTTAAGGTTAGAGGGCAAGAATGGTTGGATTCTGGTGAGGCTTCCTAGCTTACAGATGACCACCTTCTTGCCTTCTTGTTATGTTCTCAAATGACCTTTCCTCAATGTGTAGAGAGAGAGGAGGGAGGGAGAAGGAAAGAGAGATATTTTCCTATAAGAATACTAATACCATCAAGGGGGTCTCATAACCTCGTCTAAGTCTAATTATCTTCTAAAGGCCCCACCTCCAAAACTAACACATTGGAGGATGGACTTCAACATGACTTTTGAGGGGATAAAAACCTTCAATCCATGATATTGTACCTTCCAAGTTTCTTATAGTCCCTCCCTACTAAGAGTTCATTTTGCTTCTTTTCTCTTTACCCTTTACTTGAGCAGACATCTCTGAAGATGTCTGTATATCTTCATAAATACCAAGGCTGCCTATCAAATTGAAGATTCACTAAGGAGTTTTAAATTTTCCTGTTTATTCCAAATTTTTGGCCACTGCCTTCAGTCTAAATAAACCTGAGCTTGTCATACTAACTTGAGGCTGATTTTAGCTTGCTGATCTTGACTTGGAGATGGGAAGGAGATACATCTAAATTGCACCTTGCATATGGCCTATTGCCCACTGATGGCAGATGAAGTGCTTTTCAGACAAGGTGAAGCAACAAAAATATTATTTGATGTTTTAAGAAAAAAATCACCGGACTTACAATTTAGTTTAAGCAGAAAAATCTTATTGATGGTTTGAAATAACTCACTATACCAAGAGCTTCTATAACTTTCACTATTTCATTCATAATTAGAGTTTATACCCCTGTGTGGTTAACATTTAGTCCACTGATTCCTCTGTGATTGGCCTGCATGGGTTTACGAACTTCTGAAATTATGGGCAGATTTATGCGTACACATGTGCTTTCTGGTGACTTGGTCCCTGACTTTCAGGAGATTCTCAAAGGGGTCTGTCTCTGAGAACCACTGCTTCTGCAGTTAGCTTAGACTTATTTTACCAAACCAACTCCCTGGATCATAGTCTCAATCTAGCTGACTTTTTGTATCCCGATCCTTTTGGCTTTTTTATTTTCTTTGATTGCCTTTGTATAGCAGCTTTAGAATCAATCTAACCTCTGTTGATATCCTGGTTCTTACACCTTCTAATCACATGTTCTTGGATAAGTTATGTAACCCTTCTGAGCCTTAGATTCTGTAAACTTGTTGGATTCTATGGGCTTTAGTTGAGACATATGTATGTATGTATGACTCTCTCTGGCAGGCTCGGGCTCTCACTCTGGGACTCTCTCAAGCTCTCGTTCGGGCTCTGGCTCTCACTGGCGCTCTGGCTCTCGCTCTGGCGCTCTGACTCGGGCTCTCACTCACGCTCTCGCTCTCGGGCTCTCGCTCTCTCGCTCTCCCGTGTGCTCCCTCCACGTGGCTTGGTGAAGGGGCCTTCTCCATGTGGCTTGGAGAAGGGGTCTCCAGGCTGCTTTAAGAGGCTCTCGCCATGTGGTTTTGAGGAGGAGAGGAGATCTGTGCGGTTTGCAGGAAGAAGGCAGTTTGCAAGGAGGCTGAGAATCCAGGCGATCCTGCATTGAGAGCTGGAGGGCACCACAGCACAGAAAGGACCTCCCCAATCAGATTGAATGATTGGCAGCTGCTGGTAAAGCTGAACTGTGTTGGGAAAGTAGGGAAACGGTTTCTCTGACTTCCCTAAAACTAGCCTGGTTTGGAAGTGGGGGAGGCAAGGATATGTGTTTGTGGGTATTTTAAAGAGCATAAGACTTAACAACAGAAATCCGCAAATAACTAAATCTATATAACTGTTAAATAAACAATTCTTTTTCTTTTCACCAAACTCTGGTATTGAGAGTTATAATTTTGGCGACGGGCAATCGGGCCCCTAACTAAAGAGCCCGTGGGTTTGTTTTCAATTGGAGCAGCCCAGGGGTTCTGTAACAATTGGACTAAAATAAATATATTACTCTGTAAAGGAGGAAAGAGGAAGGACATCTCTAAAATCAGAGAAGGAAAACTCTGACTCCAAAAAAAAAATACCTCCGCTGCCTTGTGGCATACCTCTTTAGGGGAAAGGCTAAGGGAGTAAACCCCGACAGAAAATCCGGAGCCGGAGTCCCTAAGGCGGTTTGACATTGTAGTCAACACCGGCAACTCCTGCGGCGCACCTGAAGCCAAGCTGTATTGACTTCGTCTTTCCCTTGGACCCTTCAGCTGCGAAGAGAGGGGGGATCTGCTGCATGGGCAACAGCAGACCCTCCATATCACCCTGCCCAGGCTCTGTAGCTTCAGTTTCACTGGAGAGGACACTCCAGCATCATCGCAAGATGTCGACTCAACACGGGAGGAGACAGATTCCGGTTATAAGCTCATCCGATTGGCGAAGGAAACGAGCGCCAGAGGTCTCCTCTGACGGCGGGAGAGGTCATCGCACCTCACTGGACAGCTACCGCCCGCCTCAAGCTGGGCAGCCCCAGCCAATTAGGTGCCGCGTCTCGCCATGGCTCGCCTGCCCCACTGGGTGCGTGGGGATCAGAGAGGCGCCTCTCGAAAAGTGGGCCACAAAACACCCGCACCAGTTAATTCCAAGCAAACAACAAGAAAGAAGCCTCCAGCTCTTCGCCTCGCTAGCTGGAACATCAGGACCATGTGCCCCGGACTTACTGCAGACCTTCCGTGGATCAATGGTGCCAGGAAAACCGCTGTCATCGATAGGGAACTGGCACGACTAAACATCGACATTGCGGCTCTACAGGAGACCCGGTTGGCTGACAACGGAACTATCAGAGAAACCAACTACACCTTCTACTGGCAAGGGAAGTCTCCGGACCAACCAAGACAGCACGGTGTTGGGTTCGCTGTGAAGAACACGCTTGTTAACTCCA
Source organism: Furipterus horrens (assembly GCF_987537825.1). NCBI lineage: Eukaryota > Metazoa > Chordata > Mammalia > Chiroptera > Furipteridae > Furipterus > Furipterus horrens. The sequence goes on along the minus strand of NW_028327173.1, from coordinate 55,728,658 downwards.
TAGAGCCACCCACAGGAGGCACAGAGAGATTACTTACCCTCCGATTGTCAACAACTTTCGGCCCAGTCAGCATTCTTAGCGCGTACGCCCCAACCCTCTGCGCCACCACTGAAGAGAAAGAACAGTTCTACCATGCACTGGACGAAGCGTTATCCAAGATCCCCAGAAGTAACGCTCTCTATCTCCTTGGAGACTTCAACGCAAGAGTAGGAGCCGACCACATGGCCTGGCCCACCTGCCTTGGAAACTTTGGGAGAGGAAAGATCAATGAGAATGGTCAGCGACTGCTTGAGCTTTCGTGTCACCATGGCCTGTGCGTGACAAACACATTCTTCAAGTGCAAAGAGATCCACCAGGTGTCATGGAGGCACCCCCGCTCCCGCCATTGGCACCAGCTTGACCTCGTCATCACCAGAAGAACGGATATTGGCAGCACCCTCCTCACCCGCAGCTACCACAGTGCAGACTGCGACACGGACCATGCCCTCGTGGTAAGCAAGGTGCGCATAATGCCGAAGAGGTTGCACCACTCCAAGATGAAGGGTCGCCCACGCATCAACACCAGTTGTGCCAGCAACCCAGTTAAGACCCAGCAATTCATCAACAAGATGGAAGATGCACTCGGCGAGGGAGTGGCGGCAGATGACATTATCGAATCTAATTGGCTACGTCTCCGCGACGCCATATACAACTCCGCCATTATTGCTTACGGGAAGAAAGAGCGGAAGAACGCTGACTGGTATGAGGCTCACTGGGAAGAAATGGAACCCGTGATCGAGGCTAAGAGGAAGGCCCTACTGGCTTACAAGGCCACGCCCACTCCCAGTACACTTCAAGCTCTACGGGCTGCCAGGAACAAAGTCCAGAAGACCGCCCGCCACTGTGCCAACACCTATTGGCTAAACCTGTGCAGAAGCATCCAGGAAGCCGCCGATATAGGCAACGCACGAGGAATGTATGAGGGTATCAAGAAGGCAACAGGCCCAATCCCCTCCAAGATCGCCCCCCTTAAGTCCAAGACAGGTGAGGTCATCACTGACCAGGAACAGCAAATGCGGCGGTGGACCGAGCACTACCTCGAGCTGTATGCAACGAAGAACACCGTAACAGACACTGCTCTTAACGCCATCCCAGACCTACCAGTCATGGAGGAGCTAGACACCCCACCTACTGCGGCAGAGCTCAGCAAAGCCATCGACCGCCTCGCTTGCGGGAAAGCACCAGGAAGCGACGGAATCCCTCCAGAAATCCTAAAGAGCGGGAAACCAGTCCTGCTACAGCCGCTTCACCATCTACTCTGTCTCTGCTGGAAGGAGGGTTACATGCCCCAGGATATGAGAGACGCCAACATTATCACCATGTACAAGAACAAAGGAGACCGCAGCGACTGCAACAACTACCGGGGCATCTCTCTCCTCAGCGTCGTCGGCAAAGTATTCGCCCGGGTCGCTCTTGCCCGCCTGCAGACCCTTGCTTCCCGCGTCTACCCAGAGTCCCAGTGTGGCTTCAGAGCTGGCCGATCAACAGTGGACATGATCTTCTCCCTACGCCAGCTGCAGGAGAAGTGTCACGAGCAGCATAAACCACTCTACCTTGCCTTTATCGACCTTACGAAGGCGTTCGATCTGGTCAGTCAAAGCGGTCTCTTCAGCTTGCTACGGAAGATTGGCTGTCCACCACATCCGCTTGCTGTGGTCATGTCCTTTCATGACAACATGCACAGCACGGTGTCCTACAACGGCGCAACCTCTGAGGCCTTCCCAGTCAGCAGCAGAGTAAAGCAGGGCTGCGTCCTCGCGCCTACGCTGTTCGGAATCTTCTTCTCCATGCTCCTCCAATACGCCTTTAAGGACTGCAGCGAGGGTGTCTTCATTCACACCAGATCCGATGGCAAGCTCTACAACCTGGCCCGTCTACGAGCCAAGACCAAAGTCAAAGAGGTGCTCATCCGTGAGATGCTCTTCGCCGACGACGCAGCCTTGACATCACACTCCGAAGAGGGACTTCAGCAGCTAGTCACTTGCCTTTCCCACCCATGCAAGGAGTTCAGACTAGCCATCAGCCTGACGAAGACGAATGTTATGGCTCAAGGCACGGGGACTCCCCCATGCATCACCATCGACGGATACACCCTGGAGGTTGTCAACGACTTCACTTACCTCGGGTCCACCATCTCGAGCTCTCTGTCAGTCGACTTGGAGGTCAACCGGAGAATCGCCAGGGCAGCCACAGTTATGGCCAGACTGAACCGGCGAGCGTGGAACAATTCCAGCCTCACTGAGAAAACCAGACTGCGCATCTACCAAGCCTGCGTACTCAGCACTCTCCTCTATGGCAGTGAGACGTGGACCACTTACGCAAGGCATGAAAGGAAACTCAACAGCTTCCACATGAGGTGCCTACGACGCGTCCTGCATGTCGCCTGGCAGGATAAGGTCCCCAACACCGAGGTGCTGAAGCGAGCCAATATGAGCAGTTTGCATGCAGTTCTTAGCGAGAGACGCCTCAGGTGGCTCGGCCATGTCAAAAGAATGGATGCAGGCCGTATCCCCAAAGACCTCCTCTACGGCGAGCTAGCAGAAGGCAAGAGGATGACAGGGCGTCCAAAACTGCGGTTCAAAGACATCTGCAAAAAGGACATGACACAATGCTCCATCAATCTCAACACATGGGAAGTTCAAGCAGACGACTGCCTAGCCTGGAGGCTCGCGGTCAGGCAAGGTACGTCACGTGCAGAGGCTGCGCGCAACGAGGAGGTGGTCCAGAAAAGATCGAGGTGGAAGCAGCGTCAACAGCAGCAACAACAGCCATCTGCCTTCACCTGTAACAAGTGTGCCAGGGATTGTCACTCCCGAATCGGACTGCACAGCCATTCTCGGCGGTGCAGATAGTCTCTCAGGAAGCTACGCCATCGTCTTTCTAGACGGACGGCTGCCGACGATGTATGTATTTATTAAATTTTCCTGGAATTTAGGGAACTCATCTCTGGGATCAAACATTTTTTGAGATTGAGAAGGTTTTCTTTTAGTGTATCATTGATTATTCTCTTGCTTTATTTTCTTTTGTGCCTAAAATTTCCTGGTATTTGCAAATTAGAAAGCTTAAAAATATTAACTTTCTTCTGTATTAATTGTTATACCTCCTGTTATTTCAATCTCTTTTCTTTGTATTGTAATCCTGTATTTTGCACCATTAATTTGGTTGGCTAAGCTCTGAGCTCCTTCAGGTCAGGAATCATGTCTAATTTATATTTTTGTAGTAAGAGCTCAATACAGTGTTTGGTACATAATAACAAATACCTCTAATATGACTATAGTTTAGCTGTTGTATATATGGTCTTCCTGTGTTTCTTATATTGGTCTGATAGCTGCCATTCCAGTACACAAACTTTTCTTTGCAAAAATGCCCCTGGCTAAACATGGGGCTGGAGGCTAAAATTTAGTCTGAGCTCCCATTTTATACTGGTTTGTTGGCAACCTGGTGCAGGGAAGGAAGGGACACTTTTAAAATTTTTACATAAATGTTGTCTATGGGCTAATAGAAACTTTTATTGATCTGGTCTCTTCTTATCAGACTTTCTTGTTTAATCGATTTGGTGTCCTCCTAAGAAACATTTTTCTTGAAAACATAAAGATTTTGTTTTGTTTTCAGCAGAAAATTAGTTATGGGAAATTTTGTTATTTTCCTTCTTAGTCATCAGAACATGGCTCTACTTCTCTTATGCTGTACATTTTTATATAGGTTCCATGTTAGTTCTTCTCCTGATAACTCAACCTTCAACAAAGAGATATATATCTTTTATTATTTACTGCTGTACTGACAGAAACCCTTTTGCTCCTCTATGAAGGTGAAGGGTAAGGTGTTATATAGAGAGTTTAGGAAATTAGAAATTTCTTGGTACGTTTGAGATTCCATTTCTGAGTGTCAGAAAAAGGGTGTGTGTGTGTATGTGTGTGTTTGTGTGTTGGGGTTGTATTGAATGTACAGAGGGAACTTATAGTCACATAAGGATTCTGAGAAAAAGAGTTGGAAGAACATTCATTCTTTAAATTGACAAGATTGTCCAATATAAGGGTATAAAGGACTCCTCATTGATCTCTGCCACCAGATCCTAAGTTGGGGCAGTAGTGATGATTTGACATGGGACCTCATTTTTGCCCTACATTAAATGAGACTAGCTGGTTAAAAGTGACACACTCTAGGGGCTATCCTAGGAGGCAGGTCTTTGTCCAACATTTGTCGGACTATGTCAATCCAGATGGGAGGCCAGATGTAGAGGGAGTAGATCATAAGCAAGGTAACTAGTGCAGTGCCCTAAAGTACAAGGAATCCAAATACCAGACTTGAGATTTAAGAAGGAAACTGGGTCAAGCTTAAAAACTGGGACATCAGTGGAAATAAAATTTAAGGACGTATTACCTGATTGACAGAATATTTTACCTGCCAGTGTGTAAGCACTCAAGAGAAAATTAACAGAGGAACGAATTGGATAAGAAATTTAATTTAAAAGATTGTGTTTAAGACTCAATATTTCGAGATTTCCGGCCAACATGGAGACATGGACAGACACGCTGTGTCTCCCTCCACAACTAAGAAGGAATGCAACTACCTCAAAACTAGAAACAACCAGAAGTTCCAGAAAATCAAACTGCATGGAAGTTCAGCAAACAAAGATGTGGGTAAGAAATGCTCATCCAGACAGGTAAGAGGGGCAAAGCCGGGACAGACAGGACGTGGTGTGGTGGCGGCAAGCAGTGGCGCAGAAGGCACAGTCACACGTTTTGAAGAGTCGGGAGGGATACCTGGGGAGCTTTTCCAGCTCCTTGACGAACCTCGCAGCCCACAGTCCCAGCACCAGGGAAGGTCAAGCATTATTGCTTCTGATTGTGCAGACCAGTGGGGGTTGGGGTGAAAGCAGAAACTGCCAGTCTCAGCAGAGTCCACTTGTATAAAGGGCCCCTGTGGTCCTGAAGCATCTGTGGACCCACCCACTCTGGGAACGACAGCCAGGGCAGCAGCTGGATGAGTGCCGGTCTGGTGCAAAAGTGGGAGGGGTGCTTGGAAGAGGGGCGAGTGTTGGGCAGGCAGCATTGTTCTTTCTCGGACCCCTCCCGCACATACAGTGCCACAAAGTGGTGAAACAGGTCGACCACTACTGACAAATCCCTAAGGTTCCGCCCCTTACAACATAACGGGAGCGACAGCTCTACCTGGGACTCAGAGGCAAACAAACACAGGAAACTGTCAGAATGAGGAGATAGAGAAGTATGGCCCAAAAAGGGAAATGGATCAAGGTTCCAGTGGGAGAACTAAGCAACAAGGAGATAGCCAACCTAACTGATGAAGAGATAGATAACCTAACAGACGCAGAATTCAAAACACTGGTGATAAAGATGCTCACAGGCTTGACAGATATGCTTGAGTATGGTAAACACATAAGAGAAGAAGTGAAGGCTATGCTAAGTTAAATGAAGGAAAATCCACACAAAACCAATGGTAAAGGGAAGGAAACTGGGGTTCAAATCAATGATTTGAAACATAAGGAAGAAAAAAACAGTCGACCAGTAAAGAATGAGGAAGCAAGAGTTGAAAAAAATGAGGAAAACTTCCCAAATTTTGCGAAGGAGATGGACATACAGGTCCGGGAAGCACAGAGGGTCCCAGGTGAGCTGAACCCAGAGGGGACCACACCAGGATGCATCAAGACTGAGATGCCAAAGGTGAAAGATATCCTGGGGACAGCAAGAGAGAGGCAGAGAGTTGCCTACAGGGGGGTGCCTATATGACTATCAGCTGATTTCTCAGAGGACACTTTGCAGGCAGGAAGGGATAGGCAAGCAGTATTCAATGTGAAGAAAAGCAACCTACAACCAAAATTACTCTATCCAGCAAAGCTATCATTTGGAATGGAAGGGCAGATGAAGTGCTTCCCAGACAAGGTAAAGCTAAAGGAGTTCATTATCACCAAGCCATTATTATTTGAAATGTCAAAGAGACTTACTTAAGAAAAAGAAGATCAAAACTGTGAACACTAAAATGACAACAAACCCACAACTATCAACAACTGAATCTAAAAAATAAAAACAAAATCCAACTAAGCAAACCAGAATAGGAGCAGAATCATAAGTATGGGGATCATTTGGAGGCTTATCAGCTGGGAGAGGGGAGAAATCAAGAAATGCTGCGGGGACTAAGAAGCATAATAGACAGAGGGATGTTAAGAATAATATAGGAAAGGTTGAAGCCAAAGAACTTATCTGCACGACCCATGGACATGAACTAAGGTGGGGTGGGATTGCTGGAGGGAAGGGAGGTACTGGGCAGAGGGGAGCAAAGGGGAAAAATTGAGACTACTGTAACAACATAATCAATAAAATATACTTTAAAAAAGACTCAATATTTCTATATTGCTCTGTTTTCTTCATAGAGTCAAGTGTTCTTTTATCTATAGGAAGATAAAAAGTTTGGGAAAAGTCTATCAAAAGGCTCCCAGGATTCAGAATATTCTCACTGAGTAAGTCTCCCCACAGAATATAACTAAAGAGAGTTAAAAGGTATCTAGTTCTTTTTTTCATTAGCCCCAGTGCACTGCCCCAATATAGCTTATTACCTTTTACCTGGACTGCTAAAATAACTTTCTTTAAAATTAAAATTTCCATTAGGTAATTCCATTGTTGTTTCAATGGGATAGTAATGTATTTGACAGAAAAATGGCAACACTCTTAGAGGATTCCAAGTTTCAAAAATGGAAAAATATATGGAAACTAATACACCATCATCCAAAGCAAGAGACAACCAGAATACTTCTAGTTGAAGACACTGGCTTTAGAAGGACCTCAGTCTGGGAACAAACTTGTTTGTCTTCTGCTTTGTGCAAAAATCTCCATATGTTCCCATAGTCTTTGGCTAAAAGGAAATTTTACATCTTCTAACAGTGACCACCGGGTCTTTCCATAAGTTATATTACGTTTTCTTTGTATGATCATATAATGTTACATTCACATGGTTAAAAAATTAAACAACAAAGCAGAGAAGGTGTTTTTCTCTTATTTCAGCACTTTCATTTCCCCAAAGCATCTGCCGTTGGCATTTACTTATGTATCCTTTCAGATATTTACACATATCTGTGTCTCAGTATTGTTATCTATAAAATCAGGTTAGTACTAGATCTTACTCATTTTTTTTTTTTTTTGCTATAAGTGAAAACAATATTACTGTCTCTGATATAAGAACATCTTTCATGTAGGAATTTTATCTCCTATTTTAAGAAAAAGAAGAAAAGCCAGAGTGGGTTTGTGTGTGTGTGTGTATGTGTGTGTGTGCTTGATGTTTTTCAAAGGGTCTTTAACTCAAAATAGTTATATGATGGAGTGGCATATTTGGGGGTAGAATGTTTTTAACTGTTTTGATGGCTTCAGTTACTTTTTTTACAGGTGATTTGAGCCTTTTATTGGTTGTAGTTTTTATGGGAGGCTATTAAAGTCTTAAGTTTCTTCTACTTGTATTTCACACTCTGAAAGGGAGATATTGATAACATGTAGAATGATTATTTATCAAGGAAACACTATACACCCATCCTGACAGCTATTCTAGAAAAGTTATTATTAGCCTTGTAATTTGTTTACAATGAAAACAGTAAAAGGTTTTGGGAAAGAAAGCATTACAGTTGCCTATGTAGTATGCTTTATAAAAATTTAAGAATACTATATCAAAATGGAGTGTAGGTAGACATGCTTTGCCTCCTTGCACAACCATAGAAAGAATTACAATGAGATCTCAAAGCAAATAACATCCAGAACCATCAGAAAATCAAGCTGTATGGATGGAGCTCCAAAGACAAAGGATTTAAAGAAGCCACATTTATTCAGACAGATAGGAGGGACAAAGTCACAGAGATGGGAGGAGAGGTAGTGTGGTGCAGAGAGGTGGTGGTGGTGGTGGTGACAGAATGGATCGTCCCACATTCACATGTTGTTGATAAAATCGTGAGGTATACCTTGGCAGTGAACAACCCCAACCCCAGACTGCACAGCCCAGGGGTCCAGTGCTAGGAAGATAAATCTCTGTTACCTCTGGATTTATAAACCAGTGGGTGTTGGCGTGGTGGAAGAAACTGCTGGATTTTTGCCAATTAAATGACCTGCAGGGACTTAGAGTGTATGCAAACCTGCCCACTCTGAGTTTCACCAGCAGGGCAGCAGCTGAAAGGGTGCCAGTTGCATACAGGAAGTGGGCGAAGTGACTGGGAAAGGGGTGAGTGCCCGGAAAACTTCCAGAAGCCAGGTAGTGGCATTATCCCCTCTCTGAGCACCCAGCTGCCACACAGACACAGAGTCACAAAGCAGTGAAGTGGGTTGCTCCACCCTGGCAAATGCCCAAGGCTCCACCCCACACAATTTACAGGTGCCTTTTCTATATAGGCCATGCTACTAAGACAGGGAGTTAAAGCAGCTCCACCTAATACAAAGAAACAAACACAGGGAGGCTGCTAAATTGAGGAGACAAACATGGCCCAAATGAAAGAACAGAACAAAACCCCAGAAAACTAAATGAAACAGAAGTAGTCAACCTATTGGATGCAGAGTTCAAAATGCTGGTGACCAAGATGCTCAGAGAACTCACTGAGTATGGCAAAACATAAAGGAAGAAATGAAGGTTACACTAAGTGAAATAAAGAAAAATCTATAGGGAACCGTCAGTGGAGGGGAGGAAACTGGAATTCAAATCAACGATTTGGAACATAAAGAAGAAATAAGCATTCAATCAGAACAGCAAGAAGAAAACAGAATTCAAGAAACAAGGCTAGTATAAAGACCCTCTGGGACATCTCCAAACATACCAATATCTGAATCATAGGTGTTCAGAAGGACAAGAGGAACAGCAAGAAATTTAACATTTATTTGAAAAAATAATGAAAGAAAACTTCTCTAACTTGGCGAAGGAAATAGACATACAAGTCCAGGAAGCGCAGAGTCCCAAACAAGTTGGATCCAAAGAGGACCACACCAAGACACATATAATTAAAATGCCAAACGTTAAAGAGAAAGAGAGAATCTTCAAAGCAGCAAGAGAAAAGCAGAGAGTTACCTCATAAGATTATCAGCTGATTTCGCAAAAGAAAATTTGAAGGCAAGAAGGAATTGGCAAGAAGTATTCAAAATGATGAAAAGTGAGGACCTATAACCTAAATTACTCTATCCAGCAAGGCTATCATTTAAAATGGAAGGGCAGATAAAGTGCTTCCCAGACAAGGAGTTCATCATCACCAAGCCATTACATGAAATGTTAAAGGGACTAATTTAAGAAAAAGAATAAGATCAAAACCACAAATATTAAAATGGCAACAAATTCACAAGTATCAACGACTGAATCTAAAAAAACAAACTAAAATTTAAAGAGTATTTCTGTAAATTCTCATCTTCTTTCAATTACCTCTGAGACTTTTCTTCATTAATTTATCTTAACTATCATTGTTTTTTAGTTTTTGATAAAGTATTGGCACTTAAAATTTGGCTCAACGTAATGGCTGTGAAATGACAACAAAGCATCTCTGATATCAGACATCAGAGAAAAACAAGAAGTATGAGATAAACACACATATAAGAAACTTTTGGAACCCACTTTGTATCTACCTTTCCAGTTGACCTAGGCCTATCCAAAATTATAATTCCCCAAAATCAGTTGGACCAAATTTAGATAACCAGTTCTTTGAATAATTGATTATTCCATTTTCCTGAAGCAATTACCAAGGCAAACAGGACCTCTTAGTTATGACAGAGACTATCTTGACTCATCAGTAAAAGTGATGGTTAATTTATTATCTCATAAACAAATTTTGTGGGCTAGTCTATTGGCCTCTAAAGCCTGAACTCTTTTATGTACTATTGGGCCATAGTCAAGAATAAATTGTGAATTATATGTTTACTCTGGGAACTGATCTTTGTTTCTAACGAAATACAGTGCTTTGGATCTGTCCTGTAACTTTACATATGGGCCTCTTAAATAAATAAGCCCTAGGGAGTTTGCTTTGAATACTTGAAAGGCTGGATGACTTTGCTACATTTTGATGTGGTGAGCACAGAAGGTCTATCTCAGTTTACAGGGATAGTTGAGGATACATATTGAGAAGTTATAAATATATTGTTATGAACTGTTCAGTATCAATACTATCTAAATTTAATTGGACTAATTGTAGAGGGCACATACTGTGGGTGGAGTTTAATAAATCATTTAAATTATTTTTATAGAGCTTTGTGAAAAAGGAATTAGACCATAGCTTGACTCGTTAGTCCTTTTTTAAAAATCTCTGACTTCTCCCTGGCTGCTGTGGCTCAGTGGATTGAGCGTCAGCCTGTGAACCAAGTGTAGCTGGTTCAATTCCCAGTCAGGGCACATGACTAGGTTGCACATCAGGTCCCCAGTTGGGGGCGTGAGTGAGAGGCAACCACACAGTGATGTTTCTCTCCCTCTCCTTCTCCTTTCCCCTCTCTCTAAAAATAAATAAACAAGCAAACAAACAAATAATTTAAAAAAAAAACTGACTTCTGAGTTTATTTGAAGGTTTGGAAGATAACAGCTAATTTTGTGAGAGCTTAGATCTGGTTTGGAATCATCTTTATTAGAGGAATATGTGGCCAGATGACAAGTTCAAAGTGGAAAGTTTGGAAACATTATGATTTTTTTCGAGAAAAGCAATTTAAGGAGTTCAAAGGGGTTTATAGGAAAAAAGACAGTTGAGGAAAGGGACAAAGGACTAGGATGGCCATATTAACAACCCTGTATCTTGAACCAACACAAAGGACAGAATATTGCAAGTATTAAGAAAACAAGTATTACATAGAAATTCAGTCATGTTTCACTTAATAAATGAGATACACTTGAGAAATTCATCCTTAGGCAGTTTTGTCATGCAAACATCATAGAGTACACATTTACACAATCCTACATGGTGTATACACTGGGGTATATGGTATAGTATATTCCTCCTAGGCTTCAAACCTGTATAGCATGTTATTGTATTAAATACTGTAGGCAATTGTAACACAATGGAAAGTATTTGTATATCTAAATATAGAAAAGGTATGGTAAAAAATACAGTACAAGAGATGAAAAATGGTATACCTGTATAGGGCACTTAGCATGAATGGAGTTTGCAGGACTAGAAGTAGCTCTGGGTGTCAGTGAGTGAGTGGCGAATGAATGTGAAGGCCGGGGGGGGCATCACTGTACACTACTGTAGACTTTATAAACAGTGTCCCACAAGCCCTCTCCCTTCCTCCTTTTTGATAGGTCAGAAATAAAACAACTATCAATGCTGTAACATGAACAAGGATGTGGACTGGATTGACTGGATATACTGAGGAGTAACTGGCTGGGTAAGGTATAGAGAGCACTGTAACAGTGACTGCCAGGAGTGAGTGAAAGGTGACCTGAGCATCAGTAGGAATAATAAATAAAGATGGAGAGAAAAAGGAACATAGGGGATCTTCATGGCAATGTGGTTTTGGCTGTTGCTGGTTGGAAGAGTGATCAGATTAAGGAGTTTTGTGATATTCATTAAAAAAATAGAGGGTGTTGAACATGGGAAATATGTGGAATTGAGGACTCAATATTTTGACTTTGGAAATTTGTTTTTGGTTCTATTGACCCTAGCTGATAAAAAGAGCTCTCTCTGTCATTGAACTGATGTAAGAAATAAAACTTATCTATGCTTTACCTCATTGCGACCTGGAAATATTTCCAAAATACAGGGACAAGCAGGCTCCATGCTACCACAGAAAGCTTTTACTGAGGTGTAATGGCAGTTAATACCTGCTAAGGTAGCTCCTGTGGACCTGTGTCCTTGTACAGGATTTTAGATCCTCAACAAAGAATTCATAGCAATGTACTGTGAAAACCATCAAGCTAGATCTGGGAGGGCTGTGTCACCCCTGAATATATAGTGCAGAGGAGACAAGCTTCTCTGTGCTGAAACAGGTCAGTGGCTAACTGGTTAGGATGTAACCTGTACATTCAAAAGAGGTCCTCTGAGTGAGAGTCGAACTATTACTAAACCTCACAGATATTGCTCCTGTTAGCAAACAAAAACAAACAAACAAACAAAGAAACAACTTCTCCTACAGCACATATCTTTCCATTCTTAGAGGAACTGGAGCTCCATTATAATCTTATGGAACCACTTTTGTATATGTGATCTATTGTTGACTGAGCAGTGCCTGACTGTAGTAAAATTATCCTTTGTTCCGTCCTGTAATGATTAATTTTATGTGTCAACTTGACTGGCCACAAGATGCTCAGATTAAAGATTATTTCTGGGTGTATCTGTGGGGGTATTTTTAGATGTGATTGCCCTTTTCAATGGGGGTGGGAATTATCCAATTCATTGAGGATCTCAATAGAAGAAAAGGCAGAGAAAGAAGGAATTTCCCCCTTTCCCCCTTTTTTTCTTGTCTCATCACTTGATCTGGGACATCTCATTCATCATTTTCAGCTCTTGCACTAAGATTTACCCCATTATCTATGCTGGTTCTCAGGCTTTCAGACTCAGACTGAAGTGTACCACTGACTCTCCTGGATCTACAGCTTGCAGATCATGAAACTTCTCCACCTCCATAATTATGTGAGCCAATTCCTTAAAATCTCTCATATGTATGTATGTGTATACGTGTATGTGTGTGTGTATGATTCTGTTTCTTTGGAGGACCCTAACTAATATCCATCTTGATGAAGGAGGGAGCTGTCTGTATCTGATGTAGTCTTTTTTTGATCCATGGAATAGCCACTACTTGTGGAAGTCATTTCTTTCAGGAAGTCTTTTAGTGGGCTTCAAGATTAGATTTTTAGTGGGAATCAAAATTTAGTTTATATGATTCTTAGCCCATTTATACCTGAAAGCATGAATTCACAGGTGTTTTCTCCACTTTAAGGAGCAGTGTTTCTGGTTAAAAATACCTTAATGATTTTTTTCCAATATGTTTCTAATGTTGAATTATTGGTATTTTTCTATTATATTCAGTCTCCATTTCTATATCATGCAGTGCTGTGCCTCATGGTGTCTCTTGGGACATGCAGCTTGCATCCATTGTGTATATAATTGTGTATATGATACTGGTTTTTGGCAGTATCTGACGATTTAGAATGTAATATAGGACATTAAATTCTGATGAAAATTTGAACAGCTTTGATTTTAAAATAACAGTTTGTTTTATCTTCTGAGATCTTGGGGAATTATATAGAGAATAAGTTCCTGTTTTAAAGGGAGAAACTTAAGTATTTTACTTGTCAAGCCAGTTCCTCTATTTCTACAGGGTAATGAATGTATTTCCCATGTGAGGAGCATAAATCCCATGAATTGTTTTAAATTATATTTTATTGCTCATGCTATTACAGTTGTTCTGATTTTTCCCCTTTGCCCCTCTCCACTCACCACTCCTTACTCCCTCAGGCAATCCCCACACCATTGTTCATGTCCATGGGTCATGCTTATAAGTTCTTTGGCTACTCCATCTCTTATACTGTACTTTACATCCCCATGGCTATTCTGTAACTACCTATTTGTACTTAATCCCCTCACCCATTCTTCCTTACCACCTTCCCATCTGGCAACCATCAAAACGTTCTCCATATCCATACCTCTGTCTCTGTTCTTGTTTGCTTAGTTTGTTTTTAAGATTAAGTTGTTGATAGATATGTCTCTTGTCCCTGGTATACTACAATAACCACAAAATTAATGTCTCTTTCTCTAATGTATTTCTCACATTGCATCTAGAGTTATTTTTCTCAAACACAGGTCTAGAAATTCTGCTTCCTTGCCTGAAACCTTCCAAGGTTCCTAATCACTTACAAAATCAATTTAAATACCTTATCGTGCCCTAAATTGACTTTATATTTGTATCTCGAAGCAATTTTTTCTTATCTCTTAGTACTTACTATTCTGTATTATCATTGATTAACCACATGTTTTCCATCTAGATATTAATTTCCTTCAAAGCAAGGACTATGATTTATTTATCTTTGTATTGCCAAGCTGTATTGACTCCGTCTTTCCCTTGGACCCTTCAGCTGCGAAGAGAGGGGAGGTCTGCTGCATGGGCAACAGCAGACCCTCCATATCACCCTGCCCAGGCTCTGTAGCTTCAGCTTCACTGGAGAGGACACTCCAGTGTCATCGCAAGATGTCGATTCAACACGGGAGGAGACAGATACCGTGTCACTCCCGAGTCGGACTGCACAACCATTCTCGGCGGTGCAGATAGACTCTTAAGAAGCTACACCATCGTCTCTCGAGACGGACGGCTGCCGATGACGATTGCCAGAACCTAAGAAAGTAACTGCCATTCATATTTAAGGCCCAGTAGTTTTATGAATAAAAATTATGATAACTATTCATTGAGCCATTACTATGTACAAGACTTTGTTCAGAATTCTTTTACATGTAAGTAAGGTATTCTTTACAACAATTCTGCAGAATAGGTACTCTTATTATCCCCATTTTATAGGTGAAGAAACTGAGACTCAGGGCAATAACATAATATGTCCACAGTCACATAGTAAGTGGGAGTACAGGGTTTCAGATCCAGACAGTCTGACTCCAGAGCCATTTTTCAAAATCACTATACATGTCAGTGACTCTATCAATGAATAAAATAAAATCAAGAGAAATTTTTTCCATATACAATCTTAATCTGCCTGCTCACATTTTCCCCAGCTTTGAAACATCAAGCAATGCTGTCAAATGGAAAATGCTCTGAGATAAATACACTAGGTCTTTGTCAGGAGAGACAAATAAGAATATAGCTAATACACAGTGCTTATTCAATGCTAAGCACTACTCTGAAATCCCATTTATTTGCCTTATACTTTTATTAATATATTTTCCCCCTGATTTCTGAAATCAGTCCTTTATGTCTTTATGACCAATTTTAATTTCTGATTTGAAATGAACAGCTATAGGAGTAGGGTTGTTTATATTTTAACTTTGCAGGAAAAAAATGACAAAGACTTATCTATAAAAGATAATCATTAATATAAGAAAATGGAAAGGCAATGGAGAAGATAAAAAGCCAGATTCATGATTCTTTATTTTATTTTTCAGTCGCACAACACTGTTGACAACTCCTTTGTTTTAAATTGATCTTTCCCCATTTTCCTTGTAAGTTCAGATTGTTTTTTAGATTTTACATATGCGTGAAATTATATGGTATTTGTCTTTCTCTGACTGGCTTATTTCACTTAGCACAGTGTTTTCCAGGCCCATCTATACTGTCACAAAGAGTAAAATTTTCTTCTTTTTTACAGCTGAGTAGTATTTCATTGTGTAAATGTCCCATAGTGGAGAGCAAGATGACAGCTAGTTGGGGAGGAGGGGTGGTTAAGGGGAGGAGGGATTGAGCAAAAAGGAAAAAGGACTCATGGACATGACAACAATGCAGTGATTGCTGGGGGGAGGGAAGAATAAGGGTAGAAAAAGATAATGTAAAAAATAAAATAAAGATTAAATAATAAAATAAATTGATCTTTCTACTGACTTTCACATTGTTATTCTTGTTCTCCATTCTTTCTTACACTCATATTCTTAAACCTTCTTTTCTGATTCCTTTTAAATGTTGGTGTAACTTAATGTACACCATGTGTTAGATTGGGCTCTCTGTGCAGACTAGGGAGTATGCTTGGGAGACACACTTCTAAGGAAGTAAGGAAGATAATGTTGGGCAGAAGCAGCTCACTCTTAATGTAGTTGGAAATGAGACCTGGAGATAGCTCTTGAGCTGGGATGGCCTTTCAGAGTTGCCCCAAAGCAAGGCAAGAGAGTTAAATCCATGTCTATATCAGCCAGCCACTGGCTACAAATCAGTCTGCAGCCAAGGTAATTTCAAAAGAGTGTCATCGATCTGTACCAGTGGGGGTATGTGTGCATGGGCCTTGAAGAGCTCCGTAGTATTAACTACACATCTTAAGACTTTTCATCTATATATTTTCTTGGTCACCTTTCTAAAACAAAAGTGTGATCTTATCTCTAATTTAAACATCTACGCTAATTTGTTATTATTTATAGGATAAAGTTAAAAGTTTATTGCATAATAGAAAGGAACCTTTATTTTCTAACCCCATGCAGCTTTGCCACCTAATCTCCCTCATACACCTCTTCTGTGCCATGTCCTTTCCCACCACCAGCCTTTCCGTAACCTGAGCTTTCTGCACATAATACTCTGCCTCTTGGATCTTTGTCTGTGAGAGGCAGTTCAAATGTTGTCTTTGGTGAAATTCCCAAACTTGCTTGCCAAATCAAGTAATTTCTTCTGTTTACTTTTTGTACAAACAATTTTTATAGTATAATATCAATGAAAGGTTAGAGCCCTATTTGGCCCAAAGTCTATCCAGTGTTACATATTAGCAAGCATAGTCGTCGTCGTCGGCAGCCGTCCGTCTCGAGAGACGATGGTGTAGCTTCTTAAGAGTCTATCTGCACCTCCGAGAATGGCTGTGCAGTCCAACTCGGGAGTGACACGGTATCTGTCTCCTCCCGTGTTGAATCGACATCTTGTGATGATGCTGGAGTGTCCTCTCCAGTGAAGCTGAAGCTACAGAGCCTGGGCAGGGTGATATGGAGGGTCTGCTGTTGCCCATGCAGCAGACCCCCCCTCTCTTCACAGCTGAAGGATCCAAGGGAAAGACGGAGTCAATACAGCTTGGCTTCAGGTGCGCCGCAGGAGTTGCCGGTGTTGACTACAACGTCAAACCGCCTTAGGGACTCCGGCTCCGGATTTTCTGTCGGGGTTTACTCCCTTAGCCTTTCCCCTGAAGAGGTATGCCGCAAGGCAGCGGAGGTTTTTTGGAGTCAGAGTTTTCCTTCTCTGAGCAAGCATAGTATAATAGTGAATTTATTAAATAGGAGAAATTATAACTCCTTACCTCTCTATAGAAACTATAAAGATTCAGTTTATAATTAATGGCTATGGTCTGTTTATTCCCTTTCTCTTTTTCCTATTGATTTATTATCTTTCATTCTGAAACTGCATCCAAATCTCTTTCTACTCCTTCCTTTATTCATCATTTCTTATTGAGGGAAAACCTGCAAGCTCAGCCTTTGTTGTTTTTTTTTTCTCATTTTATTTCCTTTCTTCTTCTCTACACTACCTTCCTCTCTTCTATGTCCTTTCTTCCCCTACTCCTCCTTTTTATTCTTTATGGCTTTATTGAGATATAATTTATATACCTTAAAATTCACACCTTTAAAATGCACAATGTAGTGGTTTTTAGTGTATTCACAGAATTGTGTAACCATCAAAACTATCTAATTCTAGAGCATTTCATCATTCCCAAAAGAAACCAATACCCATTAACAGTCACTCCACATTCTCACTTCCTCCTGGCAACCATTAATCTACTTTCAGTTTCTATAGGTTTACCTAATCTGTACAGTTCATGCAGATGGAATCATAGACCATGTGGTGTTTTGTGACTGGCTTCTTTCATTATGTTTTTAAGGTTTATCTATATTGTATGTATCAGTACTTCATGCCTTTTTATGACTGAATAGTATTTTGTTATATGAAAATGTACCACATTTAAATCTGTGATCTATTCTGAATTGATTTTTTGTACAATGTGAGATAGGGGTCTAACTTCTTTCTTTTGCATGTGGATATTCAGCTAGGGCAGTGTGTCATATTGCGTGACTAATCTAAAGCCAGAAAAAAATGTTGGCAATTTTTAAAAGTTTGAATCTACTGGTCTTCAATATTGTTTGAAAGGTCTTGTATACTAGAGCCTATTTTTTGGTGGCGTAATTGAAGGACTTTCAATTTCTGTAAAATACCATTTTTATTTTAGCTTTTTTCCTTAAAACTTCCTAATCTAAGTTTCATGACTGAAATAATTATTTTTTACTATCTCTCTATATAAATTTCATTTGTGTATGTGCAAAAACCCAAGCCAATTTATGTCTGGTCAAACTTACAAGTTTAGATACTGCTATAAATTATTAAAGCAATATTTGTGGTATTTGATTTTGATTCTGGATGGTTCATTCCATTGATCTTTTTTTTGCTCTTAAGAGGGAACTCTTTTTTCAAATTCTTTATGTAATTACTAAAAATGTCCCCTAAATTTTCTACTGTATGATCTTTAATTTTCCTTAAACAAGAACAGCTTTTAAATTTTAATCTGCTCAAGAAATTTCAACTGCTATTCATTGCAAAATTTGCAACGTATCTTCTTCTAGTCTCTCTTTATCATTTCAATTATATTACTAGCTTTTTTATTGCTATTGGATTTGATGTTATAGTTTGCCTTATACAAAATTAAAAATGTGTTCATACCTATGTTATAAACTAGAATAATTTAATTACAATATAATTTTAAAATTATAAGTATTTCAACTTACCAATTGTAATTTACATAGGGTTTACCAAAATTTGTGCAGAGAGCATAAAATATTCAAATAAACACATTACAATGTAACATTGACACCGTGAAAAAAAAATTGGAACCAAATCAATCCAATGATACTGACTAGATTGGTGTTAGTCAAGATTCTTCACAGAAACAGAACCATATATACATATATGCATATATATGAGTGTCCAGAAAGTATCCATCCAACTAACATGAAAAATAGAGACACTAATTAAAGAAGATACAAGATACAAGAAACATTGTACATAGGACAGTGATGCCTCGGTCACTTTCAAAGTAGGCACTGTGGGACGTCACAGAGACCTTTGTTGATTGCAGCCCACACACATTCAATATTCTCAGGTATTCTGCTCGTTGCCAGTCTTCCAGAATGTGTATCACTTTCAACAGATTTTTAACCATCTTCAAAGCATTTGTGCCACACTCTTATTGGTGGGGCACTCACTGCATCCTCCTCGATAGCTTTCTGCATCATCTGAATAGTTTCTGTGGATGAGTGTTCAAGATTAACACAAAATTTGATGCAGATTCATTTTAAATGCGACAGCCACACTGTACGCATGCTCACTAAGTGAGGTCTGCTGCCCCCACTGACTAGTCCAGTGAAGTTGTCATTGTTCACACATGTGCATTCCAGTCCACCCTCCTTGGTGGCCAGGTTACATCGATGTACTGCAAACTGTTCTCCTTATATTAACAACGGCAAGACTGTTTCTGGACTGACCTTGAATGTGTAGTATGTTTTTTTATAAGGAATTGGCTTATATGATTATGGAAGCTGAGACGTCTCAAGACCAGCAATCTGGAGACTTAGGAGAACTGGTGGTGTAGTTCCAGCCTGAGCCTGAAGGCCTGAGGATGAGTAGAGGTGATTGATTATGTGAGTTCCAGTTCAAGTCTGGTGATCAATGTCCCAGCTTAAACAGGCAGGAGTACCCTCTTATCCTTTTTGTTTTAGTCTTCAATGGGTTAAATGAGGCCACCCCACATTAGGGAGAGCAATCTGCTTTACTCAGTTTACCAATTCAAATGTTATTTTCACCAAGAAACAACTTCATCTATAAATGCAGGATAATGTCTGACCAAATGTCTGGGCATTCCATTGACCAGTCAAGTTGAGACATAAAATTAATCATCACAATTGTTGATGTATTTATGTGTAATACGGAAAGTTATATATGTGCTTGATAAGTACATTATTATACATCTTATACAATGTTACAATTTAAGCAAAATGTAGAGCTACTAAAACAGTAAAGATATTTTTAACAGAAAATTATTTTACACTGCTTAATTTAAAAAATATATTTATTTATTTATTTTTAGAGAGAGGGGAAGGGTGGGAGAAAGAGAGGGAGAGAATCATCGATGTGTGGTTGCCTCTTATGTGCCCCCAACCAGGGACCAGACCCACAGTCCAGGCATGTGCCCTGACTAGGAATCAACCAGGGGCCCTTTTTTTTGTAGGCCAATACTCAATCCACTGAGCCATACTAGCCAGGGCTGCTTAATTTTTTAATGTAAAATAATAGATATATAACATGATATTTCCTATTTCAACCATTTTTCATGGTATTATATCCATAATGTTGTACAACCATATCACTCCCTATTTTTAAAACTTTTTCATCACTCAAGCAGAAACTCTATACCCATTAAGCAATAACTCTTCATTCCCCACTCCCTCTAGCCTCTTGCAACTTTTAATCTACTTTCTGTTTCTATGAATTGCCCTATTTTCTGGTATTTCATATGAGTGGAATCCCAAAATATTGGTGTGTGTGTGTGTGGCTTATTTCACTTAGCATCATGTTTTTAATGTTTATTCATATTGTATCAGAACCATTTCTATTTTTATAGCTGAATTATATTTCACTGTATGTATATACCACATTTTAAAAATGTATTCATTTGTTGATGGACACTTGGGTTGCTTTTACCTTTCAGCCGTTGAGACTAATGCCATAACAAACATTTGCTTACAAGTATCTGTTCCAGGTCCTTGTTTTCAATCTTTGTGGTTATACACATAAGAGTGAAATTGCTAGCTCATACAAATTGCTTCAGTTTTTAAGTTGAAATTAATTAAAGTAAATTAAAAATTGTATTCTTGAGTTGCACTAACCACAATGCAAGAACTCAATAGCCACATATGGCTAGTAACTACATATTGGAGGGTGCAGGTATAGAGTAGAGCATTGCACTCGATAATTTAATAAATGACTTAATAAATCTACCAACTATGCCCCTCTTTTCCCTACTGCTCAAATAAGCGTTGTGCTTCCTGTTTTTGTGCTTTGGTTCAGCTTTCCTTGTGTCCTGGATATCCACCTAGTTCTTGTTTTCCCTTATGGAAATTATCTCTTTCAGGAAATATTGTCACTACAGCCAGCACAGATCTCTTCTACATGTAAATTATCAACGTCTTTAACTTGAAATTTCTGACATATTCTTTGCATTATAGTTATTTATATATATTTCTTAGTTTCTGATTTAAATTTTAAATTCTTTAATTGTAAAGGTATTAAAAATAAAAACAAGAATTATATCATCAAAGCAAAGATAACCATTTATTAAATGATTATAATGCCTCAGGTACAGTCTTAATCATTATACATACTCCATTTCATTTAATCCTTACAACAAACATAGGAAGGGAGGTAATATTACCTGATTTCTAGATTAGGGCTTAGAGGCTGAAAAACGTGTTTAAAACCATATTTCTAAATGTTAGTATCAGGGTTCAAACTCAGGTCTGTCACATGCTCTTACATGTCTACTTATATTACTTTATAAACATTACTTTGGGAAATCTTTATAAAGAATGTCTCACATTTATTGATTGTTTACTGTGTGCCAGATTTCACTTTATTTTTCATGTATATAACAATTTATTCCTACCATAATCTAATGAAGTAGGAGTTGTGATCACCATTATTTAATAATGTATGTGAAAATGGTACAGAAAAGTTATCTCATAACTATTAAGTGGCAGAGCCAGTATTTGAACTTAAGTAGTCTGAATTCAGAGCCTATATTCTTAATAGTCATATTTTTTATAAGTTACATTTAACAAACATTTACTAAGTGATTACTATGTGTCCAGGAACTGTACACAGTGCTAGATATTTAAAGATAAATTAGAAAAGAGTGTGGGTGTTTATTTTCTAGGAGTTTAATGTAATAAAATGAACAACTAAACTTTTGTCATTTGTTTGAAAGTTATTACACAAAACTACCACCACCACCAAACAATAAGAATAATGAGGACTTGCTGTTTCCTAGATACTGTTGTAAGTGTTTTGTAGACATTAATTTATTTACCTTCACAACAACTTTGCAAGATCATTATTCTTATTATGCCCTTTTTCAGTAGGGAAACTGGGTAACAAAGACGTCTAACCTACAAAGTGGAAGAACTGGTTTATGAACACAGACAATCTGGCTTCAGCACTCAATGGCTGAAATGAATACTACCTGTAGTAACACTTTCAGTTTTTCTAGAGTGCGAACAAGTAATGTTATAAATAGAACATTAAAAAACTGACTTTAATCATATTCTGGAATGTGGGAAATGAAAGCAATTCCAAAATGAGGTTCAAGAAGGTGCAGTTGCTAGAACGGTCAGCAGAGGGTGAAGGGAAGCAACGTTTGTAACACACTGCTACATTAAAATGGGAAAAACCAAGGAATTGATCAGGTCTGAAGTCCCCTCTTGCTCTCTCTATGATTATCCTCATCTGAATTTTATTATTTCAGTGTAATATAAACAAGTGCTTCTTTCTTAAATACATATAGATGATAGATAAGATGATTTTTAAAATATGATTTAACATAATAGTTATTTCAATATTTATCAAATGTTTGTCAAGGACTTCTCTAAAGAAATGAGTGTAAGATGATCCATAAAATTAAAGAGCTCAGGGTCTCACTGAAGTGGCAGGATAAATAAACATTTTAAATTGTGATATAAAGCATCATATTAACAAGGTTTTAGAGGAGTTCAGAGACAAGGAAAAATTGGTGGGGCTGAAATAGAACAGGACAACCTCATTGAAAAGGTAGCCTTACTGAAGGGTAGGTAGTGTGTTTGTAGGTAAAAAGGAAGAAGAAAGATGGTGTTTCTTTCCAATTAAATTCAATTTAGTACAAATTAATGAGCTGTCTTCAGTGAGCAAGGTGCCATCCCAGAGAAAATAAGGATAGGTTATACAGTCTCTGAATTTGAAATCACAAATACCCCAACATTAATACTACAAATCAGAATATGGTAGACAAATATCAGAATGCTCTATTGGAAGCCACAAAGGCTGAAAACTAAATGGTATGTGCCTCTCATTCTAAAGAGAGGAACCAAATCATTTATGTAGAACTTTGTAAGTACATGGCCCTAGACTATTCTGTCAGTTTTAGCTCTTCACCCATCCCTAGCCAATATACACAGCTGAAGTTGAAGAGTAAATTTTTTTGGGAGAGGAGGTGACAGAGTACTTTGCATTTCACCCAAGTAATTACACTTCTCCAGTGGAAAAGGGGAAGAATGTGTTCCTCTATGGTAGAAATGCTCTAAATAGACACAATGGAAACTCCTAGGCTGCTGCAGAGCTTGCTCGGGAAAAAGGATTTCAGAGCTTGGAAGATACTGTCTTTTGATGGTTTTCTAAACTGTTTCTGGGTATTGATATAGCTGCGTCCATACCCTTCTCTGACCTGCAATATTGGCAGGCTTTCAATTCCACTGATGGGTTTCAATGGAATGTACATAAATCATGGTGAGCTGCATCCACTGACCTCTTCTTTTATTTTTATCAACAGTAATTTATTTACTGCTTCAGGAATAAATAGAAATAAAAACAACCTTGTATAGAGGCCAAGCTGTCTTTTCATCTGTCTTTGAACTTGGATCAAATAACCTCATAGCAGTAGTAGTAGTAGTAGTAATAGTAGTACAGAATGTAGTAGATGCTCCCTCTTCTCAAGTCAAGGAGAGGCCTTTTAGGGGTCACTTAGAGAACTTCATGCATCTTTAGGAACTTGAGGGTCTCACCAGTGAATATTTTAAAGGTGAGATGCTGTGGATAGAACTGCCCTGTCTGGTGGTAGAACACACAGGTGGCTGCTGTGGGACTGGGCTCTACTCCCTCCCATGGCAGAAGAAAGGTGTGTGTTTTTGAGACTTGATAAGGACTCTGTGGAATAATAGGCCTAACTAAGTGTGCTGTCTGAAGGACATGAGCAGTAGCCAGACAGAAAAGAGGCAGGCCAGGCAACCATGGGGGATTCATGAGGCACCCACAAAGGTACCCCATAGAGTCAGCAACTCTCATTGCCATCTAGAGAACCCTGAAGGTGGTATACAACTGTACCTGTCACAAAAACTGTGCCTATTTCCCCAGCACCTACCCTTGTCCGCCCCTACTTCACCCCGCCATCTACCCACTCACCCATATCGGAAACAATAACTACTGGCAACTTAGGGAGGTGAACTAGGAAGAAAAGCTAATTTTGATCCCTTACCGCACATAGATTAGGGAATACAGGGAATTTAAATTTAAATGAGTTTGGAGTTTGAAATTATACTAGCTAAAAGCTGCTTCTATACTTCTAGTTTTTTAGTTCTATGATAGTACCGTATGGCTCTTACTTTGTTTTCTTAGCTTTCCATTTTTCATTTTCATCTTTAATATTGCTTTACACCTCATTTTAAAAATTGCTTCTATGTTCTCATTAATGTCTATATCAGGAATTTCTTGCAGGAAATTTTCTTTGTGGGGCTCTGCCAACTTCCAGAATGCTTTCTTCATCTGTATTCTCCTTTCTCTTATTTATTTATTTTTGCTGATATGTGTTTGCAAATTTGTTATGCCCTTTCTTTTTATTTTTCTTACATTGTATATGAGCAGCTTTGTCCTGACCTCCTATTTGTTCTGCTGTCATGTGGGTGAATTCCTCTGACTTTTCTTTTACCTTAGGTTCAAGGGGAGAGGAAGACCTCAACTGTTGTTATGTATAACCTTTGTTGGAGGACCTTGCTTGGCTCTACTGGGACTTCATTAAATTTTCCCTGTGCTAAACCCTGTCCATCTATTGTAATTTATCTCCATCACACTAAGAATATCATTGAGTTTTGGACTGTTCCTTCTAATCATCCTGGAGTCTTGAGTTCTTTATTTTCTTTAGAGAAAGTAATCTGAAATTTCATTTTGTTTTGTTTTGTTTATTAGGTTATTTATTTCAATTCACCAATTTTCCCTTTCCACATTTCCCCACTTCTCCCCAGCAGCAATTTCTCTTCTTCCAGACCCCCACTCTTTCCTACTCTGGGGAGAAGATGCATAAAAAATGGAGAGGTTTGCTCCTGTATCAATAATAGGTGTGTAGGTTACTTCCTTTCAGGCAATAAGCATGCCTCTTTTTCACTTTCCCTCCCTCAGAGACTCTTGTCCTAATTATTTTCTCTCTCTCTCTTTTTTTGTCCTTTTTGCTAAATCACCATGTATTGTTGGAGATAATTAATGCTGTGTGCCAATGATTGTTCTGCTGTCCTCTTCATTTTTCTCTCAGCTGGCAGATACCAAAATAGTGAGTCCTAATAGTTCCCTTTTCTCGTAGGATATGAAGGTAGTTGTGATGGGACTTTTTTCTGTTGGGAAATTGTCTCCTCAAGGGTGACTTATATCTCTCAAATCTCTCTTTGTTGTATTTCATGGTAGGTTTGCGGAACGGTTAAGATGTTTCAGGATTTTGTTCACTCATCTTCCCCGCATAGTGCTTCTTTGGAGGATGAGGTTCAGAAGCTTGCCATATGCTCTCAGCTTTGTTCTGTAAATTCTTGGGCACTTCTCTGTCTTTTGTAGATAGCTACCAATTTGTGAAGGTTATGACTTGACCCTTCTCCTTCTTTGTATACTATTGATGTGGTTTTGCTGCTTAAAAAATTTTCCCATTTGCTATTTATATAATTAATTTATGTGGAGTAAACATTTTAAAATTTGGCTGAACTCTAATATCTAATCTTGAGCTCTCTTATTCCCATTTGTCAGTTGTAGAAATTAAAGGACATAATGTTTAAGTGATTTGCCTGAAACCCAGCTTATCAAAGAAAGTGACAGGGAAGAGCCATGATTTGAATATAGATCTGTCTTTTATCCTGTAATCAATATTCTGCTCTGTGATCAATGGAGAATACTCAGGATCTTTACATAGTTGACTGATGAAATGAAGCATTTATTTTAGGTTTGGGAGTTATAATGGTAGATAAGATGAATTTGTAGACTGGAAACTATGATAGCGATGAAACAAGTTAGAAGGGTTTTATAAAGTTAGTCTTACTCAAATATGTAAGAATTGTGTATTAAAAATGGGAAGCTTTGGGTTAGCAGGCGATGCAATGATTAGCTTCTAGTTATTTTTTACCACATGCTTGCTGTGAGAGCTACACCAAATCATTTCAATTTTCTGGGCCTCGGTTTCCTTATGTTTAGGTTAGGTAAATTTAATTAAATAATAGTTCATAGTGAACACTTAGAAGCATGGGAATGACATCAGCATCATAAAACTTTTCTCCTTTTTGTCTCCCCTTTCAAACAACTAATTTGGCACCCATATGTGATCAAAAGTACCTCGGTGGGAGTTGTGGGATCCAGCATAACACACCAAGGGGCCCAGGAGGAGTCTTGCCCAGCTGTGCATCAGGCAGTAGGCAGACAGACCTTGCTATGGGCTATGGGACCACCAGGAGCTGTGAGCTGGCCACACCGCTGGGGAAAACCAGGATAGTGCTGATGTGGGCAGACACACATGGGTGAGAGAGACTTTATAGTACTCCAGCCTTCCTAAGGAGAGTATTCTAGTATTTCATTCAAAACAGAAAGAGTACAAGTTTAGAGCATTGGAGAAGGTAAGGGGAACTTCGCCAGTGCAAAGTTCCCTCCAGGCAGCACAGCATGGGGCTGAACTATATATTGGTGACCTGTTTGATGAGGGGAAGGGAGAGTGAACAAGTGCCCACCTACCCCAGCTATTCAGGAGACTGCTGGAGAAACACACCTCTCTCTTGCAGCACCCGGGGTATTGAAACAGACCCTCCAAGACTTGGGGAAGGGAGGAAATCAGGAAAGAGGCACATAAGAAAATCAAGAGGCATGAAAGGGATGTGGTTTCTGCTAATTGCTTTTGGAACTCCAGCTGGAAGCCCACCCATGAGCCACTGGGAGAACCTCACCCAAGGATGCCCCCACCTGGCTTACACACACCCCCAGAATCCTAAGTGCTAAACCTACACCTCTCCCAACTCTGTAGCCAGATCCTGTGCCTGCTCTCAAGCACAGTACTGAAAACAAGCTCCTGTAAATGGAGTCCACTCAGAAAACAGGCCAATGTCTGTGGGCAAGGGAGAAACCACAAAGTTGTGGCACTACTTTCTGGAAAACAAAAAAGAGGTTTCCAGTTGTCTGATGATTTGTAAGAACCAGAGAAGACATATAATATGAAGAATTATGCCACAAGAGGGAGCAAGAAGTGTGGAGCAGGTGTATCCACACAGGCCTGGAGAAAGTGTTACCATAGAGCCACGTGGTGTTCTGCTGCCCACCACTCATATATTCCGGAGGCAGGGGGTTGGTGGAAAAGGAAAGGAGTCTTTTATTTAAAAGCTATGCAACTTCAGAAGAATAATGGGCTTCTGCCTTAAAGCCCATTCCCTTTAAAATATCCAAAAGAAAATAACCCCTCCACCTTTTGCCAGCTGTGCCTAGAATTTTTCTCCCATTTAATATTACCATCCTTTGGGATATGCAGGTGGTTGTGGCATGATTAAGCAGGTGGCTTAGCTGGATCCTGGTCACAGTCTCTCTCTCTCTCTCTCTCCCTCTCCCCACCCCCTGTAAAATATAAAAAAATAAAAAATATTTAAAAAAGAATTTAAAAAGTCTACACAATCTATGAGACACCACTATTTGTACAAATAGTAGACTAATTGTAGTTTCGGAAGTAGAAGAGTGGTAAAGGGAGTAGAAATTCTACTTTAACAGTTAAGAATTTTCCAAATCTAGGAAAAGATTTGGACATCCAAGTTTACTAGGCTAATAGATCACTCCATTATCTCAATGCAAAACAGACTTCTCCATGACACATTTTAATGCAACTGTCAAAAATCAAAGACAAAGAGAATCCTTAAAACTTCGTATGTAAGGATACACAAAGGTTCCAAGTGAAGGGATGGAAAAAGATATTCCAGGCAAGTGGAAAGCAAAAGAAAGAAGGAATAGCTACACTTATGTCAGACAAAGCAGACTTAAAGCCAAAAATGGTAATAAGAGATAAAGATCATTATATAATGATAAAAGATTCAAGTTATCCAAAAGATATAATACCATAAATATATACACACCTGGCATTGGAGCACTTAGATACATTAAGCACATACTAACAGTTTTTTTTTTTTTTTTTTTTTTTAGTTTTTGTTATTTATTTTGTTTCTTTTTTACTTTTTTTTTCAGATTTAATGTGTTTTATTGATTAAAATATTACATTTGTGCCAATTTCCCTTCCCTCTGCTCCCCTCCACCCGGTGGCCCCCCTCCCTCCAGTTATCCCCCCCTTTTAGATTATGTCCATTAGTTGTGCATACAGTTCCTCCCAACCTCTCTCCGTCTATTCCATTCCCTCCTACCTTGATCCCCAATTCCTATATCATCTCCCTCCCTTTCCCCATTCCCCCTCCCTGTTGACCTCCCCCCAATATGCTTCCCGTACCCACAGTTCCTTTTCCACTCTCGTTGCCTGTTTAGTTTGCCTTTGTTTCATCTCCTTAGCTTCTGTTTTTTAAACCAGACCCTTTAACATCTCATATAACAGTGGTTTGGATCTAATGAACTCTTTCAGTTTTATTTTGTCCTGGAAACACTTTCTCTGTCCTTCTATTCTGAATGACAATTTCGCTGGATAGAGTATTCGTGGTTGTAGGTTTTGGATTTTCATTACTTTGAATATTTCTTGCCAGTCCCTTCTTGCCTGTAGGGTTTCCCTTGAGAAGTCTGCTGATAGTCTAATTGGGACCCCTTTGTACATAATTCTTTTCTTCTCTCTTGCTGCTTTTAAGATTCTCTCTTTATCTTTAATTTTTGACATTTTGATTATAATGTGTCTTGGAGTGGTTCTCCCTGGGTCCAGTCTCTTGGGAACTCTCCTTGCTTCCTGGACCTGCAAGTCTATTCCCTTCCCCAATTCTGGGAAGTTCTCCTTTATTATATTTTCACTCAATTTTTCAAGTTCTAGTTCATCTTCCTCATTCTCTGGCAAACCAATGATTCTTATGTTGGGCCTTTTATAGCTGTCCCAGAGGTTTCTGATCCTCTCATTGCTGCTTCCCATTTCCTCTCGCTGCATTGGTTGACTGCTTGTTCCTTCTCCATATTCCAGTTTGTTGAAATGAACTCTGGATTTTTTTTCCTCACCGTCTGTCTCGTATGCGGTTTTGTTCCTTTCGTTAATGAAAGTTTTTCGCTTCTTTCTTATCTTTTTCCTGCTCTTTTGTGAATTCTGTAAGCCACCTGATAACAATGGCCCAGAACTGAGCCTCTGACAGGTTTCTTATCTGTTCATCTGTCAGGTTCTCTATCTGCTGCCTGGTGAGCTGTGTCACCGGTATTTCTATAGTTGTCTGCCACATTTTGACAGATGCGTTTTGTTTTCTTGGGCCGGCTGTCGGGGGCAGTGCCTGTGTACTCGTAATGACCCAGCGACCGGCGCCGTTTGGCGTCACAAGTCAGCGCCCGGCACCTGTCTGCGACCTATTTCGCAGCCCTGTGGTGCTTTCTTTCTTTGGGGGCGGGGGTCCAAGATGGATTCACACAGTTATTCAGCTAGGAGACCGGGATCCGTCCTCCCGCCCCCCTGGGCCTCACTGTTCAAGGCGATGCGGTGGCTGCTTTCCCCAGCGTTGGGGTCGTGCACGCCAGGGGCTTGACTGCCTCCGGGATTTTTCGCCGCCCCGCCGCTCCGCAAACAGCTTTGCCCTCTTTAACTCTTACCTGCCCGAATGGCACCGCTGGTTTATAACTTCATATGTTGGGCTTCCGTGTAGTTTTATTTTCTGGAATTTCTAGTTATCCTTTGTTTTGAAGTAGTTGTATTCCTCTCTATTTGTAGAGGGAGACTTAGCGTGTCCGTCTAAGCCTCCATCTTGGCCGGAAGTCCATACTAACAGTTTTGAAGGGCGAAACAGACAGTACAATAATAGAGGACTTCAATACCCCACTTTTACCAATGCATAGATCATCCAGACAGAAAATAAACAAGGAAACATTGATCTGAACCATATGTTAGATTAAATAGACCTAATAGACATATATAGAACATTCCTTTTTTTTAAGAGAATATCAGAACATTTATTTTCAAATACAGGTGAAAATTTCCCTATATGCTTTATATGTTGAATTCTTTGCCAATTGAAGTATAAATGCATATTTATTATGGTAGGAGTAAAATGCTATGATGATCATTATGAAGCTTTTTAAAAATATATGTTTTATTGATTATGCTGTTACAGTTGTCCCAATTTCTTTTCCCTTTCTTCTCCTCAACCCAGTGACCCCCTCCCTCCAGTTGTCCACCCCTGAGTCCATGTCCATTGGTTGTGCATATAGTTCTTCTCAACATCTTCCTGTCTACTCCACTCCCTCCTACTATGCTTCTTAATTCCTGCATCATCTCCGTCCCTTTCCACCCTTCCCCCTCCCAGCTGACCTCACCCCCAAATGTTCCCCATACCTATAGTTCTTTTCCCATTCTCATTACCTACTTAGTTTCCTTTTGTTTCAGTTCCCTAGCTTCTGTTGTTGGTTACTGTGATACAGTTTTCATTTTAATGTTCATAGTTTTGATCCTCTTTCTCCTAAACAAGTTCCTTCAACATTTCATATAACAGTGGTTTGGATCTAATGAACTCCTTCAGTTTTACTTTGTCCTGGAAGCACTTTCTCTGCCCTTCTATTCTGAATGACAGCTTCGCTGGGTAGAGTAATCGTGGTGGTACGTTTTTGCTTTTCATTACTTTGAATATTTCTTGCCAGTCCCTTCTTGCCTGTAGAGTTTCTTTTGAGAAATCAGCTGATAGTCTTATTGAGACCCCTTTGTACGTAATTCTCTTCTTCTCTCTTGCTGCTTTTAAGATGCTCTCTTTAGCCTTAATTTTTGACATTTTGATTATAATGTGTCTTGGTGTGGTTCTCCCTGGGTCCAGTTGTTTTGGAACTCTCTGTGCTTCCTGGACCTGTAAGTCTGTTCCCTTCCCCAAGTTAGGGAAGTTCTGCTTTATTATTTTTTCACATAATTTTTCCATTTTTAGTTCTTTTTCTTCACCTTCTGGCAACCCTATGATTTGGATATTGGCCCGCTTATAGCTGTCCTGTAGGTTTCTGAGCCTCTCCTTATTTTCCCCATTTTTCTTTTCCTCTTTCTGCACTGGTTGACTGTTTGTTCCTTCCCTATGTTCCAATTTGTTGATTTGATCCCTGGTTTTCTTTCCCTCACCACTTGTTTCGTATGTGTTTTCATTCACTTCAGCAAGATTAGCCTTCATTCCTTCCCTGTCTTGATTAAGATCCGCTGTTGGTTCTGTAAGCTGTCTTATAACTATAGCTCTGAACTGAGCCTCAGAAAGATTATCTGTCTGCTGGTCCGATAAATCATGTATTAGCTGTCTGGTCAGCTGCGTGATTGGATCTCTATCATGATCCCTTTCATCCTGTCAGGTTTGTTTACCTTTTCTTCCTGGGCAGGGCTGTCACTCCCCCTACGTTATAGGGGGCGGAGCTCCATGCACTCATCACTACTGGGTGACCCTTCTCACCACACTGTGACGCTTTGTGTGGGGGCAAGGGTCCAAGATGGATTCCTGTCATTACTCTCTGCTGAGAGACTAGGAGCCTCCTCCTCCGTCCCCATGCCCTCTGGGTCTCACAGTCCGAGGCAATGGGGGTCTGCCTTCCCTGGCACTGGAATCGCAAGCTGAGGGGTTTGGTCTGCAGCTAGGGGTGCTCCCAGGTGCTTCTCACCTCCCCTTAAATATGGGCGTGTGTGCTTACCACAGTCCCGCTACCCATGGCTACAGCTGCAGCCACCAGCACAGCTTGACCTCTCCACCCTGGCTTCGCCCCTCCTACCTGTATGGATGAGCATCACTTGCTTATAACTTTATATGTTAGACTTCCATGTAGCTTTATTTTCTGGAACTTCTGGTTATTTCTGGCATGCGGTAGTTGTAGTCCTTCTTAGTTGTGGAGGGAGACAGAGCATGTCAGTCTAGGCCTCCATCTTGGCTGAGTCGTAGAACATTCCTTTTAACAGTATCAGAATACACATTCTTCTCAAGAACACACAAAAAATTCTCCATGATATAAGATAGGCCACAAAACAACTCTTAGCAAGTAGAAATCAATAACAAGAGGAAAGCTGGAAAGTCTGCAAGTGTATGGAAACTAAATGACACACTTCTGAACAACCAATGGGCCAAAGAAAAAAATCAAAAGGAAGAATTAAAAAATAAATCTCAAAACAAATGAAAGTGGAAACACTATAGAGATAGGAAAGTACATAGTGATAAGTGTATATGTTAACAAATAGAAAGATCTAAAATAAACACCATAATTGTGCACTTCAAGGAACTAGAAGAAGAACAAACTAAGCCTAAAGTTAAACAGAGGAAGAAAATAACAAAGATCAGAGCAGAAATAAAAGAAATAGATACCAGAAGAACAATAGAAAAGATTGATGAAACTAAGAGCTGTTTTTAAAAAGGATAAGCAAAATTAACTAAAGTTTAGATAAATTAAGAAAAAAAGAGAAGATATAAATAAATAAAATCAGAAATGAAAGAGGAGACATTATAACTGGTACCACAGAAATACATAAGATCATAAGAGACTACTATGAATAATATATGCCAACAAATTAGATAACCTAGAAGAAATGGATACATTCCTAGAAACATAAAACCTACTAATGCTGAATCATAAAGAAATAGAAAATCTGGACAGACCAATAACAAGTAAAAAGATTGAATCAGTAATCAGAAAACTTCCAATGAGAAAAACTCAGGACTTCATTTGTGAGTTCCACCAAACATTTAAAGA
Organism: Furipterus horrens; assembly: GCF_987537825.1. NCBI lineage: Eukaryota > Metazoa > Chordata > Mammalia > Chiroptera > Furipteridae > Furipterus > Furipterus horrens. The sequence goes on along the minus strand of NW_028327173.1, from coordinate 55,696,106 downwards.
AGAATTATGCCAATTCTTTTAAAATTCTTCCCAAATACTGAAGAGGAGGGAACATTCCCAAACTCATTTTACGAGGCCAGCATTACTCTGCTATAAAAGCCAGATACGGACACTACATTAAAAGGAAACTATTGATGAATATCTCTAATGAAATTCTCAGCAAAATATTAGCAAATCAAAAACAGTACATTGACAGGATTATACAGGGTGGGGCAAAAGTAAGTTTACAGTTGTGAATACATGAAACACAGTTTATTCTTGTATTATTTATTATTGCATTATTTTCTGTATGAACAACTATAAACCTACTATTGCCATACCCTACATATGCCACAACCAAGTGGGATTTATCCCTGGGACACGAGGATGGTTCTATATAATGCCAATCAGTAAATGTGATACACTACATTAGTAGGATGAAAGGCAAAAGTCATGATTTTCTCAATATATGCTGAACAAACAAAATACGACATTGTTTTATGATTTTTAAAAAATGCTCTACAAATTTGATATAGAAGGAACATACTTTGGCTGGGTGGAGGGGAGTAAAGGGGAGAAAATTGGAACTATTGTAACAATATAATCAATAAAGAAAAGCTGGAAAGAAAAAAATAAAAATAACAATAAAAAATAAATAAATAGGAAGGAACATACTTTGAGCCAGACTGTTCTTTGAACTGTGCTGTTCGGCCTTTGGCCTGACTCAGGATCAGACTGTTTTCACTGAAACTGGCTGGTGTTTACCCTGCAGGCTGCTGTTTGGGCCTTTGCTCTAGCAAAAAAACTTCTGAAAAATAAGATCCCAGTTATCTAAATACTTTGAAGGTCCCCTCCCTCCGCCCCTTACAGGGATCCTGGTCGATTTTGTTTAAAAACTATTCCTGAAACTTAGATTTCCTAATTCAATATACTTTGGTAACTATAATGAGGATAATGTTTTTGGCTTAAGAAACAATGAATACTTAATTCCTCATAAACCTTTGCCCTGTTGCTCCTTGCACATTGAATCAGTGGCGTTTATTGCTTCTGGGAAGGCTTAATCCGCCTAGAGAAAAGGGATCTTTGCTTAATTTTGAATTTCAGAGTTGACTTTGAGACAATTGTCTTGAAATCCAGGCTTTATAAAAGGGAAAAGAGACATCTAAATTCCAATATCATCCTTTTGCAAACCAAGAAGAAAGTGTAGTTATTTGAAAATAGAGTTTTACAATGCACCATGTGGAGAAAGAATGAGGGATATGACCCAAGAGAAGTCTCACCATATGAAAAATAGAAAGTGCTGGGAAAGTGTTAAGATGTGTGTGTGAGAGACAAATGAGCAAGAGATAATACAGCATCCTTAACTCACAGTGCAACTCAGTGGATTGATTGGTTTTTTGGGGGGTGGGGTGGGTTGGGGACATCGCTGGCCAAGAGGTTGGAAGCCTCTGAGAGAAGCCCTGTGTGAACATGGGTTGGACACAGTAGCATAAAAATGGTGATATGGTGTGTTAGGCAGAACAATAAAACTGGTTTCCCGGCTGGTGCAGAAGAGATCTAGAGGTTCCTGGGGGACTCTGAGGAGATATAAAAGATAATTTAGAAATAAGCATTAATATACTTGCCAGAAAGTCACAGCAGAGGAGTTCTCAGTAGAGGTCTCTGTTCAAAAGAACATCATAGTAATAATTTTGCTAGTCCAAATTAAGGTCCAGATGGAGGATATTGCTAAGTCTCAAAAGATAAGCAACATCGGTAAAAATCAATGTAGACAGCCTGGTAAGCAGGGAGCAATGGCTGAGCTTCTTGAAAGCAGTCACCATGCATTGTCTCTGAGTTGAGACTCAGAGACACCAGTGTTAGCAGTGGTTACAATAAGCATACAGACCAATGCCCAAAGCCCAGGCGAGGCATCAGCCAGACATCATAGGGGTGCCAGGAGAGAAGGACAACATGCTGGCCAGACAGTGCCCCCACTATGCTATTACTGAAATATTATGTAAACTTATTCTGTGCTCAGATTGCAAAAGATGAAAAATGAAGAGAGTGAAGGAGGAGGGGAAAGCCTTGAAAAAAATGGAGCATTAGTCTTCTAAGAGACCAAGTTTATCTTAAAAAAATATTTACTTTTAATTGGGAAAGGCTAAGTTTTTCACTTCTTTTCAATTTTCAATGTAGTTTGAAAATTTTAAGATAACAAGAAATTTGGAAGACTTTACAATGAACATTTTTATTCTTTACCACTTATCAATTTTTAACATTTTGTTTTATTTGATCTTTTTATCGATCTACCTACTTATCTATCACTTATTAATTTCTTGCCTAACTATTTGAAAGTAAATTGCAGGCATCATGGCATTCATGTCTAAATATTAGGTTGAACCTTATGAATTGATAATATTTAGTCATTTTTATATGTTGAACTTAATATGTTGGAGCGCATCTCCTAAGAATAAAGACATTGTCTCACACAATTACAATACTTACTCAAGTTACGTCTGTGCAACTTCCCTCAGGGGAATTTCTGGGTAATTTGAGTAGAGACTCAGCTTTAGAGCTTCTTGTCCCTCCCAAATGCCTTCTTTTGTTTGTCTTTGATTTCTGTGGGGTTGAACTGCAATAAGCATATTCTTCATTGTGGGTGCAAAAAGGCTCCTTGTTAATTAGCTCTGTTTTAGAGAGGTTAGGTGACAGTTGGCAAATTGAACTTAGCAAGATTAAACAAAATTTTCTCCTGTACAGATTCAATTCTAGTAGTGCTAGTAGTTGTGTCACAGGTAAGGCAGCATATCTCTGTAAGAGAGATTTGCTCTGAAAGTAGTAAAATGTTACATGTTTTTGTGAAGGTTTTATCTAAGAAACCTAGAATTCACTTTTAAGCCCTAAATGATGTCTCTAAATTTCATGTTTTTCTGTGCAATTCAAATATGCAGAAGTGAAATTACGTTTCTTGAGGTAAGGATCATCAATGGGAGACTTAAAATGGGGTAAAGAGAAAAAGATTCTATAAGCTCTTACTCTAGGACACTCCATTTAAAATCAGGTGAAATTTTATTAAAATGAATACCTGTCTCAGCCTGGTTAGCATAGAGAGAGGGAAGAAGTGTTATTTAAGGCTTCATGCATCCATAGTGGTGTGTGGGATGGGGAAGAAGGGTAGCCTCAGTTTCCCACTCCTTCACATGTTGATTTCAAGTATATAAGTGCTGAAGGAATTTTTTTTTTTTTAATGCACTACTTGGACTATATCACTTTTCCCCCATCATCCTTTCTTTTCTTACCCTTCCTTAGCTCTAGTCACATAAGTGTAGATTCCCTTTAAACTTCAGCTGACATGAGTGTTATGCTTTTTTTCATATGTAAAATTTAAAAATACTAGGTGTTGTTTCAGTAGTGGGACAAGTTTGAATTCTTTTGACATCCTTTGGTATTAATATGAATAAAGTCAGTAGGACTTTTGTTTTTCTTTTTCATTTTCCTTAAACTACAGTAGTTAATTCAATATAAAATATTTCAGTTAAAAATGTTCTTCTGAGGGTTATGTTTTACAACCTTTTTACTGCAAGTACAATAAGTACAATTAATGACAATCATGCTTTGTATACTATAAATTATATTTTTCATTTTAATCTTCAGTATAATTTGTATGACAAGTTCATTTTCCCTGTTTATTGCTCACTCGATGCTTCCATATAAGGAACGTGTATTTCTTTTCTCCATTCTGATTATCTTTTTTACTCTACAGGTAGCCTTGAAAGGGCTAGAATAATCTAGAAAGAATAATTTCACTACATATAACTGAAGTTATCATTTTAGCACTGTGACTTTTTGTTGAAAAGATTCATTCAGAACTTTCCTGTTAGGGAAAATGATCAAGCCAATTTTGTTCTTATCATCATCACCATCATCATCAAATGTGTAATGTTCTTTTGTGATAAAACTCAACAAATTATATGTAAAAACAGACACACAGACACATGGGCTATGGGCTATATACGGGATGGGAAAAAAATAGGTTACAGTTGTTCATATGGAAAATAATACAATAATTAATAAATAATAATACAAGAATAAACTCTGTTTTGTGTACTCACAACTGTAGACCTACTTTTGCCCCACCCTGTATTATTGGCAGACGTGTTCGGTAAGGCCTGCCTTGCTTTGCTTTGTTTTATATGTTAACCAACACCAAAAAGAGTATTTTACCTGGAAATGAGGATTCCTGACTCCTTCATAAAAATCAGAGTCTTTATATCCCCAGGATTCCTTTTCTACAAGACAATCTGCATCTGTGTAGTAATGCACATTTTCTCAGCTTCCAGTAGTCCCTACCCCTCACTCAAGTACAACCTATATGTTTCATACAGCTTGAGTCACATGTTTTGCCTTGCTGATCCTTACAGGCACTCTGTTTGCAACCCTTAAGCAAAAGCATGCACTGTGAGCTACTCAGGAAATGGCCTGGAAACCCAGGGCCTAGTTAGTTGTGACCATAATGTATCTGGGTCTGTTTCCTCATCTCTTCACTTGGGCTGATAAAACCTCTTTTCATGATCTCCTTGGAGAGTTGTGATCTTCAATTGAGAAAATGCATGTAAAAACACTTTGAAGTGCTCCAACTATAAATATATGCTAATCATATACCTCCGCTGCCTTGAGGCATACCTCTTCAGGGGAAAGGCTAAGGGAGTAAACCCGGACAGAAAATCCGGAGCCGGAGTCCCTAAGGCGGTTTGACGTTGTAGTCAACACCGGCAACTCCTGCGGCGCACCTGAAGCCAAGCTGTATTGACTCCGTCTTTACCTTGGATCCTTCAGCTGTGAAGAGAGGGGGAGTCTGCTGCATGGGCAACAGCAGACCCTCCGTATCACCCTGCCCAGGCTCCGTAGCTTCAGCTTCACTGGAGAGGACACTCCAGCGTCATCGCAAGATGTCGATTCAACACGGGAGGAGACAGATACCGTGTCACTCCCGAGTCGGACTGCACAGCCATTCTCGGCGGTGCAGATAGACTCTTAAGAAGCTACACCATCGTCTCTCGAGACGGACGGCTGCCGACGATATACAGGTACAACAGTTAGATATACTTTGTCAACTAAAATTTTGAGTTTTCTCTGCTAAGGATAGTATTGGCACTGTGGAAGCAATAAGTAGAAAATGGGAAAATGTCTCTGGTCTGAAGCAGGAATATTCTATTTCATAGGCAGCTGGTGTCATGGGAAGAGCGTGACATTGAGTTAGAAAAGCTACATAGAAGTCCAGGAAGCTGTGCACAAGTCATTGAACTCCATGAACCTCATTTTGTCATATGTAAAACACCGAAGACAGGACCCGCCCCCCCCTCTAAATTCACAGGTCTGTGGGCAGCATTAAATGAGATAAAGTAAGTGAAAGTAATGAATAAACTGTCAGACATTATTCTAATATAGGCAATACTTCACATTAGGGATAAAATATGAACATGACTCAATATATTTATACCCCTCAAGAGTTTGAAGAAATTACAGAGCAGTTTTGAATTAAATCAGAGATAGCTTTTTGGAAGAGGAAAATTTTGACTGAGTCTCATTTCTCGTCATAAGTCAGAGGATGGGCCTATTTTGCTAATTAAAATAAACTTTTAAATTTATGTTTGACACCTTTGTTGTGACAGGAATTGGGTATTTCACATGTTCTTCAGATTACTTACTTTCATATAATACATATATAAAGTTATATTTACAGAGAGTTTTAAAAATGACTTGTGATGATTTTGTAACTAAAAATTCTCAGGACACTTATTTGAGCTGGAAGGAATCTTTGAGATGATTTTTATACAAACCAGAAAATAGAAGAACAGAGGACTTAAATGCCTTGTGCAAATTTTCAAAGCTAAGAAGTTTCAGGGCAGGGTTCTTTCTGCTGCACCACATTGATGCTGGGGCAACTTCTGGCTAATAATACTGAATTGAATCACTGGATATATATTTTTAAAGATTTTATTTATTTGTTTTTAGAGAGAGGGGAAGGGAGGGAGAAAGAGAGGGAAAGATGATGAAAGAGAGAAACATAGACTGGTTGATTGGTTGCCTCTCCTACACACGCATACACACACCCCACACCTACCCAGGGAACCTGCAAACCAAGCATGTGCACTGACTGGGATCTGAACTGTTGGCCCTTTGCTCTGCAGGACAAGCCCAACCACCTGAGCCCACCTAATGGCTCACTGGATATTTAGATAATCAGATTGGATTGACAACAACAGAGAGGAGGACAGGAGAAGTGTTAATAAGATCTCTGCAGCCCTGGCTGGTGTGGCCCAGTGTACTGAGTGCCAGCCTAAGAACCAAAAGGTCACCAGTTGATTGCCAGTCAGGGCACATGCCTGGGTTGCAGGCCAAGTTCCCGGTTGGGGGCGCATGAGAGATTAACACTGATGTTTCCCTCTCTCGCTCCCTTCCCCTCTCTCTAAAAGTAAATAAATAAAATCGTTAAAAAAAAATCTTTGCAAATTAAGAAGTGAGTTTTGGGGGAAAAAAGATTTGGAATCCTCTCCCACACTGCTAAGCCCCTTCCCACCCTATCTCTTCTGCCCTTCTTTTAATGTCCAAGCTACCAACTTTACATTCTCAGATGTCTTTTTTTTTTTCTTCCATTTTTTCTTTATTTTATTGTTGACACTATTACAGCTGACCCCACTCCCCTCCCCGCTTTGCTCGCCTCCACCCAGCCCCTGCCTCCCCCTTTGTCTGTGTCATATATGTTTTGCATGCCTTTGCAATTCTGGGACACTGGTGAGATTCCTTCTCTGATCAGCACGCTAGAGTACGACAGCTCCTTCAGGAAAATGAAAACTTTCTGAACCCCCAATCAGGGTGAGAAAGAACGTGGCCACTGGAACAGTTTCTACTGGAGGCCAAGAAACTTCTTCTTTCCCTCCCAATTCCCCCAACAGTGAGATCGTAAACTTTCTTTTTTTATTTTCCCACAGCCCCGAGGGAACTGTCCTGCGTCTTAGCTATAAAGAAGTTTAGGGCCTGAACTAGGTCATCCTTCCAGGTGGCTGGTGGAGGGCTCCCTCTGGAATTGAATTTTTTTCCTCTCCAGTAGCCTTCAGTTTCCCTCATCCCTTCTTGGTTCGAGAGGGACAGAGGCATCATGCCCGGAACTCACCGCCCGCTTGGAATTCGGGTTCCACGCTCCAGACAAGGCTCTTTGGAGAGGACGGTGAAGGGGCTGGGTGGCGAGTGGCGGTGGCTGTTCTCTTGCAATTGGCTATGGAGACGGGTGCCCTTCGTGGGCCCACCCCTCGTCCCATATCATGTCCTGCTGCCTGGGAAGGGGCTTAGGAAACGAGGAGACAGGCCAGCAAGCAGGAAACGGGCTCCACCAAAGTCGGGCTGCTTGGCTTTTCCCTCGCTGGCCACAGATAGCCATGAGCTCCCCGCCTCCCCCAACAGCCCCCCGCTGCCGCCACCACCGTCGCCTTCCCCATCAGCGACCGCTGGATGACGGCGCTGTCACTGGTTGGATTGGAGCTGGCGGTTCAGACGGGACACCGGGGGTGGAGGAGTAGGGGAGGGAGGCTGTGGGAAAGGGGGAGGTCAGCTCTGGGCGGGCGCTCCGGGGGCCCAGCGCTGCCCCCTCCGGCACCAGGAGCAGCACAGCAGCATCACCAGCCGCAGCCACAGTGGCCACAGCAGCGCAAGTACGAGGCTGGAAGCGCCGCGCAGCCCAGAGCAGAGGGCGGCGGCGCCCGCCCCAGCCGAGCCGAGCCGAGCCGAGCGCGCAGCCGGACCGCTGCTGCTGCCGCCTCTCAGATGCCATCACAGCAACAAAGAGCTCGCTGAGCTGACAGCCACGGCGAGGGCTCGCCTGGAAGGCACGGCACCGGTCCCAGGAGCTGGGCTGCAGCCTCGGGAAGCTCGTGGGGGGTCTAGGGGAGGAAAGGGGGCAGAAGATGGCCAAGAAGAGAAAGCCCCCCAGCATCAAGGGTGAGTTCCACTCCATTGCCACCTGGTCCCATCCCACCTCCCACCCGCGGTCCGCCCCTCTGGACGGCCTGTTTACGTCCAGACGCGACCAAGTGGAAAGCTGCCTGCCGGGGAAGAGTTTGCCTTCTCCGGGAGATGGCGAGGGGACCCTAGCACTGCTGCACCCCCTCTGCCTCCAGGAAGACGCTGACAGGAGTTTGCCCCCCTTTTGTAACCTGGGAAAACCTGGGGACTCTTTCTCTCACCCCACCCCTTTTCTACTCCACGAGCTTGGGTATCTGTTGCACCTTCCTCCCTCAGGGTAGTCAGGGTAGCGGGAAGTGACTCTTGGCTCCTAGAGTCTCATCCTTTTTCGGAATGGGGCCGTGTGTGTGTGTGTGTGTGTGTGTGTGTGAGAGAGAGAGAGAGAGAGAGAGAGAGAGAGAGAGAGAGAGAGAGAGAGAGAGAGAGAGAGAGAGAGAGAGAGAGAGAGTTTTTCGTGGTCACTTCTATTCCCTCCACCCAACCTCCCCCTCCCCTTCTTTATCCCTAGGGTAACTAATTCTGCATCCATTTTCCAACCTCCATACTCTGGAGGAGATAGGACGTGTCTGGCTTTCCTTTTTCCCCACGGTCAAGGAGACTTGTTACCAGCCAGGTCCTCTTTAGTCCTTTCATTCCTTTACCCGACTGCCTAGGCGGGCAGCGACTCCAGCTGAGCAATCCCCCTGTTGCTCCTTTGGAACCAGAGCTTCCAAAGTTGAAAAGTTCGGGGGTCGGGGTGGAGGAAGACAAGGATGAGCTTGTGGCTGGGATGACCTGAGGCATCTCGGCGTGATCCAGGCTGAACTTGGGAGGGAGCCTCCAGGGCGGCTTCTGGGCTGGGGGGCGTCCCCAGGACTCTCAGGTCACCGGCACCGCAGCAGCGCTGACTCGCAGAGGTCGCAGCTCGCCTGCTCCCTGATGCTCTGAGCTCTCGAGCTTTCACTGGGAATCAGCAGTAGCCATGAGGTGTCCGCAGCACTGCGGAGAGGGAAGCCAGCTCCACACCATGCATGGTCAGGAAGCCGGTGGGTGGGGGAAGCTGGACCTGAGCATTGTGGGGAGGAGAAAGCGGCAGCGTTTGAAGTTGAATTTCGACCCAATGGGCCTAATGGCCCAGGAGGTGGAGACTTATTGCACCTTGGGTTTGGATGAAATAGAACCAGGACTCAGAGATGGGAGCGTGTGTTGAATACATGGGCTTCATTCACAGCAGCGCGCTTGGCTCAGGCGTGCTTCTTGCTTTATTTCCCCAAGTCTTGCTTGTGGGAGCTTAGCTCCACTCTAGAGGTCACTAGGGGGACACAACTTTATCTTGGTGCTTCAGCTTGCTTTTTAATTTCTCTGGAGTACTCACTTCACTTATTGGAAAGGATTTAAAACCACGATCCTTAATCTTTTGGAAGGCGTTACTATAAACACCAGGGATCTTCTGCTTGGAACTGTAATATATGTATAATAATTTTATTGCAGTGTATTTCCTTAAAAACATTACATCTCCTGTAAAATAGAAGAGACCTTAAAAACCTGATTCACACCCCGCCCACCAGTGAATTAGTACTTGCTTATATGGTAGATGACGAAAGAGTGAGAATACATTCATCTACAGTTTCCTTACCATAATATCAAAGAATTAGTCTGAACCAGTTTGACAAGGTGCATTAGCTGCACTTTTGGTTCACTCGTTTTTTATGGAACCATATGGCACCATGAGGAAAGCAGAAGGATTGGTTTTCAGCACTGCTGATGTGGCTGTCCATTGGTGGTAGTACATTTCATAGCACCGCAAACCTTGCAGGTTGTAAATGGTCCATGAAGAGTGGAAAAATTTGTGGAGTTTTACAGTAGATGCTAGCTAGAGACAATCTTACCCTTGAAATTAATCTTGGCAGAGCACAAAAAGATATGAGTGAGACCAAATTAATGAGAAGTGAACTCTCTAGTACAAGGTTTGTTGAAAAGACACCCATTTTTACTCCCCACCCCAATAAATACACCAAGAACGTTTTGTTTTGTATGCCAAGATGAGATTGTGTGTATTAAGTTTGATCGTGAAATAATTGAAGAATAGTGGTTAGTAGAGTTTTGTCATTTGTGTTCATAGTTCCTCTGGAAAAATTAATGATCAAGCTTTCTTAGGACATGTGGTCTCAAGAAATCTTGTTGTAGTTCTTTAAAAATAATGTTTTCTCATGCTACATGTTTTTCTTAAAGGAAAAGTTATTTAGCTCTTCTTGATTTGTGTTTATCTCTTTCTTTACTAATGTTAGTTATGTTTCTTTCTGTTTTTCGTACCAGTTTATTTAATCTTTCTTAGAAGAAATGACACTTAAAAAAATCCTTGGAGTTTCACTTTAGCAAAGTAGATGTAACTGTGATATTTTATAGATAACAAAAGCAAATCCAGGAATCTGTAATCTATTGACTTGCCTCAATTTTGCCTTTTTAAGAAGAGAACTCTACAAAAGCATCTGACTGCAGGCTTGCTGAACTGCTTTCTGGCATCTGCTTCTAAGCTACAACCAATTAAACTGGGACTGCCTGGTAGAAACCCAAATGCTCGATTTATAAGCTTTTTTGTTTTTTGTTTTTTGTTTTTGTTTTTTGGCAGGATGCTGGGGTGAGCTTTGCTAGATAATAAACTATAGGTTTAGCAATACATTTCATGCTGTATTGGTTATCATCTTCTGAGATCTGCTTCTCTGCTTAGCTTTACTGCGTATTTAGAGAGATCATTCATTGGGTCATGTGACAGGCAAGTTGTTCATTGACTTCTGAAGTCCTAGCAATAGAGACTACATATCTAGAACAGTAAGAAGTTGGTGAAAGGGAAATGCAGTTTCTTAACATCAACAGAAGATTAAGTGAGTTGGCAGTGTTTCTCAAAGGCTCCTAGTATTTGTTTGTGATGACCTTATCAAAGGATAGCTTTTCGTAAAGGCAAATGGAATATTTATCAATCCAATACTTATATTTTCATGAAAAAAGGCTGTAATGCATGATCAATAAAAGTCTTATAAACATGTTAGTTACAGTAGTTATAATGATATTAACATCCTCCCTCCCCACTTTTCTAATATTACTACAACAAGGATGTTTTACTCAATTACTTAAGTTTAAAAGTTCAGTCATGCCTGGGTCACCTACTTATGCATTCATTTAGCACATATTTTTTGAGCACTGAATATGTACCAGGTTCTCTGGAAAACACAGAATGCAGTGATGAACTCAATGAAGAGTATGTTAGGAGGTGGCCTGTGAAGAGCATGTAAACAAATATATGAATAAGGATATTTCACAATGATTAATACCATGAATAAAATAAAATGTCCTATTGAAATGTGATTGTAAAGTTACTTTATATTGTCTGAAGAGGTGACATTTGAACTGGGAACCAAAAACTGGAACACAGCACTGCAGGCCTTATGGCAGGAATGGGGTCGCAGCATGGCCTGTTCAAGTACAGAAGGAAGGCCTGTTTGGCTGAATTGTAGTGTGTGGGGTAGAGACAGGTTGGGAGAGGCCAGATCTTTTTGACTACACAGAAGTGTACATTTTATTTTATTCTATTTTTGATTTAATCTTTATTGTATTTTTTCCATCACCATTTAGTCCCCTTACACCCCCTTCCCACAGTAATCACCACATTGCTGTCCATGTCCAAGAATCCTTTTTCCTTTTTGCTCAATCCCTCTACCCCCCACCCCCCCACTAGCTGTCCTCCTGCTCTCCATCTCTGAGTGTGTCCCCATTTTCCTTGTTAGTTCAATTTGTCAATTAGATTCTACATATGAGTGAAATCACATGATATTTATCTTTCTCTGTTTATTTCATTTAGCATAATGTTCTTCAGGTCCATCCATACTGTCGCAAAGGGTAAAACTTTCTTCTTTTTTTACGGCCAGGTAGTACTCCTTTGTGTAAATGTCCCTTAGTTGTTGTATCCACTCATCTACTGATGGGCACTTGGGCTGCTGCCGTACCCTTTGCACTTCGGTGGGAATGTGGGCTGGTGCAGCCACTGTGGAAAGCAGTATGGAGATACCTCAAAAAAATTAAAAATGGATCTGCCTTTTGACCCAGTGATCCCACTTCCTTCAGAAGGAACCCAAAACACTAATTTGAAAGAACATAAGACCCCTATGCTCATTGTAGCATTATTCACAACTGCCAAGATATGGAAGCAGCCCAAATGTCCATCAGTAGATGAGTGGATAACACAACTATGGGACATTTACACAATGAAGTACGACTCGGCCGTAAAAAAAAGTGTAAATTTTATTTTAAGTGCAGTGGAAAGTCGATTGAGTACTCATTGGCTGTTTGGGGTTGTATTCCTATCTTTAAGGGTAATTTAAGGGAAAGCAGCTTTTCTGTATCAACTCCCTAGGCCAAGTAAAGCTACCCAATGTACTTCACTTTTTTAAAAGGGCCGGTTATACTCAGGTATCACCTGTTATGTTAAACAAAATACATACAATATTTTCGGCTGTGATGCTGATAGCATTTCTGGGAATCTGCTTTAAAAAAAAAACCTTAAAGAAAATTGAGACTAATTCAACATTATAGTAAAGATCATCAGGTTAGTCACCAACCTAGCAAGCAAGTCTTAGGGGAAACATATTGTAATGTTAGAAGGGAGGATTATAAAGAGTCTGAAACATTCCTGAGCAGTAGGCAGAATGCAGAAGGCAGCATGTGGGGTTCCTAGGTAATGAAAATGGGTCCATGAAAGAAGAGTGATGTTGGGAAAGGAGCATGGGAAAGTCTCTAAGACAACATCAGCCAATTCAGGCTTTTGCGAAGAGAAGCAGAAGCCTGATGTGAGAGTGTTCCAAGAGAAATGTCCTAATCCAAGCACAAGGGAAGTTCAAATCAGGGTACCTTCATGCAGGTACCTTTGTGAAGCATAACAATAAAACATACAGGTATTTAAAAAATCTTTGATTTTACTTAATCATCATTGGGTAATTCTTATGGATTACAAACCTCACAGGAGAAAATAGCATGAAAAAATTTAATGATGAAAACTGCCATTTGTCGGAGGTGGCGGCTTCACTGCTAGTTATTGGGGAAATTATGCTTTTGGGTCTCTTACCTTATTGTTGGTGGGAGAGATGGAAATGGGGTCTATTGGGTGATTTTTTTTCCCTCTGAATTTTGACTAGGAGGTGTCATGATATTTAGGAAATATAAAAATAATAATTGTTTTTAAAGCGTTTCACTGCCTTCTCTCACCTCCAAACCACTTCCTTGCCAAGGATTAACAATAAAAACATATATGAAATTTTTTTGTGGCTTCGGGGCTTTGCCCATCCCCCCTCCCTTTCTTTTGAGACTACAGGAATTATGTCACTAAGACTGGATCTAGCCCTTAGTGATGCGGTAACACAGGTGTTTATGACATCAGCTTTTCTTCACAGTATTGAGAGTCATAGTATATAAGAGTTGAAAGGAAAGCTCAGTGTTGACAGAGTTATTGGAGAAATGGTACAGTGAGTGGTGAGTGATGTTGCTAAATATGAATTGTATATGTCTATAAGGAACTTGGTTAAGTTTATTATTGGTATTCTATATGTCAGGTATATATATATATATGTGTGTGTGTATATATATACATATATATTAAACGTTTTTTCTTTATTGATTCTAGAAAAAGGGGAAGAGAGGGAGAAAGAGAGGGACAGAAACATCAATGTGAGAGAGAAACATCGATAGGTTGCCTCTTGCATGTGCACTGACTGGGGACTGAATCCGCAGCCCAGGCATGTGCCCTGATTGGGAATCAAACCCAAGACCTTTTGGTTTCTGGGACACTGCCCAACTGGGACACACTGGCCAGGGCAGATATATGTATAACTTGATTATGTAATACATATAATTTAAGTCAAGATATATATCTTGATTTTACATATAATTTAAGTCAAGATAAATATATATATATATATATATACACACATATGTATATATATATATCTTAATATATATAAAACAGCTCAGTTCCCAATTTATATTCAATCTTCACTGTTTATATATGTGAGTGTGGTAATATCTGCATTTTACATATGAGGAAGTTGAGACACGAAGACATGAGATGCTTTCTTATGGTCTAAGAGAAAATATGTAATGTGGACAGAGGCATAACTGAGGCCTGGTGCCTCTTTTTCCTTTGTCCACACCCAGTCTTTTACTATCTGCTCACTTTCCTCTACGTGTGTCAAGTCTAACACGGTAAGGTTAGACTTTTCCCCTGTTAAGTCGAGAGGATGATATATCTTATACCCTCCTCAGTAGTGTTACAACTTTATTGTTTGTGATCCACTTTTAAAATTAGAAATACATTGCTAACAGAAAGTAGGCTAACTGTTCACAGATGTGAAGGTGATATTGTATAGAGGTTTTAGGGCTCTCTAGAGATCGGAAAGCAAGGCAAGGTGAACAAATGTTCTCACTTTTTGAAGTGGTGTCAGCAGGAAAAGATGCATCTGGGTCAACTCTGAGGTGCATTGAGATTATTTTGCTAGTCACGTGGTAAGCCATCTGACTGCTGCGGTAGCCATCCTTCAACATGGCCTAAGTGTTCTTCACCTACTGGTATTCACACCCTTACATACTGGTGTTCATGCCACCCCACACTGGATCTGGGCTGACCTGTGTGGCCAAGAGAGTACAGTGGAAGGCTGCCATTGTACATAAACGCACGTGGCTTCCTCTTTGCTCTTGTGTATCCTTTACTTTATTATATTGCTTACTTTGGGGAAAACCATCTGCCATGTTGTGAAAACACTCAAGTATTCCTGTGAAGAGGCTCATGTGGGAAGGAACTGAGGCCTTCTGCTAACATCCAAAACCAGCTTGACAGCCATCTGAATGATCTGCCTTGGAAACAAATCCTCTAGCCCAGTTAAGCCTTCACATGTTTGTAGCTAACATCTAACTGAACCTCAGGAGGAATCTTGACCCAGAACTGCCCAGCCAAACCTGAATCTGCTTTCTTGTATTGAAGAAACTCAAGAGATACTAAATGCCTACTCTTATATTAAGCTGCTACATTTTGGGGTAATATGTTGCAAACACTTGGTAATGAATACATCTATGATTCATTATTTGTATACCTCTAACTTGGGAGGTAGGGACCTTCTCACTCTGTGTAAATATTAGGCGAGACATTGTGTATGTGCAAGACATTAAAAAAAAAAAAAAAACCTTTCACTATAGGGATTAATTTACTTATTTATACAATTATTCTACAGTTTCCTCTTCCCATTGCCTCCTGAGAGTAAAAGGAGCACAGTAATTGAGTAACTAATGCCAATCTCCATTACTAATCTCAGTCTTGGCCTTGAATCCTAATCCTATTCCCTACTTTAGAAAGTTGGGCTGACAACCTGAAGCTGTCTTCTCCTGTCCCCTTGAGTTCCTTTCAGCAGCTTGTTTCCTCCTCTACGTTTTGTGTTTTCATTCCTAGCTCCTTTGGTTCACTTAGTTTAGAAAGTACCTTCCAACTAGAAGCCCCACGAAAATAAAAATCAGGTAAAGTGAATACAAAAGTCCTAAAATCCCCCCAAAGCCGAAAACTTCAGAGTCCCCCAAACTGAAAAGACAGAAAGTTTCTTAAAACCTAAAATCTTCAATGAAAACCTCTCCTACTATATGAGCTACTCTTCTCTATGAAAGAACAGCCCCCACCCCAGCTCTACTAGTCCTCTGATATATAACCAGGACGGTGAGGAATAAGATAAAACATGGAGAAGGCTGCTATCCTTTCTACTTTAGGGTGGGCTCTTTGTCCACTTCACTCATTTATTTATTTTTAAAATTCTTTTGAAAACTATTAACTGAACACTCACTCTGTGCTAGGCACTATTCTAAATGTACTTGGGATACATCAGAGAGCAAAATAAAACCTTTGTGAAGTTTACATTCTAGATAGGAGAGGCAGACAATGAGTAGCAAACATAATAAATAAATTGTTGATATTAAAAATTGAAGAGTGCTGTGAGGAAAAGAAGAAAATAGAGCACAGGAAGGGGGATTAAAAAGCTGGCGATGGTGTAAGGGAGAGTGCAGCTGTAGTAATAAGTTGGTTACTATAGACCTAATTGAAAAGATAATATTAAAGGAGGTGATGTATTTATCTGTAGAAGGTGAAGAAGCTTCCAGAAAGAGGGAAAAGTCATGACAAAGACCCTAAGGTGAGGGTATATCTGCCATGTTTGTTGAACAGAAAGGAGGCTGAGTGGAATTAGTAAGGAGACTAGAAATAGGAAAGAGGGTCAGAAAGATGAGGGAAGACCAGAATAGGTTAGAACCTTTAGGTGATTTTAAGGGCTTTAGCTGTAATCCTGAGTGAAATAGGCAGCACTGCAGGTTTTGAACAGAGGAATAATATAATCTGACTTACATTTTAAAAGAATTGCTATGGCTACTGTGTTAAGAATATCCTATAGGTGCAGGGAGAGAAGCTGGAAAACCAGTAAAGGAGTCTTCTGCAATATTTCAGTTAAGAGATCATGGTGGCATCTGCTGGGGTGATAGAAGTGGAGGACATGAAAAATGGAAGAATACTAAATATGTTTTAGAAGTGGAGCTAATACTGTTTCTTAAACTAATAGGATGCAGAGTGTGAGAGAAAGCGGAACCATGAATGACTCCAGTTTTTGGCCTGAGCAACCATTACAATGGAGTTGCCATCAACTGCTTTTAAAAAATTGTGGGTGGGGCAAATTTAGGGGGAACGATTGGGAGTTCACTTTTGGATACATATGAAATATCTATTTGATATTCAAGTGGAGATGACAGTAGGAAGTTGGATATATGAGTCTGGAGTCCTGGAGAGAGGCCTGGGCTGATGATGTGAATCTGGGCATTATTGGCACATAGCTGGTATTTAAGACCATAGACTGGATGACTCACTGGGAAGTGAGTACAGTCTGAGATATATGATCTGAGCCCAGGGTTACTGCATTATTAAGAGGAAGGGGAAAAGAAAAGGAAACCTGTAGAGGACATTGAGAAGGAACAATGGTAAGTAAAGGGGAAATCAAGAAATTGTTGGGTCCTGGAGCCCAGGGAGAAAGTAGATCAGGGAGGAGAGAAGAATCAACTGTGTCAAATGCTGCTGATAGTGAAATAAGATGAGGACAATTGAGAAAGGGCAACTGGATTTATTCATGTGATGATCACTGGAGACCTTGACAAGGGCAGTTTAAGTGTAGTGGTTGTAGTGATGGTCTGAATGCAATAAATTAAGAGAGAATGGGAAGAGAAGAATTAGAGATAAGAATTAGAGAGGTTTGTTGCAAAGGGAGCAAAGAAATGATGCTGTGATTGGGACTGGAAAAAGTCGTTGAGAAAAAAAACTTAACATGGGAGAAATGGCAGGTTTTGTTTCTTGTTTGTTACAGTTTGTTTTTCCAGGTGGTGTTGATCTTCTCTTTCACTATTTTAAATTTTGGTTGCTTTTTATGACAGTTTTATAGGAGGTAAGAAAGAATAACTATAGAATGACTTTATATCATTGAGTTATAAGGATACTTCCTTTCATCTTTATTTCTTTGAATATGTTATCTTTAAAATATTAAATATAGTATTAAAAGAGGTGTATAAATGGGCTTCCTGACAGCATATTTAATAAATTATACCATAACAGGAGAAAGTTGCCAGGAGAGAATAGTTTCCCAGTTGTTATGTTGCTGGCTATAATAGTCCATTCTCTCAGCTGGAAAGCTCAGAAGGAACTAAAGAAAAACTTAAAGAATATTTAGTGGAGGGTAGAGACTAGACTAGTGAATCTTGACCAGAGGCAATTTTGCAGTGGGTGGAGGCATTTTTTATTGTCTTTTTGATCCCTAGTTGGTAGAAACCAGGGATGGTGCTAAACATTCTATAATGCCCAGGACAGCTCTGCCAACCCCCTGCCTCCTACTACAAAGAATATCCAGTTTCATTTGTCAATACTGCAGAGGTTGAGAAATTCTCCACCCTTCCAGAGAGAAGCTAGGAAGCTACTTTTGGGAAAGGAATCCAGGAACTTCTGCTTTGTTTATCCCATTGTGCCGTGTTTAGAGGAGGTGCAGTTTTTAGACAAATAATTAGGGTTAAAACTAAAGACTTTTTTTCTTTTTTTTTTGCCTTGATTTCTCTTTGTTCCTCTTTATCCTTCTTTCTTCTTTTGGTTTCCATTATATATTAATGTTTTTATGTACTTGGGTAGTTTCCCACTAGGGCCCAAAGCATTAGAACATTAAAGTCAAGGTTTAAAAAACAAACAAACAAACAAACAAAAAAACCTAGTTTAACTGAGGAACCATAGTTTCACATAGCTGATTTCTATTCTGTATCTGTCACACAATTTTGTGAAAGAAAGAACCAAGATCAGGATGATTTGTTAAGCTCTTACTTTATAACCCTTTAATGTGAAAGGAGCTGTGGTCTTCCAGTAATCTTTTCTGTGGCTTCTTTTGGCCATTAAGACTTCAATGCAGGACTGGTTTGAAACACTCGCTGAGTGAAAATTTTCCTGTAGGATCAAAAATTTTAAATTATTTTACAAAAGGCTGCTTAAAATTTACACATTTTAAAAACTTGAATAGGTTATTTATGTAAATTTTGTAATTCATTGGATTGTGTTTTAGTGTTCAAATTTAGAGACAAAAGGTAAGATTCTGAAATTGACATTAATATTTTATTAAAAGCTTATTATATCACTTCAGGTTTGCCTTACACAAAATTCAAAAATTTAAAGTTAGCCTATGATTATATACATTTTATAAGTATTAGTTTAAAAACATCAAAAGTCATAAAAATAAAATTGTAAAAGCTACTAATGGACATTCATGCTTCACAAATTCTAATATTAACAGTATTTTCGATTTTGAATTAAGCTCATTTTCTTCTCATCCTCAGTTCTAATCCTCTTATTCATCCTTTTGTTTGGCTGCACAAGAATGTCATCACATTCTTTTCCCACAACAATGATATTCATTCTGGTGATTTAACACCTTTACTACTCTGGAAGAATGTCTGGGACTAAAGAAGCAACATTATGTTGTTTAAAAAAAATCTTTGGTTATAAATAAATGTGTTCAGGGACATCTTAGTTGTATGAGATAGGGACAGACTTGAAGTTATAAGAAATAGCTTTGTAATTCACCCCTCCCCTCATCCTTCTCAACCACTACGAAAGTCTTACATTAAAATGTATGCTTTGTAAAACTTCATGGAAACTCTGTATTGAATAATAACTGCACTTCCCACAGATAAACTTTATTTAGCAATCTATAGAAAGAACACAAAGACAAAAGAAGGACATATGCTTCACATGACAAATTCTAAGATCAAGAAGCCTTATGTTCTAACAAACTTAATTCTCACTACCTCATTCTGAGTTAAGGCCTCAGGTATGATGAATAGTTAGCAAATTAACAGATTATACATGAGTTTATATGGGTCAAGAGAGGCATGTAACTTACTTAAATTCTTTTGGAAATAAACCATTGTCAAGTTTCTGGCAGCATTAAATGGTAGAAAAGTATATTAATTAGAAATAGGCTCCACCCCTTACAATGTAATAGGAGCAACAGCTCTACCTAACACACAGAGGCAAACACACAAAGGAGACTTCTGGCCAAGATGGAGGCTTAGACTGACACGCTCTGTCTCCCTCCACAACTAAGAAAAAATACAACTACCGCAAAACCAGAAATAACCAGAAGTTCCAGAAAATAAATGGAAGTCCAACATATCAAGTTATAAAGAAGAGGTGCTCATCCAGAAGGGTAGGAGAGGTGAAGCTGGGGCAGAGAGGTCAAGCTCTGCTGGTGGCGGCAGCAGTGGTAACGGCTGCGTGATGGCAATAAGCACAGACACTTGTATTTAAGGGGAGGTGAGAAGCACATGTGGAGCACCCACAGCTACAGACCAGACCCATCAGCTTGCGATCCAATGCTGGGGAAGGCAGACCCCCATTGCCTTGGATTGTGAGGCCTGGAGGGGGTGGGGACAGAGGAGGAGACTCCTAGTCTCTCAGTGAAGAATGAATGCCAGGAATCCATCATGGACCCCCACTCCCACACACAAAATGCCACAGTGTGGTAAGAAGGGTCACCTGGTTGTGTAGAGTGCACATGGCTCCACCTCCTATAGTGTAGGAGGTGTGACAGCCCCGCCCATGAAGCAAAGGTTAAAACAAAACTGTCAGGATGGCACAGATCATGACAGAGATCCCGGTGATGCAGCTGGCCAGACAGCAAATATCTAATCTAACGAAGCCACAGATAGGAAATTTTTCTGAGGCACAGTTCAGAGCTTTGGCTATAAGAATGATTACAGACCTAACAGCAGGTCTTAAACAGATGAGAAAGGAATGAAAGCTAGTCTTGCTGAAATGAATGAAAACACATATGAAACTAGTGGTGAGGGTAAGAAAACCAGGGATCAAATCAACAAACCGGAACATAGGGAAGGAACAAAACAGTCAACCAGCGCAGAAAGAGGAAACAAAAAGTGAGGAAAATGAGGAGAGGCTCAGAAACCTATGGGATGGCTATAAGCAAGCTAACATCTGAATCATAGGGTTGCCAGAAGGTGAAGAAGAACTAGAAATTGAAACATTATGTGAAAAAATAATGAAGCAGGACTTCTCTAACTTGGGGAAGGAAATAGACTTACAGGTCCAGAACGCACAGAGAGTTCCAAAACAACTGGACCCAGGGAGAACCACACCAAGATACATTATAATCAAAATGTCAAAAATTAAGGATAAAGAGAGCATCTTAAAAGCAGCAAGAGAGAAGAAGAGAATTTTGTACAAAGGGATTCCAATAAGACTATCAGCTGATTTCTCAAAAGAAACTCTACAGGCAAGAAGGGACTGGCAAGAAATATTCAAAGTAATGAAAAGCAAAAGCCTACAACCACAATTACTCTATCTAGTGAAGCTGTCATTCAGAATAGAAGGGCAGAGAAAGTGCTTCCAGGACAAAGTAATATTGAAGGAGTTCATCGGAAATGTTATATGAAATGTTAAAGGGACTTGTTTAGGAGAAGGAGGATCAAAACTATGAACATTAAAATGAAAACTGTATCACAACAACCAACAACAGAAGCTAGGGAATTGAAACAAAGGCAAACTAAGTAGGCAATGAGAGTAGTAAAATAATTATAGGTATGGGGAACATTATGGGGGGAGGTCAGCGGGGAGGGGGAAGGAGCGAAAGGAAGGGAGATGGTACAGGAATTAAGAAACATAGTAGGAGGGAGTGAAGTAGACAGGAAGATGTTGAGAAGAACTATATGCACAACCAATGGGCATGGACTAAGTGGGGGACAACTGGAGGGAGGGTTGTTACTGGGTGGAGGGGAACAAGGGAAAAGAAATTGGGACAACTGTAACAGCATAATCAATAAAGCATATTAAAAAAAAGAAATAACTTACAAGTAAGTCTTTGAGGAATTTTAATGGGTAATATTTTTTAGCCAATTGCTTATATTAAAGGACTGGAATAGCTTCTGAATATTTAGAATTATCACGAGTCTAGACTTTCCTTCTCTCAGTTGGCCCAACTTAGTGAGGTTTTAGGTTGTATCATGTATAACTGAAAACTGGGTTTGGTTTGCACTGAGGCTGAAGAATCTTGAGAACTGCCATCCTTAGACCACTGTTTCAGTCATCGTCAGGAACTCCCCTGGAGGAGAAAGTGGTTATTTAAATGGTGTTCTGGAGTAACTCTTTTCAAGAGATTTCTTGAATTAAAATGTAGTCTCTTTACTCCGTTAGGTATGCTAAAACTTTTTCTTGGAACCCATCAGACCCTGAGGTAGCTCTTTACCCAACTTGTGTTAAATTGGCTCTCACAGAAGTGCTTTTAGTAACTGCCTGGCATTGAGAAGCATTATATCGTATTAAGTTCAAGGGTGTTACTTTTTGTGCTGATCACTATTTTACTATGTATCTGCATTGAGTACCTGATGGAGAAGCTTCTCTGAAGTGTAACAGTGGACTATGCCATAGAACTCCTCGTGTTTCCCACCATAGAAGCTCAGAACTAAGCCTGAGTCCACTTCTTGCACAAGGCTATGGGATCATAAATCATACATTTGGGGGTTAATTTTATTTTTTATATCTTTATTCTTCTTTCCCCTCATTGTCTATGTGCTTTCTTCTCTGAATTGCATGTACTTTTATAAACTACTTTAAGTCGTTGAAATAAGTTGAATTACAAAAATTAATACTGGCTGAAGCTAAATTTATAGAGATAAAGTAATCTACTCAGAGTTATAAATAAGTAATTTGAAGAACCTGTACTTAAACCTAGATATAGTCCCAAACAATTTTTTTCTTACATACAGAACACCAGCCAACCTAACCCAACTTTTATTTTCAGTTTACTGTCTAGTCTTTGTTCATGTATAATTTTCCAGGGTTGTGATGTTATTTAATGACATCTCTATCTATCTGGTTGGACAAGCTGAGACTCTGGAATTACCTTTGTTCTCTTTTCCAGACCTTTGCCTAACCCTGATTGAATCTGTTACTACTATCAATCCTAAGAATATGCTTTCCTTTACCTCCACTGCCATAGATATATTTCAGCACTCATTACTTCTAGTACATGTTAGAACCACCTATAGACTAATGGGTCTTGTTGCATTAGGCCTAATTCATCTCCAATTTATTTTTCACACTATTGCAAATTTATATCCTTAAAAAGCAAATCTGATAATTTCACATCCTTAAAAATCCAATAATGGCTATCTCCATCACCTAATCAAAATTTCATAGCAATGTATACAAAGCTTTCTAGGGTCCAACCTATGATTTCCTTTCCTGCTTCATCTCCTACCACTTCTCACATCCATCCCAAGCTTAATGATCCCACCATTCTAATACTGGGGGCGATACACATTCTTTGATTATTCTCTGCCTTAGATGCTCCTTCTTTCCTTCCTTCCTTCCTTCCTTCCTTCCTTCCTTCCTTCCTTCCTTCCTTCCTTCCTTCCTTCCTTCCTTTCTTCCTTTCTTCTTTCCTTTATAATGCTGAGAATTCCTTTTTATTCTTGCAAGCCTCAGCACAGATGTCATGACTTTCTCTGTAGAACTTTCGCCATCTTCTGCTCTGCCAGCCAGCACACTGCCCCCATCCCTGTATGTACATTTAAGCACTTCTCTTTGCTGCTTCTGCTGTATCTTGAACATACCTCTGTTAGCGCTCTTATATTGATTTAAAATGAGTTTACTTGCCCATTTCCTTCTTCAGTCCTCTTGCTGGTCTTCAGTCCTAGTACTGCCCAGAAGCACAAAGTGCCAAAAACCTGATAGAAAGTCAATCACTGGCTTAACACCCTAGGGTCAAAATGTCACTATAGTAACTCCCTCCCCCATTATTCTGGTGACACTATCAGGCAGTTTCAGGGCAGTCTGCTTGGTGCATGAAAGAACAGTGCCCTGTTCACCAGCTAGAAACATTCTGCTCTTTTCTAGGGCTACTTCCACTCTTTCTGCATCTTTGATTAATTTTCTTGGATAAAACCTGACTCTGTGTAGGTTGTCATGTACCTGGAATTGGATCTGAGTTTTATGGGACTGCAGCAAGAGGTTGCTTGCTACCTCACAGGATCTGGGTTTTCTCATGTGCCTATTTGCTATCCACTTCTCTAGGTCCCTCCATAGATACCCATTTCTAGGCTATGAGCTCCTTGAGGGTCCCAACTGTGTTTTATTTATTCTTTCATCCAAAATGTCTAGTATATTGCTGGGAATATCATAGATACTATATGAATACATTATTAAATAAATCAAGCTTATATATTTCTCTATATTTTAAAATATTCTTAATTTTAATTTGAATGGTTTCATAACATTTAATTGCTTTGCTTTAACATACCTAGCACAATCAGCTGAATTTTCTAGGTTTTCTCTGGAAATATAATAGTCTAATGAGCATTTGTATGTGTGTGTATATATTTTTGTGTTTTTGTTGTGTGTGTATGGTGTGTGCTTGTATATATGTGCACTTCCTCCAACCTCAGGGATAATAGTAGAAGAAAGGCACTTTAACCTAACTTATTCATAAATTGAAATTTTGACATCTTTTTTTTCAATATTTACATGTTCCCATACCTCCTTGAGGTTTCACTTGTTATAGTATTTATCAAACTGTATTTTAATTACATGTATACCTGTCTTTTTTCTCTACTAGACCCTAAATTTCACCTTGTTCAAAGGTATAGCTTTGATGGCAACTAGCATAGTGTCTTACTCACACTTAGTGCTCCACAATTATTTGTTGAAGAAATAAATGAATAAATATTATCTTTTTTTAAAAAGGAAAACATTGTGAAGAAGTTATAAGTATCAGATGTTTAATTTCAGGGGGAACCATCTTCTATCTCAATTCAGTTTCTTATCATGCCTAGTCATACCCAAAATGATTTTTCTTAACAGTTTTATCAACATTTTCCCAGAGTCTATACCTTTTCTTTTTTTCTGGATTTTGAGGTCAGACACATATGCATCCAAATCCCAGCTATGTGATCTTTGACAAGTTACTTAACCTCTTGAAACTGCACTTTCTGTATCTGAAAAATAGAGATATTAATATAATATCTACCTTACAGAACTATTGTGAGGATTAAATCTCATAACAAATGGCAAAGTATATAGCATCGTGTTGTATGTAGTAGGTATTCAATAGATGCTCATTTTATACCACATTCCTCCTTCCTTATTTTTCCCTCTGCTGCCTTCTTACCTACTTCCTTCCTTTTCTTTCTCCTACTTCTCCTTTTCTGGTAATGAGAAAACTGGAATCATAGTAAAAGCTAGCTTTTTCTTAGAGCAAAGGTGCTCTACCCAGTCAATTACCTTCAGCCCAAGCTTGCATCCAGGTTAGCTTCTATTTTTTCACACTTCTTTTTTTTCTGCATTATTTGTACCCACAGCTGACCAAGTTGACTTTCTGTTTCCATCATTGGCTTGCCTGGAATCCAATTATTCTGCAACATGCCTACGGTCAACATGTATTTTGTAGCAGGGTAGCGGAAAAGGGAGTGAGTGAGACGTGGGAAACCTGGGAGTGCCAGAAAGTAGTAAAAACTCCAAGAGGTTGTGTTGTTTGAGGACATTTCTTCCAGGAGCTGAGTCTTGTGATTGACATTCAAGGGTTCATCTAAAAAGGAAAAGGGGAACATCACAGATGTTTGTGTTCCTGCTCTTGACCGTTAGGGATGCTGTTTTATTATTTTTCGATCAGGCTATGTTGCAATGTATTTAACCAAGATTATACTTAATATTTAAAACAGTACTAGTCTTAACAGAGAAGGAAAACTCTGACTCCAAAAAACCTCCGCTGCCTTGCGGCATACCTCTTCAGGGGAAAGGCTAAGGGAGTAAACCCCGACAGAAAATCCGGAGCCGGAGTCCCTAAGGCGGTTTGACGTTGTAGTCAACACCGGCAACTCCTGCGGCGCACCTGAAGCCAAGCTGTATTGACTCCGTCTTTCCCTTGGATCCTTCAGCTGCTAAGAGAGGAGGGTTCTGCTGCATGGGCAACAGCAGACCCTCCATATCACCCTGCCCAGGCTCTGTAGCTTCAGCTTCACTGGAGAGGACACTCCAGCGTCATCGCAAGATGTCGATTCAACACGGGAGGAGACAGATACCGTGTCACTCCCGAGTTGGACTGCACAGCCATTCTCGGCGGTGCAGATAGACTCTTAAGAAGCTACACCATCGTCTCTCGAGATGGACGGCTGCCGACGACTAGTCTTAAAAAGAAGACCAGAGCCACATACCTGAAAGAAAATAAAAAAATAAGTTAAGTTATAAAAACAACATCCAAAGAGAGGGGCTTTCTTGACTCAAGCAATGTTGCCTAGGCACAGAAAGTGAGATATGAGCAATCTGTGGTGGAGCACCTACTGTTGAGGTTTGGATTAGATCATGGATCCACTGGCCAAGAGTTAAGAAGAAAGTTTTCAAGAGTGTTTAGCTCTGAGACTGTAGTTTAATTCTAATCTACTGCTAACTAGCTGTGTGACCTTGAACCCTCAGGTTGCAAATGCTATCTATAAAACAAACTTTTATACTTGTAAGCTATTGTTGATATTCTTCCTTTGGTTTAAGGCCAAACTTTTTTTTAGGAGAGTGTTGGGAGGGTTTAACTGGCTCAGTCAGAATTCTTCTAATGCTGAGTTTCTCAACCTTGACACTTTTCACATGTTAGGCTGGGTATTCTTCGTCATGGATGGAAGCTGTCCTGGGAATTGTAAGATCTTCAGCAGCATCTCTGAACTCTACCCACTAGATACTAGTAGGACTCTGTCTTCCAGGGGTTACACTGGTAGTTAGTTCGCAATTTTGAAAGACAAATTCTCATTAAAAGAGCTTTATTCAAAAGTCACTTTACATCTCTAGCAACACATGGAATCGGAGATGTCTTGTCTTAAAATTAGGATATTGGGTGACAAGTACCTTCACACTTCAAAGAGAGGAGCTAGACACAGCCTCACAGGAATCACTGAAAGTTGGTCAGTCCTGTCATCTCTCCCTGATCTGTTTAGGGCAAGAGATACTCACTTAAGGGTCTTTGAAGGAATGATAAAGGAGTACTAAGCAATGGTGTGTTTCCTTTTAGTCTTTTACAGGGAGGGAAGTGAGATATTTTTCTTAGCCCCAAGGCCCTAAGTGTTGCGGAGCACAAGAGTACTGATTATAAAAATTAGACTCACCTATGAAATGGTGGAAATGGTTGATTGGCATTCAGCCCTTGACCTGCTGCAAAACTGCAGAAACTAGAGTTTTTCCCATGCCTCTACCAGAGCAGAGTATGAGCATTTTCTTGAGAGGACCTGACTTGTGACCTCACATGATTTGGAGCAAAGTGTGATAGTAACAAGTCTCTGTTTCTCCTCTGGGGAAGATGAAGGGTAGGAAGCTAAGTAGCTGTCCTTGGCAGCAGGGCAAGGAGGAAGTGCTACCAGACAGGGACCTGGCCCTGGGTGGGTCTGCCCAGGGCCAGCTGTAGTGTGTGGGTTCTTGTCTTTGCATAGGAAAGATTTTACAAAAGGAGTCCAGGTGGTTATGAGATTATGTTTATTCTAGCTGGGAACAAAGAAACAAGGAAGGGCTTAGCACAGAAGAAGCAACAGGAGAGCCTAGGCTGGGCTGGTGTAGTTCACTGGGAAGTCAGAGAAAAGGGGTTTTTTTTTGGGGGGGGGGTAGGGTCAGGGGATTAACCCTTTGAGTACCAACATCACTGTGAGTGATGCTGACAAATTTTCCCAAAAGTGGCAGTGTCGCTCCCAGCGATTCTTTTTTCGATGGCTATAAATATAAACAACAATGGAATAATTTATATTTTATGTTTTGCTCTCTTTTTTTTGTACCTCAGGTTATATATTGATATAATTATTTCTCACATTGATCCAAATTTTGAATTACATGACACTCAAAGGGTTAACCTGGGACAGGCTTCCAGCTTTTCATTGCCCTAGGGTTTAGAAGATAAGTGCCCTTGGGGGAAGAAGTGGGAGAAGGGAAAGGTAATGGCATGGGCTGTGCCCTAGAGGGAGAGGACACATTTCAGTACTTTGTCTTGAGGCTTTTATCTCTCTCTTGCAGGTGGAAATTTTAGGGGAGGTCTCAGGGGAAGGTTTCAGCAGAATATTCATCAGTTCTCCAGGTGTGCCTTTCAGGGTCATGGTCTCCACTGATTGGTCAGTGAAAGGACAGGGATTATTTAGTCCTTGAAGTTGGTTCTGGTATCCTCCCTCCCAACCCGGTTTGCTGCTTTTCTGGGCCTAGAGCTGAAACACAACTGAGGCCTAGATTTTATCTCCAGGGAGGAAAGGCCAAGCAGGAAAGGTTACCCTGGAGGCCAGGTCCTTGTTTTCCCAGCTTTGCCCCCTGCCAGGCACTCAGGACCTTCTGCACCTGGCTGTAAATTGCTGGGCAGTTTGTTCAGCTGCCTCAACTTCCCTATTCCACTTGCCAATGAATTTTCCTAGCTTCTCAGTGTCCTGCCTTAGAAGGAGTCAGCAGTTTGTCAAGCCGCACTTCCATTGTACTTCCTGTGAGCCAAGTGGAGTGGACCCTTTCTAAGTGGGTTGCCTAATGGGGCAAAGCTGAGTGGAGTGGTGCTGATGACAGCAGGCCAGTTGAAGAGCTCCTTGTCTATTGCAGGAAATGTGTAGGCTATAGGATCTTGCTGATGGTCTCCCAAGAATCCACAGGTGTGACTTGTGAGATTCAGTTTTTGGAAACTTGCTACAACAGAGCGCACTTAATAGTCCAATGAGAATTATAAACAGGACCTCCTCTTTTGATCCCAGCCATCTTCCAGGATCCAGAAATGTAAAGGGCACAGAAGGGGATGGGGTGGTGTAGTGAGGGAAGGAAGGAGCATAGAGAGAACAGAACAGAGCCCTCCTCCATATCTTCCTACTGCGGCTCCTCTTCCCACACACCAGGAGTTGTTCCTGAGCTGGCGGGAGGGGAGAGGCTCCACATGGATATGAGACTAAATGCTTTGATTTAGACAAGACTGAAAATTTTAGTACCTGATGTCAAAACTGTTATGAAAAGAGATGATGAAAGAGATGATGTCCAGGGAAGAGGAGGGGAGATCTGACAGAGATTGGCTGCAGTGATGGGACAAAAATGAAGCTCTTTCCTCATTGCTTCTGAGTCTTGTTCATGCAGTAATGAATAATGAAGGCCCTGATTTCTTTAACAGACAAATTGTAAGCAAAAGAAAAAATGAAAGGGTATTCTGCTTTTTGAATCATGAACAGTTTGGAAAACTATATAATAGGAATGCTTCATTTAAATGAGTGGCTAAATTAGATCATTTTTATGATACCTGCAAACTTCAAAAATCTATGCCTTCTTGCCATGGACATGGACAATGAGGTGGGGATTGACTGTGGAAGAAGTGTTGGGCAGGGTAGGGGGTAAAAATGGGACAACTGTAATAGA
The DNA here is from genome assembly GCF_987537825.1 of Furipterus horrens. NCBI lineage: Eukaryota > Metazoa > Chordata > Mammalia > Chiroptera > Furipteridae > Furipterus > Furipterus horrens. The sequence continues at coordinate 55,667,149 of NW_028327173.1, read as the reverse complement.
AAAACAATAAATCAATAAAAATTAAAAAATGTTTTAAATAAATAAATAATTGTTTAAAAAAAATCTATACCTTCTTGGGTGTGTGTGGCTTTTTAATATGTTGTAGCCAGGAATAATTTGTCAGCTCTCACTGTGCTTTTGCACATAACTGGCGGTCAAATGTTATTTTTTGAAAACAATCTACCTTTCCCACATTACTGTATCCCACATACATCATTTTAATGAGCTATTATAGAAGAGTTTTCATTATAATTCTGAAATTATATTCTTTGTTGCTGATACCTTAGCTTTTAAACTGTTGGTCCTAATAGTGGTATTAACTAGTTGGTGTTTTTATTATTTTATGCCAGTGAACCAAAATGACAAACATTTTGAATATAGGCCAGCTCATTTAACTTGATCCATCATTTCTTTAAAGCCAAGATTCAACATCAAACAATTTTAACAGGTAGACTTCATGATCAACTTTCAGACAATGAGCTTTGGGTTTTGAAAAAGTTTGACCATATATTGTAATATAAGTGCTAGGTCCCCCTCTAGCTTCTTTTTTAAGACTCTTTCTACTAATGCCAATGGTCTTTGACTTCTTAGGTAATTGAATATTTAAATCATTGGAGTCGTTGTATGTTGAACTTGGCTGTTTTCATCATCCTTCAGGTTTTGGCCTGTCTGAATTTAAATAGGCAAAATTAAATAATACCATTTGTTTTTAAAACTTTCATTGCTTTAGGATATTTCTAACTTTTTGACATGTACTTATATCTAGGCTTCATGGATATTAGCTATCTGAGAAAGATTCTTTCCTCCTCTCAGCCATTAATCCTATCTTGTAGGCTTTGATTTAAAAAAAAATCAACTGCTCTGTGCAATATTCTTTTTTATTTATTTAATTTTTTAAATAAGTTTTATTGATTACGGTGTTACAGTTGTCCCAATTTCTTTTCCCTATATTCCCCTTCACCCAGTGACCTCCCTCCCTCCAGTTGTCACCCCCCTTAGTCCATGCCCATTGGTTGTGCATATAGTTCTTCTCAACATCTTCCTGTTTACTCCACTCCCTCCTACTATGCTTCTTAATTCCTGCATCATCTCCCTCCCGTTCCACCCTTCCCCCTCCCAGCTGACCTCCCCCCCAAATGTTCCCCATACCTATAACTCTTTTTCCTCTCTCATTGCCTACTTAGTTTCCCTTTGTTTCAGTTCCCTAGCTTCTGTTGTTGGTTGTTGTGATACAGTTTTCATTTTAATGTTCATAGTTTTGATCCTCTTTCTCCTAAACAAGTTCCTTCAACATTTCATATAACAGTGGTTTGGATCTAATGAACTTCTTCAGTTTTACTTTGTCCTGGAAGCACTTTCTCTGCCCTTCTATTCTGAATGACAGCTTCGCTGGGTAGAGTAATCGTGGTGGTACGTTTTTGCTTTTCATTACTTTGACTATTTCTTGCCAGTCCCTTCATGCCAGCAGAGCTTCTTTTGGGAAATCAGCTGATAGTCTCATTGGGACCGCTTTGTACATAATTCTCTTCTTCTCTCCTGCTGCTTTTAAGATGCTCTCTTTAGCCTTAATTTTTGACATTTCGATTATAATGTATCTTGGTGTGGTTCTCCCTGGGTCCAGTTGTTTTGGAACTTTCTGTGCTTCCTAGACCTGTAAGTCTATTTCCTTCCCCAAGTTAGGACAGTTCTGCTTCATTATTTTTTCACATAATTTTTCAATTTCTAGTTCTTCTTCTTCACCTTCTGGCAACCCTGTGATTTGGATGTTGGCTTGCTTATAGCTGTCCCATAGGTTTCTGAGCCTCTCCTCATTTTCCTCACTTTTTGTTTCCTCTTTTGCACTGGTTGACTGTTCTTTCCCTATGTTCTGGTTGGTTGATTTAATCCCTGGTTTTCTTTCCCTCACCACTAGTTTCATATGTGTTTTCATTCATTTCAGCAGGACTAGCTTTCATTCCTTCCTTGTCTTGTTTAAGATCTGCTATTAGGTCTGTAAGCATTCATATAACAAAAGCTCTAAACTGTGCCTCAGAAAGATTTCTTATCTGCTGAGCTGTTAGATTAGATATTTGCTGGCTGGTCAGCTGCATCACCGGGATCTCTATCATGATCTGTGCTATCCTGACAGTTCTGTGTTTACCTTTGCTTCCTGAGTGGGGCTATCACATCTCCCACACTATAGGAGGTGGAGCCCCACATGCACTCATCACTACTGGATTACCCTTCTCACCATGCTATGGTGTTTTGTGTGGGAGTGGGGATCCAAGGTGGATTTCTGCCATTCACTCTCTGCTGAGAGACCAGGAGTCCATCACCAGGTCCTCCAGCCCTCACAGTCCAAGGCAATGGGGGTCTGCCTTCCCTGGCATTGGAATCGCGAGCTGATGGGTTTGGCCTGCAGCCGAGGGTGCTCCCCAGGTACTTATTGCCTCCCCTTAAATGCAGGTGTCTGGGCTTACCACTGTCCCACTGCCAGTGCCACAGCTGCTGCTGCCAGCACAGCTTGACCTCTCTGCCATGGCTTCACTCCTTCTACCCGTCCAGACGAGCACCACTTCTTTATAATTTCATACATTGGACTTCCATGTAGCTTTATTTCCTGGAACTTCTGGTTATTTCTGCTTTTGCGGTAGTTGTATTCTTTTTTAGTTGTGGAGGGAGATGGAGCATGTTAGTCTGGGCTTACATCTTGGCCGGAAGTCCTCTGTGCAATATTCTGAGAGTACTGGTCCTAACCCATTATTCTTTCTAGGCCTTACAAATTCTTTAGAAGGACTAACTTGAGGGTGTCATGGCCCTTTCTGCTAATAAGCCTGCTTTTTCAATATTTTGTCTCTTTCCTTTCCATGAAGAAGGAACTATGGACTGTGTGGTTAAAACAATAAGAAAATACAAATATAAGGTTGGTGTAAAAATAATGTTTGATTTCGAGGTCTATTTTAAAAATGAAAAAGCCCATGATTATAAAAATATTTATTTGTTAACATAACCTCCTTTGCTTTCTAGAATGTCATTCCATCTGTCAACTAGCTTATAAATGCCATGCTTGTAAAATTCTTTAGGTTTTGAAGCAAAATATGAATCCAACTCATCTTCAACCTCTTCTCTTGATGTCAACCTAAGACAATCAAAATGGTTCTGTAGTCCCCGAAACAAATGATAATCAGAAGGAGCAAGGTCAGGAGAATATAGAGGATGAAGCAATATTTTCCAACCAAGCTCTTTCAAAAAATTTTTGGTGAGTCAAGCTGTGTGAAGATGAGCATTATCATGATGGAAGATGACACCCTTTCTGTTGACTAAGGAGGGTCTCTTTTGGTTCAAAACTGCTATCAAACGATGAACTTTTTCACAGTAAAGATTAGCAGTAATTGTTTGATTGTTGTCTAACAGTTTGTAATGGACAATTCCTTCCATATCCCACCATACACTCAACATGATCTTCTTTGGATGAAGTCCTCCTCTTGGTTGTTGAATTCTTCTTCCTCCTCAACTGATCCACCATTGTTGGCATTTAACGTCATGGTAAAGGATCCACTTCTCATCACCTGTAACAAACCTACCTAAAAATGGTGCCTGAAGGTGTTGTAAAAGCAATGATTCACAACAAGCAACACACTGTTGCAGATTCTCTGGAGACAGTTCGTGTGGAACCCATTTTCCAACTACTGAAACCTTTCCAATCCTTTTCAGTTGGCGTAGCATGGTTGTATGGGCTACGTTAAATTGTTAAATTATTTTGCAAGTTCCCTAGAGGTGATGGTGGGGTTTTCTGTGAAAACAGCTTCCAACACTTCAGAATCTAGTTTTTTTTGATGACTGGCCCTCTTTTGGCCCACTTTTCAAACTGAAATCCCCACTTTGGAAATGGGAAAACCACCTCCTGCAACTTCTTTCAGTCACTGCATTGTCCCCATAAGTGCTCTCTGTACTTTTGCATGGGCATCTTTATAAAACTCATAGAGTAAAACATTTCTAATGTGGTCTTTAGATGGGACGAACATAGGTGCAAATATTGCGGATGATTATGAACAATACTTTGATAATCTGAAAAAATAAGGTATAAATTAGTCACTGTGACATCAAAAATTATAAGAGTCACAAATTTAATAAATACTTTCTAAAACTTTCTTTTAAAAAAGTCGGACATAACTTTTGCACCAACTTGCTTATGATTCTCAAACCACAAGTTTTAGAGCCAGTCATATGAGAAGCCCACCCTCTGTGTTTTAAAGGGTGGTAATTCATTGTTCAGGGTGTACAAAGTTTTATATTTCATTGGTTAGGCTCATAGATTCTGCAACTGTCTATAAATATTCTTTAACACTTTACCTAGGATTTTGCCTTTTTATTTTGTCTTTAAAAAAAAAAATACTAGTATTTTAAATGGGACCTGTATTTGAATCATTTGACCCTACAAGTATGATCTTTTTACTCTTATGTAGATAGTTATTTTTTGTTTTGAGAAGAACCTGAGTAAGAGGCTCTGTGCTTTTAATGTTTTACCAATGGATGCTTATGTAACATAAGTACAACTATAGAGAGATGCTCACTAGATTGTTTTCAAATTTTCAGCCGGTAAAAATATATGTACAAAATGCTATATTCAGTTCTTATAAACTGAAATATTAAAAAATACAATAGCTTGAAAGATCTTAAAAGTGAGCCTTTTGTGTTACCTCCCTGGATTCCTCTCCCCTGCTCCTTCCCTTGTTGACAGATTGAGATAAGTTGCCTATTTTTCTTCAGTGTAGATAATTGAATTTTGGCTTCTCGAATTTTTTTTTTTTTTTTGTTGTTGTTGTTGTTTAACAAAGCCTGTAGAGTCATTTCAGGTTTGTTCTCATATATTCTGTTTTTATTAAATCCTTTGAGAAAAGTATTTTCAAAGGCACTTCTAGGTCTTAACTGGCTATATATGACTTTTGACAAGAGGTGTTATTAGTAGGAAAGACATCTCTTAAATCCATTGGTTCCATGAAAAAAGGTTATCCATTTAGAATTCATGATGAAGAATAATGTAGTAGTTTAGTGGAGTGAGTGAAGGAGGGATCCTTTTTAAAGATTCTGCTTTAGGGGTCTAGAATTTATTTAATCTGTAGCCTCTGATTTAAATGTATATATTCTGGCCAAATTTAGCTGAGTAGTTAAGGCATTTCTCTTCATTCTGAATTGCCTTTAGTACTTATCCAAATGTAATACTTTACTGATTATAATCAATTCTTTTTTTCTTGATAAATTAATGATTATATTTCAAATTCCATTTTATTTCCTGATAGAAACCCCTGCCTTCAGGAACTTAGACTGTAGATTTTAATTCTTTCATTTATGATGAGCATTTAAAGCCCAAAGATCCCAGCTTTTTAATCAATATTACCATCATTGATTAAAATATTTATAATAATATACACCACTTTTGCTCATATGGTAGATATTGCATGTTAATATTTTTATATTTTAAACACTAAAATTTGGCAACATAGGTGACTTTTTTGAAAATGTAAAGTAGTATATGAAAGCATATATATTACAATATACCTATTTTCTTGGTGAGGTAGAAAAATAAACCATTTGGTAAATAAAATATTTGGGTTAACTGAAGATTATTATTTATATGTTTATAAATTAATAACTGATTTGTCAAATATTATAATATAGTGAAATGCCTGCACCACTATAACTATGCAAAAACAATTAAGACTCTCTAAGAGTGAGTCAAAATTATTATTATGAACATTTGCTATCATTGTGTTATAGACTTAGAGACATGCTATGGAATTTAAAAAGACGTAAAGAAAATGATAGGGTAAGGCAATGGTATGCCAGATTTCTTTCTTTGATATTTTAGTAATTTATTGCACAGCTTGCATAAAATTCTTTCAACAACTAATTGTTTGAACTGGTTTAGCTCATAACCATTAAGGAATCACAGACTATAAATGGACAAATAAATAGAAATTGTATATTGCTAGGACTTTTTATAATTATTCTTACTTAAAATGTACTTAAGGAAAATGTATTTAAGGACTGTTGAAAGAGTATAAAATGTGTTATTTAAAGGCCATTAAAAACTAGTTTTTAACAGATCCTTGTAGGGAATGTCTTTGGAGCTTTATGCTTGTGAGTTTTTATTGTTAGATTAATTGCATATTGAATGCAAAAACAAAGCATTAAGACATAATAAACTAATATATGCTAATATATTAATATATGAAACTAATCTATGATTAAAGTATATTGAGAAGATTTTTATAAAGAAGTGATTACATAAACGAATACCTTGAGTAAACAATAGATAAATCTTATTGTATGTTTAGTATGCTCCAGACACATTTGAAAGTATTTTGTACTTATTAACTTACTGAATTCAATAATTGAATTAATATTTATTGTGTACCTGCTCTGTGATGGATATTAGTTTAGGTTCTAAGGGATATATACTGAATAATAAACAGGAAAAAAAAAACCCTCTACCTTTAGGGAATTTATTTTATAGAGGGAGAAGACTCACAATAATCAAGATTAATAAGTAAAATAATGTGTTATATGGGGGTGAGTTTTATGGTGAAAAATAAAGAATCAAGTAAGAAAGAGTGTGTGAGTGAATGTGGGGGTTCTTTAATTTTTAAAAAGTTAGAGAAGCCCTCATTAAGAGAAGCCCTCATTAAGACTGACATTTTAACCAAGACCTGAAATAGGCCTAAACACATGTGGACATCTGGAAGAAGAAAGACCCAGAAAGAGGGAATGGGCAAAGGCCCTTAGGTGGGAATGGCTTCAACATTCATTCTAGGTATAGCGGAGAAGCCCAGGTGGCAGAATAGAGCTGCAAGGAAAGAACGAGGTCAAGGAAGCAATGAGTGCCCTGATCATGTAGACTTGGGCTTTTATTCTGAGGGAGAGGCAAAGCCAATAAAGGGTTTGAGCAGAGAAGTCACAATCTGACTTGCATTCTAACAGCTTCCTAACTGCTGTGCTGAGAATAGACTGTGTGGACAAAGACTGGAAGAGGAGGTCAGTTAGGAAGCTGTTGGAATAATCAAGCAGAGATTATTTTCTTGGAACAGAGTTGTGTAGAGCTGGAGTGTAATGAGAAGTGGTTCAATTCTGGATGTGTTTGGAAGGTAGAGCCAAAAGAATATAATGCCCAAGAGGAAGAAAACAATCAGTTATGACTCGAGGATTTTTCTCTGAACAAGGGAAAGAGGAAATTACTATGAAGATGCGGAGACTGTGGAGGAGCAAACTTGGAAGGGGAGGACAGGAATTCAGTTTTGGACCTTTTGAGTTTGAGATCCCTGTTTGACATCCAAGTCAAGACAAATCCTCAATTTAACTCTATGAGGTAGTTACTATTATCATCTCTTTTTTGCTAAGTATCAGTACACTGTTTAGAAAGATTACTTTCCCTTTACTCTCTCAGGAAATAACAGGTACAATTCAAACCCAAGTAGTCTGACACCACAGTTCCTGATTTTAAACACAGAGGGGTCTAACTAAGGAATTTAGAAATGACTCTGGTCATGTTGAGTTATATAGAATTATAACATGGAAAAACTCTACAACCCATCAGAGTTAGGGCATCTGGCAGCTTACATTAAAATGGCTCTTTTTAAAGGACCATTTATAAAAATTTAAGTGATTTGTACCATATCTATGTCTATTTCTCTTCACATTTATCCTAGAGAGCTACTATTCCATACCTGTGTAGCTGGAGTGAGAATGAGTTTTCGTTTCTACATAGCTTTAAATAGTTGTGGCAAAAGTTAATATTTTGATTACTAGAACATTTCTGGCAGTGTTTGTACTTATGCCTTTTAGTCTCAAGCTCTCTAGAATCTTAGCCTCAAAGAAGCTCCTGCACCTTTTTTGTTACATTCTGAATGTTGGTTGACTCAACCTTCTGGTTTCCTAGGAGTCCATTGCTGATGGCATTGTTCAGGCTTAGTATATCCTTACAGTTCCATGTGGTCCAATGTACTTATAATTGTTTAATTTAGCACATGACAGCTCTTTAGGTTGCTTTTGCCAGTTAATCTCACTGTAAAAGCTCAGCCCAGATAACTTGTGTTGCATTGTGTACTATATAACTCAGTAAAGCAAATTATTACAATTTAAACGCACACTCTCTGTATTAAGTAAGATAACATTAATGTGGACTGCTCTATAAATTTTTCCAAACAACTGTGAAGTTAAAAAAATTTACTTTTTAGATACTTATGATCAGGGCTAAGTTTCCTACTAGTTAATAGGAAATGTTTTATATCTTGGCATGTCATCTCTGGAAATATGTATTTGTAAATGAATGAATTTGGTGATTGTATTGCTGTATAACTATTCAAATGTACTCGTCGTCGGCAGCCGTCCGTCTCAAGAGACGATGGTGTAGCTTCTTAAGAGTCTATCTGCACCGCCGAGAATGGCTGTGCAGTCCGACTCGGGAGTGACATGGTATCTGTCTCCTCCCGTGTTGAATCGACATCTTGCGATGACGCTGGAGTGTCCTCTCCAGTGAAGCTGAAGCTACAGAGCCTGGGCAGGGTGATATGGAGGGTCTGCTGTTGCCCATGCAGCAGACCCCCCCTCTCTTCACAGCTGAAGGATCCAAGGGAAAGACGGAGTCAATACAGCTTGGCTTCAGGTGCGCCGCAGGAGTTGCCGGTGTTGACTACAACGTCAAACCGCCTTAGGGACTCCGGCTCCGGATTTTCTGTCCGGGTTTACTCCCTTAGCCTTTCCCCTGAAGAGGTATGCCGCAAGGCAGCGGAGGTTTTTTGGAGTCAGAGTTTTCCTTCTCTGTCAAATGTACTGCATAGTCAATAATATAATTTATTTGTCACTTTATGGTTGGTCCTATCAGAATAAGCACAATATTATGAAAAGCTATTTTTTTCCTTTCCTACATTGTGTGCTGTATTATTGCATGATTAAACCAAAGTGCTAAACTCTGAACTCATTATATTTCATAGTTACAGATAATAACACATGTGACTAGAAACATTTAGTAAAACAATATAATTTATTGAGGGGAATTTAATCTTAGCCTGCAGTGAAGCAATGTATGATTTGGAGTTAAAAAGCTTGACTGACTATTAAAAATGTGGAAGATATAGAAACTAAGTAGTTTTAGGAAAAATAATTTTTGGATTTTCTACTTGTATAAACTTTAATGAGCATTTTAATGTGTTATAAGTTTTCTTTTGAAAACACGAGTGATGACATCCCTCTCCCTGAACTTTGCTTTTCACAGTCTCCTTCTCTCAGCCCCCCCTCATTTTTCATTGTCTTTTTTTTTATTAAAGGAATGTGTAGCACTGACATTTACCTACAGGCCCAGCAAGCTCTCTTGTGTTTGATTCCTGTTAGTTCTTAAGTATGTTGCAGATAAATATTCATAAATGTGCAATCAGTCTTTCTCCTTCTGTACCTTTTGTTGTTTAAATAATTCGCTTATATTACTTAGAGTTCCACAATATGGGCTGAATGCTTCTGCTAATGGCTGGACGTAGGATAGGACAGAGCCACATGATGGAGAGGTCTGTTTTGTAAAGTAGAAATAGCATTGGGCTGATCTTGAAGGGTGCGGGTGTTGGATTATGGGGTGCACATACATGTGAGACCCCAATAGAGATGTGTCTCTGAAGGTTATTTACTCCATAGTTTTGCCTAAGATCCAGATCTGCTTCTGCCCTTATATTATTAAGCAGTTTGTTTTATCAGCACCATTGGGTTAAGGTTTAGTATCAGCAATATTTATTATTTTCAATATTTCATCAAGATTTATCTGTTTTTTAAGACTGTATAAATTTCAGGTGACACAAAAGAAAAAAAGTCTCAAGTTTAGTGACAGATACTAAATTACTATTAGAATATTCTTGAGTCAGGTAGACCAAGCCAAGTTACATTATTTAGGTTATTTACTAAACAATATTAATGTGTGTTTTCTGTCCAGGCTTCCCTGAGTTTAGATTGCTGCAATACAATCTGCCTGGAACAACTTTTGAAAATGGAACTCAGAAAATGAGAGAGGCCCAATTTCTTGATAGGATAAGCCATAGGGAGAACATTTTGTCTTCCAGTTCCACAGTTTACTCTTATGTGCAATTTAAGATGTTGGCTTTGATGTATTCTCCTCTCTGTGCTTACCTTTTTCCAATTGGTACATCATGAAGCTTATTCAGTTGAGATTGAAATGAGTTGAGACCTTTGCTGACAGACTATAGTTGCCATATTTGCTGATGCATTGGGTATACCAGTCCATGGAGTGTATAATTCTCTTTAACATAAATATTATAGCCAGGTAGAGATGCCAAACACTGTGTTTGCACCCCAATATGTTGAAAACATTGCACATATTTATGAAAGCAGCAAACTCTTTCATAAAAAGAGGAGGGAAACCTTTTTCTTTGGCTTCATTACTTGAATTATACTCCATTTTTATTTTATTTTTGCGCTGACTTACATTATATTTACTGGAGCAGGTTCATATTTGTTTCATAAAATAAATCTGCATCATTTTGTGCCAGAAGGGCTTATTTGGGGTGGGGTCACTCCTCTTTAATATAATCACAGACACCTTTAGTAGTCAGGATCACAGTGAGCAACATTTAAGCACACTCATTTCACATTACTTGTGGGGGGGGGGGGCAATCTAAGGAATATTTTCATTTATACATACATTGATAAACATTAAATTTTACTGAAATAATAAATTCCTGTGGTTCAAAAGTCCAACAGTAAGGAAGTTTTTATAATAAAAAAGCCACAATATCTTAGAAATATAGCAGCAACGAATGGAAGAATAAAAACAGAAAGCATTAAAAGTTGGTTATCTTTGAGGGTGGGGAAGCATGTGGCCAGGTATTGTGACTTTTTATATAGACATATATACACACACCAGTATTTCTTGATTTATTATCTTTAACTTCCTTCTAGATAAACTAGATTAGGACTGAATTCATTTATACTATTTCTCATCTCCCCATTCTCCTTTATCTGCATATAATTATATCAGTAGTTTAATGGAACTTCTTTGCTGCTCAAAGAATGGCATGTTTGTAGCATGTTTCATACCTTTTCCAAAATTCTCAGTCTATTCAGTTCCCTTTTTCCCTTGGAGACCTCTATCCTGGGACACTGTGTCCCCTGTGTCCAGTCCGTCCTGGTTCCTATCCAGGGCCTTTCCCAAGCTGTCATCTTGGGACTTATTTTCATTTCCCCCTGAGCAGCACTCTTTCTAGCTTACATCCTCAAGCTAACTTCCTACGAAAGGGTACAAAAGAGGTACATGAATGAGATCTTGTATACCAGAAATGTATTTATTCTACTTTCATGCCTTGTTGACATATCATTTGACTGCAAATAGAATTCTTGGTTGAAAATCACTTGCTTTCAGGACTTCTGCTCAAGATGGAGGCATAGGTAGACATACTTCACCTCCTCATGCAACCATAGAAAGAATTACAACTCTATCTCAAAACAAATAATACTCAGAACTGTCAGAAAATTGAGCTCTATGGAAGTCTGACAACCAAGGATTTAAAGAAGCCACATTCTTCCATGTGGGTAGGAGGGACAGAGTTGCAGAGATGGGAGGAGAGGCATGGAGACATGGTGTGGCATGGCGAGCCACCAGTGGCAGTGGAATGGACAGTCCCACATTCATATGTGGTAGATAAAAATTGGGAGGGATACCTTGAGAGCAAGTGATCCCAGTGCCAGGCCAGACCACAGAGCCCAGGGTTCCAGCACCAGGAAGATAAATACCCATAACTTCTAGCTGTAAAAACCAGTAGGGGTTGGGACACTTGAAGAAACTGCTGGATCTTCAGGAGACTCTGTTTAAAGGGCCTGCACAGACTTAGAACATATGCAAATCTGCCCACTCTGGGATTCACCACCAGGACAACAGCTGGAAGGGTACCAGTCATATGGAGAGTGGGTGAAGTGACTGGAAAAGGGGTGAGTGCTAGACAAACCTCCAGAAGCCAGGCAGAATCATTGTTCTACCCCCACCCCCACACACAGAGCCACAAAGCAGTGAAGTGGGTTGCCCTGCCTTGGTGATTACCTAACGCTCTCCTCTTCCACACACAATTTATAGGTGCCTTTTCTACAATAGGCCACACTACAAAGACAGGGAGTCAAAGCAACTCCACATAATATACAGAAAAAAACACAGGGAGGCTATCAGATTCCGGAGACAAAGAAATATAGCCCAAATGAAAGAACAGAACAAAACCCCAGGAAAAGAACTATAAATGAAACAGAGATGGTGAACCTATCAGATGCAAAGTTCAAAACACTGGTGATCAGAATGTTTAGAGAACTCACTGAGTACAGCAATAACATAAAGGAAGAAATGAATGTTACACTAGTGAAATAAAGAAAAATCTGTAGGTTACCATCAGTGGAAGGAAGGAAACCAGGATTCATATAAATGACTTGGAATATAAGGAAGAAATAAACATTCTACCACAAGAGTAAGAAGAAAAAGGAATTTTAAAAAAATGAAGATACTATAAGGACATCTCCAAACATATCAACATCCAAATCATAAGGATGCCAGAAGAAAAAGAGGAAGATCAAGAAATTGGAAATTATTTGAAAAAAAATAATGAAAGAAAACTTACCTACTTTGGTAAAGGAAATAGACATAAAATTCCAGAAAGTAAAGAGAATCCCAAACAAATTGGACCCGAAGAGGACCACACCAAGACACATCATAATTACAATGCCAAAAGTTAAAGACAAAGAGAGAATCTGAAAAGCAGTACGAGAAAAGCAGATAGTTACCTACAAAGGAGTTCCTATAGACTGTCAACTGATTTCTGAAAAGAAACTTAGCATGCAAGAAGGGACTGGCAAGAAGTATTTAAAGTGATGAAAAGCACCACACTGGAGGGAAGCATGGTGCCAGGTGGAGGGGGGCAAATGGAGAAAAATTGGGACACATGTAACAGCAAAATCAATAAAATCTATTTAAAAAAAGAAAATTATTTGTTTTCAGAACTTTGGAGGGATTGCTTCATTATTGTCTAGTACTTAGTTTTTCGGATGAAAAAATCTGATATCAGATGAATTTTAATTCATTTGTTGATTATCTGTTTTTTTCTCTCTGGAATCTTTTAGGATCTTTTCTTTGTGTTTTGTTTGAACAATGTATGTATGTATTTACTTTTAGTTCTAAGATATTCTCTTATATTATTCCTTTGGTAATCTTCTATGTGTTCTCTTCATTCTTCAAAATTTATGAGTGGTTATTGAACATCCTGGATTTATCCTCCTTGTTTTATTATTCTGTATATTCTCTTTCTTTGTTCAACTGTTCTATGTCCTGGAATATTTTCCTCGTTTTATTTTCCAATACTTCTCTGGAATCTCTCTGAGAATAATATTTTGATGTTTTAAAGTGTTTTCCTGTGGCGTCATTTTTTTCTGCTAATTCATCTGTGTCTTTCTTCTGTAATACTTCAGGCTCTACTCAAATGTCTGGTGATTTTGGTGGGCTGTTCATATGTAAGAATGAAACTGGAGGCTCTGGGCACACAAAATGGTTTCTTAAGTGATGTCCTCTGCTTTTTGGTTTGTGGTTGTGGCTCTGCCCATTAGTCTTATGAATCTCTGATTACCAGGCCTAGAAATGGTTTAATCAGCACATAAGTCTTATACTTGCTGCTTACTTTTTCCTAGTGTAATCAAAGATAGCTCACATTTTTTTTGTGCAGGATTACATGCCTGTCTTCAGGCAGTCTTACTTCCGGGAAAGAGGGAGGTGTTTGTATATCTGTTGCCTGTTCTATAATCCAGGGGTCTGTAAATGTTTTTTGTAAAGGATCCACAGTAGTGTTTAGGCTTTGTAGGCCACATACAGTTTCTGTCATATGGTCTTTTTATGTTGTTTTTTTTTTTCAAACAACACTTCAACACTTAGCTCACTGGCTTACAAAAATAGGCTGTAGTTTGGCAATTCCAGCAAAACAGACCTGCAGTTAATCTTCGTGTTGTCTGCCCTATGATTCACTCTCAACTTCTAAATCTCAATCCTACCTGGAATTGGGATTCTACCAAGTAGGTTGAGACAACCTGCATCTACCACTTGCCACTCCTCCAAAGCCTTTCTATCTGTGTATTCTGGGCTGTGTTTCTTTTGACTTCTCAGCCACTAACTTTCTATCTGCTTTCTGTCTTCCAAGAATCTGTTGAAAATTCATGTCCCCTTTTGGCTTCTTCCACATTCTTCTTGTTGTTGTGTGTAGTAGATGCTGTTGGTTCCTATTTCCTGTCATCACTGCTGTTTTCCCAGTCTAGCCCATCTTTTCAGCTGCCAGCACCTGAGGGTAGGAGCTTGCTATACTGCCCAAGGGGCAGAGTGGAGAAGCCAGAGAATGTGCTCTCCTACCATCCCTCAACTGATGGCTCATAGGAATTAGTGAGTAAAAACCCCAGCTCCCTTGCCTCTCTGTTGGGATAACTCAGAGGTGCTCTACATTGGCTCCAGGATTGACTGGCAGGGTTGAGCCCAGGTGCTAATACTTGTTCAATAAAGAGCCCTTTATTAGCTCTCCTCTATTCCGTGACTCACTTTTCCTTTCCTTTACTAAATTTTCCTGGGATTACTTCTCACATAAATTGCTTGTATTCAAATACTTATCTAGAATCTGCTTCTGAGGAACTCAACTGGAGATATCATGGGTTAGTTTTTTTCTTAATTATAGTTTTAATAAAACCTCAGGTTAAAAGAGCAGATAACTTTGAGTACTTCTTTTATTATGTTGAATCTGAATCTAATTAATCAATATTTTGTTGAGTATTTCCTGTGTGCCAGACATTATTCCTGAAGGGTAGAAGAAAGAATGAGACATGTGTTCTCCCTGCAAGGAGCTTGTGTTCTGTGGAGCAGATAATGCACAGAATGTCTTAAGTGTTGTCAAGAGGTTGAGATGTGTGTGTCGTGGGGCCTACCAGGCATGAGAAGTTATTGAAGAGGGGTGATCAGGGATGACTGCAGGAGGAGGTGATGAGATTTGAGTTGGGTAAAGGGGAAATGGAATTGAAAACAGAATGAATGATAGGGCTGGTCACCTGTAGGAGAGAAAACAATGAACACAACCACTTTTCAAGAGGCATGTGAAGAGGAATGGTTGACTCAAGAGAAGCTTTGCATTTTTGAGAGGACAAAATCAAGTGAAACAAGCATGAGGATGTGTAAAAACACACTATATTTGTATAAATAGACTTGTAGGGAGGTGTTCATATGATGGAGATTGGTGATAAATGATTCATATAATTAGGAATTTGGATTTGATGTGGGAAAAAAATGGGCACCATCAGAGTCCTCTGTGAAGGGAAATTACAAACTTCTCTAAAGGAGAACGTTGTTATTTAGGGTGTTTTGTTCTTCTAAGGAGCAGATTGAATGGCAATGAGGAAGAGGCCAGTGAAGGCTAGCGGTGATTAGGAATCTAAGGGCTAATGTGAGAAAAAGGGAGGAAAAAGCTGAATTGCTAAATTGAGAAAAAAACAAAACCAAAACAGAAGTATGGAGAATGGGAAAGCAAGAACAAATTCAAAGGAAAAGGTCAAACGCTTGGGTATCTCTCAAAGTGGGAAGGATAGTAGTGAGAGTTAAAGAGAGGCTTGTATCTGGATCAGTGAGAACTGGGAAGGTAAACTGGGTAGTTTGTCGGCAAGGACTCTGCTTCATTTATTCTAACCATTTGTGTCCTTCAGAAGAGTTGGTGAGAAATTGTATAAACCTATTGAAGGTTAATTTTGGGGTTTATTTTGAAAAAAGAATTTTGGGAGGTACCAGTCCCCTAAAGGGGTTCCAATTTTTAAAAATAGAAAGTAATACATTCTTCATCAATAACAAAATTTTGAGCTTAACTGGAAGACTCTTAGAGCCTTTAACTTATACATTAGGTTCTATTTAAACTGATTTACTGTTGTAGTCATAACAGTTATTGTACTGATTTCCATGTGAAGACATCCTCTAAGGAGAAAAATTACAAAACAGAATTTACTGCTTTCCCACAATGTTGATTTCTTAGGCACCAATCTATAAGTTAACATTATTAGTGTGGAAGGATACTGTGTCTAGCTACATGTATTTAACTATATGCTGAAAAGATTGCTCATTACTGCAGCTATAGGGTAGCTGTAGCTACACATTAATAAGTTATGAGCTACTGTTTCAGAGAAATTGCTCTACTAATAATAAGCAGCCTATGTTCTTTTTTTCTCCTCCTTTGGATATCTGTATGAAATAAAATTAATTAAGAAGTAAAAATAGGTAGTTACAGAATAGCCATGGTGATGTAAAGCTAAGTATAGGAAAGGGGATAGTCAAATAACTTATATGCATGACCCATGGACATGAACAATGGTGGGGAGATTGCCTGAGGGTGTGGGGGTTGCTGGGTGGAGAGGGTCAAAGGAGAGGAGATCAGAACAACTGTAATAGCATAGTCAATAAAATATACTTTAAAAAAACCAACAATCTCAGAGAAGTGGGAAACCTTAAATAATCTGATAACTGGCCTTTCCTCTCCTCCCCCAACGTTATCAAATAGCATTTAGAATTATTCTAGCGTATTAGTTGCTCTTTCAGACCATAAATCTTAAGAATTTATTTTATTTTACCTATCCCTTCAAGGTCACCTCCCATTGTTTTTTCTGTTAACAACCAGTACATGTGGTATCACACTCTTCCAGTTTTGCACATTTTTACGTATTAGTAATTTACTTTGAAGGTTTTTTTCTTCTGTTTGTTTCTTTGGTCATCCAACAACATGGGAGCAGGCTGCCCCAGAGGAATTCTGCTTTCTTAGAATTTTGGGTTGAGCAATTTCCCAAAAGCCCTCAGGTCCTCTAAAAACATTTTTCCCCAATCTCACCTATTCTTTTAACAAATTTATCATTGCTTCTATTATACAGTAATATTATTAAAATACCGCTGCTTTGTTACTGTTAGGTATTTCTGCTCAGCAAATTATGCAAAAGGTTCTAATGCCAGGGAGGGAGGTACATCTTTTGGAGAACTTCTGAGATTGCCATATGTGGGGTGAAGCTGTTCTTAAAAAGGTAGCACCTTTTCTGTTGCATATTTAGTTTTGGAGGAAAGTACAACATCCTGAAAAAACCCAGGATACCTTAATACCTGCAGAAGTTGTGTGACTCTGAACTCACCCACTTCCGGTCGTCGTCGTCGGCAGCCGTCCGTCTCGAGAGACGATGGTGTAGCTTCTCAAGAGTCTATCTGCACCGCCGAGAATGGCTGTGCAGTCCGACTCGGGAGTGACACGGTATCTGTCTCCTCCCGTGTTGAATCGACATCTTGCGATGACGCTGGAGTGTCCTCTCCAGTGAAGCTGAAGCTACAGAGCCTGGGCAGGGTGATATGGAGGGTCTGCTGTTGCCCATGCAGCAGACCCCCCCTCTCTTCGCAGCTGAAGGGTCCAAGGGAAAGACGGAGTCAATACAGCTTGGCTTCAGGTGCGCCGCAGGAGTTGCCGGTGTTGACTACAACGTCAAACCGCCTTAGGGACTCCGGCTCCGGATTTTCTGTCGGGGTTTACTCCCTTAGCCTTTCCCCTGAAGAGGTATGCCGCAAGGCAGCGGAGGTTTTTTGGAGTCAGAGTTTTCCTTCTCTGATGCACCCTGACTGGGAGATCGAACCAGCGACACTTAGCTCGCAGGCCGACGCTCAATCCACTGAGCTAAACCAGCCAGGGCTATTGTTAAGTCTTATGCTCTTTAAAACACCCACAAACACATATCCTTGCCTCCCCCCCTTCCAAACCAGGCTAGTTTTAGGAAAGTCAGAGAAACCATTTCCCTACTTTCCAAACACAGTTCAGCTTTACCAGCAGCTGCCAATCATTCAATTCTGATTGGGGAGGTCCTTTCTGTGCTGTGGTGCCCTCCAGCTCTCAATGCAGAACCACCTGGATTCTCACTTCCGGTATTGTATAATCATTAGGCCAAAGAGCCTGAAAGAGACCATCTGGGTTGAGTTCCCACCTTCACATTTACTCAACAGTCCCATCCAGTGCTTGACCAGTAAAAATCTGAGGTAGAAAGGGAGCAACATAGTTTAGTAGCTAAAAGTGTGGGCTGTGGAGTCAGACACTGAAATCCAGATCTTCTGCTTACAATGACATGATTTTAGACAAGTTCATTAACCTCTTTTTGCCTTAATCCTTTCAGCAGTAAGCTAGGGGTATTAATAAAACCTACACCATAGAATTGTTGACATTAAGTGAGGGGCTGGAATATCTTAAATATTAAATAAATGTAAGCTCTTGTTATTTGTTACCTTCAGAACAAGAAGGACCATTTCTTTAAGTTTTTGCTAAAATCTTTTTTTGGCTGTAGTCAAAGAAATGCATTGTCAGTCCAGCTTTTTGAATGAAGTCTTTTCTCCTATATTTTGAACTGTATCAGACTAACTTGCTAACATAATTTACACATCATTCACATGTATATACATGTTTAAGTTTTTAAAAAACCTATCTATATTTCCACAAAGGCTTCAATTAAAAGGTTGGTAGAGGTGACAATAGTATTTACCTTTTAGCAGCATGATTTATGTTTACACTGGTGTTGGGACTTTGGGCCAGTGCTATTTTGCATGACTACTTAAAATTACCATGAAAAAAAACAACACATTCTGCTTTTAACTGTAGCTGGAATTTACCTTTTTTTCACAGACTCAGTCACAGTCCTCTGAAAAATAGAGGAATTTTTATTGATACTTTGATTCTATCAAAATGATTTCTGAATCTCATAGAAGAACTATAGTTGTTATAAGTAAACTCAAGATGACTATTATGCATATTTTTATTATAACTAGTACTGGGATAACTCCTGCCCCTTTTAATTTTGTATGAGCTGATGCTCTAATAATCTGGTGCTATGGCATTCTGTTTTTCTCCCAGTCCTCATAGGCCCCAGACACTGATTTCAGAAGTGCTTCATTACTGCATAATGTTCCTGGTTCATTGTCATGAACAGATAGCCTGAAGTGGAAGATATGCTATTTCAAGACAGCAATGTTTTTCTTTTTCCTTTTTTCCCCTTACATTTGAATAATGCATCAGTGTGAAAAACAGCACCTTCAATATTAAGCTTTGGAAGCCAAACTGAATTCCACAAAAATTTCAAAAGTTTGTGTCTCAAATGCTACTTTGCTACTTTTAAATCTCAATTCATACCTGGTAAGGAAAGCATCTGATGTTTATTTAGTTGCTTCCCAGTGCCAGGCATTTTGGATAAATTGTATTATTTAATTATCATAATAGCTCTAGGAGGTAGGAATTATCACCCATATTTTATAGAGGAGGAAACTGAAAGTCAAAGAGGTAATATTATTTACAAAATTATTAAGTGCACAGCTAGGACTTGAACCTAGACCTGACACCATGACTGTCCACCTTTCCACTCCACTGCCTGCAGTAAAGGAGAAAGAAATGAGTGTAGTGAAAATAGAAATGGCTGTGACCATCTGGAAGGATAGTTCTGCCGAGTTCTAATAAAAAAATTCCTGGATCTTGTTATGGCAAACATTAACATAAAGTTGAACCCCTTCATAGAATGATCCCACTCCTATAGAATACTATGATGCAAATTTTTGTTCTGAGTTTTGTTCCCATATTTTGAGGGTACAGCGTTACCCATAATTATTGCTGTTGTAACTTTGTACATTAATGGAAATTTTGTGAGGCTAGGTGAGTTTTCCTATTTAGCAAGAGCTTGATTGTTCTCTCTAGACTTCCCTTAATCTTCTGCTGAGATCTTGTTAAACATTTTGAGGAGGAACTAATCAATGTTTTGCATCTCTTCAATAATGTGAATGCTTTTTTCCCCCCAGCATAATTTAATGTGAGACTATTCAGATAGAAATAGATGGAAAGACTCTCTCACCAGTTATGGTCTGGGAAAATGGTCTGACTTAGTGATGCTGATGGGTAGGCAGCCTCATTAAGGTTTAATCTGAGGTAGACCCTTCAGGTAAACATTTGTAATGGGCAACAATTTCTAAATTATAAGTAATCATTCATTCTCTCATTCTCAAAATTGAAATTCCTTCTGGGAGTATTTATGAGAGGAAGGTGATCTATTCACAAAATCCCTCTAGCCAATTGATAATCTTTTGATAGTGCCCATTGATGCTTGAAAATCACCCCAGTGGATCACTTCAGCATAAAATTAGAATGCTTAATTTGAGACTAATTCTCCCCAGAAGAGAAGCAGTTCTAATTTTCCTGTAGAGGCTATCAGTAATGCATCTTTGAGTTTAGTGTTAGTAGATTATAGTACTCTTCATGTTGTTTCTGGGTCAAGATAGTTGATGAGCATATTACAACTGTAATAAGGAGCCAACATATTTGGATAGTGTTCTGATGTATGAGATAGAAATATACTTTGATATCTTTGATGGCAAGAACCTTTTAGTGTAATTTGACATCATTTAAACATGTAAAGACATGGGTAATAAACCAGTCTTTTTTTCTATATGATACAGGGTACAGATTTTAAATTTCAGCAGTATAATTAAGACTTTGCTTTATGTTCTTTATTACTAATATGAATATTTTTCAATCAAACTTTTCAACGACAGTTCTTATAATTTGGTTTGAAACAGCTGGAAATCATCAGCTGGTTGTGTGATTTTCAGGTACCTGTATTAAAACTGAAATAGTCAAATGCTTTGATATACAATATAATGGAACAATTATGTTATTTTCAGTTATTTTATGGTTTAGGATTATGAGTTCACATACATATAACTATTTGTCTTACATTTTATGCCAGATGACCTTGACTTTTCTTATAGAGACTTTAAATTCCTTCACACCCATATATAAAACCATACTCTAAATTATTTGTTTAGTTCTATACCATAATAGTATATAATATATAATAAATATTATAGTATTTGTTCAATTATTCTTAACTAATCCTTTGGCTATCATTTAAAATATTTTACAAAAATAATTTTTCCAAATAGTGCTAAAGATAGTATCTGAACTGGGATAACACAATAGAAAAATTTCATTCAAGATTTTGGAGTTCAGAGTAGGTAGTACAGATAAACTACTGCTTTTACAGAACAGTTTCTGAATAAAATCCCTTGTTGTTCAGGTGTATCATGTTTACTCATTTTAAAAATACTAATCTATACTTACCAGCATCATATACTTTTCTCTAGTGTTAATGAGTTGGTAACTATTAACCTCAATAATTGCTTACCTTAGTCTTACATCTCCCACAAA
This sequence comes from Furipterus horrens, assembly GCF_987537825.1. NCBI lineage: Eukaryota > Metazoa > Chordata > Mammalia > Chiroptera > Furipteridae > Furipterus > Furipterus horrens. The sequence continues at coordinate 55,645,871 of NW_028327173.1, read as the reverse complement.
AATTATCCCTGAGATTTTACTGTGAAACTCTGTTTACATCCAATTTTTAAAAATTTTCCTACTGAAGCAAGGATTCCTTTATCTGCATACTGTTATGAAATGTTCTTGTATAAAACTATACTATGTTAAACTAAACTATACTATCTTAATGGTATTAAGATATATGTAATCTACATTTGAAATTCCATAGTATCTAATAATTGTCTATCAAAGAGAAAAAATAACAGAAAGGAGTTTCAGTAGTTGAAAGGGACCCAACTAGTTTCGAAAGAGAAAAAACTTTGAGATATGATATATATTTGGAGAAGTTCACAGTGATTTCCTTTGAATGGTTTCTTGATTTTTTTCCTCATATTGAGGATTAATACGATGTCTTGATAGCTAGAACAAAGTATGGGAGTAAAAAATTATAGACAACTAAGAAAATGGGTGGTATTCATTTGACAGAGAAATAGACTGTGGGGGAATACAGATCTTGAATTGGCAGAAAGTAAAGATTAAGGAAAACATTCATAAAAGTTGGAAAGGCAAAACTACAAATTATATTAGCAATTACTTTAAAATTCTGATTTGTAATAATAATCTAAAACACAATTATGCAAAATGGGTAATATGATTTTGTGTTTATTTCTTCAAAAATAAAAAAATAATAATTAAAAATATTTTTATAGAGGGTAATGATGGGGAAGGGACAAAGAAGAAAGAAAATATAAATAACATATGGGAAATAGTTTCATATGACTATCTACAAGGAGATTATTTATCAAAATATTATTAGAAGATCCTAAAGTTGTGTTTGTTATAATGAAAAATATTACATTAATTTGGCTCTTGATAAGAAGTAACTCGTAGCTACAGATAAAATGTTCTCATTTCCCCTGTTCCAATGCAAATTAGATTATAGCCATAACTTCCTGATAAATTACAATAGTAATCAGCAAGAAATTAAAAATAACCATGATATGACAGTAAATGATAATCTCAAACATTTTGTTCATTGTGTTTGTTGAAAATGCCAAATCTTTATTCTGCATACAGTAGAGATAGGGTCCCTGGGAAATTGGAGGGGTTTTGTGATATAATCACCTACAATATTGCAATATTGAGCCCTTCAGTATTGAATGTTATAGGTGCTGGAGATATAGTAGTGAAAACTACCAAAGTCAAGGTTTTCATAGTATTTACATTCCCTTGGGAAAATAAAGACAATTAAAAAAAGAGATAAAGGCATGTAAAGTATGTCAATTTGCATTAAATATCATTGAGAAAAAAAGTAGAGTAAGAGAAACTTTTTTAGGATACAAATAATTTGAACAAATTACCTGAGAATACTTCATTGTAATAAAATATTTCTATTCTTGCCTTTTTTATTGTCAAAATTTTACTACTAATAACCTGATAGTATATTGTTATGCTCCATGTCTAATTACACATGATCTATTTCTCCACTTTTCCCCATATTACAAAGAGAAGATTATTATTCTGGTAGATTCAGATCATGCAGAGAAAGGATTTCAGATAATAGTGATCCAAGGCAATAAAGATTGACATCTTGTTTGCTTTCAGAAACTACAACTAAATAGCTAGCAGAGTGTTGAATTAGCCCATGAACAGATGTGTGGGAGTCTTGGAGCAAAATCGTTTTAATCAGAATGATTTTAACCCTATTAACATTTTTAGATCAGATGAAGCTAAATAGCATTTAGTACATAGTTTATTAACAATCTAGTTTTGGTTTTGGTTACTGAAAGCATACATCAAAAATGTAACTAAATTAGAAATTTGAGTGAGATTTAGGCTCATTTGACAATATAGTAGGTGATTCATTGTTGGTGATAAATAACCTTTTTTTTTTTTTTTTTTTTTAGGAATTAGTCTGTTTAAGTGAGCAAAAACTGAGGTTACTTCCATCCCTGGAACATTTACTGAGTCTTGGGATACAGGAAGGTAGAGGACCAAATCCACCATAGAGAAAGCTTTGTTGGGACAATAGAGATCAACCAAAATTTTAAACACTTTATTTTTTGTATAACTTCCCTTTTCAAGATATAATTCACATACCATACCATTCACCCACTTTAAATGTTCAGTTTAATTCTTTTAGTATATTCACAAGATTGTGCAACCATCATTACAATTAATTTTAGAATATTTTGTCCCCATTAAAGAAGCCCCAGTTCCATTGGCAGTCATTCCCCATCCCTCCAAACTCCCCATATCCTAGGCAATCATTTAGTTACTTCATATTTCTATGGTTTTGGCTATTCTGGACATTTCATTCAGTCATTTTGTGGCCAAATAATATTCCATTTTGGTTATCCATTCATCAGTTGATGGACATTTGGATTGTTTCCACCTTTTAACTTTTTGACTATTATGACTAATGCTTCTATAAACACATGTGTACACTTTTTTCTGTTGATGTCTATTTTCATTTTGGGGGTATATATATACCACAGAGTGGAATGCTGGGTTATACAGTAACTCTACATTTCTTTTTCTGAAGAACTGTCAAACTGTTTTCCAAGGTGGCTTTGCCATTTTACATTGCTCTCACCCATGTATGAAGATCCATATCTTCACTAACACTTGTTATTGTCTTTTTTTTAAATTATAGCCATCCCAGTATATGTGAAGTGGTATGTTGTGGTTTTGATTTGCATTTGCCTAATGACTAATGATGTTCAACATCTTGTCATATGATTCTTGGCCATACGTAGATCTTCTTTAGAGAAATGTCTTTTCAAATCTTTGTTCATTTTTAAATTGGGGTATTTGTCTTTTCATTGTATAGTTGTAAATTTCTTTATATGTTCTGCGTACAAGTTGTTTATCAGATACCTGATTTGCAAATATTTTCTTCCATTTTGGGTGTTGTCTTTTCAATTTCTTCATTGTATCATTTGCAACACAAACAAATTTTAATGTTGATAAACCCAATTTATTTTTTTTCTTTTTCATTTATGCTTTTTAAAAATACTTTATTTATTTATTTTCAGAGTAAGACAAAAGGGAGAAAGAGGGAGGGAAACATCTATTGGTTGCATTTCACACACCCCAAAGTGGGGGCCTGGGCTTCAACCCAGGCATGTGCCCTGACTGGGAATCAAACTGGCGACTTGGTTTGCAGGTCGGCACTCAATCCATACCAGCCAGGGCTCATTTATACTTTTCATGTCATACAATAAACATTTGAATGTATAGTCAGTAAACATTTTGAACTAAGCACTATATTAGTTCTAAGCATGAGTGAGTACAGGGGTTGGCAATTTTTCTGAAGTTACATCATAAATTATCATGAATGATTTAATATATTTGAGAAGATGTTTAGAGATAAGGGGCTAAATGGTCATGAAACTACTGTGATTTGAAGTGGCTTGATCAAGGCACTCAGTAGACATATGGATGAGAATGCAACGAGGTACTGATATTTTTAGGACTCACAAGATTTCCTTCCCCTTCCTCTCAACCACTTCTTAAACTCTTAAATAGTAATTTGTGTGTGTGTGTGTGTGAGAGAGTACTTTCCTGTAAGGGTGTGGCATTGAGGTTTAATCCCGGCCCTGGATGTGCTAATAATCATTTATATGTCATGAGCTTTACAATAATTGTGTCATTTAATTTTCCTAAGATCCTACATCCAACTTCACCAACTCACTCATGTTGTTTCAGAAACTTGGTTCTTTCTAAAGTGCACTTTCCCATGTAACTTCCTGAAGTGGGGCTTCTCATTGTTTTATGCTCTATGTATCTCACATCCCTCAAATTTCCTTTGAGTTGTATGCTCTCTGGAAACCACTCCCCATCTTCTCTGTTTACTATAATTTACTGGCATTTTGTTTACTCTCTCATGTGCATCAAGGCTTTAGCATCTTGTTCACATATTTCCCCTCAGACTTGAGACTTACTATTCTTCTATGTGTCTTCATCTGTAGGTTAACCACTTCTTTACTTCCAGTGGTTCCTTGTGGTCTCCTAGATCAGATTCAAACTTCTCAAAATAGTACTCAGTGCTCCAGACCTAACTGTGTAACATTAGTATACCCAGGGCTTAATGCTAATTGACCATGATAGCCAGAGCTGTACTTTTTGTGACCCAACCAACTACCACAGTCAGTGAGCAGTCCCAGCTCTGTGCCATTGCTTGTGCAGTTCCTAGCATTTAAACTGTTCTCTTCTCTTTTATTTATATTCTCTTCACCATTTAACACCCTATTCCAGTTCTTCCTTTTCCTTCACTACTCATCACTATTTTCTATTATACTTGTTTGAGCCAGACAGTTAATACTTATTATGAATTGTTTATTTACTATAGTTTCTAATACTCCGTACAGTTCAATTTAACACTAAGAATATGCACTTTTATTTTCTTATGATTTTGTGTTTGTAAGATTTTTCTTCTCAATAGATAACAGTTATTGTAAGTTAATGTTACACATCAATGAGCACTTAATGTTTATACACTGACTTCCTTTGGAAATCTTGAATCTCTATGAGTGAGATAAGTTTTATTTAGTAATAACAATAATAAACTATTTTATCTTTTGTTGATTTGGAGAGAAATGTGTAACTGCAATCACTGTGCATATTCCTTCTCTTTAGATGAGCTTGATATTCTACATGAATGTGTGTGTGTGTGTGTTTCCCCCCAGATCAGACTGTGTTGGTTTTATGACAGTACTCAATATTAAAGTCTCAGGACTCACATCAAAATATCACAAAATTGATTATAATAGAAAATTATATATCATTCATGTCATGCAGTTCTATATGAAAGTTTGGGAATTATCTAAATATGATCTTTAATTTTTTTTCTTTTAAAAAAGTAGCTAACCAACCAACAGTATTAAGACAGTATTTATATACGTGCTTCTTTTCTTTCTGAGTGGGATGACAAATCAACAGTGTGCAACTGCTGTGCTCCTAGATGACAAAGGTCAGTGAACTGTACTTGTCTTGGATTCCCACTTCTGTTGGTTTTAGTACAATGCAATATCTGTGCTAGTTGACAGGCAGCCATCTGAAATCTCCAACAGAAAATAACTGATATGTGTCTGTAACCAACACACCTGATCTTTGGCAAAGTAATTTGAAAATGTGTGTTACATTTTATCAAGTGACAAAAATTTTAGGTAATATGTTTCTAGAATCTCTCAGGTGTAAACTCTAAAGGGCTCTTGTTATTACTTGAGCATCTTGCTCACTCCTTTGCTGTTTACTTCTTAAAAGTAATAAAAGTGAAAAATGCGAAGGAAACAAACCAGATTCCAAGGACATTTGCTGTGCCAATTGCACACATCTACTATAGCACTTGTCAAATTGTCATATTTAGATTGTGAATTATTTATTTTTTTGATGGCAAGAATTATGCTTTATTTCATTTCTGAACCTAGTTCACACAGTACATGGCTTATAATAGGTGCTCAATAAATAGTTGCTGAATTTACCCATATGTTTCTGGAATGGACTAATAAAGAATGAAGCTTTCATACTTAGTCTGAAAATGAATAATTATTATTGTTTTTTGGTTAAAGGAAAATTTTATTTATTTATTTTTATTTTTGTTTTTTAAGTGTATTTTATTGATTATGTTCTCACCTTAGTCCCAATTTTTCCCCTTTGCCCCACTCTGCCCAGTACCCCCCCCTTTTTGTCCAGCAATCCCACCCCCCTTATTTCATGTCCATGGGTCATGCATATAGTTCTGTGGCTTTACCCTTTTCTATGTTATTCTTAACTTACCCCAGTCTATTTTGTATCAACCAGCTATGCTTCTTAATCCCTGTATCATTTTCCATTTCTCCCCTTTCCCCCTCCCAGCTGATAACCCTTCAAATGATCCCCATAACAATGATTCTGTTCCTATTCTGGTTTGCTTAGTTGGGTTTTTTTTTTTTTTTTTTTTTTTTTTTTTTTTTTTTTTAGATCTAGTTGTTAATAGTTGTGTTTGTTGCCATCTTAATGTTCATAATTTTGATCTTCTTTTTCTTAAGTAAGTCCCTTTGACATTTCATGTAATCATAGCTCGGTGATGATGAACTCTTTTAGCTTTACCTTGTCTGGGAAGCACTTTATCTGGCCTTCTATTCTAAATGATAGCTTTGCTGAATAGAGTAATCTTGGTTGTAAGTCCTTGCTTTTCATCACATTGAATACTTCTTGCCAGTCTCTTCTAGTCTGCAAAGTTTCTTTTGAGAAATCAGCTGACAGTATTAGAGGAACCCATTTGTAGGAAACTCTCTGCTTTTCTCTTGCTGCTTTTAAGATTCTCTCTTTATCTTGAACCTTTAGCATTTTAATTATGATGTTTCTTGGTGTGGTACTTTTTGGGTCTAGCTTGTTTGGGACTCTCTGTGCTTCCTGGAATTGTATGTCTATTTTCTTCACCAAATATGGGGAGTTTTTCTTCTTTATTTTCTCACATAAGTTTTCAATTTCTTGATCTTCCTCTTCTCCTCTGGCACCCCTATGATTCAGATGTTGGCTAAGTCTCTCCTCATTTTTTTCAATTCTTGTTTCCTCATTCTGTACTGATTAACTGTTTTTTTTCTCTTCCTTATGTTCCAAACCATTGATCTGAACCCTGGTTTCCTTCCCTTCACCATTAGTTTTGTGTGGATTTTCCTTCATTTCATGTAGTATAGCCTGCACTTCTTCCCTTATGCGTTTGCCATACTTAAGCATATCTGTCAAGCCTGTGAGCATCTTTATTACCAGTGTTTGGAACTCTGGATCTGTTGGGTTGGCTATCTTCTTTTTTGTTAGGTTGGCTATCTCCTTGTCACTTAGTTCTTCCACTGGAATCTTGATCCATTCCCTCTTTTGGGCCATACTTCTCTGTCTCCTCATCTTGACAGGCTCCTGTGTTTGTTTGCCTCTGTGTCTTAGGTAGATCTGTTGCACCTGTTACATTGTAAGGGGCAGAGCCTTAGATATGCATCAGTAGAGGGCGACCTCTTTCACCAGGTAGTGGCACTGTGTGGGGGGGGAGGGATCCGAGAGGGAACAATGACGCCTGCTCAGCACTCGCCCCTTTTTCAGGTATTTCTCCCACTTCTGTATGGGACTGGCACCTCTCTAGTTATTGCCCTGGCCGTCGTTCCTAGAGTGGGTGGGTTTGCAGATGTTCTAGGACCATGGGGCCCTTTAAACAAGCGGACTCTGCTGAGAGACCAGCAGTTTCTTCCTGCACCCCAACCCCCACTGGTCTGCACAGTCAGAAGCAATGAGGCTTTATTTTCCCCGGTGCTGGAACCGTGAGCTGTGTGGTCTGGTCTGGTGCTGGGAGTGCTCCCCAGGTGTCCCTCCCGACTTTTTTAAATGCGTGACTGCACTTTCTGTTGGCCTGCCACTGCTGCTGCTGCTTGCCACCACACTGCATCCTCTCCACCCTGGCTCTGCCCCTCCTACCTGTCTGGATGAGTATTTCTTCTTATATCTTTGTTTGTTGGACTTCCATGCAGCTCGGTTTTCTGGAACTTCTGGTTGTCTCTAGTTTTGGAGTAGTTGTATTTCTTCTTAGTTGTGGAAGGAGATGCAGTGTGTCTCTATAGGCCTCCGTCTTGGCTGGAAGTCTGAAAATGAATTCTTAATGTTGGATTCATTGAGCAAAAACTGTATATTAATAGATTCATAAATAACAACACTCATGTCACATTTTATAGTCGAAAAAATATTTTCAACAACTACTGAATTCTTCAATGAGTAAATGACATCCAGAATAATTGACCAGAATACTGAGGCTACACTGTATACATAATAAATGTGTATGGGTTTGATCTCATAGCTGGAGATGAATAGAGTGTAGTTTGTATTTTAGTCATTATAGGAACATTTAAGCCTTCTATATATGAACCATGTTCTTCTTTCCTCATTTTAAAACTTTATTTTTCTAGAGATCATATTCTGCCTATCTTGTCTCATCTTCACACCCAGATAATACTTAAAGAACATGAAAATTACCTTGACAGAATACCAGAGAACTTTCTAGATATGAGACATTCAGAAACTGGTACTAAATCACAGGGCAACACAAAAGGCAAAGCTATTGGATAGAAAATATGTGAAGTTTAGCTATAGTTCACCACTTCCCACTTTCCATACTTACTTCTTCCATTTTAAGGAAAAATAGAAACTCATGTATTACTTAACAAATACTTACATGCTTCCGTGGTACTCAAATCAAGTCCTTGCTGCTTAGGATAGAATTTCTTCCTTTTCCTTGGCATATTAAGATGTCTTTTGGAAGAATTTATGGAAAACTGAATCATAAAGAATCATAGTTAACAGGCTTTGGAAATAATCTAGATAAAATCCTGACTCTATCTGTTAGTAGCTGTGGCAGAAATTAGTGGTTTGCTCCTCTGTCCTCCCATCTTCAACCCTTTCTTTTTGTACCTTTTGCTGATTGAGAATGACTCAAATGGTCAGTTTTTTTTCCCTAAACCTTAACCCCGGACAACCACTGGTCTAATTTCTATCAATATAAAGTTGTTTGATTTAAACTTTCATATAAATTAAATTATTCACTATGTACTCTTTAGTGTTCAGTTTCAGTTGGCATGGTATCTGTGAGGTTCAACCATATTACATTGGTTTGTCCTTTTAATTGTGTGTGTTTAGTCCATTTACATTTAGTATAATTATTAAAATGTTTGGGTTTAAGTATACTATTTCACTATTTTTAATATTTCTATTTCTTATGTTTTTTGCTCTGCTGCTCTTTTTTCCTGATTCTGACTTTTGGGATGATTGAATATGTTTTGTGTTCCATATTATTTTGTCTATTGGCTTCTTAGCTATATACCTTTTAAAAATATATTTTATTGATTATGTTATTACAGTTGTCCCTATTTTTCCCCCTTTGCGCTTCTCCACGCAGCACCTGCAACTCCCTTAGGCAGTCCCCACACTATTGTTCATGTCCACGGGGGCAATGCATATATGTTCTTTGGGCACTATATTCTCTGTGTTGTACTTTACATCACGATGATTATTCTGCAACAACCAATTTGTACTTCTTAAATCCTTTATCTTTTTCTCAACCCCCATTTGCCCTCCCTTCTGACAACCATTAAAACTTTCTCTGTATAGATGATTTTGTTTCTGTTCTACTTGTTTACTTACTTTATTTTTTAGATTTGGTTGTTGATAGAGATGTATTTATTGCCATTTTATTGTTTGTAGTTTTGATCTTCTTCTTCTTAAAGAAGATCCTTTAATATTTCATATAATACTTGTTTGGGGGTAATGAACTCCTTTCTTTTTTTTTTTTTTCTTTTTTTTTTTTTTTTTTTTTGGCCTTAGAAATTCTTTATCTATCTTTCAATTCTAAATGATACCTTTGATGGATAGAGTAATCTTGGTTGTAGGTCTTTGCTTTTTATCACTTTGACTATTTCTTGATAATCCCTTCTATCCTGCAACATTTCTTTTGAGAAATCAGTTGACCATCTTATGGGAGCTCCCTTGTAGAAAACTAACTGCTTTTCCCTTGATGCTTTTAAGATTCTTCATCATTTTAATTATGATGTGTCTTGGTGTGTGCCTCTTTGGATTCATCTTGTTTGGAACTCTCTGTGCTTCCCAGACTTGTAATGTCTATTGCCTTCACCAAATTAGGGAGGTTTTCTGTCATTATTTTTTCAAACAGATTTCTAATTTCTTACTCTTTCTCCTCTCCTCTGGCACCCCCATGATGCAAATGTTGATAGCTTGATGCTTCCCCAGAGGGTCCTTAAACTATTCTTGTTTTTTGGGATTCCTTTTTCTTCTTGTTGTTCTGATTGGTTGTTTTTTTACTTCCTTATAGTCCAAATTGCTGATTTGATTTTCAGATTTATCCACTTTACAGTTGATTTCTTATAAATTGTTCATTTTAATTAATGTGTCCTTCATTTCTGACAGAATCTTTTTTATGCTGTTGAGATTCTCATTAAGTTCCTTGAGCATCCTTATAACCAGTGTTTTGAACTCTGCAACTGATAGATTGCTTATCTCCATTTTGTTTAGTTTTTTTTCTGGAGTTTTGTTCTGTTCTTTCATTTGGGCCGCTTTTTTTTTTTTTTTTTTTTGTCACCTCATTTTGGCAGCCTCCCTGTGTTTGATTCTATGTATTGGGTAGAGCTGCTATGTCTTTCATTCTTGGTAGAGTGACTTATGCAGTAGGTGTCCTGTAGGATCTAGTGGAACAGCCTCCCCTTGAATTGTGCCCACCTTTTGGCTGTGTACACCATCCTCTTGTACTTGAGCCTTGATTGCTGTGGCACATCCAAGGTCAGCCTTCCCCTGTGTTCTGTCTAGGGTCACACAGCATAAGCTACAAAGCTATCTGCAGATGGCTGCTACTTGTGCTGGGCTTGGAGGTGCCAAGGTGAGGCCGAGCAGTGAACCAAGCCAGCTTCTGCTAGTTCTAGACCTTAGAACTTAGCAAGATATATGGGGCTTGTTGAGGCCAGATCTTCTTGTTTGAGAGAAGTTAGTAAAATCTGAAGCATGATCCAAGACAAGGCGTTTGTATGGAAAAGCCACTGGAAACAGCTTGGGTAGACCTTAAAGTTGGGTGGGATGGAGCCTCAGGGAATCAATACTGTGGGGCTAACAGTGTGAGCCAGGTTGATAGAGTCTCAGATATGGTACCTGCCTGCTGGTTCTTTGTGTGTGTGTGTGGGGGGGGCTCAGAAAAGAAACAATGGCCTGTGCCCACATCTCTTTCTGGGAGAAACCTATACTCCCAGCCCTTGCCCTGATACCAGATAATTCAGTTCATTTCTGTATGTCTCTGGTGCTGTTCATACTGCTGCCCTTGTGTTGGAGCTCAGAGGGACTGAGTCTTGAGTAAGTCCATGTGCAGGCCTTTTAAAAGGATCTGCCAGGGAGTTCGGCAGTTTCTGTCTTCCACGGCCTCAATCTCCACCAGTTTTTATAGCCAGAATTTATGGAGACCTATCTTCCTGCCACTGGAACCCTGGGCTGGGAAGCCTGGTGTGGGGCTGAGCCCATCGCTCCTGCAATATCCTTCTCAATTGTTATCTGCTACACATCTCCATCCCTGCTACCAGTCTTGATGTGGTTTCTTCTTTAATTCCACTGTTGTAGGCCTTTCATTCAGCTTGATTTCTGATGGTTCTGAATAATGGTGTTCTGTAGTTTAGTTGTAATTTTTATGTGGTTTTGCAAGGAGGCAAGCTGTGTTCATCTATGCTGACATCTTAACCATAAGTGTAGCTATATACCTTTTATTATTTTCTTAGTAGTGGTTGATCTAGGGCTTACATGATATGTCCTTAACATAACATCACTTATCTAAAGGCAATATTCTACATTTTTGTATTTTCTACTTTCTTTTCACACCTACCACTTCTCATTTCACAAATATAATGTTAATCAGTATTATTCTATTATACCCTCTCCAAAATTTCATTTAAAAATACTCAAGTGAATGTTCATTTTTCTGGTACCAATTTTAAATTCCTAACATGGCTTTTTAAATCCATTATGTTTTGGGCTTAGTACACAACTCTAACCTCATCTATTGCCACTTTAACTGCAGGAATACTGATTTTCTTATAGTTCTTCAAATGCATCTTGGAGTTTGAAACCTCTTTGTTTGGAATATGCATCTTCTTTTGCCATTTTAAGAATTTTTCTGAGTAATTGTATATCTGTGAAACTTCCCGACTCCACTCCTTCAGGAAACATTAATCATTCTCGACTCTATTCTACTTACATGGGATGCTTCTTGTGCTCCACTTCAGGTATTCTTTGCCTTACCTCTTATTTCAGCCACGGCTACAAGGACAATTTCTATGCAGGTGCTGCCCATCTCTATGCAGGTACCACCTGACAGTGTCTGCTCAGGCTTGTGCAGTTTACCACTCCCTCCCTCACTCTAACCACAATGGATTCTTTACTTGATGGTGAAGTAGCATGGGACACCCCTGGGATTATGTTTATCACTCAAGCATATGAAAACCCAGAAGTGATGAAGAGTTAATGCTCTGGAGGATTATCTTGGCCAGTGAAGAACAGAGTAATGGATAAATGCTCCCAGCTTTCTTTCCCTTGGAGATTATCAGGGTGGTTTATAAGACTGAATATCCAGCCATGTGTATGGGTAGCCAGCCAATTTAATAATGAATCTTGATTTGACTGCTCTTCCTTTCCTACTTTGCTCCCTCTTTCCTGTTGTTCCATGGACCACACTCCTTTGTCTTAGGCTCTGTATTCTGAGGAATCCAGGCCACGATAATACATTTATTTCCTTGATAACAATGTATTGTAATTATTTAAATGTCTGTTGCTTCCTCCAGACCAGTGATTTTTCTAACATCTTAGAGCAGTAATGTATCAAATCCAAAAATATACAATTGGTAAAAGTAGAGCAAGCCTGATTAAAATGAGAATGAGGGCAGAGGCTTTGAAAAGCAAAAACAATGTACTAATTAAGCTATAACTTCATTAGAGTTAGACACTATGTCTTATTAATCTTTGACTCCTAAAGAACCTGGTATAGTGGCTTGCTCACAGCAGGCAATCTATAATGTTTGTTAAACTGAACTAAATTGAATTGAGAAAAACTGAAGTTTAGAAAATATGAATAATATTACTTAGCACACAGTGGTTGTAAATAAAGGAAGAAACAAAACAGAAATATAGTTTTAGAAAAGTGAGGTTTAGTAGAAAAGGCAGTAAATATTTTCTGTAAACTCAAGTTTTCCCATTCTTGAATAGGTATATAACTTTCAAACTGTTGTCCTGGTTTCTGCTATATACCAGCAGTAACATTACAATTGAATTTTTAAAAATCCCCCATTTGTTAAATTGTTTAACAAGATGAAAGGTATGGAAAAGTTATCATTTATAATTATTTTTTACTCACAAATGTAAAAGCTAAAGATAATTTCTAGAAAGTAAACATGCCACTATAAAACCAAAGAGCCACAAATGGAAGCTCCTCTTATGTATTATAATTATGATTGATATGGAAAGGTATCATCACTTATTTAAAATGACAGAAACTCCAGAAGGATAGATTTTTGAAATTAGTTCATGTGAGGAAGTTGTTTTGAACATTTGTAGGTAGGGAATAAAGCCCAAATGGAAAAACCTTGCCAGGAATTTATGCTCTAAAAAATCAGCAAGGTATATATTTTGAATGAATAAAGTATTTTATCAATTGATCCACCAATCCAACCACTCACTCATCCATCATAATGATATTGGGGTTAGCATAGGAAGCCTGTGATAGTGTTTATTTAATACCATCTGTCAATAAGGTTTTTTTTTTTTTTTTTTGATGTTGTTGTTAATCATATTTCTTTAAACCAGAACTTTAAGCTTTATGGAAAGCAAGTTAGTGACTGATCTCATTTTCTTTGGAGTAAAAGTTGAACTTATTTATGGTATTTGTGAGCAAAATATAGTCTTAAAATATATCTATCATAAATGTAACACCTACTTTGTGCTAAGTCCTGAAGATTCAGTAGTGAAATAGTTTTTAGATATTAGAGATAGAAGGTACACCAAGAGAGATTATAGGATATACCAAAGGGCATAGTTACTGACTAATGACACAGTCATGTAGAGAGGTTAAGTGACTTGCCCAAGACCACAAAGCTTATAAATTATTCCTCAGAATATAGTTATTTTTAGGTATTATTTTTGTTTGCATTAATAATATCCCTAAGCATTACTGAATGATAAACTATGAAGACAGACAATGGCAAAAGGGAGCTGTGTAAATGAAAAAAACACCAAAAAAGAAACTCTCGGAAAGAGAAGGGATTAGAGATAAATTGGGAAGTGGGGAAAATATTTATGAAAATTTCAGTTCATTGGGAAATTTTTAAAGCTTGGATTTTTTATTTTGTTAAGTTACATTTGATTTAAAAAATACAAAGAGATAAACTAATGACAATTTACTGAGAGTTCAACATACTCTAGGCACTTGAATATATAGTAACTCATTTAATTAATATCTGCAACTGTTCTGTAAAATATTGTATTATTAAATCTTAATGGCCATTTCTGCCTGGTGTTACATGTATGTGTCATTCCTTAGTGATCACCGTTGTCCAGAGTCTGACACACAGCTTTCAGGTTCAGAAACTGGGTTACTGTGTGGTCGGTCACCCAGATGTTGACAGGCCCAGGCAAATTGATTCCTTCTAACCAAATTTACAAGAGTCTGATTATAAACCAGAACATCAATTTACAAGTCTCTATGAGGAAATTAACTGCCAAGTAGACTAGAATAGTCATGTCTGCTTGTCAGCACATTTTATTTCCTGTGGCAAAGAAACATTGGGAAATAAAATTAAGGACAGAAGGATGCCAAAGAAGTATAAAATTAGAAGAATGTGAGTTGGATGCTTTTAATAAGGAAATTGTCCTTTATTTATTGGAATCCAGTATGCCTTCTCCACCATAAAATTATACCTGTTTGCCTAAGGGATCCAAATATTATTGCAACCAGTCTGATCTTTCTCTGTTAATATGCCTCAGATCATGGCCAGTTGTGGACTCCGCTGCAGCAAGACAGAGAAGATTGAAAGTTTAGTATTGGATTATAATTAGAAGTTTGAAGCAAGACTTAGAAGTTTCAAAGTTTTAGGAAGTGAAAAAACATGCGTGTAACAAGCAATATGAAATGTCAGCTCTGGGCATCTTAACATGTAACAGTGAAAATGCAAAATTAAAGAAAATTGTGATAACATTTTCAAAGTGATTTAAAAATAATCTTGAAACAGTTTTTAATTTGGATATACTAATAAGGAATAAAAATAAAAATCAAAGAAAAGAACCTTCAGAGAGAAGAATAGTTACATCAACTAATAAATGTAGAAGGAATAGTGGAGGTAGAAAATCACCACTTTGCAATCACTGTGGTTGATTCAGAGAATAATCAGTGGATTCTAAAAATTTTAAGACGTACAGAACATATTGATACATTATCATACCATCTCCCCAGAGATTTCTTATTATTTCCAAAGTGAGAAATGGTAATTTTACAGTGGAGAAACCTGACAGACACCACTTTATTGAGTGATCAAAATTAATATCATTAGTGATGAGATAAACAGATTTGATTCCTGATGTGATATGCTGAGAAAGTCACAACATGGTTTATATAGTATTCCTGCCAAAAATGTATAACCTGAATCTAATCATGTGGAAATATCAGACAGACCCAAAGGGACTGTTGAAAAATTTCAATGTCTTGAAAGAGAAAGTGTGAAGAACTGTTGTTGATGAAGAAGACTAACAAGACATGCCAATATTACAAATTACATGTACTATGTAATTTTGTATCTGGATCAGAAAAAAAATTGTGTAAAGGACATTATGGAGATAATTGTATAGAAATGAAAAAGACTGTATGTTATATAAAAGTATTGTATAATTGTTATATTTTTTAATTTGATGAATGTACTGTGGCTACATAAGAGAATGTCTTTGTTCTTAGGAAATGAACACTGAAGTATGTATGTATAAGGGCATGATTCTGCAAATAACTCTTAAATGATTCAGGAAAAATATTTTGTGATGTGTGTGTAGAAACAGAAATAAAATATGATAAAATCATAACAACTGGTGAATCTGGTTGAGAAGTATTCAGTAATTCTTTGCTCTATGCTTCCAACTCTTATGTAAGTTTGAAATTATTTCAACATTACAAATAAATTTTGTAATGAGTGATTATTAATCACCTTTCTCAGAAAGGTGTTCTTTCCCCGAGTCACTGTAACTGAATAGAAAGCATTTGATAATGCTGAAGTGAAAGTGTGGACTCCATGAGACAGAACTCATGGCGGAGTCGGCAGATGAACCTGCAATATTATTTATCAGCATAATTCAGAAAACAAAGTCAACTTTCTTATAACTCTCCCAGAAGTATTTTACCTTATATGAAAAACACAGTTCATTTTATAAACATTAATGGGCCTCCTATTATATGTCACATACTTTGCTGGGCACCGGGGGAATATGATGATGGCTATCTCCTATTCTCAGGTTACTCACAGGGAGGGGGAAACTATACAAATTTAATATGCAACAGTAAATGTAAACCTAGAGAAAAAGTCAGTGGAGAATGCATTAATTAAGACAATATTGGGGAGGGAGGAAGGGGTGGCATGGTGGAAGGGAATGACAATGAGGTCCAGGAGTTTTCCTCTTGGTGGTTTCAGGCAAAGGGAGCAGTAAGTAATTATAAGAAAGCGTAGGCTGTTTGGGGACTCTAAAGTGACCTGGAATTGCTGAAGTGTATAATAGCTTTCTGATTTTCAGTTTGTAATAATAAAAAATAAATTATTTTTAGTATAGTATTGTTTAGCTATGAATATAAAACATTAAAATGGTATGAAATAACTAACACTAGAGAACATATAAGACAACTTGATCCTTTGATGAAGTTTTTATTTTGTATGACATGGCATCTCATTATAACTTGTGATTCTTCCTTTGACCTTGTACCTACAATAATTTTTGTCAAATTTGAGTAATATATGGACCATTTAAAAAAAATTGATTTATTTTTAGAAGGTGGGGGAGAAAGAGAGAAAGAAACTCATTTTGTTTCACTTCTTTGTTCCACTTATTTGTACATTCACTGGTTGTTTCTTCTATGAGCTCTGACTGAGGATTGAACCCGCAACCTTGGCATATCAGGATGACACTCTGACCAACTGAGCTACCTGGCCAGGGCCAGATATAAACTTTTTTCTTTTAAGGAAAAAAATTCCTCAATTCTCAATAGTGGGTGGATCTCAGTTTGAGAAATACTGAGTTGTAGATGAAAGTCTAATTTTATGACAATATCCTTTCCATTACAAATTGTGACTATAAAAGAGATATTGTGTTTTCAGTTGATAAAATATTTTTGTATTATTAAAATGAAAACAAAACAAATAATTAAACATAATCATCAAACAATGAAAAATATTGGCAGCCATTGAAGCCAAATCTTAATATTCTTAATGTGCAAGTTTTACAAAAATTGTTAAGTAATACATTTAGGCACCCATAAGTACATGGACAAACATCCCAAGTGAATAATTTATAAAAGATGAAATAAAAATTATTAATAAGCACATAAAATGTTTACCTTCAAAAATAACTAAAAACAGCAATTTGAAATGTGAGAACATTTTTTGACTGTAAAATTAGTAGATGCTTCAAAATGTTATAACCTGTATTGATGAGGATTTTTAATAATAGAAAAAATTGCAAGCAGTCTAATTATTCAATGGTGTGTACATAGTTTAAAAATGCATTGATGTAGTATGACATTACTTGAACGATAAATTAATGTTTTTGAAAATTTTTAATAATCAAAATGCTGATGCTATCATTAAATATGAGAAACTTTGAACAAAAATGTATCATTTAACCTTGTCACAATGTACATAGAAGATTTCAGTAATTATACTATAACAATGAAAGTTGTTATCAGTAGGGGAAGCTGGGTGAAGCGTATACAGAAGTTTTCTGTACTATTTTTGCAACATTTATCTAAGTCTAAAATTATTTCAAAATAAAAAGTTAAAAAATATATATAGAAAAAATACTGATGGGAAAAATAAAATTTTAGTAGTGATTTTTATGTGGTAAAATTAAGTAGCTTTTTTTCCTTTCATTTTAAAAACGCTTTTTTTGTGTAACAAATTTTTACAAGTTCTATAAGCATTCTTAAAAAAAACAAAACTCTTCCTATAATTAGGGGAAAAAAGTGAAACTCAGAAGAAGGATGCCATCTGCCACAATCCAACTTGTTGATCAGTGAGGCAGCTAAATGTAAAAAAGAGAAATTTGAATGCTGAAAAAAGGGTGCATAAGGGTGAAGGAGAAGGTCGACACATCGACTGGTTAGGAATGCATTTGCCAGGTGAATGGGAAGTAAGAGAGTAGATAGTAAAAGCAGGGGCTGAGCTAAGTGGAGGAGGCCGTGGCATTGGGAATTTTGTTAGGAGTAAAGAAGAGAATGAAGTCTTCTGAAAAGAGAAGATACCTGCAATATTTTATGTTAGAAGAGAATTAGGGTACTTTTTTGGATATCTAGGGAGCATAAACCATAGTAATTAATGGGAGTATTTCCAAAAGTTGGGTTTTTAATAATTTAAAATCATTTGCTTTAGATAACCATCTTTATGCTTGTTTTTATCACAGACTGCTTTCTAAGCAACTCAGCTTTGCAGTGATTCAGGCCTTCTTCTGAAGACACAGCCTCTTATCTTAATGAGTGACAAAGGTAATTAGCTACTCAAATTAAGTCCCTCTCTTGATCTGGATTTCTATGTAAAATATTATTTGTTCAATATTAAATAAGGACAAATAGATAAGTGAGTATACACCATGGTGTCATTAGGAGCTGTACCTGAAAAACTGCAGCATGTGAGACATTGTGGTTCTCAGTCTTCCCATCCCAAGACCTCTGAAGGTACATGCCATCCTCCCTTCTGTGCTTGAGGGCTCCCTATAGCAGTGATTCTGGCAAAGGTCTGGTGAACAGGGGCTTTATGGTTTGTAAAAGCATGTGCGTCCCCATGTGTACTTAAGTCAGTTCTGAAACTGCCTCTTCTCTGGCATCGCACCCTCCACCTTAAGAGTTGTCACAAGCATCTGTTCGTGATATAGTCTTTCCTACAAGTCATCTAGGCAGCGGCTCAGCTAGCTGCCTGCTGAGCATCCCAACACCAAGGAATAGACCAGAGTCACACACAGTAACTATGCTATTCACTCAGCTTTTATTGAATGCAGGTTCACTAAGAGTACAATATCAACATGCATTAATATCCTACTCACACTAACAATCTAAGAGAATTGTTAACACACACACACACACACACAGCAGTCAGTGGGGAATAATGAACCTGAGTCCCAGAGTCTCAGTCTGCAGGTGCAGGAGACAGCACAGTGGGCAGAGGAGTTGTCAGTGTCTTGCAAGGAAAGATCTCTGAACCCACGTGGGCAGCAGGGCAAGGGAAGTTCTCAGTTCAGCAGGGTAAAACCTCAGGCAGCCGATGCCAAGGGAATCAGCATGGTTTTGGAGCAGTACTCTGGTGTGTGTCGCTCAGCTTTCTCAGCAGTGGTCTGAAACCTGCCTCAGTTATACCTGAAAAGTGGAGTACTCCACTCTTCTGGGTCCTTTTGATAAATGTCTTGGCACCCCTCATGCCAAGTTTGGAATTTGTCCAGGCTCCTATGGGTGGTACATGGCTGTTTTGCTTGACACCCCTGTTAATAAGAGTGGAATTCCCCCCAGTAGCCTATCTATGGGTGGTCCCTCTTTGCAGACATGGCATTCTGATCACATGAGCAGACAGCTGCGTCTCCTTGCCAGACATGTCTGTTCAGACCACGTGGGTAGATATCTGAAGTATGTCCCCTTGCCAATTTGTCTTAGAGTGACTTAAGCAATTTTCATTTTGAACCAAAGTGTCATGGCTTACTGAAAGCCATTTTAGTTGACATGGGTGACTCCACTTTGTTTTATGTACTTTATGCTATCTTGATCGTACCGATGTCATTTTATTGGTCTTGCTCTCCACAAGAGTTATTGCTAGAAATAGAATCATTGACATTCATCTTAGAGGATGATTGTTTTCAGGCCCCTCTCTCAGACTGGGAAGCCCCGGCTTGCTTGGAGAGAAGCAACATGGTGTCAGAATTTGTTCCTTGGGGAGGGACCATTTGACTCCACCTCAGATTTTGACCCTGACTCCTACTATTTCTGTGTCCATAATTAGGTTTTAAGTCTCTGGCAGGCACAGACCAGGCCTTATCCATTGTTTTAACCCCCTCAGGCTTAGTCTTTCCATTTCAAAGAGGTAGTTACTTAGTAAATGTTTATTGAAAATGGATACTGTTTTTCTTAAGGGCAAATTTTATTCCTTCATGAAGGAAAATCTATTTCTTGCTAAGTAAAATGTTGCATAAGTACAAATTAAAATGTAAGGTACAGAATGTGTAGCTTAAAGCTAAGTAACAGCTTTTATCTCTGGCTATTTTAAAATGATTAAAAGGGTTATTAAAAATAGGATCTACAGGTCTAACAAAAGCTTTTAAAACAGGCCCAAGTAAATCTACATAGGCTTGTGAAGGTGCAAACACATTGTATCATGTGGGCTTTCCCTGACAAGACCCTGCTTTTATGAATCTGTTATGGAAATTCTGCATCCAGAGTCTCTGCCCTCTGTGTGTGGATTGCAATTGTTCCTCAACTATGAAATCTGGGAATGATCACCTTAAAGCACATTTTCTTTTATGCACATAAACAGTGTTATTAAAGTACTCATGCCTGGGGCAAATTAGTTTTTTAGTCCTGTTTGCTCCTCTGTAAAAGAGAATTAACAATAATTATCTCACAGACCCAAGTAAGGACTAAATTGACATGGTGCCCACATATCTTGTATATGCTTAATAAATGATGGTTTTTATTTTGTTCATAAATTGAAATTCAGAAGTGTGTTAGAAATGGTTAAGTGTATTTGAGCAGAATTACGAGGTCTGTATTGTTCTTCAGCTACCCTGTGGCTTAGATTCACTTATGTGAGCAGAGAACAGATCATTGCTACTATGTCTACCAGTCCTTTAAGGAAAAATAATTTCTCAGAACTGTACAAACTGGCATGCTCCTGGAGTCTGGGAACCATGAAACACTTGTAAGTTGAGTGTTACCTAGCTCTTTTCCATGTTATTTATTTAATATTTATCTCTCTTTTCTGAATATTGACTGTTAGAAAACTTAGAAGAGACATTACAACTTTCACCATCAGAAAGAAACCCTTTCTTTCACATTAATATCCACTTTTTAAAAAAACTTTCACTAATTGATGCTTATGTTGGCCTCTATTTAATGTCAAGTAGTTTATAGGCCTTGACTTTCAATTAATGAATGACTTTCTCTATAGCATTTGTAAGTCAGACTCTTTGGGCTTGAGTCATTACTTAACTCACTCTGTAAGGACATTTACTTTTTAATTTTTTTCATTAGTTTTTCTTTGAAAATCTTACAAATGCAATAAAAACTATGATAATTAAAAAACTGTGAGAAAAACCAAAGAAAATAATATAGATCTTGAGAAAACCTTGTCCATTCAGTGGCAAACACTTACAGAACAGAGAAGCTGCAGCACCACCAGTGCCCCCACTATCAATAGAAAATATTCAGGGAATGTAAAATTGAGTGTGAAACTATGCTTAAGGTGTCAAAATATGAGAATCACTTGAGGACAGTGACCAGGAACTAGTTAAATAGAATTTGTAGGTGGACAGAATAAAAACATTAAGGAAATATCTATATATGGGCACTATGGCTTTTATAATAAACAAGGTCTGTCCACAAAAAATTCAGCCATTGTTAACATAATGACAATGGTTTGCATGACATCAATGTAACCTGGCAGCCACGGAGAGAGGACTGGAATGTGCATGTGTGAAGAATGACTCCCTGTATTAGTGAGGGCAATAGAGGCTATTGAGTGAGCATGTGTACTGTGTGGCTGTCACATTCAAAATGACTGCACAAGCAGAGCAACAGGTCTACATCAAATTTGCATTACCCTTGAACATTCCTCTGTGGAAACTATTTGGATGATTCAGAAGGCCACAGCTATGGACAACTGTTGACTGGCAGCTTCATCACAACAACACACCCACTGTTGCGTCATGTCTTGTGCAGAGTTTTCTGGTGAAACATCGAATCACCCATGTTACTCAGCACCCCTACAGCCCAGATTTGGTGCGCTGCAACTTCTGGCTTTTCCCAAAACTAAAATCACCTATGAAAGAGAAGAGATTTCAGACCATTGATGAAACTCAGGAAAATATAATGGGGCTGCTGATAGCATTTGGGAGAACTATGTGAGGTGCCTACTTTGAAGGGGACTGAGGTGTCCTTGTCCTATGTACAATGTTTCTTGTATCTTCTTCGATAACTGTCTCTATTTTTCACATTACATGGCTGGATACCTTCTGCACAGACCTCGTATAACTAAGGTACAAATGAAATTTTGTCATGTGGAAAAGGTTAATTACGTGACTGAAGTAGAGATTAGAGAGAAAGTTAGGACTTGCATGTCTTGTTAGACTGATGCATAATAGTAACAGTGTGACTATGGTCTCTTGAATTCAAGCATTTCAGTTTTGGTGGCCACCATGACAGGACGTTAGGGCAGAGGTAGGGAGAGTGATGATAGCTGTTGTGCTTTAGAGTGAATTCTTCCGGCCTGACCCAGAGTTTGGGTCAGCCTGATGCTAGCACCTGAGGCAAGCTGAAGGCTTGTGCTACTTTTCATAATGTGCCATTGACTCCTGTGGCGCTGGGAAGGTTCATGGAGGGGTCATGGAGCATGTAGCTTCAGGGATATGGCTTCAGAGATAACAAAGAGGAACACCAATGCTACAGATAACCAAGATGAGGCTAGAGCAGTTTGTCTCAGAGAGTATAATACATTCCATCTGAACCTGTTGTGAGTTTTATGTTTTGAGGACACTATAGGACACAGCCAATAAACATTTAAATAGGATTTTTCAAGCTGACAGTTTAAATAGTTATACTTTAGCTTAAATGGGAGTACCTCAATTCATTCTTTATTCATTTCTGCAATTGAAAGAAAGTCTTTATAGTATGTCTTAAAGCACTGAGGATTTATTTGTACTAACATCTTAGCTTTGCTAAATGCCAATAAATGCTATGTCTTATATCCACTTTTCTGTTAGCAAATTTCCTGAAAGAAAATGTTTTACTGTAAAATTTAAGAAATTGGTCATAAATAATTTTTCCAGAAGCCAAGAAGCTATTTATATTATATCCACATCTATATCTCTATCTACTTCTACATCTATATCCATATCTATATCTTCCTGTATTGTTCAATGATCATACTCTCAAATATACTGATATTATAGAAAATAGAAATTTACATGTTTAGGTGGAGTTAGTAGGATTAAAATCATATAAAATTAAACACACACCTACTTTTAAAAAAGACTGCAATTAGTGAACGTAAAGGCAACAACACTTTTTCTTACACCCTAAGAGAAACATAATTAATCAAGATCCATCTGTTCATTCTTGGGTTTTCTATTCCACTTCTGTGGCTGATCTCACTCCTATGGCACATACAACACTGCAATGTCACAGAGAAGATTAGCATAGCCCCTGTGTAAAGATGATATAACTGGGTGGTCATATTTTTGCATAGTTAATTACTTTTTCCTTTGGGGTCTCTTGGCACACTGTCTATATACATTAGTTGTCATCTTGTTGTATTATAATTGTTTATTTGTCTGTCCCTCTCATGAAACAGGATCCCTAAAACAAGGACATGATTCTTTGTAGCCTTAGTGGCTGACATGTGCCTAGCTTCTAAAAAGTACCCAGAAAATGTTTAATGAAAGAGCAAAATAATGAATAACAGCTTTATAGTCTATAAGTAAGATATGTAGGAATTCTTTGTATACATTGTGCTTATCCAGAAATTGATTCCGAAACAGTTAATCCTTTTCTTCCCTCCTCACTTTGTCTTCCTGAAGACAGAAATTCTGTTTTAGTATAATGCCCACACGGCCACCTTCTGCTGATAACTAGTGGGCACAACTCAGTTTGGTGATGGACAGATGGACAAGCCTGCTGTTGTTCTTGGCCATAAGACAGTTTCTGTCTACTCTCTTAGATACATCCAACGTGCCTTTCTTCCCATCCCTCTCCCTTTTATGTAAGACTGTACATATTTTCTCCTAGCACCGTCTTGCTATATTTGCAATATTAAGGCTATAAATAGGCTTTGGAAGATGGATAAGATTTTGAGAGATATGTGGTATCTAACATACAAAAAAGTATGGCATGGAAAAAGAGACCATAAAATATTGCTATTATTTAAGTGGAGAGAGGTAGATCTTCTCTTTTTCTCTCCCATCATCATGGGACTGATTAGAAGGGAAATAAGTTGCAAAATATTTCTGGAAAAAGTGACCCAAATTATGGTATCAACTTGAATTGTTCAACTAGGAGACTGCAAAGAGTCATAAGTCATTCATATTTTATGTGTAATCACATAAATAGTAGTTGTTTCAAATTAGCAATATACAGTTGCATAAGACATTAGCATGTTACTTAATTTTTAAACCATACACAACATTCTAAAGCATCTTAATAGATATTCTTTACTAGCAAAAAGGAAATAGGGAACAGAATTAATATTTATTTAGTTTCTATCATGAAGTAGGTATTTTTATACCTTTTCTATGTTTTTCATGCGATCTTCAGAACTACATTGTGAAATAAATTTTATTAAAATTATTTTATATAAAAGAAAACTTAGGCTCAAAGATAATAAGTAACTTACTCATGACCACAGAGATAGGAAATGACAAAACTGATTTCTAAATCAAGTCTTTTTCAACTCTCAAATCTATTCTCTATTTACTATGTTGGATTAACGAGTATACAGTCAATTTTCAAGGAATTTGGGTTTTTATTATGTGAATATTAGTGTTTTGAAGGATTTTCCATAATTGTGAATGATGTCTTAGATACTAAGACACCATTCTAAAAATATTTCTGTGAAGTGAATTGGGGTACGTGTCCCCTTTTCCAGGTGGGTGACTGGGTTAATTGAAACAAATGATTCAATAATGTGTTGCAGGAGAAGAGATCTCTGAGTTTTGGGGATGACTAGGCCAGAAAGCAGAGTGTTCCCATGTTTATTTAGACATTTTTAAGGAAGTATAGGTCCACTTCCCTGTTTGCCTAAAGGGTACATGGCTGGGCTAGCATGATGGAGTCTGAACAGTCTGAACAGAGCTTTTCGTTTTATTCTTGTTTTGACTTGATTCATGGAGCACCAGTGACCTCAACTGACGACAAAAGGGGTTGAGGTGAGAATCACATCAGTCTTCTAGGGCTCCCTTAAAAAACATCAAGCTGTGGCGAGATTTTTCTGAGACCCATTGGGATTGTTTCTATATGTATCCAGACCCTAGAAAAACCCTTGAACTGACTGCCTGTTTTTTGTGGAGCAGGGCCAGTGCAAGGCCCTGAACTTCCTCTGGCTGTTTCAGCTGCAGCTCCCTGCCCCTTCTCTCCTCCCTCTGCTGCATACTGAAGAGAAGAGATTCTGTGTATTTGCTAACTATCCTCCATTTACCCTCAAATTTGAGTCAGGCTCACCTTCTCAGAGTGAGAGGAAAGGTGACTGGATCAACTGCTGGTTCCTTGTAACTAAGTAACAAAGTTGCTAAATTGGATTAACTCTGTGAATTAACAGAACTGCCAGTTGTCATCCCAGTTTCCTTGAGTAATGCAGACAGTGCCAGAGGCAATTTCTAATTGTGTCAGATGGTGGTTTCCCCCGCAAAGGTGGCTTCATTTATAGTATGCCTAAAATGAGTTAATCAAGACAGAATTATCATTGGCTAGGTAAAAATTGACAAGTCAGTTTTATTCCAACTGAGTTGCAAAGGTGATTATGACATATGGAACCTGTCCTTTAGAGAGAGCCTCTGGAAGATTATAATTCTAAAATGTGGTTTTTAATCCTTTTGTCTTTTTTACCTATTCGCCCAAACTGCCTCCCATCTGGTGACTATCAATTTCTCTTTATCTATGAGTTTGGTTCCATTTGGCTTGTTCATTTATTTAGTTTTTTTAGAGTCTACATATAAGTAAAATCATATGGTTTTAGTCTTTCTCTGTCTGACTTATTTCACTTAGCATAACACGTATTGTTAGTTATAAAAATAGTCATGAGGATATAAAGTGCAGCATAGAGAACATAGTCATTAATATTGTAATAACTATGTATAATGTCAGATGGTTACAAGACTTATCAGGATGATCACTTTATAAGGTATATATAAATGTCTAATTGCTATGTTGTGCACCTGAAACTAATATAATATTGTATGTCAACTGTAACTGGAAAATAAATTAATTTTTTAAAAAGTAAGGAAAATAATAAAATAAAATGTGGGCATACTTTCCACAGTGAGGAAATAGTTATTTATATTATAATAGATATTTATTTCTCTCCCTTAACTCTTTTTCATGTTCCTTCAAATAAATGTTTTCCTACAATTTAAACTTAGTGATTAAGTCATTTAAAAAATAATGCTTTACATTAATGAGAAAGAGGTCACCTTTAAAAAGTTGATTAAGGTTATTTTGGGACTAGATTTGAGTGCAGTTCCTGTTTCTTTTTCTTTCTTTCATTCTTTTTTTTTTCCCATTACCATTTATCACCCTTCCCACTCCCACCCCTCAATCACCAGAGCCTATTTCCTGTTAATGAAGACTATTTCCCTTTTCTTTTTTAGGACAATGACATTAAAAATAATCAGTTTTGTCTATTTCCGGTCATGACACATTCCAGGCTTAGGTAAATAAACCCAACTAAAAAATAACAGACTAACCAACTCTGTCTATCACTCAACTCAAAGCTGTCATTTTTTAATTTCAACATTATATTCATGAGCATCAATACGGAAACTCTCTGTCAAAGGTTTGCTTCTTGTATTATGATTGCTTTAGAATGGAAATTTAAATGCTGAACTTCAGAAATGAATTAGAAGGAGCAGTAGAAAAAGTCCTGGACAAGGAATCAGGAGGCTGGTTCTGGTCTTGGTCTGCTACCATCTATGTGGACAAGTCACTAAATTTCTTAGTATCAGTTTTCTTTACTTTTAGAATGAAGATGGTTAGACTAGGTTAGGATGACAAACAGGTGTCCCCTTGTCTGCCTGCTCTGATCAGTTGGTAATGTTTGTCTAGAGGGCTGCATTGGGCATGATGGTGAGCCTCTTCCAGACTGTGGTTGACAGTAAGAATGAGGACAAGAAAGCCACTTATTTTGCTATCTCTGAATTCAATAATTCTTGCGTCATTATATGAAGTTTGTCTGGAAAAAGTCCAGCCATTGTTAATATAATGAGAATGGTTTACACAATATCAGTATAACCTGGCAACCAAAATGAGTGGACTGGAATGTGCATGTGTGAACAATGACAACTTCACCGAAGGTGGTAGACGCCATTAAGTGAGCATGTGTACTGTGTGGCCATTGCATTAAAAATGACTAAGCGAGTAGAACAAGGAACCTGTATCAAATTTTGCATTATGCTTGAACATTCCTCTGAGGAAATTTGGGTGATTCAGAAGGCCAGCTATGGGCAACTGGTGATTGGCAGCTTCAATCACAACAATACGTCCACTTATGCATCACATCTTGTGCAGAGAGTTATGATGAAACATCAAATCACCCAGGTGACTCAGCCCCCTACAGCCCAGATTTGGCACCCTGCGACTTGGCTTTTCCCAAAACTAAAATCACCTTTGAAAGGGAAGAGATTTCAGATCATCAATGAGATTCAGGAAAATAGAACAGGGCAGCTGATGGTGATTGGGAGAACTGTGTGAGGTCCCAAGGTGCCTACTTTTAAGGAATTGAGGCCCCATTGTCCTATGTACAATGTTTCTTGTATCTTCTTCAATAAATATCTCTATTTTTCATATTACATTGCTGGTTACTTTCTGGACAGAACTCATATTCTTACTTCTGTTATGACTTTCATGATTTAGTCTTAATTTTTTTTTTTCAGATTTAATGTGTTTTATTGATTAAAATATTACATTTGTGCCAATTTCCCTTCCCTCTGCTCCCCTCCACCCGGTGGCCCCCCTCCCTCCAGTTGTCCCCCCCTTTTAGATTATGTCCATTAGTTGTGCATACAGTTCCTCCCAATCTCTCTCCGTCTATTCCATTCCCTCCTACCATGATCCCCAATTTCTATATCATCTCCCTCCCTCTCCCCACTCCCCCTCCCTGTTGACCTCCCCCCACTATGCTTCCCTTACCCACAGTTCCTTTTCCACTCTCGTTGCCTGTTTCGTTTGCCTTTGTTTCATCTCCCTAGCTTCTGTTTTTTAAACCAGTCCCTTTAACATCTCATATAACAGTGGTTTGGATCTAATGAACTCTTTCAGTTTTATTTTGTCCTGGAAACACTTTCTCTGTCCTTCTATTCTGAATGACAATTTCGCTGGATAGAGTATTCGTGGTTGTAGGTTTTGGATTTTCATTACTTTGAATATTTCTTGCCAGTCCCTTCTTGCCTGTAGTGTTTCCCTTGAGAAGTCAGCTGATAGTCTAATTGGGACCCCTTTGTACATAATTCTTTTCTTCTCTCTTGCTGCTTTTAAGATTCTCTCTTTATCCTTAATTTTTGACATTTTGATTATAATGTGTCTTGGTGTGGTTCTCCCTGGGTCCAGTCTCTTGGGAACTCTCCTTGCTTCCTGGACCTGCATGTCTATTCCCTTCCCCAAGTCTGGGAAGTTCTCCTTTATTATATTTTCACTCAATTTTTCAAGTTCTAGTTCATCTTCCTCATTCTCTGGCAAACCAATGATTCTTATGTTGGGCCTTTTATAGCTGTCCCAGAGGTTTCTGATCCTCTCATTGTTGCTTCCTATTTCCTCTCGCTGCATTGGTTGACTGCTTGTTCCTTCTCCATATTCCAATTTGTTGAAATGAACTCTGGATTCCTCACCATCTGTCTCGTATGTGGTTTTGTTCCTTTCGTTATGAAAGTTTTTCGCTTCTTTCATATCTTTTTCCTGCTCTTTTGTGAATTCTGTAAGCCACCTGATAACAATGGCCCAGAACTGAGCCTCTGACAGGTTTCTTATCTGTTCATCTGTCAGGTTCTCTATCTGCTGTCTGGTGAGTTGTGCCACCGGGATCTCTATATTTGTCTGCCACATTTTGACAGATGCGTTTTGTTTTCCTGGGCCGGCTGTCCAGGGCGGTGCCTGTGTACGTGTCACAAATCAGCGACTGGCCGGCGCCTGCTTGTCCGCGACCTATTTCGCAGCCCTGTGGTGCTTTCTGTGGGGGCGGGGGTCCAAGATGGATTCACACAGTTATTCAGCTAGGGGACCGGGATCCTCCTCCCGTCCCCCTGGGCCTCACTGTTCAAGGCGATGCTGCGGCCGCTCTCCCCAGCGCCGGAGTCGCGCACGCCAGGGGCTTGATTGGAATCGCGCAAGCCAGGGGCTTGATTGCCTCCGGGATTTTTCGCTGCCCCGCCCGCTGCTCCGCAAACAGCTTTGCCTTCTTTAACTCTTACCTGCCCAAATGGCACCGCTGGTTTATAACTTCATATGTTGGGCTTCCGTGTAGTTTTATTTTCTGGAATTTCTAGTTATCCTTTGTTTTGAAGTAGTTGTATTCCTCTATAGTTGTAGAGGAAGACCTAGCGTGTCCGTCTAAGCCTCCATCTTGGCCGGAAGTCTATAGTGTCTAGTCTTAATTTTTAACCTCAAGAAATATTCTCTCCATACTTTATTTAAAGATGTTTAAAAATTTGAGAGCAAGGAGACAAAGTCTTTGAGATCATCTAGTCAAAAGTAGGTTGATATGTATAAAAGTGCTTTGTAAAATGTAGAGCACTCTTTCTTGTTTGAGGACAACATAGCTAATTAATGGTAAATTCTTCCATTGTTAGCCTTGGGGCCCCTTCCTGTTTAATTTTTCATGGAATGGTTGTTGCATGAATGATATAGCTTTATTCAGTAAATTTTTAAGGCATTACTCATTGCCGTGACATAAAATTAAGATTTAAGTGTCAAGTTGTGTAGTATAGATAATAAACACTGTCATTCAGAGAGTTGGAGAGCTAGAGTCATCAGGGAATATTAGAGGAAGAAATAGAACTTGAGCATGGCCTAAAATGAGCTGAAGTTAGACAGAAGGGCATTGTTAGATATGGGATGGAATTTGAATACAGCATAGAATAAGACAGAAGAACAATTGGGACAATACACAAGAAGTATAAACTGTTAGTTTTCAATAAGGAAAAATTTGGATTGCTAATAATAATATTGATAATAGTTAACATTATTCACTCCTTTCTTCCCTTAATATTTTTTGAGTACTTCCAATGTGTCAGTCCCTGTACTAGATACTGACTGAGGATACAACTCTTAACAAAATGGAGAAAATCCTTGATTTCATAGAGTTTACATCTTAGTGGGAGGAGACAGATAATAAAGCAATAAGTAAAATATGTAGTATGTTAGAAAGTAAAAACTGCAATGGGGAAGAATACACCAGGAGAGGGAACAATGGAATGACAGGGTGGCTTGCAATTTTGGCTCAAGTGGCCAGGGACAGCCTCACTGGGAAGCTAATGATAGAGTAATGAAATACCGCTCTGCTGAGTGAGTTACTCATATGAAATCATTTAATTTTCATAACAACCCTATGAGAATGGGTACTATTGTTATCCTTGTTTTATAGATGAGGACCTGAAACACAGACAACTGAACTCATCAAGACTGCACAGCAATTAAGTCTAAGAGCTGTGATTTAAAATCAGGAAGTCTAATTCCAGAGTTTGTACTTTTAGTTTATAAGTTTTAATAACAAAAATCTTTTAAAAGGCTGTGGGAGGTAAAAATAATAGCATTTTAGAGCTGAAGAGAAATTTTCTAATCTAGTGGTTTTCAAATCAACCAGCTCTCTGGATTTCTGGACTCTGACTCCTAAATTTTTGATTCAGGAGGGTTGAGGGGAGGCCTGAGAATTTGCAGTCTAACAAATTTCCAGGTAATGCTGTTGTTGATAGTGTGGGTAACACTTTGGGAATCATCAATTGTCCCGGTGACTCTCAAACCAGACTGCATGTTAGAATCACTTCAGGAGTTTTTAAGAACTACCTGTGCCTTATGCCCACGGGTACTGAGAGCATGAAGTTCATTGCTCTGGGCTGAGACTCTGTATCAGTGACTGTGGCGCACATCGAAAATACCTCTGGTCTAGTTTAACCCTTACGCTACAGATGAGGAAACAGGTTTGAAGAAACGAACTGTTCCCTTCTTGTCTTGGCTCCTGGCATTCTGCACATTGTTTGTTACTCACCCACTTCATTCTTGGCTGTATAAGGCCAGGGCCAGGGGCTGTCTTAATCTATTTGCTACACAATAAGGTTCAGAAAACATCTGTTCTTGAGTTATTAATGTTGAAGGGGATAGGGAGCCACCAAAAGTTTTGACCAGCAAAGTGACATACTACATATTGAAAGCAATATTTTAGGAGGATTTACTATTAGGAAGGGTAAGAAAAAGATGTGATCTTCCTACTGCAATGTTCCTGTAGACCCTTGCTACTCAAAATGTGATAAATACCAGCAGCATCTGCATCACCTGCAACCTGGTTAGAAATGCAGACTCTCAGGTCCCACCTCTGACTGACTAAATAAGAATCCACGTTTTCACAAGTTCCTAGTGAGTTGTATGCACACAGACATTTAAGAGGCTCTGTTGTAGGACATCACATGACCAATGCCTGGACTTATGTAGTAGCCCTAGGGAGCCAGGAAAAAGCAGCAAATATGAATGGCTGAACATGTCAGTTTTTCCTTAAGCTTATTCCTTGGGATACCAGTTCTCTGGGATCTTAATAGGTGCTTAATGGTCAAAAAGGTTTGGCAAATACCAGGTTAAACAATGCTAAACAGATCTTCTTTTAAAGAACCAAATTTCTATTTATCTTCTAATATTCTGAATCTCCAAGAGAAAAACTGTATTATGTAGCTGCTTCCTTATTTATTGATCACAGAAGACTGTTTGGGATATATCTTCTCATGTTACTGTTTTGTGGAGCACATCTTGGTAAAGCTGTAATAAGCTCTTTGTGATTTATGGGGGTTCTAGACTTAAAAGATATTCTAACCCCGGGACACTTCTTAAATGTAATATCCATTACTTCTCAGTTCAGATGCCCAATCTTTCTACAGTATCACTGTCCAGGTGTGTGACTCCATTTCTGACTCACTGTTCATTGGCTGAGTCATTTGGACAAAGTCATCAGACAGGTCTGCGGGTTCTGTCAGTGCTGACCTGGGGAAAACATTCAAGATTTTGTTGCTGGTTATGGTGTCTGTTGGAAATGAGGAGGAGACACTGGAAAATGTAGAGTCACTGGTAACATGCCGAAGTTTTGTTTGTGCTAGGAGTGAAATCAGGAGGTATGACTGAGAACAATTACTGGGTGAACAGAGAGAAAACACAGAAATGTGACTGACAGTTGTGAGACACAACACCTGTCAGCAAATTTATAGTGAAAAATAAAAAGAAACAAATGAACAGATAGATTGGAAACTAGTTATTTTAGATTGAGGGCATTCCAAAATGGCTTTTTTAGAGTTTATTTCCATTAATGAGCCCTGGCTGGTTTGGCTCAGTGGATTGAGCGTCGGCCTGCGAGCTAAGTGTCGCTGGTTTGATCTTCCAATCAGGGCACATCAGAGAAGGAAAACTCTGACTCCAAAAAACCTCCGCTGCCTTGCGGCATACCTCTTCAGGGGAAAGGCTAAGGGAGTAAACCCCGACAGAAAATCCGGAGCCGGAGTCCCTAAGGCGGTTTGATGTTGTAGTCAACACCGGCAACTCCTGCGGCGCACCTGAAGCCAAGCTGTATTGACTCCGTCTTTCCCTTGGACCCTTCAGCTGCGAAGAGAGGGGGGGTCTGCTGCATGGGCAACAGCAGACCCTCCATATCACCCTGCCCAGGCTCTGTAGCTTCAGCTTCACTGGAGAGGACACTCCAGCGTCATCGCAAGATGTCGATTCAACACGGGAGGAGACAGATACCGTGTCACTCCCGAGTCGGACTGCACAACCATTCTCGGCGGTGCAGATAGACTCTTAAGAAGCTACACCATCGTCTCTCGAGACGTACGGCTGCCGACAATTTCCATTAATGCCCCTTTAAAAATCCATGGCCCATTTTAATGCTGACAAGTTGCTTATCTCACATTCTATAACTCGGAAAGCATTTGATTTTAAATTATAATCACCGATAAATTACCACCAATATTTCGGATAGTACC
Organism: Furipterus horrens; assembly: GCF_987537825.1. Classification (NCBI taxonomy): domain Eukaryota; kingdom Metazoa; phylum Chordata; class Mammalia; order Chiroptera; family Furipteridae; genus Furipterus; species Furipterus horrens. The sequence continues at coordinate 55,612,976 of NW_028327173.1, read as the reverse complement.
TTTTATATTGACCATACAGTTTTCCTCTTGTATCCTTGACATTAAATTTCACTTTTTAAAAAAGCAGGATAATTACTATTCTTAGTAATAAGAGGAATGAATATACTTTCTCCATGATATCCTTACTTGGAACAGTAAGCCACATCATTTTCAATTTTTTCTTTTTTGTTAATAAATCAATGGAAAGTATTTTTGATTTGGATCTGACCTTTCAAATGCTCAAAAGATTTACTTTTATTCTCTTTCCTTGATATTTAGTTTTCTTCAAAATGAAGGAAGGACTGTTAGATCTTACTTATGACATCAGTATAATTTTTCTTAGAAAATTTTCTCTTGAAAAATTTGGTATTACTTTAATGGGTAAACTTGGATATGTAAACCTTTCAAATAGGATTCAATTCAGTTTCTCTTTATTGTACTCTTAGTTGATAGCATTTCCTACACTTTTAGGAGAAATTTTGACAAGAAGAAAAGAAAACTTTAAATCAAACAGAATATATTGAATTAAGTAGTCTTTGATTTCAGACACTTCTAGAGGGTATTAGTATAGTTTCAACTGACTTTTATCCAACTCTAAAATCTATGGTTCCCAGAGACTATGACCTTAAGATCTTATAAGCTGCTAAGCCATCTCAAATAAATTCAATTTTTTCTTATTTTACTAGGTTTACAAAGACAGAAAAGTAGATTGATTCATTATAGACTATATAGACATTGGCAGTCTTTAGAAGGAGTGTTCAGGTGCTTGATCTGTCTCACTGTCAGGTGAATAATGGTGGGAGACAGTTTACTAGGTGATCCAGACTCTTCAGTGGAGTGGGACATAGGAGATTGTGGTAGCTGAGAAACTACCTCTGAACAGGCAAAGAGAACCAGGTGGGTGCTACGGGAACACCAGCTGCTGAATTTTGGACAGTGTGGGTAGCTTGTATCAACTACAAGCCCTTATGGTTGTGGGGAAGGAAAAATAGAGGCAGCAATTGTCACACATGCCGAAAGTAACTTGCTAATGAGCTTTATTTAACATACATGCTAACAGTTGCCAACACTTATTCTGGCAAGATTTTCAACAAGGATTGTATCTAGAGGTTCAAATTAGTCCTTGAGTTACTAGATGATCCCAATCACTGAGATATTTGTACAACATCCATCCAATAAATTATCAAACATCATCAGGTGCCAGGTTCTATGCTGGGTGTTGGAATACCAGGGCAAGAAAAGATAAACATTGTCACTGCCGTTACATTGCTTGCTGACTAGAGTGGGATGCAAATATGTAAACAAGATAATATAACATAGTACATTATGTGCTATGATAAGAGAAATACAGTGAATCATGGTATTGTACAGAAGACAGTACTTCACTTTTAGTTTAGGAGTTGGGTAAGACGAGACATCTATCTACATGAAGGAGGAACAGGCATTGGATAGACCAAGAAGAGATGGGTTAGGAAAGTGCATTCTGCATAGAGGGGAAAAGCATATGTAAAAGTCCATAGAAATATTATAAAGAATATTTTTTGGGGGCATACAGATTTGGGGAAGAAGGAAAAGTGGCTGGAACTAAGGCTGGAAAAGTAAACAGAGCCCAGACATGTAGGGTTTTGTAAGCATTTGGGCTTTATTTTAGATAGAATGGAGAGCCATTGAATGCTTTTCCAGCTGAGAAATGATTAGATATGCATTTTAAGATAATGACTCTGTCAACCTTCTGGAGAATTTGTTGGAGGGAGAAAACACTGGAGAGAATGAGACCAATGGGGAGACTATTGCGGAAGTTTACATAAGACAGGATGGCAGCCTATATTTGACAAGTGATGACATTCTTAATAGATTGTGCTTTTGTATATGGCACATTGAACACTAAAGTTATTTACTCTTACTTTTTATAAGATTGTTCATATGGTTCTTTACCTCAGTATTTTTCATTTTATAATTCTTTAAGAAACCTTTCTTTATTTCCTCTTTCTTGTATTATGTAAATTATTATGTTTTTGTTGCTTCCTAAATAATATCCTGGAAGTTTATTTTCTGTTCTTGACACATGTAAGTGTGGTTTCTTTATCAAACTTGAGTGCAGAGTTAATGTTGAAAAAGAATGAATTATTATTCTAGTGAATATATCTTAATTGCCACAACTATGGGTAGCTTGAGATTTCCTTGAAAGGACTGGTAGAAAAAATAATTTAGTGGCTCTCATCATTTGAAAGAAAGAAAATAAGGTAAAGACATTTTTAGAGGGGAAGAGGCTTGCTGTACAGCAATCAATATTGTAGGATTAGAAAAGACCAACATGGATCAATCCCAAAGTGCAAAAAATAATTAAGGGCACAGAAGGCACATAATGCATGACAAGTTCAGAAGAGAAGCTGAGAAGTTACAGAACAAAGTTTGGCATTTAAAAATGACAGAAGGAGCAATGGTGGGAAATGACAAAAACATTTCATGTAAGACTAAAAGTGCTGCAATATTACACGGAACATGAAAGGTCAGTGAACAGCTTGGAATGGTGTCTAATGGATAACGATGGTAATCCATTGACTGAGACGTTCTTGTAAACATTGATTAAAAAAATAAAATTAAATGAATTCTTTGTCTCAGTAGTCTCAGAAAGCACAGTCTGGCTGAAAAGAGAAATCAATTTAAAATGAAAGAAGTAAAATTGTTCTTGGATTTGTTGCCAATCAATAGGTGCTAAAGAAATTGAGAAATTTGAATTCTCATGTAGAACTAGATATTCTTTCTTCTAGGATTAGTGCTGTCCAAGGTCAATAATTTATTTTTAGGTTTAGAAATGCTATTTAAAAAGTATTACTATTTTTTTCATCCCCCCCACCCTCAAATCTCCCAATGTAGGACATTTTCAATGCTTTTTTGGTTTTCTATCTGTGTGTGAGAGTAAGACACACCTGCCCTTACTAGGTAAAAGGACGTGTAGAAGTTCGAGTGAAAGAACTTCCCAACCTAGTAAACATTTTTATGTTTGAGGAAATTTACTGGTGTGAAGTAGAGCTTTGGAGAAATGGCTAGTTTTCACTCTGGAAACCCTTTGTCTTAATCAGTTTGGGCTGCTATAACAAAAATACCATAAACTGGGTGGCTTAAAAAACAAACATATTTTTTTTTACATTTTTGGAGATTGAGAAGTTTGCTATTTGTCAGCAGCCTCTTTCCTGGCCTCTTGTAGACAGCTGCCGTCTAGCTATATCCTCACATGATACGGACAGACTAATCCCATCATGAGGGCTCCACTCTCATGATCTAATTACCTCTCAAAGGCTCAATCTCCAAATACCATCACACTGGGGATCAGGGTTTCAACATGTGAATTTTGGGGACACAAGCATACAGTCCCATAGCATCCTTTGAGATACACATTTTCTAAGGAGAAAACAATTGTCCTTTCTTAATAGCATGTTAAAGGCAGGATTCAAAGAATGGGTATACCTGATGCAAAAGCAGAGAGGTTTTATGTTACCTTCTCAGAAAGGATTCAGAAATAATTCCATATGCAAGTGTTTTTGTAGCATATGTTGAATAATGGCCATTTCATATAGTGTAATCTAATAGTGAGAGACTACTATATTAAGAGCAGAATAGGAGATGAACAGACTCTAGGGCATGGCCAAATAAAGGAAATACAATTTAAATCACTGAAAGAGACATTGATCCTTCTTTTATCTTCTGTCTCAAAAGCTATTTGTTCAGAATAACAAAATCATCCTTAAGCACTTTAGGTAGAACACTGCACATGTAGTTTAGTTCCCGGTTGTCTGGTGAGAGATTCCAAGTCATGAACATAAGACTAGTGAGCAAGGAAAGGATCAGACTGGAAAGAGTACTTTTCACACATTCTTATGCTAGAGCCAGCCTGCCACTCTTGCCAATTATTGCCTGAGTGATGATGGGGTGGGAGAAGAGTGAGGCAGGCGATCCTAACATTGGAGGAGGAGGGTTGGCTCAACTTTTGCAGCTAAGCTCAATTTAGAATCTTAAATATGATAATCTCAAGAAGCATGACTGGACTCCAACTAATTTAACCTATGTTTTTCTCATTTTAAATGGTGGGCCTTGCTGATTGTGGAGGCAGAAAGGAACTGATAGAATAATTTTTCCCCTAGAGGATACTAGACCAGGAAAGAAAAAGACATCTGGATCTAAAATACAGAACGTTCTCATCTGTTCTTAACCTATTCTTAAATTCTAAGTATGATACTTTGTGTTTTCTAGTTCTATATGGCTTTTAAAACATTTTCACAAATATTAGTTCATTGATGACCTCAAGAGGCAAGTCAGGCAGACATCCGTGTTTCAGAATAAATGAAACTCAGAGTTGTGATTATTTTCCAGCTTAATAAAATTAGGAATGACAGGTGGTCCCTGATGCTTACATCATTGCTTTCTCTTCACCCCAGTGCTTATGTAGTGCCAGAGCTTACACTAGTTGTTCTTAGACTTTTTCTTCTTTTGCTGGCATTTTAAACTCGTTTATCTGTGACTAGTATTTAAAAGAATGACTATGTGGTTGCTTTCCCCCAAATTCAATGCAACATTTCAGTGTGCCTATCATGTGGTCTGAAATGTGGGTGCTAGCCTTACTCTCTACTTTTATGTTTTCCTCTTTTACATCCTTGTGTAAGGCTGAACCAAGTTTGCTGCTGTGTGTATATTACATTTTGAATTTATTCCAGTTTTTCTGTTCATAGGTTGGATATTATTGTGTTTCAACCCCTGTGACTCTATGTCAGCACAACTCAGCTTGGGGATATATTGCTGAGTCATAATTTTAAAACCCTTGGCTTTCTCTGTCAAGCAAACTTGGACATATAACAGTGTTGTCTTAAAGAGGACAGAGTAAGGATTTCTTTTTCAGCAAATGATGCATATTTGAGAAAGAATGTCTACTTAAAATCTCTCTCACCTCTGTCATGGTGCTATTTTAATTTATATGTCTTAACTACTTTATTTTATTAATCTTTCAGACCCAAATTATCTTCTGTCATAAGCAGCCTTCTTTCATGTGGCTTATCATTGCAAGTTGAAATGCTCAGTATTTTCTCTCTCCCTCCATGCCTCCTTCCTTCCTTTTTCTCACCTCTTCTATGTTTATCCATCCATCCATCATCCATCCATCCAACCATTCACCCATCTATCCATCTCTTCTCAATCTCTTAGTAACAGGGAAGCCCATATTTAACATGTGTTGTAGCAAAAACAGCATACTTTCAAAATTTGAAGTTTAAAGGTATTCTTAAATTGAGCAAGTTTATGAGTTTGGAATTGATCTGTTCACTCCAATTTTGAGTGTTTTATTGCAATGTTATTGTCTTTTAAGTATAATCATATAGCTAAGTGCTCATAATTTATCAGACTTCACATGGTGTCAAAAACTAATTAAAGTCTTTGCTTAAGAGATTGAAATTCAAAGTCGGTTTCAGAGCATAGATAAAAATGACTTTCTGTGTCCATCTTGGGATGATTTAGTAATGGATTTTTGGGATTTCAGTGGCCGTAACATTTCATTTTCTTCCCCTCTTCCCCAAGGATAGAGCCAGTCCTTTTAGCAACATGACCTTCAATCTTTTGGCATTCTTACCAGCTGCCTCAAGATTATCCTATACTCTAGTCTCTGAAGGAAAATGACAGGTAGCCAGGGAGTTTTCTTTTTGCAATCCAAAGAGATGTCTTACTTCCTAAGAGAAAACTCTACCTACCTATTTTATTTTACAAGAGACCTCATGAGGAATTTAGATCACTCAGCTGAGTGGTTGGAGAGTTATTAAATGATAGAAATATATCATTTAGGAGATGATGATCAGAGATACATAAACTAAAGGAAAAAGGAGGAATAATAGCTTTCAGTTCCATGAGGTTATTGTTTGTGGAATATACTGCATATTTTCCAGTATGTAATAGGTTTTCTATGTTTTATTATTGAGCATTTTGTATGTGCATTGGGGGAAGGGTACAATTAATGCAGGAAATTCAGAAGGATTTCTATTTAAAGTAACCTAGTTTATGATTCAAGAAATATATCTTATGTGGGTTGTCTCGCACTTTGTGCTAAAATTGTCTCTATTGCCTTTCAAAATGTTATGAGAAAAGAAAAAAAAAAAAACTACATCCAGAGCGACAACACTGAAGAACTGTTTGTGAGTTAAAAAATTTTTTTAAAGCTTGTAACAAAATAATTTTGACCGATGATAATGGAAAAATACAATAAAAATAAATAAAAATAAACATAAGAAAAAATAAATAGAAAAATAAAGTTAATTAGTAAAAAAAGATACTAAACTAACTTAAACAGCTTTATTGAGGTATACTTTACATTTACTATAACTCTGTTTAAAATGTACATTTCAATTGTTTTTAGCATATTTACAGAATTGGGTAACCATCACTATAATTTTAGAACATTTTCATCATGGCAAGAAATGTCTTTAGCATTCACTTCCCATTTCCCTAGGCAGCCACTAATCTCTCTGTTCTATTGATTTTCCAATTGTGGACATCTCATATAACTGGAATCATACAATATGCTCTCTTTGGAAATTGACTTCTTTTATTAATAACTTCTTATGATTATACAGGTAATACTTTGAGAATTTTTAACAGATTTTTGTAAAGAAAATTAAACTACGTCTATTAGATCACTGAGAGAACTTTAACCCATTTTTGTCTGTTTCTTTACAGCCTTTTTTCCATCTATTTGTTAGTTAATTCATTAATTTGTTTAACAAACATTTATTGAGCATTCATCATGGATCAATCCCAGTGCTGGGACTGGACATTCTGAGGTACAGAAGATGAGCAATTTAGTGTTTTTTTATGAAATAAGTAATAACCATTGTAGTGAGTGCTGCAAGTGAGAAATACAGACTGCCTGTACTATACAACACTTAACTCATTTAATTTTTCTAAAGAAGTTACTTTATATGCCTATGTATATGTAATATATGCTTATTTATTTTATTTTTAAAAGAATTTATTTATTTTAGAGACAGGGGAAGAGAGGGAGAGAAACACCAATGTATGAGACATCAATCAGTCACCTCTCACATGCTCTCCACTGGGGACCTGGCCTGCAACCTAGGCATGTGCCCTGACTGGGAATCGAACTGGCAGTCTTTTGTTTGCAGGCCAGTGCTCAATCTACTGAACCTCTCAGCCAGGGTTGCTTATATATTTTAAATAACTGGGATCATATGACATACAAAGTTTAGTACCGTTTTCAGAAATACCTGTATTTGTGTATTTTCCCATTACTTTAAATATTCATTGAGAATACTATTTTTAATGACTCCATAATTTCCTACTGGATGAATATACCGAAAGTGTTAGAATTTTGAACAGTTCCTGGAACTTAAATTTCTCATAAATGACATTCATCTTGAGATTTAAAGTGTCAAAAGCTTATGTGTGAAAGCACATTAATATATAACCAATACTTGCCAGTTAATTTCTTCTTTTGAATATATGTCTGCCTTGTACCTTTGCTTTAAGATACCTCTGGAATCAGGACTTAGGATTTATGGCACCTGGAGGTAAAAAGGTGGTTACAGTCCTCTCCTTGATTCAATCACCACTCTCACTATAAGATAATTGGGAAATTTCAGAGAAATCCAATAGGAAGGATGGCTACATGACTGCTGAGCTTGCCCCTCTAACTCCAAATAGAGAACTCCTTCTGGACTTAGTATAGGTATTTGGGTGATTGTGGGGAAGTTAGGAACAAAAAAAGATATTGTTGAAAATCAACTTTTTAAAGAGATGGTGACTCTACAATCATTGATGTTTGGGAAGTATTCTCTTTGATTTTTATTTATTTGCCTTTTATTTCTCCTTTTCCAGCTTTTTGTTTCTGCTTTTTAAGTTTATTTCTGTATGTTCCCACGTTGTTTTGTAGGACATGCCCTCTATTTATCTGAGATTACTTTTTTTTCATGTTCAGGACAGACTTACTGTCAGCTGTCACACTGGGATCAAGTCATCCAAACATAAATACTGTTGGTTTCTTCTCCTTCTCTCCTCTTCCTCCCCCTGTTCTTCTTCTTCTTCTTTTAAGTTATATTTTATTGATTATGCTCTTACAGTTGTCCCAATTTTCCCATTTTGCTCCCCTCTGCCCAGCCTCACATCCCACTGCCTCAGGCAATACCCACACCGTTGTCCATGTCCATGGGTCATGTATATATGTTCTTTGGCTAGTCTGTTCCCTATGCTGTGCTTTACATCCCCATGACTGTTCTGTAACAACCAATTTGTACTTTGTAATTCCTTCACCTTTTATGCCTATCCCCTTGACCCCCTTCCCATCTAGCAACCATCAAAACTTTCTCTGTGTCTATAATTCTGTTTCTGTTCTGCTTGTTTGTTTATTTTGTTTTTTTAGATTCTACATTGAGCTCAGAGGAAGTGAGTCTGAGTCAGTCCATGCACAGGACCATTAAGAGGCACTGGAACTCCAGAAGTTTCTGTCTTCCACAGCCTAAATCCCTGCTGGTTTTTACAGTCAGAAATTATGGGGACTCTTCTTCCTGGCATTGGAATCCTCGGTTAGGGGGCCTGTTGTGGGGCTTGGACCCCTCACTCCTGAAATATCCATCCTGATTTTTACCTGCCACACATAGATGTGGGACCAGCCTGTTCCACATCTCCTCCCCTCCTACCAGTCTCAGTGGTAATTTTGATGTGGTTGTACAAGGACGTGAGCTGTGCTTGCCTACACAGACATCTTGACTGAAAGCCCCCTCTTGCTTTTCTCCTACCCTTTGTGTGTTGCCCTTTTCGTTTGCATTTTTGAGTTCACTTCTTTTGTTTCTTGGACTGTATACTCCATCTCTACTTTTTGTTGAATTTTCTTTGGTCATAAAGTTTCTTTTTTATTCGGCAGTTTTAGCTGCTTCTTTTCATTCAATTGTGCTTTAGTATTTTCTACTACCTCCCCCCTCCCCCACTCTCTTTGTGTATTTAATGTGTATTTCACCTTGGCTCTGCTCATTCATGCTCCTGAAATTCTACTATAGCTTCTCACACATCTTCTGTAGACTTCATGAAGAGCAGAGGCATTGAAAGGAAATGAAAGGACAACTGTTGTAGTCACTGATGGAACAGCAATTTCAAATGTATGTTTACTTAGAAAAGGGGCTAACTGAAGAAGGATATTTACATGATGTGTTCCTCCTGTTAAGAAGTTCCTGCCTTGGCCTTGTAGCTCAGTTGGTTAGAGCAGTCGGTTAGAGCGGCATTTCAATGTGCCATGGTTGCAGGTTTGACCCCTGGTCAGGGCACATAAAAGAGTCAACCAATGAATACATGAATAGGTGGAACAACAAATTGATGTCCCCCTCTCCTTTCTCTCTCTAAAGTAAATAAGTAAAAATTTAAAAAAATAGGAGTTCCTTAGCCTAAGTCCAGAGATTCAACATTTTCAAAGACCTCTAAATATAGGCTGGTCCTCCAAGTATGATTATTTATAGAGCCACACTCAATTTTCCCCATGAATGGAATTGACTATTTTAGAGACTTGTAACGGGGGAGTTATTCTAAAACTCAATTGCTGAAAGCCACTTTGAAATGGTTTTAAAAATTTCATACACATGATATGCCTCAATATTCCCTAAGACAAAAATTGTTATTAAAGCACTGTTACCCCAGCTTGCAGAAGAGAGGGTCAGAGAGTCAATTTGACAACATATTGTGGGGCTATTGTATGTCATATACTGTGTTGATGCTGGGAACATATAGGTGACGGGGCATACACAGTAACTGTTCTGGTTATAGTCTAAAACAGAACTTGCATTCTCTTATCAGTTCATTTTCTTGTTTACACAATATGAATGAACAAAGCTTTAGTTCTTGACCTCAAGTAGTTCACTGCCCAATGGTTGCTTACTGTTCATGGGAATTCATGCTTTAAATAGCTGGTTTGAGAACTCACATTTTACATATAGAAAGGATGGTATGTAAAAACCATGATCTACAATAGTATGTGAATTTCATATTGATACAAAATTTCAGATTGGTTTAAAATTTTTAAAATAACCAAGAGCTTTTCACAGTGGGCCTACCTATTATAATTGGAATATTGATAGGATAATTTCTAAAGCCCCTTTCAATTTTAAAAAACATTGTTTTCTGATTTTATTCATGTCTATTATATTAATTAATAGAAAAGATAAAATTGTAGCTTCTATTCTCAAACACCACATTTTCTTTTCAATTTTAACAGGTACCCCCAAATAAGAATGGATATATGTGGTTGGTTTGTTCTTATAGATCAGAGTATTTTTTTCAGCCTTGATTAATTATATCTAAATAATTCATCTTTATTAATAATTGGATATTTACATCAAAAGTCTGTCATTACCTTTGCATAGTCTGAAACAAATTGCTCAGTTGATGTAGTCAGTATGTTTTATGATACTGGGTGTTTGAAAATACTAATTACTTAATAAGTACCAAAAAATAATTCTGTATCAAATTAAATTTATGTTGGTAAAGGAGACTGAAATAATTATTTCAGATTAGAGGGGAAGGAGGTCAAACAAAAGAAACTCATACATTTTGTTATATCTCATTTTTTTCCACTTGGACACCACGTCAGCATTTTCTTCAGCACATGCAGAGTATCTGAGTACTTCACATAATGGCTGTATTGACTCCCCAGGAACTGAAACGCATTTTTAACAACTGTTGTCATCTTCAGAATCTTGGCATGACAAAGCAATATGGACTGAAACACAAATGTAGAAGAATGTGGATCAGGTTCGAAGGGCTCAGAAGTTAGGCTCAAAGTATAGAGCTATTAAGTCTTAGCTAATGATATTTGGTCCTAGTAAATATAACAGAAGAGACAGTAAACAAGAGCCAACCAGGATAAATAGATTTTTTCATATTATTAGTGAAAAGATATAATTGAATAGAAAAACGATACTTTAAGGGTCTTTATATAGTAATGATTTAAAAATTGGAGTAAGATTCAATTTATTTACCATGGAATGAAGAGGCAATAGGAAAGCCCAAGGTCTGTCTGGAAGACATAATAAGAAAAATAGAGACATTTATTGAAGAATATACAAGAAACATTGTGCGTAAGACAGTGACACCTCAGTCCCCATCAAAGTAGACACCTTGGGACCTCACACAGTTCTCCCAATCACAATCAGCTGCCCCATTGTATTTTCCTGAATCAACCTCTTCCGTTTCAAAGGTGGTTTTAGTTTTGGGAAAAGCCAGAAGCCACAGGGCACCAAATCTGGGCTGTAAGGGGGCTGAGTCACCTGGGTGATTTGATGTTTCACCAAAAAACTCTGCATGAGACATGGTGCCTGAGCAGATCTGTTGTGTCGAAGCTGCCAATCACCAGTTGCTCATAGCTGGCCATATGAATCATTTGAGTAGGGTCTGTGGAAGAATGTTCAAGCTTAATGCAAAATTTGATGCATATTTGTTGCTCTTCTTGCTCAGTCATTTTGAATGTGATGGCCACAGAGTACATATGCCCACTCAACGGCATCTACTGCCCCCACTGACTAGTACAGTGAAGTCATCATTGTTCACGCATGTGTATTCTAGTCCACTCTCCTTGGCTGTCAGGTTACAGCAATGTCATTCAAACTGTTTTCATTATATTAACAATGGCTGGACATTTTTCTGGACAAGCCTTGTATAATTTTCCATCAAAGATTCCCTTTTGTATGTTGGATTAGAACGTCTCCTGTACCTCTAGTTAGGTACTGATCAGTATTGTTGTTGCATAAGGTTCATTTTCAAGGGACTGGTTGACAAACCAATTTAACTAGGAATTTAAAGCTAACTAGAATTGTGTTAGACACATATAAGAAAACATATATTTTTGCTTGTATATATTTGCCATTTAAGATAAGCTTTAAATTTATTATTAGCACTCTGTTATATTTCTTCCATAAACTCAGTGTATTTTAATTTAGTCTTTTACATTAGAGTAGTTTATATCATCCATTATCTAGTAAAAATGGATAAGGTCATGGGAGAAGATGCACTTTACAACATCCTTAGACTATAACCTCATGAATAAAATATCTAACAATAATCTGAATTTGAAAAGCCAAGTGACTGAGTTCTGATAAACATGATTCCTTCATTAAAACACTATATATTGGCATGTAAATTGGAAAGTGTGCTATGCCAGTTATCTAATTCAGGATCCAAGATGAGTTTTGAATCAAAATTATAAATGTTGTTCCACCTACACAGTTGCTGCAGAACTTCTCCCTTCTATTTAATATTGTATGTGTAGTTCAGATCTAAGTCTCTAATAATACTTAACTTGGAGTGAGAAGATCTAGGTTTCAATTCTGGCTTCATAATTTACTAACCATGTGACAATGAATAAGTCCTTTCATCTTAGGCTCGAGATTCTCATATGTGAAATGAGCCTTACAGTACCATTCTATCTAATTGGTAGAGTTGTGAGAATCAGTTAAATTAATAGAGAATGGATAAAAGATCTGTGAATACTGTAACCATCCCAAGTAATTTAATAATATAAATAAGGTAGAAAAGTTAACAAATACTTTCTAATAGAAAATTTTCTTATTTTTCTAATAATACAATGTGAAATTACTGGCATAAAGTACATGTGAAAAACATAAATATAGAATATGATCCTATAGATGTTTATTACTTTCCTCACCCTCCCTTCCCTGGCTAATTCTACCTCATCTTTCTCAGAAGAATCTGATCTGCTGTCTCCTCCACATTACAGTGAGTAATCACACTCTACTTCCATTACACAATCTTAATGCTCACCTGAATTCTCCCACATGGCACACATCATCCTTTATAATGTCTTCACGTGTACGTATTCGATTTGTCTCTCCCAGTAAGTCCTAAGCTTCATGAAGGGAAGAACTTGTTCTGTTTACATACCTTAACATCAGCATAGTGTGTAGCACCAAGACATCATTGTATAAAACTTTCTGCTATTAACACGTTTATACAAGTAAACTTGAATCGCTAACCAAAAATTGGGTTCACGATAGTTCCAGAACTCAACATGATAATCCACAGAGATGAAGGAGTAGTCATTCTACTTGAACTTGGATTAATTATGGTTGTTCTAAACCCAGATGTAGATTACCATCTTTGGGGCCTAGGGTCAAAGCAAATTTGATTCTCTTAATATTACATGAAAAGGATTTCTGGTTTTAGTACTATTGATTGAATGGCAGTCAGTCATCTTAGATGTTGAATATATTCTGCTTATAAATAAATCTTGAGTCAATTTTTCTTTATTTATAAAATAATTCCTTAAAGTAGAACTGTGTTTTCTGGGATAAATCCATATCTTAAAGCTTTTATTTTTTCACTTGAGCTCTGCTTATTTACATTGAGCACATTTTCAGATTTATTGAGGCCATGCCATGGCACATCAACAGGATTGCTCAGTGGACTCAGCACAGGACCCAGAGGCCTATGAGTTCCTGTGACAGCTCTGCACAGGACTTCTTGGTGGCCTTGTGCCAGTCAATAAGCACTTCTGGACTTTAATGTCCCAGTTATGCAATTGGGATTATAATATGTGTCTCTTCCCTGCCTCACTTGAATGGTGAGAAGATTAATGAATAGACTAGCTTGACCTTACTGGAGAGAAATAAGTAAATCACTTGCTTTTTAAGGGGTTCATTAATTCCTAGAAACTGGTAGCTATTTAGTGCTTGGAAAAAGATAATTTACTAAATGACCCAAGGTTAGCCTCAAAGATGAAATGTTCTTCTCAAAAGTGAGAGATTGTTCACTTTTTGCTGGCAAGAGCGGGCATTCTACCTTATATAGTGCTGTACAGGAGCAGGTTTCACAAATGTGCACATTAGTCACATCATTTTGTTAATACCTTATAAAAATAGTGGTTCTTTAAAAACCCAGAATGGAAGATGGAAGAGGAGTAAGTGGAAGCTACACTAACCTTCTCCCAGGACCAACCTGGAATTACAACTAAATCGTAGAGAAATCATCCTTAATAATCAACTGAACACTAGCTGGAGAGAAGCCTTATAACCAAGGACAGACAGAAGAAACCACTTCACCACATGACTGGAAGGGAATGTGAAGGAGGCGTGGGAAGGCTGGCTGGGCTCCCATGAAGTTACAGAGGGATATTTCAGTGGCCTGGAGACTCCTTAGGAGAAGTGTGAGGTCTAAACCCTGAGCTATAGGCTGGGCTCCCCATCCTACAGCAACAGAGCTGGGAAAGGAACCCAGATAACATCCAGCTGTGAAAAGCAGCTGGCATTTCTGTCTGCCAGGGAGAGATGGCTGGAGATGCAGAGAGCTTCTTAAAGGGCCAATGCACAAAATTTTGTTTGCAGGCACATAACTTGGGCTCCTGAAGAGAGAGGACAAAGTGGACTAGAGATGCGTAAGGAGAGTCTGGTGGCTCTGGTGAGAGCTAATTAAGTGGTCAACTGTCAGAATCCCTGTGCTGAGTCTTTCCCCATACTATAGGAGCCATCTTTCTCAGGCAGAGTCCTCCTCTCTGAATGGCATCAGCCTGAAGGACAGCTTGCTCTAAGAAGTAGAAGGAAAAAAGGAGAAAGAAAAAAATAAAAAGAGGAAAATAGTCTAACAATAAAGTGGCATTAATATGTATCTATCAATAATCACCTTAAATGTAAATGGCTTAAATGCTCCAACCAAAAGATGTAGATTAGCTGAATGGATAAGAAAACTAGATCCCCATACATGCTGCCTCCAAAAAACCCACCTCAGATTGAAAGATACGCACAGATGAAAAGTAAAGGGATAGAAAAAGTTAATTCATGCAAGTGGAAAGGAAGAAAAAGCTGGGGTAGTAATACTTATATACAACAAAATAGACTTTAAAACCAAGACTATAGTAAGAGACAAAGAAAGACACTGCATAATGATAAAGGGAATAATGCAACAAGATGATATAACCTTAGTAAAAACTTATGCACCCAACATAGGAACACCTAGATATGTAAAGCAAATCTTGATAGACTTAAAGGGAGAGACTGACAAAAATACAGTCATGTCAGTGATTTTAACACCCAATGGCTTCAATGGATAGATTTTTCAGCCAGAAAATCAACAAGGAAACAGTGGCCTTAAACAGTACACTAGATCAAATGGATTTAATTGATATCTTCAGAGCATTTCACTCCAAAGCAGCAGACTATACATACTTTTCAAGTGCACATGGAATGTTTTTTAAGATAGACCACATGATAGGACACAAGACAAGTCTCAGTAAATTTAAGAAGATTGGAATCACATCAAGCATCTTCTCTGACCACAGTGCTATGAAACTAGAAATCCGTGACAAGAAGAACAGTGAAAAACATGCAAAGGTATGAAAGTAAATAACATGTTACTAAACAAGAATAGGTCAACAACAAGATGAAGGAAGGAATCAAGCTACCTTGAAACAAGTGAAAATGAGGACACAACAATCCAAAATCTGTGAGACACAGGGAAGGAACCCTAAGAGGGTAATTCATGGCATTACAGGCCTATTTCAAAAAACAAGAAAAAGATGAAATAAACAATCTAACTTTACACTTAAATGAGTTTGAAAAAGAACAACAAACAAAGCCCAAAGTGAATAGAAGAAGGGAAATAATAAAGATCAGAGCAGAAATAAATGAAAGAGTCTAAATAAATGATACAAAAGATCAATGACTCCAAAAGATGATTCTTTGAAAAGACAAAAAAGATTGACAAACCTTTAATCAGACTCATCAAGAAAAAAGAGAGTGGACCCAAATAAATGAAATCAGATATGAAAGAGGAGAAATAACTGACACCAAAGAAACATGAAGGATTGTAAGAAAATATTATGAAAGATTATATGCCAACAAACTTACAACCTGGTTGAAATGGATACACTCTTAGAAACATACAATCTTCCAAAATTAAATCAGGAAGAACCAGAGAATCTGAATAGATAGATTACACCTAGTGAAACTGAAGCAGTAATAAAAAAACTCCCAACAAACAAAAGCCCTGGACCGGGTGGCTTCACAGGTGAATTTTACCACACATTCTGAAAACTAACACCTCTCCTGCTCAAACAATTTCAAAAAATTCAAGAGGAGAGAAGGCACCCAATCTCACTTTATGAGACCAGCATTATCCTAATTCCAAAACCAGATAAAGACACTACAATAAAAGAAAATCATAGGCCAATATCTCCTGATGAACATAGATGCTAAAATCTTTAACAAAATATTAGCAAACCGAATACAGCAATACATCTAAAAGATCATACACCATGATCAAGTGGGGTTTACTCTGGGAATGCAATGTTGGTACATCATTCACAAATCAATGGATGAGATTTCCCACATAAACAAAGTGAAGAATAAAAAGCACATGACCATATCAATAGATGCAGAAAAAGCATTTGATAAAATTCAGCACCCACGTATGATAAAAACTTTCAGCAATTGAACATAGAGAGAATATACTTAAACATAATAAAGGCCATAGATGACAGACCTACTACCAGCATCTTACTCAGTGTTCAAAAACTACAAGCGTTCCCCTTAAGATTGGAAACAAGATGGGGATGTTGGCTTTCATCCCTCTTATTCAGCATAGTACTGGGAGTCCTAGCCACAGTAATCAGGTAAGAAGAGGGAAAAAAAGGCATCCAAGTTGGAAAGGGAAAAGAAAAAATTGTCTTTATTTGCAGATGACATGATACTGTACATAGAGAACCCCAAAGATTCTATCAAGGAACTACTAGAACTGATAAGTGAATTCAGCAAAGTAGCAGGATGCAAAATTAATATTTAGAAATCCGTTGCATTGTTATATACCAATAACGAATTAACAGAAAAGGAAATTGAGAAAATAATCCCATTCACAATTCTTTAAAAAATAATAAAATACTTAGGAATAACCTGAACCCAGAATGTAAAAGAACTGTACTCAGAAAATTATAAGACATTGAAGAAAGAAATTGAAGAATATACAGATAAGTGGAAGCACATACTGTGTTCATGGGTAGGAAGAAATAACATTAGTAAAATGTCCATACTACCCAAAACAATCGATATATTCAACTCAATTTGTATCAAGATTCCAATGATGTATTTCACAGAACAGGAAAAAATATTTCAAAAATGTATATGGAACCACAACAGGACCCACATAGCAACTGCAATCCTGAGAAAGAAGAACAAAGTTGGAGGAATCATGCTACCTAATACTAACTATACTATAAGTCTACAGTAATCAAAACAGTCAGGTGCTGACATAAACACAGACACATAGATTAATGGAACAGAATAGAGACCCCAGAAATAAACATACACCTTTATAGTCAATTAATATGCAACAGAAGAAGCAGACACATACAATGGATTAGAGATAGTTTATTCAATAAAGGGTGTTGGGAGAACTGGAGAGATACATGCAGAAAAATGAAAGTAGACCATCTTCTTACACCACACACAAGAATAAATTCAAAATGGATCAAAGACTTAAATTTAGATCTGAAACCATAAAAATCCTAGAATAAAACATAGGCAGTAAAATCTCTACATTCCTCATAGTGGTATTTTGTCAGATATATCTCCCCATGCAAGGGAAACAAAAGAAGAAATAAACAAATGGGACTACATCAAACTAAAAAGTTTTTGCAAAGCAAAGGAAATCATTAGCAGAATAAAAAGACAATTCACAGAATGGAAGAACATATTCATCAATACATCTGATAAAGGGTTAATATCCAAAATGTATAAAGAACTTACAAAATTCAACACCCAAAAAACAAACAACCTAATTTAAAAAATGGGCAAAGGACCTGAATAGGTACTTCTACAAAGAGGACATAGAGATAGTCGACATATGAAAAGATGCTCAGCATCACTAATCATCAGAGAAGTACAAATTAAAACCACAATAAGATGTCATCTCACACCTGTCAGAATGACTGTCATCAATATATTAACAAGTGTTGGTGAGGATGTGGAAAAGGGAGCTTTTTGCACTGTTGGCGGGAATGCACACTGGTGCAGTCACTATGGAAAACAGTATGGAGATACCTCAAAAAATTAAAAATGTATCTGCTTGATCCCACTTCTGGGAATATATGTGAAGGAACCCAAAACACTAATTTGAAAGAACATAAGCACCCCTATGCTCATTGCAGCATTATTTATAATTGCCAAGATATGGAAGCAGCCCAAGAGTTCATCAGCAGATGAGTGGATAAAACAACCATGGGGCATTTATACAATAGTATACTACTTGACCATAAAGGAGAAGGAAATTTTATCCTTTGCAATAGCATGGATAGACCTGGAGAACATTATGCTAAGTGAAATGAGCCTGTCAGAGAAAGACAAATACCATATGATTTCACTCATATGTGAAATATAGTGAACAAACTGAATGAACTAACAAGCAAAAAAGAGACAGACTCAGATAGAAGCAGAATAACAGCTCTTGGGGTGAGGAAGTTAGGGGGTGGAAGGATTGACCAAAAAGATAAAAGGACTCATGGACATGGACAACAGTGTGGTGATTGCAGGGCCAGAGGTGGGTATAAATGGTAATGGAAAAAATGCAATAATAAATAAATAAATAAATAAATAAATAAATAAATAAATAGTTGATGTTTATGTTATTTTGCATCCCTAATTACTTTTTGAGAGAAATATTGAAGCAAGTTGTAAAAATCACATTTGCTTTTATGATAACAATGCTTGTTTAATCACACCTTTTATACATTCACATAGTCTTAATATATTTTAAAAATTAACTGATATAACTATCACGTAAAGGTCTGTAAAATGTTTTATATTAACAAAGAAGTACACATACTTGAAAAGTTTAGGAAGTGCTGTCCAGTTGCAAGTTTGACTATGCTTAGAATACAAATCTGGCTACCTTGAGCATTCCCCTCCCTGACTAGAACAAGATCTAAGATAATGTTTTGGATTTTCCCCAATGTTTCTATCACTTCTATTTCATTAGGTAATTTTCTGATCTTTGTTGATCAGAATTTTATTCAGAGAGCAGGTATCTTATTTTTTTCTTCTAATTTCTCAAGCAGAGACTCTTATCAAGGCACACCAAGAGTTTACCAGATGCATTGAATTAGCAAACAGATGTCTTTGAGATGCTTAGATATTTGAAGTCCCCTGTAATGACCATCTCTCAAGACAGTATATGTGAATGTGTTTAGCACAATGTCTAGTAGCTACACAGTTGTCGTCGTCGTCGTCGTCGTCGTCGTCGGCAGCCGTCCGTCTCGAGAGACGATGGTGTAGCTTCTTTAAGAGTCTATCTGCACCGCCGAGAATGGCTGTGCAGTCCGACTCGGGAGTGACACGGTATCTGTCTCCTCCGTGTTAAATCGACATCTTGCGATGACGCTGGAGTGTCCTCTCCAGTGAAGCTGAAGCTACAGAGCCTGGGCAGGGTGATATGGAGGGTCTGCTGTTGCCCATGCAGCAGACCCCCCCTCTCTTCGCAGCTGAAGGATCCAAGGGAAAGACGGAGTCAATACAGCTTGGCTTCAGGTGCGCCGCAGGAGTTGCCGGTGTTGACTACAACGTCAAACCGCCTTAGGGACTCCGGCTCCGGATTTTCTGTCGGGGTTTACTCCCTTAGCCTTTCCCCTGAAGAGGTATGCCACAAGGCAGCGGAGGTTTTTTGAAGTCAGAGTTTTCCTTCTCTGATGTGCCCTGACTGGAAGATTGAACCAGCGACACTTAGCTCGCAGGCCGACGCTCAATCCACTGAGCCAAACCAGCCAGGGTTAGCTACACAGTAGATGGTCAGTAAATCTAAGATTTCATTTCTTTTTTGCTATTAAAACATCTGGATAAGGTGTGTGACATTTACATTCTCCAAATTGCCAAATGGTCTGTGGCATGTGCTCTGAATACTCTAAATTCTCTTCCTTTCTCCTTTTATGCTCTTTCAAGTTCTCCATCCATAGCACTGCTCTTTTTCCAATTCAGATTTCTTTTCACTTAGATATAGGTTTTCTTTCCTTTTTTAAATTTTAATTTTTCCAGTTACAGTCTACATTTAATATTATTTTGTATTAGTTTCAGATGTACAGCATAGTGGTTAGACAATTTGGTTAAGCAATTAGGTACTTTAAAAAGTGTTCTTCCTGTTATTTCCAGTACCCATCCAGCACCATACACAGTTATTACAATGTTATTGACTATGTTCCCTATGCTGTACTGTATATGCCTGTGACTGTTTTGTAACTGCCAATATGTACTTCTCAGTTTCTTCACCTTTTTCACTTAGTCACCCAACCCCACTCCCCTCTGGCAATCATCAGGCTGTGAGATACACATTTTCATATCAGAAATCAAGTTGCAAATTTAACCTATCAAGTTTGAGAAATACATGGTTTCCTTTGCCCAAACACCCTTGCCTTTTATGCCCTTTCAGACTATTCAGGGTCTATCTACTCTAAGAAGGTTTTCCTAACCTAAGGCTGGAGTTAGTTGTCCCTCATCCCTTATTTCATAGAAATCCATATGTATCTCTAGCATATTTAAAATACTATAAATGTTAGTTCCCTGATCTGCCTCATGCACTGACTGTAGGTCTCAGTCACTTTTTTTTTTTTTTTTTTTGTATCTGTAACTGTGGGCTTAGTGTGTAATCAGCATTCAATAAATATTTACTGATTTCATAAATAAAACTGTATTTATTTCCTTGAGTTTGTATCTCAAATTTATTACCCATTTGGCTTTGGAGTATAGACATCTCAGATCATAAGTCTTATTTCTGCTGCTCCTTTACAAATGCATTTCTCATGTAAATTACTGAGCATCTCCTCCATTGCAAATCTTCTTCCAATATCATTCATGTGCTCCAATGGAACCATTCTATTTTTATAGTTTTAACTGATCACTTTTACCTCACCACTTTGATTTTCCACTTAAAGCTCTCCTGAGCACAGCTGTAAATTTCTGGGCAAACATGATTCTTTCAGTTCTTTTTTCTTTTAAAGTATATTTTATTGATTATGCTGTTGCAGTTGTCTCAATTTTTTCCCCTTTGCTCCCCTTTGTCCAGTACCCCCCTTCCCTCCAGCAATCCCACCCCCCCCTTAGTTCATGTCCATGGGTCATGCATTTAAGTTCTCTGCTTTTATCCTTTTCTGTGTTATTCTTAACATCTCCCTGTCTATTTTATACCTACTAATTATGGTTCTTAATCCCTATACCATTTTCCCTGTTCTCCTCCTTCTCCCCTCCCCCCAACCCCCAGCTGGGAGCCCTCCAAATGGTCCCCATGGTTCTGTTTCTATTTTGGTTGTTTGCTTAGTTTGTTTTTGTTTTTATTTTTTAGATTCAGCTGTTGATAGTTGTGTTTGTTGTCATTTTAATATTCATAGTTCTGATCCTCTTTTTCTTAAATAAGTCCCCTTAACATTTCATATAATAATGGTTTGGTGATGATGAAGTCCGTTAGCTTTACCTTGTTTGGGAAGCACTTTATATGCCCTTCATTCTAAATGATAGCTTTGCTGGATAGAAGGGATTGGCAAGATTCTTTCAGTACTTGTGAGATGAGTATTTTTCCCAAATCAAGTTTTCATCATTTTGATATCTTAATCTCAGAAATCCAAATTATCTTCTCTAATCTTTTAACCATTCATTTCTCTTACTCTTTTTTCAAACTCAAACTTTGAATTTCAGTTAAAAATACAACCTGGGTTCTCAAAGTCTCAAAATTTCTGTCAGTATAGATACTTTGTAGACCACCCTTGATGTTTAAAAAAAAAACAAAAACTTTTCAGTTACTGTTTATATTCCATATTATTCTGTATTAATTTCAGATGCACAGAAAAGTGGTTAGAAAATCATGTACTTTTCTGAGTTTTCTCCCTGTTTCTTCAAGTAGCTACTTGGCCTCATACATAGTTATCATGATATTATTAACTATAATCCCTGCACTGTAGTCTACATCTCTGTGACTATTCTGTGTCTGTCAGTTTATACTGCATAATCCCTTTTAATCTCTTCACCTTTTTCACTCAGCCCCCAATCCCTTTTCTCTCTGGCAACCATCAGACTGTTCTCTGTATGTATGAGTCTGTTTAAATTTTGTTTGTTAATTTAATTTTATTCTTTAGATCCAAGATATAAGTGAAATCATAGAGTATTTGTCTTTCTCTGTCTGATTTATTTCACTTAGCATAATATCCTCTACATCCATCTGGGTTGTCTCAGAAGGTAAGATTTTCTTTTTTACAGCCAATATACCATAATTTTTTATCTATTTGTCTACTGATGGACACTTGGGTTGCTTCCATATTTTGGCCATTGTGAATAATGCTGCAGGAATTTAGAGGTGCACATATTCTTTCAAACCAGTGGTTTAGATTTTTTTCAGATATATTCCCAGAAATGGAATTACTGGGTCATGAGCAATTCCACTTTTAATTTTTTGAGGAAACTCCATACTGTTTTTCACAGTAGCTGCACCGATCAGCTTTTCCACCAGCAGTGCACTAGGGTTCCTTTTTATCCACATCCTCGCCAGCACTTGGTTGTTGATTTATTGATGCTAGCCATTCTGACAGGTGTGAGGTTTTGATTTTCATTTCTCTGATGATTAGTGCTAATGATCATCTCACTGAGAAATATCAGGAGATAGGCATGGTTTGTTGGTGTGTCCTAGAAAAATTAACAGTCTCTGAAGGTCTTTGTCAATCTATCCAAGCCATTTCCATTCCCTACTCCAAATAGTATCCCACTACTTCCTCCAGCTCCTAGCTTTTTAACTGCCATTATAGCAGATGCTTCCATCTAACTCATCAAGGATGAGTTAGGTTTCTTCAGAGAGTCCAGAAAAACTGAGGGTCAAAATTTCAAAGGTGTGACATAGCTAAAATATGTACTTTAGTATTTATACCCTCTTTTAAAATTTAAAAATTTTTAAATGGACTCTTCTTCAACAATCATTGATTCTCAGAATATTTTATTTCCTTATTATATGTAGTCTTTCCCTTATCTGAAGGGAAAAGTAATCATTCTCTTTGACAAGCTGAAGGATAGAAAGGTAGAGCTCTAGTTTGCTTTACTGTGTGAAGCAAAGAAGATAATGCTTTAGCACTAATTTTGAACTTTTATGATGCTTTCACGTTGATTTTACATGTACTGGTTTCACATTAGGTTCCAGTGTTGACATACTTTACTTGTGCTTTTATACAGAAATTTTAGATTTTTTAGTTGAAACAAAAGAAAACATATATTTTTATGGTTTCTACATTTTATTTGTAGAACATTGGAAATAATGTAGATATGGAGTCAAGATTGTGATTGCAAAATCAATTTTCAGTATGCCTATGTTCTGAACTATTATTTTAGTGACACTTTATTGACATATAGTCTCTCAAGAATATAATAGAAAATAGAGGGACTTCCGGCCAAGATGGAGGCTTAGACGGACACGCTAAGTCTCCCTCTACAACTAGAGAGGAATACAACTACTTCAAAACAAAGGATAACTAGAAATTCCAGAAAATAAAACTACACGAAAGCCCAACATATGAAGTTATAAACCAGCGGTGCCATTCAGGCAGGTAAGAGTTAAAGAGGGCAAAGCTGTTTGCGGAGCGGCGGGGGCGAAAAATCCCAGCGGCAGTCAAGCCCCTGGCAGTGCGCGACCCCAGCGCTGGGGAGAGCGGCCACCGCATCGCCTTGAACAGTGAGGCCCAGGGGGGCGGGAGGACGGATCCCTGTCTCCTAGCTGAATAACTGTGTGAATCCATCTTGGACCCCCGCCCCCAAAGAAAGAAAGCACCACAGGGCTGCGAAATAGGTCGCAGACAGGTGCCGCCGGTCGCTGACTTGTGACGCCAAACGGCGCCGGTCGCTGGGTCATTACGAGTACACAGGCACTGCCCCCGACAGCCGGCCCAAGAAAACAAAACGCATCTGTCAAAATGTGGCAGACAACTATAGAAATCCCGGTGACACAGCTCACCAGGCAGCAGATAGAGAACCTGACAGATGAACAGATAAGAAACCTGTCAGAGGCTCAGTTCTGGGCCATTGTTATCAGGTGGCTTACAGAATTCACAAAAGAGCAGGAAAAAGATAAGAAAGAAGCGAAAAAATTTCATAACGAAAGGAACAAAACCGCATACGAGACAGATGGTGAGGAAAAAAAATCCAGAGTTCATTTCAACAAACTGGAATATGGAGAAGGAACAAGCAGTCAACCAATGCAGCGAGAGGAAATGGGAAGCAACAATGAGAGGATCAGAAACCTCTGGGACAGCTATAAAAGGCCCAACATAAGAATCATTGGTTTGCCAGAGAATGAGGAAGATGAACTAGAACTTGAAAAATTGAGTGAAAATATAATAAAGGAGAACTTCCCAGACTTGGGGAAGGGAATAGACTTGCAGGTCCAGGAAGCAAGGAGAGTTCCCAAGAGACTGGACCCAGGGAGAACCATTCCAAGACACATTATAATCAAAATGTCAAAAATTAAAGATAAAGAGAGAATCTTAAAAGCAGCAAGAGAGAAGAAAAGAATTATGTACAAAGGGGTCCCAATTAGACTATCAGCAGATTTCTCAAGGGAAACCCTACAGGCAAGAAGGGACTGGCAAGAAATATTCAAAGTAATGAAAATCCAAAACCTACAACCACTAATACTCTATCCAGCGAAATTGTCATTCAGAATAGAAGGACAGAGAAAGTGTTTCCAGGACAAAATAAAACTGAAAGAGTTCATTAGATCCAAACCACTGTTATATGAGATGTTAAAGGGACTGGTTTAAAAAACAGAAGCTAAGGAGATGAAACAAAGGCAAACTAAATAGGCAACGAGAGTGGAAAAGGAACCGTGGGTATGGGAAGCATATCGGGGGGAGGTCAACAGGGAGGGGGAATGGGGAAAGGGAGGGAGATGATATAGGAATAGGGGATCAAGGTAGGAGGGAATGGAATAGACGGAGAGAGGTTGGGAGGAACTGTATGCACAACTAATGGAAATAATCTAAAAGGGGGGGACAACTGGAGGGAGGGGGGCCACCGGGTGGAGGGGAGCAGAGGGAAGGGAAATTGGCACAAATGTAATATTTTAATCAATAAAACACATTAAATCTGAAAAAAAAGAATATAATAGAAAATAGAAAAATATACATGTTAACAAGAGTGCAGATTGATAAATTATCACAAAATAAACATAGACTTCCTCCAATGCCCTCTCCCAATTACTGTCACTTCCTCAAAATGTAGCTGTTATTTTAACTTCTAACACCAATAATTACTTTTGTTCATTTTTACATAACCAAAAATTAAAATTATAAATATGGGAATTAACCATTTGCCAAATAGGAGAAACCTCAGGGGAAATGGAAACATATTAATTATATTTATGTTGAGAACTTTATTACACACACAAACACATATATCAAGTCACTTTGCTAATTTAGGGTCATAAGGATGTTCTGTATGGCTTGGTTGGCTCACAGAAATATTCAAAATGAATCATTTAGAGGTAGGAAATAAAAAAATTGGAGGAAATATTTTTCCCTTAGTGTTTAGGAAGATAATATATGACATTCTGAGAAACAAAATGTAGTGTTGTTTTAAAATTTTCTCTTTTTAAAATTTTGTATATATTTTCTGATTTTCACACTTCCAATGTACCCCCGTAGACACATTAGAGACTGTTTCCAGCTGTTACTTTGGTGACTCAAGAATGCTGCTGTGCCCCGCGCCATGGTGAATTAGCCTGGATGCATGTTAGAGTAGGTTCTATGGCCATTCATATAGACACCCTCTCTCTCTTTCATTGTAACCTAAATATTATGGCAGGGTAGTAACTGTCACTATGTAAGAAATTTCTTTTACCAATGGGTAATTTGAACAGAATGAGTTCATGAGAATTAATGCATTTTTTGAAGAGACTGTGATTCAAATATTGAGATTTTGAGTCCACAAATAAAAATTATTAATACACATTAACATTATTAAGGAGAAGAATTAATTGATATTAGTTGAGAGCTGTTAAAGAGTTGAGATATTGTGAAATGATTTAGGAAAACCCATTTTTTTGTAACTATTCCTATGGCTGTGAGTGTTGCTTTAAAGAAAACATAGTGGTGTGATACATAACACTTCTAACTTTAGCATAGTACTTTTCTTTATTTAATTCTCAAAATAACCCTATAAGAAGGCAAGAAGAACATGAACCAGAAACAGAAATTAGGGCTCAGGAGAGAATGAGGGGTTTGGACCAGCTGAGCAAATTGTTGCCATGCCAAGCCCCAGTCCTGACATCCCAGTGCCAGCCTTGTCCCATGACAGTGTTTCAACTTGTTTAAAAAAATGTTAAAGCCCCCTTTGAGCCACTTTTGAAACTAATTCTTTCAAAGTCAATTTGCATATCAAAATAATTAAATTTCTATTTTAAAAAGGAGGGATCTTGAAGTTTATCTTTGTCTTCTTCACGCATGAATATTAACTGAGGGTCCACAGGGTGATTGTCGCTGTAATTGACTAATTTCATGTGAGTTCAGATTTCCCGTGAGGCAATGATAAAGTAAAATGCTGCTGGCTAAAAATGTGCTGTCAGATACACAGGCAAGAATATTTTTCTGTCCTTTGATCAGTGTTGTTTAGTTTCATTCAGCCAATTTTGCCTCCCTCTGCAGTCAAGCAAGACATAGCAGGTACATGATTTTGAAAGAATCTGTGTGCTCAGAAGCTCCATGGTGTGTGGGGAAAGCGGGAACGGGGCTGTACAGAATTTGGCCATTTATTTGGTGTATCAAAATTGCTGCCTTTTCTCTGTTGCTTTTGATAATGAAAAATATTGTTGGTAGTTCACTGGGTACCATGTGTTGATTTTCACACATTGCTTTTAAGACTTGAATATATCTTAACGTATTGTTTCATCACAAAAGACTTTAGTAATTTTATTCTCCTTTTATCGAAATGATCAACTTTGTAAGTACAACTTGGGCTTGTTATATGCATTTTCAGCACATGTGTGCCTAGAGAGAAAGCAGTTCTTAAAAAGAACAATGATAGTTAGTTATTTTGCTCTATAATGCTGTTTTATTAAGTGTTTGGCTATGGCATTCTTCATTGACATCTGTCATTCATCTATGCTGGAGGCTTTTAGTTCAGATAATAATTCATCAGAAGACACAGCTATTCAGCAATAATCCTCTCTGTAAGAAACTGTAATGTAAACTATTTCAGCTGTGTTTAGGGTGATATGGCCATTTACTGATGACTAACAAAACTGCCATGATCTCTTCTCGGCTCATGAAATTCACGACTGCAAGGTTTTACTCCTAGTACATATTCCTCGTTCATGTTTCCTTCATTATAATGTGAAAGTGGTTGTGAAAGTGTTTTGAACCTTATAGAATGCTTAGCAAATATAAAACTATTGCTATTATCAGTTAGGCCTTCAAGTAAGCTGATCCTAATAATGTGAGATTAATTTGAAAAGAGAGCAAGATCTGGTATCTTTAGTTTTGTGCAAGTTGGGGGAATGTAGTAACAGAATCTCAGCTGACAAAGAAATATCTAATCCATTATCTATTTTGTTACTGCCTGTAGGCCTTCAGTGCTTGGCAAAGGAGGATGAGATGAGATTGAGGAGGGGCAGAGGAATGGGGAGATAAGAGAGGAATGATGGCCCAGAGACTGTCACTGAGATGTGGTGGGACAATTGACTCTTTGTTCCTGCTTCACTCTATTAATCTGTATTGGTACTGTGTTATTGATATTCACTAAATTCAATGATTGGAGTCTTTTACTAAATTAACTTTTCTCAAGAATTACCTTATATGCAGTTTGTTCAGAAGGTATCCATCCATGTAATATGAAAAATAGAGACATTTATTGAAGATATAAGATACAAGGACAATGACACTTTAGTTCCCTTCAAAGTAGGCACCTTGGGACCTCACACAGTTCTCTCAATTACCATCAACTGCTCCATTGTATTTTCCTGAACCTCATCAGCAGTCTGAAATCTCTTCCCTTTCAAAGGTGATTTTAGTTTTGGGAAAAGCCAGAAGTTGCAGCACACCAAATCTTTCTATAGCAGGGCTGAGTCACCTGGGTGATTTGATGTTTCACCAAAAAACTGCATGAGACTTAGTGCATGAGTGGGCATGTTGTCATAATGAAGCTGCCAATCTCCAGTTGCTCGTAGCTGGCTATCTGAATTATCTGAATAGTTTCTGCAGAGGAATGTTCAAACTTAATGCAACATTTGATGCAAATTTGTTGCTCTACTTGCTCAGTCATTTTGAATGTGATGACCATACAATACACATGCTCACTCAAGGTCATCTACTGTCTCCACTGACTAGTACAATGAAGTCATCATTGTTCATGTATGCACATTGTAATCTACTCTCTTTGGCTGGCAGGTTACATCGATGTCACATAAGTCATTCTCACTATATTAACAATGGCTGGAGTTTTTCCAGACAGACCTCATATAACAATATAAACTGCTAATTTTGTAGGGTTCATTTAATACCTTGAAATTAATATAGGATGGGAAAGAGAATCAACTGGGCACTTTACTTAATGTTGAACATTGCACTAAGCCATTGTATATGTTATAGTATGATTGTCATAACCCTATGAAGTAGGGTAGTTTCTCCCATTTTATATATGAGAACAAGGAGGCTCTAAGATGATAAATCTACTTGTTCAAAGCAATATTACTACTAGTAAAAGACAGAGCTTTAACCTTGTACCTACCATACTGACTTTGAAATGATGTTTTCAAGATTCTTCACCAATAATTGTGTTAATGAGTAGAAATGATTCATTTCATTTTTACAAATGAGGCTCAGAGTGTTTTAGCAGTTAAGGTATCTGCTATAACAAGAAGTCTAAAAATGTGTAATGCTTCTTTTTCATACAAAGTAAAAAATCCTCATATTTATAACTGGTTGAGTTGATGGTCCTCTGAGCAGTGACTTGGGCATGTAAGTGTCTTCCATTTGGTGGATCCTACATCTTAAACATATGGCTTGCAAGAGTGTGCTGGTAGAAATGACATGAAGAGGAAGAAATGGATGGCAAAGATCACTTTTACGCCTGTTGTGGGGAGAGTTAGCTCATGACCCTACTTAGTTGCAAGGGGGACTAGGATGTGTAATTTTTGCCTGGGCAGAGCTGCAGGTTCAATGGGCACTTGATTTATTTTGCTGGTTTATTCAGGCAATAATTTCACCAAAGGTTTTACCATTGTACCAAAAGCCTCCATTCTTTTAGCCTCTGACATTACCAATTCCCTCTTATCAACTACCTGCCTATAAAACCAATGACATAATTTAGGTTTTTCAGCAATAACCCATTTTAAAGAATGATTTTCTGTACTGGTTACAATAGTCTAATTGCTATACCAAATAAACTTTAGAATTACCATGGTTTAACACAGTAGAAGTATATTTATTGCTCACATAATAGCAATGTGGGTTCACAATGGTATATTATATTTGTAATCTGTGGTAGGGGAAATCAGCATAAGGGGTGCTGTGTTCCACATAGTCATTTGAACATCTTGACATCCATTGGTTTGCCACCTTCACAGTTAGCTTCCAAGAACAGTTGGGCATTGACAACCAAATAGTGGGTGGGAGGGTTTTGCATGGAGGGCCTGTCACTTCTGCTCATGTTCCATTACCCAGAACTGAGTCATAAGGCCACACCTAATGAGGGCTGGAAAGTATAGCATAACTGTGTGCCCAGCAAGAAGGGGAAAAGGTAGATATTCTTTACCATAGTGCATAATGATTTTTAAAATCATATTTACATTGGCCACATCTGTACGTTTGACAAAGGATTGAATGTGTTTACTTGAACTAAAAAAGTACTTAAAAATATCTTGCCATTATTTAAGCAGAAAGAGGAGTAGAACAGCAAAAAGCTACCTAACTGCAGCTGAAAGCTTCTGTGTCTTATTTGAGTGTATAAAATATATTGACAAATGTTCAAAATACTAGGCAAACCTGTTTTGATTATATTTGTTGTTAGTAAAAATTTGAGTTTATGTACTGCATGTAATTTTGTCACTTGAGAAGGAAAGTGTATTTAAAAAACTGTGAATGAGTTCTCTCATCTTGATAATAGTACAAATTTGTAACTAGATTAAATTTATTTCATGAAAACTTACATACTTGCTGATTTAAAGAATAAGATTTTGATAATAACATGTACTTTTTTCTACTGAGCATATCTGACTTTTATCCCTTTGTATGGAGAAACCTAGACTGATTGCATTGCTTTCATTACATTATAAAAGTAGAAAATATTTCTGAAGATTAAAGTAAAAATAACTGTACTAGCATGCACATGTTAACATTGAACATAAAAATTACTATTATTTTAAGGAAAGTAGAGATTTAAGACAGTAGAAAAATGCTCTATTTTTTTATGCATATCTTAAAACTACAAAGTAATACTCAAATTTGTAAAGAAGAAATTACTAAATTGACTGAAATAACATCAAATGCTAGGAAAATGGTGCTGCCATTTCAAGAATTTTACTATAAATGTTTGTTATTGGTTCCTTGACTGAGATATATTTAAGACTAAATGTGTGAGAGAGGGAAAATTCACACTGAGTATGTGCGATGTACATATTTCATTTTGTGTGACCTATTGGGAACCATGGGCCCAAAGCTATGTTTTAAATAATGCTTATTGGATGAATGAATAGTATATCTTCAGGTTATTCAGTTCAACACATTGCCAGAAATGGAAGTCTTAATTTACACATAATTATTATTTTTTTCTAACAGTTTTAAAGTTAGATTGTACTTTTATCCAACCCCCAGAACATGACAAGAACTTTAGCTGCTTCAAATACCCATTGATTTGAATCTTTCTTCTCATGTTTATCTCTCAGTTTTGTTGTTTAAAATTTTAGTTTTTCATTTTTTAAAAGATGTTATGTATTTTTTTTTAGAGAGTGGGGAAAGGAGGGGGACCAAGAGGGAGAAAAACATTGATGTGTGAGACATCAATCAGTTACCTCTTGCATGCCCCTAACCCTGGCTCACAACCTAGGCATGTGCCCTGACTGGGAATCGAACCAAGGACTTTTTGGTTCACAGGCCAGTACTCAGTCCACTGAGTCACACCAGCCAGGGCTAGTGTTTCATTTTTAAACACATAAAATAGGTTACTTTTTGGTAGTCAGTAATAATTAAATATAGCGATACTCAAAAAAATTTTGTGGTTATCATTGTTTCTCATAAACCACACCTTTGGGATTACTATTCTTCCAGGTATACTCTCAAGTAATTATTTACTTATGGATGGTTTGCTTTATATTCTATTTGTCATTACGTATCTGAAAATGTCAGTATTTTATCTTTATTCATAAATGGCAGTTTAGCTTGGTATAAATTTTTGTATTAAAAGTAATTTTTTCCCTCAGGATTTTGAAGAGCTACTATTGCACATTGTTTTTTGGTCTCTCTTGTGGCTGACCATTATGCTGCAAATCTAATTGCTGCACTCTTGTGATTAATGTATGTTTCTCCTTTGATAGCTTTAGTCGTTGTTGCTCATTTATCATGCATTCTTACAATTCTGACATTGTTACATAATGTATTTTTAGGCTATTGCTGGGTACATATATGTTGATAGTGCTTATATACTAACTGGCATATCATTATACCTTTGTCCTTTATGGCAATTGGCTTGGTCATGGGAAGTTTAAATGCCATGCAGAGTTAATTATAGGGAAAAATTTGTCAAGACAGACAAATGCTTGAGATCCTCTGGTATTCTATGTGTTATTGTTCTTGTAGTTTCAAAAATCAGAAATATAATGCAAAATAGCTTAGACAACATAAAAAAGGAACTTTATTAGCTCAAGTAATTGTGAAGGGCAAGGCTAAAGCTGGATTGTATGGAATATGGAACCTAAATAACTTTTTTCCATTTCACTTCTTCCATAATACTTTTTACATTTTTTTGAGGGGGGGTGGGGCTTTTGTCTTTATTTTCTTCTATGGTATACAGGCCTCTTCATATGATAGGGCCATAGCCTTTGGCATTTCAGAACTTAAATACGAAGAGATTCATAACCTTATACTAAAGGGTATTATTTTGCTAGTTCTAAATACAAAAGTCCTAGACAAGGGTTTTGATCCTTCCGGCTTTGGACATTTGCTCATCTGTCATCCAATTCACTGTGCCTAAATGGATGGATAATGTTATTGAGCCAGTCTATTTAAATATACTGATACTGTGGTCAGACAAGGTGGAGGTGGGATTTGTTAACAAAAGAAGGAGAAAGATACTGAATAGATAAAAG
Organism: Furipterus horrens; assembly: GCF_987537825.1. NCBI lineage: Eukaryota > Metazoa > Chordata > Mammalia > Chiroptera > Furipteridae > Furipterus > Furipterus horrens. The sequence goes on along the minus strand of NW_028327173.1, from coordinate 55,580,654 downwards.
CAATAGATAACTACACCATTTTGTTTTACTTTCCCATATTAGGAACATGACTCTTCCTTAATTCTAATCCTGTTCTAGCAATATTTCTCTATTATAGCCTTTATGACTAAGTCTTTCTTACTTTTGGCTAATAACTTTATTTCTTAGCATTATATATTTCCTTTATAAAATTTATCACCTTGTCTTATAGTCAAATCTGTGTATGTCTCCCTTATTAGACTGTAATCTCTTTGTAGTAAGGAACTGTTTCCTTTTCATTTTTATAATCTTTGCTTATTCAACCAATTTGTATTCAACTAATTTAATTTGTGCCAGATACTGTGATAGCCACTTGGCAAAGAATGGACCTAAGTAAATGCAAAAACCGTCTGGTACATTCTCAGAAAATGGTTTTTTTTTAAATGTTACTAAGGTTTTGGCAGACTGATGCTTTCATTTCATTTTCCAGTTCTTATAATTTTAAAGCTCAAAGTCTCTAGGCTTTCAGAATGTTACACATGATGTGCATTTCTAAGTAAAAATATCTGGCTTGGCAGGCCAGCCTCCTTACTGTGGTGTTTTGACATGTGATACTTGAGGGATGAGGCAAAAGTACAAAGCGGACCAGAAATCTCCTCCACTGAGGTAAACCTGAGGGCTTGGTGCTTTCCTGTTTTCATTAAAACAGGTAACATGCCCCTGTGTCCAGCCAGCTATAGACTTTTGGAAGATATTTTTTTAACACCGTGAAGCCACTAAAATAAAGTCCAGTGTTTCTCAGGGTAGCAACAAATAAAACAAAGGCTAGAATAAGAAATGGAAGAAGTGAAGCCCCATAGTCTTCTGACTACCACTTGTCATAATCATAAAAAAATATTAGACTTAAATATTTCTCTTTTTAAGACAAAATTACTTCTCTTTAGAAATAAGCAACTTATATTCTCATGTAACTTGATATTTTCCTCCAGACCCTGTAGTATTGCCAAAAACCTAATTAACACTGTATGTGTGCATGTATGTGGGTGCATGTATATATGCATACACATGTGTACGAATTTGTTAAACTCTGTAACATTTACTTTAAACTACACATTTTATAAGGACAGCTGTGTATGCTTTTGGGGAACATATAGCATCATAAATTAGAGCCAGGAAGCTTCTTAAAAGTAAAAAATGTGCTTATATTTTCAGTTTTATCCAACTGAAGTGTTCTTTCTCATTTTTTGACTTTATACATCTTCTTTTTATATCTGTTTTGTCCTTCCCCTGCATATAAAATTTATGTCCATTCTTATCTGCAAGTAACAGGAAATCCCCAACTCACATGACTAATAACGAAATGTATTATGGAAACTAGCATTTCTAGGGTTGGGTAATTCAAATCTCATTGACGTTGAGAAACAAGGCTCTTTCCATTTGAAAACTCCTTGATCCTCAGTATATCAGTTTTGACCTCAAGCTAATTTATTTTGTGGTTGCAAGATAACATCACAACCAGTCACAGCAATGTCCTACTGAAAAAGATAAATCTTTTGCCATGTGTCTGTTTTTCAGAGTGGGGAAGTCTTCCCCATACAGCTCAGCAGACTTCCCCTCACAGTTCATTTACCAGGATTGGGCCATAGTGCCCCTGACTAAACCACCCCCTGGAAAGGGTAATGGGATTACTATAGTTGCCTTAAATTAAAAGGAATTACTTTTTAAGAATGAGAAAAGGGTAAATACTGGATGAAATCAGAGCTCTCCAGCAAGAAAAAAGGGGGACTTGGATATCTGGCAGATCATCCTTGGTATTGACTATGCTCACCAAGAACATGTATGTCCCTGTCCATGGGGACACATAACTTGGGTTTAGGAGAGAACAAAACCCTAAAAATAATTTAAAACATTTCTTACAAATTGTTATCTGTTCAATTAGCAATGGTGTCAAGATTATATAGATATTGAGTATGGGAATAAGCAGGATTTGAGTAACTAATTTCAGCAATTATCCTTCAGGTGTTGACCTACAATGAAACAAAAACCAGTTTGGAGAAAAATGCTCTTGGCATAAATAGTAAACTTTACTTCAGTAGAGAGACCAGTCCTATTGACACACACACACACACACACACACACACACACACACACACACAGACACACACAGACACACTATTATCCCAGTGTGTTTTTTAGGAAAGCCTAGAAAAATAAAAGGAGCCATTTGTAGGTCAATGCAAGGAATCATATAATTCACAAAGATACCCGCAAATGCTTTTACTTACTCAAGTCAATAATTTCTATACCTGATAACGATTCTTCATAGTCTTAGCTAACCTATGCATTATTCATTCTTCCTTTGGCTGAGATATGAGAAAATCAGAGTGATTATAGCTTTGATTTAGTGATTTATTGGAAGAATAAATTATTCATTAAGCTAATAGATGACTATTAGAGGCATTGTTGCCCCACTGTTCATTTTTCCTGATGTTTTATTGACTTTATTCTTTATTTTTTAGAACATATTACAATTTAATGTCTGCATATGGAGGGGAGGTTCTAAGCAGTGTGAATTTTAGTATTCTTATTGGAGATCCAATGCCTAAGGGGGATTCAGTATGTAATAATTTATGCAGCCTCTTGTTCTTTCCTTCTTTACTAGTTACAGATGATTTGTTTTGCTTAGTTAAAGTGGGTAAATCTACTGTTTAAAAGGTTGGAGAGTTAAGTTACTGATTCTTAAACATTCTTCCGTGAATATCAAAATCTACTTATTTTATGCCAGCTTTTTTGACAAAATTTTCTCTTATCTTATATTCTCTTGACTTGCGAATGTACTCCAATTCATTCATCTATTCACTCTATCACAAAAGATGTGGTCAAGACTGCTGACACAGACAGGCCTCTTTGTTTGAAGTTTCTGCCTGGCAAAACATAGATGATCCTTTTTAATGCTGCTTCTGTTTTTTCAAGTAAGTGCTTAAGGTTAAAAAAAAAAAAGCCTCTGTCTTAAAAACAAACAAATGGACAACCTAGCTGTGGACCTTGCATCTATAGCCCATGGTCATGGTGTGGGCACAAATGATGACAGAGCATCTGGGAGCTAGATGTTTCCTTTTTTCCTCCAACTTGTTTGATTTTAAACACACTATGGACAATAAAGCAAGAGTTATGGAGAGAAACTTTGAGAATCGTTGTTTTTATGCTACTAAAGCTCTCTGACCCATCTCTTCCTTAACACACATAAATTTTTATTATTGTTAGTCTACTTTCTAATTTCATAGAGTAAATCCTGGGCTTATTTTTACTAATGAAGGCTACTTTTATTTTTGTACTGGAGAACCACTGTCATAGCTTTAGAATTGGGCTCAGTCAGATTTAATTATATACATTTTAAATCAAGATGTATATATATCATCAGATCATTTCACCACAGAACATATAAATTAGTGCTATAATTACAGGGAAATGTCAAATGCATCTCATTATCACATGGCAGAGTTTGTCTTAGAGGAATAAGTAATTTTATTCTAAAGAAAAGGGTAAAAGTTCAAATATTTCTGGGTACTGTCAACACCTTAGTGCATAACTGAACAAGAATGAACCTGGAGGATTAAATATGAGAAGTGAGAATGATTTTTTAAATCCGGATTATATGAACAGTTCTTTCTAAATTCATATAGCAATTGCTCGGTACTTTGTTACTTTTACTTAGGCTTATCCAAAAATCAGTAGAGTACCTTGCCTCCAAAGACCTCATAGAAGTGATCACAGTCCATTGAAATCTGGGTCAACTCTATAGATGGCTCATGTGGTTATTTCTTGAGTATTTGGGTAATTTATTAGTCTTAGCTATCCTTTTCTATGCAATATATGTGATTCACACTTTTCTTTTTCAAATTCTTTGGAAGTGTCAAACTCTATCTTGCCTCTGGGCTTCTGCACATATGGTTTCTTCTCCCTGGAGCTATTTTCCCTGTCTTCTGTTCCCCTACATTCTCATACAGCCAAGCATCATCACTTCAGAAAGGCCATTATCTGACCACTCCATCAAAATCCCTCTTTCTGTTATTCCCTCTCATTTAACATTATCTCTTCCCTCATTGTCACAATTTATAATTCAGGATTTATTTAGTCTATGTCTTTTCCCTATTGCCACCTCTCACAAATTGACTCCATAGGGACTGGGGCACATAGTAGGTGCTTCATAAATATTTGATGACAGAATAAATGATCCTGGTATCAGGACTGGAACTGAATCCTAGATCTCCAGAATCCTACTGTTTTGTACTTCAGATACTGCACACTTTTCTCACAAAATATATTGAAACTGTCCATATAGAAAATATGCCTCCATATGGCCTAAATTCAACCACTGTCTCATTTCCATGTTATATTTGGGAGGCATAAAACAAGCAAGTAATTAAGGCCCCTCTAGGTATATTGTTAGTATGCAATGCAACCTCAAGAATAGTAGGATTCTGAACAGAAAATGACAGTTTCATTTGACAGTTAAAAAGCTTCTGCTTTTCAAAAAGCCTAATTGACTCTAAAGTTGAAAGCTACTTCCTTCAAAGATAAATCATTTATTTGTGTTTCTTTCTTCTGAATTTTGGCAAATTAATAGGAAGAGTGTAAAAATAGGCTTTATTCCTATTGAATTCAAACTCATTAAGCTCTAATTTCATTTTAAAAAAAAGGTAAAAATTGATTATTCAGTATCATACCTTCTACACACACACACACACACACACACACACACACACACACACACACACACACACACACACACACACACATCCTGCCCTGTATTTTTTCAAGCACAAATTATCTTGAAGGCTTATTTGGTTGACTTAGGTGTGAAATCATTGTCTTGTCTATACCAGAGAGCTATGTCAAAAGTTTTAAGATTTTCTTAGCAGCAGGTATTTTGTTTGCTGCCCTTTTAAATTATATTTTATTGATTATGCTACTATAGTTGTCCTGATTTTTCACCCCTTGCCCCACTCCACCCAGTACCCCTACTCCCTCAGGCAATCTCCCCACTGTTGTTCATGTCCATGCGTCAGGCATATAAGTTTTTTAGCTACTCCATTTCCTATACTGGACTTTATATCCCCATGTCTATTCTGTAACTACCTATTTGTACTTCTTAATCCCCTCACTTCGCCCATTCCCTAACACCACCCTCCTATCTGGCAACCATCAAAATGCTCTCTGTATCCTTGATTCTGTTTCTGTTCTTGTTTCCTTAGTTTGTTTTTCAGATTCAATTGCTGATATTATTATTTCTGTCATTTTATTGTTCATAGTTTTAATCTTCTTTTTCTTAAATAAGTCTCTGTAACATTTTATATAATAATGGTTTGAAGATGATGAACTCCTTTAGTTTTTCTTGTCTGGGAAGCTCTTTATCAGCCCTTCCATTCTAAATGATAGCTTTGCTGGGTAGAGCAATCTTGGCTATAGGTCCCTGCTTTGCATGACTTGAATATTTCTTGCCAAACCCTTTTAGCCTGTGAAGTTTCTTTTGAGAAATCAGCTCACAATCTTATGGGACCTCTCCTGTAGGTAACTAACTTCTTTTCTCTTGCTGCTTTTAAGATTCTCTCTTTATCTTCAATCTTTGGCATGTTAATTATGAGGTGTCTTGGAGTGGGCCTCTTTGCATCCATCTTATTTGGGACTCTCTATGCTTCCTGGACTGGCATGTCTATTTACTTCACCAAATTAGCAAAGTTTTATTTCATTATTTTTTCAAATGATTTCCAATTTCTTGATCTTTCTCTTCCCTTTCTGGCACCCCTATGATGCAAATGTTGGACCTCTTAAAGTTGTTTCAGAGGCTTCTTATACTACCCTCATTTCTTGAATTCTTTTTTCTTCTTGTTGTTTTGATTGGTTGCTTTGGCTTCCTTATGTTCCAAATCATTGATTTGATTCTCAGCTTCATCCACTCTACTTTTGTTTCCCTGTAAATTGTTCCTTATTTCAATTAGTGTATTCTTTGTTTCTGACTGGATCTGTTTTATGCTGCTGAGGTCCTAACTACATTCCTTGAACATCCTTTTAACCAGTGTTTTTGACCTCTGCATCTGATATATTGCTTATCTACATTTTGTTTAGCTCTTTTTCTGGAGTTTTGATCTGTTCTTTCATTTGTGCTGGGCTTGGAGATTCCCAGGTAAAGTTAAGCTCTGAATCTAGGCTGCCTGCTGCTAGTGCCAAGCCTGGGGCTCACTGAGGTTAGCTGTTGCTTGCTTGAGACGATTTAGGAAGATCTGTAGTATGAGCCAAGACCAGCCATTCATATGGAAAAGCAGCTTGAGTGGGCCCATAATTTGGGTGGAGTGGAGTCTCTGGGGATCTCCAAAGCAGGTCAAACAGTGGCAGCCAGGTTGACGGAATCTCAGATATGGCACCGGCCTGCTGGCTCCATGGCTCTGCTAAGGGAGGGCTCAGGAAAGGGACAATGGTCTCTGCTTTCTCCATTGCCAGACACTTCAGCCTCTCCTGGTATGCCAGTGGTGTCCTTCAAGTTGCCACGCTGGCACTGGAGCTCAGGGGGAGTGAACCTGAGTAGGTGAGTCCATGTGTGGGTTGTTTGAGAGGAGCTGCTTGGGGCTCCAGCAGTTTCTTCCATGGACTCTATCTCTGCTGGTTTTTGAAGCCAGAAGTTGTGGGGACTTATCTTCCTGGCACTGGAACCCTGGGCTTGGGGGCTTGGTGCGGGGCTGAAACTCCTTGTTCCCAAGATATCCCTCCCCAATTTTTATTTAACACACATGGGTGTGGGAGCAGTCCATTTTACATCTGCAACCCTCCTACCAGTCTGGATGGATGTTGTTTCTTTAATTCTATAGTTGTCCAACTTCCATTCAACTTGATTTCTGATGGTTTTGAGTAATGGTTGTTCTGTATTTTAGTTGTAATTTTGATGTGGTTGTGCAAAGTGGTGAGCCATGGCTGCCTACACTGCCATCTTGACCAGAAGTTTATTTGCTGTCTTGAATAGAGCCTTTTAAGGTTTCTTTTATGGAGGCAATACTATATTTAAAAATGTACCAGTATTCTCACATTACAATTTCATTACTAGACAAATTAATTTACATAACTTTAGAATTAGAAAGTTTCTTAGAGATAATCTAGCCCAATACCCTCATTTCTTGTGTCTTATTTCTTATTGTTATAGTAATAAAATTAAATTGTATTTACATTTCCATTTTTGAAAGAAAAGACTTATGAGTATTTAAATAAAAATTATTTAAAATGTTTTTCTTCCTAAATAAGAAAGGGAGTTTAACCCTCTGAACATTTAGCAACTTTTGATTCTAGGATCTTATATATGTCCCCATTTGGATGTTTCTTATCAGATTTTCTAAATTTTGGTTGGAGTGTATCTGTTCCTTCCTGAAGACTTCTAAATGTTATCCTAAGTGTCACTAGATAATTTATGGGTTTAAGGAACAAGATGTCTTTAAGCTTTTTTTGACATTCAGAATGTTGATAATAATGGCAGTAGTTGTAGTTCTAAATGATATACTGATTTTGGAACCAAATCTTGATCATTTTTTCATCACTCCTAGGGAGACTCTTTACCTCATAAATCCAGACTGATTGATCTCCCTCTGAAGTATCACCTCTCTCCCCCTTAGGTTATCTGGCCAGTACAGATTTCCTTTGTCATTTCATATCTCCTTTCTTCTCTTCTAAATATTTATATTAAAGGTTTCTCAAATTTATTTTTATGCCCAGCAAATATAGATGCTCAGTAACTATTAACTGAATATAAATACAAATGTAATTTATTATATTTTCAACATAAATATTACTTTTCAATCATCCACTTGAGCTGATAAACTTACATTTGTGTGACTTTATATTATTTCATAATATATTATACCATTTATTCTATAAATGAATTTTTGTAGTGTTTCCTATTTTCCTGAAAACCTGATCAATATAGGAAGAAAAGAATATATATCTGAGGGGGGGAATGAAATTTACTTTTACTCTTTAAAACAAAATATTTTAAGATTCTTGAGGGCAGGAACTGTGCTGTATGTTTCTTTTATGATTTTCCATTTTTGTTCTCTATGCAAATTAAACAATGGATTGCTGTTAAAGTCTTAAAAATAAAGAAACAGGATTTGTATTACACTCAAACTCTTGATTTTTTTAGACCAGAAGGAATTTTAGAGATGTCCGATTTAATCTTTTTATTTTTCAGTCGAGGAGAAGGAAACATGAGAGATTGTTGCCATTTGCATTATATGTGTGTGTGTGTGTATACAGGGTTGGGCAAAAATAGGTTTATAGTTGTTGATATGGAAGATAATTTAATAATTAATAAAAAATAACACAAGAATAAACTCTGTGTTTTATGTACTCACAGTTGTAAACCCAACATATATTCAATACTTGGGATATTGGATATGATTTTAAATACTTTCCGTGTATTGCCTTGTTAACCCTGATAACTACTCTTTGAGGTATTTATTGTTTGATCTCATTTTATTGGTGAGAAAAAGCTCAAAGCGGTTAAATAATCTCATTCCCCTCACACAGCCAATAAGTGGTAAAGCTGGGATTTGGGTGAAGATATTTAACTTCTCTGAGCCCTTTCCATTCATATCCTATCTTGTCTCTCTGATGAGAGCCAAGATCTTCTGAGCTCTAATTCCTAATCCTCTCTCTCTCTCTCTCTCTATATATATATATATAGAGAGAGAGAGAGAGAGAGAGAGAAACATGGATCTGAGGAAGAAACATTGATCGGTTGCCTCCCATATGCACCCAGACTAGGGACTGAATCTGCAATCTAGGCATGTGCCCTGACCGGAGATAAGAACCTGCAGTCTTTCGGTTGATGGGACAATGCTCTAACTATCTGAGCCACCTGGCCAGGGCAAGTTATAAGCAACATTTTAGGAGAAGAAATGGTAATGTGGAATTCTGGATGAACACGCAATCATAAAATATTGAAAGAAAATAGATCTTTCTAAGTAGCCAGTGAAATGTTTGTTCAGACTGGTTTAGACTAATGTTCTTGGTGTGGGAGAGGTGGTCCTTCTCGAGAACAGTGGCAAAGCAAGAGAATTTCAAATCTCATCTATAGAAGTCTCTATTAGATACCTTCCTCGCTGGCACCTTTCGCTCTTCTGAAATAGATCCACTATTGTGATTGTTATTTGTCTTTTGAAAGGTTCTCTCAAATGATATTGGAAGGGCACCTACACAGAGGACATACAAGCCACTCTCCTCATTTGCCTTCTTGCTGAGGTGTGAATATTTAAGAGATGAGGCATAGAATCATTATTACTGGTGTTATTTTGCCTTATGAGGGGTTCTTTCATAGATGACACGGAAGGCAAGTATGAAAGGACACAGAACTCAGTCTCTTCATTTAGCTTCCTGCTGATGTGTGAATAATTCAGAGTGATGCACGTTTTTATTTTTTGCCATTTGGTATTTCACACAGGTTGCTGAATTGCCAGAAATCTCTTACAAGAGGACTTAGTACGACCATCGTAGTAAAATGGCACTTTGGAACAGTTCAGAATTACTTGAAAATTCTGGATAGTAAGGGATGTCTTATAAACCAAATGACATAGAAGGAACAGTTAAATTGTTTACCACAAGGTTAGTGCAAAGCAGAAGTTTCTGAACTATTTTTTAAAGGCAAGCCACTAAAATCATGAATTAATTGTGTATTTACTTAAGAGAAATACAGGTATAAAATTACACTGATTATGATTCTTGTATTGCCATTTTGAAAATCTGCTTGAGCCACATAATCCTGGGTCCCAGAAAGCACATTTACAATTAAGTTGGCCTAGTAATTGGCAATAACAAAACAAAACATTCGTCAATGACCGATGTGACCTAATTTTGTGAATGACAATAACTTCAGTTTGCTGATTATCCATCCAGGAAATGTTGAACTCAAAGGAGAAGATTAGCATTTAGGTGTCTGTTTGAAAGGATTAGCATTTTAAGATTGAAAATAATGCGTTCTAATAGATGAATGTAAGTATACTTAAAGATAATTATCCTGAGGCATGTTTAATTTAACTTTATTAAACACTGTTAGACAACTTTATTTAATACTAGAACACAAAAATGCATCTTATAGGTCTAGATTGCACAAATTTTCTATCAACAGTAGGTGCCCAGGAAATGGTGGAAGGTGAAGAATGTATAATAATGAAATTAAAATATATGTTGTTAGAGGTTGCCTTTCCTAGCTATCAAATTGTGGCCATTTTTCTCCCCTTGGGTCCTAGAATAAAATCTGCTATTGACAGTAAACTGATTTAATGAGGCAGTATTAAATATGCAATGAAATAGCAAATCTGCTCACATTTTATATGCGTAGCCTTGAAGAAACAAAACAAGTTTAAAGGAAAAACAGTCTGAGATACAGGTGTAAAATAAGCTCATGTCAATGTGTCTTATAAATACTGAATCAGTATTAAATATTTGGACTCTCTCTGTTACACAGTTACATTGAAGAGCCAGAGGGCTTGTATTTAGAAGACTTTGTATTAAATATTCCACTGCCAGCTGGGCTGGACATATTGCCATTGGACAAAGTCTTATAAGGCAACTGTAGAGGAAAAGATTATCTTACTATTTTTTTTAAAGGTGATTTATAAAATTATGGGAAACACATGAGAAAGAAATAAGGCAAGGACCAAGGAAAGAGCTTAAAATAAGATGTTTGACCATGTGCTAGAATCAGAGAAGCTGAATACAATAAAGCAAGTCATCTGTAAAATTATAGTCTCTTGAATCTAAACATAAAGATGTTTCCAGACCATGGAAGAGAGATTAATGAGACATCTATGCATAAATAGATTTTGCTTGGGACATATAAATGCGTGTTTAGCAACAGTACAAAACAAGTCCCCTTCCCCCAATAAATAAGAAAAACCTCATTCTCCATTCCACCTCACCAAAAACAGACACTGTTACCATCAATTTAGGAATTTTACTTTGGAAATGAGCCAGTGAAATTGAATTATATCTTCAGACATCATCTTTTCTCCTTGGAAAAACTACCAATATATTTTCATTACATGGGCTGTTTGTTTCAATTTTTCACCAGCATTAATTTTAATATCTTTATCCAATTCTTGGCTCTTGAATGTCCCTGAAGGAGTTTCTGGAGGATTGGGCAAAGTGTCACTCCTCTTGGAACTTCCATGTGACCCCTGGAGATCTTGGGAAATGCTTGTGGGTAATTTTCCTGCAGAAAAAAAGGATGCCCAGCTTAGTGCTAGACTGTAATTAGGTAAGGAGGTTCTGATGGCATTCTAAAACTAGAAAGTCATTTGAACGCATTATGAATAATACCCCATTGTCACCATTGAATTATAGCTACTATTTTTACTTGAGGACTAAGAATACTAGGAACATAAAATAATTTTATAGCCAGTTAGCTTTGAGGTTGAAGGAGATGACAGTTCATCACTCCAGAGGTCTTTAGTGCATGCCCAAAAGAAAAATTATAATATGATAGAAATGAAGGCTTGCCACTTGTTAGTCTGAAGAGAAAGATTCGAATATAGAGGACACAGTGGTCTGTGCACTATTACAGGACTTGTGTTATGAGAACAGGGATGCCATGCTTTTGAGGACATGCAGGTTGCTAGGGACAAGAATCCTAGTCCACATCTATACTTGAATCAGAAAAATTCTATTGAGACTACTTTTTCAGTGAGGGAATATTATCTAAACAGAACACAGTCATTTTGGCTGTTAGATTAAAAAAAAAAAAAAAAAAAGTTCTATTTTGTGAGCCTAGAAAGAAGTGAGTTGAATGTTATCATAAGATAACACATGGTCTCCAGGCACCCGAGGGTGTTTGTATCTCATATCCCAGAACAAGCTCAAAACCCCTGAGCCTGTTTCATAATTGTCAAAGCTATTTTAATTTGAGCCATAACCAATTATTTATGTAAAAATGTACGGTAAAGATGATAGTTGGAGAGCAAGAACGTGAAAATTATTTTTTTCAGGCTTCTTGAGGTTAATGAGCCCTCAAAAATGTCATTAACTTTGCAGAATGAGTAGCAAGTCTAAACAGCTCTGCGTTTAGAAATGCCTTAGCTTTCTTCTCAGAAGACTAAATTAAGTTGCTACTCAAGACTGAGTCTGAAATGTACTAGACAGGTGCTTGGTACATTTCCTCCTGCAGGGCTCACCCTAGAGATACCTTAATTTTTCTAGGAAGCCTTTTTATTCTAGTTGTGTTCCTTGGTTTTGTGTGAAACCTCTATTCCCAGCCTGGGAGTAGGAAGAATAAATGCCCAGTAAAGTTCATTATTCAGTTTCTTTTGACATCCTGTTGGGTTTCACTATATTTTTTAAACCCAAGGATATGTGCTCTGCCTATTGTCCTAAATAGCCAGAGCCCTACTAGAATGTGGTGTCTAGTCCCTCTCAGGTGTAAAGAACCTGAGAAGACTTTCCAGAATATACCACTAAAGAAATTGGGGGCTGGAAAAGAAAAATGATTAGAAAGTGGTATTATAAATACATCAGAGGGAAAAAAAAAGACTTAGTGGCTCCTTGATTATGATTCTTAAGAATTTTCAGAATTTATGGACAGAGGCTGGTAACTAGCTTTCATTTGCTTTTTCCTGAAGAAAGAATAAGAGTAAATGGCCTTAAGCAATGACTCAAATGATTTAGAAACTGAGCTGAGAAAAAGCTGCCAGTCTAAGACATTGAGTAGAAGAAAATTAATGAGAAATAGAGTAGTGGAATGACAGAGAGGGGAAAAACCTTAAACACACTAGAAAAGGAAAACCAAAAATCTTTGAGAAGGAGGCATTAGGTATGCTCTCAAGAGGATGGTTGCTGAATTGAGGATTCTGTTCTCCTGACCATCACTGGAAGAAGACAAAGGGTAAGGTTGGTAGAGGCAATGATTCTGAAAGTTGCTGTTGCCATTTCTCCCTCCCTCCCTTTTGCTCTTGTTCTGAATTAGTCCATGGTGTGTGTGTGTGTGTGTGTTACATAGAGGGAGGGATTTGAAACAGTCCTCCCTTGTTGAAAGGAAGCCCTCAAATAGAACGACAATCCATCTCTCAGAAAAATTTCCATCCTGGGGATCCCCTTTAAAGCAGGGATTCAGGCAATGATGAGAAAGGTGCCCTTACACTTGCCCTGTAATGAGATGTTACAAGCCATTAATTTTATGAAACTCTAAAGAAACCACAGCCAGGCCATTAAAGCGGAGGGAAGAATGGATCTTCTAGGACTTATCTAGAAAAAACACTGACTGAGCCTTCTCTTTTTTTTCTCCCTCTCTGTTGTATCAGAAGCAATTATGCTTACTTTTTGTCTTTTCTCCTGAAGCTCTTTTTTTTTTTTTTTTTTTTTTTTCTATTCAGCAAAGCTATCATTTATTTTTTTTTTTTTTTTTTATTTTGGTTTTTCAATTACAGTTGTCCCCTTTCTCTCCCCCACCCAGCCCACCCCCTCTCCCGCAATCATATCCCTCCCCGCTGTCCATGTCCATGAGTCCTTCATACAGGCTCTTTAATTAAACCCTTCCCTTACTTATCCCCCTTCTCTCCCTCTCCCCTCCCCCCTATTGACTGCTACTCTGCTTTTTGTTCTATTTAGTTCCTTTGTCTGTGTTGTTCTTTAGTTTCCTGTATTAGGTGATATCATATGGTATTTTTCTTTCTTTGCCTGGCTTATTTCACTAAGCATAATTCTCTCTAGTTCCATCCATGTTGTTGCAAATGGTAGGAGTTCCTTCTTTCTTTCTGCTACATAGTATTCCATTGTGTAAATGTACCACAGTTTTTTGATCCACTCATCTACAGATGGGCACTTAGGTTGTTTCCAGCACTTAGCTATTGTAAACAGTGCTGCTATGAACATAGGGGTGCATAAGTTCTTTTGAATTGGTGTTTCAAGATTCTTCTAGAAACATACAACCTTCCAAAACTGAATCAAGAAGAAGTGGAAAGTCTCAACAGACCAATAACAAAGAAGGAAATTGAAACAGTAATCCAAAATCTCCCGGCACACAAAAGCCCTGGACCGGATGGCTTCACAGGCGAATTCTACAAAACATTCAGGGAAGAACTAACTCCTATCCTCCTCAAACTGTTCCAAAAAATCCAAGAAGAAGGGAAAATCCCAAACTCTTTCTATGAAGCCAGTATTATCCTAATCCCCAAACCAGGTCAAGACACAACAAAGAAAGAAAACTACAGGCCAATATCACTGATGAACATCGATGCTAAAATCCTCAATAAAATATTGGCAAACAGGATCCAGCAACACATCAAAAAGATCATACATCATGATCAAGTGGGCTTCATTCCAGGGATGCAAGGATGGTTTAATATTCGCAAATCAATAAATATAATACATCACCTAAACAGAATGAAAGACAAAAATCACATGATCATATCAATAGATGCAGAAAAAGCATTTGATAAAGTTCAACACCCATTTATGATGAAAACACTCAGCAAAATGGGAATAAAGGGAGCATATCTTAACATAATTAAGGCTATATATGAGAAGCCTGAGGCCAACATCATACTCAATGGACAAAAACTGAAAGCATTCCCCCTGAACTCAGGAACGAGACAAGGTTGTCCACTCTCTCCACTCCTTTTCAACATAGTGTTGGAAGTGCTAGCCACAGCAATCAGACAAGAAAAAGAAATAAAAGGAATCCAAATTGGGAAAGAGGAAGTGAAACTTTCATTATATGCAGATGATATGATAGTATACCTAGAAAATCCTATAAACTCCACTAAAAGACTACTCAATATAATAAGTGAATTTGGCAAAATCGCAGGGTACAAAATAAATATACAGAAATCCAAGGCATTTCTGTACACCAACAATAAAATAGCAGAGACAGAGACAAAAAAGAAAATACCATTTACTATAGCAACAAGAAAAATAAAGTACCTAGGAGTAAACTTAACCAAAGAGATAAAAGACCTGTACTCTGAAAATTACATAACATTGAAGAAAGAAATTAAGGAAGAAACAAATAAATGGAAGCAAATACCATGTTCTTGGATGGGAAGAATCAACATCATCAAAATGGCCATACTACCCAAAGCAATTTACAAATTCAATGCAATCCCTATTAAAATACCAATGACATATTTAACAGACCTAGAACAAATACTCCATAAATTCATATGGAACCAAAAAAGACCCCGAATAGCAAAAGCAATCTTGAGACAGAAGAACACAGCAGGAGGAATCACAACACCAGATATCAAACAATACTACAAAGCCACTGTCATCAAAACAGTATGGTACTGGCATAAGAACAGACATATAGATCAGTGGAACAGAATAGAGAGTCCAGAAATAAACCCAGGCCTCTATGGTCAACTAATCTTTGATAAAGGAGGAAGGAACATAAAATGGAGTGAGAAGAGCCTCTTTAACAAATGGTGCTGGGAGAACTGGATAGGGACCTGCAAAAAAATGAAACTAGACCACCAACTTACACCACACACGAGAATAAACTCAAGATGGATCAAAGACTTAAATGTAAGCCGTGACACCATAAAAGTCCTAGAGGAAAACATAGGCAAGAAAATATCAGATATCTCACGTAACAATCTCTTCACGGATACATCTCCTAAAGCAAGAGAAATAAAGGAAAAAATAAATAAATGGGATTACATCAAACTGAAGAGTTTCTGCTCAGCAAAAGAAAACAACAGCAAATTGAAAAGGAAACCAACCATATGGGAAAACATATTTGCCAATGACATCACAGACAGGGGACTGATATCCAAAATATATAAAGAGCTGATACGACTCAACATCAAGAAAACAAACAACCCAATTAAAAAATGGGCAAGGGACCTGAACAAACACTTCTCCGAAGAGGACATACAGAAGGTCCATAGACACATGAAAAAATGCTCAACATCATTAGCCATCAGGGAGATGCAAATAAAAACCACAATGAGATACCACCTTACACCAGTCAGAATGGCCATCATCAACAAATCAACAAGCAACAAGTGCTGGCGAGGATGTGGAGAAACGGGAACCCTACTGCACTGTTGGTGGGAATGCAGACTGGTGCAACCACTATGGAGAACAGTATGGAATTACCTCAAAAGATTAAAAATGGAACTGCCTTTTGAACCAGCGACTCCACTACTAGGATTATCTCCTGAAGCTCTTTTAAAGTACTTTAGTTCTAAGGTTTTCAAGGGATTATAGAGCCAGACACTCCAAAAAGGTAAGAGGTGAAGGCAGAAGCAGTCACTCAAAGCCTTTAATAGCTCTTTATTGTTCTGACGATTAGGTCCTTAGTTTAGAAGAGACCTCAGAACACGCTCTTTACTTGACTCTCCATCCTCATTTCTCCACCTGCCACTCCACCCACTCTTGATTCTCTCCGCTGGCTTTGCAATACCTGTTCTCTGCTTCAAACTCCTTTCACTAGGCTGATGCCTACCCAGGTATTGCTTTAGCTTAGGGTTCTCCTCCAAGAACCTGGCTCCATCTCACACCCTCCCCCTCCCGTCTGGCTTTCATCTCTGCCTGTGTACTTCCACCACGCCTTCTGTATTTGGCAGTCATCACACTATATAGTAATTTTGATGCCTGTATACTTCTCTGTAGTCATCTTCATCAGACTCTAAACTCTCTCATTATGTTCCAGAAGAGGGCTCAAACACAAACTAGCTTTTATGGAAAGCTTATTTTAAATTTGGAAGCCCAATTTCAGCTACTGCTGTAGCTGAGGAATATGTATGAGGGTGTTACCAAGTGAAAGGGTGTTCTTTCATGTAGTGCCTTGGTGTAAAACACAACAATTAGTGTTGGGGAAAACAGGTCTTTATTTACAATATTCCAACCTGGGGAGGGCAGGGAGCACTTCAGCTCAGAGCCCTGTTCTCCCAAGGGACCCAGCACTTCCTTTGCACTCCAAGCCAAAACCAAGCCCAATAGCTCCCCATCCCTTATCTGTCAGCTGTCTCCTTCAGGATCTGGGGTATGACGTCATCAGCCTCTGTATAACAGTCCAGCAAAACATGTGCCAGTTGCAATGGGTCACACACGGTTCTCTCCCCTTCTCTTTCAAAGCTGCATGGTCCTTTCCTTCCTTCTAAAACCACATGGTACTATCCCACCTTTCAAAGCTGCATGATTCTCTCTCTGCAAAATGGTTCTTGCCTTATTTTTAAATCCCTGACTGCAGCCTGTGACACAGTGGGTGGGGCAACAAATCATGGCCACCAGTGTAATCTCCCGAAAGCCCTTTAAGCTCTTTTGTCACCATTCTGTGGGCAAAACCCTTCCCATCTCCTTGGTGCCTTGGAAGAACCAAAGCCATTTGCATAACTAAGATACTAGCTACCAGCCATAGATATGCAAAGACATCCTGAAAGCTGTCCTTCCCCCCACCCCCAACCACAGGCTCTGGAGAATTTTGGGGACCCCACTCTGTAACAGGAACACAACTGTATATTAACTTATGTTCTCTTCCATCTTTGGGTGTTTTTTAAAACTATGATAAAATACAACCCTGGGTTTTTTGTGTTTTATTTTTTTAATGAAATCTTTAGTCCCACTGTGGACGTCATTCAATTTTTTTTTTCTTCAAAGTTTATCCCGAGGATTGATTTGAAAGCTTGGTTGCTATCAAAAGCTCTTATCTCTTCAGGGTCATCCCTTAGTTACTCTTACAGAAACACCTTACCTTTTGTGTGATGTGAAACAAAATGGTGGTGATACCACTAAAGACAGTTTCTGGTGCTTAGAACATACACAAGTCATCTTTGAAGGCCTCCTTTCTTTGAACTGCAATTTCATTGTGAGAGGCAAGATATATTATTGACTAACTTTTCATTTGTCTCATAACCGGGACATCTTATCCTAATGGCATAGTGTTTTTATTTCATTATACTCCATAACATTTGCTAATGTCGTTCACTAAGTTACACACATATTGTCTTTAGAGTAATAAAAAGAAAAGATGTTATGCTTTCAGCTAAGAATGGTAATAAAATCTATTTCTGAATTACATAAATGGTATTATTGTTTTAAGTGCTTATTATGTCCTAATTTATGTTACATAAGTATTTTCAGCATTCCCTCATGATCACTGTCTTCAACTGTGCTAATAAAGATAGTAGCCCTTAGCCTCATGTGACTATTAAGCACCTGAAATGTAGCCAATCTGAATAAAGTGAACTGTAAATATAAAATACAGACTACACTTTAAAGATTATTAAAACTTTAAAAAATAATTTCATCTATTTAAAAAATATTTGTAGTGTAGTTACTAGAAATCTTAAAATCACATACATGGTTTGCATTATATTTCTTTTGGACAATACTGGTCTGGACATATCTAAATATTGAGGACTTTTGTTTTCTCATGCTAGAAAAGGAGGTATTTAGTCACTGTAGCAAGTGAAACTTGGTGACTGTTTGACTTGAAAGAATGGGATCCCCAAAGGCAGTGAAATATATCTTAACATCTTGGGACTAATCCACTCCTCTTTGGATTTTATGAGGATTCAATAAAATAATATGTATGAAGGAGATAACCTAGATAATATTGTCTTCTGGAGAAAAGAGTGCAAGTAAAAACTGTCAGAAAAGAAATCTGTCAGGGAAAATATTTGAACTATTTTCAACATGATTTATAATAGTATGTGGCTCAATTATCTGTGGATTCAATTGAAGTATCAAACTTCTTTTGGTTTATGTGAAGGCTTGTTATTGCAGAAGCAATTTTCACTCAGCTATATAATTTATGTAACCATCCTACTAAATGGTGTATGATATTTTATTTAATCAGTTTATTAGCCTTTATGTAATCATCTTATTCTTTGACATTGCGTTGTTTCTATTTTTCTCTATTATTAATGCTGTGGTCATTAATCAGAGAAGGAAAACTCTGACTCCAAAAAACCTCCGCTGCCTTGCGGCATACCTCTTCAGGGGAAAGGCTAAGGGAGTAAACCCCGACAGAAAATCCGGAGCCGGAGTCCCTAAGGCGGTTTGACGTTGTAGTCAACACCGGCAACTCCTGCGGCGCACCTGAAGCCAAGCTGTATTGACTCCGTCTTTCCCTTGGACCCTTCAGCTGCGAAGAGAGGGGGGGTCTGCTGCATGGGCAACAGCAGACCCTCCATATTACCCTGCCCAGGCTCTGTAGCTTCAGCGTCATCGCAAGATCTCGATTCAACACGGGAGGAGACAGATACCGTGTCACTCCCGAGTCAGACTGCACAGTCATTCTCGGCGGTGCAGATGGACTCTTGAGAAGCTACACCATCGTCTCTCGAGACGGACGGCTGCCGACGACGACGACGACGACGGTCATAAATATCTGTAAAAACTCTTCCCATATTTCAGGTAATTTCCAAGAATATCAGAGTGATTTTAAAGAAGATAGTAAGGGGGAGGTAGAAGAAGGTATGAGGGATAAATGGTGATGGAGGAACTCTGGACTTGGGATGGTGAACACATAATAAAATACGCAGATGATGTATTATAGAATTGTACAATTGAAACATTATAATTTATTAACCGATGTCACCCCAATAATTTCAATTAAAAATAAGTAAACATAAAAACAATTACAAAAAAGGAGATAGTAAATTTATGTAAGAATAGAAGCACCATGTGAATTACTGAAATAGGAGAGAGTTGGTTTCCTCTTCTGCCTTGCATTTCTAAGGTAGAAAAGATAAACTGGGCAAAGTTTTACTAAATATTGACATAAGGGTGTTCCTATTGTGAGAATATTGACAATAAAAATAGTAATAAAACCAACAGAAATTTTGGATATTTCAATTTCCAGATCCCGTTACAACTGAAATATCTGGGATACAGATTTTTTTAGCCCCATTGAATAATTTTATCTAAAGCAGTGCAAAGTACTATGAGTGTGCCCTGCAGCTGTATAAAGGCCCATATAATTGACTAACATCACATTTGAATTAGCTTAAATCTGCACGTAGGGTTTGGAAAGAGACCATTATTTGTGTTTCAGACCTTTCAGTTCCATAAAAAAAGTCTTGGGAGAAAGGTTTTATTTTGCCCATGACTGTGTGTTTGTGAAAGTTTTATTTTTAGAGCAGATGTTTAAAGTCCCAATAGCTGCGTTTACATTTTGTGAATATATTTATTGTCTTAATCACACAGAGCTTCTGTTACTGGTAGTAGGTTAGAAATTACAACTCATTCCAAATAAAGTGGGGCGGAAATATGAAAGCACCCCCAAGTTAAGGCACAGCGACTTAATAATGATCTCTTTTAAAATACGACATCTCATTATCATAATGTTACAAACTCCATTTGTAACCAGACTTCAGGAGAAAATACCCCGAGCTGCTGCAGTGCTGCTCATTCATATGGAGAGAACAGCACAGAGAACGTACATTCACTGAGACCGGTTTGTGTAGTTTATGTTCTATGCATGCGGAGCTGTTAATTTTAATAGAGTTGCCCTTATTCTCAAGAACACCTGCTACATGAATAATCCAGTTATAAAATCACCTCTCCCAAGAATTATTTTCTGCTTATATTGTTGGTTTTAAGAGCAATGCTTGAGCAATGCTGTACATAAAAATGTTTCTTAGTTACAATTACAGTGACATTGACTGACCATTTAAAAGGTCCTAGGCACCTTACAGACCGTTACAGTTGCCCTTGCATCAGGCATCGCATAGCCTACTGATGGTGTGCTGATAACGTGGCATTGCAGGTATGAAAGGACAGGGATTCCATTTAGAAGCAAAGCACGTGGGCTTGGGTGCTGGCTGTGTTACTTTGCCAAGTCACACATTTCTGAAAGATAATAAGTTTCCTTATTAAGAAAGTGTGTGCCAGAGTGGATGGCCTCATTGTTCATAGACCTAGATCTGTACAATTTGTTCATCTTTCCTAATCCTCAGGTCAAATGAAGTGAAACTTAAGTGACGTCCCCAGTACACTCTCCTTGGCCAATATCTCCTTTCACTCCCTGAGCTTATCCATTCCCACAGCTTCAACTATTCTGATGGCATCTAATTCTCTTTCGCTTGGTCCTCTCTCCAGAGCTCCAAACCTGTATTACTTTCAACTCAAAATTTCTGCTTGGATTTTTCACAGGCACCCTCAAACTCATTCTGTTCAATACCAAACTCCTCATTTCTACCAGTCTCTTGCTTTTTCTTATTAATTCCTCATTGAGTTACTGAGTGCACACTGTATGGAGGCACTGGACTAGATCCTGGAAATGCAAAGTAAATAACATAGGCTCTTCCTTCACTAAGATCACAGACTAATAGAAGTAAATATAATTTAAAAAATAAGCTCAATAATGTGTAATTTCCCTAATTTTTAGAAAATTAACTGTCCTCCTTGATTCCTTTTTCCTCATTTTTGCACATTTCTAATTAATAATCTCTTATTTTGCCTTCCTCATCATCTCTCAAGCTAATCTCCATCTCTGATATAAATACTTTAGTTCAAACTTTCAGAGTTCCTTTATTGGACTAGCTCAATAGCCTTCTAATTGTCCTCCAGACCTCTAGACCTGTCTCCCTCAAATGCATCATCAGTACTGTTATCAGGGTGATATCAACCTATATTGTATGTTTGTCCCAGATTAAAACTTTTCAGTAGTTCTGAATTACCTATAAGATAAAGCTTAAGTTTCTTAGCAGGACATTGATATTCCTTCTTGTGATCAAATATTTGTTTCATGCTTTTTACCCCAGAAACACTGGACTACTTATGTTTAGTTCATATTCTATATAACATGACATTTATCACATCCAAGTTGCACTTATTCTTTTTTCTTCTGTCAAAAAATACTTTTTCTAATTTCTAAGGCACCAACCTTTGGATATCTCTTCCCATTTTTTATACTTGGCTAATATTATGAATCTTTTCTTATGTCTCCTAGGGTGAGTTAAGTGCCTTCTCCATGATTTTACTCCTCACATAATGTTGAAATTCTCCATTTATGTGTCAGCATCAAGTTACAAATTTATTGAGAGTAGGGATTGTATCTTAGTCCTTGCACTCTGAGTGTGTGACACATGGTAGGTGCTCATGATAGATGTTTGTAAATGGTCTCAGAAGATGTTGTCTCTGACCCTTCTCCAACTTCACTTCCTGCCTTTTGCTTCCTGCTCTGTTGTTACACCTCTCTGAATATATATTTCTTTGAATATTCCATGGTCTAGCTTCTAGGCTGTTTATAAAATGATGCCCTTCTATAGCCTGGAATACTTTCCCTCTTGCTTCTCTTTGTGGTTTGTTACTATTTGTTTTTTAAATCTGACAACCTGACTTAGGCATCTCCTCCTCTAGGAAGCTCCCATTCCACTTCCCCAGCATTCCCATTTTATAAGAAGAGAAGGTTGGCTTTTGTTTTCTTCATGCCTCCTCTGCTGTTATAACACTGCTTGTATTGATTGTCCTTTTGGGTTTACTTGTCTTTCTCTCCCACTAGATTGAAACATCTGATATCTGTCACTGTGCCTAGTATATAGTAGTCACTTGATAAAGCATTTTTAACAAAATTAGAGCATATTTTCCTTCTTTCATTAAAAGGAGGAAGAAAAAATTAACATTTTCAGATCCTAACATATACCTGTCCTTATGCCAGGTGTTTACATAATAGTTGGAGAAAAGCAACTGAAGGCAAGAAGCTTGGTAAACAGAAAGCATTTGCAGTTCATAGTGTGAGATCTGTGCTTATTGAGGATCTACATTGTATTCCGCATGTATGTTATAAAAGGCAGTTACTCTCATTAGAAAATATGTGAACCTAATTAGTTTATTTTATAATATTCTCTGCTTTATTAGGGGAGAAATGTCATCACAAAGATTATAAGGTGCTTCTGAAACTGGGGCAAACATTCTCTTGGGGGTGTGAAGCCACAGAATAAACAGGCACATTTCCCTGGCATGTTAACATTTACTCATAGCTACAGGTAATTCTAATTAAAGATGGTGGAGGAAAGCCATTTTAATGCTACTTTCCTCCCTGAAACTAATAAAAAAAAAAAAAAAAAAAAAAAAAGTCACCCTCTCCACAGTCCCCCAAAGAATAAAAATCAGGGTAGAAAACTCTATGTTCAAGTCAAAACAAGAAGGACAAACAATTATGAAGAAAATCAGCCAAATATAGTGAAATTTACATCAAATATGCAAGACCACTGAGAGCCAAAATAAACCTTCTCTGACCTTGGGTGGAATAGATTTCTATAAACATAAATGTCACAGACAAGAAAGGCCCATCCAGTGATCTTCCTTTAAAAGTGAATATAAATAGGGTCATGAAAGGTCTACAAAAGTGGGAATATTTCTGTAGAGCCCAATTTCTATACCCAAGCTCTGTTCTAGTTCCACATTCAAGACCCAAGGGAGTGGTTCAAAAAGGGGAGCCTCATAGGCTAGCTCTCCTGATTGTCTCTGACCTAGAATCCTAGCTGAGGGAAATGGCTAGATGTGAGGTTGGGTAAAGGAATGAATAAGGGAAGCTAATATTATAAGAGTCTGTAATTCAAGATCCCTTGCAGTAAGCCAGACCAGCCTTGTCAATGTCTGAAGTAGAGAGGAGATCTGTACCCAGAGAAGAGGCACAGCAGACATGGGGAAGACATTGGTTGGAAGCAACAAACCACGTTTGAAGCTGCAATCACAAAAATAAATGCATGATTACAAACAGTAGCAAAATTACAGGGAGCTATCACAGTGTATAATAGAGGATGTGCCATTGTGTGTGGCTCAGGGAAACTTTCCCTGAGAAAGCAATCTGAGTTGAGAACTGACATATTAGTCAGTGAGGCAATTGAGGGAGAACATTCTTGTTAGAGGTCCAAGCAAGTTCAAAATCTTTATAGCAGTTGTGAGCATTCTGTGGTTGAGAAAGAGAGAAGGCAAATGTGACTGGAGTATGGAGAATGGGAGTGAGGTGGAGAAAGGAGAACAATGAAAGGGAAGACCAGAGGAAAGAGGGTCAAATATGTAGAATTTCAGCACTCTTGTTAATGATTCCTAAGAGGAAGTGGAGGCACTTGAAAGATTTAATCAGTTATAATGTTTAGATTTACATTTTAAACTCATCCTTTTGGCTATCATGAAAGACAATTGACTTGGGAGCAAAGGGTAGTGTGAATGTAAGGAGACCAATCGGAAACTACTGTAGTGAAACAGGTGGGAGATGATGAGGCCACAGACAGGGCTGTGACAGTGAAGACAGAGGTGAAGGGGCAAATGAGAAGTTTTGTGAAATGTTTAGGAGGCATATAAACCTAACTTGGTGATGGATTGGGTTTTAGGATTTGTATGGTAGAAACTACTAATTGTCCCAAGTATTCAATTTTTTCTTCTTTCTAGAGACAGCACCACCTACCCCACAGGGATTTGAGCCATACACACGACCACCTAGCTTGCATCCACATTTGTCAGGCTGTCTTTTAGTTAGATGTGACCCTAAACTCAATTTGGGCCAATACCCAGGTCCTCTCCTAGAAGACAAGGCTACCTGCCCTAGACTCCAAGCCCCTTCCATGGGCTGGAACATTGACAGGGTGTTGATGATCCAGTTTCCAGCCACACAGACTTCTGCATCATTTTAGGGGCTGGCAAAAGAAAAAGAAGATAGAAAAAACTTAGGTTTCTGAACAACCTTGTGGGGCATAGCCTCCCCACTGGCTTGATTCTACTCACTTTTGCATTTTCATGCATGATAAAGGTCATTTTCTATCTCGGCTGAGCTGCTATATTTTTGGATCTCTTTCAGCAATTTAGCCTAATTTACTCCAGGTGGAGGGAGGGGACTGCACTGTATGAATGGTGATGTCATTGACTGAGAAGAGAAACATTTATTATCTCTTTCAGCTTTGAGTTGTTTACATATTTGATTAAGTATTATTTTTATATCTTAATCTGAGTAATTGATAAAAATGTTTCAAAACTAGATCCTGCTCCTAGTGTTGTCACAGATTCATTCCTTTTATAAGATTAGGCTTTGCCAATTATAATTTTAACTAATTGTGCCATCACCCAGCTCCTGTTTCCCACACTATTAAGGTATAATGAAAAGCAAATCTAACTTGCTGAACCCTAGTTATATTTATGTTTATACCCTTGAGCTGACCTGTCAGTGTAAATAAAAAAGCAACAAAGAATAAACAAGGCAAGAAAAATCTTAAGAGAAAAGAAAGAAAATTATGTTAATTTAACTTGACTTTACGTTCTAGTTCACCAATGAGGGTCTTTAGACGTCATCAGTTTGAGTTTAAAGAAAGGTTTATATACTCTACACTTAATAATGCACTTAATAATTTTTGCATGAGATATAAGCCACACTTAAGATTTAGAATTCATTCTTTTTTTCTTTTAAATATCAAGACAGCCACATGAAGGTTTTTAGCTCCTCTTGTTTTCTATGATGTCTCAAAGATTACTAAAACATGTTGTATCAAAACACTTTCTATATTATTGATCCAGGGGTATAATTATTAGAAACTAGAACTAGGTAAAATAAGTGGTATATTATTATGAAAATTATCACTACCTTACAAAATTACATTAATCTCACTTGGGATATGATGAACTTTTTCCATAAGTTTAAACAGAAATCAATGAAGGATCTCAATAATTCTTGCAGTAATCTTAATTTAAAAGAATAGTTTATAGTTCCTATTTTAACAATTTTCCCCCTTTATGCTTATCTATAGAGAATTCAATGGAAGTACTATATTGGGGCAGCTAGTCTTTAACAGATGAGGTGATGAAATTATTAAGTAACAAAGCTTTTCTAGGTTTATATATTAATAAGACACCAGATTAGGAATTTATTCTAAATGTTGTAATGTTAAGTTCAATAGACCTTCCACAGGACTGTGCTTTCTAATGTTAAATTCTGGAAGTTCATTATCAAGTTAGGTGATATTATAATCTATTTGAAATGATGCTGGTGAGTGAGCTAATTGCATCTAAATAGTGATTTCTGTAGGTACTTTCAAACCATTCAGTGTTATTTTAAACCTTGGAAAAATCAATTTAAGAAATGATTATTTTTCTACTAGGAAGCAAGCTGACTTTAGAGTGTACAGTGATCCATAAATCCATAAACTTGATGCAAACAAAATGACTTAGAAGATAGATTTGGCAATTAGAAAGAGAGAATTTAGTTGTTATTTCCAAAGCTATTTGAAATGGACTTGGACTCATTCAGCCAACAACGTTTTTTGCCAGCCACTACTCACAGTTCACAACAGTGAATAAGACGAAGTCTCTGCCTTTGTACAACTTCCCTTCTAGTAGGAGAGATACACAGAAAGTATACATAACAAAATGTCATCCATGCAAACAAGAAAAAAAAAAAAGCCAAATATAGTGATGAAGAAGGCAGGGCTCTTTGAATAAAAATATCAGCTTTAAGAGGTGATATTAATTGAGATTCTAATGAAAGGAATTAATAGCCTAAAAATTCCTGGGCCACCACTGAAAGCTGATGCAAAGGTAGAGATGAGTTTGATGCTTGCTAAAAGCAGTAAAAATGCTGATGTGTCTGAGCAGTGATTTGGTGGTGGTGGGGGCAGTCAGGGGGAGATGTTATTAAAGAGCTAGTCAAGGCCAGATTGTGTAAGACCAGGTAGACCTGGGTGGGGACTCTGGGATTTATACTAAATGCAATAGAAAGGTTTGAGCATGAGAGTATGTGACCTGATTCCTGTTTTATAAACATCATTCTGATTGCATGTGGAGAATGGACTCAGGTGGGAGTAGAGCTTGTATGGAGGCAGGGAAGCTTTTGTCATGATGCAGAAAAGAGGTGATTGGTATCTTAGAGCAGAGTAGTAGCTGTGGAGATAGTGAGAAGAATTTGAATTGGGGTATCTTTTGAGGTAGAGCTCAGACAAGTTGCTCATGAATTGGATGTGAGGTATAAGAGCAAGATAAATCAGGGAAAAATGAAGTTTCTGTTCTGGGCAACTGGATGGATGGTGATGCTATCCACCAAGCTGTAGAAGACTGACTGGAAAGAGGAATGGGCAGAAAAATAAAGAGTTCATTTTAGTCATGTTAAACTTGAGATGCCTTTTAGACATCCAGGTGTAGACATCACGTGGGCAGTTGGATATACAAGTGAGTTCCTGGCAGAGGTAGGAGCTGCAGATATGTCTGTGAGTCAGTAGGTGAGCCCACATAGAAATGTAATGAACAGAATATATCTGAGGACTGAGCTCAGGCAGTCCACTATTCAGAGGTCAGGAAGAGAAGAAAAATGCAGCAAATGAGAAAAATAAAGATTGGCTAGAGAGGTAGGGGGAAATAAAGAGAATGTGCATCCACCAAGAAGGAGGATGTCCCATTACATTTTTTTTGTTCAGTTTGTTTTCCTACTCTCAAAGGGATTAATTTCCCGCCTTCTTCTCTCTCCTCAAATCTCATGCTCCTTCCTTACCAACCCCACCTCACTATCAGCTTATAACCTTAAGCCATTTCACAGAGAAAATAGAGCTACTCAGAAGAGAACTTCATGATCTTCCCATCAACGAATGTTAGCTGTATCTGCTCTGCATTCCCATCTGTTAAACAAGTGAGCTTTCTCTAAGATGCACTGACGCACTGATGCACTGGATCAGATTTCCTCTTTTCTCTCCACAGACTCTGTTCTTGTAATTATTCTGTCTCTCTCTCACATCATCAATCATTCTCCCCTTGCTTGTATCATCCCTACTAGTATAGTAGCATGCTGTATTATCTTTCATGTTAAAGAAACAATAAAATAAAAAACCAAAAAACCCAGAATCCTTCCTTATTCCCACAGCCCCTTCTGCTTTCAACCCTGTTTCTGTTCTCATCTCTAGGGAAATTATCTGCGTATGTTATTTTAATGTCCTCACCTCCTATTCTCTCTCTTTTAAAAAAGTTTTATAATGCAATATTTGATATATACAAAAGATAATTTTAACATATATATGATATGAAGCATGATAATGAACATTTGAGCACCTAATGCAGTATTTAATAACTAAAATGATTAATATTGTTGTATCCATCTATTTGCACCTTCCCTATTTTGTCCTTTTATCCCTCCCCAAAGCAACCTTTATCCTGTAGTTTTTGTTTGTATTCAATCTTCCCATTTTTTCATTTTATCTAGTATATATTCCTATATAATCATATTTTTATTAACATACTCATATCTATTACATGCATAGTCATATATATTCATATATATTTACTTTTGCTTATTTTTGAGCTTTATAAAAGTGTTACAAACTGGAGTCTAATGCACTTTGCCTTTTTTCACTTTATTGTTATATTTCTAAGATTCATCCAGATTGCAGGGTTTTTTCCTTTTCACTGTTATATAATATTCTATTATATGACTATTCCACATTATATTTAACCATTTCCTTGTTGATGTATATTTGGGTTATGTATATGCAATGTATATCTTATATATTATACAAGTGCAAAACATATATCATATATGTAGTATATGTGTATGTGTATTCCTAACAATTTAAATAATACATTTTTAAATAACAATCATCATCATCATGCAGCTAAACCAACTTAACAGGATTCTTTTCCACTAGGCTTCGACCTTGAGCTATGCCCTTGGTCCATTTAATCTTGGTTTTTCAAGAATGCTGCTGGGTGAGTTTAGCAAGAATCCCCCACCCTCAATATCTGATCCAATTCCCCATCCTCCATCCTCAGTGTGTTGCCATCCTGGCCTGCCTTCTGCAAGAATCCTGTTAAGTTGGTTTAGCCAGAATCCCCTCACCTCTTACTAATTTTCTATCCACTGATGCCTACCCTGTATTCAGAGTTGAGTCCAATCTCTCTTCCCTTTTGCAAAACCCCATTGCAGTAGTCCTCTTCTTGAATTGTTGTCTTTAACAACAAGGAATAATTTTTTTCTTTAACACAGTCCACATTCTCTTAACAAAATGCTATTCAGTTAGAAGTCAATAATAAGAATAACAGAAAAATATAAAATTTTAAGTCCCCATAAGTTTGGATATTTAAAGCATATACATATACTCTCAAATACTTCAAATAACTCACAGACCAAAGAAAAAAACATAATAAAAATTTTAAAACTTGGAGCTGATTAATAAAATGTTGCATATTAAAAGTTGTGGAGAGTTGTGGAAACAATACTTTGAGGAAAACATTAAGTAAATCAAAGGAAATTGTCATTTTTGTAGATCAATAGAGTCAAATGTTAATAATTTCATATGGTTTATGGTTTTCAATTTCTAAAAGTTTTATTAGTTATTTTTCCAACCTGTTTGGTCGTTTTTATGACCTCTTACCACCTGCTTATTTTATGCTTTCACCTATTTCTTAGTTTTTTGTATATGGATTTTCCCCTGTTTTTAATTGTTAATTTCAATATCTGAAGTCTTTAAAAAGTCAAACTATTGCTTATTGTTTTGGTTCATTCTTGCTCACCGTGTTTGGTGATTTTTTTCATTTAATTTTTAATGTAATTTTATTTAACGTTAGATCATATTTGTTTGCATTTAATTTGTGGGAGTACTGTGGGTCTAAACTGGGGATGCTTTCGTCCCACAAGAATTGTCAGCTGCTTCTGTTCATAGCCTCTGGCATTCTCAGCCTGGGACTACTTCAGTCTCTTCAAGGCATTTGGATTGCTGTGAGAGGCTGAAGTTAGGTCGCAAGACAAGATACAACCAGCCCAAGTCTTAGTCTTAGATAGTAGTGATGGTATCAGCATTTGGTTGCCCTCAACATACCCTATTTATTATTCTTATTTGGTATTCATAGTTTTCGCTCTTGGGGTTTTTTGTTTTGTTTTGTGTTTTGGCATAGTGGTACAGATGCTTGGGTATTTTTCTTAGTTCCTGCAAGCCCAGCAGTTCTTTAAACTATGTATTATTCATGAGGTTTGTAGCACAACAGCTTTTTTAGAAAATCTGGTTTGGCACTCTGTGGAAGCCATCATTCTGTCTTAAAGCCACTCCAATCAGGCTTTCTTCACCATCATTTTAGGAAACTATACTTGTCACGTTCATCAGTAACTTCTAGATTGCCAAATCCAATGATCAGTCCTCATTTCTCTCCAGCTTTTAGCAGCACTTCAGTGACAACTTCAGTATCCCTTAACATAACCTGTTGAACATCTGGACTTTGAATTGCTTGATTTTCTGAGATACATCTTTTGTGTTATAGTGGATAAGAAGGTAGCTAAGTAGATCTTCAACAGTGGCCCATTCTGGGGGCTAATCCTACTCAGGATTACTGCAGCACATGGTTCAGGAATTCAAGAGGACAAATGTAGTACTAACAATAAATCAAAAGAGATGTGCATTAATAAAAGCCACTACACTCATAGAAGTTCTCTTTCCCTTTAGCTAACATACCTTATAACAAGGAAGATTAAATTCTTTTGACAATCTTCCCTCAGAAGCAGAGGAGTCAGAGAAAAAGAAAGATACTATTCTTTTGTAATGATTTAGGTAAAATTTTAGGAACTTATAAAAGTATTGCATACCTGTCAATATCAGCTGGTGTTAGAGATGATACTAATTATTCTGGTGTTTTTGCACCACTCTGTTTTATCATTGCTATGATTCCCCAGAGGCTCTTCTACCCTAACCCTAACCTGCATTTTATTATGTCATTGTAATGACTGAAACAACCCTTGATGAAAATTTACAATTTCCAGTAAAGATAAGCTCTTTCAATAAATATTATCAAAGACAGATGCATACATCAGAATTCAGGATAACATTTTGTTTGTCTTATAAATCCTCTAAGTCAAGATGGAGGCACATTTTGAGATTAGATTATGTCATCGGTTCATTGTATGAAAGGGGGAATTGCATATATTTGTATACCTCTTAAGTTTTGGTGTTGTCAATTAACTTTGTTAAAACTAGCCACATTGCTTTTATAATTCAAAAATTAAATTTGAGCTAATGTCAATCCCCAAATCTAATTTCTTTATAAATTGATTTACATATATGATTGTGTGCCTGCTATATACTTGAAACTTGCTAGGGTCAAAAGATGTAAATGTGAGTAAAAGTATCTAGATAACTTAGTCTCTCTTGTTTTCTAACTTTATTTTTTAATACAAATTAAAAAGAAGGAAATAATCTATTTCTTATGAACCAATGTCAAATTCATATATCCACTAAAATAATTAAGCTTTTGGAGCTTGCACACATCTGTGTGAATTATTTGATTGGGACTGTGTTAAAGAAAAGAAAATTCAGCCGAGTAAATTTGGAAATCTAATTGGGTTTATTAAGTGATTCATGAATCTGGCAGCATCACATCTAGTAAATAGAAGTGCGCTCCAAAATGGAAGGTTTTTATAGGCAAAAACTGGGTGGGACGTGGAAGTTATTAGTAAAACAAAGGAAAGGGTTGTTTCAGGATAGGGCACCTTTCTTTGGGGGAAGGGTGGCAGGGGTCCCATCAGGCAGATTGCCTCACTCTTGTTCTTCAGAAAATTCCAGACTGATTGGTTTAATTAAGGTCACATTTCTGGGAGGGACTGAAACTACTAGTAAGTCTTGGTTTGCTGTCTTGAGGGCAAGTGACTCCACTTCAACCCTGTTTTCTGTTTGTTTGTTTGTTTGATTTTACAGTTGGGTAAAAACCAGTAGCATAGAAGATTAAGGTTCTTTAGGGAAGAATAAAACTTAAAGTAATCAGTGATAGAAAAAGAACATTATAATTTGACATGTGTAGAAGTTGTGAAACCTAAAATAGCCTGGGTGTAATAGAGAAGGAAGCCACATTTATTCTATCACTTGTATTCATTGTGCTAACTTTTAATATTAGCTGTCACTCCCTTTGAACTAACCAAACTTAGAGGCTTTTGCACAGATGATTAGCTGATCTTTTTAATGGCATAGATGGATAAGTTTACATTAAAAAAATAATTTACTGTTTTTATCATGATAATTAGATATTTTATAGTCAGAAAAAGAAGTTTGTTAAAAATCAGTGTCATATTCAAATATAATTTTGCAAAATATAGCATATCACCATTTTTTGAATTCCTTTAAGGTTGTGATACAGAATGAAAACTAATGTAGGAAATCTACTTTTTCTTCTTGTAGAAAACAAGTAGTAGATAACCTAAAACATTAGGTAAGACATTTAATTTTAAAAGGCACTCTTATCTGTGATTATAATTTTAGCACTTTATCTTCTTGTTTTTAAAAGGTTTAAATCTTGGAGGTTAAGGCCAAATCAGGTTATAGTATTTTTGTGAGCAGGTGCGTGTGTGAGCACGTGTGTGGTAGCAGGCAGTAAACTGGAGCGAGGGGAAGATAAAATACAAAAATATGTCTTTTGAAAGAAGGCTGAGAAACATTGCTAGTTATACTGTATTAAGTAAGCAGTATAGAACCTAGTTATTCCAATGCTGGGTTTGAGATGGTTTCTTGGGGAAAGGAAGCTTCTTTATTTACCTGACAAAGGAGTGAAGTAGGTTTCTTTTCTATTGTCACATACGGGGAATCTGAAGGCCAGCACAGCTTGTAAGCCATGACTAAGATGCAAATGGTCACCACGAGCTGTAGCCTATCTCATTTACCCACAGGCCTCTTCGAGGTGAGAATATAGATGTTGTAATTAGATGTTAATACAAAGATAAACAGCGATTAATGAGTAGAATTTTGAGAACTTATTTTTTCTAGTTTTCTTGGTTAGTAAACACTCTTTGTTGTGCAGAAAGAAAAGATCATTCACTGCATGAAGTGTGGATAATAGCCACCCTTGTGATATCCTTCTGGTGTATTAGAAACTGGAATCAGGGATCATGGTAGGCACTCAGGAATGGAAACCTTAGAAAAGGAGGCTCCTTTTCTTTCCAGGCACCAAGAGTGTTGCTAATGTAAATGACTAAAGCTTCAAAAAGAGATTCTTGACACGATTCTTAATTTCCATGTTAGAACCACATGTATATCATTTGTTTAACATAGATATTTTAGTTAATGTATTGAAATGGTTCAGAAAACTGACATATGTATTTCAATTAATTAAAATTCTAGTACCTTGTATTAGCAGTGCTTTTGGGGGGTGCAGGTCTCAAGGGTGGACAGAATATATTTAAGTATTTTGGATCAAATGTGCCAGTAGCAGAGAAGACAGTACTAAAATTATTAAACTGGGCTCCTATAAAATCACGTGACAGAAAGAAGAGTGACAGGGTTCACTTCAGTAATTCTTATATTGAATGCTTTCTATTGTGAGGCACTGGCCTAGCATAGTGGGGGATTCATGGTGACCTTGAGGAGCTTGCTTCACTCTGGAAACTCTTACTTCCATATCTGCAATGCAGGGAATAGGGCCCCACGTGCCATGAGGAAGTGCAATGTGCTAGGGTTCATGGAGGGGGGAGCAATTATTCCTTACAGGAAGAATTGGGGAAAACTTTATTGAAGAGGTGAATTTTAGTTTTACCTTAAAAGTTAAGTAGGACTTCAGAGGCAAAGATAGAAAACAGGTATCCCAAACCATAGAGGCAGGAAATAAAGAATGGATTCTAGAAATAAGCAGAAAGAGTAAATAGTGTGTGTGCTAGAGTGGCAAGCATATAGTGGACATGTGACGGGAGATCAGAGAAAATAGTAGGTTCAGAGCAGGCCACAGAGGGTTCTGAAAGTCATGCTAAGGAGTATTTCCTTTTACTCAGTAGCAAGAGTCATTGAAAATTTGGGGGCAGTGAATTTATAAGATCAGATTTGTGTTTCAGGAAAATAATTGTTGGCAGTGAGAGCTCAGTTCCACAGATATGTATTGAGTGCTTGTGAGAGGAATATAAAGGTGACAAGGACATTCCTTCTCTTAGAAAACTTGGTCTAGTGTATTGAAAAAAAAAACGGATTGGTAAAGGATGAGATTGGCAGCAGAGAGATCAGCTAACAGGCTTCCATAATAGTCTCACTGAGAGATAAAAATTTATAGTAGGACAGTAGCAAGGGGACTAGAAAGTATGGGGCCGAGTCAAGAGACATTTCAGAGAAGTATCAACAGGACATGAAGCTGAGTAGAAGTTGCAGGTAAGGGAGCAGATAGTCTCAAAAAGCACTCTCAAGTTTCTAACTAGGTAGAGATGGTGGTTCTGTCCATTAAGGTGATACCACGGAAGAAAGGCAGGCTTAGGGATGGGAGGGCATACTGAGTTTTCATTTGGATCCACTCAGTCTGAGGAACCAGTGTGAGGGCTATGAAGAGATCTGCAAAGGAGTTTAGAAAGGCGAGTCTGAGAGGGACAAAAAAGTGAGACCCGGAGTTGTAGTTTGAAAGATGCTGACAGAGAAGGTGGTTGAAATTGTCAGTGACTGAGGTCTCCTGTTGGAAGACTCCAGAAGAGTACAGAGTTAAAAGAGGAAAGGGTTAGAAAAACATGGGTCATCACTGAGTCGTCGGAAGACTGGTGATATAAGTAAGAAGAGACTTAGGATACAGAAAGAAAACTTGAGAAAGAGAGTATTCACAGTGAGGGTTGGATAGCAATGTGGAATGCAGTGTGGAGGTCAAGTAGAATGAAGGGTAAGGAAAGCTCATGGATTTTTCACATTAGAAAGTTACTGCCTACCTCTGGAGAACAGTTTTGGTAGAGGAGTGAGCTCCGTACTATCATTAGATTGCAATGAAATGAGGAGTAAATGTGAGATGAAGCAACAAGGGAAATAGATTTCTTTTCATCCATTTATACCATAAATATTTATTGAACATTTGCCTCTCATTTGTGAAGTGAGGGCAAGAGGAGAGATGGGATAGTTATTTAAAGAGAAATTGGGGCCAAAGAAAGATTATATTTTAATGGGAGAGCCTCTAGCTAAGGGAAAAGAGGCAGTGCAGAAGGAGAAACTAGGCTAAATGATAAGGAGGAAATAATAAAGCCAAGATACCAACAGGTGGGAGGAAATGAGCTCCTAGACCATGTGGAGAGATTTACTTTGGCCTAGGGTGGCATGCTCACGTGGGTGGGGAAAAAGAGTGAGGGTGACCAGAAGTTCCAAGTTCAGAGCTCTCAGTTTTAATCCACACTAACAATTGCTTTCTTTACAGCTGTTATTATTTGTGATAATGTTTGTGAAATGGCATAATAATGGTATTTTTCTTCAGGGCAGATCATCATAATTTTCAGGTAAATGGAGCTTTGTGAAGAATAGTTGAAATATTACTAGAGGTTCAGTCTTACTAGGACTCCACCTAGTCATTGAAGTCAACCTTACAGAATCAGCTGGGCATAATTTCCAGGTGCGCGCTCACACAGACACTGTCTCCCAAGGAATAATTTTCTTGCTATGTAGATCCTAATGGCCTTTCTCTGGTAATGACTCCTGTTGGAGCCCATTGGTGATCATGTGAAATAGTAGCAGTATCAGCTCCTAAATGTGTAATAATATTCATAATATTTCAACATTTTTGAGAGCATAGAGAATGATCTATGCTTTTATTCACAAACAAGTGAGATGTTTGTGAATAGTCTTGCAGAAGAGGAGTTTCTCTTTGTTCACATTTTGAGGCAAGGCTGACTATTTCCCTGTGTGACTGTAGAAAACCTTTGCAGGAGATTTGTTGAGAGTGGGATAAAAAAGAAGCTGGGTTTATTGTGAAGAATATTTCCACTTTAATTCAATTTGCATCGAAACTGCTTTTGCTGTTAAGGTGTTATTTAATAAATAACAATTTTAGGAAGGGTCATCAAGCAGCAGGAGAAATGGGTTCCTGAGAGGATTTAGAGCATTTAAGGACAGAGCAGAATTGACAAGAAAACTTAACATTAGTTTAATGTTTTATAAAAATCTGCTTACTAAAATGAATGGAGAGAGGTTGAGAGAGGGAATTCTGTTTTCATTACTGACAAGAACTGGCTTGACATTCACATATCCCAAATAGCAACTGTCGATACATAGGAAAGAATAAAGTAAAAACAAAAATGCTCTAGAAATTTTACATGGTGAAATAATTTCCCCAAGAGAGGACTGTAATTTGAAACAGACATTCCTTTTTGACTATTAAGAACTAAACAAGCCCTGACCAGGTGGCTCAGTTGGTTGGAGTGTTGTTCTATAGACCAAAAGGCTGCAGGTTCAATCCCTGTCAGAGCACATACCTAGCTTGTGGGTTCTATTCCTGGTCGGGGTGCAGACGGGAAGCAAGCAATCGATGTTTCTCTTTCACATTAATTTTTCTCTCTCTCCCCTTTCCTCTCTCTCTATAAAAATCAGTATAAAAACATATCCTTGGATAAAGATAAAAAAAACAACAAATGAAATAAACAATCTCTCTCTCTCTTGCTCTTTCTCTCTTGCATGCCCCTGCCCTTCCCCCTCATCTTTCCCCAGGTGCATTTTCTTTGCTTTACTTTCTCCCAAGCTTCAAGGGCCCTTCTTTTGCTTCTGTAACAAAAAAAGAGAAAATAAATAAATAAGCTATACTTCTGACCATCTATTGTACTTGAATTACATGTTTTCATTTCAACTACTGACCCATTCATCTCCTTCCCTTCATATGGCCATTTTTATTGTTTAGTTTTTGCTATATCATCAAAAGTCTTATGTATTTCTCATTGGATATGAATTAGTAATGCTTTACCTGTAACACAAAGAACTATTAAAGTGATAAAAAAGACAATGAATGTACTTCAGTTCTCCAATAAAAACAAAAATCCACTCTCCCTCTTCCCCACTAGACTATTAAATACTGAAAAATCCACAGGCTTTCTGCAAAGACAGTCACATTAAGGATCCATTAAATAAATAAGTTAATTAAACCTTGATATTCTAAAACAATTCTGAAAAGTTCTAATTAATTTTTAAACAATATTGAAATAATGACTTGCTACCTCACATTCTTTCAAAATATTGTAACCCAATCAATCCCATGACACAGAATGCCTCAGCAGGCTGGCTGCTTTTCTAATCATTAGAAACATAGTTCATTGGTCTGGATAGTAATCATGATAGCTTGGGGCCAAAAAATGAACCAAACCACTGAGGTTTTATAGAAGTGATCAGCATATTTTATGGCTTTTTGACTCTCCAAGTATTTTCTTTGTTTTTTTTTTTTTTAATAGTATGTTAAGCCACAGAAATTCATGTATTCAACTGCAATGTTTTTTAATTTTATTTTTAAGCCAGTGTTTTAAAGGACTCTATTCAATCAGCTGGAATAGAGCCCTTGGAACTGCCTTTTTAACAAGCATGTCAGGAAATCTCAAACAGGTGGTGAAAAACTCTGCTGCAGATGAAGCAAGATAGTCTCAAGGGCAGCTACACATTTTAGAAAGATTGCTGGCCTTGAGTTCAGGTCCCTAGGCTCCAGCCAGATTCAGCTACCTCTCTACTATTCCTCCTCGCTCCTTTTGTAACTCTTGTTCAATCACAGAATTCCATTCAAACACTCAGAACTCATGCCAACAGCAGCAGCAGCTGTGGCAACAAAAAAGAAATTAAAGGAATTTTTACCAGTAATTAAGAAGTGGTTCTGTCTACACTATGCAGTCAAGTCAGCAGAGGACTGGGGCATAATTGAAGAATTCCATGGAAAAAATTCAAACCAATTTTATTGAATTGGAACATCTCTCCAGTGAAAAGAGTCAATCCTACAACCTTACATAAACACTGGCTTAAAAAATCCTCTGGGTATGTCTGCAAATTTGCATTCTTAACAAGATTCAGGACTTTATGAAATCTGAGAACCTGACCTATGAGATGAAGTTTAAGTTTCCTAAGCATACACAGCAAACAAACAAAAAACAACCTCCCTAAGTGCCATCTCTCATCTCTTGCCATTCCCACACACTAACATGTATCAGTATGGAAATACATGCATTTCTCTCCACATTATGCTATTTCGGGATCCTCTGTCTTTGTATGTGACTTTGCCCAGAATTGCTCACCTTTCAATTCAGATCCCTTTGCATCGGAGAGTTCTGCAAAAGCAGTAGGCTCCATGAGGACTATGGCATTGTGTATTTTCAGTTGTATTTTTAGTGATGAGCACAGTGCCAACGCACAGTGGCTGCTCAGTAAATACTTAGAATGCATCAGTGCTTGACATCATAATACTCCTTTCCCTAAGAAAGATGTAATCATCTTCTACTGTTTCGCTTGGATGTAGTTTTAACGTGAAGCTAGTTCAGGACAGTCAGGATCCAGGTGTACTGACCCTGGCCCCTGTTCCTTGGTTTGTTAGGATAGATTCCTCCAATGAGAACCACCACCTAACAACAACAAACAAATTCTGGATATTCTTATAGAAGTGGTTATTTTTGAAATATCAGTAATGGTTATAACTTGTCACCAAGCTCCTGCTCCACTATCAGAATCTCTTAAGGATGAGGCCCAAACACGGATTCTCTTTAAAAGCTGCAGAGAAGATTCTGTCAGCCAGGGTTGAACCACTACTTATATTGATTGCATGCAAAATAATACCTTTAGTGATTATCGATTAAATGTATGCTCTGTAAACTATTTGGTATTGTGGAAAGACCAGGAAAACTAAGTCTTACCTCTGGCACTAACTTTTTGCTTGTGGCCAATTATTTATTACTCATGCGCCTTAACTTTGCTATATTTAAAGTGGGGTGTTGGGTAGATAAATCTCTCAGATTCTTGACAACTGTACGGTTTCATACCCTTATAATTATAAGCCAAGTTAAAATCAGATGCTGAAACAGCAGACTTGCACGCACAGGTGGTATATGTACCTTGTGGCAGCTGCCATTTATTTTTCCCTAAATAAATCATTCTAAATTGGTGCTTGCACTGGGAATGCCTGTCAGGTTTAGTTTATTATGCTAAATAGTACCTTCTTGGATAAGCTAATTTAGCCTCCAAAGTCAGTCCCATGGATTAGCAACTGCCACAATGAGAACATCTGATGGAATCACATTTTATACTCTAAAGCTTAATTTGGGTTAGCAAACATTTCCTGAGTTCCAACTGGTATATCATGCACTGTGCTGAATTCTGAGATAAAAAGATTAATGTGATGTAGTCCCTGTCCTTGAGTTGCTGACAAGGATAATGCAGAAATAGGGAGGGTGTAAACAGTGATTGCCCATAATGCAACATTGGTGTCTTTTAATTTTCTTGTTTTTACCTGAGGTCACTATATTTCTAGGTCTTTCCTCCTGCTATAGCCAGATGTTAAGCATAATCCAGGGCTAGGAGTCTGAAGAATAGGGATTACATAGGTCAGTTTGTTTTTCAAGGAAGATTGGATGTTGAGAAAGTGGTGGTGACTGGAAGTGGATTTTAGAATAAAAAAAGAAAAGAAATACTTGGAGAAACATTCATTTCATTGCATCTTCCAGCTGAAAACCATGAAGATGTAGGTACTAGGACATCTGAGCCGGTGTGCAGGACACATGAGTAGAAGTAGTGGCTTTCTAAGTATGCATTGACATGGTTTATGCAGAAAAAAAAAAAAAAACAATCCAGTTTCCTAGACTCACTGCAAACCTGCTAAGGTACTCCTTTCACTGTGCCCAGCTCAAGTCCAACCTTCAACTTTCAGGGAAAAGTGTGAGGTTAACGAGATGGAAAATCTAGAAATCTAGCACCTCCTTAGGTGGGCAACTGATATGTTGCCTTGGCATTCCAACAAAACTATAGAAAGCATGGATACTTGCTCTCTTTAACGTGGAAAACCATCCATGACTAACGTTTACCCACTTTCAGACAAAATACAGCTGGTGCTTGTGGGGTGCCCTGGCAAAAAAGACTTCATCTTGGATGAAAATGAGGCGATGGAAAGAATGACAGCAACTAACATTTACTGTGTGGATACTGTATGCTAGACACTGAGCTAAGCACTTGGCATACATTGTCCTATTTAATTGTGACAGTAATCCCTATTATAACTTGACAGAGAAGAAAACCAAGGCATAAGGATGTTTAGTAAATTGCCCCATTCCAAATAGCTAGTAAGTGGTGAATCTAGGAATCAAGCATATAAGGTAGTTAGCAGCCTCTTGTTGGAAAGTAAAATGTATAAACCTAAGTTTGCTTAAATGGAAGAAAGGATGCAGGGCTCTCTGATGTAACCCGTTGATAGGAATGGGCTTGGACTTCTGCAAGGGAGTCACTCGCTCCCTCTCTTCTCCTTATTTCTTCTCTTTTCTGTATGTCTTTGTAAACTCTTTCTTCAACTATTCTTGGCTCCTTGCCTTAGAACTGTCAACATAACAGCAGGATAGTGGTTAAACTCCTGATCTGGGAGTGAGACATGACCTTTACAATAACTTATCAAATGGCATTGAGCAGGTCACCGAGTCTGTACTTAACAGTACCTCCTGCAGTTAGTTGGGTCTGACTTAATATCAAGTGAGCATGGATCTCAGATAATTGTTTCCATAATTAAACAGCATCCCACACACATATAATTCTTTTCTAAATTATGTATCAGGAAGACCTTCCAAGTTTATCCTCTAGCATAATCTATGCTGCCCCGATTCTTCCTGGAGATGGACTGAATAAATACATGCATCTAAATGCTTAGAGATTTGATTATTTATGTATTACTTATCCCAGAGGTTTTTGCCTTATTTAAAGAAACAACTTGAGAGTGATTCCCCAAATATCTTTAGGATGAAATTTAAGGCCCCGAAGGAAAAGCTGAGATAAGGCAAATATCTGGGGACGTTATTGACCTAGGCAGCCTTCTTTAAATTATTCTTTACTGGAATTATCCCACTCAGGGTAGTGCTGAGAAGGTCATTCACTTGAATAGAGAATGCTATATTTACTTGAAATATCCAGATAATTGCCTTGCTTTCTGCATCACTCATGGCAGTCAGGATTATTCTGTATGACAGACACCCCAAAATGCCAGTGGCTTGAAACAACAAAGATTTATATTTTTCTCATGCAACATATTCAACTCAGGGCAGTAGAGAGGCTCTGCTCACTTTAATTGCTCTAGTCCTTCAGGCTCCACTGTACCAAATATTCCGAGTTGCATGCCAGAAGGAAAAGAGCGCTCTGGAGAATCTCCTACTGCCATGTAAATACACTAATTTGTTCAGCTGGTTCATTGGCCAGAGACAGAAACATGGCCCCATCCAACCACAAGGGAGGGAAGGAGTGCCATGAGCACTGAGTAATGCAAATTATGTTTGATTAATAGCACAAATAACTGCCCTGCATTCTAATAACTCTCCAGCACAGGCAGAGTTCCAGAATATAATAAAAAGCAGACATTTCAATGATATTTACTAAGAGACAAGTACCATTTTAATCATTTTATGTGCATGATGTCTTAGGTAATCCTCACAACAACACTTTGTTATTCCCATTTGAAAGATAAGAAAACTGAGGCATAAGGAACTTAGTAATTTGTCCAAGATCCTGCTGTAGTGTGAAATTTGATCTCAGGCAGCAGAGTCCATCCTGTTAACCACAAAACCATGCCCTATATCTGGATTATTTATAAATAATGTTGGTCTCTTGAGATATGATTAATTAATGGCACATTTGCTAGGGAAATTCAGAATTTATAGGCAAATCAGAAGTGTGAAATCTAACTGTTGCTAGTATTTTGTAAGTCTCCCAAAACAGAAGTAGTCCAGTCCTGAGAGCATTTATTATAGGAAACAGCTTTCTATTTTGATATGCTTTGGAATTTCAGTGCATGACTGGTATCCTGATGGCAAGCTCTAATTTAGACAGATTTGTTCAGGAGAAATAAATGATAGCTTATTTATAGAGATCAACGTGCAATCTGACTTCAAAACACATTTGTCTAAAAATTAGTGATGGTAACGTGTAGGGCTGTTAACTTTAAATGATGAGAGTAACGAGGATGCCAACATAGCTGAGAGACTCTTGTTGCAGTGTAGAAGGGTCCTCCAACAGCCTTGCAAGCCTGGTGCATCTGGCAGGGGTGGGGGGTGCAAGTATCAGGATGTGACCCTGGTTGACTTAAACAGGAAATGGAGTTAGTGAATAGAACCTGCGTAGCTGGCAGAGCTGCTGGGAATGCTGGATGGAGAACCAGCCCCAGGAACGAGGCAAAATGAAGTGGAGCTGGGCTGCTAGAAACGCAGCCAATGTCATGAGCAGCAGTCTTGTAACGGCATCTTTGCCACCAGTGCTGAGGACTGTATGCTACGGATTGTTCTGCTGGCACAGATGCTGCTGCTACACCTGGAAACTGTGCGTTGTTGCTGCCATCAGAGCTGCCAGAGTGGATTCTCCTCTCTTCCTGCTTCTTTCTGCCAACAGCTCCACATTCAAAGTCCCAAGAGGCTTCAGCCGTTTGGCTAGACATGGGCCAGGTGCTATGATCTCATTGCCAGAGACAGTGGGAAAGTCTCCTTTGAAGTTGTGTAGTGGGCAGTAGACCCTTTCTTCTTCATGTGTGGGGCATTCCCCAAACATAGAAAGGGAGCTCAGATGCTGAGCAGCCAGTAGGAAAAAAAGAAACAAAAAAACAAAAACAAACAAAGTGGACAAATGTCCACTATACCTGGTTGGGTTTGACTTTTTGCAGTACCTTTTTATATGATTTGTCAAGAAAATTTATCCTTGTTCCCTTGTCCATTTTGTTGTTTTCTTTCACAGAGATGTGTATCTAAGAGACTGTTAAGGTCATTATTTAGTTAGTTAAAAATAATTATTGATTTCCTATAACACGTGAAGCCTTTTTCTAGGCACTGAATTACAAAAACATAGATCCTGTCTCACTAGTGCTCAGACTGACCTGGGGAGGGGTAAGGGAGTGGTATTTAAATTAAGGATGGAGAGAGATTTTACAGAGACTGGCAAGGAAAGCCTTCAGAGGAAAAGGGCATTTGAGCTCACAATTAGACATGCAGAGACGGACAGGCATTTCTTATGGAGGAAAAGACAAGAAAAGAAAATGTGATTGTATTTAGAGAACAAATTGTTTGATTGATGGCCACAGAGGATGTTTTGGAATTATTGACTGAAGTTTGAGTTTCAGTTCATAAGTACTAGGGAGCTATTGAGGGCTTTTGAGCAGAGTGAGTGACAAAATTCAACTGTGACTTAGAAAAATCAGTCTATTCCTAAAAGCAATAGACACAAAAGAGAGCCAGAATCAGAGAAATTATTTGAGACATCATATAATCCAGGGCAAAGATATGAAGTCCCTAAGAGAAATCAGTAGTACTGAGAATAGAAAAAAGAATGCATGTGGGAAATATTACATCTGTTGTACTTAAGGACATGGTTTTTTTAATATGTGGTCACCAAAATGAGAAAGAGGTTCCTAATAAGAGGCAAATATAGCCAGTTCTTGAGAGAGATTAGCAAGCT
Source organism: Furipterus horrens (assembly GCF_987537825.1). NCBI lineage: Eukaryota > Metazoa > Chordata > Mammalia > Chiroptera > Furipteridae > Furipterus > Furipterus horrens. Next base: position 55,537,401 of record NW_028327173.1, on the reverse strand, counting down.
GGACCAGCCCTTTCCTGATTACCTCTTTAGGATACTATCTCCTATCTCCACCTTTCTGGATCTTGCTACCCTGGTCTATCTGTCAAAAAAAAAAAAAAAAAAAAAAAAAAAAAAAAAAAAAAAAGACCTTTTCCATTAGTACTTCTGAAGTAATGTTGAGATTTATTTTCCAAAATTGTAACAAATTGCTACCAATATTTGACTATCACATACCAAATATTTTTCATGCCTATTTCCAATCTTTACCACAACTGTGACAGAAAGAATTGATACCACTTTAAATATGAAGAAAGTGGAGATTAGAAAAATAGTAGGCAGACCTAACATTCAAATTCATCTTTTCACCAGTGGCTGATGATTTTTTCTTGCTTTTTAAGCTGCTTTTCAATGAACTTCAAAAACAACAACAAAAATAAGTAAAATGAAAATTAAATAAATATGTGAGAAAATTATAAGGTAAACACTTAAGAGAAATGAAAGCAAAATAAATCCAACAGGGGTGACTTTCACTGTCACCTGAATTAACTAAACCCTGCTATAGTTTAGCTTGCCTGATAAAGCTTATCAGAAAGAATGCATCTAGTTCCTCTCCTCCTCAATGTCGTCGTCGGCAGCCGTCCGTCTCGAGAGACGATGGTGTAGCTTCTTAAGAGTCTATCTGCACCGCCGAGAATGGCTGTGCAGTCCAACTCGGGAGTGACACGGTATCTGTCTCCTCCCGTGTTGAATCGACATCTTGTGATGACGCTGGAGTGTCCTCTCCAGTGAAGCTGAAGCTACAGAGCCTGGGCAGGGTGATATGGAGGGTCTGCTGTTGCCCATGCAGCAGACCCCCCTCTCTTCGCAGCTGAAGGGTCCAAGGGAAAGACGGAGTCAATACAGCTTGGCTTCAGGTGCTCCGCAGGAGTTGCCGGTGTTGACTACAACGTCAAACCGCCTTAGGGACTCCGGCTCCGGATTTTCTGTCGGGGTTTACTCCCTTAGCCTTTCCCCTGAAGAGGTATGCCGCAAGGCAGCGGAGGTTTTTTGGAGTCAGAGTTTTCCTTCTCTGCCTCCTCAATGTACCTGTGTCTAAATCATCCGAATCTCACAATCCTTTGTTGTTCATCTTTGAGCATTTCTCCTTTCTGCTGAGGTGTGTCAGAAGGAAGTGTATCAGCCACTCAGACACCTTCCCTGCTTGCTAATGATCACAGGTCATTTCTTAAAGGCTAATGAAATCAAATAGAGGAGAAAGCATGAGATAACTCACCTGTGGGAAACAGAAAAGGGATGTTGAAAGGGAAGGCTGCCTGGATCTGAGAGTGCTGGCAGTGAGACCCGTCCTGCCCTGGCATTTTTATTCAAGGTGCTGCTAATGTTCCTTAGTGCCAGCAGAACCATGAGGTCTGAGACTGAGAAGAACCAATGGCCTGACATGTTCACATCATTCATAAGACAGTACTATACCTTAGCTGGTGGAATCCACGCAGGGGCTGATGCTACCCATGGCCTTTCCTCTCTAGGAGAGTGGTTAGGACAAACTTTGTAGGTATAAAACAAGCTTCTTAATTAAGTTGGCCTGTCTGGTTGAGAAGCTTTGGGCCCCTGAGAAGACAATCATCTGTGCAGCCTCTGTTCTGGAGGTCTCAGCCCCTTGATTGCTGACAGTGTTCCTTGAAAAGATAACGCTTCTGCAAGCTTCCAGACTTCAGGTCTCCACAGCTTTATGGACCATCTGCCACTTTCACACAATTAGTTTTGTCCTTTCTGCTTTTGATTGTTCTAGTTTACAAAGTTCTTTACTATTTATCAGTATTTCATTATTCAATCAATCAACCACCAAATGCTTAATGATGTTCCTGATGAGTGCCTCACACAGTGCTGGACACCTGCAGGAGATATGCAAAGAGCACAGCAGGTTCTTTCCCTCCACCGAACTTTAAATTTTATTTTTCAATTACACTTGACATTCAATATTATTTTGTAATAGTTTTAGGTGTGCAGCATTGGGGTTAGGTATTTATGTAATTTATGAAGTGATCTCTCTGATATTTCCAGTACCTACCTGGCCCCATATATTTAATTACTACAATATTATTGACTATGTTCCCTACGCGGTACCTTACATCTCCAGGACGGTTTTGTAACCGCCAATTTGTATTTCTTTTCCTGTGGTGCCTTTCCTCTTACCTTCCACCTGGTTAGTACATTTAGGTTTACTATTGTTGTCTCACTTTTTGGACAAGTTGTGCTTCAAGAGCTATACTATAATAAAGATAAAAGTTTTAACTTGGAAAGAAAGCTGAGTGGTGTGAAAAAATAAACTTAATGAACAGTGCTATTATTTTTAATGCTTCGTACTGATAATGATTTCCTGTTGTTGAGAAATGTGTTTAGTATTTCTTAGGTTGCTTGTACTTTTCAAATGAATCATTTGTATTTGTTTTTGTTGTCTGCTGAATTGAGGGATACAATTGGCTCCCTAAATTATTCACTTTGCATCTTCTTTCCAAGAAAGAAACTATACTGAGATACTATAACTTAAAAATCACATTCCTTGCAATTTAATACAGAGAATGAAACAAAAAATCAGCTTTCTTGACATTTTAATATTTCTTCTTTCATCTTAGATATTTAAACCCAAAGCAAACTCCACAAATTCGGAAACCACTTTTTGTACTGACTTGCCATTTTCACTATCGATAGAACTCTGATTATTATTATTACAAAAAACTTTGCTATTAAAGAGTATGATAATACATCAAATATTTAAAACTAATTTAGGGAAAAATTTCAAAAATAGAGGAGTGACCCTGATAATCTATTAATGTGGAGTTACAGATTGAGAGTTGTCAGTATAGTCAGCATTATATAATACTCTTTAATAGCAAAATAAGCCTCTGCACAGCAGGTAGAAAAGTAAATTACCCAGAACCTTTAAGCAATGAGATGTGTTAAAAATACTTCTGTATTTTGGGGTCCCTAAATATTTGGAATGCCTGATTACTTCCAGAAGTGGAAAGAAAGTGGCTCATACCAGAGCCAAGTTCAAATTCTCCAAGGACACATGGTCTTCCTGTAAAGCAGCACCTTTTCTCACCACTTGATGGTGTCTTTGCTGCTAATACCCTGGGCAACAAACCATAGGAAACTAATGGTGTTTTAAATAGAAAACAGCAGTTCATTAGGACTGGTTAATAGGTTCTTGGCAAAATTTCAACTTAACATGTATGCAAGTCTATCTGTATGTGCTCAGCAAGCCCTCTTTCAAGCTTTCTAATGGTGTCACTCAGTACTATAAATTTACTTTGACAGCTAGTAAACAGATAAGTGTGTCCTGGGAGTAGGGAGTGTGGAGTCAAGCCAGAAGCAATTTCCAAAAGAAGCCGGGCAAATAGAGCCAGGAACGTGTTAACACAGCAAACATTGAACTTTTCTGCTTCTCCATTCTTTAAGAGAATATTAGTAACATAACAAAACATGATGCAAAAGCATCATTTATTAAAATTCAAAACCATACACTTTAGTTAGGAATTGAATATTAGAAATAAGTTATTAAAATACAAGTTTTAAAGGAAATAACCAAGGGCCAAGCAATAGTTTAAAGATATTATCTTCCTAGCTCTGACTTAGATCAATATTTCTGTTGGCAACAGCTGAGTTGGTAGAAGATTCATATAACAAGCAGACAACCATCTATTTTAATTCTGCCAGCCATAGGAACCTACAGTAGGGATGTTTGTATTTCATTGTGTGGTGAAAAGGTGTGATCTTATGAAGCATATTTCTAAGCATTGTATCCATGAACTTGCATATATGAAATTGCTATGTGCATGAGAAATTGCTACAGGTGTGTTCATTCCACAGAGAGTACTATAGCCTTCTGCTTTCTTTCAAGCAGCCAGAATAATACAGCGCACCCCAGAGAATGTTTTTGCAATCCTTGTAAAAGATGCATTTGAGAAAAGAATCACGTTTTACTATCAATGAATAAAAATAGCTTTAACTTTGAGAATTTTTGGAACAGAGAAAATGAAATGAAGGTTTTACTCTTTTGTTTCTTTTTGATTAGCACATAAAGGCAGCAGAACTATAAGAGGCCCAGTTTTTGCTAAGTTCTAGTTTATAGCAGAAGGCAGCTGAGGGTAATGGTAAGAGCACTATACCTAGAGTCAAAATGTAGGACCAAGATCCAGTCTGGCTATTAATTATCGAGCTTTGTGGAGAGATTCAAATAGCACCTACAAGCAAATGGAACAAATAAGCCTTCCCTTATACGTCCAAGATGTTATACAATGGTCAAGTATTCTTATAGCTTCTTAATATATAAAAATTGTTTCACACTCAATATCAGTTTTCAACTTTTCTCATTCTGTTAGTGACATTGACATTTCCCCCAGCCAAAGAATTTCTGATCACAACTGTTTTGTGTGATATCCATTGGCTTGGGATACTCATTATTTGCTTAAACTAAAGAAGTTAAAATTTACTTTCTAAGTTTTTATCTATACAAATATTTTTAAGGTAAAACAAAGTGAGCTTGTTTTCATTTGTTTGTTGCACAACTATTTACTGAAGGCCCACTAAGTGCAAGACACTGTGCTCTGCACTGTGGATGCTGGATGAGGCCATGAAGAAGACTGTCCTGGCCCTCAGTGAGCTGGCAGCCTCGTGAAGGGGTCAGTGGCACCATAACTAACCCTGATATGATATGCAGTGTAGCTCTCAGAAGAACAATCATACCTGAAAGCATCGGCTCACAGCAGTACTCACTTCAGAAAGGGCATTTTTCCACACATGCTGTCTAAATTTCACAATCTGTAACTCTGGGTGAAAAGCCTTGCACCTTTTCTAACACACACACACACACACACACACACACACACACACACACACACACACACACACACACACACACACACCCCAAATTCTCTTTCACCAAATATTTCTTGAGTTCAGTGATTTTACTGAATACTTGAACGGGGTCACAGAGTATGACTGCCTTGTACATTCACAGCTTTCTCCTCAACTTCCTCTCCTTATCCCATGGATAGCAGTTTTATGACAATCCTGGATATGTACTCCATACCCCCAGTGGCTCACCAAAGTACTTTCTCCAAGCAAATAACAGTGTTCTTCTAAAGAGAATTTCTGGAGAAAAAAATTTTCACCTTCTTCTAGGATTTTATGAGTTGTAGACAAAGTTTACATAATAAAAGCTGTTTCTTTCCCATCTACATTACCCTTCCTCTAATTATGTTTTGATCCCCTTTAGCAATGCAGCAATGAACTGATGACATATATGAAACGCATAACCCGTAATTGGCCCTTTAAGTGCTATATGCAAACTGGTGATCTTAATGAAAGAAGAAGAAAGCCTCAGTAAATTTCTCAGCCCACAAGGGCACCATTGAGTGTAATTTTGAAACGTCGTCTACACACAGTCAGCAAAATGGGCCACAGCACAGCACGGTGTGCCCTGGGCAATCCTTTCCTGATGGAAGAAAAATTAAAATGAGAAGAATAATTAGGTCGGTCAGTCATTAATTGTTTGCACATATGGCTAATGACCTACTTTAGAGTCTCTAATCAGCTTATATCCTTCTCTATATATTATAGTATAAGAAGTAGCCCCTTTACTTCCTCCTCAAGTTTGCAGTGCTTTGCCAAATAGGATGTCTTAAAGGTGATAGTGGCTGCTGTCAGTGCTTGTAGGGTCTCTCTTCTTATCACATCCAGTCTATGCTAATTGAAATGACAGAAAATGATTTTATAACACATAGGTATATTTTTATACTAACAGCTTATGAGTCCCACTTTTTAGGCTATTTCATGGTAAATAATCGGTGTGCTTTGGAAGGGCAAAAATTTGAAGTGGACCATACTATTTTTGAAAATAGTCCTGTGAGTAAAATAATACAATTCTCCCTCTGAAACAAACTATATTAAATTCTAACGAGACCATTTCTTGGATCATAAAATGCTCACTATTTTTGTCTAAGTCATTGATTCTTATCTTTATGCCTTTGTACATATATTGTCTTTCTCTGGCTGCTTTTAAGGTATTATTTTCTGTTTTGCTTCTTTCCATTAATTTGATTAGGATGATCTCTGGTATAATTTTTTAATGTTTATTTTGCTTGTGGTTTGTTGACATTCTTGGCTCTGTAGGTTTATAGTTCTCATTAAATATGGGAAATTTTTATTCATTATTTCTTCAAGTATTTTTCTAACCTTTCTCCCCCTTTCTGAAACTCTAATTATGTATGTATCAGACCAATTAATATCATGATATCCTTTGATGTCCTGCCCATAAACTTGAGGCATCTCTGCCCTTTCAAACTCTGATCTCTTGTCTCCTATACCCAGTGACTCACTGGGTCTGTTTAGGTTTCCTTCTCTCACCCATGTCCTGGAGGTACTTCCAGATACTTTTCAGGGGCAGTCAGAGGGCTCACCCGATTTGTTTCCCTTCCCTCAAAGATCACAGTCTTATGCTCTGAAAACTGTTGATATGTATATATCTTCTAGTAATTTATGGCAGGAAGGTAATTCCCATAGCAGTTAATCCTTCATGGGCAGAAGCAGAAGTCCCCCCTGCTTTATTTTTAATTAATTCATAAAATTATTTTAAATAACTGATCTTTTCAAAATATAAGTCAGTATATATAAATCTAACCAACAGATTTATTGCATTTGGGATGAAATCCTGACTCCCTTCCCTGGCTGAAAGGTCCTGCATGATCAGCGCCCGCTTTGCATTGCAGGTGCACACTTTACTGCTGCTCTTCCCTCCACTCACACCCTCCCATGGCACTGGTTCAATCCTTGTATTCCTCAGATCTTCCATGAGTGCTCTTGCCTCTGCCTGCTGTGCTTCCCCCAAGCATTTCTTGGGTATCTCTTACATGTCTTTTGTGTATAGGGTTGAATGCCACTTAGAATGATTGTTTTCCACAATCCCTCACCACCCACATGCAAAAAAAACATTATGTTTTCATGTTATATTCTGTCATAGCATCTTGTAGCTTTCATTTACAGCACTGAACATAATTTGTAGCTATCTTTTTATTTGTGCACTTGTTTTTAATTGTCCATCTACTTGGTAAACTGTCATTTCCAAGACAGCAGGGACTGTGGCTATTTGTACATCCTGCATCCTAAGCCCTGGCACATAGTAGGCATGCAATAGATAGTTGTTGACAGACTGTGGGGAAGGTTGGTTAATGGGGAATTCTACACCTTGCAGGTGTTTTCTATGCTTATCACTATTAGTCACTATAATTTTATTGTTTTATTTTATTTTTAAAATTTAATCTTGTATTTTTTTCCATTACCATTCAGTCCCCTTATACACCCTCCCCCCAGCATTTATTGTTTTCAAAGTATGGCAATTAAGACCCACCATGAAGTCCTGATTCATTTTCTTTAAAAGAATGACTATTGCTTTTATTTATTATATGACATTTTAATTAAATTTGAATACTATGCTGCAGAAAGAAAGAAATCCTACCTTTTGCAACAGCATAGATGGAACTGGAGACTATTATGCTAAGTGACATAAGCCAGTCAGTGAAAGACAAATACCATATGACCTCACTTATAAATGGAATCTAATGAACAAGATAAACTAAGGAGAAAAATAGAACCAGAGACATGGAAACATGGAACACACTGGTAGCTGTAGGAGGGGAGGAGGGAGAGGGAGATGGTGGAAGGAAGGGAAAGGGATTAGTCAAAGAACATGTATGAACGACTCATGGACATGGACAATGCAGAGGAGATTGACTGTGGGCACTAGATAGAGGGGGGGAAAAGGAAAAAAATTGGGACAACTGTAATAGAATAAACATTAAAAAATGTTTATTCTATTGGCCAAACAAAAGAAAGAAAGAAGGAAGAAAGAGAGAGAAGGAAGAAAATTTAGAAAATAAAGACAAGTTTTCCTGGTATCTATTAGTTTCCTTTGTTGGTTCATCACCCCCTTACCATCCTTTTCAGTGTGGGCTTAAGATTTTAGCCTTGGCTTTCTTCCCTTCTCTTGGGTCTCTTTCCTTAGCCCTCTTTACCCTTGCCCATAGCTTCCCTTTCAAATGTATATTTTTAATCCCTGTTTCCTCTTGGCCCCAGCCACTTATATCTAATGCTAACATTACACCTCTGCTTAGAGATAGATCTGACCTATATCCAAAAGCAAATTCACCACCAGTCTTCCAAACTCATTCCATGCCTGCGGTGTCCCATGCCAGTGGCTGGTGCAACCATCTGCCTACCTGTGCACTCCAGACATTGTCCTGAGCTTCTCTTTCCCCTCCTCATCACTGAGGTCAAATTCTATCACTTTTACCGGTCAAATACCTATTGTGTCAGTCTGTTTCTCCCCGTCTCCACTGGCATTTCATTTTCTTAGTCTGAGCTACAATCATCTCTTGCTTCAGTACCCTGACTGGTCTCCTGGCACAGTTTGTATTTTCCTCCCTTCATTCTCCACACTGCAGCCAGACTCATCTTTGAAAAATGCACATTATTCCCATGCCTAGACCTCTTCAATGGCTTCCCATTGATGTCACAGTACAGATAAAAATCCTAACCTACAAAGCCCCACATAAAGCCTTCTAGCTATTATTCCTGCCTTATGTCTTACCACTCTTTCTTTTGCTCTTTTTCTTCTTTCCAATTATGTTTGACTTTTACCAGGTCCACTAATGTGCATGCTTTCTTCTTCCCAGTGGGCTTTTTATGTACTGTTCCCTCTGATTTGAACACTCCGCCTCCTAAATTTTAATCTATTCAATTCCTTCCTGTCTTTCAACACTTAACACACCTTCCTTAACTCTTGAGGCAAGTCTGGTTTCCTTGTTTATACCTCTTCTTTATGACATCTCAACACAATTGTAACTCAATAATTAGTTGTACATCAGTTGGTTTTGTTACTCTCTTACTATAATACAAGCTCCATGACAACAAAGATGTGTGTCTGTCTTATTCCTTGTTAGCTCTGGTGCCTAGCGCAGTGTTTTGAAAAAAGGTGGGTACTTAGTAAATGTTTTTGGAGTAAAAAATTCTTTGGAAGGATTACTGGTGTAGTCTTGCCTTCACAGAGAGGAAGAGGCAGTCCAAAACAAAACACCCAAGCTGGAATGCCTAATTCAAACCTGATATTGGCCAAGTTAGTGGTCAGTCAGAGCCTGATTTAGAAAAGAGTAGAGCAGATCAGGGACAACTGGGTGAAACACGGATATTCTGAGCACAGGATGTTTTTGACAACTCTGTGAGTTTTGGTTAAACACCAGGAAGTTGATGGAGTAATGAATCAAGATCTAACCTTGAAAGAAAAGAAGCTGATAGAATAAGGGTGAAAGAATTGAGATTTCCTTCTGATTGTTGTGCTCTGTTACCCATATTCAAAATGGGTGGCATTGACACTGATACAAAGCAGATGCTAAGATAACGGATGAAGGAAGAAAAGTTAGGTTGGTCATATATGGTGGAAAGCTAAGGACAGTATAGTTTTCAGTTCATGTAGGGTGCCTGGGACTCTGTTTATTCCTAGTGGAAAAGGGCTTTCTAAAAAATGTACCACTGGACTTGGGTCACATTAAACTGGAGACCTGCCTTGAGTAAAATTTGTAATTTGTGGGTAGAAGATTTTATTGTGGGCTATTCTGCAGCATTTGGACAGGCAGAAACTGTTCCAGATACTCATACATAGCAGGGTAAGTGTCTATGGTAGAGAGAAAGTTGTAGAACCTGAAAGTTTTATAATCTAGTTGACAAATATTTATTGAGCACTTCATATGTGCCAGGTATTAGTGATTCCATGGTGATCTAGGCAGATATTAAATAAATATGCATCTCGGGTAACAAAAAATGATGTCAAATTTTATAAATTTCAATAATGACTTAAGTGCACAAATTAATTTTACTTATAAAAAGGATATTAGCAAAGGTTGTTTTGGGCTGGGTGTATGGTCTGCTCAAGATTTATGGATGCACATAGTAACTTGTAAGAGAAGAAGAAGAAGACAGAATAGCAGACTACAAAGTGCATATGCACATGGACATAATAATTATTAGCCTTGTTTATGTATGTTGATACCAGAGGAGAAATTTTGGAAAAACATTTCCTGCTTATGGCTTGCCTGATGGAGATCTCTATTGCAGAGTTAGGGATAGGTTTCACTCTAAATGCCAACTTTGGTTTAATAGGATGTAGCTGCTGGGAATTCTGTGCTGAAAAGCATCCTGGAGCTGTGTCTGGTCTTAAGGTATAGAGTACTATGATTGAAGTATTTGACATGGGCCCAGGATGTAGTTATGGAAGCTTTCATGTTACAAATTGGTAACAGAACTTACCCCGCTCCCCCGCTAATTGAAATAGATTATTTTATTCACATATCCAACAATCAATTATTGAATGGTTAGATGTGCCTGGCATTATGCTATGCACTGGACATACAAAGACAAAAGTATATAAACTTTGTACTTAAGTAATTTACATTCAAGTAACACAAAATAACAATGTTATTGCATTTAAAAAATGCCATGTTTCTGTGTTTGAACAGTATTGTGAAATGCTCCCTTTTATTTCTATTTTTTCTTCATCAAGTCCTAGAGAATAAAATCTGCTCAATTTAATAAATACTGAAGGTAAACTGAAAACTGTCATCCTTGAATCATTTGGTTCCCAAGATGAAAAAAAAATCTTGAAAAATCTACAAATCATAGTGAATTTTCATCCAACAGAGAATATTCATTTTAGGATATGGGCTATACTGAACTAACAATTATATTTTGGCACGTATTCTAGACCCCCACAACAGCAACAACAACTATAAAATATACCATTGTGGTGTAGCGGCTGTTCAGAATAAAGTAGAAAATATTCCAGAAAAAAATCAATTTAGAGTGTTTCTGTGCATATATAATGATCTCTATGTACTGCTTTGCTTTTATTTTCCTCTTTCCTCTCTTTCTCCCACTGTCAACCCCCCACCCCCACTGGTCAGACCAATTTTCGTATTTTCATAGGGGATCATCTTCTGCTCTCTTTGTATGTGGTGACTGGATTCTGTTGTGTCAATGACTGAAAGGGAGAAGCCCTCACTCTTCCCTTTTGTGACTATTTAATCCTTTTCTTATCTTCAATGCATCACATACTTGGTAACCTATGCTCATTTAGCTTGCACTACTTTTGTTCTCTTTATCCACTATCTGGACTAAAAGTATGACTATTGTTTTGCTTCTGACCTTTAGAGGCATAAACATCATTGAACTTTCTCCAAGGGCAGATGAATCTATGTGAAGTGATCATTAGACTAACCTTCAGGTGTCTCTTGAAGGTTGGGAAATGGACAGTATCTAAGTGCCAGACAAATTTTGCCTTAACTACTTCATAGGCCCTACTTAACTACATTGCACTTGGGACATTCTTTCTCTTCAACTCTCTAAAGGTGCTTAAGATAATGGAATGGAATGAGTTAGAATAGTTGAACACCTTTTTAAAAATTTTTAATTGAACCAGCTTTCTAGTCCAATAAACATGGCTAGAACTATGACATTGACTATGCTCTGACATTAAAAAATGAGCTACATCATTATGTCAGTAGTTAAATTTTAATCCCCAAAGTTGCTAACTTTCACACTCTGTATTTCAGACATCTCACTTAGGCATGTCTTGTAATGGTGACACCCCTATATACTGTCACTGCCTCAAAAGATACAGTAAAATTCATATTCTTCCTGGACTGCAGACTATTTGGAGGGCAGAACAAGGTCTTGGTATTTCATTGTGGCTCTAGGGCCACACCACTAGCAAGGAGAAAGTGCTTAAGAAATTTTGGTTGAATGAATAAGAGCAATACAAACTAATTCTAATTTAAAATAGTATGTAAATATAACAGGCACCATTTCTACGACCTCCCTCCTGCAGAACATCATACAGGAATTTGCAGAATCAATGGTGTCACTTTTCCACAAACTGCTGAGAATCCTTTTTAAGTTTGTGATTCTATATGCAGCTGTCGGTTTCTGTCTTTTACTTGATTCCTATGTTTTCTTCCCTCACCTTCCCCACCACATATGACATATTATAGAGGCTGATATGGAAATATATTGAACCCTTCCTTATTCAAAGCATTATGCTAACCTGGACAATGGAGGTGAATCCTAGAGGCCTGGCTTTCTACAGGATGACATTGCTTGAGATGATATCACGTGGATCTTCATTCAACGAAGAACCTTTGGTCTTTTGAGAGGGGCACAGAAAGATTGACTTTTCTTTAACCACAAATAGTATATCTTGAGAAATGTGACTTGCCTCATGAATAAGTATAGCAGGTAATTAATTGCATGAAGAATTCAGAAATGGCATAATTTTACTGGCAAACCTATTGTTTGCTTTACATCTTCTCATCTGCCTTCCATCACCTGGACACCACAGTTTATGCAAGAAATTTTTGCTTTATGTTTCTCTCTTTTGGGACATCTTTTAACATGTAGTTAATATAAATATGGATAAATTATACAACTTTATCTTAAAATGTACAGCATGTTACAGTAATTCACACTACAACATGAAAGATATCTGTTATGTGAGGATTTCTTGTGGGACACATTGTATCTGTCTGAATATCTGGAACAAGGATGAGTTAATTGAGGAAAGCATTTAAAGGGAGGAATAGGTGAAAAAAATGAGTTCAAGAATTCTGGAAATATATATACAACATATAACATATGTATATATACATGTATTTATGTAGAGAACATGTTCATCATAGTAGCAAAAGCACTTCAACAATCGAGTGGGTAAATATTGGAACAGCCCTGAGCCAAAAATGCTTACAGGAGTGTTGGGAGACTCTTGCTATATGTAAATATCAATGACAATCTATTGTGGTATTGTGGTTTTGGAAGGCTACCGTTGGGTATATTTTGAGGTGCACATGTTTCTTTACAATGCAAGCTATTTTACATAATATCAATGATTTTAAAACAATCTTTTCTTTATTGACCACCTCTTATTTTCTTGGGGCAGCATCTTTTGGAGCTCCTGCGTTCTATAAGAAAAGGCATTAGCATTCACTGAGCATCTATCATATGGCAGATACTGTGGTGAGCATTTCAGTATCCTCTCATTTACTCCTACAACAGCCCTGTAAGAGCGCTCCCTCCCACCTTGCAGATCAGGAAACAGACACAGTACACTTGCCCAGGTCTCAGAGGGAGTGAGGAGCAGTGCCTGGTCATGGCTCTCTGACTCCACTGTGGCCATGCAGGGAGCAGAATTCAGTCTCATCTGTCTGAAGTGTATTTTTTTTCAGGCTATGAGTTTTCAAACCTTCTATACTCCATAAAAACACATACCATTTCTGATTACTAAAATGTAATGTTCAACTTCCTCTTCCTTGTAACCATTTTGTAGCTTTGGATTTCATAGACTTGGGTCATCATAAAGATCACGTTTGTCTCCCTAGGTGATGCACTGTATGTGTGGACATATTCTGGCCCATTCTTACTTCTGGGCCTTCTCTAACTCCACTATATTTTTTTCCTAAAATTGTGTCTACTAGAACTGGAAATAAAAAGGTTACTGATGCTTGGACTAATGAATTTTGTTTTGTTTCTAGTACCTGACCATGATGCCCAGAATACATTTTACCTTTTTCGACTCAGCAGCAATTCCAGCAATTTTTTTTAAGAGCATAAAAGTTTACAGATGTTACTCAGCAGCCTCAGGTCCATCTCAGACCTCAGGTGCTCAAACATGTATTTCTATAAGGGCGTCTAGGTGGGGAGCAATTGGAGTCTTTTACGTGACAGTCAAGTGTAACCATTTGCCCTCCCACTCCCTCCTCTGCCCCTGTCTCCAGCCAATCTTCATTCCCCTAAGCACCTTTCATTCAGGAAAGAAAAAGGGATTAAAAGTAGTGGAAAAGCACAGCACTCCTACTCAGAAGGGGAGCCTGTTGCTCCCATCTTTAACTGCATATTGTTTCTACTAACTAGATGCAAGCAGGAAGAATGCATAGCCAGAAGCTTATTTCACGTTTGATTCCAGTCTTCCCAGCTGCTGCCAGGGTCAATATAACACTTGGCTTTGATGTCTGTACATACCACAAGACAATCTGCATAAGACATGAAAATTCTCTCAGCAGCTTTCACAAAAAGACATAAGCTTAAATTGATCACACCAAAAAAAAAAAAAAAAACCCTTGTTTTTTTTTTTCATTCACTGTGCAAAATCTGAGATGACAGAGTCAAAATTATATTGTATAATACTTAGTCTTAGAAATAGGAAACCAGCACCTAGGTCTTGCTTTATTTCTTTGCTTTGTTTTATTAAACAGTAAAGCTATGCAATCTTGGTGAAATATTTTCACACTTCTGAGTTTCCAAATTCCCAGCTTTAAAATAGGGATAATGACACAGTGTATGGTTGTTGTGAGGACTGAACTATGTCTGTAAAACCCCTGTATTACAGTGAGTACCCAGTTCTCTTCTCCCTCATTTGCTAGGGCTGGAATTACTGATCTGCATCCTATTTTGCCCAGCACTAATTCCTGATGGGCCGGGGCTTACAGGTGGAGTTCACTAGTATATCAAAAGGGGGGGGGGGAGCGGTTGGGAAAGGGCAGACAGAGTAGGGGGCTTGAGACAGGATGACCCACTCATATTGTATGAGCATTTGATAAGAATGGCACACTTGAGCCCTTTATGAAAACCACTGTGACATGTGATTTTTTAATATGATCACAAACCTTAATTTTTTTTTTAGTATATTTGGATATTGAAAGCAAGTCTAGTCGCTTAAAACTTGGGAACAGGAATGAAGCAGTTAGTTTTGGATCTTGACATTTTATTCTATCTTTTAGACACTAAGCCTTTCACATACATGCCCATAGCCTAAAAAAACAAGAGATGGTCAATCTTATGACATTTTGGGGGGCTTTAGTTGGCTTTCCAAATGGTAAGTCTGAAATCTATATATTCACAATATAGAAGCTGGGAAGTCACATAGTTCTTAGCAACCTAATGAATGTGATCCAGAACTGCTATTTTAAAGGGGGAAGGGATGTCCTGAAAAATGTTATGAATAATCTTAATTTTTGTCATGAACTTGGTAGTTTTAGAGGCTAGTAGTTGTACTGGTTACAAGTGGATTCTACAGCCACACAGACCTAAGTTTGAATCCAGATCCCCCACCTACTAGCAAGCAAAGATTAGCCCTAAGGTTCACATTGCCTCTGGAAACCTCAGCTTTTCATTTTTAGAAGAGAATTGATCATAGTGACTATGTGACTGTTGAATAAGATAATGTAACTGAGGCATGACACCTAATGCATAGTAAGTGCTCAAAAATTAGTAGCTATTTTAATTATCACTATTATTTTTCCCAAGTGAACACAGTTTGCAAATGTTCCCTTTCCCTAGAACCTTTATCCCAACTCTGGCTCAATGATTTACCACTGTTAGATCGATGAGAGGCATGGATGCTTGGACCAGTGTTGGAATTTCTGCCCATCAGGTCTTTCATTGGAATTCTTTTCAACAGCTTTCATTAATGGGTTGATGAGTCTGATAAAGCATGTTCACAGAAAGTATTAATATTTTTGCTTCACATGTGTATGGGATTATTTGAACTTAAATCTTTAGGATGCTATCATTATGGAGCTTTCCACCTTCCCCCACCCAAAATAACCATAAATAATATATTCCAAATTGAATAGGTTATTTTAATAATTAGTATGTGGGAACTTCTGTTAAAGCAAAAGGCCACACATAATGTGGTTAAAATGTGACTGCTGAATTCAAATAACATCTCTTTCCTCTAATCTACACTGGCTATTCTACATGTAATTAAAGGCATTTAAGGCATATAAAGTTTTTCATAATTAAGGTGTTTTATGAGACCTATTCAGTAACATAATGTGAAAGTAAACAAAGTGCTTCATTTCTTGGTGCTGAACTTTTCATGATTGTGCATATTTTCTGCATTATACAGGGCGTGGGTAAAAATGGAAGAGTTAATAACTTTATTCTCCCATACCCAAACCTCTCACTTTCAGCACCTTCATTAACTTTTTTAACTTCTTAAGAGTAAACACTCATATCAGTGACTGGGTATTAAGCATCAGTTCAGCCAGTCCAACTGACCATATGTTATTCTGTGTTAAAATATAAGGGCCAGGATTTTTAGGAAGGGGAGAGATGGGTATAGAACTCCAGAGTTAACAAACCTCTACAAATATGGATTTTTGCTTTGTGATTTCTTCTAGAAGAACCACCAAACCATTACTTAAAGGACAGGAAATATAGTAAATCACAGTGCTAAGTTAGTTTAAGAAACCTTCCTGAAGGTCTATTAAGAAATACCTGATCTTTTAAAGTCTAGAACACCTAAATATTTGGTTAGTAAAGATTTAATTGCTGATGAAGTCTTTTTTGGGCCCTTCTTTCAAGTGTCTGATTTTGCCCACCTGCTTTCAAGTGGCTTATTTCTCCTTCCCTTTAAAGTTATAAAAGAAACCCCCAGGAGAAACACCATACAGCTGGTGATGCTTCATTACCCCAGCTCACCCCAAACATCTTGTTTTGTTCCCATCCTTTCATCTCAGCTTATGGCCTTGACAAGTGTCTTATTCAATTTTTTTCTTTCTGATAAAGTGCTCCACTGTCAGCCTTCTTGGTTGTTTCATGACAATGAATATCGTATCCAGTCCCCTTCTTTTTGTGACACCTGGCTTGCTTCTCAGTCAGTTCCTTATAGTTGACTTTTACTGCTCAATAGTGCTGTGGACCAGCAGTATGGACATCACCAGGAGCTTGTTAGAAATGCAGAATCTCAGGCTCTGAGATTTAAACAAATGAGCCTGCATACAACTAAAAATCTGCACAACAAAGAAAACTATCATCAAAATGAAGGGGCAACTTACTGAATGAGAAAGATTATTTGTAAATCATACCTCCAACAAGGGGTTCGTATCCAAAATATGTAAAGAACTCATACAACTCAACAACAAACAACCCAATTAAAAAAAGGGCAAAAGATCTGAACATTTTTTTCAAGGAAGGTATATGGAGGGCAAAAGGTACATGAAAAGATGCTTAATATCACTAATTGTTAGGAAAATGCAAATCAAAACTACAATTAGATGTCACCTCACACATGTCAGAATGGTTATTATCAAAAAGACAAGAAACAAGTGCTGAAAAAGATATGTTGAAAAGGGAACTATCATACACTATTGGTAGAAGTGTAAATGGTGCAGCTATTATGGAAACA
The DNA here is from genome assembly GCF_987537825.1 of Furipterus horrens. Taxonomy (NCBI): domain Eukaryota; kingdom Metazoa; phylum Chordata; class Mammalia; order Chiroptera; family Furipteridae; genus Furipterus; species Furipterus horrens. Next base: position 55,520,135 of record NW_028327173.1, on the reverse strand, counting down.
GTATGGAGTTTTCTCAAAAAATTAAAACTAGAACAATCATGTGATCCAGGTATTCCACTTGTGGGTATTTACCTGAAGAATATGAAAACACTATATAGAAAAGATACCTGCACCTCCATGTTTATTGCAGCATTATTTACAATAGCTGAGTTATGGAAACAACCTAAGTGTCCATCATTGGATAAATGGTTAAAGAAATTATAATATATATGTATATAATGGAATGTTATTCAGCCAAAAAAGAAGAATTAAATCTTGCCATTTGCAACAACATGGATGGACCTCCAGGGCATTATGTTAAATGAAATAAATCAGGCAGAGAAGACAAATATTGTATGATCTCAATTACATGTGGAGTCTAAAAACAGAAACAAAAACCAAACTCATAGATACAAAGAACAGATTGGTACTAGCCAGAGGTGGGGGTTCGCAGGTGGGCAAAATAAGTGAAGAGGTCAATTATGTGCTAAAGGATGGTAACTAGACTTCTAGTAGTAATCACTTTGTAGTGTATACAGATATCAAATCATAAGGTGGCAAGTCTTAAAGTTATATAATGTTATATATCAATTTTACCCTCAATTAAAATTAAAAACAAGAACAACCCAAAACAGAAAGATGCAAGGAAACTTAGGGAGGTGATGGATCTATTTGTTACCATGATTGTGCTCATGGCATTATGGGTATATGCTTATGCCCAAATTGATCAAATTTTATATACATTGAATATATATGCATTTTCTCTATATTAATTACACCTTGATAAAGCTGTAAAAAATAAAAAAATAGAAGAGAAACAATAAGAATGTGTTTCCTTTATGTACTCTCATTGTTCCAGAGATATACAAATAAGTGCTTTTCTGCTATGACTTTCTACATTACTTGGATCCCAAATTCTCAACTGAAATTATTATGTATGTACTTTCCTGCCTCTGCTCTCAAAACTCTACCTATGTAGACTCTATGATTTGTTCTTACTCTACACAGCGTTTTGTAGTTTTCAAAGTTCTTTCACACATATTTTATTTGATAATATATGACCCTATAAGGCAGCAAGGTAGATAATATAATGTCTTGTAGAAGTTATTTTATAAATTTCTATTTGTAATTTCTAACCTTAGGAATAAAAAAATGTTATTAGCAGAATTTTTTCCCGATCTTGAGAAAAAAGTAGAAGCCAAAAATTTTTGGGTTATTAGAAGTCAGGTAGTATTATTCTAACTCAAAATGTACCATGACTCAAAATCATGTTTTACTGCTCACTATGATCAATTATACTTTCATTCATAAACCCCAGCTACTTAGTCGGGATAAAGTAATTAGGCCTATAAGAAATTCTCACCTTTCATACTCACCTGGCAGGGGAGATACCGTGATCACTGAGGTGATTTTCCCAGGGTGAGGCTTATCCTTTGCACTCTGGATGTGCTGACCCCTGCAATTTCCCCAAATGTGGGAAACTGGACTGCATAATTTGTGGTAGTGGGGGACTGTGTTCACACTCTCCCATAAAACAAGAAGAAAAAGAAAAAAGAAATTCTCACCTTTCAGACAGGATTTTTGAGATAAATGAACCAATGAAAACTAAGCACTCCGTTTTGATATTATAGTCCATGGGGAGAGCGACCACTGAGCCCTGCTTTGCTTAGATGGACAGGAGTTAAAAAAAGGGAGAAAGTCCAACATAGTCATACTACCTTGGGACCCTATGCAACTGCCGTTCACCAAGAGTAAGTGCATACACCAAAATTCACAGCTGAACCATGGCCCAGTAAGGACTATTGGTTTTACCTCCCCTGAAAATGTATTCACACTGGGGGAAACATTCCCAGATCCTAAGAATGTTACACTCAGGAGTTAGGTGTGAATGGGCCAAAGGTGTTGCAGGTGGATTTGGTGCCATTTTTGTCTTCGATCCATTCACTCAACATTTATTCTTCTTTTTAAGAATCCTATGTTAAAGAATGCTTAACTGTTAACAATGTGGGTGTGCTTGAGAGAACTGGAGTATTGTTGAGGTTAGTCCATAAAAAAACATTCAACAGCCTCCTGTTCCAAAGAAACTGAGACGCAGACAAGCTGGTGACTTGATCCCATGTGCTCCACTTCCTCTGCTCCTACAGGGAAGAGGAATCCTCGTCCTCTCTGAAGTGAGTACCTCCTCAGTGACCTTGCTATGAAATCATCTCCTCTCCTTTCTGCACCATTCCCATCTACATGTAAACATACCTCAACATCAGCCCCTGGAGTCTTTAAAAGCGTTCATTGATCTCATCATCATCTTCCAACAACCACCCTATTTCTTTGCTTACTCTCACATAAAACTCATCAGAAGAGTTGTTTACAGGCACCGACTCCCTTTCTTCCCTGAGCTCCTCTCACTTCCCTACACCAACTGGAGTTGTATGTGCACTACTTTATGAAACAGCATTTGTTCCAAGTTTCCAAAACCTTCCATCTTGCTTCCCCAATGGAGGATTATTCTTTTTCTCAGCTTATTCTCCTTCAGCATCTCTGAGCACATCTACCTCCTCTCTGTTTTGAAATACTTTCTTCTGCTGCTTTCATGGTACCAGACTATCTTTATTTGCCTCCTGTCTCTCTGATGTTGCTCTCCTCCTCTTCTGCCCAATCTTTAATAGTTAAGAGTCTGAAGGCTGCATTGCGCCCAGGATGTGTTTTCTTTTTCTGTACTCTCCTAGGTAATTTCATTTGGTTCCATAGCTTCAAAGACCATAAACATACTGTTAACTCCTAAATTTGTATCTCTGACCCTGATTGCTCTATCCTGCATTAGACTTCTTTATTCAATTTATATTCCACCAAAGCTGCTCTTGTCCCCCTCTCTTCTCATGTCTAAGAAGGCTGCGAGTCTCTTCTTTTCCACTGCATCATTTTATTCAAGCCACTGTCCTTTTTCAAAATAGCCACTTAACTGGCTTTTATGCTTTAACTATTGCCTTAAACACAGTTAAACTTTCTTTAACATAAGTCATTCTCCACAGGAGAATCTGTTTGTAACAACTTCTATTCCTGAAATCAAGTAGTGCACTAAGCAAAAAACAATCTGCTATTTAAGTTTTCAAAGCACAGGTACTGGTAATTTAATAGTATTTTTTTCCTATATTCTCATGTTATTTAATGTACTAAGTCAATTTTTATTTAGTGCGTAAATGTAGGGCACATCACAAGAGCTAATATTATATTATATTATATTATATTATATTATATTATAATATATTATATTATATTATTATATCAGCCTAATGGTCAGTGTGCAATTTTGGATATTGGCTACGTTGACCTTACTCTTTTGACTGCCCCATTTTAATTCTTTCATTTTGACCCAATTTAAACCTGAGCATATTTTGGTGCTTTCTAAATACCAACATTTAAATCAGATTTATACAAACAAAAATAAATTTGAGTCAATATAGTGCCCTTTGGGGGGGAGGGGATAGTAAATGCTATTAGCTTGACTTCTTTTTTTTATAGCATTGTTAAACTATTGATAGTTTTACCCTTTTTTAATTCTAAATTTATTTTACTCAGACTACAACATTTTCGGTGTCAGTTTTTAAAAAGATTTGATTCATCGATTATGTTTTATCTATGTCAATTGATCAACTTCATTGAATATCTTTGTGGTCATTATTTCTGCCCACTCAGTGTTCCCATATCAAATTTTGCTAGACAATATAATTATTTCACCAGTTTTTGGTCACTAAATTATTACGTGAGAATTTTTAGTTATGTCAATTCTAGTGTCTGTAAATGATTTCTCCAAAAGCATAATTTCTTCGAAGGTTAATTTTTGCAGTTTTTAGGGGTACTAACACTATGTGTTTTTCAGTCTGTTTTTTCTCACTGAAAAAGGAAAAAACACTTCATATATATACACATATATCTTTATCATTGTTATTTTTATCTTGTCATAATAATTTATATACAATCTAATTTTACTTTGGGTTAAATTGTATTTTGTGTTAAATGTCCTCAGTGTCAAAATGCCAGGGTTAAAATATTCTGCTCTAATTTTGATTGCTCCTTATTTTTTCTCTCATCATGGTATCAATGTTAGAGCTGTAATAGTTGAAAACTACTGCTAAAACAGGTTTTATTCTAAAGAGAAATTCCAGAAAACCTAGAAACTACTTTGGGCAGAAAATGTAAATTTAAGAAAAAACAACAACAACAACTTTTTTTTGTTCAGGCAAAACATGCATATAAAGTGGACTTTTGATTCCCTGGGAAAGACCTCTTTCCTTACCTTGGAGCTCTTAGCTCCGTGGCAATCTAAGGAGGTTTTTTTTTTTCTCTCTCTCTCTCAAGCAGTGACTTCCTCTTGGCACAAATCATCGTAATCAAATATTCTACAGTGTCAAACGGGACATCTTCATTTTGGTTTTGGTAGCTTGATGTAAGCGACTGAAATGTGTATATTTTTCAGTACTGATTCTTCGAGTGGGTTGGACTTTGCCTGCTTACTTATTAAAACTAGACAAAGCAGATCATTGGCTCTTCTGGACTGGAGTTCATTTTATTTATTATTATTTTTGAGAATCAGGAAGGCTAAATGTTATGCACTATAGAAAGCTTTCTGGTTCTGTACCACAACAACAATAATAAAATAGTTATTTATATAACACTATCTGTTGGAAACTATTCTAATTGCTTTAAATATGCAAATTTACTTGATCTACCCAACAATTCTTTGAGGTTGGCTCTATTTTCCCATTTTATAGATGAGAAAACTGAGGAGAGAGTAGTGAACGAACTTGTAGTAGTACAGTAAAGATCTGATACAATTATATAATGTTTTCTATTTTTAAAAAGATTTGTATTTTGTTTATAATTGAAAACAAACTTTTATTTCCCCACCTTAGGAAAAAGGGTAAACCTATACTTTCCCATTTACATATCCTTGCTCTTCATTGATAGAGAATGAAGTTTGAAATATTTGCTAAAACCGGATTCAACAAACCCCCCTGCCCCCCCCCCCCCCACACAAACGCACACACTACTTGTTTAGTGGCTACCAAATCCAACAGGAAACCTGAAGTGACTTCTCCACATCAGACTGAGACCACACCCCCATTCCACTCACCCCTCTTTGCTAACATGATTCTTAGTTTAGTGCTTTCCTTTGGCACGTGCATGCTATTTCATATAACCAACAAAACTGGCCATATTGTTGTTTGTCAGGAACAGACTGCTTTCAGCTGAGATTTATTAAATGCTAGGTTTTCCATTACTTAAACAGGGGAAATTACATTTTCCCTCTCATTCTTGCTTTTCCCTGTCTGACAGCACTGATTCCTCTCACCAGCCTCCCCCATTCCCACTCTGATCCTATATCAAAGATTCTCTTGTGGGTGGTGCTCAGCTTCCTGTTTGGTTTCTGCAGGAAACCAGGGTACACCTTTGAATTTTGAATGTTCTTAGTATAGTCTATATATTATAATTTCTGCTAGGGTTACTCTGGTTTCTGCCTCAGAAATTTTATTACTTCTGTCCCATGTCTATAGCCTATGAGACCTACTCTGAAGTTCTCTGGTGGCTCCTCACTCTCTGCACTTGGGGAGGCTATGTCCCATGGTCTCTGTCTCTTGATCTTTGGCATTTGTAGGTATTTTTATTCAATAAGCATGTGCACAGAACTTATCATATGTCAGCTGTTCAGGGCCTGAAGGAACCATGGGGATCATCTTCAGTCACTTCATTTCATACTTAAAGCTCAGAAATGTTAAAGCATCTGCCCAGGTCACTCAGTTTGTTAATGTTAGGCCAGGATTAGACTTAGATCTTAGAATCTGTGCTCCATCTACGCCATGCTTTTTTACACTTTTGAGGTTTTTGGTTGTACATAGGCATTTATAATTTTCTTAAATTTACTCTAAAAGTTTCAAATGTTAACAAGTATCCCTTAGCTTTTGTAACCTGAGAACAAGGGTGCCTTGTGTCAAATGTACCCAGATTCCTGGCTTCTCTTTCCAGTCAGGGATTCATGATACATGTTTTATACTAACATGAGTCCCCATCCATTTGCTTCTTTCCAGTTCTGTAGCTACATATTTATATTTTATCACAATTTGGTTTGCCCCTATAAGGTAAAGAGGGAGCAGAGCACTTTAGCACAAGGGCAAGAGGTCAGGAATAGTCTATATAAACTGCATGGAAGAGGTCACCATTAGGAATATATACGCACACACATTTGGCCATTTTCTCAATAGAAAACCATGTTTGGGAGTATTCTGACCAATATGCTACCTGAGTTTGAGTCAGTTCTAGTAGCTGGAGAGATAAAAGGAGTTATAAATGAGTGAAATGTTTTAAGTGAGAGAAATTCCGATAAACAAATTATTAAAGTGATATTCTTCTTTCTACAATAGTTATTTCAGGTGTGGATAGGTGTAAGTTAATGGCCTATGAATACAAAGAGCCCAGAAATTACTTCTTCCCTCCTAGAACTAAAGGAAAGCGTACAATGTTAATTTTAGGAGTTTGACATTCTTTGCTAGGTTACCCAGACCTGGCTTTAAGCCAGGGCGTGGAGCATTGAGGAATATAGTATTTCTATTCTTTGAAGAAAGCTCTTTAGTTAGTCAGAACCACTCTTAGTGGAAAAAACTAAACTATTCAATTTTATTTTTAAATATAGATAAATAGTATCTTTGCAGCTCAGGTCCCACTGAGAAAGTGCATTGTTCACATGGGAAACTATAACTGGGGCTTGAGAGTATGAGCCGGAAGCAGTAATGTGGCTAACGAGTACAAAACATCAACCAAAAACCTGGTAGTTAGTTAACTCAATTCACCTTTATTGTTTATTCTTGTGAAGTTTTACTTTTCCTCTCTTTACAAACTTAGCTAACTTCTTCAGTTACTGAAAGGAAAACTGTTTTTTATATTGATGAAACCACAGGACTGCATTTAATTGGAAATGTCAAAAGAGAATAAATAAATTCTAATTTTTATTTTAAATGATTAATTATGTGCCAAATTATTATTAGGAAATCCAAAATCCACCTCTACTTGGAGACTGATTTAAGTTGTTTTCAAAAATGAAATAATAATATCCCTTCAAAATAGAAAGTTCTCTTATGGCAGATCCTCTCTATGAATCACTGTGATCATCTCAGTTTTAATCACTTCATTGAAAAGAACTCTTGCACACTAATTTTTTTCTTCTCTTTATCTCAGGAACCCCTAAAATTTTAATCACCCTTCAAACTAAGAATACAAAATTAACATTATTTCAAAATATTTCTGATATAATACTTAACAGGTTATTTGTTTTTTATCGAAGTATGTAGGTATGTTACAAAAGAATGAATCACTTTTGCTTTTTTGGAAGAATTCCATAAAACTGTAAGAATAAGAGAGACATATGCCTGCAAGGACTGTAATTTTAATGAGTATTTAACTGGGTAGTGTGTTAATGTTCCATACAAAAGCCCCTATGTTCTTGAATGGGCTGTGGCCGTGTGAAAACATACTGAATAACTTCATATTTGCATACACCTCAGGAAGTAGAATTTCCTTTGACAATTACAGACGTTTCTTGGAATAAATTTTCAGGGCACCCGTGTTTTATTTTAACTGTTCAAAATACCAGTTTGTTTTGAATCTGTGGGTGTGTTGTGTATGTATGTACATGTGTGTGCAGAAGCAGAGCCAAAATTGATTTTATTATGATATAAAGGTACACACTTAAAGTAGCCTCTCTAAACATACCTTCCAGAAAAATTGAGTTGATGCCACCGAAGTCGGAACCCCATTAGGATCTACAAAAAAATAATTACTCAAATCAGTGATTGTGGTAAGGACCTTGTCCTAATCGGTCAGATGGCCTTATTAAGTGTGATACTAGGCAGGGAGCATTTTTTCTTGATTTATTTGCCTGTCAAATAATTCTAGTTAAAGCAAAATTTCTTGACAATATTGACATTTTACTCCAATACCTGCCTTAAAGATGTGATACCAGCCTAAGTTAATATTGACCAAAAAATTGCTAGTTATTTGTTAAACTTTTATAAACCTAGCTAAGTGCTCTTTTGCAAAATTACAAACCAATGTATTCCTTAAGCATAGGAAATATAATGTAAGAATGCAATGCCAAAATTTGGCTTTTTATATAATACACTCATTAAACTTAGTCTTACAATTATCATATGATCTCACCTAATGTAGGAAACTAATGAACAACACAAACAAATGAGCAAAATTGAACCAGAGGCATGGAAACAAGGAGGAGGCTAACAGTGACCAGGGGGGAGAGGAGGGGGGGAGAAGGAGGTAAGAGGGAGAAGGGTCTAGTTAAGGAACATGTATAAATGACCCATGGACATGGACAATGGGGTGGGAATTGACTGTGCGAGAAAGGGTGGGTTGGGTAGGGGGGGAGCAATGAGGGAAAAAATGGGACAACTGTAATACAAAATAAATAAATAAATGAATAAAACCCAAAAATCTTAGTCTTAAATATATAAAGTGTAGCATTAGTACCACAGTTGCTAACAATAATTTAGATATATCAAATATGGCAAATATATCAAATATTCACAAATATGTGTGAATTTCCCATTTTAAAAACCAAACTAGACTCCTTACACTCTAGTAGTAAGATGTTTAAGCTACTTATTGTGGATAAACAAACACATCCTGTCAGGTGAAGTAGTTTTATGAGTATTGGGCTTTTCCCCATCCAACAGGGTGGGTGTAACAAAGTTGATTTGGCACATCAGAGAAGGAAAACTCTGACTCCAAAAAACCTCCGCTGCCTTGCGGCATACCTCTTCAGGGGAAAGGCTAAGGGAGTAAACCCCGACAGAAAATCCGGAGCCGGAGTCCCTAAGGCGGTTTGACGTTGTAGTCAACACCGGCAACTCCTGCGGCGCACCTGAAGCCAAGCTGTATTGACTCTGTCTTTCCCTTGGACCCTTCAGCTGCGAGGAGAGGGGGGGTCTGCTGCATGGGCAACAGCAGACCCTCCATATCACCCTGCCCAGGCTCTGTAGCTTCAGCTTCACTGGAGAGGACACTCCAGCGTCATCGCAAGATGTCGATTCAACACGGGAGGAGACAGATACCGTGTCACTCCCGAGTCGGACTGCACAGCCATTCTCGGCGGTGCAGATAGACTCTTAAGAAGCTACACCATCGTCTCTCGAGACGGACGGCTGCCGACGACGACGACGATGATGACGACGACGATCAAATATGGCCTGCATGCTTATCAACTTCTGTAATTCATAACCGTTTCCCCTGTGCTTCACATATTCACTACATCTTGATTTACATCACTTCCAGCATTATTTTCTAAAGTATCTGCTGGAGAAACATGACTCCTCAAACTCTTATTTAGTTTTGTTCTACTATTTGTATGTTGCTAAGTACTTAACCTGTGAATCAGGTACAGTTTCTAATATGAAATATAGTAGCTTATAGATTGAAAAGCTTTCCTAAGAAATTGTATAGACTTTTATGAAGAAGCACAGGACTGAGTAAAGATTAGTGTAAAAGCCATATTAAATTTTGTAGTCAAGTTGTTTTTCAAAACTTCTGTATTCTGGCACAGGTTTTCTGGAAGTGATGTGTGACATATTACTTATTGAATCATACTGGTTGGTTTTACTGATGCGATTTGAGAACAAGGTTAAATTCAAATTAGTAAGAAAGATAAAATGAGCCAATCTGAACAAGCTTTAACTTAAGCTAGCTGTGACCATATTTACCTATATTCCTCCTGTGTGATTCACTATTTCCTTGACCTATTGAATTTCTCCACCCTAAGTTTTCCTTTCTTCATACACTAGGGCCACTCTCTACCCATCTTCCAAAGTCCAGCTCAAAGGCCACCTTTTTAATTTGAAGGCTTTCCTGGTTTGTTCAGCTGAACGTGAACTGTCCTTCCCTCACATTTCCCAAGGCCTTTGCTACACTCCCCATGAGCACTCCTTGAGTTCTTTCTGTTACAGTATTTGTGCATTTCTACTCCTACACTGTGATTTCCTTCACAACAGGACTCGTTTCTTATTCATTTTTGTGTTCCTGGTGGTACCTCACAGTGTAAGTGCTCAGTGAAGTAAAATCAATTCTATTCAATACTCAGAAAACTGCTTGGAGGTTGAAATTAATGGGAAGTCTTTGGTTAGGGCATGTTTGTATTTTAAGGGCTCTCTGTCAATGAAGTGTCACAGGTTGCCTGAGCCTCTAAGTTCCGGAGCTTCTGGAGATGAGATATGTGAATGCACTTTTGGTCATTTTAGAGCCTGGAAAGGCCCCTGATGCTAAAGCCAAGGCAGGAAGAGGTAAAGCTGATCCTTTACTTTCTCTCAATTATCACTAGTAAAATAAAAGAAGTGGGTGCCATGGGCATGGGGATTAAAAGTGAGCTGGTAAGAATGGGAAAGGATAAGGGAAATTTTTTTTATTGAGAACCTGTGATGTGTCAAACACTTTACATTTGTTATTTAGCATAATACTTTCTCACATTTATGGAACTATTTCATGAATTTTACAAATGATTTTATATTATGATCTCATTTGATTTCCTAGCTGTGACATAAATGATGTAGGGATTTTATATATATATATATATATATATATATATATATATATATATATATATATATCGGCAGCCGTCCATCTCGAGAGACGATGGTGTAGCTTAAGAGTCTATCTGCACCGCCGAGAATGGCTGTGCAGTCCGACTCGGGAGTGACACGGTATCTGTCTCCTCCCGTGTTGAATCGACACCTTGTGATGACGCTGGAGTGTCCTCTCCAGTAAAGCTGAAGCTACAGAGCCTGGGCAGGGTGATATGGAGGGTCTGCTATTGCCCATGCAGCAGACCCCCCCTCTCTTCGCAGCTGAAGGGTCCAAGGGAAAGACGGAGTCAATACAGCTTGGCTTCAGGTGCGCCGCAGGAGTTGCCGGTGTTGACTACAACGTCAAACCGCCTTAGGGACTCCGGCTCCGGATTTTCTGTCGGGGTTTACTCCCTTAGCCTTTCCCCTGAAGAGGTATGCCGCAAGGCAGCGGAGGTTTTTTGGAATCAGAGTTTTCCTTCTCTGATGTGCCCTGACTGGAAGATCGAACCAGCGACACTTAGCTCGCAGGCCGACGCTCAATCCACTGAGCCAAACCAGCCAGGGTTATATATATATATATATATATATATATATATAAATAATGTGTGTGTGTGTGTGTGTGTGTGTGTGTGTATATATATATACACATACATATTTTTTTTTAAACAAAAACTAAGACATAAGAAGGTAAAATGATTTGTTCAGGGTTACATATTGAATTAAGAAGTAAGACTCAAATATAAACTTTTTATTTCTTGTTTAACTCTTTCTACTATATCTTTATATGCATTTTTATACATAGAATGTAATGTGTTGTTATTATATTTGTACTATGTTATTCTATCTGTAGTATATTATTGCATTCTATGTACATTAATACATATATTTTGTCTACATTTATAATGTTGTGTTGGCCAAAAAGTTTATTGGTCTTTTTCTGTAACATGACTCTAGCAGAACTTAATTGTCTTTAATTTCATTCGAAACAATTTTGTTAGATTGTATTGTGACAGCTGTGATATCAGCATGCATCAAAAAAAAAAACATTAAAATTGGTGAATTTTTGTGTAACCATTTTAATATTGAAGTTAGAAAAAATAAACAACATTTATGGCATATTATTATGCTTTATTATTTCAAGAAAGATAAAAATGTAACTAAAACATAAAATAAAAAAAACGATGTGTGCAGTGTGTGGAGGAGCTGTGACTGATAGAACGTGTCAAAAGTGGTTTGCAAAGTTTCTTGGTACTATTGACATTTTGGCCAAATAATTCTTTGCTGTGGGGCTGTCTTGTGCATTGGAGGATGTTTAACAACACCCCTGGCCTCTACCCACTAGAAGCCAATAGCAGGAGATAGCCAACATACTCAAAATATCCAAATCAATAAAGTTATTGGTGACAATGAAAAATGTGTCTTTTATTTTAGAGAAAAACTAAACTGACTTTTTAACCACCTCAGTAGAATGTAATAATACAATCCATTATTGTCAATAACTTTTTATTTCTTCATGTGCATCAACACTGTCTCTATTTTGTTGTGAAACTTTTATGAATTAGAATGTGTGTGGAAAAGTTTTGTTTATTAAACATCGAATACCATGATTTAAAAGTTCCGATGAAATGTATTTTGCTAAATACATAAGCACATGCTACTAACCTCTCATTTTTGGTTCTGATAACAGAGTGGGGGAAGATGGACATTAAGAAATTGATATAAATTTCAGAAGGAATGGAGAAATGTTTCTGTCTTCTACTGATTTTAATATTGACCTACATGGAAGTGCATTCTCCTTGGATTGGTGTCATCTTGATGTAGAAAAGACACCCAGAGCTCCTTTTTACTTGAGAGCATAGGGCTGCCTGATAGATCTGAGTTAAAATGAATGTCTCAGAAGCTCTGGAGAGTTCCTGGAAAAATGAGAAAACCTAGGAGGCTTTAGTAAGAGCTCAAGGGTTAGTTAGACCACTGGATGATCATTTGATTTTGTAAGTTCTTCTAGCTACCTTCATTCAGGCATTCCATCTATCTTGAAGCCTTGGGAATAATTGCTTGGGCTGCAACCTGAGTTATTTTCAGAATACTTGAAGAACTTATCTGTGCACAGCTGTCCCTACTTTTCTGTAAAGCAGCTCTAAAGGATGCCTTGACCCTGTGTCCTCACGTGGCACACAGAGCTAGCTCTAGTCTCTTTTCCTCTTCTGGTAGTGCCCTAATACCATCATGGGGGTCCCACCCTCCTGACTGCATCTAAACCTAATTAGATCCAAAGACTCTACTTCTAAATAATGTCATATTGGCAGTCAGGACTTCAACAGATGAATCTGAGAAGGATATAAATATTCAGTTCATAAAAATATACATTATTTTACATTTCCCCTCTACTGTTTATTTTTCTTCTTTTCTTGCTTGATTTTGGATTGTCTAATTTTTCTTATTCCATTTGCCTTACTATACTATTTTTGAAGTAATATCGTCGGCAGCCGTCCGTCTCGAGAGACAATGGCATAGCTTCTTGAGAGTCTATCTGCACCGCCGAGAATGGCTGTGCAGTCCGACTCGGGAGTGACAATCCCTGCCGCACTTGTTACAGGTGAAGGCAGATGGCCGTTGTTGCTGCTGTTGACGCTGCTTCCGCCTCGATCTTTTCTGGACCGCCTCCTCGTTGCGCGCAGCCTCTGCGCGTGACGTACCTTGTCTGACCGTGAGCCTCCAGGCTAGGCGGTCGTCTGCTTGAACTTCCCATGTGTTGAGATTGATGGAGCATTGTGTCATGTCCTTTTTGCAGATGTCTTTGAACCGCAGTTTTGGGCGCCCTGTCATCCTCTGGCCTTCTGCTAGCTCGCCGTAGAGGAGGTCTTTGGGAATACGGCCTGCATCCATTCTTTTGACATGGCCGAGCCACCTGAGGCGTCTCTCGCTAAGAACTGCATGCAAACTGCTCATGTTGGCTCGCTTCAGCACCTCAGTGTTGGGGACCTTATCCTGCCAGGCGACATGCAGGACGCGTCGCAGGCACCTCATGTGGAAGCTGTTGAGTTTCCTTTCGTGCCTTGCGTAGGTGGTCCACGTCTCGCTGCCATAGAGGAGAGTGCTGAGTACGCAGGCTTGGTAGATGCGCAGTCTGGTTTTCTCAGTGAGGCTGGAATTGTTCCATGCTCGCCGGTTCAGTTTGGCCATAACTGTGGCTGCCCTGGCGATTCTCCGATTGACCTCCAAGTCGACTGACAGAGAGCTCGAGATGGTGGACCCGAGGTAAGTGAAATCATTGACAACCTCCAGGGTGTACCCGTCGATGGTGATGCATCGGGGTGTCCCCGTGCCTTGAGCCATAATGTTCATCTTCGTCAGGCTGATGGCTAGTCCGAACTCCTTGCATGCGTGGGAAAGGCAAGTGACTAACTGCTGGAGTCCCTCTTCGGAGTGTGATGTCAAGGCTGCATCGTCGGCAAAGAGCATCTCACGGATGAGCACCTCTTTGACTTTGGTCTTGGCTCGTAGACGGGCCAGGTTGTAGAGCTTGCCATCGGATCTGGTGTGAATGAAGACACCCTCGCTGCAGTCCTTAAAGGCGTATTGGAGGAGCATGGAGAAGAAGATTCCGAACAGCGTAGGCGCGAGGACGCAGCCCTGCTTTACTCCGCTGCTGACTGGGAAGGCCTCAGAGGTTGCGCCGTTGTAGGACACCGTGCTGTGCATGTTGTCGTGAAAGGACATGACCACAGCAAGCAGATGTGGTGGACAGCCAATCTTCCGTAGCAAGCTGAAGAGTCCGCTTCGACTGACCAGATCAAACGCCTTCGTGAGGTCGATAAAGGCGAGGTAGAGTGGTTTATGCTGCTCGTGACACTTCTCCTGCAGCTGGCGTAGGGGGAAGATCATGTCCACTGTTGATCGGCCAGCTCTGAAGCCACACTGGGACTCTGGGTAGACGCGGGAAGCAAGGGTCTGCAGGCGGGCAAGAGCGACCTGGGCGAATACTTTGCCGACGACGCTGAGGAGAGAGATGCCCTGGTAGTTGTTGCAGTCGCTGCGGTCTCCTTTGTTCTTGTACATGGTGATAATGTTGGCGTCTCTCATATCCTGGGGGATGTAACCCTCCTTCCAGCAGAGACAGAGTAGATGGTGGAGCGGCTGTAGCAGGACTGGTTTCCCGCTCTTTAGGATTTCTGGAGGGATTCCGTCGCTTCCTGGTGCTTTCCCGCAAGCGAGGCGGTCGATGGCTTTGTCGAGCTCTGTCGCAGTAGGTGGGGTGTCTAGCTCCTCCATGACTGGTAGGTCTGGGATGGCATTAAGAGCAGTGTCTGTTTCGGTGTTCCTCGTCGCATACAGCTCGAGGTAGTGCTCGGTCCACCGCCGCATTTGCTGTTCCTGGTCAGTGATGACCTCACCTGTCTTGGACTTAAGGGGGGCGATCTTGGAGGGGATTGGGCCTGTTGCCTTCTTGATACCCTCATACATTCCTTGTGCATTGCCTATATTGGCGGCTTCCTGGATGCTTCTGCACAGGTTTAGCCAATAGGTGTTGGCACAGTGGCGGGCGGTCTTCTGGACTTTGTTCCTGGCAGCCCGTAGAGCTTGAAGTGTACTGGGAGTGGGCGTGGCCTTGTAAGCCAGTAGGACCTTCCTCTTAGCCTCGATCATGGGTTCCATTTCTTCCCAGTGAGCCTCGTACCAGTCAGCATTCTTCCGCTCTTTCTTCCCGTAAGCAATAATGGCGGAGTTGTATATGGCGTCGCAGAGACGTGACCAATTGGATTCGATAATGTCATCTGCTGCCATTCCCTTGCCGAGTGCATCTTCCATCCTGTTGATGAATTGCTGGGTCTTAACTGGGTTGCTGGCACAACTGGTGTTGATGCGTGGGCGACCCTTCATCTTGGAGTGGTGCAACCTCTTCGACGTTATGCGCACCTTGCTTACCACGAGGGCATGGTCCGTGTCGCAGTCTGCACTGTGGTAGCTGCGGGTGAGGAGGGTGCTGCCAATATCCGTTCTTCTCGTGATGACAAGGTCAAGCTGGTGCCAGTGGCGGGAGCGGGGGTGCCTCCATGACACCTGGTGGATCTCTTTGCACTTGAAGAATGTGTTTGTCACGCACAGGCCGTGGTGACACGAACGCTCAAGCAGTCGCTGACCATTCTCATTGATCTTTCCTCTCCCAAAGTTTCCGAGGCAGGTGGGCCAGGCCATGTGGTCGGCTCCTACTCTTGCGTTGAAGTCTCCAAGGAGATAGAGAGCGTTACTTCTGGGGATCTTGGATAACGCTTCATCCAGTGCATGGTAGAACTGTTCTTTCTCTTCAATGGTGGTGCAGAGGGTTGGGGCGTACGCGCTAAGAATGCTGACTGGGCCGAAAGTTGTTGACAATCGGAGGGTAAGTAATCTCTCTGTGCCTCCTGTGGGTGGCTCTATGGAGTTAACAAGCGTGTTCTTCACAGCGAACCCAACACCGTGCTGTCTTGGTTGGTCCGGAGACTTCCCTTGCCAGTAGAAGGTGTAGTTGGTTTCTCTGATAGTTCCGTTGTCGGCCAACCGGGTCTCCTGTAGAGCCGCAATGTCAATGTTTAGTCGTGCCAGTTCCCTGTCGATGACGGCAGTTTTCCTGGCATCATTGATCCACGGAAGGTCTGCAGTAAGTCCGGGACACATGGTCCTGATGTTCCAGCTAGCGAGGCGAAGAGCTGGAGGCTTCTTTCTTGTTTTTTGCTCGGAATTGCCTAGTGCGAGTGTTTTGTGGCCCACTTTTCGAGAGACACCTCTCTGATCCCTACGCACCCAGTGGGGCAGGCGAGCCATGGCGAGACGGCACCTAATTGGCTGGGGGCTGCCCAGCTTGAGGCGGGCGGTAGCTGTCCAGTGAGGTGCGATGACCTCTCCCACCGTCAGAGGATACCCCTGGCGCTCGTTTCCTTCACCAATCGGATGAGCTTATAACCGGTATCTGTCTCCTCCCGTGTTGAGTCGACATCTTGCGATGACGCTGGAGTGTCCTCTCCAGTGAAGCTACAAAGCCTGGGCAGGGTGATATGGAGGGCCAGCTGTTGCCCATGCAGCAGACCCCCCCTCTCTTCGCAGCTGAAGGATCCAAGGGGAAAGACAGAGTCAATACAGCTTGGCTTCAGGTGCGCCGCAGGAGTTGCCGGTGTTGACTACAACGTCAAACCGCCTTAGGGACTCCGGCTCCGGATTTTCTGTCGGGGTTTACTCCCTTAGCCTTTCCCCTGAAGAGGTATGCCGCAAGGCAGCGGAGGTTTTTTGGAATCAGAGTTTTCCTTCTCTGATGTAATATATGCTGAGTCTATTCTTTTAAAATCACTGCATGCATACTTATTTAAGTTTAAAATTCATTAATATTCCACCATTTCCCACACAATACAAAAAGCCTACACTGCTCAACTCCTGGATTACATTCTATTACTGTCATAATTTTCTCTGGTTTTATTTAACCCTATAAGACTTTATTATTATTGCTTTGTATAGCCATAGCTGGTGATCATTCTCTTCCTCCTTTTCTTCACTCTGTATTTCTTCATTCATCAAAGTTCTTCTTTCAGAAATATATACCTACTTATTACATTTTAATGAGATCTTGTCAGTGACAAATTGTTTTGTTTTGCCTAAAATTGTCTTAATTTCACCCCTTTTTCTTGAACACATTGTCGCTAAATTTAGAATTTTATATTGGTGGTGTTTTTCTTTCATTGCCTCTCTCCCTCATTCCTATTCTCTCTGGAAATCTGATTTGCTATATTAGAACTTCCCACTCTATACTCAGCATACTAACTACTATTCTTTAATATTTTTCATTCTTAGTTTATCTGTGCTGCATTCTGAGTAGTTTACATTGACTTACTTTCTAGTCTTCCTGTTGCCTCTTTAGCTGTGTCTAATCTGGAGTCAAATTTATCAACTAAGTTGCACATTTCATTTATTGTGTTTTTCACTTCCAGATGAAATTTTCTTCATTTTTGAAGTTTCTAGGTAATTTTTTATAGTTCTTCATATTTATTTTTAAGTTTGTCTTTTATTTCTGAAAAAAATAGTTGTTTTATAATCTGGGACTAATAATTTAAATATCTGAAGATTTTGTGAGTATCCTTTTGTTCATTGATTGTCTAATTTTTTCGTAGTCTCTTATTTATGTAAGTTGTTATTTTTTCATTGTAAGCTACATATTTTCTTTGGAAAATTATTTTTATTATTCTTATGATATAAATGCATTCCAACAGAAGTCTGTTGCTGTTTATCTGTCAGTTTCCCAGGAACACCTACAGGTTGACTCCACTTTAGATTACTTGACATACACTACAAATTCAAATGAGGGTGTTTTCTTCTATCTTTCTGCTCATTGTGAAAGTGGCTTAATAAGGTCAATACGGGATTCATGATGAGGTATAGCCCTTTGGAGTTTCAACTTTATGTAGGGATTACTTACAGATTTATCTTCACAGTTGTATATTATTACCATTATGGAAGACTATGAGGCAAACCCTTGTCTTGAGTGCTAGATTTCCCTTTCCTAGTCTTTCATCCACTCCTTTAAATCTATGCAGAATGTAAAAGAAATAAGCCCAAAGGTTTTTGTTTTGTTTTGTTTTGGACAATGAACTTGCAATGTGTTCAGTCTCTTTGTGAAAGATCCATTCTGTGAGATAAAAATTTTTATGAGCATTTCTCCCTCACATAGGCTAGTTCTGTTATTTTATCCTTGATTTGCTCCAAAGGGACAGGACTCCTGGAGGAACTGAGATAGGCCTCTGGCATCCATTCCAAGTGATTATCTTGTTCTGTAACAAGAACTCACTCATTCCCTATCTCCCACCCCCAACCCTAAAAAAGAAAAGAGGATCTCATTCTCTCTCTTGTCTCTTTCTCTATTGAGAAAACAGTTTAGGTTGAGTTATGCAGTAAGTTGTGTGTATCCCTACTGTCATTCTCTCATTTCTCATTCTAAGTGACTAGACTGAACCATTGGTGAAAGGCCATACCTATAATACAGATTCTAATAGTGTATTGCACCTATAGTTTTTATTTGTTGGATCATGATGCCTGTGGGTAAAAATTATGCACTAAAATGTTTTCTTTCCTACACTTCAGGCCCATGAGTAGGGATTTTTCCCAGTGATTATTATCATTCATCTTGAGTTGTGGCAAGAGTCAGCATTGATAAGCAGTTTAATTTTGTTCTCATTAATAACAGATGAGCAATACTAGGAAGTAGGAGAGATGTTATCCCTAGCTACCTAAAATACTTTATGCACTTGTGATAGATTGACAAATTCTTGGTATTTTTTCTCTTGTAGTGTTTATTTTTAAGTTCAATGGAAAGTCTTATACTCAACTATAACTTTAAAAACAATTTGTTCCTTATTTTTAGAAGTTAATATTTATATTTATATAATGCTCATTTTCAAAACTATCATTTCCCCAACCTTTATTCACTTACTGTACTATTGCCTGAAATCTGCAGATGGAAAAGCAAGATGGAGTCACTCTTTTATATTTAGGATGTGAAAATATGCTCTTCATTTTCTATCTCTGGTTGTGAAAATGTATTTATATTTTTTAAGGGGTGAGGGAATAGGGACTAGCATTATAATGAAATGCATAATGTATGAAACTGGAAAAAATAAGGAGTCTCTTCAATGCAATTGGGGTACGTCATGGGCCCTTTAAAAAGGAGTATTAGAAAACCCATGCTGATAACCTTCAAACTCAATTCATGTTTTTGTTTACTTCCAGACTCCCTTTTTGAATCAATATTGATTCAGAATTTTATTTATTCTGAGTATGTGTGATTATCTAATAATTTGTGGCTGTTCTATAGCACAAATTCACTGCTTTGTCATAGTAGTCAAGAAAAATCATCTTTTTAGAAGTGCATCTCCAAAGCCCTCTAAACATGCATCTTTCAACATTGCCTATAAAGTCAGTCTATTAAGAAGCACCCCGAATGCTTTATGTATGTGTTCTTTCGTCTGCTCAGTGGAAGTAGAGGTTGCTTCTTTCAAAGTACTACTTCTAAGGTTGACATTTTAACTAAATGTTGATGATTTGTGTTTTTTATAGGGTGAATTATTTCAAATAATGATTTAAGCTCTTTAGAAACTAGCCTGTGATTAGAAAATATTTGTTCTTAAAGCAGGAGATTTGACATTCTTGATCTAACAGAATGATTTATCATCCTATATGTTTAGAGGTTACTCAAACTGGGAGAAAAACAAACATGGTAAGGTCATGATACCACTGTATTGTTTGATTTGAATCAGTGCTGAAAGAGTCTCATTTGCATTTTCATTAATCTTGCAATGTCCAGTGTAGGGTCATGTTTCTGCCAAAGATATGTTTCTGCCAAAGATGAGTTTCTGGAATGCACGTCGTTGTCTGCATGAGGAATTGCTGTCATTAGGTGATGAAGCATGGCACCATGCCCTTCCTTTCTCCCCCACTGAATGTAGACTCTGAGATACTTCTGGAATTGCCTCATCCTCTCTACAGCTTCAGTCAGGCACCTACCATCTTATGTCTGAAACACAACAATAGTCTTATTGTTGGCTCCTCGCCTTTAACTCTTCTATTTCCTCTGCATCAAGCAAGAACATAGACTCGTGACAATTGTGGTAGTTCCTCAGAAGACTTGAAGGGCTTTGTAAATCCCACTCCACCTCTCAATAATGTGCTCCATTCCCCTAACTGTTCTCATGTCTCCTCCTCCAGGCATAATCTTTGCTGTGGCTAAGCAAGTGCTTTTGTCCAGCTTTCCCACTTGACACATTCTTTCCCTGAAATATCTTCAGAATTCCTCTCCTTCAAAAAGTTATTCCATAAATGCCACACCAAGCTTAGTCATTGAAACCTTTCTAGAATTTTTGGTGTCACTTATAACCAATGTGACAATTCAACTAAAGCTGGATTGCATTGATTCTACACTGATCTACTTTGGTTCTGAGGGTAATTTACATACACTTGGCTAGTTCTCATGGTCACTCTGAAAGCAGAAATTGACTCCTCCTTTTTTCATTTTTATTTTTTGCTACTGTAGAGAAGGGAAAATTTTTTCTCTACCCTTCAAGTTCTTTTGGCTAGTCCAACAATTAAATCTACACAAGAAAGATTAACAAGAAAAATAACCATATTTAATTACATATGTACATATGGGAACCCCACATATAGCAGAGTCAGAGACCTCACATACATGAGAAATTCAGGGACAGAAAGTTAAAATGAGGTATACATGGCCCTCTGAGCTAATGATAAGGTAAGACACCTTGGGGCTTCAGAGGGGAGGAAGATTATTGAAGGACAATAAGAAGAGCAGATGTTTAGTAATTAGTAGTTTTCCTGCCAGATAGGTCAAATAGGTTATCTCTGATAATCTCTTATTATGGGCAAGGCCCATAATTTAAATTCCTTTAGGTATTGGAATTGGGGGCGGGGGGGGAGGAGGCCAGAAGTTTTTCTTGAGTCCAAAGAGTCTCAGGTGCCTTAAGCTCAAAATAATCCACATACACAGAGGCACATTTTAAGGTGAGTTGTTCTGAAACTCTACACTAGTATCTATCATTTTGTAGATGATAAAATGGAATTTAAGAGAGATAAAAAGTAAGTTTCCTTAGATCATAGAGCTTGTAGGTAGCAGAGATGTCATTTGATACAGGGTAATACCCAATTTTAATTTGCCAGGATATGATACTGTCTTCCATATTTCCTTTGTTTACTCTTACTGATCCGGACATTACAAATAGATGATGAATTAGGATTGCTGATAGGAAGAGTAATTTTTCACGTTAAAGCAATTCTAGAAGCCCACTAATTCTCCTTTAATCCAAGTTAGAATCTATCTAAAATCATTAACTGGTAATTGGCAAAAATGATCTTCTAAATTAAAGATACAAGAGTTCAAAATTACATTGACTTTTTAAAAAATTAACTTTATGAACATTTATTGAGTACTTGTCAAGTATACGCCTGGCACCAAACTAGGTAATAACAGTAGAATAACCAAGATCTAGTTTCTGCCCTAAAGGAGCTATTTCAATAAGAGAAATAGTCATGTGTATTAGTTTCCTCTTGCTGCTATAATGAATTATCACAAATACAGTGGCTTTAAATGACACACATTTATTAACTATGATTCTGGAGATCAGAAGTTCAAAATACTTCTCAATGGGCTAAAATCAAGCAATCGGCAGTGCTGCATTCCATCCAGAGACTCTAGGGGAGGGGGATTCATTTATTTCCCAGCCTCTAGAGGCAGTGACATTTCTCAGCTCATTATACTCTTCCATATGCAAAGCCAGCAATGGCCAGTTGAGGTTCTCTCACGCTGTGTTTATTCTGATCTTGTTTCTATGATCACATCTCACTCTGACTATTCTGTCTTCCTCTTCTCCATTTAACGACTCTTGTGATTACTTTGGTTTACCCAGATAAATCAGAATAATCTACCTGTCTCATTATTTTTAATTTAATTACATCTGCAAAGTTTCTTTTGCTATATTAGATAGAATATTCACAAGTTTGAGGGATTCATATGTGGATATCTTTCTACCACAGCAAATAAAAAGACCTTGTGGTACTAAGTAGAACTGTTCAAATAATAGAAACATAAATGTCTCTGAGATTAATGGAATTAGCTGCTCTGGGATGGATTATATTAAAGTTCTCAATATTCATCTTCAGTCAAGTAGGCTCCACCCACTGGCACCGTGCCCAGCGGGATGTTTTGGTCTTTATTCTTCCCTCAAGGATGAGTGGGGAATTTGTAAGGAGAACAGTAGGCCTCCTTTAGCCATTGCCAAGGGATAAAGATGGGAAAATCATATTATTTAGTGGGCACTGTGTGTGTGAAGCATCTGAGTTTGTGGGGAGGCGGGGAACATTGCCGTACGGAACCGCTAGCAGATCAAGTTTGAAGTGAGGGAGCATAGGAGAGAAGGCTGGTGAGATAGGCCAGATCATGAAAGGCCATGTGTGCTGGGCTTAGACGTAGGAACATTATTCTATAAGAAATGCAAAGAACATGGCTTCTTATTCATAGTTGAGACTTGGAAGAATAGGGCCTCTTCTATAGAATTAAAATCATGGATGCATTTTAAAAATAAAGTAAAACAAGTATTTAATTATTCTCAATTATCTACTGGCTGTTGTTGAATATTAAAGCAAGATTTAATTTTATACTACACCATTTTTCCTTGCTTGTTGGAAAGTTATCTGACTTGCTTGCTCACAATAGTTCTAAGTACTAAAATACTTGTTTGCTCCACCTTAGCTCTCCTCTTGCTCTTCAAATCAATTAGATTCTCTGAAGGAAAATATATTAAAGGGATAAAATTAAATGTTTCAGATTTCTGCTTTTTATAAAAAAAATCAATGATAGTTATATTGTAATTTTCTTTGAGAAATGGATTGCTTTCAAAGAAAAGAATCTTTCAAGCATGACTGGCTGCTTTATCTTGCCTTTTGCATTCAACAGAGTCATGTGAAATCTGCACTATGAATTAATTAATTACCTGGACTACCGTCCTTAATCTTTATGAGTTATTTCTGGTAAGAATAATTACATTATACCAGTGCAATACAAACTGCTAACTACAATTACAAATGTGTAACTGTCTGTTATGAATATTTTTAATGATTCTAAAGTCATAATTCTGGTGATCAGAGTCAGATGAACTTAAGAAGCTTTTAATATGCTTACCTAATTTTAATTTTTTCTTTTTTTGATGAGAAATATGAATTATATTCAAGTAGCTAAGCTTTGTGACAATGAAGTATTGTGGCTTTTTTTCATTTAGCTGGCCCCTTAGTCTATTATTCCAGAGATGCAATTAGAACATGAGAGGGCCTCTGAAAATGCCATACCCAGTATTGATTTCAGAAAAATAAAAAATTTGCATAACAATACAAATTCTGCTAGCCTATGAGGCAGGCTGAAGTCATCACTTTCCAGCTGTCATTGCTGTATGAAATCAGCAAGATCTTACCATTTGACTGTGGTTTTAGTGTATTTTTAACTGAAATATAAGGCAGCCAGGATTTACAATCAGAATGTGTCAGCTTTTCAGACAGACTTGACAATAGCATTTTCTTTACACTGCAATCTGCTTTTTCACTTGGTGAGGTGCAGATCACACCAAATTGAAAGCCAGCCTCAATACTTTTAAGCCAGTTTTGCCTAGCTTTAATTTGTAAAAAACAGGTGATAATAGGATCAGTCAAAGTTTCTAACCCCTTTCAACCTACCTTCTCTCCCCACTCATCTGAGGAATTTCGCTAAGATTACTGATGAGAAATTTACTACCAAGTGACTCAACACAGGCTTTGGGAACAGATAGTCTGCCTTCCAATTCTATGTCCACCTCTTGTTAACTGAGTGGGCTGGGTGAACTGGCTTACCTTTCTGTGCCTCAACCTTCTCACCTGTAAAATGGAATGATAATAATTATATACATCACAGAATTATTGGGAGCATTGCATAGCATAACAAATATAGCACTGCTGTTGTATTGCACAGTTCAAGGGGGTACAATTCACATTGTTCTATATGAAATTGTGCAAAATGGCTTATCTGTGTATAAAGTACTCACGCAATCCCTGGTACAAATAAGCATTCACTTAATAATCTTTTTTTTTTTCCCCCTGGGGAACTTAGAATCTTCTTTCTTTCGTAAAGTTCTTTGGCTTTCTTGAATGTCACTCTTCTATTTCTTTTCCTATAACTGTTTCTCTTTACTTCTTACCTTTTAATTGTAGTGTTCCCCAAAGCTCATGCACATCATGATGAACTCCTGTTCTCTAATTCCACCAGGTTTGCTCTGTTGTGTACAGCTAGAATTAAGGATAATGTGTGAACTAAGATAGAAGTTAAGAGTGGAATTCAGAATACATCAGGTAGTACTCTCTCAGTCTGATTGTACATGAGAATTGTCTGTTGGGATTCTTAAAAATACACATTTTCAGGTGCACCCTAGTGAAGAGGAAAGCCAAATGGTATCTGCAGGGGGGCATGCATACAAGCCCCACCTTCCAGTTGGTCTGTGACTCAGCCTGCAAAGACTTGCAAATGAGTCTTGCCTATGCCAGCAGCTGCATGCAGCTCCTGGTGGCCAGGTCACAGGCTCCTGAGAACAAAGGAGTCCTAAGGGACAGTGTCTCCTTTCCTATAGTGATAACATCTGAGGTGGAACAGACCCTTGTCACTTATTACCTTGCTTTGTAGTTTTTAGATAAAATGTAGGCATACATATATATCCTATTGATTTTATTTTTAGTAACTTTTGTAACCCAATAAAAGGAACAGTTGGACTGCTAGTCTTGTCTGATAGCCTGAGCAAGCTACGGCCCTCTGTTCATTGTTGATCACTCATTCTGTCTGCTGGATATTACCTCCGCGTCTCCGTTCCACAAACTACTGCAACACCCTAGACCTACAGAAATATAGAATTTAGTGTGGATGGGCTGGAAACGTGTACCCTACTCCCCACCCAAAAAAATTTGAGCTATTTTAGCTGTTCAGCTAGTTTGGAGCACTGGAATCTGAACCAGCAAGAGTAGCAGCATTAGTGTTCCACATTGGATGGGGAGAGGCAAGTCAAAGAGTGAAGCCCAAATTCAGCATCAGTTAAGAACTAGAGACACCTACCTGTTTATGAGCCCCTCTGTGCCCCATGTGTGACACCCTCTGCATGTCTCTGTCATGGCAGCCACATAGTATAGAAATTACAGTCTTGAGTTTGTACTTCTTGTTCAACTGTGAGATTCATGAAAGCCGACTTTGTAACAAGTTTTCATCATTGAATCCCCACCATCTGTTTATTGCAAGAAAACAATAAATGCTGTTAAAATGAATTGTTTAAACCTAAGTTGAACTGAGAGAGTGAGTATATTAGTAGGACTCCTCAGATGCCTATAACCGATGTGAGCTAGAGAAAAACAATATCAAGGAAGGGGGCTTGAGTAAAAGGATCCAGGGTATCTCATGAAGCTGAATCCTGGGCCTCAGGTGGGGACTGAAACTGAAAGCTAAAGTCCACCAGGACTTCCTTCTCTGCTTCTCTTCGTACACTTGCTTCGGTAATTCTTTCTGAGAGTCAGCTTTCTCTGCTTCTCTGATCTTCAGGCTTTATATTTTGCAGTTCCAATCTCCCACTAACTAGGTCACTGTCATGTCCAAGCAAGATCCAGTCACTGATTGCCAGGGAACAGGCATGTGGGAGAAACTTGGCTGCTAAAGACTCACTCCTGTGCCTTAGAGAGGAGGTCAGTTCCCAGAGAAAGGGGGTTAGACACCCTGAAATGTATTTGTTGATGAGACGCAGAGTCAGACAAGCAGTCATTAAAGGAGAAGCTGACAATGTGTCAGAGAACTTGGCACTGAAGTATATATGGACTGTCTCAGACCGCAAACATTTTACTCACTTCCCCTTGGTTTTATTTATTTATCTTTAGAGACAGGGGAATGGAGGGAGAAAGAGAGAAAGAGAGACATTGATCAATTGCCTCTCCCACACACCCCAACCAGGGACTGGTCCACAACCCAGGCCTGTGCCCTGACCAGGAAATTGAACTGGTGACCTTTCGCTTTGCTGGACGATGCTCAACCAAGTGAGCCACACTGGTCATGGCCCAATGCTCTTCCTTACAGAGCTCATCACTCTTTATGATACAAACTTAATGGTTTCTAAGTACTTATCTCAAGACTTGGCCCAAGGCTCCAGTTTCTTAACTGCAGTTGAATGCTGAACTTTTCAATTAGATGTCACTTCACATTGAAAAAAAGCAAAATCAATCTCATGCTCTTTTTCTTAGAACAACTTTATAATTTCTTCCACCCATTAAGATTTCTAACTGTTTTAATAGCATCAACCTTTCCTTAAACCAAGGAAAAATACCAGAAGTTGTTGACAATCAAAATTTCTAGGTCTGTAGTCCCTTGATTTGAAACTATCTTTGACTTCTGTCTTTTAAACCCCACCTATTAACATTAATCAAGTTCTATTTATATGTAATCATATGACTAATAATGAATATTGTCCGCTTACTTAGTGCCAACCACTGTTTTAGCACTTTACAGGTATCAATTCATTTAATCCTCATAACAAATTTATGATATAGGCACTATTATAATCCTCATTTACAAATATGGCAACTGAGACTCAGAGAAGTAAAATGATCTGTCTAGGGTCACTCTGATAGTAAGTGACAGAGAACAGACAGTCTGACTCTAGTGCCTTTACTCCTGATCTCTTAACCACACGGCCACTCTGTGATGAAATAGAAATCTTTCTTTCTATTACTTCCACCACCACTGGGCAGCGGCTCACATTACTTTACCGCTGTTATTGCAATGGGCTGCTAGTTGGTCTCCTTGACTTTGCATTTTGTAATACAACTCACATACTACTGCTAGACTGCTCTTCCTTAAGTACTGTTTCTACTATGTCATCCATTCATTCACATCTTCCTATGGCTCCCTATAGCCTAAGATGCATAAAATAACTTCCAGCCCTGGTTTTGGGCTTTCTGTAGTCTGATCTCATACTGTATATTCAGCTCTATTTTCCTTCCTCCTGTCCCATTATCTAGTACTCCACTCAGGCTGACGTTTTCACTGTCCCCACAAACACGACGCCCATTCCTGACTCTGTGACTTCATTCATCTCTACAGGTCTAAACTTGGCCTGTCTCAAAATATTGTGTCTCTAGCAACCCTTCCCGACCAATCTCAGCTGAATGTGACCTTTCCTTCCTTAGACCCCTCCTAACACTTTTTTTGTACCCTTCTTATCATATCTTTCTTGTATTATAGTGATTTCTGTACTTTTCTTATTTCTCTCTGTGCTCACCACTTTGTTAGCTTGTTGAAGATAAAAATTGTGTTTCATTAAACCTTGAATCCCCTGTAGTGTATCCTTTAATGCAGAGCACACACCAGGTGATCAATAAATAGTTGCTGAATTTAACAGAGTTCTAGTTTCACACACTCAGAATGTTTCTCATTTCTTTTTTGTTTCATTCCAGTCTTTTACCAAAAAAAAAAAAAAACAACAACAACAACAAAAAAAACTCATTTTTGAAACGAAACTTCCTTGACTCCTCTAGTCTATGATGAAACCTACTTTCTCAGAACTCTTGTAATACTTAAGTCCAATACCACACAATTTAGTACTATATTAATTGTTTTATATGGTATATTCATTGTTCATGTATTATAACACAGGGCCTGGTATATAAAGGTTCTCAAAAAATATTTGTTGACTGAATCAGAACGTGGCTTTCGCTCACCAGGGACCATGTCTTCTCTATCTTCTGTAGCTCCTCAGAGCTCTCAGCTCACCTTAGGGGCTTTATGAATACTCACTGAGTGGCTCTTGGATTTCTGTTGCAAATCTGTCCTTTCCTTCCTGTTGTTTTCCCAGCAACCTGTGATTATGTTCAAGAGGCCTCTGAGTCCTTGGCCTAATGTTCCCATAGAGTACAGGCAAAGTTAGGTTACTGACATTGGAAGGGGGCTGGGGGGGGGGGTGTCTTTTTTTCCAGTCCCTTTTGAAATTCTGTCCTTAATTCAGTACCGGGCCTTCTGCAGGGACAAAGTCCTAGAGGAAGGAGTGATAGTGCTTAGGTTGGGGGAGAAGAGTCATGAGTTGGGGGTTACAAAATGCAGACCTTTGGCCAGATATTATCTTATAGAAGTTATTACTGGATTTGCCTATATAGTGCATGTGGTGGTGGTGGAGGAGGGAGCCATTCCCTGAGTACCTTGTACTGTGTAAAGATGAGGGTGATATATAGCAATCATGATGCAACGATAAATGGCTTAGGCATATTACCAGATGGAATGAAGTCTGGTAGTAGGTCTTAAAAAAAGCAATAAAAATGACATTTATGTATTATAATAATGATTTGTATATACCATACAGTCAACATGACAAAGAACAACAGTGATGAATATTCCAGCTTCTTGAAGCAAAGCCTAATCTACTGAGAAGACAGGGAGAAGTGGGATAAGCAGGCATCTCTCTTACACTGTGCACCTTACAAGTGCTCAGCAATACTTTGTGATGGCAGATGGTAAAACAATTCTGCAGTCTGGAAGGGCTTCAAATTTCACTGCTCGGTATGCATTGTATAATATTGCCGTGCAGAACAGTGAGGGGATATTTGTACAGGGTACATAGAATACAATCCTCCACAACTCTTTAGTCTTGCTTCTAGCTGGAAAGAGAGAGAAAGATTGACAGCTATAACCAAGGCATAATTGAAGTCTCAGTGGACTGAAGAATGAATTCAACACTGCACTGAGCAGTGGACTAGCCAAGAAGTAGATTTTTCTTTATTAATATTTTATGTGTATTTATTTGCCATTTCATTGGCTTATATGCTTAAGAATCTCTTTGTTTTAAATGCAGGTGGTTCACCATCATTTGATCCAGATTTCAAGGGACCAATTGCAAACAGGTAAGCAATTCTTTTCCTGGAAGTATATTCTCTTAACAAGCATAGAAAAGCTTGTTTTTTTTTAATACTGTTTCCAATGAATGGAGAATTATGTCTACTATGAGGAGGAAATTTTAACCTAAATGTCACCTTATTTATCTAGGAAAAATGCAGAGAATAAATCTTTCCATGAGTCATGAATATCCTTGCCTGTTTGGCAAATGAGCTGCTTTAAGTTATTAGAGTGAAGAGTTTGTATTTCTCAAAAAGAGAAGCCAACAACAACAAAAAAAATGCTTTACAAGATTTAACCACTTTGTGGAGAAGCAAACACATATGAGTAGTTGTTTAACGCACCTGTTTGCTCTGTGATTCACCGTTAGAAACACAGTGTTGCTATGCCAACTTCTTGCACACCAGGTATTTGTGCTACTCAGTTTCCAAAAGCAAAGAGCTTTCTTAGAGGCAGCCATTCACCAGTGCATCGTGCTTGCTTTAGGATAGTTTAAAATGCTCTAGGAAAATATGTACTTGTCTCAGCTGGTGATTCTCCCTCAAGGTTGCCTGGCGTTTAAAAATTATCTAATAACTCAAGGGCCTCTTTTATTTTTATTTTTATCCTCTATTTCCAGGATCCTTGCTAATCAAAAAGAGGGGAGTGCAGAGTAGAATAGCTAAAAACGAAGAGAAAATTATGCTGTTGGCAGCTGGTTTTTGCTTGGCTTTGACATTGATTTCTGGCAGTTGCCTGTCATAATAAACTGTGATGTGGAATAATGATCAGCATGCTTATTTGCACTTGCCAACCATCAGCATGTGCATTAGCATTTTCTGTTATGTCTTTATGCAATCCCAGCTTTAAGCAAATGTGAATTCAATTTATTTTAATTCTGTAAAAACCCAGGTCATTTGATTTGGGTTATTCATTTAAAGGTGTTCCTATGCCTTCTTTACAATAAGTCTGAAATTTCTCTCACTCTCTCCATGGTACACCATGAAAACATTTTGTTGTCCAGTATACAGATAACCTCATTAATTATGGAAGTTACTTTTACTGTACTTGCATTTATTTTATAATAACTAATATGTGATAATTGAATATAGCTTATTGGCCACAAGGGACCTCTAGATATAATCCAGATACTTCAACAGTAATTATGACAACAGTATTAATAATGGGAGGAGTAGGAGGAGAAAGAAGAAGAAATGAGCTGCCACATTCAGACAGGTAAAATACAGATTACAGGTGTGCCTTTCCTATTCAAAGAAAAGGAAGCAGAGTTAGGCCTGCCTGGCTTCATGTGTGGGCCAGGAGGTGAGAGCTTTCTGTCTTCAGTTGTTTAGAACTTAAAGATCAACCCAGGCAGCCCAAGTTAAAATCTAGGCAATTGTGATCATCATGGTGAAGAAAGTAATTTGTTTTTGCATAGAGCCTTTCGTGATGTTGGGCACGACAAAGGCCTTCAGAGGTGAAATGGTCAGTATGTGGCCATACCTCCCCCATGCTTCAATCCAAGAACAGGGGAAAGTATGGTAAAACCACACTTTCTACAGAAGACTTAACTACAGAAGACACTAACTTTTTAGGATACAGGGTTCTATAATGCCCTTCCTGGGAAAATAATTGGGGTGTTTAAGGAGAAAGTGAGAAACTCCAGATTTGTGTTATTACCCTTAGCAGCAAGGCCAGCTTTAATGACACCTTTTGCTTACATAATATCAGTTTCCTTCTAAGAGAGCCAAAGTCTTAGCAGATATTTAGGCAGACCCTTACAGCACTCTGTGCTTGCCATCTACCAGTTTTATGCCTCTCTCAGTTCATAAGGACATCATTTTGTGCGTAGTGATCATCCAACTAGTTGTTTCCCAAAGGGGTGAAGAATGATGGTTATGCCACAGGAGAGATTAACTCAGTTTCTCATTTGTTCTCACATACTGAAAACTGGGAATGTGGAAGCTATTGCCACATGATGTTGACCAAACAAAAGGGGGGCATCTTGATAGTTTAAGGTGTTTTCCAAACCCCTTTTGGAAAAGTAGTTATCCAGTGCCCATGCTGTGTCTCCTACATTCAACAGAATATTTAAAAAGATTGGTTAATGTTGGATTGAGGTAGCGAGGTTTGTAATTGTTTAAGGGACTATTTAGCATTATTTTTGGCAGTACATTAGAGGCAGAATAAATGCACAAAGAAAACTAGGAAATAAATCTTTTTTATAAGATGCTACATGAGAAATTCTTCTTGTTACTTGGAACTCAGAAAATTTCTCACTTATTAGTATATTTTCTTCTGTCAGATAAAGAGAACTATCCAATCCACTGTATTTCTCCTTTTATACTGACTTGTAAAAAGCCTGTGGATAAATTTAATTTCAATGCTAGCAACTGCATTAGCCTTTGAGTCAAGAATTTCTATTTCTATTTTAATAACTCTATTGCATCCAGGCTCTTTAAGTCATTTCATTTAAGATCTTTTCTGGAAAGAGGCAGCATATAGGTAGACAGGTAAATAGAAATGAAAGCCTTGCATGTTCCATAATTGCCTTTTTCCCCCTTTCTTATACATAAAATAGATGGAGGACATATGACTCATACTAATCATGTTGGTAGGTTTCACAATGCTGAAAATAACTATTAATACAGAAGGTGGAAAATCTGTCAAAAGTATAATAAGATGCATTTATTTTTACCTGAAGCTTTTTGGGTGAGGTGGTAAGCTCACTATTATGAAGAGCTTCAAGGGGAGAATGAAGAAGCCTTTATTAGGAATGTTATAGAGAAGATTCATTCATATAGAGGAGTTAGACTAAATGACCTCTGAGTGCTTTTCAATGTTGAAATGCTATGACTTTGTGATTCAACTTTTAATACCAAAGCACAGAAGGAAGAGTTCAGCTTCTGACCTAGTGATACACACATAGAGCGCTATGTTTATGCTCACCACATACTCTTGTGAATTCTAAAGGCCATTATCAAATGAACATCTCAAATACAATGCTATCTCCTAACTGTATACTGTTCTCATATTTGCTTCTTGCTGAAATAATATGCTTCTTGTCACTGTAGAGGAGACTTAAATATCTAAAGGTAAAGCCTCTTATTGTGAAAAAAATACGAGGAAAATGTTATAGAAAAAAGAATACAAAGTTCAAGAGAAAATGTAGATCCCATGTTGTAAAAATGTCTGTGAGAGACTATAAATCATTTGACTTATAAAATAGTTTGACATAAGAAGCCTATATTCATAGCCTTTTCTTTGAAAACCTTTAAGGGGTCTCAAAATATGGAGGGAAATGAAGGAAAATAAAAATATATAATTGCCTGAGTGGCCAATTCTTTGCAATGCAAATGTGAATTGAAGATATGCTCTAAACCTGGCAATTACTTACTTCATTTTGAATGGTATCAATGGTCTAATGTAATCAGTTATTTAGCAGTGACTACTTTTCACAGGAAGATGTAGAAAAACACACATCTCTAAAGTTTGTAGCCTGCCTTTGTACTCCTCAATATGTGACCTTGATCTTTTTCTGTTTTTGCACTTTAAAAAGTCATCACCTATATATTATTTGTAATAATGATACAAAGTTTAAAAATAATATTTTAAACTTTAAGCACCTTTGAATCAAAAGATTTAAAGAGAAGTAATCATTAACTGTGTGTTTCTTATGTGCCTGGTGCTAGGAATACAAAGATGAACTAAGCAGTGTTCCTGCCCAATAGAACTTGCAGTCTAATAGGAAAGATAGATAATAAAGGGATTAATGTGGTAAATGTAATAATATAATTATTGACGGGGGCTCTGGAAACAAAGAAGAGTGTGCCTAGCATGCTATGAGTAGGGAAAGGGGAATATGAAAAAAACTTCAGAGCAGAGATGACCCTTGAGCTGAATTTTAAAGACATTCCAAGAAAACTCAGCAGCATGAATCTACATATAGAGGCCTGAAAACAGTTGTCCTGGAAGTGGTTTGGTGTAAGCGAAACATGCAGTGTCTGCCTACGTGAGTGGTAGGAGGCATAAGGATCGGCCTCAGGTAGGGGGAAATGATGCTGGCGAAGTAAGAACAAGCAAAATCACCAAAGGTTTATACAACATACCAATGTGTTTGGTATTTTATTCTATAGGCTCTGAAGAGACATTGCAGAATTTTAAGTAAGAAATTGACGGAATCAGTTTTGCATTTTAGAACCTTTGTTTGGCAAACACTATGTACAAGATCTTATAGCAAGAACCAAGGACATATATCTCCTAGATATGATCCAAAGCTTAAAAACTTGTCCTTGTCCCGATGTGTATACACGTGTGTGTTGGAGGAGGAAGGGGGGCAGTGTCACAGTGAAACCTGAGACTGCAAGGTAGTGAGGTGAACATGACCTAAGGGTGCGGGTTGCAATGGAAACCCTAGGAAGAGTGTAAATTATGTGGTAAGGATATGGTTCTGCTTGCTTAGCATATGAATATGCTAATGCTTTGAAGAATCTGTAAGAATTTTGCTTCGTGTTGAAAAGAGCAAAGAGTAACCCAGAGAGACCTGCGAAGGAAGAGATTCTGCTTGACTCTTGTAGAGCATCACCAATTCCTGAAAAGGTAATACTGGGGAATAAAATGACTTAGCAAGAACCCAGATAATGAGGAGCATTGTATCCTAAGGTAAGGGGTTTGAATTTATTCAAAAGGGCTTTAAATGAATGGTGAGCCTCCTTTTTGCTTTCAGTCGGGGGGATTGCATAGTTATATTTGCTTCAGTAGTGTCCCAATTTCTCCTTTTTTTCCCCTCACCCTCTCTACAGCATATTAAACTGATATGGAGAAGGTCACTAATGACTTTCCTCTTGTCAAGTACAGCGAGTGACATTTTCTTGTTTTAATCTCTCAGTAGCAACTGACAAAGGTGACCACTCTTCTTTTCTAAATGCTTTTTTCCCCTCTTGGCTTCCTTGACATCCTATTCCCCTGAAGCGTCTTCCACCTCATTGCCTCTCTTTTTCAATCTTCTCTTCCGGCCCCACAACCTCTGCCTGATTTCCAAATGCTGGAGTGCTACAGGACTTGGTTCTCAGCCTTCCGCTCTTCTCTTTCTCTAGTCTCCTTTTAGACTAGGCCAACGACTTTTAATATTATTTACGTGTCAGTGGCTCCCATGCTTACATCGCTACTAACTACCTTTCCACTGACCTCTGTATTTCTGTATTCAACTGCCTATTTGATGTCTTTATTTGCATTCATAATACTTATTCAAGCTTAATTTGGCCAAACATAACTCTTGATTTCTACTCCCACCCCAAAGCCCTAAAACTTTCCCCACAGTTTTTTTCCATCATAGAAAATAAGACCAGTAGCTACTTGATTTTATTCAGGTTACAAATCCTTATTTTCTGCTCTTTTCTCATCTCCCACATATACTCCAGCAGCAACAAATGTCTTCTCAGCAGCTCCAAAGTATATCCACAGGCCAGCTACTGCTTCTTTTCTACTATCGCCCTCATCCATGGCAGTATGCATCCTGTCTATACTTTTGCCCTGGACTCTAGAACAGTCTTTCTTCTTTTACTCTTGGATCCACTTTTCACACAAAATCCTGAGCTTTCAGATCACAAATTAAATCTTGCACATTTCTACTTACATATTTTCAGTTAACTTCCCATTGCACTTAGATTAAAACTCAAACTCAAACTGGGTCCTACATAAATGCCCTCTCTCTAAGCCACTGACCTCATCCCCTACCATCTCTATCTTGACCTCTAGTTGTAGCTATCCTTGCCTTCTTTCCATTCTTAAACTTTCTGAACTTGTGTCCATCTAGGGGACTTTGTTACTTCTCTGCCTGAAATGTGTCTTTCTCAGTCCTTCGCGTGGCCGGCTTCCCCTTATCATTCAGCTCTTAGCTGCCATTGCCCCTGACCCCTTCATGACAACCCAGATCCCCAGTCACTCTCTGTCTCACCATTTAGTTTCATTTACTTTATAGTATTTACCAATATTGAAAATGGATATATTTATTTTTCTGCTTACATATTTATATAATGTACTATCTAGAATATTAGGCTTCTGAGAAACAAGATCCTTGTCTGCTTTGTTCAACAGTGTCTCCCCTGGGCTTAGAAATGTCTCTGACATATAATAGGCATTTTTTGAATGACTAAATGAACTATCATCCTAGCTGCAAAACAGGGATATACTGCGAAGTACAGAAACTAGTTGGAAAGAAGGCAGGATGCCATGCAAGAAATTATTTCAGTAATCTAGCTGAGAAAGCCTGAACTAAGGCAGTGGCCCCAGGAGAGAAGAAACTGAAGAGGCAAGAAGAAGACAAACATTTACAAGGCTTTAGGACTGATTGTATGTTGTGGGTAGAAGGGAGAATTTAGCATAACTGTGTCTAATAATTACATTCACTAAGTCAGAGAACATGTGAGGAAGAGCAGGAATGGTTAAGAAGGGCAGAGAGCATCATGAGTTTAGACTGTAACTCTCGATTCTGGGATGCCTATGGCATATCCAAGTAGGAACATTTAGGAGAAAGCCAGAAATACACTTCTGACAGTCTTTGAAATATTGATACATTTCTTTTAACTAAAAAGATCCAAATAAGTGATAAATTGGAGGAATATTAAAGTCTAATTTTAAAATGTATAAGTGTTCCTTCTGAGAAACACGTCCCGATCATCTCTGGAGTAAACTGTGGGCCCCTTCTTTTGTCCTCTCAGAGTACTTGGTGCACTTATAATGGTGTGTTGTAATTAATTCTTTGCTTGGCTAACTCCTTAATTAAACCATGAGCTCTGCTAAGTAGAGCTGAACATACTAAAGCCATGAGTACCAGTTTTGATCATATCACACCCCCATTCAGGTTTCACCAATGAGTTCCCACTGCCTAAAAATTAACTCCAAATTTCTTGATATGATAAAATCCCTACACAAATTGTCTTACCAATATTTGCCTCAATGGCTCTTTCTCTCTGGGGTTTCTAACCCTTGAATGAACTCCGTTAAACCAAACTAGCCATGCACATTTTTGCAGGGTCTGAAAATTGATTCTGTCAGTGCCCTAGAATTACTCCAACTCAAGGGTGATGACCAGCACTAACAAAGCTCACAAGAGAATGATGTATAAAACTAGAATGCCAATGCAATCATTTACATTGAGATATTTAATTGTTGAGAAGGCTCAGTGTTCCTCCTGGCCTGACAAGCACATTGCTCCCCTTAGGCAAACTACACCAGAAATCTAATTATCAAAAGTTTGCTTGATGAGAATATAGTGAGAAGGGAATTACATGAGTGGCATGTCTAATGGCATCAGGCCTTGCTAGCCTGTTCTATCTGTTAACAGAGCAGG
The DNA here is from genome assembly GCF_987537825.1 of Furipterus horrens. Taxonomy (NCBI): domain Eukaryota; kingdom Metazoa; phylum Chordata; class Mammalia; order Chiroptera; family Furipteridae; genus Furipterus; species Furipterus horrens. Next base: position 55,483,753 of record NW_028327173.1, on the reverse strand, counting down.
ATCCTCACATTGGCTCCTCATATTAATTTGACTTGAGGCCTAATCTAGACAATGCTTGCATGGCAGAGCTGTTTGATCACCATCTGCACTTCTCTTTAGTATGTTAATAAACTCAAGAAGTTTAAAGTCAGGGCTTGCTGGACTGGAAAGCCTATAGTCTCACTGAGGTGGCTATGTACATCTCTGCTTTAATTATGGGTTCATTTCATAATGTAACTTTCAGAAAGCAGTATCATTTCCTATTCTCTTAAGTTTTGGGGAAGCACCTTACTGTCACACAGTGGCAGGCTTCCTTGCTCCAGGCTTCTGCTCAGGATCACTGTCTCCTTTTCCTGCAGCCTCAGAGCACCTTCCCTCTACTGGAATCCTGCAGCTTTTGCTGTGTGTGATATACGGTGCATGCTATTTGGGATTTCTTTCTGGCTTTTGGTACTCATGGGCTGTCTTGTCATCTACTTTATTGTTTCCCTTGGAGGACAGAAGTAAGCTTTTGGTATATGTGCATGTAATTAATGATGAGGGCTGATTTTTTATTTCTGTCAGTATACCACTAGTTAGAGCATGTGCTTCTCGGAGGGCATTCTGTTTGTAGAGAATGGGGTTATTTTTTCCATGGTTGCGCTTAAAAATGTCAAGATTCTTTTAATTTGCATCCTCTTTCAGAAGAGTTTTTCTATTAAAAATTAAATAAACAAATAAATGCCCTCTTCATGTCCTGAGAAGGAAATATGTGGCCTTTATCACAGGGTACCAGCTGTAGCAATTTGAACTTTATTTTCCCAAACTTGGATCATGGGTCAAGCAAATAAATGGTCATAACATTTTAATGACTGCTCTGACATAGAAAGAATGAAATAAACAGACTAAGCTCAACTTTTTGAACGGAGATCTGCAAATCTTTGACCTGCTTTGACACAGCATACTCCTCTCCACACTGTAGAGTGTCCTGCCCTTTGGGGACACTTAAATTGAAAAATAGTATGTGGTATAGTCCATAAGTCCTAGCATGCAAATAGTTCAGAGAACTCTGATACTACTTTCCTATTAGCTGAGCATCACATTTAGGATTTTGAACTCTCATAGCACACTAATGTCATCTGAAAATGGTGTAGGATTTGGATAACAATTTTAAAGTTCTAGAGTTCAAACCTGTAAGTGAAGCTTCACTTATATACGGTCACTCTTGCTGTTTCTATGGCCATTATTCAGCCTCTTTGAGGGTCATCCTTGTGCATATTCATAGGTCATGCCACACTCCTTCCTCCTGATCCTTGTTTTCCTTTATTTCTTAAGCAAATATTTATAGTACACCTTACTCTATGAAAAGAATATACAAAGATAGAATATCCTTTATCTCCAGGAATAAACAAATAATCGGAGAGACAGACAACTGAAAAAACTTTACAGTTCAATGCGGGAAGTATAGCCGTGGAAGAGAGAACAAAGGGTCTGGTTCTCAGCGGTGGATGTGGCTGCTATTCCAAAGATTAATATTCATTTATTCTCAATCAACAAATATCTGTTGATCATCTACTACATGCCCTATCTCCTCTAAGCATTAGAGACACAGTGATGAACAAGGTAGAGAAGGTGTCTGTTTTCTTGGAAGAGGGGAGAGATGAGGCAGACAACATCTGAGAAATGAACAGGACAATTTCATAAGATGATAAGTATAAGGGAAAAAAATAACAGGGTGAAGTGATGGTGTCTAGCTGGATGTTTGTGTGAGAGCATTAATTTAGATTTGGTGGTGATGGAAGACCTCTCTATGGAGGTGACAATTGAAATATTATACTCATATGATAAAGAGATTTAGCATTTCAGATAGACAGACAGCAAAATGTGAAGTCTCTAAGACAGAAATAAGCTTCGTATGCCCAAGGAGCAGAAAGAAGGCCCGTGTGGCTCTGGCTAGATGGCTCAGTTGGCTGGAGTGTTGTCCCGTACACCAAAATGTTGTGGGTTTGATCCCTGGTTGGGGCATACATGGGAGGCAACCGATTTCATATTTCTCTCCCAAATTTATGTTCTCTCTCTCTTTATCTTTTTCTCTCTCCCTTCTTCTCTCTCTAAAATCAATAAAAATATCCTCAGATGAAAATTAAAAGAAAGGGCAGCATGTGAGCAGTATGATGGATGGGGAAGAGGAGGGGTGAGGGGAAGTGAGTTGGTGAGAGATCCCTGCAAACACATTATAGGTAAGTGTGATAAAAAAGCCATTGGAAGGTTTTAGTAGGGAAGTGAGTTAATCTCATATATGTTTTTAAATCTCATTCTAACTGCTGTTGGAGAATGGCTTTTAAGAGTCAAATGCAGAAACAGGAAGCTTTTGCAGGCATCTAAGTGAAGGAGTGACTTGGGCTAGGGTGATGGGGGTGGAGGTGGAGAGATATAGATAGATCCAAGATATGCTCTGGTGCTGGAGGTGGCAGTACTTATTGATATAGAGATATGAGAAAGAGAGGAGCCAAAGAAAACTGTTAGATTTATGACTTGAACAGCTGGGTGGATGATGATCCCCTATATGAAGAATGAAAAGATTAGGGGAGGAGCAAGTTTGTTGGTGCAGGGATTAAGACTTCTGTTTTGTCTGTGTTGAGTTTGAGATGCTGAAGAGGCACCTTGTGTTATATATGTCAGTCTGGATCTCAGTGAAGAATAAGGTGAGGGATGGAGATTGAGAGCTGGGGGTCTTTGGCATACAGGTAATATTTAAAGCCAAGTGTCTGGATGAAGCCATGTAGTAGGGTGGAGCATAATGGTTTTTAGACACATAATAGATACCTAAGTTGAGTGAACCAGAAGATTCAGAGGTAGGTAGAGTTGGGTGGCAACATCCTGGGTATTTCACATAGTAGGAGGACCTTGAACACTATTTAGAAGGAAGGATCATGCTGTCAAAGGAGGCACTTTCATGCCAAGGTAAGCATATACCAAGCAAAGCAAATTTGCTTAGCTAGATTGGAAAGCAGAGGCTAGAAACAACATAGAGCTGAAAGTAGAGGGGGCTGGGCATGTGTATGAAATATTGGAGATGAAATATTGTCAAGATTTTGTTTCAGTTATAATAGAGAAAGAAAAGAGAAGTGTAGGCAGATTCCAGATCATGCATTTGTTGATTTCTTCATTCAGAACTCTTATCTTGTATGGACTTGGGCATGCCAAGGTAATTAAGATAGAGTCTGGTCTCAATAAACTTAAAATTTAAATCACTGACTTTAATATAAAAATTGAATGGATTGCTGAATAGAGATGCAAGCATAATTCAGGGGAAACAGAGTGAAAGGAGTGAAATGAATAGTTATTCCTGATTGGAAGGATCAAGAACTATTTCTTGAAGGTATTGCTTGAGCTGGACCTTGGAGGAGGAGAATGATTTTGTTAGAGAATGAGGAAGAGAATCAGACTCTCTGAGGCATGTGTTACAGGTTGGGTTCTCCAGAAGCAGATGCTGAGATGGAGTCTGGGGTGCAAACTATTAGGTATCAACACCTACAAAAAGAAGAGCAAGGAAGTGGTATTACACAGAGGGGGATGCCAGTCTGCTAGCAGACCCCACAAAGCCTTGGTCCATGCTGCAGGCAGCCTGGAGTGGATTCTGCCTCGCCCAAGAGTCTGGACTAACTCTGAAACGGCCACACCCTGATGAACCCACCTGGCTCAGTCCCTGGTTTGTCAGCTGTCCTGCAGGGCATGACCTGGGGCAAAGCAACTGAGGCAGATCCTGAAGATGCATGTGGCTGGTGACTGACTGTGACCACACTCTCCATAGTTGGGAAACAAGTCCTTCCCTGAAGGACCTGGGTTGTCCATATCTCTGTGTGGACCGCAGCATGTGAGTGCAAGACGTACCCCATTGAACTTCAGAGGGGCTGGAATAGAGACTAGGGCAGACAAACTTTGGGAATGAAGCTAAAGAGATCATTTGAGATTATGGCTTGAAAGGTATAGCAAATATTTGGAGCTTTTAAATTTTCCTGTGGGGATTTGTTAAGAGAATTAGGTAAATAGCACTATATGATCATCTGATGCTCTGCCTTCAGGAGAAAACACCAGGCAGTGCCCTGAGGACAGCAAAACATCTTTGCAGTAATCATTGCCTAATGAATCTTGTCGGGGGAGGGAGGGGAGGAGATAAACCGTGTATTACATTGTGCGCATTATTGTTTGGATCTCTTATTCTCAGGCTAACGCTGTCCTTCATGGTTCATGCAGCACAGATGTCTGATCCTTCACCTTTATTGTGATTACAACTAAAATGTTTCTAAGGGACCCATATTCTTTCTTTTATGGAGAAGCTAATATTATCCTCACTACCATATACCTGTATCAGGAAAGTATAGCTGTGTCATAATAATATATTACCACATATTCTTCAAATATTGTTATGCTCAGTCTGTCTTGCTATTTAATGATTTTGTTTTTTACTTGCTCTGAGTCAATAGTTGTATATAATTTAAATGTGAATTCTTTTGGTGGGGGAATGGGAAGAGAGACTGGTTCCTTTCATTTACAAAGTAGAGGTAGTTTGTGTTCAGATGGAAGAGGAGACCAGTAAGTGGGTACCATTGGCAAGTCCACAGGGCAGAAGGCAGCAGGTAACTTCCAAGGGCTCGTGCCCGGCGGAGTGGTGCTCACTTTGTGACTGGGCTGCAGAATCTGAAATGAAGACCCTGGGGGCAATCCTAGTAGTGACGTCCTGTTACTGGAGCCAGGTTGCAAAGTCTAAATAGAACCATAGAGGACTCAGAAATACAGAGAGCCTAACAGGAACCAGAAAGGATAGGCCTGGAACTGCGTGCTTCACTTACCAGCGTATCACTTTCATCGCTTGTCCTAAAGTAATGACTGTGCAGCGTTTTGATGTCAAGGCTGTTTTCTAGTTAGACCTGTGAGAAAAACTTAGTGAAGAACTGTATCGTATTTTATCTGAGTATTGGTATTTAATTTAAATCTTTTCCAAATTGTGTATGAATTTTTTAAATGATTGTTTTGCTTGGTTAGTTCAATAAGGACTTATTGTATAGTGTGTGCAACAGTCAGTTGAGCATTACTCGAGATGTCTTTCTATTCTGACAATGAACTGTCACTCCGGCATGATGCTTACTTGATATGAGCCTGCCCAAATTCCATATATAGAGTCTCAGAGAAAAGGAGCAGCTTCTTATGGCCAGCCTTATAAACCCAAATGCATAAAGTGACAACAAACTGCACAGCTTTACATTTTAAAACTCTGGACATGATCAAATTAGATTAAAACTTTCCAACACATATTATGTTGCCATTTTGATTTCAGTTACTTGTTGAAAATTTATCAGAGAGGTCATTGTGTTTCATGACTTACAACCATAGACATCACTTTACATGCTCTGGACTTTTGAATTTAGATCATTGTGAAGTTATTTCTTACTGGAAGTCTCTTGCTTATTTGGTGAATGTCTTCAGGAACAGTTCCTTTATGTCGGCAAAATTGTGGCCTTCTGAATTATTACGTATTTTATGTTTTTGGTAATTTGTTGTCTGTTTATTCTTCACAGGATACTTTCTGTCATAGTCAAAAAACAAAGCTTAGAACCCAGTCTGAACATTAAAAGAAAATAATTAAGGTTTGCTCAAAATTTAAAGTAAAAAAAGAAAAAAGAAATTCACACCAGAATTGATGGTCTCTGTGTACCTTATTTTTAAATATTTCCGTCCTGAAAACACTCTTTTGTAACAGGAATTAATGCCACTAGGGAGACCTGAGTTAGGGATCCCCCTTCCTTGGTTCTTTCCCTGCTCACAGAAAAAGAATTCAGACGAGAGACAGTACATGTAGTGGAAATGAGATAACAAGTTAATTTATGAAATAAATTTAGCATGAAACTACAGGCAGGCACCCAGCTAGTCTGAGTGCCCCATATATAGAGGAAATAAAGTTGTTAGTTAGTTTGTTCTATACACTTGAGCTGAGGCTATAAGTGGGCACTCAGGTGATCTGAGTGCACCGACTATTGGGGTTCAGGGGTTATACACTTGAGTCAGCTGCTAGGTTCCCCCAATTCCCCTTCCAGACCATGGGATCAATGCACAGTTTTAAAGGTTTTCTTTCTTGGCTAGTGGAAATGATACATACAGAATTTCAAGGTCTCCCGTCCTCCTGCACTATCATAGTTTTGGCTATCATAGTTTTCTGCATGTGATGTTCAGAATGCCTGGCAATCTTATTGGACTGGACTCAGGACTGCTGAATGTACGGGTGAGACATGTCTCCCTTTGATTTCTAGTCTCCTGTTTTAAGTTCTTTGTTAGATTGCAGTGGGCAGGGGCTCTGCTTTACTTACCCTTGGCCGTTCATTCCTAGCTGCTGCCTAACATTAATATTTTATATGGCCCCTTGCATAGAAGGGAAAGTTTGTCCCCTGCAATGAGTGGAGAAGGTGCTGTTATTTTACAGTTGTGCATTTGATATTACAACTTGTTTCTTTATATTTAGAATACCAAAATTACAACCACATAATCCATCTTCTCTGTTCTATGCATTATCCATAATGTAATTTTCTCCTGTTCAATACAGGAAGGAGTGACACTCCATTTCTTCCTTCCTAGAAGAGGTGTGATTTCCTGTCACACTGTCATCACCCTCCTCTCTGAAACCCTACATTAATGTTTGTTAGGCAATGCTCTTGCTTTCCCTGAAATAGCTTATGATAGTGTTGGTGTGCTATTTATTTGACTCGGTGATCTATTTTGGATTAGTAAACCACATCTACTTCCCTAACCTTATATGCCATGTATATCATTTACAATTCAATTGGGGAATTAAATTGATGCACATAAACTTTAGAGAATTATATGTACTAAATTATGCTGGGGATTATAAGAGCAATAGGATTTCCAGTTATAGAACAGAGAGCTGAATTAAGTGCTGAAGATCTGATTTAATGCATGAAACAGCTTTTGAACTGAGCCTGGAAAGGTGGGTAAAATGAGTAAGAAAAAGACAAAATATTCTGATTTTAGAGACCACCAGAATAAAGGCAAGGAATCTTCTTTTGGCACTTGGAATATAGTTCTGCACACAGGGCTTCATCTCTAGTAAGCTTCCTGAATGTGTATGTGTGTGTGTGTGTGTGTGTGTGTGTGTGTGTGTGCGCATGTGTGTTGTGTGGAGAGAGAGAGAGAGAGAGGTTTGTGTTAGGAGCTGGGCCCAATTATTAATGAAAGAACTTGCTTCACTGAGTTGTACCTTCTTTGAACTGGCCCAGTTCTTTCATTGGATTGATCGTATTGACTAACTGTCTTGATATTGAGTTGACATAGTCTCAGCATCCTTAATGAGGAACACCGTATTTTCTCTCAGTATCTCTAATTAACTTTTGTTGCCTGAGTGTGCAAACCTGTGACACGTCCTCTGGCCACAATATTATGGACTGAGACTTAAATTTTAATTTCCTAGAAAATCAGAAGCAAGTATAACACATGCTGAATGGTTTTGGCATCCTTGGGAGTGTTCAGAGTGAAATAAGATTATGTTATTTAGTAGTGGGAACAGTCATAGAAAGGATTTTGTTTTAAGGAATCTATTTATTTAATTAGGTAATACATTGGGATAATGATGCAAAGAGTAAAGAAAAGGTATAGAGTCCCTAGTACCACAAAATCTTACCTCAGAGATAGCAAGTATTATCAATGTCTTGTGTATCCTTTCAAATAAATATAAAAGTATATATTGGTATTATGGAATTGTACACTTGAGACCTATGTAATTAAAGAAAAATAAAAGTACACATTTGTGTGTGTGTATATATGCATATATATCTATATATCTGTATATTCATTTCTTTATATAAATAAAACCATGCTGTCATAGCATTCTACACTTTTTTTAACTTAACAATGTATCTGGGATCAATTCACCATTATATGCAAAGCAATCATAGGTGTTTGAAGAGAGGTCTTGAAGGAAATATATTAGACTTAAAAATTTTATTATTATTCATACAATTTGAAGAAATAATGTACCCAACACCCTTCTTTGTCTTCTACTCACATATGAAGGTCAAGTGCATGTATTTGTTTTCTAACTCTCAGTCCTAGCTACTCTTTGACAGAATCAATTGCTCTCTCTCTGTTCTCTAAGTGCCTTATACATTATACATCCTCCATTTGTGACACTTTTCATACTGAGGACCTTTTGTTTTCTAGTTGATTTCTATCTATCCATGAACAGAGTGTGAGTTTCTTGAAGCTTTCTTTCTCTGGATTCTTATTCCCTAGTAGAGAGTTTGATATATAATAGGTGCTCGATATGCATTTGCTTAATTTTTTTTTTTAAAGTGAGTTCATTAAGCTTTACTGTTTATAAAATCTATAATTTTTCTTGTTTTTGTTATTCTTTGGTATTTGACTTGAAATGCTTATCTCCCCAATGATAACTTTTTTAACTGTGGAGGAGAAAAATAATTATGGATGAAAAATCAAACAAATAAGCCATTTGGAAATATTTATACAATATATCTTTTATAAACTTTTATGATAAAAACAAATAATCCTGTACATATTGTGTTATAAATTGCTGAGGAAAGGCTGACATGGACAAAATAAATCTGCAACCGCCAATCTGAAGCAATTGCCCATATATGTGTTTGCATATACACTTCCGGAACCTCCTCTACAATGTGTGTATGCATTAGTGCAGTGCTCACAAAGGTTCTTCATCCCATTACTTAGAACATTATGTTTGTTTTAGTCAAGCAAAGCCTGCTTTAATAGCATTGCAAATGTTGTTGCCATGCTATAAAACTGCAGTGCTATATTTTCATTAGTCTGTGCTCTGTTCATTTATATCATTCCCCTTCACTTGCATTACTTAATAGAACTTTTGTATAAATGCGAATAGTTGAAAGAACTGTTTTTTATTTGTTCATATCATGGAGCTTGTGGGTCTGCTTGAGCCATCCTTTCCCAGAGCATGAGCTTTTTTCTTCACTTTGCTTTGAAGATCATTTAAGACTCATCTTTAAACTGCCTCATTATGCTTTTCGGAAATACAGTTCTCATATCACAACTAATCAGGAAATTCAAAGTATTTGAAATATGTTAGGAAAAACAGATGTTTGCTATTTAAAGTACTGCAGATGATTGTTATTTCTTTTTCTAGTCAGAAGACTTACGTATCCACTAAACAAATGCATTGTCTTTAAGTGCGCATCCTGTGTCACAGTGGTGGGAAGTGTGCACTGCTAGAGTCAGAAATGAAACTGTTCTGCTAATGTTCTGCTTAACTATTTATTTTGCACAGTAGGAAAGCTTGGCTTAGGAAAATATCAGTAAATTTCACTCTTCTTAGCCTAACATGAAAAATAGGCAATGGAGTTATTCTATTTATCTTCGTATTCTGGTGCCAGCTCCTTTGGGAACAGTCTCATTCCCAAAAGAATTGAAAAAGGTATAGTTACCTACAAAAAAAAAAACTGTTTTTGGATATTTATTGAAGCTTTTTTCATAATTGCCAAAACTAGGAAGCAACCAAGATGCTCTACGGTAGGTAAACGGATAAACAAATTATGTTACATCCAGGCAAGGAATATTATTAAGCACTAAAAAGAAATGAGCTATCGAGTCATGAAAAGACATGGAGGAACCTTAACTGCATATTACTAAGTGAAAAAAAAAAAGAAAAGAAAAATAGACAATGGAAATGGTGGCTTGGAGCAGTTTTTCTTTGTTGTTGTTTGTTTTTAACTATTAGCATGCTGAACACATTCAATAGCCATTTCTTTTTATCCAAAGTAAGATTAGCTGATTTTGGAGAAAGACTAAAATTACAGATAAATATAGGTATTAAGATGTTAAGTAACTAAACTATGAGCCAAACTTAAGGGAGCAGGAATAGGAGGAGGAAGAATTATCTAACTATATCTAATTATCCCTTGAATTTAACTATAGAGTTTAAAAGATTTTGTATCATGTAGTGCTTTTATTGAAACAGAATCATAATAATCCATTTACTCTGAAAAAAAAAAACTCAATAGAGTTTATTTGGTTCAGCATTTGCTTTTGGGGTGGGTAACAGAGGTCTGGGGAGGTGGAGACCTGGGGTTTGAATCCAGGTCTCCAGATTATGAGTCCAGAGTTCCTTCTGTATTCATCTGAAACCATTCTTCAGTAAATCTGTCACCTTTAATTTCAGAGACGCATTTTGTTTTTTTGTTTGTTTTTTGATGAGTAGGGAAGCAAGCTGAGGGTGAGAGGAAAACCATATCTAAGCAACAGATGGAGGAAGAGGATAAAGAGTTGAGACTGGCTGGGAATGTGGAAAAACTTTTGGAGAAGAACCAAAATTTACATTGGGGGATCTTCCAGTGTTTCTGGCCTACCTTGTACAGTGCATGTCCTCTTCTCTGCCTCCCCATGATCTCTTAGGCAAACATCTATTCCTCAACACTGTTGTAGTGTTGAACCCATTTTGATGGATGTGACTGAAATACTGAGGATAATCTCTGGGTGGATGGGGTCAAGATCCCAGACTGTCACCTGGAGGACTGTCACACATACTTATTTCTGATACTTGACTAAGTCTTCTCTCTTAACTATAAGCTCTACAAGAATGAAGCCCTGGCTTCAAAGTCATAGCCTCTCTGAATATCCTTGGTTTTCAAAGTTTCATAGATAGAGCCTTGATGAAAACAAGATATGCAGATCAAGACTTCATTAGGAGTTTAAAAATACTGTTGTTCTTCTAAACTATGAAGAAAACTGAAACTCCCGGTAAGAGTTTCTATATTGTACAGTAGGGGGAATCTTCTCTCAGCAGGAGCTACAATGCACTTCAGAGGGAATCACATGGCCTCAACATATTATACTTCATAAAAGCAATTGATCAGACTAAAAAGATGATTATAAATCCAGATTTGCCTCCAAAGTAGCCCATATTTCTATTTTTTCCTGTCGTTAAATACTTTTGGAGTACTAAGAATGTCTCCTAGTTACTGAGTACTTTCTCAGTTACTTCACTTAGAAGAATTAAGTCCTATTTGGGGAAGAGACATCAGCAAGTAACAATCACTGTGCTAATTTGGGATACTTCCAGATACGACCTCGTGAAATGTGATTAGAAACAAGAGGAGGCAAGTAATACAAATTTGCTACTGCCTTGGCTGTATGAGATATTGTGCATTATTGTTTTAAAAAACCCTTTTAAAGATCAATTTGAAAAGTATTGTAGCAAGTAGTAGTTATATTGTGATCACAAATGGGAAATTTGAAATAACTTTCCTATGGAAGCATCGTCAATGGATTCAAAAAGTCTGTGTCTCAGACAACTTAGAAGGAAAGGCGATATGGTCTAGACAGCCAGACCAGCGAACTAAGAAATCCTGTAATGACAAAGGCATGGGTGTTTAAAGAAGAAACATAATTTTTTGGAAAAATTTAAAAGGGAAAAGTCACTAATACCAAATTAATATATCATCTATATTTATATAATGTATGATTTTACAAATGTGTAAACCTCCCTCCTTTTGGAATCTTCTCACTGGGAAAATAGAAAATTGTCATACATTTGGGGTATTAGGTATATAGTACTGTTTCTCTCTAACTTTTTCCTTTCAGGTCATCCAATGATCAACTTAGTATTTGCAGAAAGATAGGATTTGTTAGTTTCAAGATGATGAAATAGAAAAAGTAAACTTATTAAGAATGAAACATGCATTGACTAGAATCAAAATGCCAATAAATAAAAGCAAGTGACCTTTCTGAGAAATAAATGATTTCTCTCATGTCATAAATGTAAAAATAAGCATCTTATTATAATATGTTGCTAAATTCTAATTTGCCTTTTATCCTATATATGTTTGATACATATACATACATATATATATAATGCATACATATATAATATATATATATATAACCTTACTATAGCAACTGAACAATGATAAATAAGCATACCCACTTTGAATCCCACCCTGTTTTTTGAAAAAAGGTCATGTATCACTAGCTTATTTGTGCTGCCCCAACCTTATACTAGAGGCCCTTAAGGGATTTGTGAATTAAATATTTGAATGTCTGTGAAAAGCTTGCCTAGTAAATGGACAGCAAGAGACCCTTAAGTACAAGGTCACCTACCCAAAACCATTATTTAGGTCACATAGTTCTCCAATGTTAACCAGTTAGGAAGACACACATATAATTAAATGATCCATAGTATTTAATGAATATCAATTTGGCATTCAAAATATTGCTCCCATTAAGGAAAGGTGGCAACTATTAATAGTCAAGTCAACCCTTGGGGACTTCCGGCCAAGATGGAGGCTTAGACGGACACGCTAGGTCTCCCTCTACAAATAGAGAGGAATACAACTACTTCAAAACAAAGGATAACTAGAAATTCCAGAAAATAAAACTACACGGAAGCCCAACATATGAAGTTATAAACCAGCGGTGCCATTTGGGCAGGTAAGAGTTAAAGAGGGCAGTGCTGTTTGCGGTCGCACCTGGACAGCGGCGGGGCCGCGAGGAATCCCGGCTGCAGTCAAGCCCCTGGCGGTGCGCGACCCCAACGCTGGGGAAAGCAGCCACCGCATCGCCTTGAACAGTGAGGCCCAGGGGGGCGGGAGGACGGATCCCGGTCTCCTAGCTGAATAACTGTGTGAATCCATCTTGGACCCCCGCCCCCAAAGAAAGCACCACAGGGCTGCGAAATAGGTCGCAGACAGGCGCCGGTCGCTGAATTGTGACGCGTACACAGGCACTGCCCCCGACAGCCAGCCCAAGAAAACAAAATGCATCTGTCAAAATGAGGCAGACAACTATAGAAATCCCGGTGACACAACTCACCAGGCAACAGATAGAGAACCTGGCAGATGAACAGATAAGAAACCTGTCAGAGGCTCAGTTCTGGGCCATTGTTATCAGGTGGCTTACAGAATTCACAAAAGAGCAGGAAAAAGATAAGAAAGAAGCGAAAAACATTCATAACGAAAGGAACAAAACCACATACGAGACAGGTGGTGAGGAAAAAAAATCCAGAGTTCATTTCAACAAACTGGAATATGGAGAAGGAACAAGCAGTCAACCAATCCAGCGAGAGGAAATGGGAAGCAACAATGAGAGGATCAGAAACCTCTGGGACAGCTATAAAAGGCCCAACATAAGAATCATTGGTTTGCCAGAGAGTGAGAAAGATGAACTAGAACTTGAAAAATTGACTGAAAATATAATAAAGGAGAACTTCCCAGACTTGGGGAAGGGAATAGACTTGCAGGTCCAGGAAGCAAGGAGAGTTCCCAAGAGACTGGACCCAGGGAGAACCATTCCAAGACACATTATAATCAAAATGTCAAAAATTAAAGATAAAGAGAGAATCTTAAAAGCAGCAAGAGAGAAGAAAAGAATTATGTACAAAGGGGTCCCAATTAGACTATCAGCTGACTTCTCAAGGGAGACCCTACAGGCAAGAAGGGACTGGCAAGAAATATTCAAAGTAATGAAAATCCAAAACCTACAACCACGAATACTCTATCCAGCGAAATTGTCATTCAGAATAGAAGGACAGAGAAAGTGTTTCCAGGACAAAATAAAACTGAAAGAGTTCATTAGATCCAAACCACTGTTATATGAGATGTTAAAGGGACTGGTTTAAAAAACAGAAGCTAGGGAGATGAAACAAAGGCAAACGAAACAGGCAATGAGAGTGGAAAAGGAACTGTGGGTACGGGAAGCATATTGGGGGGAGGTCAACAGGGAGGGGGAGTGGGGAGAGGGAGGGAGATGATATAGGAATTGGGGATCATGGTAGGAGGGAATGGAATAGATGGAGAGAGGTTGGGAGGAACTGTATGCACAACTAATGGACATAATCTAAAAGGGGGGGACAACTGGAGGGAGGGGGGCCACCGGGTGGAGGGGAGCAGAGGGAAGGGAAATTGGCACAAATGTAATATTTTAATCAATAAAACACATTTAAAAAAAAAAGTCAACCCTTGGGCTATAACTTAAACATAAACTTATATTTTTAGGTATAGAGAATGGATTTGAACCTCCCTTGACTTACCAGAGAAAAATGTATATATTTTTGCCTTTTCCTCTGATCTATTCTTTTGGAGCACAAAGTGTGGGTATTTCCATACAAATTAATGTGATGTTGTATTCTGTCTCCTAAGACTTATCACGTAATATATATATTTGCTACTGGGCAAATGAATTATAAAATCTTGCTTTTAAAATATCATTTCTAGGTTTTGCATGAAGAATTCCCTTGTCATTTATTGTTATTTTTTTTCTGTGGATTCCTTTGATTGCTCTTCTGAATTTTTTTCCTCATCAGATACGGCTTGGTAGCGTTCTCTATTATGTTCTCAAAGATCTATTTCTCTTGGCTGCTGCTGGCAGGTAGATTTTACTAAATGCAAGCATAAACTTCTCTGCAAACTCTATTCTGCTTGAGACTTAGATGCCATACATTTTTGAGTTTCCAGAATATTCAAATGACAAATAATTAACTTTCTTTTTCTGTGTATAAGTAATATCTCTTTAGGCTAGAAGAGTGTAAAACTTTTGAAAAGAATTAGAGAAAAAGATGGTACAGAGGAGGGGGTTTGGGGAACAGAGGGGAATAGGCTTTCTAACTCAGATGCAAAAGCCACGCTTCTAACAAACTTACTAAGGCGATGACATGAAAAAGCTGTAAAGTGATTTCTGTACTTAAGTAATTTATTGTATCATGTGTTTTCTTTATTGAAGACACCTTTTCTTTTCCAGGATGCATTATTGTTTTACCTGTTATATTTTGGAAGCCTTCTGTAATATGTAATCATTTTACCTTCTATTCCCTGTAATCCACACTAATGTGAGAAAGGTAGGATGTGCATGATCCAAGATAGTTCAAACTGAACCCATTGTTAAAGTCTGAATACACACGCCCTTGCTTCTCCTCACCAGAAGGACAAGGCCAACAGCAGGGAGGCAGGAATGCACTTTTAGGCTAACCTCTTCGGGGTCTACAGAATAAAATTCAGGAGAATAAGGGTAGATCTTGGGTCTAGAACAATTGATTATAATTTAAATACATCTATAATAAAAATATTTTAATAAAGCTAAGAATTTTCTTCACATTTTAGTATCACCTCTGAGAAGTAGATTGAGAGGCATTATTGAGACCCATGCTACAAACAAAATTAAACTAAGAAAACTTTATAACGTTTTCCAGAAACCTATCAACCTGGGATTATGTATATAATTTTTTTCTATCATCTGAGTTGATAGAGTATCTAGAAAAAAATGCTATTTCCTGTCAGCAATTCATATTCAGAGAGCATGTATTTGCCCAGGGATTGGGGGTAGGAAGGAGGAGGAAAGATTATGTGTCTCTTTTGCACAAACATTAATGTATCCCAAAGCAGACAGAAGTCTCTAAAGAATCATATGGAGCTAAATATGGTAAAAATCAATATAATGCACTGTTTACCAGCCTAGCATCTAAATGTCAGCTTGGCTAGATTTTTGTTGGGACCTTCTTATTTGATAGTCTTGATGTGCCTTTGTCAACTAAGCACACATCTGTAAAGATTTGCAGATTTACAGATTCAGAAAAGCCTTACAAATGTGGTATGGGGAGATGTGTGTTGGGGGGTGAGATTTGGACTGCACATTTGGAATGAAGAAGACTAGATTAACTTTGAATACTGGCACTGAAGAATAGCAAGTAGGCTTTTGCCCTTCACTGTATTCTAGTGCTCACCTATCCATATAAGACAGCTGCCAAGAATACGAAGGAGACTGTGCAACAGGGGAGCCACAAAGACTGATTCTGGCCAAAGGCTCAGGGCCAAAACTGAAAAGCTTAGAATAGGATATTCAAGAGATAGCCAAGGGTAATGCTTCTTCATTGAAAGCCAGAGGACAATATGAGTTAACCTGGCGTTTGTATCTGGCATTATTTTGTCTCTTCTAGGATTTAATTAATTCTGATAGTCAAGGACGTGAACTACATGAAACCTATATTTTAATATCACATATTTACCCATGCTTTCAAATAAAACCAACCAGGTTATCTTATTTAAAATTAAATATATACTCATGAAATTCAAGTGTTTAAACACGTATTTTACTTTTAGTTTATATGGAAGATTTAAATGGCCTTTTTCAACTATATATTTAGAAAGAGGTTTTAATATATAAAACAGGCATGGCACACCCAAACAGGAAGAGGCTCTATTCTGGCACTACATTATGAGAAGTGCTTTTTACTTGATGTTATGGGCTGAATGTTTGTGTCTCTTAAAATGCATATGTTGAAGCCGTGCGCCCCACCCCCAGTGGTATTTGGAGGTGGAGCCTTTGAAGGTAATGAGTTTCAGAGGTCAGGAGGGTAAATTCTTCATGATGGGATTAGTGCTGTTAAAGAAGAGTTCTGGGGCTAGCTCTCTCTCTTCTGTCTCTGGGTTGGGAGGATACAGCAAGAAGACAGCTGTCTGCTCATCAGAATAGAGCTTTCCCCAGAATGAGACAATGCTGGCACCATAACTGCAGACTTCCCAGTCCCCAGAATTATGGGAAATAATTATTGATTGCTTAAACCACCCTGTCTGTGGCATTTTGTTGTAGGAGACTGAGTTGATTAAGACACCTGAGTGTTTACTCTACCCACCACAATAGTGTTTTTACATAATGTGTATATCCCCCTTGTTTAAGAATTTATTTTTAAATTGTGTGTAAAATGGGTTTTATGACAACCATAGGAGCATTAATTGAGAATAAGTGACTGAACTCAACTAAGGAATTTACTATGTACAATTTTCTAACTAATCTTATCAATTTCAGTAACTACTTATATGTAGGCACCAGAGCACTATGATTCTGGTATTAATATCCCATTCTTTTTCACTAATATGTTGGAAACCTGGTTGGGAAAGGGTCTCTGTCTTACTTCTGGATAAAGTCCTTTCTAAGCCTAAATCTTGCTAGGGTCCCGGTCCTTCCTGGTTCTTCCATGGATCTGATTTTTCCTGTACATCCTGTCTTCATCTGCACCAATTCAAACTAAGTAGCCACCTTTTTGTTATCAGAAAAATGGAGCATTTATAGTCTCTCAGTCTAAAATAACGTCTTAAATATGTAATATTCTAAGTTCTAACTGAGAAGATCTAATATTCTAGATACATGTGAAGTCCAGACTTTACCTCTTCTATTCCTGTTGCTCTTATGATTTTCTTTGCTGAATCACTAATTCCACAAATTTGTAAAATGCTGGGGTGCAACTTCTTTCAACATAAGTAGGAATTCTGCAAACATACCTGCTATGAAATGTCTTCTGTACATTTCACAGTACCTGTGACTGTGCTCATGCATTTTTAGGGAGGGGTTTCATCAATCTCCATGCCTTTGGTGGGAAGAAAACAGTTTTGGTTTTAATGTTACCAGAAGCAATCTTAGGAATCATTTACCTTATGGCTGCTGTCTATGCCTCCTGGAGTTTTGCTGGTTGAACCTCATTCATCTACTTTTATAGATGTTATCTACACATAACAGGGGTTATAAACACATAACAGGGCTCAATGTGATAATGTACTCTGGTAGTATATAATCATTTCTTTCATGGCCACATTAAATCTATTTGGTAAGAACAAATACATTATCTAGTAAGAAGCAGAAAAGGAAGGTGATACAAAAAGAGGAAAGAGGCATTCTATAATATACTAAATCAGAGTGTTCGTTCTTTTCCTATTTTTAGCCAGCTCCTTTGCTTTTAAAGTTCAGAAGGAAGTCCTCTCATTCATTCAACAAATATTTATTAACTCTTAAGTACACATTGTAGTAGAAGTAAAGTTATAAAGATAATTAAGTTCCAGGTTCTTCTCTCAAGTTTCTTCTATTCTTGTGGCAGAGACAAGTATGTACAAATAATGAAAATTCAGTGCTGTGGCAGAGGTGTGGCAACATAGTAAGGGACACAGAGGAAGGACCTGTTCTTTAACTGAGTGTGGCCAATGACTACCTCATGGAGGAGATTACATTTAAGCTGGGTCTTGATATTTTGACTTGTAGCAAGGGTAAAAAGGCATTCAAGGTGGACATAAAAGCATTATTATTTGAGCCACATGATATTTCCATATTTGGTCAAAACCAGTTAAATATGAGCAAATGCGTACGATTCCACTGGATACAAAACCATGAAGATTTACGAGCACAGAGGTTGTTTGTGAGAGTAGCTAGAAGGTAGAAAGTAATTTTGGGCAGCTTAGTAAGAACCACACTAAGTTTGGGTTTTATTTTGTAAGCAGCTGAAAATTGTAAAAGTTTTGACCAATGGATTTATATGTCAAGTTATATATTTTATAAAATGTGGACGAGTGTCAGAAAGAGGAAGAGGCTGTTTGGAGACTGTGGTATCAATCCAGATAAGAAATTGATGAGGCTTCAGCCTAGTCAGTGGCAGTGAGATTCGTGAGAAAGAAAAAAAACATTATAGGATGGAGAATTAGTAAGAATCAATAAACTGGATACAAAGGATGAACGAGGAGTCAAAAACGACAGCATTTTTATGTTGTGTAAGAGAGTCAGTGGTAGATAGAAATAGACAAGGGAAAGAGTAAATTTTTGAACTTCTGGGAGCAATAGATAGTGAATTTAATTTTGCACATTTGAGTTTAAAAATAAGGGGCTGGCATTGAGGAGAAAGGTTAGGCTGTTCATGACTGAAGCTGTGGAACCCATGCTCTAGATGAGATCACCTCAGACTAGCTGGTAGAGTTGGAAGATGAGGTGAGTAAGAAGAGAACCCCGACATCATTCCAACATTAAGATGCAGATAGAAAAAGAACAGTCCATGAAAAAGACTGAGAAGAAGCAGAGAGATAAAAGAGGTATGCATATGACCTAAATTTTCTGGAAGACCAGATAAATAATTTCAAGTATGGAGTGGTCAATAATTATGGTCTTCTGGGAAATTCATGTTTGGGGTTATACTGAAAGTAATCATTTTTTTGGAATGTTCTGCCTAGTAAAATGAGAACTGATATTAAATAATATTGGAAGATTTCAGAACTCAGATGTTAGAAAAATTATGTTTCATACTATACTCTTTCCAGCCCTAATACTTTTTATTTAAGTTTCTTTGTGTGAACATATATTTAATAGTGGTCATAATTTACAGTTCAGTCTATCCCAGAGTTCCAGTTTTATGTTTATTCTGTGCTTTTCTAAACACATATTCAGAGACACACATTCCTAAGTCACCCTTTTCTATGGGGAGTTCCAGTTCCATCTCCTTTACAGATGTTGCCGAATTCATCTTCCATCCCTCAACTCTGTGTTTGGGATACAAATAATAACTTTGTGCTGTAAACCAAAGGTAAATGGGTGTTAAGAGATTTACCATGTGTTAACTGTGGATAGAACCTAAATCCCCAGAGTGTGATTCTCAAGGCAATCTTTAATCTCAGGGAGAGAGCCCAGATTGAGAAAAGACTATATGTTGGTGTCTTCACCTCTGTTTACAACATGATGAGGTAGAGGAAAGTGACTAAAAGCTGCAGTTTACTTAAAATTAAAACTATTCTTTGGGAAAAGTTTTAGTGAACACAAACTGAAATGAAGCAATCATATTAGTTTTCTGTCTAAATTTAAGATCAAATTTAGTGGACCAAGATTCTAAAAAGCTACCACTGAGATCAACGGAAATAATCATCAAGAGTTAGGGGTGGCTCATAGTTATTTGACTGATTGTTCATAGTTACTTGATGGTAGAGAAGAGAGTTTTAGGAGTCCTAACTGCCTTCCCAAATATTTGCATTCATCAAAGTAAACTCAAGTCCTTTTTGTGCCCAGCGTATTTCACTTTGACCCTTCTCAAATCTTTAGGCAGTAACTCAGCTATTATTGCTGCCTCTGCAACCCCACTCAATTATATCTAAAGACAGGCTGCTCTTCTCCAAAATTTGACACATTTATCCAATAACTAAGAGATGAAATAAGGGTAGAAGTCTGCAAATCTTCCAGCTTTTAGTAGCAAACTGGTACTGAACTCACACAGTTTTTGGATCAAAGTGTAAAAGATGATATTGGCATGTTTCCCGTTACCTAGCGTTAGTTAGCATTAAACTGAAGGTAGTCCTAATTGTGACCCTTCTGGGAACAGGCTACATGGACATGAAGTTTGGGTAGATTATCCAAGTGTGTTATTAACGGGCAAGACAGAAAAAGAGATACATGGGCCTACTGAGAGTGGCTTTTTGGTAGCTGGCAAATAATAGTTGTACTAGAAGGAAATTAACTATAAATGTTTAAGGAGGGAACAATAAGTACAAAGATCAGATGCCCTTGGACTTTGCTCTTGTGTACAGCCTTTGTTATTTGACTGTTAGAATCACTTAAACTATAAACTACAAGTAGAGAAATAAAGTTAATTTAATAACCATGATCCACTTTATCTCCTTTCACAAACTTATAAAATACTACTTTTATAATTGAATTCATGTATTTGCTTTTAGTTTTCCTCTAAATCCAAATAAATTTCAGTACGCTTTCTTATGTATGGCTTCTGTTTATCTTCCTTGTCTCATAACCATAAATAGTTCTTTCTCCGCATTTTTCTTGATCTTGTTTCTTTGATTTCTTCTCGTCTGTCTTTTTCCTTCTCAGCCTTCACCATAATGCATCTGATTTTCATCAGGAGCCCTAGTTCTTCCTTAAATCTCTTTTCAGCTTATTTCTCTCTTGCTTTTGTCTTGCCTTCGTTTGTCACTTTTCTCTTCCCCTTCGTGTCCTTTGCCCTGTCTGTGCCCACTCACATGCAGCTGACAAGAACTAGAAACAATACAATTCAATGGCTTGTCACGTATATTGTTAATAACAGACAGCCTACATCCAGGAGGATTCTAGCCTTGCTCTCTTTCGATGTGCCCCTGGAGGATTAAAACCAACGATGGAGCAACCCTTCATGGCCATTACAAAAAAGACAGATGTCAACTCACCAGGCTCATAGCAGAAAACTGAAAAATAGGATCTTTGATTGCCAAAAGCTCAGAGAAAAAATATTTTTATCAAGTTGATGTAATAAAAAAGTGGAACAGTGCTTTGAAGACTGTAGAAGAGATAAAAATAAGATTTGGTGCTCAGATGATAGGTGCATGTCCTGTTTCCCCTCTGTGTTTAAAACCATTAAAGAGAAATTTATTCACCTTCATTCCAGTTCATGAGGTATCTTTGTGGAGCCGTAAACTCTCTCTGTGCTATGACACTTCTCTTCACAATATCCTGGCAATCCAGCAAGACAGACATGCACACAGGGCTGAGAGGCTGCTGAAGTCGAATTGCCTCTGGTTTCACTATTTACTGTCTTGTCAACACCCTGGTTCAGCTCCCATTTCCCTAATCCTTACCCCTCTACACTCACCACGCACACCATCCCAGGTTGTTCTCCATCCCAGTGCCAGATAAATCTAACTAAAATGCTGCTTTTCATACCTTGCTCCTCTATTCAAGAACTTTCATTTAGAAATGAGCTGAAATTGTGGTCAGGAATTACCTAATTTGCCAAACGATTTTTTAGTAATAGCTTTTGTATCAACTATACAGATTCGGCAGGATTTCCTCCAAACGAGATGATGATATATGTCGGCGTGAGTCACAAACTATCCAGTCCTTTAAAGTATAAAATAGTGTAACTGTGGAATTTCCCGATAGACAAATCCAAAGTGAGGACTACTCAGTCATTCCATTTTACTCACCTCGCCTTGTACTGCTCCCTTCCTTTTACCTCTATGTTGTGCTCACACTGACTATCTCAGTTCCCAGGTCAACCCGGGTCTCATCTGCTTTCAGAACCTTTGCATTTGTTGTTGTTGCTTTTTTAACCTGAAACACAGCCTTCACCATCTCTTTATTTTTCTTTCTCTCCCAGCTTTATTAAGATAATTGACATAACATTATATATGTTTAAGATAACATATTTATTTGATACATATATATTGCAAGATAGTGTTAGCTAATCACATAATTACCATTTCTTATTGGTGGTGAGAACATTTAAGGTCTAGTGTCTTAGAAATTTTGCGGTATATAACACAGTATTATTTACTATAATCACTATGTTGTACATTAGATCTCCAGAACTTAATCACCTTCTAACTGAACAACATCTCTCTATTTCCCCTGCCACTAGCGCTCAGTAACCACCATTCTATTCACTTTTCACAAATTGGGCTTTTTTAGATTCCACATGTAAATGATATCATACAACGTCTGTCTTTTTCTGTCTGACATTTCTCTTAGCATAATGTCCTTAAGGTCTAATCATGTTATCACATATGGCAGGATTGTCTTCTTTCTGATGGCTGAATTATACATATATATAATTTTGTCTTCTTGCATTTACCTATTGGCAGAGATTTAGGTCATTTTCATATCTTGGCTATTGTGAATAATGCTGCAAAGAACAAAGGGTACAGGTATCTCTTCAATATCCTGTTTCATTTTCTTGGGATTCATACCCAGAAGTGGGATTGCTAGATTATATGGTAATTCTATTTTTAATATCATGAATTTGAATCAAAACAGTAAGGTACTCTCCACCTCTTTAGAGAGCCATTCAGTATGTACCCTATCCTTATTATTTTCTTTCATAGCATCACATCTGCTTCCTTCCTAGCAGTTATCACACAATCTGTCATCATTGTATTTGTTTATCTTTACTTATTTATCATCTGTTTGCCACACTACATTGCAAGCTCCGTGAGAGTAGGCATATTGTCTGTCTGGTTTGTATAAAACATACCACAATACTTGGCACACAGAATGGGTATCAAATAAGTATTATGTAAATAGAAAAATGAGTTGAAATTTTGGTTCCACGATGCTAATCTTGTCTGTTTTATAGTTTCTATCCAATTTTAGCCAACCTCCCTTCTTCTCTTTTCCATCAGCTATATTTAATTTTGCACCTTTGTTCATGTACTTCCTTTTGCATAGAATGGAATTCTCTTTTCTACCAATCTTCTCCGTAACTCAAAACTTTAAACCATCTCTTATATTTAAAGTGTCTTACATACTGTAACTCACACTGAAAACTTTCTCCATTCTATCTAAATCTTTCCTACCCATGGTACTTATTTTTACCTCTACATTTTAAATTGTGATTTTTAAATATTAACCTTTTAAGAACATTTCTCTTTTTTTGATTATGAAATTAGAGTATTTGAGGGTTAAGATTATATTCTTTTCCTGCTTTATATCTCCTTCAGTCTTGATTTGATTTACCTTCATCTTCATCCTCTCTCTCTCTCTCTCTCTCTCTCTCTCTCTGCCCCACTCTCCTCTCTCCCTCTCCCCCCCCCTTCTCTCTCATATACACACAGCTTACCATAGTAGCAAATAGTACATGCCTAACCATGGGAAAAAAATGCTAAAGAGGTTTTATGAGATCCTTGGAAGGAGAAAATTACATCTGAGTAAGCCTTGGAAAATATGGGTTCTACATGAACTTACATCTCAGAAAGGCAGAAAAGAGCATAGTGGTAGGAACAGAGACTTATTATGTATATTACATTATAGTGCTTGGTTATTAAAAAAAATGGGGACCATTCTTGGATGATATTATAAGATTGCCTAATGACTCCCAGACTTACTATTAAAATGTTATTCTGAATATCTTATGTTGAAATGAAAGAAATTTACTAGCATAGTTTGTGATTTTTTTTATGTCTAATGATTTTTAAAAGATTTATATTAACTTAAGAAAGATTTATATTTCAATATTCACCTTAAGACAATTGCAATTGTATATATTTACAAAAGCTGCATTTAAATTTAAGAATTCATTCCACTGAACACTAATGTCAAGAATTATTTAGGTGATTGAATATTAAATATAAAATTATTCAGATATAAGATCTAACAATTTGCTGTTTTACTGTTATTTATATTAGCTCTGGAATATGTTTCTCTGGGAAATGAATCTCAGTTTGCCTTGAATTCTGTAAAAATATACAATATTCAGTTTTTCTCATTCAATCTTATAAAATGTTTAATATTTAACCATAATAGTTTCAGAGGAAAACACTCATTCTTTGGTATAATCCATTTGGGTTGACTAGAAATTATTAGAATAGGAAAATATTATTTTTAATGATTATTTAAATGAATCTTATTAATAGCTGTGATGTATTCTGTAATTTGTCTCCCTGAATATCCATTGCAAGCCATCCTCTCTCTTGCCTGCTCTATTATAGAAGCTCAAAAGCTATACTCAATTTTCCTAATCACCTTTCTCTGTTTATCTTATTTCATGTAGCATAATGCTATCCAGGTCCATCCATGTTGTTGCAGATGGCAAGATTTCATTATTTTTTGTGGTATATATATATATATCCTTCATCTTTATCTGTTCATCTGTGATGGATACTTAAGTTGCTTCTATATCTTAGCTGTTGTAAATGATGCTGCAATGAACATAGGGATTCATCTGTCCTTTTTAGAATCAGTGTTTTGGGTTTCTTTGGATAAATACCCAGAAGTAGAATTGCTGGGTCCTTCTTTGTCTCTTTTATAGCTTTTGTTTCAAAGTATGTTTTCTCTGATGTAAGTATTTCTAGAAGATCAATTCTTAACATATTTTAAGGATATCAAAAATAAATTAGTATAATGAGATAATTCAGCCATCTATTTGTAGTTGTTAAATGTAATCTGTCTTAGATTTTTGTTCTTATTATAACTGTAGTTTGTGTCCATTGTGGAAGTTTTGGAAAAATAGAAAAAAATGAAAGAAGAAAAACAATCATATGAAATCATACTACCCAGAGATAATGACTGCTAATATTTTTGTATATTCTTTTATCTTGTTAATAATTTACATATATTATGAACACATGATCATATTACAGTAGGTTCAGTAATCTATTTTTTACTCACTATATCATGAACATATTTTTATATAATTATCATTCTAAAAGTTGTTTACAACGTTTGTTATAAACAGTACAGTGTCTTAAATTCTTATAAATAAATTCTTGCTACAGCTCTACATATTTCCATAATATAAATTACTAGAAAATAAATCATTATGTCACAGGACATGAGGCTTTCTAAGTCTCTTATCATAAGTAGGCAATGTTTGATATTATTAAGATTTTGTGTCACAAATAGTAATTTTCTCATTTTAATATGCATGCCTTTGATTCCTAAAGATACTAACTCTTTATCATATGATTATTAGGAGACATGAGTATTTTAATTTTAGTAGCTGAATTTCAATAACCATCCCAGACATGACAATTTTTAGAATTTCATTATTTCAACAAATATTTTTGAGCACCTACTCTGTGTTTATATATAGAAGGAATTCTAATCTACTCCAAGAAGATCAAAGAACATTCTAAATTGATATGCATTCCCTGCAAACTTAGTTAATGACTAATGCTTACTTAATGACTAATGACGTCCCAGTGCTGTTCTAAGCTGAATCTCCTAGCACCTTTTCTGTGGTCCATGATACCAGATGTAATTGGATAATAGCTGTGATCCAACTCTCATTTTACTAGCAATATGCAGAGTAGTTTCTACCCACTGACAGAGTCTTGAATATTATGCAAGTTTTACAAAGATGATGAATAACATAGTAAGAGCAATTTTGTTTGACCTCATCCCATTTTAAACAAAAGAGACATTTATATGGGCATCACTTAAAGTTCTCTATGTAAAAAAAAAAAAAAAAAGAAGAAGAAGAAGAGGTTATCTTTCCCCTTCAAAATATAAATCAAAACAACTACTTTCTCAAGGAAATAGAAACCCAAATGCAAACAGGATAGAAAAAAAGATTAACCAGAGAAGATAGAGAAGCTTTAAAAATCAAATTATTCAGGAAAGATTAATAAAGCAGGTACAATACTCAAATATTGTTATATATGACCTAATCAATTTTCATAAAATCATTAATGTCCTATAACTTTTAGGGTATGGAGTTATTTGGTATATTTTATTTCTTAGCAACAATCTAAAATATGCTAAAAATTAATAATTCCACAAAGCTAACATGTTTTTCTCAACAATTGGATGCCAGAATTATCTTCTAAGGTAGATGTAACCTGGAAGTCATCTTTAGAATTTTTAAGAGACTTGGAAAACTTGCATTAAGATTGAACACTTGGAAATACAAGGTCATGTAATAAAAAGCTCATTTGTGCTTTCTTATTAATTTTCTAATTCCAGTAACAGTGAAATTCTTCAAGATAATCTTTAACCTCTTATTAAACTTGTAGAAATAGCCAGTGTAACTTGCTTATTTCTAAAACCTCAGCTTCCACAGACACAAAGTGGTATAATGGCATAGTCTAAATCTGTGGAAACAGATAACAGAGAACTTTTGAATTTTTGATTTTTTTACTAATCAGAGTGAGAGAGTGATAGAGAGAGGAAGAGAGATCAGTTTGTTGTTTCACGTATTTATGCACTCATTGGTTGCTTCTTGTATGTGCCCTGATCAGGGATTGAACCTGCAACCTTGGCATATCAGGATGATG
Organism: Furipterus horrens; assembly: GCF_987537825.1. NCBI lineage: Eukaryota > Metazoa > Chordata > Mammalia > Chiroptera > Furipteridae > Furipterus > Furipterus horrens. The sequence goes on along the minus strand of NW_028327173.1, from coordinate 55,457,255 downwards.
CTCTAACCAACTGAGCCACCCAGCCAGGGTCTGAGAACTTTTAGATAAGGTGTCTGAAAAGGGGAAGAGAAGCTGGAAACAAGGAGGGAAACAATTAACCCTTCAAACAGAAGCTCTTAGAGAATGCTTCTGTCATAACATCACCAGATTCTCTCCACTACTAGTCAAGAGTGGAGGAATAGAGCTACAGTATTTTTTAAACTTACCTAGAACTTTATTCTCAAATAGCCCCCAATTTTTTGAGTCTTCTGACTAATTAGCATCAACTCAGATAATCTGTCCAATTTAAAGCACACTCTGCAGTTTCCCAAGTGTGTTTTGGTGAAGATTGGAAGATGGCCCCAAAGTGCATTGTCTTCTCACAAAGCTTCTGGGAAGCAGTCATTCTATTTGCTGGAACAGACTTTTGCCATGAGAACCTGAGCAGTAACAAATGACTTAATGGCCTCATTCAGGTGCCAGCAGAACCACAGAGGAGCAATGCTTCTAGACTGTGGATTACAAATGCTGCCGTTTCGTAGACAGATACACCCAGGTGACACCAAGAACTTTCGAATGAGAGGGGATTGTTTGACTAGAATTGGTAGCTGTGGACAGTTTCTAAACTGACTCATTAGGCAGAATAGATGATCTGTCAGGGAATAATGACTTGCAGGACTTCCATTCTTGCTCTAATGCTTGATATTAATGACCTTTCAGGATGGTTGAGATCATTCGAATTTCATCTGCCAAAAAGAAAGAAAACCAGTAAATGAATCAATTTCTGAATGAAGGTAAAAAGCTGTCCCTGCAAAGGAAGCAGAATGACTGTTGTTGGAGAATGAGAACAAATGTGGAACTGAAACATGCACTTAATAGAGAAAACTCTCTTACTACCTCTGAATTGAATCTAATTTTTTTTTTGTGTGTGTGTGATTTATATACTGGAGACAGTGATGTCCAGATGGCAGGCTTAAGCTTGACAAAAGAATTGAATTCCCCAAACAAAACATTCACCATATAGAGCCCTTAAACCCCCAAAACCTGAAATTTGGAACACAGCGCGGTGAATTTCAGCAGAGTCTGTTTATGATACATTAATTAGCCTATCAGTTTGAGATGTGCATACTAATCATTCGTAGGACTTAGATTGCTATATGTCTTTAGCATGTGCTAAATGCTGCCGTAGAGGACTACATGGTTTAGGTTAGAGGTCGGCAAACTTTTTCTTAAAAGGTCCAGGTAGTAAATATTTTAGACTTTGTGGTGAGATGGTTTGTATTAAAACTGCTCAAAACAGCTGTTGTAGCACAGAAGTAGCCACACACAATATATACATGAATGAGTGTGGGTATTTTCAAATTTTTTCATTTATAGACATTGAAATTTGAATTTTGTATAATTCACATGTCAAATATATTCTTTTTTTAAACTACTTAAAAATGTAAAATTCATTTTTAGCTGTCAAGCTATGCAAAAAATAAGCAGCAGGCCAGATTTGACCCATGGACTGTAGTTTGCCACTATCTAGTCCAGGTTATAATAAATAAAAGATAATTGCCTTCAGGTTATAATTGATGGAAGATAATTGCCTAAGTATGTACAAACAAATTTCTATAAGTCTACAGAGATGAGAGGGCTCTCTTCTAGCTGGAACCTTAACATAGGAGGTGTCATTTGGATGTTAAATTTTAAAAATTTTTAAACATTTTTTTACATCTACATTCACTTATTTGATACTCACAATTTTAAATTCATATAACATATGACATTGAAAAGTTTATTATGTTTATCAAGTTGTGTGTGCTTTTTTTTATTATCATAAGAACACAACACGAGGCCAACTCTCATCAAAATTTTAAGCACTCGATACAGTATTGTTAAATTTAGGCACAATCTTGTATTACAGATCTCTAGAACTTATTCATTTTGCATAATTGAAACATACCCATTGAACATTAGCTCCTCATTTGTTCCTCCTCCAGCCATTGGCATCTACCATTCCACTTTGTTTCTATGAGTTTGACTTTTTTTTTTTTTTAGCTTGACTATTTTAGGTATTTTATGTAAGTGGAATCACGCAGTATTTGTACTTCTATGATTGCCTTATTTCCCCTAGCCTAATGTCCTCCAGACTTATTCACATTGTCACATGCAAAATAATTGAAATCAGGATCTCAGACAGATATCTACACTCCCACATTCATTAAAGCATTTGTAATATCCAAGATATGGAAGCAGCTTAAATGTCCATTGACAAATAAATGTGTTTAAAAATGGGGTGTGTACATACAATGGAGTGTTAATCAGCCCAAAAAAGGAAGGGAATCCTACTATATAAAGCATAGGATTTTAGTAGATGGAGTGGAAATCCACACTGGGGTACTTTTGAGAGTAAAAGAGCTCATTGTTAATGGTTATGCCAGGACAATAGCATAAGCCCTGGCTGTTCTATAGAAATTGGGACACATGGCCCTGACCAGTGTGGCTCAGGTGGTTAGGCATCAGCTCACAAACAAAAGTCTGCTGGTTTGATTCCTGGTCAGGGCCCAGGCCTGAGTGGCAGGCCCCATCCCTGGTTGGAGCATGTGAGAGACAACCAATCATTTCTCACTCACATTGATGTTTCTTTCCCTCTCTTTCTCCTTTGCTTCCCTTTTCTCTAAGAATAAATAAATAAAATCTCAAAAAAAAAAAAAAAGTGGAGTTTATGGTTATTCTGGAGGAAGAATCTGAAGAGGCCATGAGCAGAGAGCCCTGAGTGCAGTCATAGGAGAATTCATGGCGTATTCAATGAAATGAAAGTCCAACTTGGCTTAAGTACATTGAGAAGAATAGAAGGAGATGAAACTAGAAAGATAGTTTGGCACCTGAAGTAGGATTGAACTTGTAGGTTCTTAAACATAAATCTAAGACATTTGGAGATGTTTCAATAGCTGGTGAAGAGGCACTACAGTTTTTAAACAATAAAGTGATATCATCCCATATCAGTGATGCCCATGATGTACAGAATGATTTGGATCAGTCAGAGACTGCATGCTGGAGCCCAGTTAGGAGGCCATGGCAATAGTTTGAAGAGAAGATAAGAGAATCTGGACTGAGTCCAGGCAGTGGTAAGAGAAAAGAAGGGATGAATGGAAGACACATCAAAGAGAAGGAATCAAAAGAACTTGTCAATTGAATATAAAAGACAAGCTAAAAAAAAGGAAAGTCAAAGGAAGCTCCCAAGATTTTATGTCGAGGTGACTACAGGTATTCTATAGCAGTGGGTTAAAGAGAAGAGGGGAAGGGAAATGTGCAAATGCATATATAATTGGGATCCTATTATTACTGTAATTTGGAAAAATGCATATTAGGTAATAATGGTAGTTTTGTAGTTTTACTTTGAAAATATTTTTATGCCAGGGTAGCTAATCTGAATAAAGTTTTTAATAGAGAGTGAGCAGCTTATTTTGAAAAAATCGGACTTTGATTTGGAGAAAGAGGGTGAGGTTTGGGTGCATGTTTCTCCACAACTTATTGTTTTGGTCTTCTTTCTGGGACCCAGGGGGGCTGTAACCCATTTTTAGCTTGGTATAATGGTTCTTAGTGCTTGCTATGAAAGGAAAACTGAGTCTACCTGAGGAAAAGGTATAACAATGACAAGTATCTAGCTAGAATATGATTCAGGATGATATGCAACCAGGTGCTGGTATCACTCAGTTGCCTCAATAGCTGTCTTGAGAGACTTAAAAATTTAACAAAATTAAATCCTTGGTTTTAAAAAATAACCCATTTCTTATAGAATAGATAGGATTGTTCCAGATGCCCTAAAATTAAAGGGAAGGAACAATAATAATGTGCTACAAATTCTAAAAACTTGAATTAATCCTCTCCTATGTTCCTGACTCACCAAATGATGCCTAAGTTACGTTTTATATTTTATTCAAATTCAACTTTCTAAGCAATGATTTTCTTTCTGGAGGGTGTATGTCTGTGGAAAGGAGGAGAAACAGATGACTTAATAGAAAAAATGGCTGGTAATTGTAATTACCTGAAAGTAAACACATACACAAACACCCACCCCCACACACCTATTTTTAAAAGGAACATTTTAAAATAACAAAGGGAATTGAATCACTAGAGGAATGAAATCAGAACTACAAATGTTTTATCTAGAAAAAAACTTTTCTGATTTTTGAGACTATTGAATTCTGTATTTATAATTTCACTTTGCTCAACGTTCTTCTTTGTTTAAATTAAATAAAATGAACTACTCTGGCTGTGGGCTATGGTCTGCTATTTTTCTAAAGCAGTGTATCAGAAAAGCAAAACAGATTTAGAAGCATTATCCTCCCTGGTCCCATAATAGAATCAAAAACACCTCAGGGGGTGAATTATTGAGAAATGCTATCCCACCATTGTGAGAGACTGCTGGGGGAAATGTTGTGTGGGCACCCAGTAGTGCATGGTGCTGCAGTATGTCCTTGGTACCAAAAAGAAATAGAAATAGTAGTGTAAAACCCCATATGGAACTATAACTTCAACTAAAGCCCATTCTTCAGTGCCAATAGCTGCGGAGTGTGGGTTTTATTTTTTAACAACTTCCTTTTGGGCTCTGCTGTTTCCCTTGTGTTCAGTCTTTCAAAAATTGGCAATGTTTCTTTCATTTATCTTCCTAGTATGTATGTTTATCTCTTCCTGTGCTTAATATATAACATTACACATATATAACATTATAATACTATGTAAAATTAGGTCATTATAAATACGCATTACAGTATATATTATATATAATGTAAATATACAACTATAAACATTTAGGTATATAACCTGCCTTGTGCATCTGATCTCATCCCTTTCTCCCTCTTCTTGGTAGTTATGATTACACACAAGGGCTTTGATAGCTTGAAGACTTCTAATTAAAGCACACCAGTGTTCTAGTTTCCTCTTCTTTAGCTCCTCAGCTGCAGGCATTTCTTATTAGGTATTGAGCTATTTAACAACTGTTCTGACAGAATGAGAACCTAATCTTGAGCGGGATGTGTCAGAACTCACGTGAACCAGAGATAGCTTTTTTATCCCCATGAAGATTTTTGCTTTCAATATTTGTTAACAAAACAACAACACATAACTAGAGCTCTGTTTTCTTCTCATTTTATTATTACTTTTATAATTTTTAAATCCAACCCAAATTTCTGGGTTGAAACTGAATTTAAACAAATGATAGTTTGTGTCTGCATTGGCCATGGTAACCTTTCTCTATGAAAGGTGCATTGCCTGTTGTGGGGTAGTAATGATGTGTGTGGAGTTTTAGCTATGGCTACTTTGAATCATTACAAAAAAATTTAATCATATTAAATACTAAATGAAAAAGTTTGGCATTGGAGGCCTAGTTATTTGCTTGCCTCTGCAATTTCCTCTCTCTCTTGGACCTTAGGTAAGTCAACTCACTTTATTACCACGAAGAACCTAATGATATTCTTAGGAAATTTACAGTGAAAGCAGTAAAAGTATAACAAGGCTTTATTAATGTAAGATATCGCCATGTCTGTTACTGTACAATTATTACTTATTACTACTACATCACTAAAAATAGTGTGTAACTTCAACCTGCCTATGCTAAATTATTAGAGCATATCCATGTGCCCCAAAGAGCAAGTTTTTGCTATGAAAATTCTCATGTGCAATTTTAATCTCATCAAACATGTTGAATTTTTATTTTTATAGCTTTTATCTTCCAGACCACTTAGAAGCTGAACAAGCTATAATATTGGGAATACCAAATACTTTAGTTGAAAACCTCGAGTATCCCTGCTGGATCCTGGCAGATCACTGAATGTTATGAGCCAGATTTTCTCTAAACCTAATTCGATGATATCTGGCTTATAGGATAGCTGTGAAAATTACAGTTTTGAGTTAGAAGAATAGTTGCAACTCTATTTCCCATAGAAAGTTTAAATAGTCCTTTATTTAATAACAGTACTCTTAAATATGTATGTAGAAAAAAATAGAGACAGGGGTGAATGAAAACGGCTTATTTTTAAGAATATACATACTACGTGTTGGGGAGGCATGAAGAGGAAAATAATACAATCAAATAGTTTAAATTATAGTTTCAAATAAAAAAAATCATTACTTGATGTTGGCATTATCTTATTTTTAAAAACATTTACAGAGAGAAAAAGAAAGAATAAATACTAAAAATTTGGGGGAGCTTCTTCAGCCATGAAATTATGACCCCTTTCTTGCTCTGAAGCCTTCGCTTACAGAAATACATGTGATCTACCTTTCAGAATTATTGGATATAAAGTGGCATATCATTCTATTTTGTATAGCAAACAAGAATTCATCATGAACCCTTTCTAATTCTTTATTCTTTTTTTTTTTTTTTTTTTTTTTTTGTCTTTAGGGATTGTACAGATGTTCTGTGCTGCATAATCTTCATATTGTTCATTATTGGCTACATTTTTTTAGGACTTATAGGTAAGTAAATACAGGTATAGAAGATATTTAACATTTGCTAATGGAATCTAAGTCAATGTCATACTTTTAACTTTAATCATTTTCTTCCCAAAGCCATTTTATTACTGATTATTGTCTTCTGGAGAGAATGTGGCTCACCAGGACTCACTGCATAAGAGATGCAAAGAAAAAGAAACACAAAGTAGTTTTTCTAAGGAAAGCCCAAATTAGTTAAGTAAATACAATTATAAAGAATGAAGAAAAAACTATGGTTTCTTTTAAATAATTTTTACTTTTGAAGTTCTATTAACCAGCTAATTATGTTCATGTTACTATTTACTAAGAAGAACTAGGGCCTAGATCAGTTGAAATAACATATAAACATTTTTGTAAGAAAATTAAAGGAAGAAGAATTATTAAGAATTTTACCTGAATATGAGAAAATATGCATAGGTTATATGCAAGTAATACCCCATTTTATACACGGGACTTGAGCCTCCATGGAAGGTGGGATCTATTATGATAACAGTAATAGAAAGAAGAGTCTGAAATGTAAAAAAATATTGCTAAAGATATTTAATGTAATTTCAGTCTTCTTTCAGAGAGGACTATCTTGTGGTATGTTGAAATAAATCTAAAGGTCATTTAGCAGAATAAAAAAGAAAAAAAAAAATAAAAGAATTTCACCAGATAATGTATTTACAGGTAAGAAGTCCTATTGTCTTTGCCTAGTGGAAAGGATATACTGTTGTTTATTGTTAGCTTAAAGTTTTTTCTATGAAAGTGAAAATGAAGAGAGAAAAATGCAGAGATTTTTTTATTTGGATTTTTTAAAAAACTACCAAAGGAACTGTATGAATAATTTCTGTAAAAAGGTTTTGCGATTGCATATGAATTTATCACATTTTCCCCCAGAGACTCTAAGTCCTTTTCTTTAGATGTTGACCTAGGAAACTTGGATATATTATTATTAAGGTGGAAGCTATAAAAGTCAGATAACAGCTCCTAGTACCAATAACTAATGCCTGGACTTGATGTGAATAGAATGAATGTATTAGTAGAAAAAAGGCTGTGCCTACCTAGGGAACAATGGAAAATACTCTTTCCTGTTTTTCAGTTCTCTCTTCCATTAAGAGAAATTCTTTGAGAACAGCAATTGAAAGTAATTTCCAGAAGTCATCTCAGTAATACCATGCAAAAACTACATAGAATTGGAGAATTCAAAAAGCAACGGCAGGAAAATAGGAAGGAGAGAAAGCTAAAGGAACATAAATCACAAAACTAATATACTCTAAGGCCTTTAGAGGATTCCTTTGGTGTTTCTTTAAACTATTTTAATGTCTAAACATCAATTTAGTTTTTAGCATAATACACCATCCATAAATTGAATATTATAATAAATTGAATTTTCTTTTTTTTTAATGTGATTTTATTGATTATAATATTATATTTGTGCCAATTTCCCTTCCCTCTGCTCCCCTCCACCCGGTGGCCCCCCCTTCCTCCAGTTGTCCCCCCCTTTTAGATCATGTCCATTAGTTGTGCATACAGTTCTTCTCAACCTCTCTCTGTCTATTCCATTCCCTCCTACCATGGTCCTTAATTCCTATATCATCTCCCTCCCTCTCCCCATTCCCCCTCCCTGTTGACCTCCCCCCAATATGTTCCCCGTATCTATAGTTCTTTTTCCACTCTCGTTGCCTGTTTAGTTTTGCCTTTGTTTCAATTCCCTAGCTTCTGTTGTTTCTTGTGATGCAGTTTTCATTTTAGATTTCATTGTCTTGATCCTCCTTTTTCTAAACCAGTCCCTTTAACATCTCATATAACAGTGGTTTGGATCTAATGAACTCTTTCAGTTTTATTTTGTCCTGGAAACACTTTCTCTGTCCTTCTATTCTGAATGACAATTTCGCTGGATAGAGTATTCGTGGTTGTAGGTTTTGGATTTTCATTACTTTGAATATTTCTTGCCAGTCCCTTCTTGCCTGCAGGGTCTCCCTTGAGAAGTCAGCTGATAGTCTAATTGGGACCCCTTTGTACATAATTCTTTTCTTCTCTCTTGCTGCTTTTAAGATTCTCTCTTTATCTTTAATTTTTGACATTTTGATTATAATGTGTCTTGGAGTGGTTCTCCCTGGGTCCAGTTTTTTTTGGAACTCTCTGTGCTTCCTGAACCTGTAAGTCTATTTCCTTCCCCAAGTCTGGGAAGTTCTCCTTTATTATATTTTCACTCAATTTTTCAAGTTCTAGTTCATCTTCCTCGCTCTCTGGCAAACCAATGATTCTTATGTTGGGTCTTTTATAGCTGTCCCAGAGGTTTCTGATCCTCTCATCGTTGCTTCCCATTTCCTCTCGCTGCATTGGTTGACTGCTTGTTCCTTCTCCATATTCCAGTTTGTTGAAATGAACTCTGGATTTTTTTCCTCACCATCTGTCTCGTATGTGGTTTTGTTCCTTTCGTTATGAGTGTTTTTCACTTCTTTCTCATCTTTTTCCAGATCTTTTGTGAATTCTGTAAGCCACCTGATGACAATGGCCCAGAACTGAGCATCTGACAGGTTTCTTATCTGTTCATCTGTCAGATTTTCCATCTGTTGCCTGGTGAGCCGTGCCACCGGGATTTCTGTAGTTGTCTGCCTCATTTTGACAGATGCGTTTTGATTTCTTGGGCCGGCTGTAGGGGGCAGTGCCTGTGTACTCGTAATGACCCAGCGACCGGCGCCGTTCAGCAGCCTTTCTTGCTGTGCCGTGGTGCTTTGTCGTCACAATCCAGCGACCGGTGCCTGTCTGCGACCTATTTCGCAGCCCTGTGGCGCTTTCTTTGGGGGCGGGGGTCCAAGATGGATTCACACAGTTATTCCGCTAGGAGACCGGGATCCGTCCTCCCGCCCCCCTGGGCCTCACTGTTCAAGGCGATGTGGTGGCTGCTTTCCCCAGCGTTGGGGTCGCGAGCTGCGGGGGGTTCGACTGCAGCCAGGGTTGTTCTCCCCGCCGCTGTCCCAGGTGCGACCGCAAACAGCGCCGCCCCCTTTCACTCTTACCTGCCCAAAGGGCGCCGCTGGTTTATAACTTCATATGTTGGGCTTCCGTGTAGTTTTATTTTCTGGAATTTCTAGTTATCCTTTGTTTTGAAGTAGTTGTATTCCTCTCTAGTTGTAGAGGGAGACCTAGCGTGTCCATCTAAGCCTCCATCTTGGCCGGAAGTCTGAATTTTCTTATTATGCAACTAATGGAATTTTAGCTTCTCTAACTTTGGGACACATTTTTCTTATCTATGGAATTTTTGTGTTTGTTTTTACTTTTTATCACAGAATTGATATTTGTTGCATAAGAGAAAAGATTTGGAGTCAAGCAGATGTAGGGTTTCCTTAGATTATTTGGTAGACTTGAACTTGTTTCATAACCTCAGGTTTCTTACTGTGAAATATAGAAACACTGCCTACTTTGCAGGGCTATTGTGAGAAATAAATGAAATAATACCTAACTACAGCAATAATGCAACATAATAGTACTAGATAGTACTTCCTTTGCTACCATGTGGTTCTGAATTTTAATACATTGCCTTTAAAAGTAATTTATTTTATTGTTTCTATGGCAACCCATAATTTTGGTTATTATAGTTTGAATGCATACAGGAACTTCAAAAGGATCTCATACTGTGCCCAGAATCTTTACATCAGGAGGCCTTATGGCATAATTGAATAAGTGTCTCCTCCATATTTCAGAGCCAGTCTGTTCAAATCCACAGAGAAATTCCTTCTGTCCTTACAGAAGCTGGGGAAGCCACTGCAACCCTCTGTCCTGTGGAGACAGGAGAGGGAAGGGCTGGGCGTGCTACCATTGTCCCCCCTGGAGCAAGATAAGAAGTCCCCCTCTCTTTAGTATCTCCAGATTCGGTTTGTAAATGCCTTACTTCACATGAGGAAATCAGAGGATAGGTGTTCCTCAATGCAAAACTGTGTTCCGTATTGAATTAATTCCACAATTCCCCCAAATTAGTCCTGAGGCCACTGATTAAAATGAGTGGCTCACCAAGTTTACTAAATACATATACTTTCTTTACCTGAAATACAAGAAGCCTTAGTAAATTGTTTCTAAGATGAATATAACTCTTCAGCTCTGTCCAATGTTGGACCAAAAGAAGGAGGAAGGGAAACAATGGGCAGAGGTTACCTTACCAGGAGTATAAAGAGTTTTTTGACATGAAAGAATGTGTACTTTTATCTGAGGAAAGACGACACTAAGGCAGTTTCACTGGTGTTACAAGTAGTTTGGCATCTTTAGCTGCTCTGTTAGATCAGAACCTTCTTAAGCTTATCTTCCGTCCATGTTTTACCATAAAACAGCTATGCTTCTCACAAATTCTGCTGAGGAAAAACTGGTTTTTGCCCTTTATGTGGAATATGGCCAGCTAGCATGCAACAAAGGCACTTGACATTTGACTGATGAAAAGCAGAACCACTATTCAAGTGGGTGAAGTGGAGTATGGGTAAAAGGTAATCAAATCTCTTTGAAATATCAAACTAACATTTATAATAATAACCCTCTTTTGTCCTACTTCACTGATGGTTGCTATTCAATTATTTGCTCACTAGAAAAAAAGAATAGGAATATTTCTCATGCAAATTGTTCCTTGCTATCCTTGTGCTAACATTATGTATACAATAATAGCACAATTTTAACATTCAATAATTTTTTTTCTTTTCGAATGGATTTCCAGTTGAATGAGTTATTTCCTTGTTGTATTTACTTAGGTAGCACTTGGAGTTCAAGTCCAAAGTTTTTGTAAATCTTCCTTAGGAATAATTATTGCTATTAGTTGAAACAATTGGAAGTTAACAAAAAAGCAAATTAATGCAAACTAGATTAGATCTCTGTCATCATGCTATGAAAAGCCCAAGCCACTTGAAGAAGCCATGTGTAGGGTCTTGGTCAACAGGCTCCTCTGAGCTCCCAGGGATAGATAATGACGATCAGCCCTATTGCTGTATTAAGCCAGTAGATTGAGTTGGGGGGCAGGGTGTGTAGCAACAATAGATAAGCAGAACACAATTTAGTACCTGGCTTAACAAAACCTAAAACATGGATATGGTTTTGAAACTAGGTTCAGAAGCCCATTTGGATGGTGAGGAGACTGTTGACAGTTTAAAGCAAAGGGAAGAAAATGCAATCCAAAGCAGGAGGGAAGGGCATCTTGCTACATATTGGTGAAATATATGGCACACTGTTGCCAGTAGTCATGTGGGAAATAAGAGATGTACCTAATGAATTCAGTGATCTAGCTAAAGTAATCACTTTTAAGAGAGGAACCAACTCTGAAGGGCCTCACCTGTACCCAGACCTAACTTAGTGAGGTGGTGAGATCCAGACCTTGAACCTGAGCCTGATGCTTTAATTGGATGAGACTCCTGCGGGTCTTGGAAGATGGTCAGTGTATTGTATTTGATAGTGAAGGGAATGTAGTCAGAGGCTAGATTCTGGTCATTTTAACACATGCCTGCAAATTCTCTTCCATTCCTTCCCCTTAAATCTGGTGAAGCTTGGGATTGCTTCTCCAAAAGAGAAATGAGCCAAAACAAAGCAGATCAGTAAAGGGCTTTGACATGTAGGTAATTTATAGATCAGTGCGAAGAATTAAAGAAAGGTTATCATGGGCAACTGGAAATAGTATGACTGAAAGTATCAAGTACAGAAGGAAGGAAGTTTACATAGTTTAGTCTTAAAATCTTTATGAAACAAGGCAGAATAAAGAAAATAGTTAATCTGGTGATCAAATATGGTCAACTTTGCCCCCATCAATTCTAGTACTAAAGTCTATGTTTCTTGTTTTGGGGTAATAATACAGTCACATGTCTACTTTTCCATTTATTGCTTAATGAAACCCAACATATCATTCTCTTCCCTGTTGTGAATTGCTCCAAAACACCAAGGAGGGAACAATCTTATTTCCAGTTCTAAGTGGGGAGAGAGACCTTATAGTCTACTGATACTTTGACATTTTAAATGGTGCCATTGGTGTCATTTCTTAGCTGATTGCTCATCAGAATCCTTCCACCACTGTAATGGGTTCTACACTAGGATCCAAGGCTATAACTTTTTATGTCTTTGCACTAAGCTTGGTGAGTGCTCCCCAACGCATAACTAGTGTCAGTAGCAGCCCCTTCCCTTAGGCCCTGCTATTAAGCCAAGGTCCCAGGCCAGACTCTGCCTTCATGGCAGCTTCATTTTTGGGCTTATATTCCATTTGGCCTACGGACATAGTTCAGGGTCAGTCTGTTCTGTCCTAAGCTGAAATCTCAGAGAGAAAAGTTTGGGTTCTTATCCCTTCCTTCTCTTACAGCAAATTGGACATGAGAATGGGAGAAACCATATTTTTCTAACTGAGTGGTCACTCAAGTGACTTTCTGAAGAACAAAGAAAATTCCAAGATGACTTTTTTATTCTGTCTATGCAGAAACACAGTGAACAGTTTCTCTGACTAATGAGCAAATAACTATAATTTTAAAAATTAATTTATGCTTCATTAGGCATCTTGTTGTAGTTTATGAGCTTGGTGTTATGGTTCTAAAAATTGAGAGTGACTATGGCAGGAAGTCACACACTGTGCTTTTATTTATTTTTAATATGTTATTTATTTATTTTTTAGACAGAGGAGAAGGGAGGGAGAAGGTGAGGGAGAGAAACATCAATGTGAGAGAGAAACATCAACTGGCTGCCTCTCAGATGCCCCAAACTAGGAACCTGGCCCGCAACCCAGGCTTGTGCCCTGACAAGGAATCAGACCGGTGACCCCTCGCCCTGCAGGACAATGCCTAACTCACTGAGCCACACCAGTCAGGGCCACACTCTGTGCTTTTAGTCTGCTTTGGAACTACAATACGAGCCTACCTATCAGAACCCAGCTTGGAAACATTGTTTTAGCAAAGTAAAATAATTTCTCCCAATAAAAAAGCAAGATATTTAAAGAACTTTGGTTTCACCATTTTTAAAAATTGTTCTAGTCAGCATCATGAAAAATGTACTATATTTGTAGATAATGGAGCCAGTATTAAATGTCATTTTGCTTTCTTTACAAATATATAATTGTTTACAAATTCAACTACATACTTACACTTCTTTTGGGTTTGGAAGCATTCATTTTAAAAAGAAAGCACTTCATTTTGACTCTTACTTGAACAGATTTCTTTCAGTGCTGAGTGTTACTTGTATTTTGCTGAATACATGCATTCCAGATGATTTCAAGTGGAATATCACTAGTGTGAGAGACTGATCTATGCTCAAGGACACGGCCCTACCCTCACCATTGGGTGGCAGAGGCCACCTGTGAAGTGATAAACAACATTTTTCTTATCCAGGCAACTGGGTACAGGGCTTCTTCCAAAATGCTTCTACAGCAGCAGTGTCATCAACGCAGATTTTCAAATTTGCTATCATGTGTCCTATTATCTGCTTCATTGCATTTGTAAATTGCTTGTGTTAAAAAGCCATAAGCATAATTTGGCAGGCCTGTTCCTCACATATTAAAACAGTTAAAATGCACCTTTATGGGATACAAAATAATGATTTAAAAGCCAACATTGCCAACCAGCAAGTGTTTAGGGAATGCTGTAGCTGCCCCAAACAGATTTGCAGTTAATTTTTAAGTGTCAGTGCAAGCAGTTGGTCTAATCACGTTTTCTCCTTGACAGAGGGCTTTGTAATGGCTGCAACTTCTGACTCAACCCCAGAGCACAACAGGAACATGCTTTGCAAGTGTTTGAATATTAGAGATAATGCTGGATAATGATACTTGCTCCTGGTGCTTCAGTGATGTACATTTCCTTGACATGAGTGAAAGGAAAATTTGCCTGAGTCAAGTTTTTACCCATCTCTCACCAATTTTTGTTTATATGCTATGAATCACCCAAATAGGAGTGTTTAACAAATAATTTATCTTCTCTCTTTTCTTTCTTCCTTACACACACACACACACACACACACACACATGCCTTACTGAAATTGGTCTATTAAAATTATTTCTAAAACAGTGAGAAAATTAAGGGAATGAAATGATCAATCCTTATTGGTACTGGCTGTTGTATAAGTGTCAGTTTGGTTTTATTCACCAGTAACCCAGGCAGTTTAATTCTAGAGCCTGTTCTCTTAACCACTATGCAACCTGCCTTTATTTACTAAAGAAAATGAGTGGGGATTCTTTAAGTAATGAAAGTCACTGAGAGGGGGTAAGCTAGAACCCCCAGATATGGGGCTAATATGTTTCTCTCCCTCCTTCTATTCCCTCTACTCCAATTCCGCACAGAGTTGGCTTGAAACAACAAATGTCAAAAGATGGCACTGGGGCATAAGCAAAAAGCAGGTGTTCTTTTGCAAGCAAAAATCATAAACAATCTGATAGCTGCAGCTTTGCCCCTGTAAGTGAGTATGTGCCATTGTTTACATTCAGTGATTGTTTGCAAAATTAGCCTATATTATGCACCCACTAAAGAGAGGAGCACATTCTGTATGATAATACACGCCTATTAATACAGGTTTAGTTTTTCCTTCAGTTAAGGATTGTATTGTAGAAAAAATAAAATTATGTCATCTAGTATCTCCTTTGGGCATTTTTTTTTTTTTTGGCCAGAAATATCTCAAAGAACTTTGTGGATTTTTAAAAAAAGAAATGTGTTTACTAGTAAGTATTACTAATAAATGTTACATGTAGCATTTTCAGATATAATAAATTACATCCATTTTTAGGAATGGTGACAGCTCTTTCTTCATTTAAAGCAAGGGAGCGTTGCCAATTCTGGAGCTACAATTAAGCAACTAAAAACTAAGATGAGTGACCCTGGATGTGTGATGTCCTTGAGTTTTTCAGGGAAAATCTGAATAGAAAGAGAAGAACCTACTGAACAAAACCTTATTGCACGGCTGGCACTGACAACAACATTATGCTAAAGCAGCCTTCCTGTAGTTTGTTACAGAAGATAACCTAAAACAGTGCCTCCACCTGTGTCTAAAACCATACTCCAGCTTGCGCATGCGCCACACTGGTTTCTCCGTTCCATCCCCAGCACCCATCATCCCCTACCTCTCACAAAGCCTTTGCCCACGTGTCCTTCTGATGGAAGTCTCTTTGTGCCTCCGTTTATTTTTCAGGTCTCAGCTCCTGCATTACTGCTCCAGGGACATCATCCCTGACCTCCCTCATTTGGTCATTTGCCCCTTTGTACCACTTATTGCTCCTTGGTAGTGTTTGTCAGAATTGTAATTTCATATTTGTACAATTAATTCATTAAGATCAATTTTCCCCAATAACCTACAGGCTCTGGGAGAACAAGGACCTTCATATACCCAGTGTCTAGCATGATGCTGACACATGGGAGGTACTCAAAAAATATTTGTAGAATGAATGAAGAAAAGAAGAATACATTTCTGTCATTATTATTTCCAACTTCTTCTTTACCCTAAAAAAAAAAAAAACTGGCTTCTACTGTGAATAAAAACCTTGAACAGGTTGTTAATAGTGGTAGACTAATATCAAATTAGAATAACTGGAATAAGAAGTACATTAAAGTAATCAGCATAGAGTCAGTCTTGTAATAAAAGAACAAAGATGTTGTAAAAAGCCTAACTTAGTTTCGTGGTTTACTTGATTGTTTGCCCATTTCCTTTCAATTCTATGTCTATTTTTTTAAAAAGTTTTAAAAATATACTTTGTCCCATATTTTGCCTACTACTCTGACCCCTTCTATTTCACAGACTCCAAATTTTAGAATGTATATCTTCTGTTCTTTTTGCTGTCCGATGTGACAGTAAATTCTGACAAAATAGAATCTGAAAACCTTGTATCTCTAGTTTTTTTTGTTGTTTGTTTTTACTAAAGTCTGTTCTGTCTTGCTGAATATATCTAAAGTTCTACCCTTGAATAAGCTGGTGACTTGTTCAGAATATAGGCTGAATATTTTTAATTAGTTCCTCCATCTCTCTCTACCCCTTCTTTACCTTGCTCTGTCCCCTGAGAAATTGCTATATAATTTATAAGTGTTGCATCAACAGGTTCTCTTGTCCTATGGCTTTAATTTGTTTTGATCAGTGAGAACTATCAACAACAGATTGAAGGGTAAGAGAATGAGTTTGTGGATTTTATTTATCTGACTCTTGCTAGTACTTCTTTCTACCTAAAGCCCTAATTCCTGCCAGTCAGCTCTTTCTGTTTGGCTTGTCACTCTGGATACAGATAGCTCCTTTCTCTCTCACCTTTTCTTTGTGTCCCCAACTCTACCCATACCTTTGTAAATATTTCTTTATTAAACTCTCTTTAATTATTATTGGTGAGCAACAACATGTGTTTCCTGCTATGACCATACTGTATTCTAGAAGACAGTGACGCACCCTTGAAGAGTATTTCTGCCTAAGTAGTGCTTTAAATAGATCTTCATGTGATATTCTACTATTCCATGTAACTGGCTACTTCTAGAAGATTGGGGTCAGTGTTGGCCCTCCCCTTCTGCCAATTTGTCACAGGAGCCAGGTCAGCCTTTGTGAGTAAAAGTCCATGTTATAAAAACCCAGTCATAATCTCATCCCTGTGGTCATGATAACTTTTTCATAAAATGATTGAACAAGTACTTTTCCATCTGATGAGTAAAAGATACCTCTATAGAAGGGTCTTTACTAAGCAGCCACATGAGATATCAGTATTTTCATTTTCTGGGTTCATTTTGAGGTCGGTCCTTCAAGTTATTTAACAAAGTTTCTTGCTATTCATTGTTTAATATTTTTCTTTTCCAGTCTATGATAATGTGGCCAAAGGATTGGCCTCTGTCTATGAATAGGTTAGTGATTCAGGTTATCTCTTCTTCCAGTCAAAGTAAGTAACTAGAATAGTTACTAGGATCAGTGTCAACAGATCCTCCTTAGCCACCTAGAAATCTGGGACCTTTCCTTGAGCCATAGGTATGGGTTAAAGCAGTGCCTCAGGAGTCAACACATTATTGTTGTGAGCAATCTTCTAATGAACATTTCTTGTGCCTTTATGACTTTCACAAGCACTGAATGAATATACTGCTTCAGTTCAATAACAGCATGCTGCTGGGCACAGCCAGCTTTAGGACTGATGGATCAGATAGCATCCAGTTCATGATGGGCTTCTTATGTCATTGGATGATCATTCAGGGTCCAGGAGCTACTTCTCAAAAGAATAGTTATTTGCTGAAAGAACATGGATTTTCTCCAATACCCTAGGGACCTCCAACTGTGATTCTCTAATAGGCATTTACCACAGGCCCCATACAGCATTCTGCTCTCTGATAGATATTTTAAGCACCAGTGAGTCCATTCTGCCATATAGATATAGTGGCAGAACTGCTTGTACAGTATCATTTAAAAAGCATTTGATTTCTCTGGGTCCTACTCAAATATGGCAGGCAATAAGTGTTGCTCCTCTTTCTTAATAGCAGCAAATGAAGGTGCAGCAACTTACCATTTACTTTAGAGGAAATATCACTAGTGGGCTCCTCAGATTTTTATTGGAAGACCATTTTATTTTTATGAGATTCATTTTTCATCCATTAGCATATATTGTTTTTCTAAGGTATCAAGATTACATGCTATCCAGTATTCTCCAGATCTTATCTGCATGATGCCATCAATGTAAAGAATCTATCTGTGTGGTATCCTGTGGAGTAGGATATTATCAAACTCTACAGACAAAATTGTGGCAAAGAGCTAGGAAGTCCTATAAAGTTGAAGGAAGATAGTGAAGATGCAGTACTCTCCCTACCAGGTGAAGTAAGTACCCCTGGTGTTTTCTATTTATTGAGAAGGGCAAAGTTTTTGCTAGATAAACTGCTGCATCCAAGGTGGCAGAAGCTGCTGTTATTTGCTTTAAAGAGAGACTACAACTTAACAGCAGCTACAATTAAGGTCATGGCTTGGTTAAACTTAAGAGAATTCATTGTTGTTCTTCAGAAACCATTTCCCTCTGCACTGACCAATCAGCATGATACTATAGTTCCCTTAGAAGAATGTGTTAATTATGAATTAGTTATTATACGAAATGCAAATGTGTTCATCTCTATATTCTCAAAGTCTTTATGTGTCTATCACAGGGAAGGTCTAGTGAGTGAATGACAGTGAATAAAAAGGTGATGATTAACAATTCCATTGAATGACTGGGAACTTGACCCTATTCTAGACGGGTACTTTAAGATACCACTTTCATGTTAACTTTCTTTTAGGAACTAAGTTATATAGCTATCTGATACTGTATAATTGGTTAGGCCCTACGGAATCTTTTAAATCAAGTCAAGGAAAATATGTATTAAATTACACAGTGAAGAAAATAAACTACTAAAATTCTATAATTGTAGCTATAAGTTAAAAACATAACACAAATCAAATAGAAAAAGAGGATTTAAATATTATGAATATTTTTTAAAAATCTAGTGTTTTGTATTATGTAAGATAATACTGATGTAGGTACTGACAGATATTCTAGTTTGTAAATAGCTTATTTAAACTTACAATAACAATAAATACAGTACAGTACTGTAAAAAAATACAAATAAATAAACATAATGAATATTTAGATTGAAGAAGAGATGATTTAACTGCTTCCCTCCATATATAAAATATTTTTAAAAGCTATATATTGATTGGTCATCTATTGTGTAGCAAATTACTCCTGAATTTGGCAATGTAAAATTAACTTTTTCTATCAGTGTCTGTGCTCAGAAATTGGGAATAGCTTACCCAATGGCTCTGGCTCTGAGTTCTTCATGATGTTGCAGGCAAGATGTAAACCAAGGCTGCAGTCAACTGCCTTCATTTGAGTCCATTCAAGAAGGCTCCCCAACAGGAATGTGGGCAGGAAGCTTCAGTTCTCACTGACTGCTGACAATCACGTGGGCTTTTCTGTAGGACTGTCTTGTCTCAAGTCAAGTGACTTTGCCTAGAGCCAGTGATCTAAAAGAGAAAACAAAGAAACTGAAATGCTGCACATGACCTACTCTTAGAAGTCACCCAATGTCATTTCTGCCACATTCTATTCATTAGGAGCAACTCACTAAATCTAGTCCACCCTCAAAGGACAGGGAATTAAGCACCATTTTTTGAAGGAAAAATGTCAAATAATTAATGGACGTATATAAAAGTCACTACAGATGGTGATAAGCTGAATAATACTAAATGGGATTTAACTATAAGAAAGAACTCCATGTTAGCACATACCCCCAAAAAAATCAGGGAGAAAAGAAAGGACAATGTGAAACTTTGACAGTTTTAAGGGTGTGAATAAACATCTAAACTAGTGGCCCTCAACTGAAACAATATCACTGCCTAGAAGGTCTTTCAGAACATTTGAGTTGACTTTTTGATTGTCACAATGTTTGGGGGCACTCCTGGCACTTCGTGGATGGAAGCCAGGGAAGGTAGGTATCTTACAATTTCTGGAACACTTCTGTGCAACCAAGAATTGCCCCACTTCCTACCTGACTGTCTCATGTTCCGCTTATGTAGGCGACATGTTTTTTTCTTTTTTCTTTTAAATTTTTGTTTGTTTACTTTTCTATTACAGTTGTCCCACTTTTTTCCTCATTACTTCCTCCCATCCTGCCCACCCCCTCTCCCACAGTCAATCCCACCTCATTGTCCATGTCCATGGGTCATTTATACTCATGTAGGTGACATGTTTTTAAATAGTTGAACCTAGAACTTCTGTTTGAAAATTACAAATGTTATTTTTGCATAGTTTTAATAAATACCAAAAGAATATGAAGAAAGATTATACATTTTGTTGTAATTTATTAGAAAATTATATCATTGACAATAGCACTTGCATTATTTGAATCTCCTACACTATACACCTGTACCCTCTGCAATTATAGCTGCCACATTCAGTAATTCTATCTATAGGTGCAAGCATTTGACTTACTTCACTATGTCTTCTAGAGTAATCACATGTGAGCATTTACATATTTATATGCATACTGTTTAATTAAAAATTATTCTATTCTTATTTCTTATTTACATTATAGTTAGGGCATTTTGTTGATTTTTAAAAAGAAATTACTTGTTTGGGTGAGTTATGTTATATGTGCATATTATTTTGAGATTATAAAAGGAGCATTGTTAATATTTGTTATAAAAAAGGGTGTGTTGCATATAGTGGGGTTGGAGAAGGGCTGACATACAAAGCCATGGTGTTATGATACTATTAATCACCTTACATGTGAGACCTTGACATGTGTGGGGAAATATTCTGCAACAGCTCTGCCCAGGAGAAGCATAATGTGCATCACACGTGTAACTTAAATTTTCTAGTAACTCTACTTAAGGAAATTTTTTTAAAGCTGGAATTAACTTTAATAATATATTGTATTTAATTAACTATAACTAAATATTTTAATGTAATAAATATAAAATTATTGAAATATTTTTATTCATTTTTTGTCCATGCTCTCTTTAAAATCTGATGGGCATCTTGCAGTTATAACAGGTCTAAGTTCAGATAAGCCACACCTAAGCGCTCAGTGGCTATCTTATTAGATAACACAGTTCTAGAAGTTCCATGAATAGAAAAATTCCAAGAAAGGCGGTAAAGCGTGAGAGGTTCTCTAGTTTAATGTGAAAAGCCCCTTAGTTAACTAACGTTCACAGTAACCGTTGCTGCACACCTCCCTCTTCCTCCTTTCCCCCTGCTGTATTCCTCCAGTAGAGGTGGATGAGCCATAGACTTGATGGAGCAGGTGACAAAAACTGAATACCCTTGACCGAGGTGACTTGGCTGAACTGGCCCTTGCAGCTTTCAGATCAGAGACTTGGTGTCCAGCTCAAACACAGACCATCTGCAGCACGACGTCTGTGCCAGAGGCTGCGTGGAGACATGAACAGCAGCCAGTAAACACAGCCACCCGCCACAATTCAAAACTGCAGCATTCAGAAGGACCATTCCTCCCTTGACACTTCTATCTTGTCTCCCTCTCCTTTGTCCCCAGGCATCATACCCCTCCCAATCACTCTCCCTCTCTATCCAAGTACAAAGCTCTTCTTTTCAAATGACAAAGGCTCCAAAATTACCTGCGGCATCTTCTTTCCTAGCATATGTGTCCAACATACTGCTGATCCACGGGTAGCTGATATCCTTGTCTTTCCCACTGCTGACAAGCTCAGTCCTAACTGATCCTTCAGTGGGCAGCAGTATAGCTACTGGAGTCTAGTGTTCAAGCACGGGCCTCAGAGAGCAGCACACCTGACTTGCAGCCCTGTGTATTCCACTTCAAAGCTGTGTGATCTTGAGAAATAAATAAAACTCTGAGCTGCACTTACCTATAAAATTTAGTTATCTTATCTCATACGGTTATTGTGAGACTCAAATGAGACAATGGATTTAATACACTCAATATGGTACTTGACACATTGTGAACAATTAATAATAGTGTAATAGTACTAGTATACTATTTCCTCCATCCATAATTCTTCCCTAGTCCTGGACACCTGTCTAAATCCTAGGCATTTTTCAGTATTTCTCAGATCCCATTTCTTCACTCTTTTCTTTTTATGTGTTTCTTGAGAACTGTGGCATAAACTCTGCTGGGATTGACTTCTAGTACAGGATACATACCTGTCATGTCAAATCTTTGATTAATGGATGGATGATGCAAATGGAAAATAAAACAATACCAGACACTGGTGTTGCCCCCTTTCTCTTCCCTTCAGCGTCTATGAGGCCCTGTTAGCAGCTCTGACAGACAGTTTGACCTTCTCACTAACAAGCACGTCCCACCTGGCTCCTCTGCAGGTCCCAGCAGGATGGACTTAGTGCTGCCCCAGCAGTATCCTACTCATTAACATGCCCTTTATTGGCTTTACCTCTTCTCTGGCTCACTTTCCCCACTGAAGCTTTCTGGAATCACTTTCTAAATCAACTACCTCCATCAAAATCCTTGTCTCAGTGTCTGGTTTTGGTGAAACCCCGATAAGACAGGAACGAACATTTCCGAGTTCACATCGTATGTCCGGCATTCTGCCTTCATTGTCTTCTTTCATATTCTCAACATTCTTTTGAGGCTCGGTATTCTTTTACCCACTTTCCAGTAACAAATGAAAAAGCCAAGACTTTAAAGAATTGAGTGACTCATTCAGAGTCATAAATATATTAAGTAGCAAACCTAGCAATCCAAATGCTTAAGTGCCCATTTCTAAATTAATAATTGCATGGAGAAGCAATAAAACATTTCAGGATAAAGTTAAACATATTCCAAGAAGTAAATTCAGGTAAAATTAGATCTCTTTTTTGGTTTAGCCAAAATGTGGTGAACTAAGATTTAAAACAAAATCTAATAAAATAGTGTCTGGAGACATAGATGCTGAAAGCTTAGATGTCATTTAAATGCCATATTTATAGTCCACTTTCTTTATTCTGGGAAATAAAAATGGGAAGATGTGGCAGTGGGAGCTGCCCGAGTGAGTCAGAAGGTATTAGAAGATGAAACCAATTTGGTCTCTATGACACCAGAGAGAGAATGAGACAAAGGAGACTTTCCTGGGTTCTTAGATACTAAAAGGAAAGGATTGGGTGGATGAGAAAAATTATTGAAAAAATTTTCTCTAACATATTAAAATCCTCATTCAGAATTGATTTTCTTGTCTTCCCAAGTCACATTGTCCATGTATATAAGGGTTATTGAATTAAACCATAAACTCTCAAACCCAGTAAATGTGGGTAAGGAGACAGATGAGCAAATGTTAAAGGGAGCAAAAAACCAAGAGATATGTTTTCCGTATAGAAGGAAGTATTAGATGAACATATATTTCTTAGATTTTTAGAATCTATATTAAACAAATTGAAGAAGTTTGAAACATTCAGTTAGAATTAAGGAGTATTACCCAATTAGTTAATGCATGTTACTCTCTGTGGTTCTATAGTATAGCTGTCAAGTTTATAATTTTTGGAAATAAGAGTGATGAGTTTGTGTGAGGTAGAGCCTAGTATCTTCAGAGAAAATAGAACTGAGTCTTCAGTTTTCATGAAATTTGAGAACACTTGATATTTTTAGTAAGCTTTGATATTATCAGAGAAAATATACAGTAAATCTTTAGTGTTGTATTGCCTCTGAAAGAGCTACTGTTTATCTTTTTTAATGTCACATAAAATCACAAAAAGCAGTCAATTTGAATTAAGCATCATTTCTTTGAATTTTTAAGGGTTTTTACTTATGCACAACCCAAAAGAATTACATCATATTATTTACTGTAAACTTATTAGCTCTCCTATGAAGTCATTTAGTTTTGAGCCCTAGGAAAAATGACTTCTAGCCAAGCAAGCTTTTGTAGTGTGCCCTCTAATTCACATTTTAATAAATGTCATTTTCTAAGTACATTACCTCATGTTTTGGCTTTAATCCAGATGAATACTGAGAGAATAAGAGAAATGTGCCTTCTGACTGATTCATCCATATTTTATTTTACTTTTCATTAAGAAATTACTCTTTGGAGAAAATCAATAATCTTCTCTGACTGAGGGGAGAGGTTAGTGTGTTGCAGGGGTGCATTCTAATTTCTCAAGTCCAGCTGCTCTCAGCCAGCTGTTACTGATAATGTTCTTGTTCTTTATTGTTTCTGCAGCTTGGGTACATGGCGACCCCAGAAGAGTGGCTTATCCTACAGACAGCAAGGGCCACTTTTGTGGCCAGAAGGGTACCCCCAATGAGTGAGTATGCCCACCTTTGCCTTGTCTGATTTTACTGTTTAAGCTAGAACCTAAAAACCACTTTTACTGTAATCTCACTGGACTTCTCAACAAGATTGAAATGCATAAAAAAGGCTTCCTTCCCCCTTTCCTAGAAACAGCTTGTAAGCAGTTGGAGAGTTTCATACTTTATGACTTCAGAGAAGATATCATCGTCATGCAGCATTTTATTAGATTGCATGAAGATACTGATTAGTGGAAATTAATTATAATGGATGAATCGCATCAGTGATTTTATCAGAAGCCTTATTTTAAAGTGCCTCATGAAGTGGCTTTGGAAGGCTGAGTTCGGAGTAGCTGCTAAAAAGCTAGACATGACAGTCGTTACTTGTTTACCACAAGTAAATCATTCTGCTAAATCACTCCATCTTTCAAAGTGAGGAGCACACCCAGAAAGTCCTCAGTGGGTGGTAGACTTTTCAAGGCAACATGGCTTTGGCATACAGGGCCCCCCGCCCCAGTATCTGAAACCAGCAAAAGCGAAGGTTCCATCAAATTCCTTTCTAATGTTAATCATAACAGAAGTTTCCATTTCTGAAAATGAGGTTTTTATTTCTTTACTTTAAAAATAAAACAAAAACATAAATCTCACATTTTAAGAAAAATTTCCCTTCTTTCTCACTACTCCGTTTCTCTTGTCAGTATGTGGGGCTGTTACTAGGTCATAACCAATTCAGTTTCTCTAAAAGCTGGTACTGAATGGGTAAATACCAAAGCATGAACAGCCACTACCATTAACAACAGCAACTAAGGCTCAGAACACTTTTGGTTTGTTCCCTGCGTTGAATATCCATAACTGTGAAGCTTATTATTTCAGATACATTGATTTAAAAAAAAAAAAAGATTCAGGAAGAGGTTAACAAATTTCATGAAGTAGAATTTTTACTGGCAATCAAGAGAGAACAAAATTTGGGTTGGGGAGAAACCCCAGTCATGTCTGCTTGAGTTTATAATAGACAAATTGACTTTTACCAAAGGTCCTGTTTGTCTATTAGAGGTGAATGGACTAAATTCTGACATACAGT
Source organism: Furipterus horrens (assembly GCF_987537825.1). Classification (NCBI taxonomy): domain Eukaryota; kingdom Metazoa; phylum Chordata; class Mammalia; order Chiroptera; family Furipteridae; genus Furipterus; species Furipterus horrens. The sequence continues at coordinate 55,432,073 of NW_028327173.1, read as the reverse complement.
GGTAAATCTTATTTTAACCTCAGTAACTAAAATAATCCTAGACATTGACAACAAAATCTTTACATTTTGAAGGACAAATAGAGCACCAGGTAGTAAAAATTATACAAACCTTTTAAGTCTTTAGTTCTTTTAAATACGCTATTTTTAAAAGGGCCCTTGTAACAATAAGTTTTCCAGTCCTAAGCCAATGACCCACTTATTTCCAACAAACATACCATAGCATCAGTACATAAAGATTATTTAAAGATAATTCTAGCGTAATGCAAAAATATTCACTAAAGCATTATTTACAATAAAAATATGTGGACAATAGTAAATCAGGGCCTATTTAATGGAATATAAGACAGCCATAAAAATTATTTTTATATTTTCTAGAGTTGATTCTGTTGATTTTCCTTTATAGTTTCTGAATTTTGTATTATGACCATATTGGCCATTTTTTATCCTAAAAATAACACTTGCCCATATTTTTCTATTATTTTTAGTCTTTTTTTAAACATATTTCTAATTCATTTGGAATTTATTTTTGTATATAGAATAAAATATTTTCATTTCATTTTTTCCAGTTGCAGAATCAATTTTCTCAGAATACTTTGATAAATAATATACTCTTCCCCACTCCCTGATTTCTGATACCACAATTATCATATGATAAATTTACATATTGTATTTGTTTCTGAGCCATCTATGCTATTATGATATATATTTTTGAACTATTGATTGTTTTAGTTCTTAAAGTAAAAGTATATTAATTTGAAATGTTAACAAGGAAGTTACTTTAAAATATGCTTAGAGTTTTTAATAGTAAGTAAAAATATTTATTAAAAATCAGATTTCAATCATGAAAACAGTGTGGAACTATAATAGGACTAAGAAGAAAGAAATCTCATTATAAATATAAATTATAAATGTGATAAAGATGGGATTACAAGTCAGTAGCAAAAACGATGTATTATTAAGTAAATAATATTGCATTAACTCAAATGCTACTTATGAATATAAAATAATATTGGATATTTATCTCATACATTACAACAAATGTATACAAAAACACTGAAGATTTCCTAGATAAAAATATATGACCAAAAAAGTAACAGAAGAAAACATAGGAGTATATTTACAAACTTGTAAAGAAAATTTTTCTTTTCTTCTTTTTAAATTTAAATATGTTTTATTGATTATGCCATTACAGTTGTCCCAATTTCTTTTCCCCATGCTCCCCTCCACCCAGTGACCCGCCTCCCTCCAGTTGTCCCCCTCTTTTAGTCCATGTCCATTGGTTGTGCATATAGTTCTTCTCAACCTCTTCCTGTCTACTCCACTACCTCCTACTATGTTTAATTCTTGCATCATCTCCCTCCCTTTTCCCCCTTACCCCTCTCCATTGCCCTCTCCCCAATATGGTCCCCATATCTACAATTCTTTTTCCACACTTGTTGCCTATTTAGTTTGCCTTTGTTTCAGTTCCCTAGCTTCTGTTGTTGGTTGTTGTGATACAGTTTTCATTTTAATGTTCATAGTTTTGGTCCTCCTTCCTCTAAACCAGTCCCTTTAACATCTCATATAACAGTGGTTTGGATCTGACAAACTCCTTCAGTTTTACTTTGTCCTGGAAGCACTTTCTCTGCCCTTCTATCCTGAATTACAGTTTCACTGGATAGAGTATTCGTGGCTGTAGGTGTTTGATTTTCATTACTTTGAATATTTCTTTCTAGTCCCTTCTTGCCTGCAGGGTCTCCTTTGAGAAATCAGCTGATAGTCTAATTGGGACCCCTTTGTATGTAATTCTCTTTTTCTCTCTTGCTGCTCTTAAGATTCTCTCTTTATCTTTAAGTTTCGACAATTTGATTATAATGTGTCTTGAAGTGGTTTTCCCTGGGTCCAGTTTATTTGGAACTCTCTGTGCTTCCTGGACCTTTAAGTCTATTCCCTTCCCCAGGTTCAGGAAGTTCTGCTTCATTATTTGTTCACATAATTTTTCAATTTCTAGTTGTTCTTCACTTTCTGGCAATCCTATAATTCGAATGTTTGTTCACTTATAGCTGTCCCAGAGGTTTCCGAGCCTCTCCTCATATTCCTCACTTTCTGTTTCCTCTTTCTGCACTGGTCGACTGTTTGTTCCTTCCCCATGTTCTGATTTCTTGACTTGATCTCTGGTTTTTGTTTTCTCACCACTTGTTGTATGTGTTTTCATTCATTTCAGCAGGGCAAAGCCTTCATTCCTTCCCTGTCGTGTTCAATATCTTTTGTTAATTTTGTAAGCTGCCTTATGATTATAGCTCTAAACTAAGCCTCAGAAAGTTTTTCTATTTGTTCATCGTTTAATTCTTTTATCTGTTTTTTGGTTAGCTTCATAACTGGTATTTCAATCATTATTCCTGTCATTCTGACCAATTTCATTTACTTTTCCTTCTTGGACGGGGCTGTCACATCTCTTACGTTATCAGGTGCAATGCCCTGAGCACTAGTCATAACCTGTTAACCTTTTTCACCACACTTTGGCGTTTGTGTAGGGGCGGGGGTCCAAAATGGATTTCTGCCGTTACTCTCCGCTGAGAGATCGAGAGCCTCTTCCTCCATCACCACACCCACTGGGCCTCACAGTCTGAGGCAAAGGGGGTCTGCCTTCCCCCGCAGTAGAATCACGAGCAGATGGGTCTCTACTGCTGTTGGGACTGCTCACCTGCCATTTCTCGCAGTCCCTCCACTATCCCTGCTGCTACCATAGACAGCACAGCCCGACCTTTCTGTCCCAGGTTCACCCCTTCTACCTGTCTGGACGAGCACCACTGGTTTATAACTTTACACGTTGGACTTCCATGTAGTTTTATTTTCTGGAATTTCTAGTTATTTTTGGTTTTGAGGTAGTTGTATTCCTTCTTAGTTGTGGAGGGAGACAGAGAGTGTCACTCTAAGCCTCCATCTTGGTTGGAAGTCAAGAAACTTTTTCAGTATGACTCCAATGGAGAGATCATCCAGACAGAAATTCAACAAGAAAACATTTGAACTTAATCCATCAGAGCAGATAAACTTAACAGACCTTTACATAACATTCCTCCCAATAACAGCAGAATATAAATGTTTCTCAAATACACATGGAACATTTTCCAGGATAGATCACATGTTAGGTAACAAAACAAGTTTTAATAAATTTAAGAGAAATTGAAATTGGATCAAGCATCATTTTTTTATCAGAATGGTATGAAATTAGAAATCAATTACTGGAAGAAAACTAAACAATTCACCAATATGTGAAGCTTAAAAAAGCATGCTACTGAACAACCCATGGGTCAAAGAGGAAAGCAAAAGGGAAATCAAATTTGAAAAGAGTTTTATATATTTATTGAAAATGGAGACTTCCGGCCAAGATGGAGGCTTAGACGGACGCGCTAGGTCTCCCTCTACAACTAGAGAGGAATACAACTACTTCAAAACAAAGGATAACTAGAAATTCCAGAAAATAAAACTACACGGAAGCCCAACATATGAAGTTAGAGGGCAGCGCTGTTTGCGGTCGCACCTGGGACAGCAGCGTGGCGGCGAGGAATCCCATCTGCGGTCAAGCCCCTGGCGGTGCGCGACCCCGGCGAGGAATCCCGGCTGCAGTCAAGCCCCTGGCGGTGCGCGACCCCAGCGCTGGGGAAAGCAGCCACCGCATCGCCTTGAACAGTGAGGCCCAGGGGGGCGGGAAGACGGATCCCGGTCTCCTAGCTGAATAACTGTGTGAATCCATCTTGGACCCCCGCCCCCAAAGAAAGCGCCACAGGGCTGCGAAATAAGTCGCAGACAGGCGCCGGTCGCTGAATTGTGACGCGTACACAGGCACTGCCCCCTACAGCCGGCCCAAGAAAACAAAACACATCTTTCAAAATGAGGCAGACAACTATAGAAATCCCGGTGGCGCAGCTCACCAGGCAACAGATAGAGAACCTGACAGATGAACAGATAAGAAACCTGTCAGAGGCTCAGTTCTGGGCCATTGTTATCAGGTGGCTTACAGAATTCACAAAAGAGCAGGAAAAAGATAAGAAAGAAGCGAAAAACATTCATAACGAAAGGAACAAAACCACATACGAGACAGATGGTGAGGAAAAAAAATCCAGAGTTCATTTCAACAAACTGGAATATGGAGAAGGAACAAGCAGTCAACCAATGCAGAGAGAGGAAATGGGAAGCAACAATGAGAGGATCAGAAACCTCTGGGACAGCTATAAAAGGCCCAACATAAGAATCATTGGTTTGCCAGAGAGTGAGGAAGATGAACTAGAACTTGAAAAATTGAGTGAAAATATAATAAAGGAGAACTTCCCAGACTTGGGGAAAGAAATAGACTTGCAGGTCCAGGAAGCAAGGAGAGTTCCCAAGAGACTGGACCCAGGGAGAACCACTCCAAGGCACATTATAATCAAAATGTCAAAAATTAAAGATAAAGAGAGAATCTTAAAAGCAGCAAGAGAGAAGAAAAGAATTATGTACAAAGGGGTCCCAATTAGACTATCAGCTGACTTCTCAAGGGAGACCCTACAGGCAAGAAGGGACTGGCAAGAAATATTCAAAGTAATGAAAATCCAAAACCTACAACCACGAATACTCTATCCAGCGAAATTGTCATTCAGAATAGAAGGACAGAGAAAGTGTTTCCAGGACAAAATAAAACTGATAGAGTTCATTAGATCCAAACCACTGTTATATGAGATGTTAAAGGGACTGGTTTAAAAAAACAGAAGCTAGGGAGATGAAACAAAGGCAAACTAAACAGGCAACGAGAGTGGAAAAGGAACTGTGGGTACGGGAAGCATATTGGGGGGAGGTCAACAGGGAGGGGGAGTGGGGAGAGGGAGGGAGATGATATAGGAATTGGGGATCATGGTAGGAGGGAATGGAATAGACGGAGAGAGGTTGGGAGGAACTGTATGCACAACTAATGGACATAATCTAAAAGGGGGGGACAACTGGAGGGAGGGGGGCCACCGGGTGGAGGGGAGCAGAGGGAAGGGAAATTGGCACAAATGTAATATTTTAATCAATAAAACACATTAAATCTGAAAAAAGAAAATGGAAATACAACTTACCAAAATTTATGGGATATAGCAAAGAATTTCTAAGGAAAAGTTCATAGTGATAAATACTTATCTCAAGAAACAACACAATAACCTAACTTCACACCTCAAGAAGCTAGAAGAAAAAAAAACAAAACAAAAAACTAAGCCTGATTATTAGAAGAAAGGAAATAGTAAAGATCAGACTGGAAATAGAGACTAAAAGAAAAAAAAAAAAAGATCAATGAAACCAAGAGTGTTTTTTTTTTTTTTTTAAGTAAAATAGGCAAACCTAGACTTATTAAAAGAGAGAGAAAGAAAAGAGACATTACAACTTACCATGAAAATACAAAGGATCCTAAAAGAGTACTGTGAACAATTATGTGCCAATGAATTGGACAACCTAAAAGAAATGGATAAATTTAGAAATATACAACCTACAGAGACTGAATCATTAAGAAATTTAAAAAAAATCTGAGCAGATTGAGTGTAGTAATGAAAGTTCCCAACAAACAAAAGACCATGTTCAGATGGCTTCTCTGGTGAGTTCTACAAAACATTTAAAGAATACCAAGCCTTCTCAAACTCCTCCAAAAAATAGGAGAGGAGAGATCATTTCCGAACTTATTTTATAAGACTACTATTATCCTCATACCACAGCCACTATAAGGAGGTAAAATTGCAGGCCAATATTCCTAATGAATATACATGTAAAAATTCTCTACAAAAATATTATCAAAACAAATTTAGTAATACATCAAAATGATTATACACTATGATCAAGTGGGACTCATTCCAGGGATACAAGGATAGTTCAATATCCACAAATCAGTTATATACCACAATAACAAAATTAAGGTTAGAAATCATATGGGCATCTCAGAAGATGCAGAAAAATTACTTGACAAATTTCAGCATCCAAAGCAGGATTCAAACTACAATATAGCTGTTAAGTGCTATCTTGTCATTCCCCCTGCTCAAAATAAAGTTGTTTCTTAACTATACCTGTCTGCTATACTCCTGTAGCAGCCAGGGACGCTTGGTCTCATACATATCAAAAAAAAAAAAAAAAAAAAAATTCAGCATCCATTTGTTGATAAAAAGTCTCAACAAAGTGAGCATAGAGGAAACACCTCAACATAATAAGGGCCATATCTGAAAATCTGATAGCCAGCATCATGCTCAATGGTGAAGACCTCTTCTTCTAAGATTAAGAGCAAGACAAAGAGACTGAGTCTTGCCATTTTCACTCAATATAATACTTAAAGACATGGCCAGAACAAGTAGGCAGGAAAAAGAAATAAAAGGATTCAAGTTGGAAGGAAAGAAGTAAAACTGTCTCTCTACTTTCAGATAACATGATATTATATATAGAAAACCCTAAAGACTCCACCAAAAACCTCTTAGAACTAATTAATTCAGTAAAGTTTCAGGATATAAAATCAATACCTAAATTTCAGTTGCACTTTTATACACTAACATCAAGCTATCAGAAAGTGAAATTAAGTAAACAATTCCATTTATAACTGCATGCAAAAGAAGAAAATATTTAGGAATGAATTTAACCAGGGAGGTGAAAAATTTGTGCACTGAAAACTATAAAACATTGATGAAAGAAATGGAAGAGACACAAATAAATAAAAGGATGTGCCATGCTCATAGTTTGAAAGAATTAATATTTTAAGTGTTTATACTACTTAGAGCAATCTATTAATTCAATGCAATCCCTAACAATATGCCAATGATTTTTTTTTATAGAAATAGAAAAGAATCCTAAAAGTTGTATGGAACAATAATAACAAACCCTAAATAGCCAAAGAAATCTTAAGGAAGGGAAACAAAGCTGAAGACATCACAGTTTTAAAGTGTATTACAAAGCTACAGTAATCAAAACAGTATGGGATTGGCATGAAAACAGACACATAGTTTGGTGGAATAGAGAGCCCAGAAATATATCCATACATATAAGGTCAATTAATTTTCAACAAAGAAACTAATAATATACAAAAAGGAAAGGATAGTCTCTTCAATAAATGATACGGGGAAAACTATTTACATGCAAGGATAAAATTGGACTCTTTATACTATATAAAACAAAAAACAAAAACAAAACAAAACCTCCAAATGGATTACAGATTGAATATAAGACCTGAAAACATAGGAGGGAAATTCCTTGGCATTGGTCTGGGCTTTGGATCTGACACCAAAAGCAAAGGCAAATCAAAAATAAACAAGTGGGACTACATTAAATTGAAAAGCTTCTGCACAGCAAAAGAAACCATTAACAAAATTAAGAAGCAACCTACTCAATGAAAGTACTTGCAAACTATGTATCTGATGAGTGGTTAATATAAAATGTATGAACAACTCATACAACTCAATAACAAAATTAAAACAAAGCAATCTGATTAAAAATGGGCAGTAGAACCGAATAAACATTTTTCCAAAGAAAACGTAAAGATGACCAATAACTACATGTAGATGCACTCAAAATCACTAATTATCAGAGAAAAGGGAATAAAAACCACGATAAGGGGTCACCTCACACTTATTAGAATAGCTATCACCAAAAAGACAGAAGACAAGTGCTGGCAAGGATGTGCACAGAAGAGAGAACCCCTGTGCACTGTTGGTGGGAATGTAAATTGGTGCGACCACTATGGAAATAATATGGAGGTTCCTATAAAAATTAAAAACAGAACTAACATATAATCCAATATTTCCACATCTGGTTTTATATCCAAAGGAACTGAAATTGCTATCTTGAAGAGATATCTGCACCTCCATGTCCATTGCACCATTATTTAAAGTAGTCAAGATATGGAAACAACCTAGGTGTCCACCAATGGATAAATGGATAAAGAAACTGTTATATATAATAGACCATTGGTTAGCCATAAAAAGTAAGGAAATCCTTTCATTTGTGACAACATGGATGGACCTTGATTGTATTATGCTAAGTGAAACAAGTCAGAGAAAGACAAATACTGTATTATCTCACTTGTATATATAGGATCTAAAAAAACAAAAACTGAACCCACAGAAACCGGGAACAGGCTGGTGACTGACATGTGCAGGGGTGAAGCACGTGGTCAGTGGATTTAGGTGGTGAAAAGGTAAAACCTTTCAGTTATAAATTTTAGGGCTGTCATGTATAGCATGGTGACTGTAGTTAATGAGCTGTTTTGTATGTTTGAAAGTTGCTAAGAGAGTAGATGCTAAAAGTTCTCACCACAATAAAAAATTGTAATTTATGAAAAAGTAAATGTTAACTAAACTTATTGTGGTAATCATTTTCCTAAAGATGTATATCAAATCATTATGTTATATATCTTAAACTGATGCAATGTTATATGTCAATTGCATCTCAATAAAACTGGAAAAATTGAATTAGGAACTAGATAATAAAAAAGAAATCGTGGAATTCAGTCTAGTGTGCTTGGTGCAGTATGCTACTTTAAGAATAAAGTGTAATTCTCACAATCCCACCTGAAGCATTACACTCACCCCCACTATCTGTTTTCCTCATTACTTTCTGGCACAAAACTGATTTATTGTCTTGGATTTTTATCCACTATATGAATTATCCTGATTGTAAATTTGTTAACTTGTTTATCTCCCTCTGCTAGAGCCAACTTTTTTCTTTTTTTTCTTTTTTTTTTGAGATCAGGGACTTTCTCTGTCTTTTTTGCTTTTTGTATCCTCAACCTCTACAACATTGGCATTATAGTAGGTGCTCATTAAATTTATTGTTAAGTGAATGAAGTGCAAAGTATAGCACAGATGAGAGAGAGCTTTGCTCCCAAGGTGGAGCTCAGTGTAACAATCTAACCAAATTCTCATAACAATTCTAAGTGTTATTTTTAGAAAATTAGGAAACTGAAATTCATAAAGGTTAAAGTACTTGTTCAGGTTCAGCTGATTACTTAGTGGCCAAAGCAGCATGTTCTAACCCCAAATCCTGTGCTCTGTAGCATGCACATTGATAGAGTTACAGTGAAATTAGTTTTCCATGTTACATGTTTAATCCAGTCCTAAAGATCTTGAACATAAACTGGTAAAAAAGTATCATTAAGTAAAAACAAGCAAATAAATAAATAAATGTGTGTGTATATGTTTCCATTCCAAAATGCAATGCATTTTTATGAGGATGTGTAAGCAATTTAGGCACCCCAAAAGATTTAGTCCAGAAAATACTTGTGAAACTGTAACAATTATTTGTTCTTGTTAGTGCCCTGATGTACTTAAGGCAACCTTTGACTCCCAAAGGCATTTGTACCTGAGCTTAAAGCCCGTGTTTAGAGATGGTGTGATAGCATTGCAGATGTAGAGTTTGGTCACATTTCGCTTTGTTTTTCCATGCCTAACCAAAAGCACATAGGAGAAACCCTGGGAGTTTTCTAAAATGTCAAAATGGATAAAACAGAGCCCTCAAGAGAAAGAGGGGAGTGCTTTGTTGACCTGTAACTTTCTTCTGCCTTTTGAGTTTCAGGGAATTTATTCATGATACTTTTGGTATGGTCCTTTTCTTTGGGATGTCCATTAAAAAGAGAACTCGGTTGATTTTGATGCCACCTTCTGGCAGCTACAAAAACTTCAGCTTAAAAACCTTGTGTTAAAACAACTTTGAACACGGTTCTAATGAGGCACAATTACCCAGTAAGAGCTCTTAAGATAGGGAAACGGAAAGATGAAGAGGGCAAAGCTTTTCCATTTAGGTTTTTACATCAGTTTGGCATGTAAGTGAAGCAGCATTTCCAATCTTCCTAAAGAAAGAGGAACCAGGTCTCTTGTGTGACTTTTCTCCGCTGCTGTGTTGCTAAGTCAGTTTTCCAGGGAGGACTCTATCCTTTTCGGGGTGATCTGCTTTGCTGGTTGTCAGATTTCACTACAGCATGAACTGGTGGGAAACTGGGTGTCAGGCATCGGTTTTCAAAGCACCACAGAAGCCCTTGCTGTCCCCAGAAGGTTCATTCAACAAAAGAAGGCTCTCTTGTGCCTATTTTGCCTGGATGCTAGAATTCCAAGTGCACATGTACAGGAGAAGCACAGAGATGTTGATTTACACTGTAGATCTATATATAAACTTTCAATTAATCTTCTCATTTTTGGTCAGATTTCTGTTAACTCTGAGTCCAACATATCTCATAATTTCTAATAGGCAAAACCATGTCCCCCTCTTTTCCGTAGTCACTGCAGTGCATCCATCACTCAACACACTCTCACACACTTTCTATCTTCTCACACTTGTTAAACTGTCTTGTGTGATTGTGAGCAGACCCCATCCTCCTCATCCTCAGCTGAAATAGTAAGGTTTATTCCTTCCTAAAACTTTATCCTTATATTTCCTTCAGTCTCAGGGAAGAAGAAAGATCAGCTGAAGTGCATGGTAGGTTATCTTAAACAAGCAGTTTGCATTTGCTTCTATTTTGCTGTTTCTGGGTGGAAATATAATTCAAGTTAAATAATGAATTACTTTCTCAGTCACTCCACAGAATTGCTCAGCTCCAACCATCACCATCTACTTTGTACCTAAGGAATCTGAGGGCCACTGATGTTTAAGGATATCAGTAAGACTATAACAGAATACAAATTTATGCTGGAAAACTAAGAATTTTAAGGATTCTAAGATTTTGAAAAAAGTTTTTGTGGAATTTGCCTCATTCATTCTACATTTGGTAACTACCTAGAATGAGCCAAGTGCTAGGCTAATATGATTAAGATATAAACCTTACCCTTGAGGATAACATAATCTGGTGAATAACTTGAGTTTATGTAGCATTTTGCAGGTTATAAATCAATTTTATCTATGGGGGCTGTTGACACTTACTGATTTACCATTCACAGTTTTAACTACTCCTAAGAGACCCCAGTGATTGATGACATGTGTTAATTTATTTATTTGCTCAGGTACAAATTTGAATCACATGCACCATGAGACTGTGTGGATGATATAGCTGCTTGGGTGGTAAAAGAGCCAAGGTGACTCTGGTGGAGACCTGAAGTAGCCTTGTGCATATTATGTCTGAATTTCTAAGCAGACCTTGAGCCATCTGAATTTGATGGGATTATGAACATGAAATGTGTTTGTTTTCCCCATCATTGCCTTTAACAACATTCTTTCAAATCTCTCTTCCACTTTGGCATCTCAGGTAGATTCTGTTGCTTTCTGGACACCCTCTGTTGTTTAAAAAATTCAGTGTGGTCTAAACTAAAATTTGAATCTCATATCTTCTCATCTCCCAGCTCAGGTTTTAACTTGCAAGGGAACTTAAAGTAGAAGAGAAGGCTTGGTCTACTATTTCCCTTTTCTTCCCTGTCTTCTGGTTCTAGCTCCTTCTTTGTGTTGTGAGGGATGGAAAGAGAAGGAACGTCTGTCACTTTTTTGGCCACTATCCTAATCCCAAATGGTGTGGCTACTGCAGCTAAGACACAGCTAACTAGCCATCAATCATTCTCTTTGGGGTAAGCATCGAAAGCCTGGTCCTCTCATGATGTCCAAGTGGAAGTTCTCTGGGGGAAGTCCTCACTGAATAGTGCTTTGATTTGAGATCAGCTTAGCTTGCCCTCCTCCCAACTCCTTTTGTTTCATCTCTTATTGCCAGATGAGGTACCACCAGGGTAATGCAAGCTCATTTACTTGACTGTACATCCCCCCATAACAGGCTACTTTGACACTATGCTTTTCCTGCTCCCTTGGGTTTTTCAGCTCTCTGTGGTCTCTTTGGGTTTCATTTCTCCCTGCTAACATGGGCACAGAGGGCTGACTAGTAAGTCTGCCACATGAGAAGGGTCCAATTGGAAAATGAGATGCTGGCCTGCCCTTCCCTATAGGTACCCCCAGTGTCTATGGGAGATTTCCTCAGAGCCCTCTGTGATTTGGCATTGGGAAGAAACAATCATCCTTTCAATGAGGAGAGGCTAGAAAATGCTCTTAACTGAGATCATTGTATCCTGCCATCTCCACTGTCTCCAACTACCTCATGCCCCGTGTTTTACTCATGTACATATGGGCAGGAAGGGGGTAGAAGTAATACAAGGATCTGGCCCATGTTTTTTGTGAAGAGTTTTCTTTGTATTTAGATTTCAGTCCTACTCAGTGATTCTGAGTAAGTAGATAAAAGTATTATTCAACAGCCTATTATATATTTTGCTATGTATGTAGTTATGTTAACTGAGGACTTGACAAGGTGCTGGGAACATTCTTCTCAAATGTTTAGGGCTTCCCTCAATGTATGGCTTATATACCATCTGTATCTGAATCTATTGGGGAGCATAGGGAAAAAATCTGAATTCCTAGACTCCATACCCAGAGATTTGGGCTTTCAAGGGTTGAGAACAAGTCAGGATTCATGATTTTCAACAGACACTGCAAATTTTACTGATGCATGCTAAAGTTGGACAAGCACTTCTCTTGAGTTCATGACACATTATGTTCTACCAACACCGCTGTGAATTCGGTAAGGCTGGTATTATTCCAGTATACTGCTGAGAACATTGAGATTCAAAAGTGAGCCATGGCTTGGCAAATAGCAGGACAATGCTTCACTCAATGTTAGTGAATATCAACCTGTCCTGTAACTATTCCACTAACCATAATTTTGAACACAGTGGAACTGTTACTCAATTTATTTATATAGGTTTTCAGATTACCAAAGTAATACATGTTTAGTTTAGGAGATCCATAAAAATATTAAAAATTAATTAAACAAATATAATTCCACCACTCTGATACAATAATTTATTTCTGCATATCATGTTATACCTATTTTTGCATAATTAAAATAAAGTCATATCTTAATACTCTTTAATAACATGCTTCCTAAAATTAATATGTTGGGAATTTCTCCATTCATTTAATATTTTCTTCAACATTATTTGCAATGACAATGCAGTTTTCCATTTTATGGCTGTAGATTTTTTATTTAACCAATCTCCCATTGATGGTCGATTTGATTTTTTTTTTCAACTTTTTACTATTACCAAATGTTACGCAGTTTAAAAGGAAGTTGGGAATTATATTACAGCTATCAAAAGAAAATGAAACCAATTTTTAAAAGGTCATATTATATAAAAATGTACAGGGTCTGAAATGATAATTTCTATGTTCACTAAAAAGATTATTTTATGTTGTTTTCTTAACAGGAACAAGAGCATTTTGTTTTATTTTAACCTTTTCAGCTGCACCAGTCCTTCCGTTTTGATAAACCTACAGTGCCCTACTACACAGGTAAGGCAAAAAAAAAAAAAAAAAAGAAAAAAGAAAAAACTAGCTGGTGTTGTTAGCCATTTTGACCATTCTCAGATAAAAGAATTCAGAAATTTCATTTGTGTTGTGTCTCTGTGTTGTTAAAGATGAATTTATGGAAAGTGGGAAGATATACACATGAGCTCATCTTTGTTCATATACAGAAGGAAAGAAGATTAATCATTTTAGCATCACTAAAAAGCCTTGTGATTACGTTGTCCAACCACCTAATTTTTTAAATGAGCAAACTACAACCCAGAGAACTGAAAGTTTTCTCCAGATCAGTATTACAAACAGGAAAGCTAAGCACTGGAAGTAACAAACCTCAGTTTTTCACTGGCTTAGCACAGTAAAGGCATTGTGGTCAGTGGGGACTCGCCTGCAGGTTCCCTTCATCTAGTGGCTCTGCCATCCCTTTAGCCTCCAGTATCTGCACCCAGCTGCCAGAAGAAAACAGGGAGGATTAATAAAGCACCACTGCTCTTGAAAGCCTTGGATCAGAAATGTCACATGTTGCATTCCTACTCATATGCCATTGGTACATCAGTCTTACATGTTCACATCTAGATGCAGTAAAGAAAGGAATCAAGCAAGGTAGATGTGGGCAGGACAGCCTCCTCTGCACCATGGAACAAGTGGAACAAAAGGCACAAATTTCAATGAGTAGGTAGTTGAATCTTCCAGAGTCTAACCCTCTTGGGGGCCATATAGCTTTGAAACTCTCTTCCTGTTGTGCAAGATTTAGCACCTCAAACATTTTGTCAAAAGTGTTTTCAGGTTAACTCATGAATTCTTTGGCAGTACAACTACCTCTAAAACTTACAGGCTACTGTCTTTCCTCTTTTGATTCCATGTGCTAGTAAACCACACTCCAAGATCTTTCCCAGAATTTGTTTGTAAACTAACCTTCCTTCCTTCCTTCCTTCCTTTTTTCTTTCTTCTTCATCTACCTCAAAGACTTTTGATACCTTATTTCCCTCTGAGACTAAAACCAACCTGGGGTATTGACATCTTTGTTCTGTGATCCCACCTCTACCACAGGTCTTGATTTCTACTAGAGCCACTCACTGCCATGTCAAGTCCTTGACCTTGTCAGTACCAGTAATTACCACCTTTTGTAATCTCTATTTCAAACATCTCACTGTCTGATCACATCAGTCCTTCTAACGTTGCAATGATTCTTCTCTCTCACCAGGACCTACAAATTGCTGATTCTAACCCCTTCACTGTGTCCCTCAGTCCCCTCATGCTTTCATCTCTCTCTTTACCTGACTTACACTCCATGGTCCCTCTTTAAATCACTCCTTACGTAAACCCTCAATTTTTCTATCCTCCTCACTTAGTTGTATTTCCTTGGCAAAACCTCATCTCTGGCTAAATGCAGCTCTCTGCCTATTCCATGCCTGAACCCAGGCAGCTGTGTTTTCTTGGAAAAAATCTACACAACAGTCCCTTAAATTCAGGACCACTAAGCTGGAGTGTGTCCTCATTGCTGCTGCACAACTGCACCACAGACCCCTTGTCCATTTGCTAGTTTGCTGCCCTAGGAAACAATCTCATACCTTTTCCTTTCGCCTCAAACCTCCAAGACCTCCTTCCCAATATTCATGGCAGACTGCTTTTCACCACCTGTTCTTTCTTTCAAGGAACACATTTTTTTCCCCCAGATTAGTTCAGTGACCTCCTGACTGGACTCTCTGCCTCTATCTTTGGCCCCCAAACCCCAACCCCTTACAGTCTTTTTTCCACCCTGCAGCCAGTGTGATCCTGTTAAATACAAGTCACTATGTCTCTCCTTTGCTCACCGCTGCCCCTATGACTTCCCCAGTTAACTCAGATTAAAAGCCAAAATTCTAACAATGACCTACAAGATCCCTCACTGGCTGTCAGACTCTGAACACATAGGCTATTGCTCTCCCCCTCATCACTGCACTTGGATCCGACTGGCCATTGATTTGTCTTCAAAGGATCCAGTAAAGCTCCTGCCTCAGAGCCTTAGATTTTGCTCTCTCCCTGTCTGCATAGTCTTTCTTCAGGTGACTATGGCTTGATCACTAGTCTTCTTCAAGTCTTTCTTCAGATGTTACCTTTTTGGTGAGGCCTTCCTTGACTACCTAATTAAAATTAGAATCCCACTCAGCTTTCATTCTCCATCCTCCTCTCTAGCTTTATTTTTCATAGCATTTATTACCATTTTATAACAAACAATTTTATTTATTTATTGTTACCTATTTCCCCCTACTAGAAAGTAAACTGCTTGAGGGCAAGGGCTTTTATCTGTTGTTGTTGTTGCTGTTTTTCACTATTGTATCCCCAGTCCCTAGAACAGGCTCAGAATAGGTGATCAATAAATATCTGGGAAGGAAGGAAGGAAGGAAGGAACGAAGGAAGGAAAGGAAGGAAGGAAAGAATATCTTCCTACTTCCAGTCTTAGAATTTTTCTGCTATACTATACAAATCTATCATCCCCATGATGAAACAAAAAAAATAAATCCCTGTACATTATGCTCTTTTGTTGTTTCATAAATTATTTATTGGATCATTCTTTCTTTATAACAAGTATAGTGTTTTAACCTTCAATGTAACTCTCTTCCACTCACCAAATTCTAATTTGTAGTGGAATGTTAACCCTATATGAATTGAAATAAAAATACTGATGAGGAACTACATAAGTGCTGCTTTGTGGTTACTCAAAGAATCAAAATTGAAGCAGAATACATTTTAGCTGCCAATAATGCAGACTTAACTTTTATTCTACCAGGCAATAGTTTATCTACTGATTAAAGCCATATTTTTATGTATTATTATTTTTCTGTTAACTGTCAGCATGGTCCAGACATGTGTCACACACATTTAAAGGACAGAGTGTGATCAATTAGGATACTCAACCTCAATGTGACCTTCATTTTTGGCTAATCGTATGCTGATTGCACCTAATCAGCATCCTATTTGAAGTGAACAAATTGGGCAGATAGACGGAGAGAATAAAGAGCAGTTGCTATGTTGTTTTTTAACAGCTCATTTTGAGTTTGGAATGAAATTTAATGTCCTTCTCTTTAACAAACCACTTTTACTCATACTGTGTACCATTTTAATTACTCTCTTTTGTGTGTTGTATACATAGGACTTTTATATCTATAGTATACATTGTATGTGTATATATTTGTAGGTATAGAATCATCATCATCCCAACCCAATAGTTCCTACAATCATTTAAAACCTGAGAAAGCATCAATATTTTCAGTATTCACTTTTACAAATTTATTTAAATGTATGCAATAGGGGAACAAGTTTAGTTATCTTTCAAAGCTGTTTAGTAAATTATCAAAGTCGAAATGTATATGCAAGAATTGACTTAAGCTTTCATGACTTAATACGATATTTTTTTCCCAAACAAAAGCAAAACCAGTAGAATGCATCTTTTCTGGATCTGCTTTCACTCTGTGGAGTTACTAATTGGATTTCAGTCACTCCACAATGGCTCTGTGGACTAGCAAAGGGATCTGGTTTGGCATTAATAGGTCCCCAAAGTTCGTTAATATGAAGTAATTGTTTGGGTGACCTCTCTGCCCACATTTGCCTAGTGCTGCTAAAAGACTATAATATGATTGATGGTCACCAATAAAACATCAATTATGTTTTAAGAATTGTTGAGAATTCACTGGAACTGATAGTTATTAGTGACATACATAAGCTATTAATGTTTGGAATTTTTTAGATCATCATTTTATTCAAATATAAGAAAGGAAGCAAGATTCTAGCCCTGAAAATGCATACACTACATAGGCAAAATTGGTGAAATCTGAAAAAAGTTAATGGATTGTAACATAATCAATTTCCTGGCATGTGATTGTACTATAGTTATGCAAATTATTACTGTTGGGAAAAGTTGGGTGAAAGGTATGTGGAATCTGTTACTTCTCACAGCTGCGTGTAGGTCTACAATTATCTGAAAATCAGAAGTTAAAATATGCGTAAGTCCATCATTGTACAGCATCTTATTGTTTTAACAGAACATCAATATCAAAGGGCAAGGAATAGAGACCAGTAACTAGTATATGAAATTTCACTTTTTACAATAAAACTAGAAAGTTGATTTAGTCTCTTAGATGGAAAATGATGCTTGCTCTTTATCATGATGGATGATTTAGAAGTCTAACCTTGTAGATACTTCCTTGGTTTGTTCAGTTCAATTGTTCCCACCATTGTGTTCCTTTCTTTCACAGATCTGTGTCTCCAAGTGCCCAGAAAAATTTTTAACTTATATGGAAATGCAGTTTCCATACAAAAGAAATAAAAACTCTTGGCCATATTATAGCCAGTTCTGCAAGTCCCCTATTACTCAGCCTGCAAAGGTATGTGTATTTAAGTTTATAAATTTAGAAAAAAATAATTTTGGTTTTAATCTGAAGTATAATATGAGCATTTATAACTGGAAAAGCTGCTAAATCTAGGAAATGATTACTAAATGTACCATTCCATTAAAACCATGTGTACAATTGTCTGTATACATACAAAACTACAAATACAATTTATAGCGTATCATTTTGTAGACTTGGGGGGTTATGCAAGATGGTTAAGTCTGGTAAGTTAGCTTCAATTCTTCTCTGAAATAAAGAAATTTTCTACTTGGATGGATGTGTTTGCTGTCAAGAGCTAAGAGCTTAGACAGAAAGTAGTATGGCGATTACCAGAGGGAAAGGCATGTGGGAGGAGGTGGGAGAGAGGGGGTAAAGTGAGAATAATTGGTGCTGGAAGGAGACTTGGCTTGAGACAATACACAATACGATATACAGATTGTGTATTATAGAATTGTGTACCTGAAACATCTGTAATTTTATTAACCAATGTCACCCCAATACGTTCAATTAAAAAAAAAAAGGGAGAGAAGAGCTAATGTCATTTGCAGTCACCATTTCATTAATGTGGTGATGAAGCCCAATGGCTATTTAGTAACAAGTACAATTTTACTTCCACCTCCACTTTCATAATTATTAATTTTTAAAAATCCCCAAACTCTACTTTAGGTTTAAGACTTATGAGGGAATTCTAAACCTTAATTATATTAATTAGTATTAATGGTTTCCAAATTAGAAAAAAAAACTGTTGTTTCAGAAGAAATTTAAAGATTAGAGACTCAGGATGTGACCAAGATGAAGATACAGACTTTCAAAGGTGTGCCTTTGTTTCCGAAGGTCTGGTTGTATTATTGTTGACTTGATTGAATTGCACTTAGGGCATTTAAGAGCATTTGTCAAATAAGTATGTGGGTGAGATAATCTTACAATTAGTTTTATTAGGATAGTAATTTGGAATAATGAGGTTATTATGCAACTGAATTTTTAAAGGACAAAAATTTTTATATTGAGGGTAAAAGTTGTCTTCACAGCCTTTGAAATGTTAACATACTCTTCCTTCCATTTTAGTCTCTCTCACAAATAGTAATGGATGATGATTGTCCAACAGCGATTTTTCCAAGCAAACCTTGTAAGTGATTATTATTTTACTTTAGAAACACAGACTCTAAGAAGGAGTTATTTAATTCAATTCCCTCATTCCACAATGGATGAAACTGAGGCCAAGAACAGTGCTATGACTGGCCCAAGATCCCAGAGTTAATTAGGAAGGAAGCCAAAGCTAAAGCCCAATGCCCTCACACTAGCCAGGGATATTTCCGTTGGAGTTATGTGCATTTGCGGGTTTTGCCGCATAAATACACATAAATAAAAAGACTAAAAATTGATTTTTGAAAGCCCAATCAGATCAATCATTTGGTGCTCTATGAACTCACATAAGCACACACAGATATATACTCTTAAACACTGGCCCCAGAATTCAGACAAACTGTTTGTTCAGAAATTGTTTGGGGAGTGAGGATAGGTCCATATACTTGTCTTTATAATTTGAAATTTGAAATATTTATGTGTCTCCTGGAAGAATCAATATTTTATATCCTTAAAATTTATAAACTATTTAACTGTGTTTAGAAGAAAATGAAATAATCACTCATTTTTCTTCTTATGATTTAATTCCAACTATAGAGAAAAACTTTACATAAAGATATTCACTACAATGTTATCCAAAAAGACCACCTCAGAAAAAAAGGAAATTGAAATTCTCTGATGCCCAAGAGCAAAAAAATGTTCAAATGATTCATGATATATTCATTAATGAAATATTTTAGAATTATTAAATATAAATATTATATAGTATTATAATGCTAAATAAAATGCAAAATTTTATATACATTAGAGTGACAAGCATATGTAAATTAAAATAAAGAAAAAAGTATTCAAAGAAAAAGACTAAAAAGAAATACGCCAAAATATTAAGTGGTCGTTTTGGAGGAAACAAAACACTGGGTATTTTCTCTTTTCTTTCTTCTTTTTTCATTATGTTTCTCCATTTTTCTACAATGACTGTGTATTTCTTTTAAAATGGAAGAAAGTCAATATTCATTCATCAGAGTTGAGCAGAACATCAGGTAAAAACTGAAGTAGCTACCACCAAACACAGTGTCTCATGGGTTCCCATCACTCTCCTCTGGGTCATTAAAGACTCAAACGAAGGTGTAGTTTTTGCAAGCAATTGTATTTTACCAGGAAGAACCTAGGCAGCAAGTGTCTGTAGCCAAGAACAGTGTTACAAATGTTTATGCAAAAAGGTAAAAATGACTCAGTCACTGAAAATATAATAGGTGTAAGAGTATAAGTCCTAGTCCCTGTCCTTACAAGTCGTCGTCGGCAGCCGTCCGTCTCGAGAGACGATGGTGTAACTTCTTAAGAGTCTATCTGCACCGCCGAGAATGGCTGTGCAGTCCGACTCGGGAGTGACACGGTATCTGTCTCCTCCCGTGTTGAATCGACATCTTGCGATGACACTGTAGTGTCCTCTCCAGTGAAGCTGAAGCTACAGAGCCTCGAGAGACGATGGTGTAGCTTCTTAAGAGTCTATCTGCACCGCCGAGAATGGCTGTGCAGTCCGACTCGGGAGTGACACGGTATCTGTCTCCTCCCGTGTTGAATCGACATCTTGCGATGACGCTGGAGTGTCCTCTCCAGTACAAGTACAGTTTGGTTAAATGTACATGGGTGATACATAAATGAATAAGGCGTAGTCCTTCACAGTCCAGTGAAGGAAACATTAAGGTAAACATTGCAATCAATGTGTATTCCCCCTAGTGCATGATTAAGTGTAGTTACTTAATTGGATAGTATGCAGCTAATAAAATTTACTCATAAAAGTTTATAAAAGAAAATGAATAACAGTATAAAAGAAAAAATAAAACAAGGGAGAACATTGCAAGTAATGTATGGTTATAACTCAAACAGAAAACATTTTTGTAGGGGAAAGACTGAAAGGAAATTCACCAAAATATAGTTCACTGTGGGTGGTAGAACTATGTATATTTTTGTATCTTCCTTCGTATCATCTCTATTTTCCAAATATATGACGAACATATTTAGGAATTAAGGCTAACAGATTGGATGAGTTATCTCCTGGAAATAAAATGTAGAACAAACTGGGGGATTTGTAGGTGAGAACAGTCATGTTTAAGGAATGGGAAGGGGAAGAGTGCACAGAAAGGTAGAGGGTGGGCTGGAGAGAATCTGGACAGGAATCTGGGCAAGGAAAGAGAGTTCTGAAAGGCAGGGATTGTCTGCCGTGTCAAAAACTCAGAAAAGTTAATTCATTCAACAACAAATACTTACTGAGTTCCACAATATACCCGGCACTGTGCTAGGTAATGGGCTCAAGTGGGCCAAAAACTGAAAAATATTTGTAGGTTTTGGCAATTCAGAGATCTTTGGGGTCACTGGGAGGACAGTTTCCTGGAGTGGTGGGGACAGAATATGATTGGGTTAAGAGGAAATAGAAACAGCTGGTAGGGACTACTGAGTCAATTATGCCAGGGAATGGGAAGGGGAAAGAAAGGGAGGTTAATGGAAGTGCTCCAGAGGATGGAAATGGGTAGACAAGAGATCACTTTCAGCTAGGAAAGTCAGGAAAGTCTTTATAAAGACATATTTTTTTCCTTTCTTTGTCAACTGCTTTAATATGTTCAGGTCCAACTTCTGTATAAATCCTTACAAATCTGTGATGCTTTGTTGCGTCACCACCTTCTGGGGAACTTCCAAGGTAAAATCTGAAACCATCTCCCATGTACAGAGGGCAGAGACTGAAGGTTGGGCAACCTCAAGATGAGTTTTCTGCACCAAGTGCCAAATTTTAAAAGTTTACTTATAGGTGCTGATCAGAGAAGGAAAACTCTGACTCCAAAAAACCTCCGCTGCCTTGCGGCATACCTCTTCAGGGGAAAGGCTAAGGGAGTAAACCCCGACAGAAAATCCGGAGCCGGAGTCCCTAAGGCGGTTTGACGTTGTAGTCAACACCGGCAACTCCTGCGGCGCACCTGAAGCCAAGCTGTATCGACTCCGTCTTTCCCTTGGACCCTTCAGCTGCGAAGAGAGGGGGGGTCTGCTGCATGGGCAACAGCAGACCCTCCATATTACCCTGCCCAGGCTCTGTAGCTTCAGCGTCATCGCAAGATGTCGATTCAACACGGGAGGAGACAGATACTACCATGTCACTCCCGAGTCGGACTGCACAGCCATTCTCGGCGGTGCAGATGGACTCTTAAGAAGCTACACCATCGTCTCTCGAGACGGACGGCTGCCGACGACGACGACGACGACGACGACTTATAGGTGCTGACTGGGGTCAGTCACAGACACAGGAGGTCTTAACAGGGTTTTGTTACATACCCACTCCAGACACTCTCATCACTGTATTTCTAGCTCAAGGTGGTGTCCTTGGGCAGCTTCTAGCTTAGAAAAGGCAAGTAGAGAGCATACTTCAAGCACAGAGGACAGAGTAGGGAGACTGTAATTGCCCTGGTCCAGCTAGTGGTTCAAACCAGAGGTCATATCTTTTTGATGACCTTCCCCAGCATTCTATCCTTCGTGGCTATGATAGTCCTTTTGCAATGTGCCCTGAGGAGTCAGCAAGGGGTTTCACCGGCATGGAGGTGGTGCCTCTGGTGCTCATCTGGCAACATATAAAATATGTTATGTATTTACATATGTTATATTTTTATCTATATTTGGCAGGTGGGTACAAAAACCTACTTGTCTTGCAGTTGCCAAAACAAGCCCCATACATTCCCTTGCTTATTAAACTTGCCCCTTCCAGTCTGGAGTAGTCTGCCTTTTTCTTCAGTCTCTCCTTGCCCTCCTTGTTTGGGGCTCATTTTAAACTTATACCCAGGAAACTCCCACCCTGACTTATGAGTAAACATGCTTCCTATAAGAAAAAAATATAAAAATGATCTATTTCTGATTTCTTTTCCCACTTTATTTAAAATTGGGGTTTAAAGTATTTTTAGCAATACAGATTTGCAAAAGAACAAGGATTCTATTTCATCAAAATAAGCATACAGAAGGTTGAACAATGAGTTAACTCTTCTCAGAAACTGTGCTAGGCTACAAAGCGTGGGCCATTTTTGATAGCTTTAGTATTTCCATTTCCAACCACTCTTACAAACCATGTAAATGAGAAAGGTAGAAGGAAGACATTATTGAGGCTTTACCAATAAAAATTTTCTCATCTTAGTAGTACCTAAAGTTTGAACTGGTTTTTATTTCCCAAGAATTTTTTTACTAATATCTAACTTTAAAGGTTTCAATCAAGGGGTAACTAATCTTTAAAAATAATAATAATAATAATAATAACAAAGCTAAACTCATCCAGTCATACAAGTACATTAAAAGGCTACATTTGTAGCCTTTTAGAAAATGCATTTACTTGACAGATACGTTATCAGTATTCTTCTTTTAACACCTGTGCTGCTTCTTGCTTTATGAATGTACCAGATATGAAGTAATCAAGTTTAGAATGTAACTTCGGATTGTCATCGTATTTGCTTTCTGTGTCAATCTTAGAACAATTTTCTGATCATCGAATAATGGGCAATTATTTATACTGAGCAATTAATACATTGCCTAGCAAGAACTTGGTAATAAGTAACTGAAAGCTTAACAAAGGGAAGATAGCTTTGTTAGGAAAGAGTAGAAAAGTGATGACCATTATTTTATTTAATTTTACAGTTCTCCGGAGATGTTTCCCTGACTTCTCTACTAACAATGGCACTTTAACAGTAGGAAATAAAACAACATTCGAAGATGGGAAAGGAAGGACAAGAAATGCTGTGGAACTCAGGGCAGCTGCAAAGTATGTTTGTTTACATTCCCATGTTCGGTTTTGATGCATCCCATTATTGAGCCCAAGACTAAAGCTTCCATTAGGTGTCATACAGGAAAAATTATGTATTATGAAATACACACATCACTGTGGATTGGAAAGCTTGGTATATGTTCATTAAGAAAAACATTGGAAGCAGAAACCAGAACAATTAGAAAGAACAATTATGTTTTTCAAAATGGTTCAAACTTTCATTATCATTAGGTATAGAAATGAGACATCAGGAAATGTACGAAAAGGTCATCACATAACTTGCTTTTGGCATAGACATAATTTAAAGAAAAAACTGTGCTTTTAAAAGCACCATTTTAAAAATGTGACTGAAATCAGGAAACTGCCAGTTGTTTCAGAGGGAAAGGGTCGTAAGAGAGGTGAGACGACCATGGCAGTGCTGTTTCAGTACTGGATCAAATTCTGCATACTAACTGCAATGAAGTAAATCTACTCTTTCCACAGGCTGGACGCATCATGACATTTCGTATTATTCGGAAATGTAATTCCCAGGGTGTGCACACGTGTGCACAAACATAAACACACAGAGTATCATTGCATTGCTCACTTATTGAATTAAAAATGAAATATAAAGATATCCTAAAAGGTAATTTCTCTTTCTTGAAAGACTTTAACAGCCCCAATAGAACAGTGAAGTTCCTGCATTTTTATAATATAATATTAACATGGACAGATTTCACAAATATAAAGCTGTATGAAATAATGCAAGTACAATTCCATTAATAAAAGAAAATTCAAAAGCAAGCACCACTTAGTTAAATTACCCCGTGATGTTTATATAAAAGGTAAAACTAATACAAAATTAGGAAGTTATTATCACAAATGTTGGGATGTGGTCCCTTTGGGGGAAGGGGAGGTACTCTAACTGGAGCACATTGGAAAAAGTATAACATAGTTGTAGTGACATAAGTGTGTTCACTTTGATCATTCATCAAGCTGGATACTAATTAATGATTTATGCACTTTTCTGCTTGTGCCCCATTGTGCCTCCCTGCTACAGAGTTGTCAGAGGTTTAGGAAAGTGAATTAATGATAATGTTCATTCTTAATGCTATGGATTTTGTAAGTTAAACGCTGATCTTTACATTTAAATTCATTTCATATAGTGAGCCCTCTGAAATACTGAGGGCATGTCACATATATTAGAAAAGGATCTGTTTACCATTCTTGAAAGCCGTGTTCCCTAATGTGTGTAGATATGGCCACCTTTGTAGGTTTACCAAAGTGACATTTCATGAATTGTTGTGTCCAGGAAAAGAGTCACACTGATAAATGGTTTCTAAAAATATGCTTTGAACAGCAGCTTGCAAAATTCCTTTTATCATAACAAGAACATGTCTGCTTAGTGGTAGTCAAAAGATAATTGATTTTTTCTTCTTTGAATTCAGAAATATCAATAAAATCCTTGATGCAAAGGCAATTGGAATGAGAGTGTTTGAAGACTATGCAACAACTTGGTATTGGATTCTCATGTAAGTGAAAACATAGATGGTTTTTCCCCAGGCTCATTCTGATTTTATCTTTGTAGAACTCTTTCTTCGAATTTCCTACGTAATCGTGAATTCAAGTTTGACTCAGATCTCAGTTCCTGCCATTTTCTTTTTCATATAGAATAAAAACGGAACAAAGATATTTGGAAGTATGCCTAGTGTTAAAAGAAAGTTATGACTATAAATTTTAATTGTATTCATTAAAATACTCAAAAACATATACCTCAAGTTATGTAGGGGCAGAATCTGTGGTATGTTTGCTTCCCGTCACATGTTATAGTGGTTACAGTGTTATTTCTCTGGTCTGTTTTCTCATTCGTTCTTTATTGACTTCCAAGAGATTATTCTTAATTTTTTATATGACCCTTTCACATAATGCTTATTATCATCATCCACAAATATCACTGTACTTATGAAAAAATATATGAAGAGAGGAGGAAGTCAAAATTTTTCAGAAATAAGATTTGTAGTCCTGAAACTACAGTTGCATACTGGAGAAGATACATGTGTTTATATATCTAAGGATGTCATTACTACCTTCTTGTGTCTTAAAAGCATCTATGGTTTCTTTTTGATCAGAGAATAAAGTAAAACTTCATTAGATACTTACAAGACCATTTACAACCTAACCCAACTTATTTTTTCAGGTTCATACCCACCCATGCTTTTTAATTAACCCTGTGTTCTAAAGACATTAAATACCATGCTCATGTTTTTGCACGTTCTGTTCTCTTTCCTAGCATTATCATTTCTCATGCCCTAGGCAACTTTATCTCATTATTTAAAATCAGCTTTAATGTCACTTATGAAGTCTTACTTGACATCTGCAGATATAATTAATTATTCCTCCCTCTGTGTTCCTCATACCCGTTGCGCATGTACACACATCATATACACACATGCATACCTATTTTTTACATAACACCTGCATTTTGTGTTTTACTTCCTTGACTCTTTGCCTCTGATAAACTTTGAACTTTCTACCATGGTAATTATGTCTAATTCATCTTTATTTTCTTAACTCCTATTATGGTTCTTGGAACATAGAAGATATATTGAAAACGTCAGGTCAAGCAACATTTATAAAAACACTAGGGGAACAAGATAGATATATTTAACTTTTAGATGCTTTAGAGTCAAACTGTGTGTAAAGTACTAGTGAGTAATTTTTAG
Organism: Furipterus horrens; assembly: GCF_987537825.1. Taxonomy (NCBI): domain Eukaryota; kingdom Metazoa; phylum Chordata; class Mammalia; order Chiroptera; family Furipteridae; genus Furipterus; species Furipterus horrens. Next base: position 55,405,851 of record NW_028327173.1, on the reverse strand, counting down.
ATCTGTAAAACTAGTTTTATGATAACTTAATCCTTTGTCCTAAACAATTACAGTAATTATTGTCAGTGCATATCAGGATTTCAGGATATATCTCCATAGCAGAGATTGTAGTCTATATTTGACAGTCAACTGGCTCATCTACTGTCAGACCCAAATAGCACTAGATAATTTCCATGTTTCTTCTTTTATTTGGTTTTTCCACTCTTGTCTGAAGACGTATGCATTACGATAGACTCTCTTGCACACATCACTCCTAGCACACACACGGAACCCTCTTCACCCTCTGGCACCACTCATACCACTGGAACATAAACACTTTCCTTTATTTTCAACTCTTCTGTTCTCACGTATTTAATGAATATAAAACCACTGATATGCTGTGACTTCGTTCATTCAATTAGAATTTTTATGCAATAATTTAAAATACACAAAATAGACATTATATATATTCTCCTCTGACCTTTCTAAATGTTACTCTTGGACTGCACCATAGAATAATCTTTCAACTATATTGAATATTTAAACACTAAAGTATTTGTGATTTTTAAAAGGAAATGGCTTTGGAACTTAAAAGCATAGGTTCTTCAAGACTAGGACCAGAGAAGTTACTTTGATACCATGCTGTTATCAATACAGTGACAGTAATTACTAAGATTTTGTTTGTTTGTGAAGGTGGAAGGACATATATGCACGACATACAGACATAGTAGTATGGTGATGGTCAGAGGGAAGGGGGTGGGGACTGGGTGGGGGTGGGCAATGAGGTGGGGATGGGGTTATCTGTAATAGTGTAAACAATACAAATGAAAAAAAAGAAAGATGAAAGAAAAGATTTTGTTTGTAAAGATAACACTGGAAGGTAATAAAGTCAATAAACTACCAGGCTCTGTCTGTTGCTATGTTTGGAAACTTGCAGAAAGCACCAGAGGTGTCAGTTCTTAAAAGAGTATCAGCCAAATTTCCAATCTTAATGAGTTCTCTTTGGTAAAATTACTTAAAGAAATCCAATATGACTTTAGCCTGGGTGTAGTGGGGTAAAAGAAGTGTCTCTACTAGCTCATTCAAACGCCAGGAAGAAATTAAAACAGAAGGACAATAGTCATGCTGTTGATTGCTTGATAAAGTAATAGCCCAAGAGACACAGAAGTGATGTTATTGTTCCAAATAATGGCCTACAGATCACTGGGAACTTGAAATAGATATCTGGTGACATCAGACGTTACAAACTATTAGAGGTAATTAGACCATAGTCAAAATGACTGAAAAATCCTGAGTTCAAGATCTGTGTGGGGCAGATATTTTTTTCCTGTCTTTCTATGCTAAGAACCTTCTCTTAATGCTAGACAGTTATTTTGCTTAAAGCTTCCATTAGTCACCAGGTAGATAAAACAGCACAAATTCATCATAGATAGGTTTTACAATTTAACACTTACTGGGTAGGTGTGAAGGGAAGAAAATAGAACATGGCAACTGTGGCAGATAGACCAGAATTGTAGGTTGGAGAAATTGTGTCTTTCCTTGGACAATGATTGATACAGGATTTTACTTTACCTTGGCATGTGAAGATGAGTCATGTATGAACTCCCTGATGGTCCTGCTGTTTCATGCAAAGTCTTAACAGAAACTGTTGTTTGTACTTTTTTAATGTTATAACTGTTTCTATATCTAGGTAAAATAAAATAATCTGAGAATTACATTTAAGAGAAAAAAAAGTGTTGCCTTGCTGTTTTCATTATGTTATGTTTAGCATATTTGACCCTGTGTTTGTTTTGTGTTTTTTCCACTAGTGGCCTGACAATCGCCATGCTCCTCAGTTGGATGTTTCTAATACTCTTGAGGTTCACAGCTGGATTACTCTTCTGGGTTTTTGCTTTGGGTGTGATTGGAATTATAGGTTATGGTATGTATTACCCCTCTAAATACACCAAATATCAAAATTTCCTTCTTCTTTTCAGTTGCCATTGTCAATGAGCAGAAAGCATTTTCTTGTAGTGAATTTAATTATTCTTTGCTCCCCCCAAAATGGGTTAAATGTAAAACAATTATTTAATTTTGCGTATATTGTCTCTATAACTTTTTTCTTCTTTATCTTAAAAAAAGTGCTTTCAACATATTATACTTTTTTGTTAGCAACCTTTGGTGTCATGTTTCATGGGTATTGAGTTGGAAGTAAAAAGAATCCCTTTAAGGTTAATGAAAAACATTTCAGACTTCTTTTATTCCTTTAACTTTTTATTTGATCAAAGGCCATGTTAGCATAATTACAGAAGTGTTAACTATTTTTCTCTTTCAAGTAAGTACCTTTAATCAAGGTATTGTCACTCACATTAATACTTGGCCAGTACTTCATAATGATGTATCACCCTCTAGAGGCAAGCATTCTGAATTACACTTATTAAGTGAGACTCAATTGTATTTCAAGGTTGAAATCTAAGCACTAACTCAGGCCCCCCAAAAGCAGTATGAGTACAGTTCTTTAATAAATGCATGGGCGAATGTAGAAATGTTTAAGAGGTTTCTATTCAGAAGAATGATTTCCCTACAACACCATTTGAATTGAAATGCAATTTATGGTGGCAGACACAAAAAATAAAAATTTCTGATTTCCAGTCAAAATGATGCTCGCCTCCTCCCACAACCACATCAAAATTACAACTAAAATAGAGAACAACCATCACTCAGAACCATCAGAAATTGAGTTGAACAGAAGTCTGTCTGACAATTACAGAATTAAAGAAACGACATCCATCCAGACCAGTAGGAGGGGTGGAGACACGGAACAGGCTGGTCCCATATCCATGTATGGTGAATAAATATTCAGGAGTGATATCTCAGGAGTGAAGAGTCCCAGCCCCACACCAGGCCCCACAGCCCAGGATTCCAGTGCCAGGAAGATAAGTCCTCACAATTCTGGCTGAAAAACCAGCAGGGATTGAGTCGGTGGAAGAAATTCCTGGAGCCCCAAGCAGCTCCTCTTAAAGACCCCCAAAATAGACTCACCTACTCAGACTCACACCCTCTGAGCTCCAGCAGTGGGTAACAGCTTGAAAGGTGCCAGTGATATATAGGGAGGGACTGAAGCATCTAACATCAAGGTGAGCAGAGGTTGTTGTCATTTTTCTAAACCCTCCCCCCCGCACAGAGCTGACAAGCTGGTGTCATACTGAGACTCCATCAACCTGGCTAACACTGTTTGCCCTGCCCTAGAGATCCCTGAGATCCTCCCCACACAACTTATGGGCCCACCCAAGCTGCTTTTCCATATGAATGGCTGGCCTTGATCCTTGCTTCACAACTTCCTAATTCTCTCAAACAAGCAGCAACCAGCCTCAGTGAGCCCGGGGTCTAGCACTTGCAGCAGCCAGCCTGGCTTTACAGCTTGGCTTCCCTAGGAATTTCCAAGCCCAGTTCAAGTAGCAGCCATCAGATTGCTTTATAGTTCAGGCAGGGTGGCACCAGGCAGAACGCAGGTGAGGGCTGACCTTAGCCTGCACACCCAGTGGGCAGCTACAGACCATGTTGGGGCACCACCACCCTTTCCCTGCACAGCTGATCCTCCACAGAGTGCAGAGAGTGGTGGTCAGTGGTTACAGCCATTCCTTGCTGCTGACTGGCCTGGGTAAATCCCTCCCATTGGCTTGCCAACAGCAATCAAGGCTCAACTACAAGAAGAAGGTGTACTCAGCCCACACCAAGGGTGCATCTTGAGTATCCAGGATGGGGAATAGGGGAGGCTGTGCCACTAGACCCTACAGGACACCTACTACATTAGGCCACACTACCAAGACACGGAATCAAATGAGGAGACAAAGAAACATGGCCCATATGAAAGAAGAAATCAAAACTTCAGAAAAAGTTAAACAAAATAGAGATAAGTAATCTATCAGATGCAAAGTTCAAAACAATTGTTATAAGGATGCTCAAGGAACTTAGTGAGGACATCAGCAGCATAATAAAGATCCAGTCAGAAACAAAGGATATACTAATTGAAATAAACAACAATTTACAGGGAATCAACAGTAGAGTGGATGAAACTGAGAATCAGATCAATGACTTGGAACATAAGATAGCAAAAAACAAGCAACCAAAAAAAACAAGAAGAAAAATGAATTTAAAAAAAATGATGATAGTATAAGAAGCCTCTGGGAAAATTTCAGGAGTTCCAACATTTGCATCATAGGAGTGCCAGAAGGAGAAGAGAAAGAGCAAGAAATTGAAAATCTGTTTGAAAAAATAATGAAAGAAAACTTCCCTAATTTAGTGAAGGAAATATAGACTTACCAGTCCAGGAAGCACAGAGAGTCCCAAACAAGATGGATGCAAAGAGGCCCACTCCAAGACACATTGTAATTAAAATGCCAGAGGTTAAAGTTGAGAGATCTTAAAAGAAGCGAGAGAAAAAATGTTAGTTACCTACAGGAGATTTTCCATAAGACTGACAGTTTCTCATAAGAAACTTTGCAGGGTAGATGGATGGGCAAGAGATATTTGAAGTCATGAAAAGGAAGGACCTAGTCAAGATTGCTCTACCTAGCAAAGCTATCATTTAGAATCAAAAGGCAGATAAAGATCTTCCCAGACAAGAAAAAACTAAGAGTTCATTCTCACCAAACCATTATTATATGACATGTTAAAGGGATTTATTTAAGAAAAAGATCAAAACTATAAACAATAAAATGGAAATAAATACATATCTATCAATTGAATCTAAAAAACAAACAAAGCAAACAAGAAGAACAGAGACAGAATCATGGATACAGAGAGCATTTTGATGATTGCCAGATGGGAGTGGGGTGTGGGGGAGTGGGTGAAGAGGTGATGGGATTCGTAAGTACAAATAGGTAGTTATAGAATAGCCATGGGTCTGTAAGGTACAATATAGGAAATACTGTACTTTAGTAGCCATAGAACAATGGTACAGGCATTGCCTGAGGGAGTGGGAGGTACTGGTTGGAGGAGGGCAAAGGGGAAAAGGTCAGGACAACTGTAATAGCATAATCAAAACAATTAAAAAAAAAACAAAGATAGCAATTTTCTGATTCTGTCACTCAAAGAAGAGCTTTACACATATCAGTACAAGAATGCAGTTGAAGCAATTCAATTTCTGGATATTTACCCAAAGAAATTCAAAACACTCACTTGGAAAGATATATGCACCCCCGTATTCATTACAGTATTATTTACAATAGTCAATATTGCAAGCAACGCAAATGCCTACCAATAAAGGATTGGATAAACAATATACAATGGACTATTAGCCATAAAAGTGAATGAAATCTTACCATTTGCAACAACATGTATAGATCTAGAGGGTATTTTGCTAAGTGAAATAAGTTATACAGAGAAGGACATATACTGTATAATTTCATTTATATGTGGAATGTAAAGAACAAAGTAAATGAACAACAACAACAAAAGAAACAAAAACAGACTCATAGACACAGAAAACTTACCATGTCCAGAAGGGAATGGGTTTGGAGAGCTGAGAGAAAAAGGTGAAGGGATTAAGAAGTACCAATTGGTAGTTACAAAATAGTCACATGGATGTAAAGTGCAGAATAGAGAATATAGTCAGTCGTCGTCGTCGGCAGCCGTCCGTCTCGAGAGATGATGGTGTAGCTTCTTAAGAGTCTATCTGCACCGCCGAGAATGGCTGTGCAGTCCGACTCGGGAGTGACACGGTATCTGTCTCCTCCCGTGTTGAATCGACATCTTGCGAAGACGCTGGAGTGTCCTCTCCAGTGAAGCTGAAGCTACAGAGCCTGGGCAGGGTGATATGGAGGGTCTGCTGTTGCCCATGCAGCAGACCCCCCCTCTCTTCGCAGCTGAAGGGTCCAAGGGAAAGACGGAGTCAATACAGCTTGGCTTCAGGTGCGCCGCAGGAGTTGCCGGTGTTGACTACAACGTCAAACCGCCTTAGGGACTCCGGCTCCGGATTTTCTGTCGGGGTTTACTCCCTTAGCCTTTCCCCTGAAGAGGTATGCCGCAAGGCAGCGGAGGTTTTTTGGAGTCAGAGTTTTCCTTCTCTGATGTGCCCTGACTGGAAGATCGAACCAGCGACACTTAGCTCGCAGGCCGACGCTCAATCCACTGAGCCAAACCAGCCAGGGGAATATAGTCAGTAGTATTATAATAACTATGTATGATGCTAGGTGAGTACTAGACTTATCTGGTGAATCCCTTCATAAATTATATAAATGTCTCACCACTATGCTGTACACCTGAAACTAATATAAAATAATATTGAATGTAAACTGTAATTGAAAAAAAGAATGCAGTTATTTGAACTCCCAGGTTCTGTATTTAACCTACATTTTAATTCCAGCTCCATAATGTATTAGTGGGGAAATTTGGGAAAGTTTAATGACTATAAGACCCAGATTCCTTATCCATTAACATCGCTGCAATAATATCTCTATCTCACTGGATTGTGAGGATTAAATGAGACCATGAGTATAAAGCTGCAGAAGTCAGCATAATATCAGACAAAATGGATTTTAGAATAAAAAGCATTTTTAGTTTTAAAAAGGATCTGATTCACTAAAAAAGATACCAATTCTAAATATGTATACATCTAAAGAAATAGCCTCAAAATTCATAGAACTACAAGGATAAATAAATAAACAAATAATAAATCTGTATGAGATATAAATTTCCCTTAGGAGAGAAATTTCAACCCATCTTTCTATTGAAGTAGAATAATCACAAAATTTAGAATAATTGCTCTTTGGCAAGAAGAGGCAAGAAGGTATGATAGGATGAAAACATTGGTAGAATATAGAATTTTAATTTGCTTAACTAAAACAAAATTGACATTAAAAAATCTTACGCTGAGTGATGCATTCATATGTGTTCATTTTACTTTATGCTTTAAAACCTACTTATGTATTACATATAATTTTTATGTATCAAATATTTCATAAAGTATTTTTTAAAGAAAAAATTTAAAATACACTGGGAAAACAGGGTCTGAAAGAAAGAGATTTGTCATATCTCTTTGAAAAACAAATGTGTTTTCAAGTCTAGTCTCTCTCTCCATGGGCCTCACCCTCACCTTATATCTAAAAAACAAAACCAAACACAAAAACAAAACCTGTTAATTTAAAAAGCTGGAACGTTTCCAATAGGCTTAATCCAGACCCATTAATCATTAAAATGGGTAGAAGACCCCTTAACTGTATTTTTTACTACCACTTTATGTAGACCATGTAAAAAGTCATTATGTAGTCTGAAATACAGAGTTTGGGAGAAAATACAGTTAGTCCCTATTTTCCTTGCCTAGACACAAACTTTGAGAAGATTATCCTTTAGATAATTCCACCAAATACATCACTTCACCATAAAAAGTTTTGAAAAGGGCGTTTTTTTTTTTTGCAATATAAATGTATATTTAAATTTGCTTTTTAATTTAATTATATATTCATGTGACTCAAATTTCAAAAGGTATGACGTTTATACAGTGAAAATTTTCCTTCTCATTCTGTTTCCAGGTCACTAAGTTTCCCTCCATGAAAGCAAAAAATATTATATTTCTACTTATGCTTCCAGAGATACCTTATCTGTATACAAGAAAATATATATAAAGATTGTTCTTATTATACAAATTACAGCATACTTATGTCATTTTGTACCTTGCCCTTTTTGCTTAACAAAAATGTCATAGAAATTATTTAATATCACTAGACTGTTTCCTCGTTATATTGAAATATAGTATTCCACTGTACAAGTATGCCATAACTTATTCAACCAGTCCCTACTGATGAACATTAAGGTTGTTTATAGTCAAAAGGACATTTAAAGCCAGGCGTTGCCACAGTCCTCCAGACAAATACTGAAAACATTTATATTGACTACAGTAGCACATTTAAGGGTATTCGATCAACATAAAATGTTTACTATGTGCCCTGGCTGGTTTGGCTCCGTAGATTAAGTGCTGGTCTGTGAATCGAAGGGTTGCTGGTTCAATTCCCAGCCAGGGCACATGCTTGGGTTGAGGGTCAGGTCCCTAGCAGAGGGTGAGTGAGAGGCAACCACACATGATGCTTCTCTCCCCCTTTTTCTCCCTCCCTTCCCCTCTCTAAAAATAAATAAATAAATAATCTTTAAAAAATTTACTATGTAAATATGGATTTTGCCTTTGTAGAAATGACCATGCTGATCAAATACATGTCGATATGTGTGATAAGTGCATAGCTTATATTTCAGAAAATAACAGTTAATATTAGTCTGTTTTTCTTTCCTTTTCAAGGAATATGGCACTGCCACCATGAATACAGCAACCTTCAGGAACACCCAGGTTCTCACTTAACTGTTTATGACATTGGGATACAGACTGACATAAGCATGTACTTCCAATTGAAACAAACATGGTTCGCATTTAGTGAGTAGATTTTAAAAACTGATTTTGTTAAAATTGTGAAATGAGAAAGCATCTTTTCGTTTAAAGGAAAGCTTGGGTTGGTGTAGCCTGTTAAGCACACTTATTGCTAATATCCTTAAAGTAAATGTGTTTATAATCCTATAGCTACTGTAAATGGAAAAGTCATTGAGTGAAATTTAATACATATCATAAGAAAACATTATTTTATAATGATTTCAACCTTTTTGCCTTCAACTTTAAATGTTTTGGATGTGGATGTTTATAGCCATTAACCTGATATCCAAGAAGGGTGTTTTAAAAGGAAAAAACGCTTGATTTTTAAAACTTGTTAAAAAATTATTTTTATTACAGGAATTTTAAACTATTTAAAATTTGGAATAATAAGTAGCTAAAAATAAATTTATATTTTGAACTATTTATTCAGATTATCAAATTAGTTAAGGGTAATATTAACAAAAATTTTAAAGCAAGATGCCTTTGGAGTTGGCTTTAAACCTATATTCCTATGATTTTAAAAAATATGTTTTATTGATTATGCTGTTACAGTTGTCCCAATTTCTTTTCCCTCTACTACCCTCCACCCAGTGATCCCCCTCCCTCCAGTTTCTCCCCCCTTAGTCCATGCCCATTGGTTGTGCATATAGTTCTTCTCAACATCTTCCTGTCTACTCCACTCCCTCCTACTATGCTTCTTAATTCCTGCACCATCTCCCTCCCTTTCCCAGCTTCCCCCTACCCGCTGACCTTCCCCCAATATGTTCCCCATACCTATAATTCTTTTTCCACTCTCATTGCCTCCTTAGTCTGCCTTTGTTTCAATTCCCTAGCTTCTGTTGTTGGTTGTTGTGATACAGTTTTCCTTTTAATGTTCATAGTTTTGATCCTCCTTCTTCTAAACAAGTCCCTTTAACATCTCATATAACAGTGGTTTGGATCTAATGAACTCCTTCAGTTTTACTTTGTCCTGGAAGCACTTTCTTTGCCCTTCTATTCTGAATGACAGTTTCACTGGATAGAGTATTCGTGGCTGTAGGTTTTGGATTTTCATTACTTTGAATATTTCTTGCCAGTCCCTTCTTGCCTGCAGGGTCTCCTTTGAGAAATCAGCTGATAGTCTAATTGGGACCCTGTTGTATGTAATTCTCTTCTTCTCTCTTGCTGCTTTTAAGATTCTCTCTTTATCTTTAAGTTTTGACATTTTGATTATAATGTGTCTTGGAGTGGTTCGCCCTGGGTCCAGTTTATTTGGAACTCTCTGTGCTTCCTGGACCTTTAAGTCTAATTCCTTCCCCAAGTTAGGAAAGTTCTGCTTCATTATTTGTTCACATAATTTTTCATTTTCTTGTTCTTCTTCTTCACCTTCTGACAACCCTGTAATTCAGATGTTCACTCGCTTATAGTTGTCCCAGAAGTTTCTGAGCTTCTCCTCATTTTCCTTACTTGTTGTTTCCTCTTTCTGCACTGGTTGTTTGTTCCCTCCCTATGTTCTAATTTGTTGATATGATCCCTGGTTGTCTTTTCCCCACCACTTGTTTCGTATGTGTTTTCGTTCATCTCAGCAGGACTAGCCTTCATTCTTCCCCATCTTGACTAAGTCCCACTGTTAATTCTGTGAGCTATCTTATAAGTATAGCTCTGAACTGAGCCTCAGAAAGATTGTATATCTGTTCTTACATTAATTCATGTATTTGCTTTCTGGTCAACTGCATGATTGGGATCTCTATCATGATCCCTGACTTCCTGACAGTTTTTGTTTACCTTTCCTTCTTGGGCGGGGCTGTCACACCTCCTATGCTATAGGGGGCGGAGCCCTGTGCACTCGTCACTACCAGGTGACCCTTCTCACCACACTGTGGCACTTTGTGTGGGGGCAGGGGTCCAAGATGGATTCCTGCCGTTCACTCTCCACTGAGAGAATGGGAGCCTCCTCCTCTGTCCCCATGCCCTCCAGCCCTCACAGTCTAAGGCAATGGGGGCCTGCCTTCCCTGGTGTTAGAATCGTGAGCTGTTGGGTTTGGTCTGCAGCTAGGGGTGCTTCCCTGGTGCTTCTCACATCCCCTTAAATATGGGTGTCTGTGCTTACTGCAGTCCCGCCGCTTGGTGCTGCAGCTGCTGCCACCAGCACAGCTTGACCTCTCCGCCTCGGCTTTGCCCCTGCTACTCGTCCAGATAAGCACTGCTTGTTTATAACTTCATACGTTGGCCTCCATGTAGCTTTATTTTCTGGAACTTCTGGTTATTTCTGGTTTTGAGGTGGTTCTACTCCTTCTTAGTTGTGGAGGGAGATGGAGCATGTCAGCCTAGGCCTCCATCTTGGCCAGAAGTCTAGATTATGCCTCCTATGATAGTTTTATTATAATATCCCATGCATTTCACAGAGATTCATGTTCTGTAATCAAGATTTTAAAAATAGTCTCTAATTACATGTTGCTTTAAAAGAAAATTTATCTTCGTATTATTGATGTTTGAGAGGCAGGCAGGACATGTTTAAGGAAGCTCGGTAAAGGGGCCGGAGAGAGCCTCGGAGGGGTCAGTGTCTTGGGGGCACCGTAATTCCAGGTCTGGGTTCCATTCTCATAAATTGGGAAACTTGATTTTGTCACTTCACCCAAAAGTCATTGGGCTTTCAAGTACAGGCTCTCATTACGTCACCAGAGTGCCATTTTGTTTGTTTACATTATTAGTTTTACCCTGTTGGATACACTATTTGTTTCACACTCTCCCTGATCAGAATGCAGACATTTCCCATGTAGGACACTGCTTTCCTGGGATCACAGCATGTGGGGAACAAGGTTACTAATGAGAAGCCTTTTCAGCAGAGGGCCTCAGACAGTTTTGAGAGATGTTATCTTCAGGCTCATGCCGAGCCACCTGACCTAGGCCTTCTGCAAGGATGCCCCCACCAGATGCCTTTGTCCACCAAATTTAATTGTTCTCTTTTCCTTGGATAGTGCGGGATCAGAACACCAAATCCTTGCTCTTTGGCTTCTCCTTTCTAGCTCTCACCAGACTAATGCTCTTCACATAACAAAACATTATTTTTATGAACATGTTGCTGAAGAATTATTTCATTTAAGCCACATTTAACTATAAAAATCTGACATCTCGGAACTTGCATGCTCATCTAATCACTTTTTCTGAATTTGAAGTGATTCTGTGTGTCCTCAGCAATTCACTTACTGTTAGCTGTCACTTCTAAAGATGACAAATCTCATCCATTATGTATTGTAACCTCTAGTTTTACTCTCAGGTGGATCTTAGTTACAGGTTCTGTGGTCATCTCACTGCTTTCTCTTAAGGACCTTCAACACACAAATCATTGAGATGATCAGAATCTGCTATTGGAAAGTTAAGAAATGTGCTTTGAGGAAAATACAGAGCTCACTTTTTTTTCAAGTCTAGAAATACTAATTTTTTTCTCATATGAGCGTCATCTTTTACAACCCATTTATCAGACATGAATTGATTATTTGCACTGTGTTTAGGCAAAATTCTAGGCACCAGAGAAAAATGCATATGTGTGATTACGCTAATTCACAGAAACACTGAAAATAGGCAGAGTTATACATACAATAATATAATTTTTGTGAGTTTTGAATTGTGTTAGAAGATAATTGTGTTCTCATTTCTGCTATTAATTATCCTAGTCTCCTCCTCTTGAAGCTAGAGTTATATCAGCTTATCTATAAGGTCTCAAAAAAAAGTTTCTATTGTTTTTCCTTATTCAAACCACAAGGAAGGAATATAATATGTCAATTCAAAAGGCAGTTAAATTTCTCTAATATAACCATTTTGAACATGTAATTTTATAAAGATAGAAGTTTGTATGCAATGTTCTTATCAATGCAGTTTCAGAATATAAAGGGATTCTGGTATAGCTTATATTCTTAGGTTCATCCAAAGAAGTTAATTATTTTAGCTTAATATGGCTATACTGTACGATTTGGGGCTCAATTTTATGTTTTAGGAGAATCAAATGTGCATGAGAGCATAAATACATAAACTAAAAAAAGGATATTGTAGCAAAATGGTAAATGACTAAGATCCTCCCACATCTCTGGGTTAACTGATTTCTGCTTACTTGGAAATATTAATTGATATGTGATATAATGTCAGAATCTTAGTAGTCTAACAGTAGAATGAAATGATGAGTCCCCTAGTGGTGGAAGTGTTCATGCATCAGCAGAATAACTATCTAGGAAGCATGTTATGGAATGGATTGTTTCACAGGTGGGGATTTAATTAATTAAGTTTCTTCTGTGGTTTTATATTGTTATTAGCAGCAGTATATCTCCTTAATTTTAAGATCATGCCTTTTTACTTTTGAACATCTTTGGAGTCAGGATGCACCTTATAATTAATGAATAGCTATATAATGAAGGGTTCTCTTTTTTACTTTTCCTGAAAAGATATTACTAAATTAAAGGTATGTTTTAGAATTGAGGAAATATACTAATTAGAACTGTTTCACTTCAAGTAAAGAGAAACTTATTCAAGCTGGCTGGAAAAAAAAATTGAAGCAAGCTGGGGCAAAGACAGGGGTATTTTGATTAGAATATAGAAGTGTCTTACAAAACTCAAAAATAAGACAAAAAAGCAGCTGGACTTTCAAAGTATACCTAAATCCAGGAAACAAAAACCAAACAGAACCCAAGATTTCCTCTCCTTGCTGTCTCTCTCTCTCTCTCTCTCTGGCTCTCCACACATAAACTTTATTCTTTATTTGCATATTTATTTGCTTCACATGAAGATAGATTTGACACAGTTTATTAAATTTGTATAACTCTTAGTTCAAAAGGTGTATACACTTCAACTCAAAACTCACTTAGAATACTTTAGTCCTAATTCCTAGGTGTTTATTAGACAACTTGGGCTGTGTTTAAACTCTGATACCATCATCAGTGGCTCTGAATGTGGAGTCACAAAATAAAAATGTGGGCAGTCAAGTCCCTGCTGTGCAAATCAGCAAGGTTAGTTAATTAAGAGGTATTGTGAGCAGGGCAGACAAAACGTTTCTTCTGTAACTATTCTCTTAACTCAGTGAAGTAAAAGTGAAACATTTAAGAGCAGCATCAAGTAGCCCTTCCTTCCTTCCAGCCTGTTTTCTCATTTCTACTGAGTGAAATGTTCGCATAGACTAAGCTTGTCCAATTGAGATGGTCAAACATTAGCTAAAGGTTTTAATCAAGATTTCTTGAAAGTTTTGAAAGTAACATCCATAACTTCTGCAGAGAAAGTTTGTTTTGGGGGTTGATTTGTATCACACACTAATTTTTTTTTTTTTTCCTGTTTAAAGTGGTAACGCTCTGCGTCCTTGAAGTGCTTGTCATCCTCATGCTGATTTTCCTCAGGAACCGAATCAGCATCTCCATTGCCCTGCTGAAGGAAGGGAGCAGGTAAGGCCCTGAAGTTAAAACTCATGAAGTGTATATGTCAGTCCAATCAGTCCCTACCTGTTGTGAAGATACCCCAGACTACTTTCCCTTCAAGAAGATTTTTTACAGAAATCTGACTTGTTCAACTTCAAACTGCCACTTATTAGAAAGGTCATGCTAACATAGCATTCAATGTTCCTAAAACCTCAATTATCGTTGGGTAAAGTAAGGTTAAAACCTGTCTAGTCTATATATTGGCAATTTTTTAAACACTAAATGTATATTAGGAGAATAGTGTGTGTAAAAGTAAGTAATAAAGTGCTATATAAAAGATAGTTACAGTGCATGTTATATTATTTCCATGCTGAGTCATATGTTAATGTTAATGGTTGAGATCATTTGCAGAACTTTAAACCACCATAATTCTGTAAAGTCAATTACATACTATATCCATTTCCATATGAATGACAGAATTTGCCAATAGAAAGAATAATTGATCCTAGCAGCACCAGACTATACATTTTGTCATTTACACCTCTTAATTCAGAAACACTTTATACCCTGAGCTATTTTTATTTAAAAATACTATAAAATAAACACAAAATTTTTCATAAATTCATGCTGGGAGGTAATAACACCTACAGTTTCCAAACTACTCCGAAAGGTCACTCCAGAATAATACTTGAAACTTTTGATAATGCATGGAAGGAATAAAGAAAGTCTTACTATAAAGGCAAGATCATATTCTCTATTTAGAATTGCAGAAACTAAGTTGTTAATGACCAAGAACCACATTATTTTAAGGAGTCTTTAAGGGTTATTTTAAGAAAACTGCCATTTATAGCATAACAGGGCTACTGAAGCCCATGGTTTAAATAGCTAACAAGCAGTTTGTTAAATTAAACTCTCTCTCCTTCCCACAGTAACTGAAGCCCTATCATTAGCCACTGAAAACTACTGATTTGCTGGATTGTTAAAATAATATGATATTGTGCTTTCCACTGTAACTTGCCCCGCTGTTATGCCTCTAAATGTGTGTGTGAGTGCATGTGTGTGTGTGTGTGTGTGTGTGTGTGCATATAAAGGGCCAGTACAGCTGTTACAGGTTGAGAGTTTGCTTCAGGGAAAATAAGAGTTAAAATAAATGGGTTCGAGAATACAAGGGAAAAAGAGTGATGCTCAATAATTCACTTAACAGAATTATATGTTTGGAGAAAGGAGACAACAGCAGACCTCAAACAGTGAAGTGAAGATGGTAACAAATTCAGAAGGAATCTTAAAATGTGTCCATTCATTAGGAGTGGAATAGTTCCATCAGAGTCCTCAGTGGCAATATGAAACAGTATTGGATTTAATCCAGTGTCATATGCTGAAAAGATCATTCAAAAGTAGCTAGGGACAGGGCAACTAGGATGGTGACCATTTTAGAAACTGTCTTATGAGGAAATATCAAAGGGTTGATTATCCTGCAGAATAAAAGAATGAGTTACTTTGAAGGGTGGCTGTGTTGAAAAGGTCATTTCTTCTCCAGAATTACAGGCAGGCAGATAAGAAGAAATTTTCTACTATGTTGGTAAGAAAAAAAAAAGCTGTGTCATATAAAAGTTCCTAATAATGTAGTCATCAGAGGCTTATATGAACATATTTTGAAGATAGTACAGAAGATTTCCCAATCAGAGAGGGATTCTCACATTTGATGAGATAATCGTCAAGATCCTCTCCAATTTTAGATGTAAGAATCTAAACAAAAGGAAGAAATATTATGGTGATAATGTATCGAATATTTATGAGTCAGAATAAGCAAAGGGAGAGTTAGGGAAATTCAGGCAGGGATCAAACACGAGCATTGAAATAATGTCTTTGACTCACAATAAATAAATAAAATTCAAAAACTAAGAATATGCCAGAATGAGCAGCAAAAAAGAGTGGGTGGTTATTACCACTGTTCTTTGAATTAACTCACTCTAAGACTTTGTTCTAGTTCCAACAAATAAAAATTTAATTGAGAAACGATAACACTGAATCATTTTGAATTTCAACTCTTTGTTTTATTTCAGAGCCATTGGATATGTTCCTACTACATTAATTTATCCAGTTTTAACTTTCCTTTTCCTCTCGATCTGTATTTGCTACTGGGCTGTGATAGCTGTGTATCCTTTGGTCATTTACCACATTGAACCTCAGGCTCCCAGCCCTATGCAGGAACCAGGACTGCAGTGTTTTTCATACTGGGGAGATTAGGAACATCCTAAAGAAATAGATGATTTTTTTTTCTTTTGAGCGCTAAAATAAAGTTTCAATCTACCAACTGAATTTCCCCTTGTATAGGTCATATGGTAGATTTCTTTTTAAATTTTATCTTCACAGATGGGCCTTTTCCCTGGCAATAACCTTAAAAAGCTTCAATGTATTTTACTGGTTTTAAGAGGCCTCTGGGTGCTGCAAACCCCTGTTATATTGCCCTGGGTCTGAAGAATGGATAAATTATTAAAAGATTAGAAAATTTTTGAAGTTAATCTCTCAAAGGAATTTTAAGTTATTTGCATTATTTTCATGTCTATGTATTTTAAGCTTACCAGCAAATAACTTATCCTTAATAGACTTTACTCAGTTACTTGGCTACATCAGGGGTACCCATATACAAAATCGTAACCCCAGATGGACAATGTAAACATGAAAATAGAACCTGTAACCCAGAGGTAAGTAAAAGAAACTCTTTTACTTAATTTGAATGCAAAACTGTACTATATTTCATCTAGCAATTATTTGTAGAGATCATCCTGAAATAAAGACCCTGTGTATTGATAGGGATCACTGTAGAGAAGGGGAGAGTTGGTCAGGCTTTAGCAGGAAAACATTGAAATGGTGGGTGATAGAAGGAAAGCTCTATTATTTCCTGAGCTCATTTGTCTTACCGTATATCCAAGAAGCAGGTGTTGTCAAAAACAGCACTAGTAAATGTGAAATTAAAGGGGGCGAAAAGGGATGAACACAGGATGAAAAATAAGATACAATATACTTTCCAGAGCTCATTAAAGAATTGTATAAAGTGATGTGATTGAAAACAGGAATAATAGCAGAAGGTCATGGGAAAAGCACAGGGAGGCTATACAAACGGAAAAGGCAGGGAGGGTGTTCTCTTGAAATAACATTTAATATTATATCATCCATGTTGTTTTTTTTTTTCCGAGTACAGATTTTTAACACAACTGAAATTTCCAAAGCTTGCCCTGGTGCTCAGTGTAACTTTGCTTTCTATGGTGGAGACAGTCTGTACCATCAATACATCACTACCTTCCAGATATTCAATCTGTTTGTCTTTCTCTGGCTTATAAATTTTGTCATTGCATTGGGTCAGTGTGCCCTTGCTGGTGCCTTTGCTTCTTATTACTGGGCCATGAAAAAACCTGATGACATCCCACCATATCCACTTTTTACTGCATTTGGACGAGCCATACGGTAAGTTTCACTTTGAGCCCTATGTCTGTTTACCAAGTTCTGCTTAGTGTGATTATAATTCAATCTTGTGCTTATCATTCAAGTGGCAAACTACAAATGAGCTCAAAAGTATGATTCAGGACTCATGGATGTTCATTGGTTTTGTCTGATTTTATAGCCACAATTTTATCCTCCCTACCCAGGCTAGTATTCTTCTAAAAACCATAGGTTATTAAAGATAAGGGATAGGGTAGGGTACCATATTAAGGATTAAGGATTAAGGATTAATTTGGTTCTGTCTCTCCTTTGCTCAGCTCAAACATCCTGTTTTATGATGATAGGCTATTGGTATTACTTTTATGGATGAAGGACAAACTGTGTATGTATGGTTTAAAACTTTCTAGACCTTTATCAATCTGAATAGGACTCTGCTATCAATCCTCCAGTCCATCCCTTTTACCTACAAAAAAAATTTAACATCCTTTTATTTACTAGTAAGGATATTTTAACTTTTATTCTCATTTTATCTTTGCCCAGATATCACACAGGATCCCTAGCATTTGGATCTTTAATTCTTGCATTAATCCAAATGATTAGACTAGTCCTAGAATACTTGGACAAACGTCTTAAAGGTAAGATTCCAAAATTCCTCTTTTCTCACACTTCCTGACTTCTATGAAGAGACTAGATTGGGGCAAGTGGTTGCAGGAAATATGGTGACTATAACGAGGTTAATAAGAATGGAGGTGGTCAGATGGGGGGTTATATTTGGAAGGAAAAGCCAACAGGACTTGGTGAAGGATTGGATATGGAAGGGGGCAGGAAGAGAGCAGTGGTAAAGAGTAAGGGAAAATAAATGTGTGATACTATTTATTAAAATGTCAAAACCAGGAGAAGCAAATTTCAAAGAAGAGATTTAAAAATGTGTTTTTGACATGTTAGTATTGAGAAGCATGCTGGAGTTGCCTGGCAGTTTCAAATCTAGAGTGTGGGACAGCTCAGGCTTAAAATGTAAATATCAGTGTCATTGGCATAAATTTTCATACATGACACATGTAGTTTATAAACATATAAAGTCTGTTTAAAATGCACTTAAAAATATTATTAATTTCCAAAACAATCTTGAAACAGAACAACAAGTTTGAAACACTTACAGTTCCTGATTTTAAAACTTAATACAGTGTGACTGGCATAAGGACAGACATATGGATGTGGAACAGAATAGAGAGCCCCCAAATAATACCTGACCTATAAGCCCATTCAATGGAGAAAGGACAGTTTTTTCAACTAATATTACTAGTAAAACTGGGTTTCTATAGGCATAAGAATGAATTTGGACCCTTATCTTACATTATATACAAACATTATTTCAAAATGGATTATAGGCTTAAACATAAAAGCTGAACATATAAAACTCTTAGAAGAAAGCACAGGAAGAAACTGTCATGGCATTAGATATGAAGATTTCTTAGATATGACAACAAAAGAAAAAACAAAAAAACTAGACTTTTTCAAAATAAAACAATCATCTAAAGACACTGTTAAGATAGTGAAAAGACATCCACAGAATGGGAGAAAATATTTGCAAATCATATACTAGGTAAGTGACCAATATTTAGAACACATAAAGAACTTCTACAACTCAAAAATAAACCCAGTTCAACACGAGCAAAGGATTTTTAATTACATAAAATATTTTCAGCTTTACTGAGATATAATTGATCAATGAAATTGTAATAAGTTTGTAGTGTACAACATGATGATTTGGTATACTTATACATTGTAGAAGGATTCCCACATTTAAGGTAACAAACGTATCCATCACCTCACTTCACATATTTACCTTGTTTTTCTTCTTTTTTTTTGTGAAATCACTAAAGTTCTATTCTCTTGGCAAATTTCAATTATATAATACAGAATTATCAACTATATTCACCATGTTATACCTTAAACCCTAAGACCTTACTTATCTTATTACTAAAAGTTTATGCCCTTTCATCACCCTCTCCCTATTTCCTCCATCCCTCAGTCTACAGTAACT
The DNA here is from genome assembly GCF_987537825.1 of Furipterus horrens. Classification (NCBI taxonomy): domain Eukaryota; kingdom Metazoa; phylum Chordata; class Mammalia; order Chiroptera; family Furipteridae; genus Furipterus; species Furipterus horrens. Next base: position 55,386,617 of record NW_028327173.1, on the reverse strand, counting down.
TCCATTCTTTTCTGAGTTCAACTTTCTTTTTTTATTCCACATATAAGTGATACCATGCATATTTGTCTTTCTCTACCTGGTTTATTTAACCTAGCATAATGTCCTCCACATCCAACTCTGTTGTTGAAAAAGCAGTATTTCCTTCTTTAATTAAGGGTGAATAATATTCCATTGTGTATCTACACCATATTTTCTTTATCCACCAATCCATCAAATGATAGGTAAGTAGTTTCCATACACTGAATATGGTAAATAATGCTACAGTGAACCTATGAGTACAGATAATTCTTTGAGATATTGATTTCATTTACACAGAAGTGGAATTGCTAGATCATATGGTAGTTCTATTTTTAGTTTCTTGAGGAACATCCATACTGTTTTCCATAGCAGAGGCATTAATTTACATTCCCACCAACAGTACACAGGGTTCCCTTTCCTCCACATCTTCACCAACACTTATATCTGTCTTTTTGCTAATAGACATCCTGACAGGTGTGAGGTGATTTTGATTTTCATTTCTCTGGTGATTGAAAGTGTTGACTATCTTTCCATGTACCTATTGGCCTTTTGTTTGTCTTCTTTGGGAAAATGTCTATTCAGGTTGTTTGCCTATTTTTTTTTTTTTTTAAATTAGGTTATTTGGGTTGTTTTCTGTTGCTGTTGTTTTTGTTTTGCTATTGAATTCTGAATCCTTGCATATTTTAGGTATTAACTTCTTATCACATATGTGGTTTCCAAATATTTTTTCCATTCCATAGGTTCCCTTTTCATTTTATTGATGGTTTCCTTCGCTGTGCATAAGCTTTTTAGTTTAATGTAGGTCCACTTGCTTATTTTTGCTTTTGTTGACTTTGCATTTAAAAAACCGTAGCTAACACCAATGTCAAAGAGCTTACCCCAATGTTTTCTTCTAGTTTTATGATTTCAGGATTAGTCTCAAGTCTTTAATCCATTTTGAGTTGATTATTGTGTATGGTGTAAGATAAGGGTCTAATTTTATTCTTTTGTGTGTGGATATCCACCTTTCCTAGTATCATTTATTGAAGATATCATCTTTTCTGCATTGGATGTTTTTAGCTTCTTTGTCCAAAATTGACTGACCATATGAGGTCTGTCCAACCATGTAATATGAAAAATGGAGACATTTATTGAAGAAGATATAGGATACAAGAAACATTATACATAGGACAATGATGCTTCAGTCCCCTTCAATGTAAACACCTGGGACCTCACACAGTTCTCCCAGTCGCTATCAGCTGCTTCTCATTTCTTTCTGAATCCCATTGATGATCTGAAATCTCTTCCCTTTCAAAGGTGATTTTAGTTTTGGAAAAAGCCAGAAGTCAGAGGACACCAATTCTGGGCTGTAGGGGGGCTGAATCACTTGGGTTTCACCAAAAAACTGCACAAGACATGATGCATGAACAAGTGCCTTGTCATGATGAAATTGCCAGTCACTGGTTACCCATAGCTTTGGCCTTCTGAATCATCTGAATAGTTTCCATGGAGGAATGTTCAAGCTTAATGCAAAAGTTGATGCAGATTCGTTGCTTTAACTCAGTCATTTTGAATGTGATGGCTACACAGTTCACATGCTCACTCAAAGGCACCTACTACCCCCACTGACTAGTACAGTGAAATTGTCATTGGTCATGCATGTGCATTCCAGTCCACTTTCCTTGGCTGCCAGATTACATCAGTGTCATGAAAACAATTCTCATTATATTAACCATTGCTGGAATTTTTCCAGACAAATCTCATATGCGCATGAGTTTATTTCTGCTCTCTCTACTCTGTTTCATTCATCTATGGGTCAATTTTTACATCACTACCACACTGTTTTAATTATTATAACTTTGGAATATAGCTTGAAATCAATTAGTAAAATGACTTCAGCTTTCTTCTTTTCAATTGCTTTGGTTATTTGTACTCTTGTGATTTCATACAAATTTTAGAATTTTTCTTTATTTCTTTGAAAAATGTTATTAGAATTTTGATAAGGGTTGTGTTGAATTTGTGAGTTGTTTTGGGTACTATGAACATTTTATTTTATTTTTTTTGTATGTTTTATTGGTTATGCTATTACAGTTGTCCCAATTTCTTTTCCTTTTGCTTCCCTCCACCCAGCAACCCCCTTAGTCCATGTCTATGGGTCGTGCATAAAGCTCTTCTCAACATCCCCCTGTCCATTCTGCACCCTCCTACTATGCTTCTTAATTCCTGTGCCATTTCCCTCCCTCTCCCCCTTCCTTCTCCCAGCTGACCTCTCCCCACATAGTTTCCATACCTATGTTTCTGTTCCCACTCTGGTTGTCTGCTTAGTTTGCCTTTGTTTCCATTCCCTAGCTTCTGTTGTTGATAGTTGTGATACTGTTGTCATTTTAATGTTCTTAGTTTTGATCTTCTTTTTCTTAAATAAGTCCCTTTAACATTTCAGATAATAATGGTTTGGTGATGATGAACTCCTTCAGCTTTACCTTGTCTGGGAAGCACTTTCTCTGCCTTTCCATTTTGACTGATAGCTTTGCTGGATAGAGCAATCTTGGTTGTAGGTCCTTGCTCTTCATCACTTGGAATATTTCCTGCCAGTCCCTCCTTGCCTGCAAAGTATTGTTTGAGAAATCAGCTGACAGTCTTATAGGTACCCCTTTGTAGGTAATTCTCCTCTTCTCTCTTGTTGCTTTTAGGATTCTCTCTTTATCCTTAACCTTTGGCATTTTGATTATGATATGTCTTGGTGTGGTCCTCCCTGTGTCTAGTTTGTTTGGGACTCTGTGCTTCCTGGACCTCTATGTCCATTTCCTTCCCCAAATTAGGGGAGAGTTTTCCTTCATTATTCTTTCACATAATTTTTAACTTGTTCTCTCTCTTCACCTTCTGGCAACCCTATGATTCAGATGTTGGCACATTTAAAGCAATCCCAGAGGTTTCAAAGCCTCTCCCCATTTTTTTCAATTCTCACTTCCTCCTTCTATACTGATTGACTATCTATTTCTTCCTTATGTTCCAATTTGTTGATTTGAACCCTGATGTCCTTTCCTTCACCACTTGTTTCATATGGATTTTCCTTCATTTCACCCAGGATAGCCTTCATTCTTTCCCCATCCTGTTTATCCTTTTCTGTCAAGTCTGTGAGCATCTTTATCACCAGTGGTTTAAACTGTGCATCTGTCAGGTTTGCTATTTCCTCGTCTTTTAGATTCACTATCTGCTCATTGCTTAGTTCTGTCACTGGGACCTTGATCTGCACCCCCTTCTGGGCAGTACTTCTTTGTCTCCTCATCTTGACAGCTTTCTGTGTTTGCCTCTGTCATTTGGGTAGGGTTGTCACACCTGTTATGTTATAAGGGGCGGAGCCTTAAGTATTCATTAGTGCTGGCAACCCATTTCACTGCATTTTGGTGCTGTATGTAGGGAAGTGTTCTGAGGGGAACAGTGCCAGTTGCCGCTGTTTTTCCAGGCACTTCTCCCCCTTCCCGTACTAAGCAAGTTGCCTCCTCTTTGAGACTGGTAGCCTTTTACTCTTCCCCAACCCCCGCTGGCTTTCACAGTCAAAAGCAATGCGGCTCTATTTTCCCTGGCACTGGGACTGCAAGCTACGCAGTCTGGTCTGTGGCTGAGATTGCTTCTTGGATTTAAGCTGTATCACTCTGTTTTTTGCCATGGTTACTGCTAGCCATGCCCAGCCACCGCGCTCCCACCAGCCACACCACATCTAGCCGTGCTGCAGCCAAGTACCACTTCCGCAGCCACTGCTCTGCCCCTCTTTATCTCCATCCTGGCTCCACCCCTCCTATCTTTCTGGCTGATTATTCCTTTTTTATTTCTTTGCTGAACTTTCCTATAGATTTGATTTTCTGAATTTCCTGGGTTTTTCTAGTTTTGAAGTGGTTGTAAATTCCTTTTTAGTTGTGAGGAGATACAGCATGTATATTTATACCTCCATCTTGGCTGAAAGTCTTTGAACATTTTAATAGTGTTAATTCTTCTAATCCATGGACATTGAATATTTTCCTTAAATTTATTTGTATCTTTAATTTTTTTTCATTAATGGCTTACAGTTTTTGATGCACAGGTTTTCTATCTCATCGTTTAAATTTATTTTAAGTATTGTTTTTGGTGGAATTGTCAATGGAATTATTTTTTTAATTCCTTTCTCCAATAGTTACTTGTTAATATATAGAGATGTAGCTGATTTTTGTATATTTTTTTTTCCAAAACTTTACTGAATTTATGTTCTAACAGGTTTTTGGTGGAGACAGTATATATATATATATATATATATATATATATATATATAACCTGCAAACAGAGACAAGTTTACTTCTTCTTTTTTGATTTGAATGCTTTTTTTAAATTTTTACTTGCCTAATTATTCTGGCTAAGCCTTTCAGTACTATGTTGAATACATGGAAAGAGAGTGGGTTATTCCTATCTTAGAGAAAAAGTTTTCAGCTTTTCACCATTGAGTATAATGTTAGCTGTGAGCTTATCATATATGGCTTTGATTATGTTGAGGCCTACTATAACCAGTCAGTTTGCTATTATTTTGTTAAGAAATTTTGCATTTATGTTTCATCAGGAATATTGGCCTATAATTTTCTTTTCTTGTGCCTTTGTCTGGCTTTGGTATCAGTATAATGCTGGCCTCCCTATACTTATTATTATTTTTTTTTGAAGTATTTGAGAAGAGTTGATATTAGTTCTTCTTTAAAAGTTTGGTAAAATTCATGAGTGAAGCCATCTGTGTCTTTTCTTTGTTGATAAGTTTTTGATTACTGATTCAAGTGACATTTTCTATTTCATTATGTATGTATATAAAAATTTATCTGTGTCTTCTAAGTTATCTAATTTGTTGGTGTACAACAACTCATAGTATTTTCATGATTCTTTGTCATTTCTGCGGTATTAGTTGTAACATCTCCTCCTTCCTTTCTATATTTGTCTTTTCTTAACTAATCTAGCTAAAGGTTTATAAATTTTGCTTATCTTTTCAAAAAAATTCTGACCTCCAGTACTTCCTTTCTTCTACTTTGTGCTTAATTTGTTCTTCTTTTTCTAGTTTCTAGAACTGTATAGTTACGTTGTTTGGGTTTTTTTTACTAAGGTAGGTGATTATTGCTATGAACAATAATACCCCTCTTAAAACTGCTTTGCTGCATCCATATTTTTGATAAGTTGTGTTTCTGTTTTCATTTGTCTTAAGATACTATTTGATTTCCCTTTTGATATTTTTCTTTGAACAATTAGTTGTTCAGAATCATGTTGTTTAATTTACACATATTGGTGAATTTTCCAATTTTCTTCTTTTTCATACCACTGTGGTCAGAAAAAAAATGCTTACTATGATTTCAGTCTTTTTATATTTATTGAGATTATTCTGGAAAATATTCCACGTGTGCTTGAGAACAATGTATTCAGCTGTGGTAAGACAGAATGTATGTAAATGTCTGTTAAGTTCTTCTGGTCTAACATGTAATTTAAGACTAATGTTTCCCTTTTGACTATCTGTCTGGATGATCTATCCATTGTTGAAAGTGAAGTATTGAAATGCCCTGCTATGATAAAATTGCTGCTTATTTCTCCCTTCGTAACAGTTTATATTTGCCTTCTATATTTAAGTGCTCCAATGTTGCCTGCATAAATATTTACAATTTTATATGCTCTTGATGAATAGACCTCCTTTATTATTGTATAATGACCTTTGTGTCTTATTACAGTTTTGACCTAAAGACTACTTTGTCTGATATAAGTATGAATAAGCCAGCTTTACTTACTTTTATTAATTTTCTTTAAAGAGAGAGGAAGAGAGAGAGAGAAAGGAAGAAATATCAATTTGTTGTTCTATTTATTTATGCATTCCTTGGTTGCTTCTTGTATATCCCCTGTCCTGAGATCAAACCCACAAACTTGGCATATCCAGAAGATGCTCTAACCAATTTAGCTACTTGGCCAGGGCCACCTGCTTTATTTTTGTTTCTACTTGCATAAAAAATCTTTCTTCAATCCTTCACTTTTGGTCTGTGTGTGTCTTTAAAGGTGAAGTGAAACTCTTGTAAGTAGCAGATAGTTGAGTCTTTAAAAAAAAAAAAAATTCAGCCACTCTATTATTTTGATTGGATAATTTAGCCTGTTTATATTTAAGTGTAATTCTTCATAGCTATAAACTTACTATTATCATTTTATTAATTGTTTTTTGGATGTTTTATAGACATATGTTTTTCTCTTCCTTTTTTTTATAATTTGATTATTTTCTGTAGTTTTATGCTTTGGTTCCTTTCTCTTTATCTTTTTGTATCTACACTTGGTTTTTGCCTTTGTGGTTATCATGAGGCTTACATAAAACATGTTATAGTTTTAACAATCTACTTTAAGCTGATAACAACTTAACTTCAAACACATGAAAAGCTCTACATTTTTACACTCACCCCCACATTACATGCTACAATGTTTTTGATGTCACAATTTATATATTTTTATATTGCCTATCAACAAGTTATTGTCATTATAGTTATTTTTAATGCTTTTTCCTTCAACCTTCATGCTAGAGTTGTAAGAAACTTACCCACCACCAGTACAATTTTAGAGTATTTAGAATTTAACTATATGTTTTCCTTTACCAGTCAGTTTTATACTTTTATATATTTCCACGTTACTACTTAGCATCATTTTGTTTCATCTTAAAGAATTTCCTTTAACAGTTCTTGTAAGACTGACCTACTAGTGATGAACTCTCACCTTTTGTTTGTCTAAAATAGTCTATCTTTCTTTCAACTCTGAAGGACAAACAATGTCATGTAGTGTCTTGGTAGGCAGTTTTATTTTCTTTCAACACCTTCTTCTGTTTTTAACTTTCTTTTAGCTTTTGAAGACTTAATTTTATGGGTCTCACTGTTAAGTCTCCTTAGATTAATCTTTTCTGGTATTCTTTAGGCTTTCTGAATATGGGTGTCTGTTTCTATCCATTATTTCTGTTTCAGCCATTATTTCTTTGAATAAGCTTTCTGCCTCTTTCTCTTCCTTTTGGGATTTCTAGTACATATATATTGATCTGCTTGATGGTATCCTACTAGATATTTAAGCTAACTTCACTCTTTCAATTTTATTTTTCTTTTCGCTCCTCTGACTGGATGAATTCTACTGCCTTATCTTTGAGTTTGTTGATCCTTTTTTGTTTGTTTACTCTAGTCTGATATTGAACCCCTCTATTGAATCTTTCAGTTCAATTATTGTACTCTTCAGCTCTCTAAATTGTTTGATACTTTTTGTATTTTCTATCTCTTTGTTGAAATCTCACTTTGTTCCTGCATTGCTCCCCTGACCTCAGTGAGCACTGTTATGACCATTATCTCCGTTTTACTATGATCAGTTTCTGGAGATTTATCTTGTTATTGTTTGACTCTCTGTGCTGGTTAATGTGCATTAAATAAAAAAGCCACAGTATGTCAGACTGGTCTCATACTGGAGATGAATGTCATCAATCAGCCCAGCCCATGCTTCTGCTTCTCTCAAACCTTTGTAATTGTCCTAGCCACCACCATTATTCTTGGTGGCTCCTAATAACTGAAGGTGTGCCAAGACCTGTCAGTGTCTCAAAGGTGAGCGTCACAGGCAAAACTTAGATGCAAGATGACTAGATGCTGAACACTCAGAGAGCAACTAGGAAAGTATGCTGTTTGGCCCCTTTCAGGGAGAAACTGGGAGGTAGGTATTTTTGCCTGCTCCCTCTGCACAGAGACAGGGTGGATAGCTATTGTGGCGGGAGTGGGGCATGTGCTCCTGCACCATTTAAAAACTGCTTCTTTGTTTGCTATAGTCCTGAGGAGTCCTGAATGCAAGACCTGTTGGCTATCAGGGCCAGAAGAAGTGGGGACCATCCCTCAAGCAGCAGCCGCAAATGCTGTGGCACCAGGCATGTGTACAAGTTCCTTCCAAAGAATGTTGGTGACCTAGTGTTATAAATGCAGTGAGCTAGAGACAGAAAGTGATGGAAGTGCCCACCAGCTTCCCCAGGCTCCATGAAGGATCACAGTTAGCTAGCTCCTAGATGCATGCAAATTTGACCCTTGGGCAGCAGGTTCTAAACTATGCAGTCAGACCCCTTCCTTAGATAGACCGGAAGATGGCTGTTTCTGCTGCTTTCTATGTGCTAAGCCCTGGGAGGATAGCCACAGTGAGTGCTAGCACATGTGCCTGCTATAACTGCTTCTTTGTTTTCTACAGTCCTGTGGGACTTGGGAATGCAAACTGTTGGCTTTCAGAGCTAAGTGGTTGGAGGACTTGCCCCTTGGGTGGGAGTCTTAAAGTTGGAATCCTAGGTGTGCTGTCCAAACCCTTCGCTCTTCAGGGAGACGCTGAGAACTGGGTATATCGTCCCAATTGTATGGTTGTGCAGGGCATCAGGTTTATGGGATGGTGTGCCTCAACACTTCCTGCCCATTTCAGTGTGGGTATTCTTCTTGGTTGCCTGATGTGTATGAGTCACTGAGCTAGGTTTTGGATTTCTTTCAGAGGAGATTACTCCAGATGTGGTTATACATTCAGTAGATCTGTGGAAGGAGGGAAGTTCAGGGCCTCCTGTGTCATCATCTTGGTCTCCCACAAGGATTTGCGTGTACATTGTTCTAAACAAGATATACAGATGGTTAATAAGCACATGAAAAATGCTGAATAGTAGTCGTTCTGAAAGTGCAAATCAAAACCATAATGAGGTATCTCTTCACACCTATTAGAATGGCTACTATAAAAATAAAGAAATATTAAGTTGTTTGTACGGTGAGGGTAAATTGGAACCCTTGTATATTGCTGGTGGAAATGTAAAATGGTGTAACCACCATGGAAAACAGTATGGCAATTCCTCAAAAAATAAAATAGGATTGTCATATGATAACAATTCAAATTCTACATAAATACTCAAAAGAATTGAAAGCAGGGACTCAAACAGATATTTGAACGCTAATGTTCATAGCAGCTTAATTCACAATAGCCAAAAGGTAGAAACAACCCAATTTCATTAACAGATGAAGGATAAACACAATGTGACATATACATACAATGGAATGTTATTAAGCTCTAAGAAGGAAAGAAATAATTAACTTAAAATCATTATGTTAAGCGCAATAAGCAATACACAAAATTACCGATACTGTATAATTTCACTTATACTAAGTACCTGGAAGAAGCAAATTTATACAGACAGAAACTATAAGAGGAGTTATTTTTTTACTGGATACTGGGTACAGAGTTTCTATTTGAGGTGATGGGAAGTTCTGAAAATAGATAGTGATGATTGCACAGCATTGTGAATGTATTTCATACTATTGGATTGTGCACTTAAAGTGGTTAAAATGGTAAATTTTGTGTATATTCTACCACAATTAAAAAAAATTTAAAGCTGTTTAATGTTTTAATTTATTTTTTGATTCATAGAGTTTAATTGCAAATCATTAATAGATTTAAATATCTCCTCACAGATACCCAGAACAACATTTCTAAATTTCTTCAACACTGCCTGAAATGCTGCTTCTGGTGTTTGGAAAAAGTGGTAAAGTTTTTGAACAGAAATGCCTATGTTATGGTAAGTAGGTTATTTTTCATTTATTAAACTTCTTTGCAGACTCAAACCCATGTCTACATTTCCATTCCTAAAGCACTTCTACATCATACAGTTGAATTTATCACCATGTGGATCTAAGTGTTTGTGAATCCACTGCATGATTCAGGGCTCTGCTTTCCTAGTTGAGGTAGCATAGAAACTGTACTTCAGTATTATCTTCACTCTCTCTTTGGAGAGGGAAAATAATATTTTCCTTAGACATTTTAAAGTGTGCTATATTGAAAATGGTTTTGTGTGTTTTTCACATAGTTCATTGTGAACTATTCTGTGTTTCACACTGAGAAGAAAATATCTTTCTAATTCTGAGATTTATATAAGCTAAAGGAAGTGCCTAATGAAATTTGTTTCTTATTTCCTGTGGGAATATGGAGGCTCCTAAAGAAATTTTTAAAAATAGGGTATCGAAAAATATAAGTCTTCTAAAATTTTGCGACTACAATCTAATGACACTTGCTTATTATCACAGTGACATTGGGTCTGCAGCAATGATCCAAACATTCGTGGAGATCCAAGTAGTCATTAATTTACTTCCACCAGGAATATCGTATTGAGTTTTTTAATCAATAAACCAGGTGTACTGAAAGGCATTAAACTTCCTGAGAGTAGTTTTTAATATGAACTCTACAATGTTTAACCCATTCAGCAACAAACCGTTGTCAAATACTTCAAAGACAGAAACCATGTCCTGAGATTTGAGAAAAAAACCTACTGTTTGAAGATGTCTAATCCCCTCGGAGTTTAAGGGAATATAGCATCAGAAGCAGACCTTATTGCCAATGACTCTGAGAGTTTTGCTGAGTTGAGGACACAGAGTTCCCAGGCCTCCCACAAACTCAAATGTTGGAAAAAGGAATGGGAGTAGCTGTATGAGTGACAGCGAATGAATTCATTTTCCTATTATTGGATTGTCTGTTGGTCTTGTTAGTGTATGTTACTGACTCTGGAATAATAACTGTCTTTCCCAGATTGCAATATATGGCAAAAACTTCTGCAGGTCAGCAAGAGATGCTTTCAATCTGCTGATAAGAAATATTTTAAAGTAAGTAATCTGAACATTGCAATTGAAGACTTGGTGAACATTGAGCATCACATACTTCACATGCTGTTATGAAACTGTTGGAAGTCATTTTAGACATGAATATTGTCTTTTAAGTTGATAGATTTAAACCATCTCTGTCACATAAATAATTTTTTATATCTTAGAATTGATGCTTCTCTCACCTACTGATGTCTTTATATCCACTGGCATGCATTTATTTTTATTATCCTCTCTGCTCAAGAAATTTCTCACATGTACATTATTATCATGCCTATGACTATGTCCCCCTCCCCAAACTGACAGAGCCTCAGTAAATGAAATCAAGGAACAAATGCAGCATCCTTAGGATTCAGGATGTCTATAGGCCACAAATTAGAGAGAGAGGCTGGCACCACCAGTTGTACCCAACAGCCCTATGATGCCATCTCCTGTTTGCTTCATTAAAATTGACAGCAATTCATCCCAGAACTTCAGTTCTTGCATTTAACAAATTCCAAATAAAGTTGCAGCAAAAACAAATCAAAATGAAGTAATGAATGATTATTCTCATGAAGTTCAAGTAACACATAATTTAAACACAAAATCTTGCTTTGTTTTTCTTGACTCTTAGGGTTGCAGTTATGGATAAAGTTACAGACTTTGTACTAGTCCTAGGGAAACTTCTAGTTGCTGGGTGTATAGGTAAGTAATAATAATGAAAATAATAAAAAGTTTACAAGGTGCTTAGGAAAACTCCTTCACTACAAAAAAGCTATATTCCTTTGTTAATGCATAATATATACATTCTACCTCTTCATTGTAGGTGTCCTGGCCTTTTTACTCTTCACACAGAGAATCTCAATCCTTATAGAAGGACCAACATCTTTAAATTACTACTGGGTACCTTTGCTGGTAAGAACTGGTGTCTTAGTCCAGGCTGCTATAATGACATATCATAGATTGGATGGCTTGAACAACAGGAATTTGTTTTTCATATATCAAAGGCTGAGAAGTCCAAGATCAAGGTGCCCACAGATTTGGTTCCTGGTGATGGGTGTCTTCCTAGTTTGCAAAGGGACACCTCCATCCTGTACAGTCCTTGTAAGGACTCTAATCCTATTCAGGAGGGTTCTACCTTACAACCTAATTACCTCTCAAATGCCCCACCTCCAAATAACATCACATTGGGGATTAGATTTCAACATATAAATTTTGAGGGAATACAATTCATTCCATAGTAGCTATATAACGTCTACTCTAATTTATCAGAGATGGCAAAATAAAATTTAAAAAAAGAATTAAGGGAAATAATGATAGCTAATATTACAGGTCTTACTTTGTGCCAAGTCTCATTCTGTTTTAAAGATTGGGTTCCTTAGAAAAAACCTCTGAGACAGAGGATTGCACGTGAAAGATTTATTAGGAAGGCTTCTCCTGAAATACACTTTTAAAGAAGTGAAGGGGCAGGCCCGGGCAAAGGAAGAAACTGACCCAAGTTGCAGTCATAGCTGAAGCCTCAGACAAAACTACAGGAAATCCTGACTAGGGCACTGAGCCTTTGCACGCCACGGGAAGCAGCTGTTGGCCAGGTTGACCGTTAGATGGGGAGGTAAGCTGGGCTGAGGCAGTTCCCTGCAAGGAGGGCAATTAGTACTGAGGGAATCAGCCTACATTTTCCCAAACTGGAGGGTAGATGTGGCAGCTGGCAAGGACCTGCATGGAGTCCTGTGGTATCTATTACATTAGATTAACTCACTCAGTCGATGTGCCATGAATACTATTATTATGATTCACAATCTCCCCTCTCCCACCAACGATTTTGTAGAGGAGGTGCAGGCTATGTAACCTGTTGAATGAAAGCCTGAGCTGTGATTCAAACCCACACAGTACGTGCCCTTAACTCCTATGCCACTGCCTCCATGTGTGCAATCTTACCTATGGGAAATATTTGGTAGGCCTGGGAATAGTGGTAAGAGAATTGGCCAGTTACCTAGTGCATTTTGCTTAAATCCCACTACAAAGCACTTAAAAACATTATCATTGAAAATTTTTGTCTCTGTATTGAAATCTTTTTCAACACCACGGAGTACTGCAAAGCTTTCTCATCATGACTTTCATGTGAAGCTTGAATGATTGTTCTTTTAGACAAGTTAATGACATCATTATTCTCTTCTTTTCTCATTTACAGACGGTCGTTATTGGTTCTTACCTAGTTGCACATGGGTTCTTCAGTGTCTATGCAATGTGTATTGATACAATTTTCATCTGCTTCTGTAAGTTTTTGAATATGTGTTTCCCCCCTTCAGTGGATAACCAACAGATGAGGTTAAGACCCACGTCCATAGCTGGCTTGTGAATTTGCTATGACCTGGCTGCAATCGAAAAACAGTGATTATTTGTAGAGACATTGTTTAGTAGGTGCTCTTTAAACCTTAATGACTGACAGAATGGAGTTTTCAAAGCATAGGAGTGTCAGCTATTGAAATGAACCTCAGGCTTCAGGGCATGGAGTAAGCATGACATGATTTTTTTTATTTACCCATGTTTTTAAATGTATAATAATGATTGGCTTCTGTAGTGCTTTATTAACAGAACTGAGGACATAACTGGGCTTTGGAAACTCTTTGAGGAGAGCCTTTATAGATTCTGATAAAGCCAAGCTGGCAATGGTTTCAAAGACACACAGGGACCCGTTCACATTTGGTAACACAATGACAAATGGAAAGGATTCATAGAAGAACAAGTTTAGGAAACGGCTAGATCCATTCCAATGCGTAGAGTGAAAATACATACTTCCTTAGAGCTTTCACTGTGCCTCTGTGTGACATATATAACTTGCATACACAAAATGAATGTTTTCTGTTAGTACCTCATCTTAAAAGTCCTGGAGAACACAGTGCCCATCAGGAGCTTAGTCTGGCTCTCCCCTTCAACCTAGAGAAGGTAGAGTCAGCAGGTCAAAGAATGGAACTTGTTAGACCTACAGCTATACTCTCTGAGAGATTATTTCTCTGGCACAGTGCTCTTAAGAGAAATAGAGAAAACATTCTATAACAGGCCATTACTAAGTGATCTACTCCATTTGTATAAAACTAGGTTTGTTTTTTAGTATAACCCTCACTATCAACTTCATGCTGGGGTCAGGAGAGAAGATAATAACTATAGAGAAAAATATGGCAAACCTCCTAAAATGGTTTGACCTTATTTTTGTTTTTTCTTTCTGAACATTTAAAAATCAATTTTCAATAACCAGGCAAAGAAGTCAGGAGAACTTTGTGTACTACTTTCCTCTTCCTCTGGCTATGAATGGAACTGGAATGTTTAATCTTGTCCTAGTGCCTCAGTGGTTTGTTGGGAAAAGGCATCTACTAAAATACCACATGAACAAATCTCATACCTGAGCTGGAATCAGAAGCATGGGAATAAGGCAGTGCCTAAGATATAGCAGAAAACTCAGACGTTCCAAGATCTCTTCTCTCATCTCAGACACTAATCATGGGATCAATTCTAGGAGATCCCACTGGAATAATCCCCATTCTTGTAATTTAAAATTTTCCCCCAAAATGTATCTCAGAAAATATCTAGAACCTACTAGTTGCCAGTCTTTGGAAGCTTTGGAAAGTCTTATGCATTTTAAATTTGACAGTGGATATTAAATTTGAGCCGTAAGAACTGTTTTTCACCCTCCCATATTAATAGTTGCCAACTTGGAAACCAGGTGTAATTGCAGCTTTATTTAGTACATTGTGTGTTGAACATGAATAGTTTCCTTTGGGGGACTCTTGTCTTTGATAATAAAGAGTAAGGAAAATCAAACTGTATTCCTTTTCCCTTCCCAGCTGTTACTGTGAGCAACATGTTACTTTGGAAAACACTCTGCTTAAATGATACTCTAAGCCAAATTATGACTGTGTGGAAATGTAGCTTTTACTTTTTATATATCTTTTTATACCTGATATATTGACTGCTGGAAAAACGGGTGTTTTTAAAAATGCAAACCATTTGCAAGCACTTTATTTATAGACACATAGCATCCTTTTATCATTACAGGGTACTGAGAATTTTAGTCCCAGGATGGGAAAAAATAATAGTTGTTGATGATTACTGATGTGATTCATACCAGTTTCCTACCAATACTTCAAGGGTGATAATGATATCACCATACAATATGTGATATATTATACAGAAGTATGATTAAGGGAAGAAACAACAAAAATGTTAGGTGTCTATCATGTTTTCCCCCTTAGCTTTTCATGTTGTGTGTGAGGAAAGTCACTGTGAGATATAAGATCTACTAAACAAATAACCATTCCCAAGAACTGTGATGGAAAATAATTTATATTTATTTCACAAACTATGATTATATGGTTTTGTATAATATTTTTATCCTTTATATTTAATAAATGAAGGTTATGATAATAAATCTTTTAAATATGCTAGTCAAAACCTAGAATGAAATTGCATTTATATATTTATTAACAGATATTATCTGCTGTGAATTGTATGCATCTGCAGGAAATTTAATTCTCAGCATCATTCTGGTACTTCCCCCAACCACCCAAAGCGAATACCCCATTATTTTGTTATAAGTCTAAGCAAAGTAGGAAGGTAAATTGGAAAGTTACGAAACACTGGTATTAGCTTTGCATGTAATCTGAGGCAGACTGCAAGGGTTCAGGACAGGACGCCTTAGAGTTAGGTAGGACATGAAGTGAACTAGGTGTCAGGAGGCTGAGTCCTCACCTCATCCTGATAGCCTGAAGCCTTTTGACTCCAGGAGACTCATTTTTGCGCTCCTGGGTCTCAGTTTCTTCATGTATAATGTTAGGGTATAGAATATCATTAAAAGTGTCATTGAACTTTGAAATTCAATTCTTGTTCTACACTTATCACAAGACTAATACACTTTTTATTCAGCTTTATCTCAGAGGATGTGGCTATTAACCTTTCTGAAATAAACAGTCACAGAATTTAAAGATAAGACTTTTGAAAGGACATGAAAGAATTCATTTACTTTTGAACTATCAAAATAAACCTCCTTGGGAGTGAGTGGGAGTTAAGGAGTTTCAGTGCTTCCTGGCATAGGTTGAAGCTTCTTGCTTTGTCCAGCATCAGCAACTAAACTGCACTAACTTGTCTTATATTTGACTTGCTAACACGTATTTCTCTGATTTTTTCCTGTTCAACTCTCCAATTTATAAAAATGCATATAATTGTTCTGCTGCTGCTTGCTGCTTTTGCCTGCTTTGGCTGCTGCATATACAGGTGAAGATCTGGAAAGAAATGATGGATCTACAGAAAAACCCTACTTCATAGCTCCTACCCTGCACGGAATGCTGAACAAGAAGCAACTAGTTCCCCAGAAGCAGAAAGTGTAGAAAAGCTCCAAACAGTGCCACTCATTTTTAAGTGGAAGTTTTGTAAATTAGGTCATTTGTAATTTGAAAATGATTCTTTTGAATAATGTGAAATTTCTGTGCTTGCTCCTGAAAAGCCAGAACCTGGTACCATCTGAGGTGTCAGGCATTTGATAACAGTAGCCTCTGTGAACTAGGATACTTTATAGACTGATGTGGTCCCAGATAAAGGGCACATTGTAAATGTCCAACATTTTTTTAACATCTATAGCCAAAAGTGTTTTAAAAATTTTTGTAACTCAGCATGCTGTTGCTCATTGCAGCACTTTGATAGCCTTTCTTTTTATACATGTATATTTGTAAAGGATATTCAGGCAATTTTGGAAAGTGCTATAAATGTATAATGGATTAGCCATAAAAAGACTGATTTATAGTTAACCAGCATATGGTACTAAATTTGTAAATATGGTGCTATGGTCATACTTGTACTGTTCAAGCTAGTGGACAACTCTCTAAACTGTGATTAAACTTGTATTAATGGTTCCCTAGGAAGTATATTTCAGTAAGTGGTTCAAGTTCATAACAAACACGTGGGTGTTAATGTTATACAGGGTCCATAGAGAGCATTACTAGGTAAAAATTACTGTGGAACCTTCACAACCCATTTTGTTTTAGTGATATTATATTTCTAGTGAAGTTGAATCTGAGTTCTGGAATGTCATTTTCAATAATATGAACCTCTGGCCACCATAGAAGTATTCTAAACAGACCTGAAATGGCCACATAACTCATGCCTTTTGTCTCAACCTAAATAGAGACAAATTCCTATTTTCCTATTCCCACCATATAGACAATTCACACGGGTGTGTTTCAGAAGAGTGATTGTATCTTTTCATGAGCATACCTGTTTTTCTAGATTAAAGAGATTGGCTTTGTTCTACAAAAGGCTTGCTTTTAGCCCAACTTTCAGTGAGGAAAGAGAAAAGATAAGACACTTCAGATTTTACCCTAAGGAAACATACTATTAGTCCTCCATAGACACCTCATGGGGCTTACTGTGGGTTTGAAAATTCATTCCTTGAGGCTTTAGGAAGAAAGTTTTTGCCAGATTCCACCCCTGCGGCCAGAGCAACAAGCTGGTTTCTGGCAGCCATGTCCAAGTCTTTTGCATGGCAGAGCAAAGCATAAATCAGACATTTGCATACTTTGCTTACCCGTCCTGTGTACAAGTGCATATGATATAGCTCACAGTGTAAAAATGTACCCCAAAAGGAGCATTGAATCAAGTAGCATCCTTTTGGCCTTTACACTAAGCTTGTATAAAAGGATTATTTATGTATTGACAGAAAAGAACATGCTGATCTAACATTTTGATCTGAATATGATCCATGAATCCAAGAAGAGAGCCAGAATTGTATCATTGTGTTACAAATTAATACAAATACTAATTTATTTAATGATCCTAAAGTGTGAAACCTAGATTTAAATGGACTCCATGGCAGTTAAAGCAAGAAGTCAATGAATAGGGAAGATATTCAAAATATTTCCCCTTATAATGGCCACCATCTTGTTCTTGGCTTACTTTCTTGAGCTAATTGTAGTCAAAAGTGTTGATTGACTTCACAGCTTCACAATGGGCCTTCTTCATTGTCATTCTTCTTGAAGTATAATTGAGAGAAGGGTGACAACCTGTCTTTCTAGATGGTTATTATTGTTATTTTATGGTTCAACAATACAGAAGTTACAACATCTAGTGAAGTAGTTACCTCTGTCTTAAGTGTTGAAAATGATCAAGAGTAGTCAAAAAGTTCATAATGATGAAACAAAAATATTTTTAACTTTCTATGTATCAAAATCACTCTGAGAAATTATTATAAATATAGATGCTTGTTCATCACCCTAAGAGATTCTGATACATTGTGTTTGGGTGTGGGGCATCTTGTGAATTATTATAAGGTTTTCTAGTTGATTCTGATACATATAAAAGTTGTAAAATCACTTGAATAAAATATAAATCAACATGTGAGAAAATACCGTTTTCTATTCATATTCATGACTGTTCAGAGAGGTAGAAAATTGAGAAAGACAACCAAGATTAATTTGGAAACTTCTCACATCATGGCTTCTTCTATAGTTTAGATTCATGATGATAGATGGGGCCAATGTATTATATGTTTAACATTATATCTACTGATGAGGCCAGAAAATTGTCTAGAGTAAAAGTTTTTACTGAACTATATGGAGGTACCTTCTAAACTTACTATATTTTAAGGACATAATCCTTGGGCACAAAATCATAGGAAAAGAAATGCAATTTTGTTCAATATTTCTAAATAATTTCTTTACAACTTAAAGGAAAAAACTAATTCTTTCTTTTAAGTTTTAACTATATTATGAGTTAACTTCTAGTCAGAAAAATATTCTCCATTAATATAATAATTTATTTGTGCAATTGAAATATTAGAGTCAAAATAAGTGTTGTTGAGGGAAAAAAATTTTAGGAGCCAATTTTTAAAAAGAAAAACTAATAACTGAAAAAATAGCAATATTTCTTATACTCTTCAGTTTAAAGGTTTGAGATAAAGTAAAATTTATAAATTTTATTTTTTAAAACTATACTATCTGAATTGCATATGGCCAGATGAAAGAAATGTTGAACAAATATGATCATTTAGGAAGCGAATTGTGAACATAGTACTTTTTAGGAATTTGAAGGTGAATTTAGAAACTACCGATGAACCTTTTAGGTTTTCTGTAATTAAGTTTGCTGTCCAAGAGAAGGTAAACATTATTACCTCAATCATGCAGCTGAGAGGCAGGCATAAGCTATTGTCAGAACCTGACCTGGTACATGAGTGAGATAATATCTACCGACATAATAACAAGGGCTGATTGTTTTCCCATAGTCGTGTTTACAATGATGTTGATGCCAAACTATGCTGTTTAAAAACAAAAAAGATTTGAACTGCTGTAAAGCAAGAGTGCAGCAGATGGCGATGTTACTTCTCTTACAGTTTTGCTTTGACATTTATTCTGTGCCGTTCTTCCTCCTAGTGGAAGATTTAGAAAGAAACGATGGTTCTACTAGAAAGACCCTATTACATGAATCACTCTCTGCTGAAGATTTTGAAGGTGCAAAGTACACGAACTAAGGAGCAGTAGAAGTGCAAACTCCGATCGTCCTGCAGCGGAGTGTTAGCTTTTCCTCATCTGCTGCATCTGTGCCACACTCCTTTCATAAGTGCTTTGTGTTTGGAACACTGTAGTTACGACCTTGTTGGCTTTTATTTGCATGTTTTATACCAAAGCTTATACTGTAATATGTGAAGCCATCAGAAGTCGCAAGGGAATTGTTAATAACATGGAACATTTTTATACTAAGATCTTTTGTTTTGTAATTCATTTTTTAAATAGAGTGGCTAGGTTGTTTCGAAAAGACTAGTGAATATGTTAATATTCTTTTAAATATTAGATTGAAAAGTGATACATTACTTAAATTGATAGCTCCTAGTATATTTTTTAAAGTACAACTAAAAGACTTCTGCAGGGAAAATTGGTAAACAACGCAAAGTGGAAAATTGTAAAGTTTCCCTCACTCCCGTTTGACAGTAAATCGGTAAAAGACTGCCCGGCTCCAGATTTTGCTCTAAGTATAGAATGTTTCCTATTAAACAAATTGCCAATCATCCAGCCTTTACTACTTCGTCCTCTCTGACAAAGTGCCTTACTGGCTGTTAAATATTACCCAGCTTTTGTGGGCAAGTTTACAAACATTGTTCAAAAAACAAAACAAAACAAAAAAAAAAAACCTGCAATGTTTAGTGCTTAAAACAAGTCTTCTTGCATTTGTTTTCCTCTTAGCTCACTGGTTGGAAACATTTGTCATTTCAGTATGTTTGATATCCTCACTACATAGGGTACATTTTGCAGCATAACCAATTCCTTTGCACCTAGTGGACATTCTTGACTGTGTACTACACGCCGAAAGGACACGTGTTGGATTTCTTTTTTACTAAAAGTGAGGAGGTTAAAAATGTAATCTTTTCTATAGTAGATCTTTGAAAATACAGTAGGTATGAGACTACATTTCTCAGTGTTTTACACAGACTAGAAAGGGAACCTTTGAGAAATTATAAAGTAAAACTTGACTCCGAGAAAGGGTGCTCGTAGATATTATGCCCTGAATAGCTCCATTTTATATGATTGTTTATTACCATCAAGGACTGTTCATTGTATGTTGTTTTATTTTCTAATTTTTGATATAAAAATAATTAGTTTACTTATATGTTAATTTTTATTGTGCTAATATAAATAGGAACATAATTTCTAATTCAACTTTAAATAATTTTGCTAGTACTCCTAACTTTAAAGAAAATGAATTCTGTTTGTTATGGAAAGGGTCCATAAAGCATTCACCCTAAAGGGATGTCAGTCACACATGATAATTTGTGAAAGCTTTGAGAATCAACAGTAAGTTACTATCAGTTTATCTATGATCACATTTGTTTAAATGTGACTTTAGATACTCTTTTATGCCAAAAACAAACTCATGTGAGCACATGACAGTCTAAGCTCTATAATCAATGTGTTTCTGCTGTGCAGAAATATTAGGACCATATTGTCTAAGTACCTTTGATAACTAAAATATTTAATCTTTAATGAAATTTGTTGTTATTTGTTGTTTTAAATCTATTTGTTTTTTTCTTCTAATAAAGATTTAGATAAGAAAAAACTGTCTGCCTTCTTATTTCTTTAAGCTAGCAAGGAGAAAAAGCTTTAGTTTCCAAAGCCCACTATACTAGAACAGGATCTTCTTTGTATCAAATATTTGGGGATTTTTTAATATCTAGATTTATCTTTTTTTAATCTATTTTTTCCTAGTTCTTCATTGATTGTCAAATCAAATATCTGAAAATGATAATTTATGCAAAATAAATAAATCAAAACTAAATGGTTAAGAGATGGATTTTTTTAAATCCAAACAATGGCCTAAATTAGTTAGTTGGTCTTTGTTTTAATTTGCTGCAGATTTAATTAGTCCTTCATTAGATTTTTCCAATATTCATATGAAACAAATCTCATCATTTTAAGACCAGGGATAAATTTACAGAATCTAAAAAATATGAATACTAATTAACAATAGTACTCCAAGGTATTGGTTTATCTTAAACTAAAAAATTTTTATCTTAAACTAAAAAAAAGTTTAGGTACATAGATACCTTAATAAACATATGAGTCTATTTTTAAATTCGATTATATATTATATCTTCAAACTTAATTTTAAAAACAATTTAATGGATTTCTTTAAATAACATAAAACAATGTTGGTGCAATTTTCAGTCTTTTTTAGAAATGTTCTAACTCTAATAGGATGTTAGCTAATATAGCTAATAATTCATTTCTTATTTAAAATAAAAATATAGTTTGGTCCCCAGAAGAAATCCAAATTTTGCTTTAGATCTTAATAACTCTTAATTTTGGAAGATTAAACACTGACTAGACTTGTACATAAGTTGTTAGAAATTGGACTCTGATTTGATTTTACTGAGTGCGCAGAAAGCTTAAAAAGAGTTTGTGAATCCACAGAGTGAAATCACACTATTACAGCTTCTGTGGGATCATCAGGCATGACGCAGTTTATGCTTAAACTAATATTGAAAAACACACTGTGCAACAATTCCTTATTTTTCCTTTACTATATAGCTGACCAGCACTCATTCCAATGTATGTTATTTCACTTTTACAAGTGGTGCCTCAGGAAATTGCTCTTGAACTCTAACCAGGCATGGTAATTATCTCCAGTATTATCTGATTCTGGACTGGGGAACATGCTTTATGAATCAGTCTTTGTTGGCATAAGATATAGGACAAAACTGAGCTAAAATCTTTGTTGCAGACCATGGTATATAAAATGGTGTCCTGACATTTCTTCCAGTTTCTTGCAGATTATCCTTAGATGTTTGCTAATTTTTTTTAAAGGAATACAGCATGATGATTATAAGAATACAATTCAATAAATCATTGACAAAAAGAAATACCTTACCAATATAATAGGAATAAATTACTTTTCCAAAGATTTTTTTCCATATACCATGTTTTTAGTCTTGGGGTTAAAACGGGTATTGAAGACTTCTCTCAGGACCTAGCTCTGTTACTTCTGGTCCTCCATGAATCTGTCATCACCCAGAAAACAAAGCCAACACCCATTAAAACAAATGTGAAATCATTCATTTATGAAAGAAAACAGAAAAACAATATCGAATCTGGCAATATTTTCTCTAATGGTTTCTGTGCTGAGCAGAATGGGGACAATGTGACACATTTCAAAGCAATCAATTCCATTTTACTATTAGAGGTCACTATTTTTTTTTAATGCCTTGGCTCTTTTCCAATTCTTTATATATACTGTATGATTTAGAATAGCTTGTACTAGTAGAAAAACCAATCTTGTGCCCTTCCACTGCTGATCCCAAAACATGGTCATCTTCACATTCTGCCCCTCTGCTGTTACAGAGCAGTGTGTTAACAAGGGTAAGAGAAGCTTATCAAACACAAAGGTGTTTCCATTTTGCATATCGATTTAAATGAGCCTGGGCTTGATTCGTTGTGAGATTTAACCTTGAAGTCTCCACATTCTTCCAGCCAAATGGATGTATATTGCTGTGTGTGTGTCTACAGGACACAGAAAAGACAAACTGAAGGTAAGATGTTGGGAAAGCAGTGGTATCCAAGAACAGAACAGGAAAAGCTAAGTATATTTTTAAAATCTCTAGCAGGACCCAAGAGGTCAACATTACAGAAAATAGGGAGCTTCTGAAAGCAACTCATAGATCTATAGAAAAAGAAACTCAATAGCAAGTTAGAAGCCAGTAATTAAACAAAAATATTTTTCAGTCTTCCAGTAAACAGCACTGAGGCAGAATGTTACAGTAAAATTAATCATGTAGATGTATTTAGCCCAAACAAACTAAAAAGAATAATGCCCAAAATGATTTATGGTTAAGGAATTTAAAAACATCTGCCTTTTTTTCTCATTGCTTTTGCATGAAAGCCAAAACGTTGCTGTCATGATAAGATGTGTATTTCTATTTTTCTTCTCAACTCTGAGACAGATTGGATTCCCTTTCAGATTTTCTCACTTTACCCAATTCAGTCTCATTTATTTCATTTTCTCTTGTCTGTAAGAAGCTGATGCTCTAATAAGGTGCTTTTTAATTTTAATTTTAATTGAATTTATTGATGTGATATTGGTTAATAAAATCATATAGGCTTCAGGTGTAGAACTCCTTAATACATCACCTGTATATTGTATTGTGTGTTCACCCCCCGCCCCCAAATCAAGTCTCCTTCCATCACCCTTTACCCTCCTTTACCCTCTTCTACCTACTCCCATCCCCTTACCCTCTGGTAATTATCATACTATTGTCTGTGTCTATGAGTTTCTTTTTATTTGCTTAATCCCTTCACATTTACACTGGGCCCTTTAACCCCCCCACCCCCTGACAGCTGTCAGTCTGTTCTCTGTATCTATGAGTTTATTTCTATTTTGTTTGTTTATTTCGTTCATTAGATTCCACATATAAGTGAAATAACATGATACTTGAATTTCTCTGACTGACTTATTTCACTTAGCATAATCCTCTGCGGGTCCACCCATGTGTCACAAAGAGTAAGATCTTGTTCTTTTATACAGCTGAGTAGTATTCCATTGTATAAATATACCACTGCTTTTTTAATCCACTCATCTAGTGATGAACACTTGGACTGCTTCCATATCTTGTCTGTTGTAAATAATGCTGCAACAAACATAAGGGTGCATATGTTCTTTCAAATTAGTTTTTTGGGTTTCTTCAGATATATTCCCAGGAGTGGGATCAGTGAGTCATAAGGCAGTTTTATTTTTAATTTTTTTGAGGTATCTCCATACTGCTTTCCACAGTGGCTGCACCAATCTGCATTCCCACCAACAGTGCACGAGGGTGCCCTCTCTCCATGCCTTTGCCAACACTTGTTTATTGATTTATTGATGATATTCTGACAGGTGTGAGGTGATATTGCATTATGATTTTAATTTGCATTTCTCTGATGATTAGTGACATTGAGCATCTTTTCATATGTCTACTGGTGCTCTGTATGTGTCCTCTTTGAAGAAGTGTCTATTTATGTCTTTTGCCCATTTTTAATTGAATTGTTTGTTGTTTGTTTGTTTTGGTGTTGAGTTTTGTAAGTTCCATATAAATTTTAGTTATTAACTTCTTACCAGATATATTATTGGCAATTATGTTTTTCCATTCAGTGGGTTGTTTTTTCATTTTGTGGATGGCTCCATTTTCTGTGCAAAAACTTAATAGTTTGATGTAGTCCCATTTGTTTATTCATGTTTTGTTGTTGTTGTTGTTGTTTCCCTTGCCCAAGGAGATATATCAGAAAAAAATACTGCTATGAGAAATACCCAAATTTACTGCCTACATTTTCTTCTATGATTATTATGGTTCCAAGTCTAACATTTAAGTCTTCAATTATTTTGAGTTTATTCTTGTGTGTGGTATAAGAAGGTGGTCTAGTTTCACTTTTTGCACATATCTGTCCAATTTTCCCAACACCATTTATTGACTAGACTGTCTTAACCCCATTGTATGTTTTTGCCTCCTTTGTCAAATACAATATTAATTGACCATAAAGATGAAGGTTTAGTTATGGGCTCTTTATTCTGTTCCATTGATCTAACTGTCTGTTTCTATGTAAGTACTATGCTGTTTTGATTACTATGGCCTTGCAATATAGTTTGATATCAGGTAGCAGGATTCCTCCAACTTAGTTCTTCTTTCTCATAATTTATGTGGTTACTCAGGACCTTTTGGGGTTCTAGTTCTAGTTCTGTAAAATATGTCATTCGTATCTTGATAGGAATGGCATTGAATCTATAGATTGCTTTGAGTAGTATAGACATTTTAATGGTGTTACTTCTTCTTATCCATGACCACAATATATACTTGCACTTATTTGTATCTTCTTCAATTTCTTTCTTCAGTGTTTTATAATTTTCTGAGTACAGGTCTTTTATATCCTTGGTTAAATTTATTCCTTGGTATTTTATTTTATTTATTTTTTGATGCAATTTTAAATGATTGTTTTCTTAGTTTCCCTTTCTGATAGTTTATTATTGGTGTATTAAAACGCAACTGATTTCTGTATGTTTATGTTGTGCCCTGCTATTTCACTGAATTCCTTTATCAGTCCTAGTAGTTTTTTTGTGGAATCTTTAGCGTTTTCTATATACAGTATTATGTCATCTGCTCTAATAATGCCTTTGGATGGAAATGGAGATGGTAGAGAAAAAGGAAGAATAACAATACCTTCAACTAGTAGCTTGTGTTGTGTTATCAAGTGGCAAGTTCAGGTATGAGTTCTGAGCAATACTAGGGCATCAGAAAAGGCAAATAATAGAGCCCAACAGTAGAGAATAATGGCTCTTAGGATGGACTTTAGAACCAGGCCAGGTAAGCTTTGATTTCAAATCATCCTGTTGCTATGTGACCGTGGACAAGGTGTTTAATTGCTCAGAGGCTTTCTTAGCTGAAAATTGAAGCTAAGCCTTTACTCACAGTACTACTGGGAAGATGATGGGAGCATGCACATTGTGCCAGTATCTGGAGGGCCTGGTACATGGAGACACTCATGTCTAATATTTGTGCATGGTGGTGTTCTCTTGACTGAGGATTTTTGGTGCCCTTGATGATTTGACCTACCACTCCCTCCTTTCTCAGAAGGCAGCTCATTTGGGCCTCTCTGGGAAGCTAGTGAAGGGCATCATAGCAGTGGGAACCTCCTTCCATCTCCACTGCTACACCCACGCCAGAGTAAATGTTTTCAGAACACGGTGGCTCTCCTTCCCTGGAACTTTATGCCAAATCCCACATGCGATTCAACAACACTTTAATTCTTGGGTCATTGATGATACCCCTATTTAGTAGCCAAGGGGAATTTCACTGAGATTTGTCTTCTTACTCATACTTTCTATTTCCCTTCTTCTGTTCTTCTTCTCCTTCCTCTTCTTCTTCCTCCTCCTCCTCTTCTATTTCTTCTCCTCCTCTTCCTCCTCAGAGCACTATGCCTGCAGTGTTTGTGCCAAATGTATGTTAGGAAGGTGGTATGCTATGTATATCCAGCATACAGGAGAGTACACAAGTAACTATCATCTATTGCTACTACCCTAGAAATACTAAATACAATCTTTCATCTCTTTACAAGAAACTTAACCACATACCAAAATTACCTTAATGTTAAGGACAGAAATAAGAGCTGGTCTAAAATGTTTCCCATTATGTTCTGCTATGTATCTTCAAACCACGGAACAAACACCCTCACTAGGTTTATCACATGGCAATACTGGAGGGAAGAGCCCTACTGAGGCAGGCTTTAGAAGGAAGAGTCACAACTGTAGCAGGGCAAGCTATTTGGCTGTCATGTGTCCCCAGCCAGGTTTTAGCAGAATTCACATTAAAGTATACCATATGTATTTCATCTAAGCTCCAGAACATTGCAATTTCTGCCCCCAAAGAAGCAGCTGCTTGGTCCGAGCTGTATTTACTTATATATCCATGCAGAACTGCTCCAAGAAGTTTTCCCACCTGGGACTGACCACTTGATTATCAGCCATCTAAGAGGTGTGTATCCTAGTCCACAAAACCCCAGATGCAAGTGCATGTTAATAGACCCTGCCACCGGATCTCTCAGACTTGAAAAAAATTTAACTTGTTATTAAGGCTTTTTTTTTTTTCTTCTTTTTTTAAATCCTCACCTGAGGACATGTTGCCATCACTATTAGAGAGAGGACTTGGGAGAGAGAGTGAAAGAGAACCATCGATCAGTTGCCTCTGGGGATTGAACCTGCAACCTAGGTATTTGCCATGACCAAGGATCAAACGGCAACCCTTTCATGCATGGAATGACACTCCAACCAACTGAGCCACATGTCCAGGGCACTAAAGTTTTTCTTAAAGGAAGGCAGTGTGGAATATTAAAAAGCCTATTAAATTGTCCTTGCCCTGTGCTTTCCTTTCAGAGCAGTCATTACAAGGGCTCAATTATTTATTTATAGCTCCCACTAGATTGTGTGGTCCATGAGGGCACACACTGTGTCTGTCTTATTTTCTACTCTGTCTGGGCCTGTCTTGTGGTAAGTGCTCATTAAATGCTTCTATAATAAGTGAATAAGTCAGGGGAAGACTTTACAGAGAAAGTAGGATTAGCATTGTCTTTGGAAAGATAGTGAAGGTAAATATATCAAAGAAAGAAAAATATTAAAGAAATGGAAATTCTAAAAGGGAGGTGGCATAGGAGAGGAATGAGTCCCATATTTTAAAAACTGTTTTCTGCCAGCAGGTAACTGCTGATGAGTGATTACTGATGGGGAGATGGGTCACAGCTTGAGAATAGTGAAATCCTCACAAAGTCATCGATAGACACGTTCTACAACTTTAAGAAAATGACATATAACAAAACCAGTTTTATCATAGGTTAACTGATATGAACAAGAGTTAAGTTCCTACAGTAGCTTGTCAGTGTGACAACGAAACTACATTGAATGAAATGACATTATTCAAGGACTTGCTATATAGCATAACATGTGTTTGAGGTAGGGGGATGGTGGAGGCCCTGGAGTGGATACAATCTCAGAGGTTGCGAGCCAGGAGGCATGAGGGCGAGCCACAGGCAAGGAGGCAGGAGAGCTGGAGAAGCCTTTTGGTGTGGAGTCCTCAAGGACTGAGCCCTGGGATTCAGAAAGAAGAAAGAGAGAGTAAACCAAAAGGTAGAATAAGGATATCCTTATCACCTAAGGATAAAGACTATTTCCTTTTTGCCTCTCTCATACCACAAGCTGGCAAGGTCCCTTGCTTTTAGCCACCAGGTAAAGTCTTCCCTTGAGAAAGGGTTTGGGAGCATGGTGCATCACCCACGCACTTTCTCTTGACAAGTTACATCACTTCTCTGAAACTCAGATTTCTCATCTGCAAAATCAGGATGATTCCTGTCCCTTAGAATAGGGATAATATCATCAAGATGTAACCTGATAAAACAGATAAAGCACCAAACACACAGTATCTGCCATATAGAGAGGATACATACATATAAATAGACAAATTGGCTAGCTCGATAGCTAGATGGATAGATAGATGGTCAAGTTATATAGTTTTTTGCCTCCCACTTAGCCACTTTGTCTCTATCACCTATCTATCTACCTATTTATCTATATTATTTTTCCCGCCTCCTTGGCCACATAGCCCTAGTCTTGGAAGACTTAAGTTTAAGGCCTCACTCTGACACTAAGCTAATGTGTAATCATGGACCTCAGTTTCCTCACTGAGGAAGACATGAGGAAATGAACTTGTCTATCTCTAAATGACCTTCAATATCTAAAATACTCTTAATTGTCATAGCATAAGAAGGAATGCTGGGGAATCACACATTTGGGCTTTTTAACAATGTAATCTTTTAGGAGAGGCAGAAGTCATGAACAAACCAGTCTTAACTTGGCCTCATCAATAAGCTTGAGGACAACACTGATCTTCCTCACACAGGCAACTGATGTACCCATGAGACTTGATTCTCCAGAGAGTCACTCATGGGTGACCAGAGGGGCTTAGGTTCTTGAGATACACTCCCTGCTTCCCCTTGAGTCACTGTAAAGGGATGTGTGTCAGCCTCGGACACAGAAACACTGGAGTGAATAATGAAAGCACAGGTGGTGGCTATAAACATTGGAAAAGGAGGTTGTCAAATGCAGAGATAAAATTACACCGAAAACATATTTCTAGACAAACCCTCATGGTATTTGCTTAATAAGGATGCTATCTCCAGAGCCTTAGGTGTTCAGAACATAATAGTTATTTCAAGGACCAGATTCACTGCTCCTCCTGTCCAGAACCCTGCCTCAGTCAGGGGCCCAAGTGACTTGTGGTGGAAGTCCTCAGAGGTTCCCCTCACTGTTGCTTTCACCAAATGGCAAGGACCTTTAGGATACTGGCCTTACTCTTCGGGTCCTGGCATAGCCCTCAGCATGGTGTCTTATGTAGGGTCCACACTCAGAAATATAAGGTAAGTCAATAAAAAGTAGGAGGTATGTCCCCCCAATCCTAGTCACCCTCAATAACTGCTAATAGTGCAATGCTGTATGAAGCTGTCTAAGCTTTTGTATTCATCTCATATTTCAGCCTGAGTTTGGATAATTAGTGATGGAGTGTTTCCATTCACTTGCTCTAAACAGACTTTTCCTGCTTTGAAGCACCCCCTTAAAAAGCCCTGAGTCTGATGGGAAGGCTGGCAGATGCATATATATGTAAAATGCATATCATCATAAAGAGAGTAAACAAAGCACCATGGGCATTTAAAAAAGATGATAAATTTCAGGGGAATAAAAATGTCTATAAGGAGTTACAAACAGTTGAATAACAAATAAAAAGAAGATGGCAAGGCACGGAGGCAGAAAATGAAAACACATCCGGAAAGCAACAAATTAGATTACATGTAGGCTAGTTAGATAAATTAGAGTAAATGTAGGCGAGGGACTGTACAAGTTAAGGGGGCAGACACACAGGTTGAGCTTTTATTGTGAAGAAATTTTATTTACTATTGAATTATGTAAGCCATAATATTTGGGGCGAGAGAAGAACAAGATCAAAGCTTAGCAACACTAACCTGAAAATTGGATTAGAACAGAAAACATCTGGATTCTGGGGCTGTCACTAAACAATGTGCCTTGTTGGGGGGGGGGAGGGTGATGGGGGACCAGCAGTTTTGTCACCATCTGGGAGCTTGTTAGAAATATGGAAACTTGGGCTGTCCCCAACCTGCAGAATCAGAATCTGCATTTGAAGAAGATCCCTAGGTGACCCACTGCACATTAACATATAAGAAGCACCAGTCAAAGGAGAGCCTAGAAGAGGCTGACTGCAGCCCTGACCCACGTGCCTCAGGTGGTTGGGCACCATCCCGCAAAAGGGAAGGTTGCTGGTTTGATTTCTGGTCAAGGCACAGGACACAACTGATTCATGTTTCGCTCCCTCTCTTTCTCCCTTTCTCTCTCTCTCAAATTAAATAAAGTTGTTGTGGTGTTTTTTTTAAGAGGCTGAACAGAGGTGGCTGTTCAAGGTTGCCAGAGTAGAGATGGAGAAGGGACATGTAGAGAGGCAATGAAGACCAAGAGAATGGTGGGGTTACTCTCAGGAACCTCAAGAGGGGAAGGATGTAGGGTGCATGGGACAATAGGAGAAGTGAAGATCCGCTTTCACGCATAGAGGTGGAGGAGCCCTGCAGGGAGTAAGGGCCCAGGCATAGACACCCGGAAGGCACTTGGAGAAGCATATCAGATCACAAGCCAAGCCCTCCTGCCCTTCATCTCAGCAACAAAGATATTCAAAGGAAAAATGTAAAAATTGCCTAAAATGTTGTAATCAAGTAAGAAAATGTCACAACTCAAAGAAAGCACAGATGTTCACCTAGTTCAGTCCTCTCTTGTGATGGGAGAATCATATGCTCAAGAAAGGAAAGTGACAGGTGACTCAGAGAAATTACTAGATATGGAACAATCTGACTGCCAACCCAGGATTTATTCCACTCCATTGCTATTCTAATAATAAAGGTCTTGGGAACCTGTAATACAGGAATTGGGTTCAAAGAAGACACAGCCGAAAATCTCAGAAGAATCAGTGGAAGTCTTAGGAAAGGGCTCAGCAAAAAAACTTCAGGAATTTTAGAAATAAACCTCTGTGTGGTTCACAGACCTTGGTCAGGCCTCAGAGTCATTTTAGAATATACTTGTATTGGCATACAGAGACCAACACTTACCAAGAATGTTTATTGCATGACAACCATATTAACTAGCATTTATATAGCACTTACGATGTGCCAGGCACTGTTTGAAGTGTTTTACATGTATTATCACTAATACAACAACTCTATAAAATATGCTCTAACGTTCTCACCCATTTGACAGATAGAGAAACTGAGGCACAAATGCAAAAAGTAAACCACGAAGATCTTACCACTAGTAAGTGGTATATAAGATTCAAACATGCAGCAATTTTAAATTTTTTGTCTTGGTAGATTGGCTGTATGTATTTTTCCCTCCTTTTCATGTAAAACTAGAGCATTTTCTTTGAGAATCAGTTCTAATCCTGCATGGATTGTTGGGCTAACAGAAGTGCTTGGCTTAGGGTTGTGCATTCGTCTATATCCTCTTTGACTAATCCTTGTGCAGGCTTGATCTAACACTGGCTTCTCTCCAATGATGTTAATCCACTTCCATATCCTTTTTAACGCTTTTCAGTCCCATTATCTTTAGGTCATTTCTAATGACCATCTTAATGTGTTTGCCTCTCACTGTGTTTCAGTAACAGGAGACAAGAAAAGACACTGCTTCTATTGTTCTCAAAGAATGAAGCCTTCTTAGCTGGGTTTTCCCTTGTTCAGCTTTGGGGCTACAATATCTGTTCAGTGGAGTTGAGTTTCCTTAGATCGAGATCAGGGGAACTGGCTGTGGTCACCTCCCTCTTTCCTTCCCGAGGAAGACGCTTCCCCCATGCCACCTGTGCCTCCTTTGCAGCGTTGCTCTGTAAAACGTGCTCCGACTGTGTTTCCCTTGGAAGATGCTGGCACGGCTCCTCTGAAATAAATCCTCCCAGCTGGAGAGCGCCAGGGCTGAGGGCGGGGTGCAGAGGCAGAGGCTGTCTTATGGGGACCTCCATTAATGGCCTTGTGGGTTGCCTTGATTTTCCACACGTCTGACCAAGTCAATTTCCTGTCTTGGATCTCTTTCCTTTTTGTCAAATCCCAAGTCTTCTGCTCTTCATTCTTGGCCTGGCTGTGTGGGTAATTGGTTTTAATTTTTCTGCTTGAAATGTACCTCATGTTTGCCTTCTGGAAAGGAGTCCAGAGCAGTGTCAGGGGAAGAACTCAAAGTTTAATTTTCTCCAAATGATAAAACTGAAAGTCCAATTTTCCCCTTCCTCACTCTCACCTCTTTTCTTTAAAAATTTTATATTATTTTATTTTTTTAATTTACATAAAATAAAATTAACCTTTTAAATGTATGATTCTATGAATTATAACAAATATATACAGTCATGTAACCCACACCATAATTTGTCCTTTTTCTTTAGCTCTAACTCTTTGAACAAAATATTAAGTAAACATGCTAATACTCATACAACATAATATAACTATTATTAGCACAAGACTTGGTGGCTTTTTTTTCTCCAAAGAGGATTATGTTATTCATTAAGACATTTTAAACATAGCAATGTTTTGTTTATCTCTAAGAGGAACTTCTAGTTCTTGAATATACAGATACAAATGAACAAGATCAACATTTTCATGGTCTAATACAATTGATTCTACCAAGTGTATTTATAAATTTCTTTTTTCCCTTTAGACTAGTATAAATTATGTTTTGATTGTTTGTTTTAAAGACTCTTGACTTTATTTCTTCATTTGAGCAATTATTTATTTAGGACAAGATAAATAAGTGATACTGGTTGATAAATGATATTTACATCTTACAATGTGGAAAACAAAGTTGTGAAAACAAAATAAGCAGAAGAACACAAATGCAGTCAAGGCTGACTATCACTTCAAATCACAATTTTCAGATTTAGGAAAAAGTAATCATCACGTGAGAATGTGGCTAAAGGAAACAATCAGTCTGCAGCTTTGTATTTGAAGCCAAAAAATACAGGGAGAAAAAAAATTGATTACTGGAGAATAAGTTGTATGATTCTAAATGTCAAAATAAAATAAGAGTCCAAAGAGTCCATTTAGATAATAATAACTTTTTAAGTTCCTCAGAGAAAACACTCTTTTTCTCAGATTTCTTTATTGAGGAGTCTTTGTATACTCCCTCTTTCTCTTTCTGACCTCTCAAATTTCAAGATCCATCTAAAAGCAATTCTTCCCTGAAAAGATTTTCTGATTCCCCAAGGTGAAGTTAGACATTCTCTCATTTGTGTTCACCTCAAACATCTCCCAGGTCACTGACAAACATCTATTTATAAGTCCATCCTTCTCATTGGGCTGTGAACTCCTTGAGGAAGAGGCCATGCCTTATTCCCCCATGTTTTGACAGAGTTATAGTCAAGAACCCACTTCTTTATAAATGAGAAATGAATCATAAATATCCCTGAGCAGTTGATTCAACTGTTGGTATTCACACTCATTCGGCTGATAGTGTTAGTTAGGGATCGAAAGGTGCTGGGAGTACAATGATGAATACATTGCTTGGGTTTTTGCCCTCGTAGAGCTTACAGTCTGGTGAGGAAGAACAATAATATATATAACATCAATTTTAGAGAAGGTGTTCTTTGCTGATCCATAAAACACGTTTTAAACCATGTCAGTTAATATGTTTTTCACTATATTTATGACACTACTAACATTAGACATCACTCTGATGACATTTTAGTTCCAGCAAAGGGCTCTCAAATACAGCATCGACATAATTAGAAAATACATGTGTTTTTAATTCTTGAGTTCTTATTTGATTTACTATGTTACTATATATAAATATTTAGGTATTTATACATATATTATATTAATGGAATTTTGGAAAGACAACAAATGAATTCAAGTTAGGAGATAATGATTCTGACTCTAGATCTGCCACTAAGCAACTCCATGTCCTTAAATGTTAACAAATCTCTCTCTTCTCAGTATTCAGAGCTCCAAAAAGCATGTTGTGGGCCTAAATAATAAATGTAAAAGCTAATAAATTTTTAAATACAATAATGTTGCAAATATTAGACAGTTATCCAATTCAAGCAAAGAAGCAATTGTACCAGACATACTGGTACAATTAACATGAATTTAAAAGATCAAGGAAAAAGAGCTACTTTGTAGAGGATGATGAGTTTGATTCTAGATTTTTCTATTCATTATTGCTTGTTCGACTGCAATTTATTTGGGAGAAGGGTAAGGGAGAGGGGAGATCCAAATGATATTTAATTTTTTATTTTAGTTCTTCAAGTTTTTGTAGGAGAATTTTGAGATACCTCTTGACATTATCCACAGTGTCCACAGCTGGGGGGAATGCCCAAGTTAGGAATTCCTACTGCAGATACACTGAGAGGAAATTATCATTTGTTATTCAGGGCTTTAAGAAACTTTCATCTTGAGAGTGCCTCATATAGAAAGAGTCTCAGCATTGACATTTTCAGCAACAGTAGATAAATGGGGGCCTTTGAACAGATCAGTCAGTGGAGAAGGTAGGCCTCTCAGGGCACTGCTTAAGTAATGGAGGGAGGAAAGAACAAGCTTTAATCATCAAAAAGACTTTAACTTGTATTTTTGTTACATTGTGGAATTTGTCACTAAATTAAACTTACATGAATGCATTTGAAAAAATAAAACTACTATATCAACCTAATACCAGTTACTCTACAAATTCCAGTGAAATTGCATCATCTCTGGAAGGTTGAGGGATGATGGCCTTGACACTGAAAACCTGACTTTTGATACCCAATCCATAAATTATTTTGTGCACACCGGGGCATGTGCCACTGGCACCAAAATTACTAGAACAGGCCGCTAGATCCCGTCTCTACACTTGAAGGCCTGGATTATATTTATAATGAATTTTTAATATAAATTAATGGCTCGCTTGGCTTATCCAGTAACTTGCATTCAGATCATTCAAATTTTGGTGGTAAACTTTCTCTTTAGAAAATGGTTTGATTAAATACAAGGAAACAATAGAAAAGAAAGCATCATAATTTTCTGTTTACTCACTGGTGTTTTGTTTTTCTTTATCCCAAGAAAAAGTAGCCTACTTATGTTTTGATAATGCTGTTTATCTGTCAGATGGTGCAGGCAGGGGCCAGCTGTTTCCCATAAAGTTATCTTGGGAAACAGCAATGGTGCTGTTCACAACAGCAAACGCTATCTGATACCATTTCTAGGGGGTAGTTCCTGTTGAAATGTTGTACAAGGGTTTTTCTAAAGAACGGGCCAAAATGTCAAGAATGGTTACCACTGATACATGCCAAAGTCAATGCAAAATAAGTAGAGAGTAATATAAAATCCTCTTTGAAGGAAGAAAAAATGGTTCAGGAGACGGTTAAAAGCAAGCCATACTGAGAGGGGGATTGGTAAAACTGTCTGATAGTGGGACAGAAAGTTGCAAGTTGTGGCCACAGTCACTGGTACCCAGATCTTATCAGATGTTTTGAGCAGACCTCAGGAACCCGAGCTTGATGATTCAGGGAAGAAACAGCAAAGGTCAGAAGTCCTCACATGTGCAGAGTATGGTCATTTTACCACTGAAAAACATTAAGAATTCTTGAAGTCACCAAAGAGAATAGAGCCTCCACAGGAGTGTGGGACACAGGCTTGGGCTCCATATCAATGAGCAGCAAGACCAAGGGCAACAGTGACAGAGGAGAGAGCGAGCCCAGGGGAGCAGGAATTGTGAAGCGAAGGTCCATAGCAAGGAGCATGGCCAGGAGCTCAGGGGAGACAGAACAAGCTTTTGTCAGATGTTTCAAGAACTGTCATATAGAAAGTCTTGATCTGTAAGTTGTTGAAGATTGGGTTAGAATACATAGAGAAGAAGTCCCAGAATATATATTTCATCACAGAACAAAACCAGTGTGTTACATAAACAGAGTGTGTAAGTACAGACATAAATAAAAGTTGATTTCATCTCACACTGTCTCTCTAAATCTGGTCTTTGGAAGTAGTCTTTCCCTACACCTGGTTGAAAATTTGGACAAGCCCATGACTTTTCTATTTCCTTTTATGTAAAAGAAAGCTCTACAGCTACTTAAAGTAAAAAACATAGCTTCAAATCATGCCGGGGATGTGAAAAGGGCGTGGCCTTTCTCTATTTCCCTGCGTCTTGCTGCCTCTCCTCCCCCAGCTCCATTGCTCCCATTTCTCATTCTTCCAGGAGAAGCACAGGAATGGAGGAGGGATAAGGGGGCAGGAATGGCTATACTGGGCTCCTTCGCAGCGATGGTTTTATGTCAGTAGTTCCCTCCATTTGAGTGAATGCAATCGAGTCTGACAGTTGCTCCCTTCCCCTCTGCCCCTATCAATCTTCCTCCAGCTTCTCTTCTGCTGAGGCTTCAGTACCCTTTGGGTGGCCATTAAACAAGATCTTTATGGCATGCTTTTACACACAAACACTCTGGAAGTACAGGTCCTTCCCAATGCAGCATTCACCCTCTGCTTCACTGGCCAAGCCTTTCTCACGTCACCCGCCCTTGGTTCCCTGTGCCTGCCAATGAGAGGAAGCAGGCCTTGAGCTCTCCAAGTGAACCCGCTGAAGTTGCTTTCTCTTGAATTGAGAGGATGGTAGGGAAGAGACTTTCCAATCTTTTCCACACGAGATCATTTCCAATCTCTAACAACTTGGCACTTTAATACTCAAAATGCTGTCGACAAGCCATAGCAGTCTGCCTCACAATTTACTTTGGAACTTGGCATTTCTTGTGAACAGAAACTGAAATAAGAAGAGTTCCACGTTAACACCTTATTACCCATGAGAGGACTTTTTTAGCTAGGCAGTACTCTATTGAGCATGCGAGTTGGGGGCTGAGGTCAGCTGGCAGTTTCCAAACTTTGACTTTGCTTTGCAATTTTATGACAGTGCCTCAGGGGCTGTTGGTGGAAACAGGAGGGATATCTCACATGGTGGTTGGCTCCTCCATCTGGCATCAACTGGAGTTATACAAGATTTCACTGAAATAGGGTCATGCTGCCAAATCAAAGGCTGATCCTAAGTGTTCAGAACTGCTATCACAGCAACTCGGCAGTTTCCAATTTCAGTTACAGTGAAAAACAGCTCTTTTTAGGCCAGCCATTTGCTTCCTCGGGGAACTTGGGTGAGTTAATAAAATTCTGTATATTTCAGTTTTTATTATCTGATAAATACCTATCTGGTGGTATGGTTCTGAATCCTGTATGTTGAGTGCATACCATCATGTCACAGTCATTGCTGATACTCAGGGAATGATAGCTACATGGCTTTTCAAAGCTGCCTTGGAAGTTAATAAGTGACATTCCAAGGAACCATGCTCTATTGTGTCATCAGTTTGAAGGTCTTTGCTCTAATGACATCTGTGCCAAGGGAACACTGTAGGAGAAAATATTTCCTTCTCCTCCTCCTTATGGGAGTGAGTAAAACCTCTCAGAGAGTTTCCTTGGGGTCGTTTATCATGAATATATGTACAAAACCCACCTGCACAGAGACCTGAGCAAAGCTCATTACTGGAGAGCCAGAAATGTCTTCCCTAGCTTGAATGTTGACCAGCCACGAGGCACTGGAAGGATGCTTTATGAAGGTAAAAGAAGCAACAACTGCTATAGATTCTGTTTGGAAATTGCAGTGACCTCAGTCTACTAACTTCTAAGCTCTCTTAGTGGCCCCAAGGAGTAACTCCCAATATCGTATAATTTCCAGTTGGAGGTTGGAACCTGTGATGGTTAATTTATGTGTCAACTTGACTAGGCTCTGGTGCCCAGTTGTTTGGTTTCAATCTTGCGGCCTCATCCAATCACTTGAAGGCCTTAAGAGCAAAAACTGAGAAGATGGAATCTGGTCTCAAAACGGCAACATAGAAACCATGCCTGTCTCTCGCCTGCTGGACCTGCCTTGAGATTTCAGACTCAAGACTACAACATCAACTCTTACTTGAATTTCCGGGCTGCTGGCCTCCCCTACAGATTTCATACTTGCCATTCCTTATAGTTCCATGTGCCAATTCCTTAAAATAAAGTTCTCTCTCTATCCAAATCTATCTTTTTGGTTGTTTCTCTGGAGAATCTTAGCTGATAAAGATCCCATCTTGCTACTTGTCCTGGTAACCAGCACAGTGCTGAACTGATTTTTCTTGGCTGAGGTTGGTCATTCCTTGAAAATGAACTATAACATAAGTGGCCACAAGATTGGGCTCTATCTAGAAAAGCACTGTCGTGGGTTTGACTCTGCCCTGCCACTTGCTGCCTATACCCTGCTCATCTGTTGTGCTCAGCCTTGCAGGCTTCATGGCAAGTCAGTGACAAAAAGTCCAGGTCTTCCACTGTGACTCCGCCAGTGGTCTCTCTCCTCATTGAGCCCGTTGTGGCAGAAGTCACAATGACTTCAGCACCTAACACCAACTGATAGCACCCAAGGAGGCTCTGCCCTCCCAAAATGTTTGCCAAGAGGAGACAGTTTCCCCAAGCTGAAAGCACAGGAAAATTACCACCATGTGGGACAGACTCTTACAGAAAGAAAGACAGGAGATAGGAAGAAGCCAGCAGAGGAACTGTGTGTTCCCTTTCTCTGTGACAGGTTGTTCTCATATGCAACATTCCATGTGCCTGTCCATACTTTTCAGAGAATTCCTTGTCACCAAGCCCACAGCTGCGGAGGAAAGCTCACAGCAAAGCACCACTTTGAATTTGCTTTCCTTCCTTCCTTGCCTCACGTCTCCTTTTCCTCCATTTCTGATTCCCTGGAATTGCACACACCCACATACACACACATCCTAGTTAAGTAATGGTACATAAATTATGGCTAAGTGCTGTTTTTTTAAAAAACCTGAGCTAAGACACTAGCTGTGTGACCTTGATAAATCACTTGACTAATCTAAACTCCAATTTTCTTCACAGGGATATTTTGAGGCTTGGACGAGACCATGCACAGGTCTTCGGGACACGTTTGATGAACGACAACTGTAGCTGTTGCTGCCTCCATATAGTAGGTGAGCAGGAGCAGCTCCACATTGGGGAGGGGCCAAAGCTTTTCAGCGTTGCCTGTAACTGAGGGCTCAATGTCTCTAATTCTGAGGTCTATTAATAGGAAGCCTACAAACATAAGCCAAGTGCTCTAATAACAGCAGAGCAGAACGTCTGGTCCCTAAGGGCAGCTGGCTCTCAATTGAAAGAGGAGTAAGGAGCGAACCATTTCCAGCACTGCTCCTGCCTTAACTCAACTACTATCTTTGTCTCTGTAGGAAAGAGTAAATGGTGGAGCACTCTGCGGTAGTATTTAAAGGAAGTTCCCTCCCATGAAAATTAAGAGTGACTTCCGGCCAAGATGGAGGCTTAGACGGACACGCTAGGTCTCCCTCTACAACTAGAGAGGAATACAACTACTTCAAAACAAAGGATAACTAGAAATTCCAGAAAATAAAACTACACGGAAGTCCAACATATGAAGTTATAAACCAGCGGTACCATTTGGGCAGGTAAGAGTTAAAGAGGGCAGTGCTGTTTGCGGTGGCACCCGGAGCGGCGGGCGGCGAGGAATCGCGGCTGCGCAAGCCCCTGGCGGTGCGCGACCCCGGCGAGGAGTCCCGGCTACGCAAGCCCCTGGCGGTGCACGACCCCGGCGCTGGGGAGAGCGGCCACCGCATCGCCTTGAACAGTGAGGCCCAGGGGGGGCGGGAGGACGGATCCCGGTCTCCTAGCTGAATAACTGTGTGAATCCATCTTGGACCCCCGCCCCCCAAAAAAGCACCACAGGGCTGCGAAATAGGTCGCGGACAGGCAGGCGCCGGTCGCTAATTTGTGACGCGTACACAGGCACTGCCCCCGACAGCCGGCCCAAGAAAACAAAACGCATCTGTCAAAATGAGGCAGACAACTACAGAAATCCCGGTGACACAACTCACCAGGCAGCAGATAGAGAACCTGACAGATGAACAGATAAGAAACCTGTCAGAGGCTCAGTTCTGGGCCATTGTTATCAGGTGGCTTACAGAATTCACAAAAGAGCAGGAAAAAGATATGAAAGAAGCAAAAAACTTTCATAACGAAAGGAACAAAACCACATATGAGACAGAAGGAAAGGAAATAAAATCCAGAGTTCATTTCAACAAACTGGAATATGGAGAAGGAACAAGCAGTCAACCAATGCAGCGAGAGGAAATGGGAAGCAACAATGAGAGGATCAGAAACCTCTGGGACAGCTATAAAAGGCCCAACATAAGAATCATTGGTTTGCCAGAGAATGAGGAAGATGAACTAGAACTTGAAAAATTGAGTGAAAATATAATAAAGGAGAACTTCCCAGACTTGGGGAAGGGAATAGACCTGCAGGTCCAGGAAGCAAGGAGAGTTCCCAAGAGACTGGACCCAGGGAGAACCACTCCAAGACACATTATAATCAAAATGTCAAAAATTAAAGATAAAGAGAGAATCTTAAAAGCAGCAAGAGAGAAGAAAAGAATTATGTACAAAGGGGTCCCAATTAGACTATCAGCTGACTTCTCAAGGGAAACCCTACAGGCAAGAAGAGACTGGCAAGTAATATTCAAAGTAATGAAAATCCAAAACCTACAACCACGAATACTCTATCCAGCGAAATTGTCATTCAGAATAGAAGGACAGAGAAAATGTTTCCAGGACAAAATAAAACTGAAAGAGTTCATTAGATCCAAACCACTGTTATATGAGATGTTAAAGGGACTGGTTTAAAAAAAAAACAGAAGCTAGGGAGATGAAACAAAGGCAAACTAAATAGGCAACGAGAGTGGAAGAGGAACTGTGGGTACGGGAAGCTTATTGGGCGGAGGTCAACAGGGAGGGGGAATGGGGAAAGGGAGGGAGATGATATAGGAATTGGGGATCAAGGTAGGAGGGAATGGAATAGATGGAGAGAGGTTGGGAGGAACTGTATGCACAACTAATGGACATAATCTAAAAGGGGGGGACAACTGGAGGGAGGGGGGCCACCGGGTGGAGGGGAGCAGAGGGAAGGGAAATTGGCACAAATGTAATAATTTAATCAATAAAACACATTAAATCTGAAAAAAAAAAATTATCACGCTAAAAAAAAAAAAAGAAAAAAATTAAGAGTGATAAAGACACGTTCCATCTGCTACCATTGTCACACTTTATCATGTCTTACCTTGAACGAGGAGTTGTTAGGGAGGGATTGTGGGGATTTCTTTTGAGGAAATGTCATTTATTCTGAAACAGGAAATAGGATGGATTTTGAGGCTAAGATTTCAGGGCTAGAGTGCAGAGTTAGGGGAAG
This sequence comes from Furipterus horrens, assembly GCF_987537825.1. Lineage (NCBI taxonomy): Eukaryota > Metazoa > Chordata > Mammalia > Chiroptera > Furipteridae > Furipterus > Furipterus horrens. Next base: position 55,345,608 of record NW_028327173.1, on the reverse strand, counting down.
GGGCTGGTTCTAAACTCCAGGCCCTTGCAGAAGTCTCTTGGGGAAAATGGCTGTGGTGTGTATGTGTGTGTGTGCTTATGTAAAACAGAGAAGCTATAGAACCAAGCATGCATATAAATGATTGAGAACTTGGGATTATGGAGGTAGGCAGATTCAATAGCTGAGTACAACCAGAATAGGGGATCAGATGAGAGGCATTGTCTTCTCCTCTAAAAGTGGAGAACCCCCAGCTGCCCCAGGAAAGGAGAGGGGCCTGATATAACCACCCTTCTTCAGAAGGCAGGGACTGTATCAGGCTCCAGGACTGCCAGGCTGCTAAGTGGGGGTTCATGACCAATTCACTCATCCGCCAGTGTTTCAGTGAACCATGTGGCACAGTGACCAAAAGAATGGTAACCTTCAAGAGACAGCAAGTGTTCTTTCTTTAGGGCCATACTAATAAAGGACTTCCTGGACTGAGGAAGTATAATTGAGATTCTAGAAGCTGGCATGATAGGAAGCAAGACAGACAGACTTGTACTTAGGATAAGGTCTCAGAGTTATTTCAGTGGAATATATTATAAAGGTCCGTTTTTATTACCTGAGTTTGTAATGTGAGATGATGTCTTATTTACACCTTCATTTTTTGGAGACAGAATAGCATAACAATTAAGAATATACAGGGGTAGCCCTGGCTGGTATGAGTCAGTTGGTTGGAGCATTGTCCCATGGACCAAAAGGTCACAGGTTCAATACCTCGTCAGGGCACATACCCAGTTTGAAGGTTCAATACCCAGTTGGGGCGCATACTAGAAGGCAACCAAGCTGATGTTTTTCTCACACATCAATGTCTCTTTTTCTCCTTTCTCTCTCTCTAAAAGCAATGAGAAAATGTTCTCTGGTGAGGATTAAAAGTAAAAAGAATATATAGGGATTGATAAAAAGTAGGTTTACTACTGTGACTATGAAACAATTTTATTCTGGTAATATTTATTTATTAACTATTGTACAATATTACTTATTTGTATTATATGTCTTCTTATTATTTCATATTCTTATGATTTATCTTGTAGGTAATGATGGATAGTAATTTAACCTACTTTTGCCCACCCCTGTATATTCGGGAGCTAAAGTGTCTGGATTTAAATCCAGGCTCTGCCACTTACAAGCTTTGTGACCTGCATTCAGTCTCCTCAAATGTGAAATAGGAATAGTAATAACTAACTCATGGGGTGTAGGGAGGATTAAAGAAATTTAGCACATGTAACCACTCAGCATCATGCCTAGCACATAATAAGTGTTCACTAAATGTCAGGTAGTACCATTGCCTTGGTTATCCACCCCCCGCCCCTGAAAAAATAAAGCTGAGCATGCTCACAGTCAAGTCTTAATGATGGAGCTCTTTTGTCAAAAGAAAAAGACTGAGCTGGAAAGAAATAGAATGCCAGAATTCAGCATCTGAGGTTCAGGTTTCCAGCTGAGAGTTACTTTAAGGTACAAGCAGGTAGCGTCATGAAGACTTGGGAGCAGCTCAGTGCTGGCAACTGAATCATTTGGCAGAACCCAGAGTACTCCTTAGAGATTCAGGTGAGGGGCACAGACTGGATTCTTTTTGTTTTCATTTCTAAGGAGAAGTTAGAAGGGAGGGAAACTTAGATTCAGAGAGTAAAATGAGGGTATTGGATGAGATGATCTCTAAAGACTGTTCCAGCATCCTGCAAGGCACTGAGCATGGCTAAAAGAAGAGAGATTTTAAATATTTAAGGCAGGAGAATTCAGGCAAATGCTTGGGAAAATATGTTCTAACCAAATTCTTGCTGGGCCTCAAAGTGCCCTGAAAAGGGAAATGATGCATTTCATACCCTGAGTTATGGAAAATAAGTACATGAGGCTGGGGAAAAATCTTACCCTGGCAGAGAGATAAGCTTCTCTATCCAACCAGTCTCTCCTCGTTTCACCATGGCTAGAAGTTATGTTTTGTCAGAGGAAGCTTTAAAGGGATCTGTATGAACAAGTTCAATGGTGGCTACAACCAAATTATCCCCATTCTCTTTTGAAATCTCCAGTTTGAGCAGTGGTTCTTAGGCCCAAACTTACAAGGGTAAAATAATTTATGAATTAAATTCAAGTGTGACTGTCTGAAAATCTCAGGGCTAATGTAGTGGCCACACATGTCTCCATGAAGCAGTTCAAATAGTTGCAATATGCAGTATGTGTGAGCTATAAAGCCGTAAAATTAGACTGTAAAACTCTCTTTGATGGATAAGGTTATCAAAATGGAATTAAAGTGTTGTTACAAGAGAGGGATTCTTGTGCGTCAAGAGATGAAAGATGGGGGAAGCTTTGGAAAGTCCAAGGATGAGACAAACAGCTGCCATATAAATCTCTGCTATTATTCTACCAAAGTGCCCCTAAGGTTTCTAATCCAGGATCTCTTGTTCTACACAAACTAATCATTCTGCCAAGATGTTGGCTCAATATTCAATGTAGGAGCTGAAGCCTCTCTACTGGCCCATCAGTAAAGCCTTATACTCACCACACTCCTTCTTTCTTAGCCACTCAGTTGCTAAGATGGCCTTAGTAACCCTACTTAACATTCTTCACAGGGAAGAAGAAGGGAAGAGACATTATATAAGACATCAACAGAAATCTGAGATGAGACAGCACTCCTCCCCTAAAGCTGTCTTCTTGCTCACACCAAGCTTCACCATATTAAAAGTGCAGCACAAGTTTAAAAAGAAAATCAAAGCATTAATGTCATGGCTGCAGTGGGCAAAATTTTTTTGAGACGCAGAGGACATGTCTGTTAACACTGATTCCCTTTATCGCCAGCAATCAGCTGCTTTGGGAAAGAGATTCTCATATGATAATGACCTCAGGCATCACCAAGTATATTGGGTCCTTATCATTTTTGGAAAGTGGTTACATTCATGCGGGTTAGAATACCAGGTGGAGAAAATATATTTCCCCATCCAAAAAATAAAATTGTTCCTTTCTCTTGGTGACTCAGATTTCCTACCTAAAAGTTAGAAAACTAGGCTCCTGCCAGTGTCTCTGTGACTAGCCAAAATGTCTGCATATCTGAAAAGATGTGGGTGTAGGGCACCAGCGGCAGACGCCCAGAGGACTGACTCACACTTCAGCAACTGTGCAGTGCCCAACAGCATCTCAGCGAAAAGTTGTCATGGAATGAAAAATAAACATCAGCAAAAAGGAATTTTTGGTGTCAACAAAATAGACCCAAATGCTTGTTTTAACATTGTGAACCCTCAAGACTAGTTTAGGGGGAAAAAAAATCTAAGACTTGGGTCCAAATTCCAGGCTATTAGAAAACTTTATTTTGCCACCCTGAACCTCAGTTGTATCATCTGTAAAGTGGGAATGAGAATAACTTACCCTGTGTTATTACTGTGAGGGGTTAAACATAATGTATTTTAAGCCCCTTGCTCACAGAAGACCCTTGATAAATGAACAGTAGCTTAATGAAGGCAAACATTATGTGAATTAGCACCTGCAGATATGGAATCATTCATCATAAAACTGCTGTTTAAATTTCCTCCCACTGTCCCAGAGTTTCTCGAAAGTACAATTTCTAATCATTTGCTGCAGAATCCCTCAGGGTGCTTATAAGAGACAGATTTCTGGTCCCCATCCCATACGTGGCAAATGAGGATCTCTAGGAATCAGAATTTCTAACATCTCCCTAGTCTCCGGATGACTCTTGAATATCATAAAATTACAGAACCACTGAATTAGAGCGCTCATTAAAACATTACTTTTTTGAGTCATTGCTTTGTAAAGAAATAGATGTTTCAATGATTTTAAAGTGCTCTCTGCAGTTTCTGAGTCCTGAGGTCCAGAGAGCCTCTGAGAGATTAAACAATCTGGTCAGTTTAGGGAAGTTTAAAAAGCCAGTCAAGAGAGTTCACAGGGAAGCTATCTTTTTATTTTTCCTTGACTTGCTGGCTGACTAATTGAGTGCTATTATTTAGGCCCAGTGGGTAGCACTTACCCAATTCTCTGAGCTATTAAACATTATTTTACATCATTTGCTCATTTAGCTTAATAAAATTCCAACTACTCTAGAAGATTATGGTCTAAAATCTACTTATTCTGAGACTCAGTAGTCCAGAAGGAACTCTTGCCCCAGGAACACTGAAGTCTTGAACTTACAGTTGAATAAAGAAAAATATTTAGCAGGTGTCAGACCCAGGCCAGTGTAGATACATGTTAGTCCCAAGATGAGAGTCTGAACAGCAAACACTGGCAAAGGAAAAGGTAGCCCTGGGGTGTCACTAAAAGAACAAAGGATGGAGTTGGCAGAGCCATCAAGCTCCCAGTGTTCATTCAGCAGTGAAACCAAGGAAATACCATGAAGCCTGAAAAATAAATGAGCTGATTTCACTGGCAAAGAATGACACCTTGCTCTTGGTGTTCATGGAGCCTTTATGAAACGGAACCCACTGCTGAGCAGCGATATGGAGAACTTGGAGTGGGGGCATGAGAAGCAATCAAGAGCAACTGGGCTTCAGAGAAGAAATTCTTTCAGGGACTGGCCTCTGTTAGACCAGAGCAATCGAGCTGTGGTGGGGAGGGTGGCTGTGCAGGGGGGGTTTACGGTACATTTAGATGGCCAAGTGATAGTTAGGACTATAAATATTTCTGCTAAGAACATCAAAAGAAAGGGCTTGGGCTGCACTTCAGCAGGAATTAGGCTTGAAATTGAAGACGTGCTTGTGAGGGAGGGTGTTACTCTGTTTCAGGGTTTTAGGGAACACTCCTGTGTTACTTTCCCACCTCAGACCACCTGCTCCCTTCCGCCAGCTCCTTGCCTCACCCCTTGTCCCAGCAGCCACCACTTCTTGATTTAAGGCCAACAGTAACCCAGATCCTAGGCTAACTGCTTTATGTTTCCTATCTCATTTAATCCTCACGATAACCCTGCAACGCAGGTGGTGGTGTGCTCACTTATAGAAAAACAGGCTCCGTGAAATTAAGCCATTTTCTTGGGGTTCCACAGGAAGTGGCAGATGCAATGTGTCTTGTTCTAAATCTCTAAGCACTATTTTATTTCCCCCACTTCCCTGTAGACCAGGAGGCCAGTGTGGTTGGAAGCAAGTGAGCAAATGCGTGAGTGAGTGAGTGGGGGCAAGAGCGGAAGATGAGGTTAAAGAAATGGGGTGGGGGTAGAGGTGGCCACCTGATAGTAAGTGCCCTTCAAGGTTGTGAAGGATGTTGTATTTTCTTCTGAATGTGAAGGGAAGCCCCTTCAGAATTTTGAGCAGAGAAGTGCTGTCCTAGGTTTTAAATAGAGCTGTGCGAATATATTTTAGGAGAGAAGGGATGGGAGCCAGGAGAACAGTTGTGTGGCTATTTTAATAGTCCAAATGAGAGATGGTGGCTTGCACGACATGTTAGTGGAAAAGATGTGGGGAAGTAGGTGGATTCCAGAGACATTTCAAGGGTAAAACAAATGGCATGCAGTGAATTATAAGTAATATGCTCAAGGTCACATAGGTAGTAAAGCTGGACTAGTCTGGGGTTGGGACAAGGTCTTACTATCTGAGACAAAACCCTGTGATCATTCTCTAACTATGATGAGCTAAAGTAACAGATCACTGGGAAAGCAATTTCCTAAACCTGAGGCCAAAGGATAGAATGTTTGCACCATGTAAAACCCATGACTGAATTGACTAGGTGCATGCGTGACCCTATCTGTCTGTGGCCTCTTCTCCTCTCATCACAAAAGCAAGTTGACAGATTAATCAGAACATGGGTTAAAAACAGAGAAAACAATAGAGAATTATCCCCTTATGCAAATATTTCAGCCCACTTGGACTACTAACAGAGACAGGTCAGCTGACAGCCTCGACAAGCTACCATAGACATGGTGAGAGGTAACTTTTATGTTTTAAGCTGTATTAGGTAGACGATGGGAGGAGCCACTCAACAGAAATGAAAGACTCTGTGGCCACATTTACACACACAAAAGCCAAGTGGAAGATTGAGCAATTACCCAGTAACTACAGGCTGGGGAGTCAGCCAATTTGGGTAACTCAGATAAAAACATGTGCCTTGGCTGCTTCTCTTGCCTGAATTACTTGATAATGGCCCAACTGTCTGTTTTGCTTAGTCGAAGAAAATAAGAAACAGGTCTATCCAAGTCGGAGACCCTCCATGAACCAGAGTGGAGCCCAGGCTGAGGAGCCGGCATGGGAATGGCTGCCCCCAGGGGTCTGTGTCCAAGCTAATGTGATGTAGTTACCCTTAGTAAGAGCCTGCTCTGTCAGTGACCCCCCAGGTGAACAGTGCTTACTCTGATGTTTCTCAAAGTCTAGCCTTGGGACAAACTTGAGAAAGAATAAATTATAATAAAATGTGTGAAGTAGAGGGATATCCTCTGATGAGATAATGGGGACACAAGGGTGGCAACTGAGCCACACTGGGATTGGGTGAGAAGTGGGAAACAGACAGGGAAGACTTCCTGGAGGAAGACGATGCCTGAGGTGCGTCCTAGAAGATGAGTAGTTTTTAGACCGGAAACGAGAGAGGAGGAAGGGAGAAGGAAGGCTATGTGAAAGCCAATGGCATTTTTTCCCCTCTGGTTGTAAGGGTAAGTTTACCAAAGAAGAGTAATTAATAGATAATATGCAGGCTATACTACGCACCAAAAACCTTACTAAGTGCTTTCTAGACATTATCTTATTGCATCATCACAATAACTGTTTGGGAATGGTGCTACTATCATTCTGCTTTGTGTATAAGAAAACTGAGGCACAAGAACAGTTTAATAGTTTTCCCACAGTTACCCCAGTGCAGTGTGGTAAAACCAGGACTTCAGACTATATATGACTTCAAAGTCTTTGCAAGGCTTTTCCTTGTCTTGGTTTTGTCTGTAATGTGGCTTCGGTAACACTGGGGGCCAACACACAGTTTCCACATGTGCCCATGACAGATCAGAATGAAGTCACACTTCACAGAGGCCAGAAGTCTGCTCTCAGATTAGTGCTCTAGTAGATGAATGACACTTAGAGGTAGCAACTCTGCCTCTGACCCGCTTGCTGCTGGGCCAGCTCAGCACCACTTCAACTCTGCCATCTTTGGTACTTGACACCTTGTCCCCAGCCCTGTGTGAGCTCAGTTCATGCCCCAGAACCCAAGAATTCCCAGCAGACTCTAGTCACAACCACTACACCTTGGTCTCTCTTCTTGTATCCTAGCATTGGTGCAAGCCTGTCAGAGGGTGGGACCCATGTCTTTGTTAGAATTTCCCTGATCTCTCTTCTATCTTCCTTCTATTACTGACCTTATGCAAGCCCCGAGCACTGCTGAGGAGCTAGCTTTACCCACCAAGACGCCTGAGACATGTTTTAACCATTGTCATGAGCTGTACCAGGCCATGTTCTAAAAGATGAATAATAAACCAGGAGAATTGCACATGGTCTTTCCTGGAGAAGTTTCAACCAAAGATGAAATTTTGTGGTTCAGGACCATACTGGCAAAGTAGCAGACTCATTCTAGTGCAGCTGAAAGAAATGAGCTAATAACTAGTATTGATTCTCCAGAGACTTCATCCTGGTTCCAGGAAGAAAATATTTTTAAATTAAATTTATAACAATGGTTTTCTTTTAAAATCCTTTGAATTAAAAAAAGATTTTTTTTTTTTTGCAAACATTCAAGTCACCTCTTCAAGCTAAATTATATAGAGATTCTTCTACACCCAAATTACAGAAGATGACACCACTACTTGCCTGAAAAACTGTTTAAGATCAAGAAGGGAGTTTATAGAATCAACTATATGTTTTCCATTTGTTTTGTGGTTGGGTTAAGAAAAGAACTTCCTTTGAGAACACGGAACTCATTACCAGCATAGATGCTCTAACCTCTGACTTTATTTAAAGAAATGAACAAAATGCTGTCCTCCCTGGGCTGCCTGGGTGGGGCTGGGCCGGGCTGGCAGATTTTGGGTGCTCCAATAGCCCAGCCTCAGCCTGCCTCATCTCTTGCCTCTATTCTCCTATATTAATAATTGTTTTTATCATGTCTTTTGCTTCAATCCTCTCACTTCAGCTTCATAAAAGAATCTTTCTTTTAATGTTAAGAAAACTGGCATTCAGGGAGGCTAAGTGTCCTTGTTACATAGTTCATTGGTGTCAGAGAATGCGCTAAAAATCCAGGTGTCCTGAATCTCATGCTAAACAAAATGTCACAGGTATATAAAAGATATTTGCTGAAGGAAGGAAGAAAGAATATTTTGACCATTTAAGGAGAGCTCTTTTGGAATTTGAAGTTATCCTAGGAAGCTCAAGCATGAGCATTATTTTTATTCTGATTATTTTCCTATCAACCTCATTCAATCAACAGAGCATTTGCCACATTACACTGTGGGATGTAATGGAAAGCAAGCTCTTCCCAGGACTATTTCTTCTCTTCTTTCTTAATAGCCTTCTTTCTTCCTGTGATACCCGCCCCCCACCCCCACCCAACACACACACCACACACACTCAGAAATGTGACACAGTCCACACATAAACTCTGCTCTACAGATCCTTGGTCGATTTTTGGTAAGTAGTACACATGTTGACTAAATTTAGAAAAGGGAAGGTGTTTCCTGCACGAGTCTTCACATCCTCTTAGCCCATGGAAGTCTATCTTCTTTTGAGTTGCTTATAAAACCCAAGCAATTGGGAAACATTTACGTACTTACATCTGGTGCTCTGGAGAACTCTTATATATTAAAACTTAATATATAAGTTAGTATATAAGTTACATGCTTCTCTCCCTCTCTTTCTCCCTCCCTTTCCCTTTCTCTAAAAGACTTAATCATGTTCATCAAAGTTTTTTGAATTTGAGTTCCCTCATATGTTGCATAGGGATATGATGATGTAGAAAAATGTGTTTGAAATGTGTGAAGGGCCATGTAAATACATACAAGTGCCAACATAATCATCAACAAAGCTAATAAAACATGATGGTATTGAGTGCCAGGTACAGAGGTAAAATATCTGATATCAAGTGAATAACACTTTAGCTGAACAAATCCTAAAGAATGTTCACTTAGCCATGTATGCAGAATAACTGAAGGAAGAAAATTTGGCAAAAGTGTGGTAACTTGTGTTTCTTTACCCTTTTATCAAGGAACTATTTCTCTGGCTGTGGCTGGTGTGGCTCTGTGGATTGAGAGGTGGTCTGAGAACTGAAAGGTCACTGGTTCGATTCCCAGACAGGGCACATGTCTGGGCTGTGGACCAGGACCCCAGTTGGTGGCAAGGCAACCATGTCTCTCTCACACATTGATGCTTCTCTCCCTCTTTCTCCCTCCCTTCCCCTTTCTATAAACGAGTAAATAAAATCTTTTTTAAAAAGAAACTATTTCTCTGAAATGTAAATTAAAATTTCATATCAAGTAATAAATGAAATACAAGGCTTTAAAAGTTATCTTTTGACCATCAGGTTGGAAAAACAATTAAGATTCTATTAATTCCACCGGTAGGCAAGACAGACAAGTGCTTGGAAAACACCTCAAACACTGATGGTGCAGATATAAATTAGTTCAGCATTCTGGGGCAATTAATGACTTTCAAGAATCCTAAAACTATGCATGCAAATCCATTCCACTTCTAAAAATTTGTACATGGGAAATAGGATGTGAATAAAAAGAGCTATGAAGATGCTCATGGTGATGTTACTTAAAATAGAGAATTCTTAAAGTATGTAAGAATGTGGTGGTATCTGGAATCACTGAGCTGTGAGATTCAAATACAGGCTTTGTTACTTCTCACTGAGATGCTGGACATATAACTTTTTAATTTCTGTGTTTATAAACTAATGGTAATCATAAGAGAACCCGTTTCATAAGGTGGCTGTAAATATTATAGTTAACAAATACATGTAAGACCCTAAGAGCAGGCATACCGAAGTGCTCACAATGTTAATTATAATGAAAAATTATAAACCAGCTACATATCTAATGTTTTATCTCAGCAATGTAGTGCTATATATAACTCAAAATGTTGTAGATAAATATTTGACTTGAAAAAAATGTTCTTTTATATTAAAGGGGAAAAGCAGACTATAAAATACTATTTACTGTGTGATTGGATTCAAGCAGATGTTTGTTAGACATTATTTAGTGTACTTGAACTTGTTTTGAATTCAAATCGATTTCTCTTTTCAAAAACTTAGTTGTATTTCAAAAGAGCAAAAATCATATAGTTAATTTCAGTTCCTTTATTTCCTGGGGTGGGGGGTCATTGAGAATTTTTCCTGAGCTAGCATACTTTTGGTACATAGTATATGGCAATTCAAATGACTCCTGTTCTAAATAATAAAATAGATTTACCTGAACTAACAGGTAAAATCCTCCATGCCATAACAAAGTCCCAAGATCCCATCTAGTCTCATAATGCTACTAGAGTAATTACATATATAATTTACCAAGTCAAGGAATACTATGGCTATCAGCTTTCAAATGCCTGCAATAATTTTTAAAAGCACAAACTACGATTTTAACAATGTTTATTATGAGATACTCAAAACAGATGTACTTATTTTAAAAAGTAATGTGGCCTTATTAGAATGATATTTGCGTAATGTGAAATTACTGCTAAATGTTTATGCTACCTACTAACAAGAATCACTTAAAGGCATTGATTTAGTATAACTTCAGTGTTAATGTTTGAATTGGTGATTCAATTGATTTGCATAGCAAAACAGTTATGTTACCCTCTTTCAGCTCCTGAATCTCTGAATGCCTAAGAGGTAAAATTACTTGTTACCCAGGTCTTTGCTAGCAACAAAACTCTACCTCCAATACTCACAAAAATTGCTTGATCACCCCCAATTTTAAGCAAATAAATACAGTTGCCTGCATGCTTACATTACTAATATGTAAATACTCCAATTCTTTCCTAATTTAAACTTATAAAATTAGGGCCTCTATGTTTCACCAATAGAAATTAAAACATAGTCATATGCTTGTATCACATGAAGTTTTAGTACTTTCATATCTATCTCATTTGATTATTAATATTAACAACTTTAGATGCAGGATAAATAAATCTCATTCATTTTGACAGCTTTGAACCTCTCTTTTATAGAAGATTTACCTCAACTTTGGGCATTCATCTTTGAAACTAAGAAGGGTGGTGATGTGGTTTGTAAAAACTTTCTGAACAGTCAGAGGGTGGTGAGTCCAGGAAAAAGACAAAAGAGAGAGGAGAATGAACACTCACAATCAAGCACCTCCTGAGCTAAATGATGCCAATTATATCCAGCTGGGAAATGCTATAAGCCGCTAACAGTGCAGAGCTTGGCTAGACTACAAGGGCTTTCCTGGACATCTGGTAAAGGTAAAGCTGACCGTACCACTTCATGCCTGGGACAGGTAGACTAAAACCCAAGGTGATTAGCATCAATTTCACAAGATTAGATAGAGTGACTATTGACTATGCTCTTTGTTTTTGGCCAAATGGATTCTAACTGGAGTAGCAGGTAAAAACAAAACACTGTTTTTCTCTTTCTCTTTTTGTGAAACAGTTTTGTTGCTTCTGGTTTGAGGCAGATAGTAAGTTACTTCTATCCACATGAGTGCTTTCTGGTTGCATTTATGATTACCAGAATAGAATTAAAAATACCCCACTACTACTTCCAGTCCTCAGCCAGATGTAAACCTGCTAAGTTAAACAAAGATTTAAAAACTTAAGATTCTTAAGATTTTTTTCACTCATTCCTGTTTTACTTTTCCTGACTGGCATATGAAAGACAAGAAGTGAGTGCTGATTAAGTTCTTTAAAGGCAAAAATGAGTGAGGGTGGCACTACTTCCTTCTGTAACCCTGGGACAGGCATCTATTGCAACTGAGGATCAAGTGCTTAAGTCTAGATCTCAGCACTGAGTCACAATCCCTAAAAAGTGTTCACCAGGAAGAAAAAGTAGAGTCTCTGCTCTAGAAACATTACTCAGAAACTCTAAAGACTTCTTGGCCTCCTTTGTCACCCCTGAAGAAATATAGGCTTATAGCCCATTTTTCATTTCTGATGTGAGATACCCCGAAAGATCATCTTCAAAAGTGCTCTGCCTTTTCTTTCACATTAATTAGTGAGTCCAAAAGACATAATCTGCCAAATTAGATGTTTTCATGTGTTCTTCTGTTCAGTGCAATAATCAACAAATAACTTTCCTATTAAAATGTACGCCCAACACAGCTCGAAACAAAATGAAATTTTTTAAATTAGGAGTTGTTCTATTTGAAAGACATTAAAGTCAACTTACTGCAGAAAGCACACACAAAAGGACAAATTGATTGAAACTTTCACAATAATGGAAAATGTTTAATAAACTTAGAATGGTGGGCTTTTAAACTATAGTGTTATTTACAGCCATAATTCATCAACCACAAACACAATAATGTGTTTGCATGGCATGCTACAACAGAAGCTTTATTCAGTTCATTCAGAAAACACTGGCAAAATAAATTTCAGTTGCAAATTCACAGATACGAGCCTCAAAGTATAGTTGTATGTAACAAAAAAATACAGATAATATTTATAACAATAACTTACAGATACAAACTAATGAAAAACTACGATTTCACAAAGGATTGTAAACATTTTGCACAATTGTCAGTCCTTTCTTTTAGGCAAAGTGCTCTTTTGATGACAAATAAATTAACAGATACACACTAGACTGAACTATTTTCAGACAATACAAAAAAAAGTTTTGATTTGTTTTCTTCTTGTAAACATAAGTTTTACAAAAAAATGAAAAATCAATAAAAGTGTCTTGCAGGCCAACTATAGATACATACCTGGGTAGCAAAGTGATGTTGGAAATGCTTTGGGTGTTAAATAAAATTAACATTAATCTTTTCAATGGCATTTTATACATAATAAATGACAAGTTTATATCCTTAATCATTTCTATCCCTGAAAAAAAGAAATTAGGTATGACTTATTGGCAGTTGTGTCATTGAATGGGGTAACAAGGGCTGGAGTCCAAGAGTTGTTGGTGAATGAGCTACAAAATAGAAAGAAATTTGTGGATCAGTTTTGTAGGGTGAATAAAACTGATTTAAAAACAAACAAAAACAATCCAAGGCAATGTGCTTTCACTACTCATTATAGCCAAGGGAACCAAGCTACACTCATTTCACTGACCTCAGCTGAAGAATTCATTTATTCAGCATCATGAGTATATTATTAAATGAGAATCTAGGAATGGTTCACCCCTAAGTCTTTATTTTGTGCCACAGCTTTTGCCACTTTAATGCCCTCCATCCATACCCCATTCACTGCACTTTACCCTGCCTCTAGAAAGACACATGAGCTTTGTCTGCAGATATGTTGCTAGCTTTCATATGGAGGTGTCTCTAGATAGGCTGAACTCCCAAATTCTCATTTATGAATGCTTAACTGCCTCTTTCCCAAACATAGATCAAAACACATTTGACTCAGGCATCACAACAGTCATTCATGTGAGCACACCCAATTTTGATGCTAGCATTAAGTGAGTGATTACAATGATACAGGTTCTGATTTTTTATTTAACCAAACCTAAAATGAATTCCACCCTCAGCAAGGTCTATGTTGCTTCAACACAACCTCCCTCTAAGAGCAACTAGGTAAGCTGGACAAAATTTTTTAAAATCTGTCCAAAGGCATATGAAAGAGACCAAGGCAGTCAACTCCAAGAAAAGGAGAGAAATAAAATGGGGTTACTTTCCCCCAAGTTAGTGACAATTTTAAAATAAATGTATGATAGGCTGAGTTGTATAGCAGAGTTTTCAGGAGTTAGACTTTGGCTGGGTGGTGGAAAAAGATCAGGGACCACTGAAGAGATTCCCTAGTAAAAAGGAACAGAAACAAAATAACACAGGCCTTTTTTTTTGGATCTTAAAAGGCTAAATCTAAGGTGTAGCGACCCAGAAATACACCACCCCTCCTGAGACTGATGCTTGATTGGATGAAGCTGATCTTCCCCTAGCTTAACTCCCTGCCAAAGGTAAAACTAAATCTTCTCTGGTGGAAGATTATTACCCAGAGCCTCAAATTATTTCTAGTTTTCATACCCAACATCTGCAGTGCAATAAAAAAATAAGGCAAATAAGAAAATATGGCTTGACTGAAAGCAAAGAGGAAAAACAAAAACAGACCCACAAAAATCTAGATATTGGAGTTATAAGACATGGGCATTATTATAACTATAATTAATAGAACAATAATTTTATTAAGGAACAAAATGACAAAATAGATTATTTCAGCATAGAAGTTGAAAGTATAAAAGAATGGAATGTAAATTCTAAAACTGAAGTTACAATAACTAAAATTAAGAACTTGATGGATGAGTTTTACATCATATTAGAGAGTGAATTGCTGAACTGGAAGATAGGTTAGAAGGAGAAATCTAGACTAAAGAAAGCAAGGAAGGTCAGAAGGCTAGACAATATGAAATATTTTCATAAGGGCAGAAATACATTGAGCTAGATATTCAAGAAGCATATCTAGTGCAGCATATTATAATAAAACTGAAAAGGAAACACAAACAAATACTGAGGAAAAAAAGACATTTATTTTCAAAGAAGCAAGAATAAGAGCAACAGCTGACTTTACCAATAAAGGGTATCAGGTTAATTAACTATCCATATTCTAAACAACAGAAACAATGGAAGCCAGAAAAAATGTTATCATATCTTCAAAGTGATGAAAAAAAGATAACTGCCAACCTAGATTTCCACATAGAGAAGTTCATCAAAACAAATACTTATGAAATAGATCTAACAAAAGATATACAAGGTTACTCTAAGAGAATATTTGAAGGTAACCTAAATAAAATTTGTGATATGAAAGACAATATTACCAAGATGATAGTTTCCTACAATCAACTGTAGCAAAATCTCAATTGTTTTCCTTTTTGGGGGGTAGAAATGGACAAGATGGTAAAATTTAGGGTCAAGAGCATGCAACACAAACCTGAATAACAATGAAATAGGAAGACTTGTATTATTGAATATCAAGAACTATAGGCCTAACATAATTAAAACAATTAGGTATTAATATAAAAATAAATACACCAACAAAACTGACACATACATTATATGGACACTTGATTTTATCAAATGTGGTGCTACAAAGCAACTGGGAAATTAGTATTTTCATCAATATAAGAATAGGCTTTGTTCCCTATTTCACACCACATACAAAATTCAATCCCAGATGGACTGTAAATCTAAATGCCAAAGATAAAATAAAGTTTATAGAAGATAACATTGCAGGAATATCATCATTATCTTTGAGTAAGGACAATTTCTTAAACAGGTCACCAAAAAGCATTGCTCATGAAGGAAAAAACTGATGAAATGAAATACATTAAGATTAGGAGCTGGTGCTCAACAGAACATTCCCTTAATAGAGTAGAAAAGGCAAGCCACTGAACAGGGGGAGGCATTTGCAACATATATAATCATCAAAAAAAAAAAAAAAAAAAAAAAAAAAAAAAAAAAAAAACCTTTATATGCAGAATATAGTGAGAACAAAAACAAATCAAGAAGAAAAAAAGACAAGCCAACAGATCAATAGGCAAGTGATATAAATAGGTTCTTTACAAACAAAGATATAAAGATGCACAATGAAAAATGCTCAGTCTCATCAGTCACCAAGAGAAAAGCCAATTACAATAATGAGATAGCATTACACAATCATCAAGTTGGCTAAAATTAAGAAATCAGACCATATCAAGTGTTTGGATGTGGAGAACCTTGAACTCTCATATGCTGTTGGGCCAAGTGTAAACTGCTTCAATCGCTGTGGGAAACTGTTTGGCAGAATCAGCTAAAATGTAAATAGATGTGTAGTCTATGACCCTATATTCCACTCCCAGGTACATACCAAATAAAAGCGTGAATAATGTGCACTGAAAGGCAATTACAATAAAGTCCATAGCAGCATATTCGTAAAAGCCCAGATTGGAAATAGCACAAATGTTAATCAACCACAGAGTGGATAAATTGTTGTATATTACTACAGTAGAATTTTATATAACAATGAAAGCAAACAAATCACTGATTCTTGCAACAATACAAGTGAATCTCATCAACAATGTAGTTGAAAGAAGTACGACACACAAGAATACATTCTGTACGGTTCAATTTATATAAAGCTCACAAAAAGGCAAAACTAAAACAAGATTTTAGAAGTCAAGGCAATGTTACTTTGGATGAAAAGGATAATGATTGGGAGGGGACATAAGAGAGGCTTTTGGGGTATTAGTTATGTTCTACTGCTTCATCTGGGTGGTACTTACATGGATATGTTCATGTTATTACTTTATCATGTTGTGTATTTATTATGTGTGCACTTTGCTATATGTATGTTTTAATTCAATAAAAAAGTGTTTTTTTTTTTTTTAACAAAACTAAGTAAACTCCAATCTAAAAATCTGAGTGTGAATACTTGCTCTGACCATAGGAAAATAAATTATTTAAATATTCATCAGGTGAAAAACCAAACAAAAAATTTTTTCCTAAATAGAAATTAAGCACTGAGAGTCAATATCAATATTTGTATTTTAGCTGTAAAATGAGTGTTAAACTTGTCACTTAAAATACAGTCACAGAAATAGGAATGTTTGGGTAGTTTTGCTCCCTACTAAAACCCCCTACGATGTTTTTCAGCTACAACTGAGGTAATATTTCAAAATGTGAATCTCATCAGTAATCTAATACTAGAAGTTGCCAGTTATTGACTGCTTGGGAAACAGCTGTTAAATGTTAGGATACCTACCATCCATATAACTATGCAGAGCAGTTAACATCGTCCCATCTTGGGGCACGTAGGCAGAATAAGCCATTTCTTCTAACATGGGCGGAGACAGCCTGGAGGGCGGGACGGAAGTGACTGGGGCAGAGGAGGAGTGGTTAGGACTGACGTGCTTCTTGTGGCGCGCTCTACAATTCTGAAACCATACCTGAAGGAGAAAAGCAATGTAGCCATGTCACACGTAAGCTTCTGAGCACATTGCAACTCAGTTTAAAGGGGATGCAACCTCAGTTACTCTCCCATACAAGCACAGTATACCCTAACTCTAAATAAGTTTTTGAAACG
Source organism: Furipterus horrens (assembly GCF_987537825.1). Taxonomy (NCBI): domain Eukaryota; kingdom Metazoa; phylum Chordata; class Mammalia; order Chiroptera; family Furipteridae; genus Furipterus; species Furipterus horrens. The sequence goes on along the minus strand of NW_028327173.1, from coordinate 55,328,530 downwards.
TTTTGTAGACAGAAGAGAAATAATGTTGCACAAACACCAACGGTCAGTTTCTTCACTCAAATAATAACTATTTGAAGCTTTACTAAAAGCCAATTCTATACTAAATCAGCATCTTTCAAAATTAAAAAAAGAGGCAGGGGACTCAAGAATTCCAGAAAAAGTTTCCTTGGTTTTACTACTGGCATTTGGGGCAAAAAGAGAAACATAAAAAGCCGTTTAATCAGAACTTCAAAAAAAAATACACTACTAAATGTATTCTTAGACACCTGCTGGACTTATTTCAAATCTTTTTTTCAAATGACTAAAATCCCTACTGAGAACTTCAAGCTTTCTATAAACCCTTTTATTCCATTATTCAAGGCACATTTTAACCTGCTGTCTTCAAATTCTATGTAGTCTATTCCCTAAGAAGCATGTTAAGCTTAGGCTTATAACAACAACAACAACAAAACAAGTATTAGTTAAATAGAATAAAATACAAACACTGGTGAAACAGTTCACAAAATGTGGAGAGCTAACCACCTTCTCATCCACCCTTTCACAGAAATAAAGGAAGCAAATTCAGGGCAAGCAGAGTTTTATATCCAGGTCAGAAAAGTAAGAATAGACTGCCCAGAGTGCTTCCAGCAGTAAACCTGCCTGTGTTTGAACTCCTTGCCATAAGATAAAACTTAACTATAGGGTGTTGCACTATTAAAATATTGTAGCATTTACATGGCATCACACCAAACAATTCTGTCATGAGGAGAAAGAGAAGTGGAGGAATAAAGACTTTAAGGAAACGAAGATAAGAAAATTGGGGTTTCGGGCAAAGGCCAGGGAAAGGTCAGGGACTTGTACCTCTGCCCAGGGCTGCCAAAAGGCAACCAAGTCTAAATAATGTGGAAATGAAGGAAGCTGCAAAAATATTTATATGAAAAAGTTGGCTTCATTTCTAAGACACACCCTACCCTTGGGATTCAAAAATAGAGGGGTGGCAAAGTGTAAATTGAATAGTTTCAAACTAAAGAACTAAAAATGAATAAAGTAATGGGGTGTGCAGCCCTGAGCTCCAAGGAGTGTTTCAGGAACGAGACTTAGGCACGTATCATAGAGACGTCACAGCCTTCTCCCTCAGCTTCTGGAGCATTGGACTCTTACATACCTATGTAGAGCCCACACCCAAAGTCTCCAGTCACAGGCCTCCCCACAGGCTCCTTAGCAATGAGTGCCACTGCTGTCACCCACTCAGCCTAGAAGATACACTCATACATTCTTCAGCTGGTAAAAAAAAAAACTGCTGCCACTTGCCTTTTCCTGGACAGTATCTAGGAGACATACACCCAGAGGACTGCATACAACCTAATACATATGACACTGTGGTTCCCAGAGCTCCTTCAAAGTATCTTATATCTCCAGTAGATTATATTTTGGGTGGGATCTACTAGTTGTTTCTTAAAATCCCAGACTTTGGAAGTAAATATAAAGAAGGCATGACATAAAGAGCAGAATCACTACCTTAATGTTGATTCGAATAGCTCCTTGGGAAGATCATCAACAAGTTATCAGCAGACAGATGTTTGTATACACAAAGTGTCATGTAATTTGCACAGTAAAATATAGCTAAGGACACCAGACTTCAGAAAATAACTTTTGACATGAAGGTTACTTAGTTTCAGAATTCAAATACAAGTTCTCTGACTCTTCTTGGTGACTTAAAATTTCTTCCTTCTGCTTCAAAACCTCTAACAAGAGTTAAAATTTCTTCTAAGCAATATAGTTAAGTCTTTTTGAGTTCTATATTGTAAACTACATAAGCTAAAGCAGGCCATGTAAACATTCTGCAAAAGAAAAGACTAATGCATAAAATGAATCTTTTTGAAAGCCCAGAAAGCCAAATATAAAAATTTAGTGTATGAAAAATATGGAATTTTATATTATTGGGAAAGCATGGCATAATTCTGATTTTAAAAAGCTGGGTAGCCCTGGCTGGGTAGCTCAGTTGTTTAGAGCATTTCCCCGATCATCAAGGTTGAGGGTTGGATCCCTGGACAGGACACATACAAGAATCAACCAATGAATGTATAAACAAGTGGAACAACAACAAAAAAATCAATAAATTTTTTAAAATAAAAAACATATATATGAAAGCTAGGTAATCGTTTGGGAGGAAAGAAATAGAAAAATCACTACTTAACATATAACCAGAAGTCAATTCCAGATAAAGTATAGGTGTAAATAACCAAAAACATAATGTTTAAGAAAAAGGTCAAAGCTATGAGAAAACATATTGAAAGTCTGAATACATAAAAATATAAACAGTTCTATATGGAAAAAAATTAAATGAAAATTGGTAAACTATAAAAATTGAATATGGTAAATAGAAATCAGGAAAAGAAAGATGGTGAGAAAGGCAAAAAAAAAAAACGAGTAAAAAGCTAAAAAAACAACTTGTAAAATGACAAAATAAGCAAATTTGTTAAAGTTCACTGATAATGAAAAAATATAAAAACAATGAGATTTTCTAACAAATTGGAAAGGATGTTAAAGAATGACAGTACTCAGGATGCACATTGTTGGGAAAGAGGAACTATCATAAATAGCTCCTTGAAGAATAAATTGATATAAATTTTCTAAAAATGATTTTTGAGTTATTAAAGCCCTAAAATGTTTTATCTTTTGACTCAACAATCCCACTTCTATAAATTTATCCTATCAAAACTATTCAACAAGCATGCAAGGTATGTATACAATGTTGTTCATTGAAGCATTTATATGATTAAAAAAAAACTGGAAATAAACTAAATAAATTATTCTATGCTCAATATGTGCAGCAATAAAAATGATATAGCTCTTAAAAGGAAAGGGTATTCCCAGAACAGTGACTGAAAGAAATAGCACTGTTTTACTCTTTATCTATAGGGTACACAACTTACAATTCCCCCCATCTGAAAGAGTCTGTGAATAGTGATTTTATCTAGATGAAGAGCGTTAAAAGTAAAATCATCCATTTTTATTCTGTGATTTTAGTACAATGACAATCTGCTCTGTTACTTATGTCTAAGTAGACTTTAGCTAGTAAAGATGAGATTGTCTCTGTGTAACAGGCCATTGTTTCTACTTAATCTTTGCATATAACTTAGTTTGCATATTAGAGTCAAGGCCTAGTAATCAAAACTAACTTTTCTAGAGCATGCCCAATGCTAGTAAGTAGGCTGGGCAAATAGATCATGATTACTATTTGAGATCACAGTAATTACATCTTCAAAAATACTATGAAGGACTATATATTTAACTTATATACACACATGTGTGTGTGTGTATATATATATATATATATATACACACACACACAAAATATACAGGGTGAGGAAAATGTGGGTTTATAGTTGTGAGTATGCAAAACATAGTTTATTCTTGTATTATGTATTAATTATTATTTTCCAAATGAAAAACTGTAACCTATTTTTGCCCACCCTGTATACGTATATTTGCATACTCTTATCACTTCTTTTGCTATCTTATCAGAAATATTTAAATTCAATCCTCACATTTTTTCCCCTTTTTATTGAATTTACTGAGGCGATATTGGTTGACAAAACTATACAGGTTTCAGGTGCACAACTCCACAACACATCATCTGTACACTGTATTGCCTGTTCACCACCCCAAGACAAGTCTCCTTCCATCACCAGTTATCCCCACTATACCCTCCTCCACATCCTCCCCACCTCCTCAATCCTCACATTAAAAGCCACCATCCTACAATATATTCTCCAAGTTATAGTCTGTGGAATCAAGTTAAGTTGCTCATAATACTGGTGACTGAAATACATATACTACATGAGATGTCTCTCTGAGGTCCTTACTTCTTCAAGTAATTAGAAAAGGTCTCAGAAAACATGAATCTGACAGCTGCTGCAGAGTCTCAACCCTGGTTAGTGTGGCTCAGTGAGTTGAGTGCCAGCCTGAGAAACAAAAGGTCACTGGTTCAATCCCCAGTCAGGACACATGCCTGGGTTGTGGGTCAGGTACTCAGCTTGGGGGCATACAAGAGGTAACCAATTGATGAATCTCTCACACATCAATGTTTCTCTTTCTCCCTCCCTCCTCCTGTTTCTAAAAATAAATAAAATCTTTAGAAAAGAAGAAGAAGAAGAAAGAAGAAAGAAGACTGAAGAAAGAAGAAAGAGGAAGGGGAAGGGGAAGAAGAAGAAGAGGAGGAAGAGGGAGAGGAGGGGGAGGAGGAGGAGGGGGAGGAGGAGGGGGAGGAGGGGGAGGAGGAGGAGGGGGAGGAGGAGGAAGGGGAGGAGGGGGAAGAGGGGGAGGGGGAGGGGAAGGGGAGGAGGAGGAGAAAAAGAGGAAGAAGAGGAAGAGGAAGAAGAAGAAGAAGGAAGCCTCAGCCTATTGTGCTGGAATGACCTCAATGAAGAAAGCTTCACTTCCAGGCACAGGAATTCACTACGTGCACTGATAGGCCATGACATTTTTGTAGTCTTTCCTACTGAGAAAGTTCTATGTCATAAGTGAAACCTATTTTCTCCTGCAGTCCCTTGCAGAGGCCTGATTCTGCTTGCATTAATTCTTTAATTTTTAAACTTTGAATATTATTTAAAATTATTTTCCATTTCCCTGATCTTTCCAGAAGAACCTGACACAGCAGACCATCTTCATTCCAAGCCCACCTGACTCCTTCAACCTCCGTGGTGCTCCTACTCCAGACTCGTTCATTCATGCCAGCTGTTACTATGTCGCACTCAAACAGCCCCTGTCACCCTCCTCTCTTCCTAAAATCCTACTGTCTATAATCTTCTTCTAAAGGGTCTTACCCAATTTCACAGCATTAGATCTTTTTGCTTGAGTTCTATTCATCCTTGAAAATACCTGCTTACTTGCCTAGTGGTACCATCATTGCATAATTAGCAGAGAGAAAAGGAAATTCATCTTCCTCCAAGCTACCAAGCTAGTTTTCTTTTGACCTTAACATTCCTGTTCATAGCACCATTTTCATGAATACTTTGATTTTCAATTTAAGAATCATCTTTGACTTCTCTCTGCTTCCCCATTACAGTGTCTGGTCCTTTTCTTGTCTCTCTAGCACCCAGAACCTGTCATTAGTGTGCAGTCATAAAATGTTTCTTGAATTCTAGATCACTACACCAGTTAAGTTTCTTTAAAAAAAAATCACTATTTTCCTGGACATCCCAACTAATCTGCCTAACTTCACCTCGCCTTTCCCAACTGATTCTTCCCATGCACTCTCACCAACCTTCTCTTCCTAAAATTACATATCATGACTTTCTCCTGCTCAGGAAAGAAGTCTACCGTTATAGGCCTCCAAGCTGAGCTCTAACCATTTCTTCTCCCACAATTTGCAAACATAAATTTGCTCTAACTCATCCTTCTCTAGCTTTGTTCAGATTATTCCCTCTACCTGGACCTTTAACAAAGGCCATCAACATTACCTACACACATACACAGTCACCGACATATACAATCATAGAAAAGTAGAAAAATGACTGACCTCAGAACCAGATCTAGTTTGGAACAGCAATTGTCTTTTTTAGCCTGAGTTTCTTTGAGTTGCTATGAGCATTGAATGAAGTAACTTGTATGATGTGTAATTTAACAAATGAGAGCCCAGCCCAAGCAGACTAATTATCAGGTTAAAAAAAAAAAATGATTTAGAGTGTGAAGAAAGCTGAAATGAGAAGCTAATGCTTTGACAAGTCTTCACAAAACAATGGACACTCATAAAGACCTAGAATAAAAATTTTAGTATGTCTTGATTAGTGTTTAAAATAATCACCTGTATCACACGTCTGCTCAAGCCTGTCCTTTCTGCCAGTTTCTGGAGGGTCTGTGCATCTGGGTTGTTGTCCTGAGCAAATTGTGCTTGCATAACCTGTTGTTTAAAAAAATGTAAGTAATAAGTAGCTAAAAATAATGTTTTCTGCATTATGATGACTGGAGAGAAGACATGCAAGAGAACAGGATACTTGTATTTTATTACTTGATAATCAAGTATGGGGAAATATATATAAATGAAAAGAATGCAAAATGCATATTTTGTAAATTTACACACAAGTTGCTATGTTGAGATGTTTTAAAAAATCATCAGTTGCAACATAAAAACATGTCTCTCAACTTTTCTTTCCTTCCATTCTCACAACTCTTAAATAAAATGCATAAATAGTATTGTCTATATACTGTTTTTCCCATTCTGTTAAGTGCTAGCATTAGAAAACTTTTTAAAATACAAAAATCATATGACAATTATCTCTAATCTCTACTGAGCTAAACAGATTTAAGGCCCCTACATTTTTATTAATCTGCAAATAGCACACAGTGCAATAAATGTACTCCACAGAATTGTAACCATTCCTTCATTAACTGTTTTGAGCACTTGCTCTCTGCAAAGGAATACCTGGGATCTTAAAAAGAGACACCAATCAGCTTACTGAATAAGAGTTTCCTGGAATCTAAACATCTGTATATTGAAAAAGTCCCCAGGTGATTCTGATGTAACCTTTGGATTAGAACCACTGTGCTAAGTGCTGTGAGATAGTGATACATGAAAAAAAGGTCCCTGACTTCAACTTCCCAGGAGAAGGATACAGACATGGCAATAACTACCAACAACAATCTTAAGAGAAGGGTGAAGAGAGGGAGGGAGTGCAGAATAAAAGCACAAGCTAAGGACTTTTCAGTTCTTTCAGAAAAGGTTAACCATGGGCATCAAGTGGGATATATGTGTTTGATTAGTTAAAAGTCAATCAACTGAGGGAAGTATTATAAAATATAAAGAGCATATTATAAATAATTAAGAGAGGGAGTTTGGTATTTAAGATGATTTTGCATATCCACAGCTATAGTTAGGTTGATGTAATCAACCTAACTAAAGACCTTAAGCTTGGCTAGTCTGGGCACCATTTGCAGCAGGCAATATTAATTACACTCTCTACTAGATCCTCCTATAATACTATCTTCTGCCACTGCACTTCTCATAGGATAGCTAAATAATTCATTGGCAAGTCTTGCTCTCCTTAGCAGAAAGTGAGTTTCTTGAGGGCAAAGGGAATGTCTTCTTCATATCCCCCTTCTTGTCTATAGTGTTTGTGCTGAAGAGTTTGTGACAGAATGAACTTGACAATGTGAGGAAAACCTGAAGATAGAGATAGAGTGGTGAAAAAGACCAAATTTGTTCTGGGAAGCCTTATGAGGTTTACAAATTTTATATATATATATATATAATTTTTTTTTAGTTAAGTTCTCTGTGACTAGTGACTCTTCTAGAATAAGGTATTTCCTGGCTTCCTGTTCAACCCTGTCCACACACTCACTGTAAACAGCATATATATTTTTGTTTTTAAAAATGGGTAGTATCAGCCTAAAAGTTTATAATATCACTTAGTTCACTTTATTCCTTTCCTACTTCAATTGTGTTATTTCATATGCAAATAATGTTGTATTTATAGAAGCCTGAGCATGGAAATCTCAAAAAGAAAAAAAATGAGCAGATTGTCTTGTTTTTTAGTTTTGAAAAAGAAAGGCATTTGCTTTCAGAGTCGCTATTGATAATTTATAGAACAAAAACAGCATGCTTTTCACAAATGTCTTTCAAATATACAAGTTCAATAATGAAACCAAATTACATTTGATAAAGCATTTTCTTATAAAAAATAAAGCAAAACTTGAATCAACACGGATGGTTTAGGATTGGATTATGTAAAGGAAAAAAAAGTAAGATGTAATTAACAGTGTTTAGTTTCACACACAATAAAAACCCTTTTAATTTTAACTCAGTTTTATTATTCTTCAGTCACTAATGGTGTCAAAACCTAACCTACTCCTCTGGGCTGTTTTAAAATGGTCGAGAGGTAAGCCTCTAGGGACACTCATCATTTTAAGGTCAGAAATTCTGCCAGAAACATCATGATTCTGCATAGCAGCACCTGATCAACTCGACCTGATAGCAGATTCAAGTAGGTGCTAACCTTAGCACATAATAATCATTGAGGAAATGCATCAAACTATAATAAGCAAACCATTAATATTGGCTGAGACTTCTTAAATATCATTTCTACAAATGAGACAATATTTGAATATTTATGCCAACACAAAGAGTATTTTATTTTGTAAGTGTGAAATACTTTTTCTTCCATAGTTTTCTAAAGAAGAATTTTTTTAAATTACCTTGTTTATTCCTCCCATTTTAACTCTGTTTAAAGTAGGTACTTCATGAATAGTCTTGACTTACTGATCACCTATCATATTTCATTATTTTACTGAAGGTAGGACAATTTGACAATGAAGGTACATCACCTGATTTATTAGAGGTTCTGGCAAAATATAATAATTCAAGTTTTTGAAAAACCTATAGCTATCCCAGATTCCAAAATTATAAAGAACCACTTGAGGACAAGGATTGTATCTCATTTGTTCAGCTATTTCATACTAATAAATATTGAATAAGTGATAACATGCTTTGAAAACACATTTCTGCTTTCATTTTTCAAAACTTATGATTCCAAGCTTTTTTAAAAACATGATTCACAGCACATTTTCATTTAATTATGCATGATTAAATAGTTTGTGTGCATTTGCAATTAAAACTATAAGGCTACCTACAAGATTCAGAATCTTACTCTTTTGTTCTAGCTGTTGCTACCATTAAGTGGAGTTTTGTTAGGCACAGTCTCGTGGTCTCTTTGGAGGCCAAGTAAAATGAAAAGGCAAGAGTTTTGGGGAGAAGGTCCAAATCTTTTTTCTCCCATTCCTTGGCAATCTACTCTGAGGATTGTTCCTGCACCTCTAGGATGGGGCTACCTACATCAAGGAATTTTTGTAAGAGTTAAAAGAGATCATGTAGAGAAGATGTCTGTCATAGGACTTGGCACACAAAGTCCTCCACAAATATTATTCCCTTTTTATTTAATTAGTATTCATTTTCCTATGAGAGATTGTCTTTATACCTAAAGTGGTTTCAAGTTTTCATAATTATAATTTTAATAATAAATTTTTATATCAGAACAGTTTTATAATTAAAACTATAGCTAGCCCTTATGGGAATGGCCAATTTTAAAAATAAATGACCCTGACTGGGTAGCTCAGTTGATTAGAACATCATCACGATACGCCAAGTTTGGGGGTTTGCTCTCCAGTCAGGGGACATACAAGAATCAACCAAGAAACAATAAATAACTGCATCAATAAGTGGAACAACCTCTCTCTAAAAAGCAATCATTAAAAAATTTTTTAAAGTCAATATATTTTTTGTTAAAAGAGTCTATTTCTACACACACTTTTATTTATTCTCACACATCCTTTAGTTACTGGACATTTTGCTGCCAGGTCTCCCACAGGTACTCACATCTTATATTTCACATAAAGCAAGGCTCAAACAGAGATATTTCTTTCCATTGCCTTATCTTTCATTTATTGCTTATTGACCATTTATTCTATGCCAAAGTTAAGAAATTTAAAATAATCACTTGAAAATGTTTCAGAATGGCTTTAGATTTTAATTCTAGATTGCCTTCTAATACCACTAAGCTGCCTTGGAATATTTGTATCACATCAAGATTTCTTTCTTGATCATTCTCAAAATAAAAATTCTCCTCTTGAAACACTTGTATTCATCTTAAATATTTTCAGGTCTTAGAATATTAATTTGATTTTTCAAAAATTATTTTCACTCATTTGATAATGTAGATATGTCTGTTAAAGTCTGAGCTAAGATGGATACAATGTGTAAAGTACCCAGCAGTACACGGTAGGTGCTCAATAAATGTTATTTTACCTTAACATAAAATACCTCAGCCACATTACTCTTTTAGAAAACATGATTTTTCTAATCTGAAAAAATGCCATAAAGAGCCCTGGCTGCTGTAGCTCAGTGGATTGAGCGTCAGCCTGTGAGCCAAGTGTCGCTGGTTCGATTCCCAGTCAGGGCACATGACTAGGTTGCACGTCAGGTCCCCAGTTGGGGGTGCGAGTGAGAGGCAACCACACAGTGATGTTTCTCTCCCTCTCTTTCTCCTTTCCCCTCTCTCTAAAAATAAATAAATAAACAAATAAATTATTTTTTTAAAAATGCCGGAAAGGACCATTATATGTATATACTTAAATATAAAGCAAGGAGTAATTATTTAATAATTTCCTTGACCATTTACATAAGTTAAACCTATGACAATTATATTTAGGACAAATAAGCTGAAAATAATCCCTCCCTTTTCAGGGGACATAATCAATCTCAGAAAATGTATAATCTTGTCCTTTAAAAGACTCACTGCAGTTTTTAAAATGATTAACACATTAGTGTCCCACAGACCCACACACATATTGTATGGCTCTTTCAGTTGAGTCCCAAAATATTTTGTCTTCTATCGTAATTATATGCAGTAATGTCAATGCCTGGATTAATGTGATTTTTATCAGGAATTCAGGACAGACCAATACTTTGTTTCCACTTTAATGTCAATGCCCACAGGACCCAGAAAAACAAAGCTTGAATGACTGGTTCATATATATCATAACTCCAGGAGTACTGATCAATATTTTAGGGCAAAAAAATATTATTTCATACATTCACCAAGTTACTTTTCAGAAAAAGCACAGGCTAACCTTTTTGAAAACTTAAAAATGATTTTAGACAGCATAGAGATTGGTTTGTTTGCTTGCTTGCTTTTGGTAGGGAGGGGCTTCAAAAATCATAAATTCACTGTCACGTCTACCTGGAGCTGATCTGCTGTAAAGCTGGTCCGAGCCCTTTTTGCTGGTTTTGGATGATTAACATCTTGCTCTGTGAGGAGGGCGCCTTCAACACTAATCCCATTACCTACATTTAAAAAACACATCATACATGTTGGTAACTCAGAAGGGTCATCTAGTCATGCAATAATAGGTTTCTTGCATCTCTTGGCTTGGAGTGAAATTGTATACATTCTCTAGGTTGCCAAATCCCTTGAGTTAAGTTTTAAAACACGCTAGAAAATACTGTAGAAACAATATTTCCTTTGTTGGTTTGAATACTTAGTCACAAGTGTAAAAAGCTTTAAGTATACATCTAAAGCTCATCCTTAGGAAAGCAAAGACAGGAAAACAACTATTTATGAAAAAGCAAAACCAGAATCCTAAACTCAAAACTGTTGACTAAGAAATATGGCACAATGCTAATATACACAGCAGGGCCTTCCCTGAAGATAAACAGATGGACACCATCACTAACAGTAAAGTGCTTAATGAGCTTTACCACAATTACACTGCACAAAATAATGCATTAAAATGACCTGAAGGAAATATTGTTTTTATTCCTGTATTCAATGTTCCAGAAGACTTACAAGTATTTTAAGTATATATTTACCATTTTCCACTTCTCTTTTTAAATTATCCAGCATGCAGTCATAATGTACTCTGCACAGAACTTTCTCTTCCACCAAAGCAAACTCCTCTCCCGTGGAAAGTTGCCTTTTGCAAGAAAAGCAGGCAAAGCATGCCAAGTGATAGACATTGCCCTTGGCCCTGCGGACCCAGTCAGTAGAATGGATGTGCCTCCCACAACGAGAGCAGCGAGTTCCATACCTTCTGCATAAATAGAAGGGTTGTGATAAAGAATGGAATGCTTGGTGAGATATTCATCAGTTTGAGATTAAACTAATGTATTATACCATTCATTGGATTAAGCTGAGTATTTAACTATTTTGAAAATAAAACAGGAATCAATTATTTTTCTAAAAGTCAGTATGGTAAATAATCAAGATAAGATACAGCCAAAATTCACACCCACTTATAAAACAAAAGCTTCTCATTGTTGCTTTAAAGAAATATTGGATTCTTTCCTTTTAAAATAAGTAAAATGTTTCAATATCTCTCTTGTAACAATATCAGTGCATTTCAAATTACTTGAGACAAAAGATACAATACAAACACACACACACACACACTCCCGATTGAAACCTGAAAGTGCAAAAGCATGCCACTGAAGATGGCATGCCTTCTTAAAACCAACTTGAGATGATTAGAAAATGCTTTAAATATCTTTCTTTTTTAAGTTAAAATATTTAAACATTTGAAATTGATATTATCAGAGAATGAGAAAAACAGAACTTGTTCACACTAGGAAGAATGAAAGCAAGAAAAACTCAAATATTTCCTTTGGTGAATAAACTATTGCATTGCTAACCACAGAAGAGGGGAAATATTACCTAAAACTTCAGAGACACATCTGAACATTAAATGCAGATCTTTAAAAATTGCCAGATATAAATATTTCTTTTCCAAGTGACTGGACACTCATTGTCATGTCTCCTTTCACAATCTAGTCATGGCTTGGCATACCCACATCAAACTAGATAAGTATATATGTCTGTATCTATTTGTTAATATTTCTTTAATGGTATTACCATTTAAAAATTAATCTGAAAAACTCAATCCTAAAAATATATTTCAGAACATAATAAAATACAAAGTATAAACATGTCCTGAAGAACTAGACTTTCAAAAAGCCTCTAAAACAAAATCTCTCAAGTCTTTAGATTACCATAAAAAATTAAGATTAGCAGATCCTAAGTGAAAGACAAGGCAAATTGCTACTATTTTTGAGAAAATGGAGAGTATACTTGATGAGAAATATAAATTTTTGGTAATTATAAAATTCTGTGACTTTATAAAACCAAGGACTCTGGATTTCATGAAGTGCTTTAAATTACCTAGCAATTTATTCAAATCAATCACTAAACTCTCTGAAATTAGTTTTTGAAATTGAGTATAAACAACATAATTAGTATTACAAATTTCATTATATGTATTAACTTCTCAATTTCACAATGAACATTCTTCTTCATTTGGAAATGCAAATAAAGCATGATAATTTTTTTAAGTTATGCTTAAGGATAATTTCAATTTCTAGATAGCTCTCCATTAAGAATTGAATTATATACTAGAAAAAAACTGCACATTTAAATAATTACAAAGAGAGCACACAGAAGATGTTACATATAATATCTTAGGCAAAAATAATTTCACAAAATAAAGATCAAAGAACAGAGAAAAGAAAGGATTTTTAGGCAGAATAATTAGATTTGGTATATTTCTTATACTGGCATAGTCAATTCTGATTAATTTGGTTTATCACAGTTTCCAAATTGCAGGCATTTTATAGGTGTATAACTAGGGATCACTCTACAGTAAACAGGTAAAAGCTTAAGCAGAGCCTGGATTTCCCCCCACAGTTATTTCATTTTACCCTTCCCCCAAACGAGGGGCTTTGTTACAATAAGTCATCTTATACTTCATACTTTATACCTATGCACAGCGAAAAGGTTTCCCCATTTTTAATACCTAAAACTTTCATTTTCCAAAGTGGGAATAGTTATTTATAATTAGCTTTTGTACCCTGAATTCCTAAAACATATAAATATGCTTATTATATTTGGTTTAATACATATTATACTTCAAAAATATAAAGCATTCTCATTTTGAATTCTATTATAAAAGAGAAACTTGGCTTCAATAAGAATAAAACTGGAAGAAAGCCTAGTTACAAAATTCTCTTTGCGTAATAATTTCCTGAAATATTTACTTACTAAAAAAAAAGTCAGTTTACCTGAAATAATCAAGTTTGCAGAAAATGTCTTTGTCTTTAATATAACAGCTGGTATGCCTTCCTAAGGAGGTTCTGCAGACACTGCAGGAGAGACACCGGACATGCCAGCACAGGTCATTCACCTATGAAGGAAAAAGGGGCAGGATGAGAAATTATTCTACGACTTATGAGGATATCCATTGGTTTTGTATATTAGGCAATGTAAAAAGCTGGCCCCTTAATATTTTCATACACACTATGAATGTTTCCATCTAAAAGATGTCGTTTACACAAATATGTGTATAGATATATTATCTCAGACCCAACCAGAAAAACCACAATAATATATTCTACATTCTGTGTTAACAAATGTTACTCCTGTGAAGACTTTTTTTTTTTTTTTTTTTAATGCAACTTCTGTGAACACAGGGAAAATTCTTGCACACTTTGAAGTCCAATATACTGGTTTATTTTATTTTTTTACCAAGTTTTTCCCACCCTGAAACATGTTAGCTGAAGAAGTGAAACCACATATTTTCTTAATCTAATTTTTGGCCAAATTATTATAAATTGTGCACCAGTTAAAATGAGAGAGAAAGTCAGTGAAAATGAAGTTGTTAAAGATACTTGCCTTTGTAAAGAAGTCAGGCATCCATTTTGCTTACAAAATAGAAATGCTAAGGTAGATTTAAATGTTGATATGGCAGAAGCCACAGCTCCCTTTTAACATTAAATAATAGACTCAAGGGGCAAAGTACTGCTAACCCTACTTAATGATTTGGCTACTAGAGAAAAAATTAAATCTAATTGTAAGTGGTTCTAAAAAGGTACCCAAGCACTGTTTGCCATTTATACTTCAAGAAGTAAGGCATAAAATAGTGATTTAATAAATCACAGCACTTTATATTTTCTAAGTAGGAATATGAAATATTATCAGTTCAAGGAACAAATCATAATTACCCCCAACTTAAATGGTCACCACTAATGCTATAAGCACCACAGCCTCAGCCCTCAAAAATAAAAAATAAACATGTATTGGATTGAACTTGTCTGTAACATAGACTCTTAAAGTTTGCTCTTGTTAAACTGACAAGAACTAGGTTTATGCTCAGTTGAATTTCACGTAAAAGAACAGCAGTGATGCAAAAACAAAAGTTACACATTACAAATGGATCTAAATGCTTAAAATAAGAATTAGGTGATTTGGAAAAATGAGAAATTGTGAAATACACCCTTTGCTACACTATTTCATAACAAAGACTATCTGTCCAGAGATTTTATTAGATTAGCACTACTGTTCATGAACTATAAAAGGTACTTCGAAGCTGGGAAAAAAAAGTTTCACTGGCTTCCAGTTACGGTTATGTACTCTTTTGGTAAAATTTTATAAGTTTTGCTTTTGTTACAAAAGACATGCATGTTTACTATACAAGAAAGCATGTAAAATAGCAAAGAAGTAATAAAAACATTAACAATGGTGGGTACTGTCCTGGAAAGACATACTTTCCTTCTATACTTTCCTAGAATGAGCCCAATTAAATTAAAGGTTAGAAGTATGGGCTTCCTTTCATATTCCACTGTTAAGGGCCTTCTTCTGCATTTCCATCTTATCTAAGCTTTTTTTATTTTATTTATTTTTTTGGAAGCAAAGGTAGATTCAGGCTCAGGGCAGAGTTATATGACCACCCTCTAACTATTGAAAGCCAGATCTAATGTCTAATATTTTCACCTTTCCTCAAGGTTTACTAAAAACAAAATAAAACAAAACAAAATAGAATAAAACACCCCTCTTTCATCTTTCATTTCTTTTCCAGGGAGGAAAGTAAGGTGAAGAGAGAGAATCCTGGAGAATTTAAACCTTCCCTGATGGCTGGTATTGATCCAATCTGCGTATGTATATGTATGTAAGACCAAGCCAGAAAACCACTGAAGTATTAGGTGGAGCAATAGATACATTTACCTCCTCTTGTGCATTTTTGTTCTAACTCCATTTACTTGCCTCACTATATGGTGTTTTTCTATATTAAATAAATTATACCCTCAAATACTCTACTAGGTATAACAATTTTTTTAAACTAGTGAATAAGGACTCAAAATGGAAAAAAAAAACATTAAGAATTCAGAGTTTTTATATAATCATATAGTATTAAACTTTCATTAGAGAGAATGTACTAATATGTACAAGAAGGTAGAATAAGACTAATGTAGGAGATGTTACTGGGAGGACTCCAGTCCTATGACTAAGGAAAGCTTAGATAACTTAGATATTCCATGTCATACAAATAGATAACACTATATAAACAATTTTAACATATAAAAGATGAAGACTAGAAACTATTTCAGAAGATGTGTTAAGAGGCATTTTATAATAAAAGTTTTTCTATATCGTCTCTGCTATGAAGTATTAAAGCCTTTATAGATCCCTTCAGAAACATTCTTAAACATTATGCTAATTATTGAGAAGGCTTTGTTGAAAATAAACTAGTGTTGATCCAAAAGGTGATTTTGAAATATTCAAAAAAGCCCAGCTCTAGAAGGATTGAAAGGAGAATCTTAGAATGCAGATTTGAAGAGAAAGCCATGTTAATTTGTCAACTTTAAGAATTAATCACCAATAAAAATTAACTCAGTCACTTTTTAATGTTTTTACCAAAATGTCTTTCGGTGCTTTATCTGGGTTGTATCTATAGGGTGTCATTTCCACTTTACAGATGAAGCGGCTTTGTACATTGAGGTAGAAATTTAAAGAACCCCACTAACTTGCTTTTTGAACTCAAACACTCCATAATTAATTCTTTTGAAAAACTGGAATGCGGGGGGGCTGTTGGTGGAGAAAGAATGGAAAGTGAACTGGATTGCTACTAATTTAGTGTAGGAGAGCTCATTAATTTAAAGAGTGGTTTTAAAGAGGTATTGAAGTTGAAAACCCATAACATTAGGAGTAAGACACATGGGACTATGATCCTGCAAGCAATGACATCAATAACTGTGGCCTGCCAGAACTTAAACCCCAAAACTCCCCTACAATATTTTAAGAGAAGTAAAACAAATTAAGACAGACAGTCTACTCTCAAACCACCACTTAAAGCACTTCATCCCAGGTTTCTTTCTTTTCTTCCTAAATTTACATCAGTTTCCATTTTCCCCCCAAGCATCGGGGATAACGTTAAAAAAAAAAAAAAGCATTGGGTGACCTGTAAGTGTTAAACCTTAATGAGAGGAGCAAGGTACTGAAATTATTTCTACTTAAATACTCCTAGGAACTTTTACTTTGGGAAAGCCTTAGATAATTGTAAACAAGCACAAGACTATGTTAAAAAGCAGTCCAGAAAAGAGCCTTTACAGCACTTTACAGTGGTTCTTGCCAGAAGAGACGCTGCAAAGGGGAGTCAGTCAACATATACCCACCTGAAATTCTCAGCAGCAGGCCGGCATATGGGTGCTACTGGGGGTGGAGAGACCCCTACATAACCCGGGGCTCAGTAAAAATAATCAGGCAGGACTGAGTTTCAGAATAAGTAAAAGGGTTTCTCCATTTCCGTTCCTCTACAGATTTATGGCTGACTCAGTACATCCACCCGGGGTATCGGCACTTCTAGACCACGGCAAGTCACACGCAAGCTGTTTTGCAACAACTCGGGGGAGTCTAAGATTTCTTCCCCTACTCTTTCCCACCGCAAGCGTTGCCCTTGATTGGTCTGTTCTGCTTTGAAAGCCTACGACCTCAGGCGAGAACTTGAGTGGAAAAGAGGGGGGAAAAATAAACCTTCCTCTTGTCCCAGCGCTCCTAGGGTACCCCGCTCCCCTTGGGCCTCTTGGCTCCTCCCTACCTTGAGAAGGTACTTGTCCACTATCTCCAGGCCGCAGCTGTTGCACACACACTTGCCAGAGGGACAGACGGAGCCCGAGGCCATGGACCGGGGCGAGGACGACGGGGACAGCGGGGCCGAGGAGGAGCACGAGTCCTCGTCCCCCGCTCCCTCGGGGCTCACCTGCAGGAAGCCGAAAGGCGAGGTCGCAGGCGGTTCGAGATCCCTGCTGCCCTCCTCATCCCACGGGTCTCCGGGGGATCCCCTACGGTCTCCGCTCCCTTTCTCTAGCTCCCACTTCCCGCCCAGTTTGTGAGGGCTCACTTCCCGCCGTCACCTCGACTCCCGAGTTCAAGCTTCACCCACCACCCACTGGGGCTGCGACCTCTGACCTCAAGGGCCGGGGCGCCTTAGGTCCTGCCCACCCTGCCAAGCCGGCTAAGCTTCCCACCTTGCCCCGCCCCAGCCCCTCTCTCCACCCGCTCCCTGAGAGCCAGATAGGCCCGGGAGGGAGCGCGGGACAGCGGCCCCTCTGCCTGGGCCGCCTCCCCTCCACGGCCAGTCTCGTCAGCTCCCGTGTCCCTCCCCACTCACCAGTCCCTCTTCCCCGGCGCCTTTCCGAGTCCTCCCGGCCGCCAGGGCTGCAGTCCGCCCGCACTCTTCCGACATGAGCCCCAGGCACTGAGGGGTGGAGTGGGGAGAAACAGACGAGAAGTTCAGAGCCTGCACACGCGGCCCAAAGCCTCCGATTCTCCGCACGCGGGGCGGGCTAATGAAGGCCCCGGCGCGCGCGCCGCGCGTGCAGCCGTCCGAGCCCCCGGGCCCTGGCGTCGCGAACCGAGGCGGCCACCCGAGAGCCGAGGGCTCACCCGGCGCGCTGCGGAGCTCTCGGGGCTCCGGCTCCCCAGCTCTCACCGGAGGACATCGGTTCCCTGCCCCCCTACCGGGGATAACAAGTTAATAACAATCATCCCCGACACAAAGCATTTTCTTTCTAGACGTCAATCACGGCGGTGCGGATCTCGGAACTGAAGGGGGTGCATGAGGGGGACGAGGCAGGGTGGGAGAGAAGAAAAGAGGATTGAGGAGGGGATGGGGGGAGAAACTTGATTTCTTTAATAACCTCAATTAAAAGAGCAAGACATATTTTTTTTAAAGGGGCTTTTTGAATTGGATAGCCCGAAAGGTGAAGAGCTTTAATAGGATACTTGAAAGCTAATTACAGCGGGATTTAAGAAGCCTGGTGCTTGTTCCGATGACAATTTGAATGAAAATGCTTCAGATTAAACCGAGCCAGCAGCTCTTTCGTAAACTTGCAGCAATTAGAGCTGCGCGTGATTTACACTCGTTTCTTTAAGGTGTAAATTGCCACTTATTGCTCAGTAAGTCAACATTTGAGCTACTAAAGGATTATTTTTAACCAGCGCAAAAAGCGTATCGAATAATGGAAAATATCCAGCTGAATTTAATTTATGCCATTAAAAAAAAAAAAAAAAAAAAAAAAAAAAAACCACCTCACCCAACCTCGGTGAAAACGTTTTAAAGCAACAACGCGCATTACTCAAGTGTGTGCAAGCCTTTGCTGAAGTTTTGTTCTTAAACGAAAACGCATCCTCTCTGGGAGTTTCTGTCTTCTACGAAAACTCTAGCTGTGGTGCCGGGCGGGGTGGTGGAGTAGGAGCTCCAGCGACCCACACCTCTGCACCACTGACTCTTCGCCTCCCACCTTCCCTCCCCCTGGCAGCACGAGGCTACAGATAACGCTCTAAAGGCGGGGTGCCCCGGGCCCTTAGCCGACTCTCGGGAGCGCTCCCTACGCGGGACCCGGCGCAGCCGCGCAGAGGCCGCGTCCTCGCAGGCAGAGTTGAGGCAGAAAAGCCCTGCGTTCGCCGGGTATTCCCTGCCAACCGCGGGGCAAAGACAGCCAGCGATGCCGGGGGCGGGTCCCGCGGAGGTGCTCGGACAGGCTCCCGTGAATTTTCAGACTTATTATGCGAGACACTCATGGGTCCTGCCTCCAGAGTGAGATGAGCGCTGGTCAGTTTCCCCCATTTCCTCGACTCGCGTACCCTGGGGTTTGCTCCTTTGGGAATTTTAAGTAAAATAGCGCTCTTGGCCGCCAGGGAATGCCCCGAGGCCTTCCGAAAGCCACGCATCTTTCTGTTTTCGCTGTAGGCCGGCCAGCGCGTTCTCCCTGCAGCCGGAGGCGCGCCCGAGGGCCCGCTAGCGTCCGCCGCCCGCGGGGCGAAAGGAGCTGAGCCTCTGTTTGGTCCCGCCCGACAGCCTTCCGGACCTCCCGACTCTCTCTCCCCGACCGCCGCGATCACCTCGGCAAATAGAACAAAAACAACGACTCACATGTACCCGAGAGCGCCTTAGGCTCGAGGCTTCGTCTCCCAAATTACAGTCTCCAAATCCATGCCTCAGGTTAAGTGAGCTTGTGGGGAGGGGAGGCAATGATTACTGACTAACGCTACTACGTAACCAAAAAAAAAAAAAAAAAAAAAAAAAAAGTCAGGTCTGAAGATGAGGCTGTTACAGGTAATTTCTGAACCTCGTTTAGGAGCCCAAACAGCTTGCGTTTAAAGGAAACTGCGCTTCAGCGGGTCTGGCCAGGCGTCGACTCGCTCACCTTCTCAGGGGAAACTGCCAGCTCCGGCACGTCCTTTTCTTCTAGTTTACACACAAACATCTGATCGCTTTTCCAATACATGGCACTGCTAGGGCTGCTTATCTCATACCAGCTCCAGAGGGCCAAAGGCTGTCCGTGTCTGCCGATCTTCCCCCAACCCCTCCCCAATGCTCTAATAAAAGCTGACACCGAGAAGAGTAAGAATGCTACAAGTAACTCTTCATCCAAAGAGACCGCTGTGACCGTAAGCGTTCGCGGGTGGACTCTTCTTAAGATTTCTGCCCCCCCTCCCCCCCAACTTCGCTAAGGTCTGTCCCTCCAGGAAAAGAAAAGGGGAAAAAGTTTGTTTTCCAGAGGGTGGAACCTTACATAAAGGGGGGGAAGGGTGTGTGGGGGGTGGGGTGGGGAGTCTTCCTGGAGGAATAGTCTCACCTCCTTCAGGAAAACCCGCCTTCTCTACATGTTAAGATCTTTATCAGAACTAGCCAACTTACTCCAGATTTAGTATTAAAGGGGGAGGTGTGTGTGCTGGGAATGGCCCTGTTAACTTGACTTAAAAAAAAAAAAATCTGCTCTCTGCATTTGCCGTGGCTTTTTAATTCTCGCTTCCCAACCAAAACCTAAACAAAGATTCGGGTTACATCTCGTTCCGCAGCAAGCCTAAGCGGAAGCCGAGGTCTGGGTGACTTGAACATTTTAGTCCTTCCCCTGAAATGCGCAACTTTCCTGTCTATCGGAGGGACGTGAACGTTCGGTAGGAGCTTCTCTGCAAAGTTTTCTCATTGAGATAAAGAAGGAACATCTGAGCAGCACAAAAGCTTACTACTGAGAATAGATTTGAAACCTAGGCGACAAGAAAGGCAAAAAGTATTGCCCTCTCATTTTGTCCTGGACAAAATTTAAGCCCTAAAAGCTGTCAGTCTGCCTCAGTTTTTGGCTGAGGGTTTGCGGAGGGAAGGGGCGGTCTTCAGAATACCTTAATTTTGATTAGGACTGGAGGATGAGTTTGTTTAAATAGCTTCTTTATGGTATAAATTTTACTTCATCACTTAGTGTATGAAGGGGAATTTGATGAGACTATTTAACAATAATTTTTATTTCTAGTTTTCCCTTCATAAGAAACAAAGCAAACTTTTGAACCATAAATAATATAAGAATACCTGGAGTCTGTTTCCTAAAGGCCTTTCACAGAATCATGTGATGTTGCTTCAATTGGACGGATATACAGTATGGACACATATCTTATCTCTTTGCCTTACCTGTCTAGAAGAGAACGATCGAAGTGCTCTCTCCCAGACCAGTCAAGCAGCAGGCTAGAGGAGGGGCAGTGAGCAGAGAGATGTCGACTGTGTGGTGACGAAGTGAGCCGGTCTAACAGTCCGGGACCAAGCAAAGACTGTAAATCTACTCTTCCCTCAATTACACTTTTCTCTCATAAAAAAGAGTGTCCTTTGAGCATTTTCCTATCGCCATTGTTTTCTTTGTTGCTTAGCTCTCACTTGGTAGTATTAGTCACCCCTGAGGGTCCTCTCTGGGAAGTCTTGCTCAGATTTGGTGGGGAGGGGGAGGGGAACGCTATGCTTAATTTGTGCCCTCACAGAATTGTAGGTTGGGGTGGACCGACTTCTCGAAAAGCTAACCTGTGCGTGCAGAACAGAGAAGCTTGCTTTTACATGAAGTGCAAAAATCAATATTTTGAGGGGAATATTCGTAAAATGCATTTTCCATAAAATAGCGTCGATCTCGTGATGGCTGTGAATGCAGAGTCGTGCAGACGTTGGCTTTGTCAGGCCGAGTATCAAGCAGGACTGAAATAGGAATTAAAAAGCCAGCTAGGAGACTTAGTTACCGTTCCTATTGTTTAGGGTCTTCGAAATGAATCTGGGGTACTGTTTGACTACTCTGGGGAGAATTAATCGCGCGGGTCATTTGAAGATCCGGAGACCGCTGGAGCTGTTTTGGGAAGTGGGGCGGGGGCGCGGGTGTTTATGCGGTCTTTCCACCCACCCTCAGCTAATCAGGCGGCTCTCAATCAGGTTTTCAAAATACTAATCTTGATCTAAGAGCTCCTATCAGTGCATAAGTGGAAGCAATGATTCATTTTTAGAGGTTTCTGGGCTTGGGAAAGAATGGTCGTCAGACATAAAAAGAAGACCTAAAAGCTGGTCTGGCAACTACTTTACTCCGGACTCCTGGCTCCCGGCTGGACGTGGACCTTTCCCGCGGGGTAACTGCGCACACCTTGCTTTTCTCTGTAGGCCTCTGGGTGGTGAGTCTATTTTGAGTCCTGGACGGTGTGTAAGCTTTCGGCTGGGTGTCCTTCCTGTGTGGAGGTGGAAGGAGGAGGAGGTGCAGTTATTTACTATGAATGTTGAGGCTGAGCGTCAGTGAGTCTTGGTACCAGCGACCTCCTGACCACTTGACAGGGGCCAACACAGGAGCGAGGGATTTCTTTTGCCCAGTGGCCCGGGTTCTTGGAGCCAGTGTCAGCCCTTGTACCCACGCTACTTCTCCGCTGGCTCGGGCAAAGGGAAGTTCAACTAGTACTTGGCAGAGTACCCTTTCTACGTTAGGTGCTTGTGCTGAAATCCAGAAAGACTTTGTAAACATTGTAGCGAGGGTTTTTAGCCCAAATTCCAACTGAGAACAACTTTGGTAGAACGAGAACCACCCCCAAAAATATCATCTTAACTTGTTTTCAGGAGAGAGAGGGATCGTTCGCTGTGGGGTGATTCTTACGTACTAACTTAAGATTTCAAGATGACCACCTCTGTCTTAAGTGGAAGTTTGAGATCGCAAGTCCACTCAGGCGGTACAACCAGCACCTCTGGATGGCAGGGCTCTTTGCAAAGTAGAGGTAAATAAAGCCAGAGAGACTTAAGAGTGCATTCTGTCCCGACTGCGTGGTTCCCAGGTCAGTTGGGAGGCGTTGGGTGTGTCTCCGAGGAAGTCGGGGAAGGGGGTCTAGGTTCCGTTGAGCCGAGGCCTTGATTGGAGGTCCGATGCTGGAGAGCGGGAACACCAACCCGCCCTGACCCCCACAGTTTCCACTCACCTCGAAGAGCTGCCTAATTGGGCTGCGAGCAGCTGTGAAATTTGTAATCGCCTAATAAGCCTTCCACCTCGGTAATTCTTATCAAAAGGCATAAAACTGATGTTTTCACACTCGGCTTGCACCACAGGAGCCGTTTATAAACATCCTTCATCAGTGGGATGAAATTAAGCCGGCATTGACAGAGGTCTCTGAAACTCGATATTTAAAAGCAATAGATCCGAATTAGCAAATTATTACTTTAAGTAAGGGAAGTCGCCACCAACTTGACTATTGAACCCTTTGCCTCTGAGCTCCTTGCGGTGAGTAACCACAGGTTTGAGGGAACTTAACCTGGAGTTTCCGCGGTACTCAAGCAACCTCTGAAATCTCGACTCTTAACCTGCTCCTAGCCCTTCTACCGGCCTTCGGGGACGCGCCTAGGTTGGATTTGTGCGGACCTGGGTGAGGAGCAGCTGGGGCCTGGACTAAAACAGGGCCGCACAGGAGGCGCGTCCAGGACTCCCCGGCCCGCAGGCACAGGGTCAGCACCAGCCTTTGGGGCCCTGCGCTTCCTTGGGCTGGAGATACTCACTTACTGCCCCCCTCCCGCCCCCCCGAGGTATCTGTGCCAGGGGCTGGCCAGAGGACTGTCGGAGGATGGAGTTTGGAGATGGAGAGGCTTGCTTTCTCATTAAGTGCAAAACTCAGTATTTTTTTGGGGGGGGGGATCAACATAATGCAGAAAATCTGGTTGATTCTTGTGGCGACTTCTTTACCTATGAAAGTAAAAACTCAGAACAGAGCGCAGTCTGGCTCAACTGCATCGGTCATATTTGGTTTAGGGTTAGGAGAGAGTATCCTGGGAGTTTCTGCCCGCCCGTCTAACCATTATTAAATATCGACAGGAAAGTGACTGAAGGAGATAGCTTCCAGGGTTTTACTGCACAGGCTTTCGCAGCTCAGAACCCGCGTCACCCCTCAGTGATCACGGAGTGGGAAACGCGTTCACCTTGGGGCTTACTGGCCCCAGGCTCCTTCTCATACCTTGTCACCCAGTTTGCAAGGGAAAGGGAGGCGCGCGTTTATTTGTGCCTGAGGAGGTTGCCCAGACAGAGGAGTCTAGGGCCTTCGTCTGGGACCCACTGTCTCTCTCCCACTGTGCACCAAGGCCTAGGCTGGATAGGTTTCCCAGCGAGGCTAGCGTGCGGGTCACCGGGCTGGGGTAACTCAGTGGCGTGCAGACCCGGACTCAGTTATTTGCCCCTCCGCCTCCCGATCTTTGTTTCGCTAACTGCTGTCAGATGCGCCCGCTGGGGAACGTCCCTATCGGTTCCGGAGACCCAACAACAGAAAACCAAGTTCTGCACTAGAGAAGGTTTACGAGTGGACTCGGCGTTTCTTTTCAGCTGGTGCACTCGCGGTCCCCACCTCCCGTCTGCCCCAGAGCCGGAGTAAATTAGCCAGGCCAGCTAAGAAAGCAGCTGATGAAGGAGAGAGCTAAGGGTTTCTCGCCCGATAGGACCAGTGATAGGGGAAAATTAGGAGGCGTACGGAGGCCAAAATTAGGCAGGGGGCAGTCTGGGACGCTCCTGAGCTAAACGCTACTGCGCAAAGCGCGGAAGTCCATTACACCATTTACTCATTGTGACATTTCCAGGCCGACAATCTCGCCTTAAGCACGCTTGTGGTTTGAAGCTGCTGATTTTATGGCATTTTATCGTTCACAATGAGCAACACGCCAGGACCAGCGGAAACCTGATTCTAACCGGTTTCTACAGATTTCTGCCCAAGCAACTCTGTAAAAAGCAAACTACGAGGTCGAGAGGGGAAAAAAACCCAAAAAACGAAAAAGAAAACCCCAGCTGCTCTGCAACCCTCTTCTCCCCTGCCGGGAGTTTTCCTGTGTGTCCTAGGCTCTCCGGGTGGATTTAGCTTGGAGTTCATTAATCTAGAAAGAGGACGTTAACCCAAGTCCTGAAGGCTTTCCCTCCTCCAGCCCCCTCTTCCCCTCCTCCAGCCCCCTCTTCCCCTCCTCCAGCCCCCTCTTCCCCAGGGATCCCTGAGGGTCAACTAAAACCCAGCCAGAAAAGCCAAACTCGATCTGAGTGCAAAAACATGGGCACCAGACCATGTTTCTCGGGTGGAGTGGTGAGGGGTAGTGGTGGCGTTGAGCTAGTTGTGTGGGCCTCCTGTTTGCAGGGCTTCAGTTCGGTTTTGATACGGGAACAAGCAGCTCCTCTTGGCAGCTAGCGTGAGTTCGCCCTACAAAAGCCTGAGTTGTCCCACCCACAACCTCCTGCGTGTCCGGGTTTCTCCTCTGCAACAATTGTTGCTTATCCGATGAATCTTGTAAAATTATGCTTTTGTCTGCGAGATAATCTTGAGACATAACTTTGTAAAAGTTAAGTAACTTTCTATATGGATTTCTGCTACAGGAGTCTGGTTCTGATAGCTGTGGCAGTGTCTTCTTCCTTTCTTTTCCTTTCTCTCTCCCTTCTCTCCCTTTTTCCTTCCCCTGTCCCTACTTGCCTTTCTTCCACCCATCAGAGAAGCTCAGGGTCTAAGAGGTGTTACAGGATTTGACGTCAGTCAAGCCTGTAATGGATTTTTTTATTTAACAATTTAGCATTTCGGATTTCATTTGTAGCACTAATGACATTCAAATGTGTTCTCAATGAATGCGATCTTACTCAGCTTCCCCTGTTGCTCTAGAGAGGTCAGGATGCAAAGGCATCACAAAAGAGGATAGGCCGGTGCCCCTCAGCACCTACCTCGTGATTCCAGTTGGCCATTTCTAGGAGCTCACCAGATCTGGTCTCCAGTGCCAGAGAAGCCTCTCAGGGCTGCAGAAGCCCTGGAGAAGAGAGCGCAGCAAGGAGCCACCTCTACCAAGGCATCTCAGGCACAAGCACCTGGGATGAACGACTTTTTCTCCTCTCTTGTCACTAGTTTATTTGGGAGTTAATCCAGCATATTTAAATGCTTGGTACCCTGATTTCTGTCAGTTTGTGCAAACATCCGAATATTGTGAAAGTGGCAGTAATCATAGCTGTTTGCTTATTTATTACTTGTGAACCACCCTATGGCACTGAAGTGCATAACCCTACTTCAGTAACTTCCCTAAGGCCATCTTACCAAGTTGGGTCCGAATATGCCCAGGACCTACGTGTTTTTTGTTTGTTTGTTTGTTTTTTAATGTCTGTCTTTTAACTATTCCGTTATGATGGCCTCTTTGTAATGAGTTCAGAAATGGGCACTTTCGGTTAATAGATTCAGTTACCCCAACTCAGGATGGTTCTTTACATAGTCAAGTTGACCTGGTTGAGACTCAAGCACAGGGGGTCCAACTGCTAGCCTCTTGCCTGTGCCAGCTTCAGTGCCAGCTGCAGCCATCTGATATCCAGAGGGAAAGAGCTTCACCTTCCCACCTCTACTCTTGCTATGCAGTCTTCAAAGAACACAGAATGGTTTGGCATGTAAAATAAAACAGCCACCAAGGGGAAAAAGGAATCAAGCATTTAAACCGGCAATAAAAATCTTTCTCCCTCTCCTTTTCTTTGAAAATTACAGAATCCATTGACTAATCATCAGCGAGTGAATCAAAGCTTGGATTGAACAAGTGACCACTCTCTCCACACCTTTCATGGTGCAAAGATCTGCTCTCACTTCTGGATCTTCCATTTCAGACTGGACAGAAGTTTGGTCACTGCTTGGAGTCCCAAGAAGCTGCGGTGCCCAGCTCGGGCTGTGCACAGGTTATCTTCCTGCCCCCTCTATTAATACTACAGAGAAATCTTTAGAATAGTTTATCCAATACAAGCAGATGAATAAAGTCAACCCCAACAGATCTTCCTGCAGCTACAGGCTGTGAACATCCCGCTGTTCCAACTCTGGAGCCTAGTTCAGTGCCTGGCCTCAGCCAATAAAGGATGAATTTTTGAATGAAAGAATATGCTTTCAGGGTACACAGAAGGTTTCACATGTTTCTGTGTATTCTTTCTTCTAGTTTCTTACTTCTGTACATTGGCACCTTCTTCCCAGTAACCATATCTTTTAATCCCTAGAAGAGTGAGGCAAGAAGGGCACAGAGATTCTGACAATTTAAATCATGGAAATTCCCAGCCTCCTTTTTTCTTCTAGGGCAAGGGAATTGTCACCTCCAATGAATCCTTAGGCAGAATGGTTCATTTCAGCCCTTCTCTGGAGAATTCTTCAGACCTCAGTGTTTGCAATTAAATTGGAAACCCACTCTAAAAGACTTCAGTTATAGAGGGGGAGGCTACTGGGAACCCGAGTAGAAAGGTGTTGGACCCCAGAAATCTGGGTAAGCCTCCATGGACCCACTCTGACTACACATGTGGAAATGCTGTGTGTGTCAGCCAGACAGAAGTTGACATACGTTTCGACCGGCCCCAGGGCAAGAATGGGAGTATAGTCAGGATGGGAGCAGAGGTCACTCAGAGGTAGATGCTGGTACCCTCAGGTCTCCCTGGCCTAGAAAAGAGATATATCATGATTTACAGTCTGTAAAACAGTAAAGGAACACGGAGGAAATGTGCAGACGGTAGACCAAGTCTTCAGCTGGACAGATCCCTTGCTCTTTGTCAGGTCACAATCATGTGTCCTGGGTGTCTTGGTTCCACCCAGACCAAGTCCATCTAACGAAGAAACAGATCTCAATCAAGAACAGTAGCTGCGGGACTCTGAGACTCAGGTCGGTCCTCGAAAAGGGCTGGAAGAGGTCTGTCCATCTGGGATAGTTGTATCACCCCTTGCAGTGTTGAATTTACCTGGACATTAAACGGGGGGAAAGCACTAGGCTTTATCTTGAAGACTTGGGTCTCTTGGCAGAGGCAGTAGGAAGGTTTGCAAACTCAGCTGCTACAGGCTTACAAAGGTGGCAGAAATCATTGTAAGCGTTCAATACCACCAGTTTCCATTAAATTGCCTCGCCTTCCTCTGGAGGGACTCAGGGGTGGTTTTTAAAAGGGTGCCTTCATATTCTATCACCTTTCAGGAATAATGCCTTGACTTGGCTGAGCACTTTATAATTTGCATTTATTATTGTTCTAAGTTTCAAAGTCACCAGAAACCATAGGCAGCAGTCTCTTGTGGAATTTTTAATACATGCAGTGCCTTTTAAAAGTTGCTTCCTCCTCCTCCTTTCAGAATATGTCTGCCTGACTTCAATAATTAGTTTTAGCTATATTGTGGGGAAAACCTCTGACATTAAAAATATATTTGAATCAGTCCATGCAAAGCTGTCTTTTAAAGGTCAGGGAGGAAAAAATAGTAAACTGAGCCATAATTCCTGATTCTTTCCACTGCCCCCCATGAAAGCTGGTATATTTTTCTTTTTTTCTAAAAAGGCTTTTTGCATTTTTAGAGATGAATATGTGTATGTATGTATTTACCCTTTAATAAGAAATACCATTTATTGTTTAGCATCACTCAGATTTTAAATGTTGTCACTTATATTTTTCACAATCACCTGTGACCTAAATATTATTCTGTCCAGTTCATAGATGGGGAATGTAGAGCTCTCAGACGAGGCCCAAGTTCTCACAGCAAATTAGTGACAGTCTGAATACAAACCCATTCCAAGGTCTCAACCATTGTGTTATATATAAAGGCTATTTTGTGAACCCCTGCTGCAGGGTAAGAAGAGAATTGTGTGTGTCCCGTCTGTCCTCCACCCCACCCCTCCTGGTTTGGATGAGTGGCTCCTCCCTTTCTCCTGAAAAAGCCCCAGAGGCGAGAAATCTCTCAGGAGGTCTGAGTGGGGGTAGTAGGCATGGGTTGAAGGGGAGGGAAGGCTCGAGGGACCGAACCGAGCAGTCAGTTTTGTAGGGGGCAGACGCACGTGTGGCGCCCGAGGGGATCATGAGCTAGAAGGATGGGAAGCTGCACGGGAGGAGGGAGGTAGATCGCGTGCCGGGCGAACATTTTCTCATCTCCCACTGGTCATAAATATTGTTGCATTTCCTTGGTAACCCCCAAGCCCTAGGCGGAGTTGGGCAGGCTGCTTCCTATG
This sequence comes from Furipterus horrens, assembly GCF_987537825.1. NCBI lineage: Eukaryota > Metazoa > Chordata > Mammalia > Chiroptera > Furipteridae > Furipterus > Furipterus horrens. Next base: position 55,299,457 of record NW_028327173.1, on the reverse strand, counting down.
GGGGCTGAGACCCTTCCTGTCTGGCATTGTCCTGGGCTGGCTCGGAGCGCGCCCGCCTTTGGCGGTCCTGGCAGCGCTTGTGCCCCTGTTCTGCGGGTCGCACCGGCTGCAGCCCCTGCGCAGGCCCGGAGAGTCCCCAGCGTGCACTTCTGCAAGTCGCCGCGGATACCAAAGGGGGGACGAATGCGAACGCCCCGGAAACGTGCTGTAGCCCAAAAGCAGGCGGGAGACCCTGCGCGACCCCCCACATCACTAATCCAAACTCGGGGAGAAGGCGGGAGGAGGGTGGCAGACGATCCCAGCGCCCGAACACCCAGGCCAGGCTCTCAGTCCGGCTGTCGCCCAGGTGGATTTCACCACCGCCCTGCTCACGCTCTTTTCCGTGGGCGACTCTACGGAGGAGGCTGGGGTTTCAAATGCGAACCCTTCACCTTCTGGAATCAGATCTGTTTCCAGAGCTTGTCAAGACCTTTCTTTCCAGAGAAAGTAAGCGCCTAAAGGAGACCCAAGGCCCAGGCCCTTCTTTCCCTCAGCCGTATCTAGGTAGGTTAAACTTGTTCAACCTTTCAAAAGTCCCAACGTTAACAACCACAAGCCCAAGCCAACAACAAACAAGACTGTGCAGGAACAACTTGTGCCTGACCTGTTCAGTTAAGTGGACAGGCTCAGGGTGCCAGAATCGGGAATGAAGGCTGGCGCGGGACACATGCGGACTGAGGCCCCCTTCCGGTGCACAGCGTCTACTCTGCAGGGCAGCGTGGGCCTCTCCAAGGATTCCAGTTTCTTCTACTTGGCTTTAACTTCTCTGCCAGGAATAGTCGTTTGGCCCTTGGTACTTATAATACTTTGTTCAATACTTGGGAAAATGCTTGTAACTGACGAGGCACATGGTGTGTGTGTGTGTCTGTGCGTGTGTGCGCTGGCGGGCGAGAGAGAGAGAGAGAGAGAGAGAGAGAGAGAGAGAGAGAGAGAGAGAGAGAGAGAGAGAGAGAGAGAGAGATGAGAGAGAGAGAGAGAGGCGGAGGCAGGGGGAGATATTTTTCTGGGCTAATGAGAATGCTCTCAGTTCCAAATATTGCATAGGAGCCCTTAGATCTCTTAAATTTCTAAATCGAGGACTTTTTTTCCTTTTATATGATAAGTAGTTTATAATGTGCATAAAATTATATTCTTAATTTTGGTCTCCTTGATAAAGTTTTAATACCAATGTATAAGAGAAAGCCACAGGGAAAAAACTTGGATGCCAACCTTGGCCTGAAAAAATATCAGTAGCATTTATTTGACAAGGTTATCTATTTGTTCAGTCTTTTTCTTTCTTCCTTCTCTCTCTCTCTCTCTCTCTCTCTCTCTCTCTCTCTCTCTCTCTTCGGGTGGCACGGGCATAATTTTTAATGTATATCCCATGTTTAGTGTTTCTTTTTGGTACTTTGGTCATTTGTAGGACATCTGCTTCTGATATTGTTCCCGTGTTAAGCACACACTATTGTGTTAGCGAGATTTTACACCATCTGTTTAAGAAAATTCTTGCCAGTGCTATTTGATGCCCAGTTGAACTTTAGCCAAACTTCTTCATTTTATAATGTTCTCTCAGTCCTGAACATATATAATACACTTTAATGAAATTATGCCTTTATACTTGCTGACAGACAGCAGAAACACATTTGCCCAGGTCAACAGCAGATTAGCTAAATGCTGGATAGGAAGAACAATAATAAAATAGTAAAGATGTTGAAAAAGAAAAATATTTGGAAACCAAACTGTTAAGTTAAAATCAAATAATTACCCAAATAAACAACTGCTACAAACACTCCCCCTTCCCCTGCCCCTCCTCATTTGGATGTGGCTATTGGGAGTTGATGTATAGTTCTGATGATTTATGAATTTCTTCATTATATATATTAAACTTAGGAAGTTATATTTTTGACATTATTCCCAAAGGTGTAACAACTGGTTATAAAAAATTAAAAAGTAGAATAACATTATAACTTAACTATCAAATATATATAAAATGTAAAACATACAGATGAACTAATTATTGTACCTAACTAGGGTGGTATATATATATATTTTTCCTTGTGGCCATTCATAAAGGTTTTCCACTGTATTATCAAAAGCTAACTTCAGGCAATGTTTCCTACTTCTGAACTCTTTGGAAGTAGAGTTATTTATGACAATTCAAAAAAATTCAAGTATCTATATTTGTTATCTAAGCATATATTTCTAATAGTGGCATGACCACAGACTGGAATTGGCTTGAAAATGTGGATACTGGGTGTATGTTTTAAAATATCTTTTCTACAGCACAACACCACTGTTGATATAGTGACATATTTTGTTTATATCTAACGTGTGTACTCGTGTAAAACCGTAAAATAATACTTTTGCATAATATTTTAGATATAAGACCAGTAATATAAACCTTGACACTTGGGTTAATAACCTTCTGACATTCATTTCTGAAAATCAGTATTCTTCAACTGTCAAAGTAGTTTCCTTTAAATGAGTTCTGCCAAAAACAGGTTGTCACATTCTTTTTGTTATTACCTATATAGACAGATTGCTTTTATTGTAGATGCTGTGATTAAAGGTGTGCCCACTAGATAACTACTTAGGGGTGTGTAGTCTCTTTCTCTTTGTTTCTTTAGGGAAACAAATCTTTGTTTTGGTATATTAAGTTTGTAAATAACATGTATGCATGGTAATATGGGTAATTTATTATTTACTCAAGACTATTGGAATTTAGTACAGTACCTTTTTACTGGGAGATAAATCTGGTTATAGAAAGGAAACTAGCCTCCTAACATTCCTGCTTACATATGCCTTTAAAAAATTATTTATCAAGATCTACATTTTCCTCAAACTGTTAATTTAGATGTGCTTAAATATAACTTATAAATTTCTCTTTTAATAACTGATGTTACAAAAAAATCAAACCTTATGAATCTTTTCATATCTGGTTCCAATTAATCTGCTTAGACTATTTAATGGATAAAATAACAAATCTGATTTAGACAATCTGGAGTTCTGCATTGATTTTCTATGTGCCCTTTTAAGGTTTAATGCCCTTCCCGACACATGTTTAGTTCATAGTTATATTCATGTAAAACCTGGGATTAAAAGAATAATTAACAAGATGCATTTTCTTAAAAAACATTTTTTAGTTTATATAAATATAAAAGGGAGATGGTCTCCAAATGAGTGTTAGTGATAACTGAAAGAAAACTATATACATATCTTTGTGAGTTCAGTTCATGAAGCACCTGCAGTGTCCCAGGTGCTGAGGATACAAAGAAGAGTAAGATATGGATGGTCCTTGCTCTCTGAAAATTCTCAATCCAATAAGGAGACAGGCAAAAATGCAACTAGCTGATCACTGCAATTCTATAATGATTTTGTTCTACTCCCTGGGCTTTGAATTAGTAAATTATCAGATAAACACATCATAATACTTTCTATATGTTTTAAAAATTTTAAAGGCTGCCATTTGTATGGATCAAAAACAAATTATCCCTAGAAGGCTGTAAGACTTCTGAGGTAAACTACACTTTCTGTACTTTTTTAATTGTGAGAAGGGGAAAGCATTAACATGCAGTTTCTGAAACATCTGCTCACTTATTTTGAGTCTTGCATCATAATTATTCCTTTGGTCTGTTGTAGAATTTGTTGAAAGAGTAGTGGTGAGTTGCTGTAGTAGAGCTAGAAAACTTTTAAAGTTTATTTAATTCTAAAATCTTAAACTAATCTTTTTCTTTTGCCTTCTCCCTGTCTTCTACAAAATAATTTTATATTTTTATGACTGAAAACTTTTATAGATGATAGAGAAAGAGGAGGATTCTACAAAGACTATTGTCTATTGAAGACAATGGATGAATGAAGTCAGTACTTGCTGTTTTCCCAAAATATATTTGCTAGCTTTCAGAATTAATCATCCCTGAACTACAAGGCTGAGTTTATTTTTCATACAAACAAATTGGGGATTGTTTAGCAGACTCTTTTTAAAAAGTTGAATGTTTTTGTTTATGGAATGTTTTGTTGGGAATTTAAAGAAAAAAAAAGTAGATGTAAAGTTTCTTTAGCACTATCAAGAATTACAGCCCATTTAAATTTAATTATTGTTTCTAATACTTTTAGAGGTTAAAGTATACTTTTCTTCTTTTAGATACCTTGATAAAAATATAAGGAGAAAAAGGAGCAATCATTTGATTGAATTAATTGAATGCCTTTTACCCTTGAGGAAACACTGCATTTTAATTTCTTCTGTTTAATTATGGTTTTTGAAGTAAGTCTATATTATGCATAATCACAGATTAGTTTATGTGGTCAATTGATTCCTACTGGCTCTTGTCACACGTTTCAGTTTTGATATTCTTCATTTTCCTTAACCCTTTGCTTTTTAGAAAAGCAGAATGTTGAAGTGAAAGTTCTTGTGGTTGAAGTCTGTTGACCTGTATTTCAGTTTCAGCCCATTTAATTTTTACCTGCATGGTGCTCTTGGGGAAATCACATAACTTTTTAAGTCCCAGTTTCTCCATTTTGGTGGGGGGAGATCGAGGCCATTAGAGTAAGTTATAATTAAAGGTCTATCTAGCTTTTAAATGGTAAATCACTGATCACAGATTTTCAAGAGCTTTTCTCAAACCAGTTTTGAAATCTTAGTAGTGACAGTCCTTCAAAAGGAGGTTTTTCTTTAGGTTATATCTGTGTTTAAGAGTACTTCCATGTCATAGTTTATTTACTTAAATCAAGTTGAGGCTTAACTCTGATCTCTATTCAGCAGCAGTTCCTTCTCCAAAGCTCGACAAAATTGTCTTAAGAGAAGTGAACTCTGACTCCAGTCCACATTATGAATCCAACTCTAACAAAATGAGAAATTCCCAAATAGGCTTTCTGGTTCTTTCACTTCTCCTCCGTCAACATTTAAAGCTAGCTTAAATGCTGCCTTGTCCTTGAGCATTTTCTTTCTTTCTTTTTTTTTTTTTTTTTTAAACTGTGTGGCTGCCTCTCACTTGTGCCCACAACTGGGGACCTGACTGCAACCTAGTAATGTGCCCTGACTGGGAATCGAACCAGCGACACTTGGCTCACAGGCCGGCGCTCAATCCACTGAGCCACAGCAGCCAGGGCTTCCTTGAGCATTTTCATTCAGGCTGGAGGTGATTCTTCTTTTCTTTGAGAAACTATATTCACTGAGTTGGGCAGTTGCTAGGTCAACTGGTTAGCACCTACTGCAGGCACACCTGAAAGTGAGCCTCCTAATGCTGTAGCTCTGGCATCTTATTTTCGATTATTCAGACTTAGAGTTTGGTGTTAAATAAACCTTACTAATGATGCCAATGGGGCAATGCTAGAAACTGCTAACATTATCAAATAGGTCATTTGTTAATAAACTCAACATATTTTATGGATACTTTAGTTCAAGAAGACGTGTCATCCATCATGAGTATGACATTTTTTCCCCTGCTAGTCATAGGAATTTGGACTGAAATGGTCATCCTCTCTAATAAAGCCTCCTTAGTGGATATTTGCAGGGCAGTGGACTAATGACAAGGATGAAGACTGTGGGTATGGAAGAGATGAAAGGAAACTAAGACTGTAGCTTCATCTGGAGGATGATGATACTTTACTTTCCATAAATACATGTTTTTTAAAAAAGTAATTCAACATATTTGCTGACATTAATTATGGTGGTAAAAACATTGGCATGGCATTTTATGTTTAATTGTTTGTTTTTTAGGTGGTCAACCTCTCAATAGCAGCTGAGCAGAACAGAACTTTTGTCATCCTGTCTGGCTAGGATCTGTAGCCCATTTGACATCTGCAAGGAATTACTTCTATTCTCTGCAAGGTATAGATTATTTCTGTATGAAATAATACTGTATATATATGTTTTTTCAACTCCTATAGAATTACACATGAATTGCTCTAATTGATTATCAATGTCCATTGCCAAGATATTATTTGGTGAGAGGGATAAACAATGCAGTTACCTTATCAACATCTATTCTGTTCCTTACATCATTGTGTAGTAGCAATGCTGCTTGATTAGGATTGACCCTAACTCTTACCCCAGGAGTGGCAAACTAATGGTGGTAAACCAGTCCTCACTGTGATTGATTTAGGGATGGTTACAGGAACTTAAGTTCCACAAATACGAGAAATCTGTTTTGTTCATGGCTCTGTTTCCAGTGCCAAGAATAGTACATGAAATATAGTAGGTGATCAATAAATATTAGTTGAAAAAATGAATGGGGCAAGATTGTTTAATATTACTTTTGGGAATCTTGTTTGATCCTCAGAATGTTGGAGAGTCTCTATTTCTCTAGATATAACGTAGGAAGCATGTAGCAAATGTATCCAGCTTGTGGCCATGAAGAAAATGCCAAGGGTGAGACAAAAACATGGAGGATGGGGGAGGGTGAAGCTGAGAAACAGCCTCTGTGTTAACCTGTACCTCTGCATTACCTCTTTGGTTTAAAATATCTTGAATTAGATTTTTTGATTCAACCAAGAGCACCCTAAATTATATTGTGAGAATGGGTCAAGGTGTATAACAAAAACCAATTTGCACATTTGTTAGCTCTTTTCCTGTACATATTGATTCTTGAAGTTAATGATTTAAAGACTCAAATACAAAACTATCACATGACAACCTTCGACTGAATTAAGGTTTTTGGTAAAAAGGTTAAGATTTGTGACATCTAAACACTTTTCATGTTTCGATTGAGCCAGAGTCCCTTTAACAAATCAACAAGTAGTTTAAAAATATAATTATGTTTTTCTAGACCCAGAGGCTTAGTAAGTATTAGATAATATGTAGAAAACTAAATATGTTCCTTTTAGGTAAATTTTGGTTATGTAGCTTTTTACCTTCCCTGAATTTGATATGATAAGAGCATGTTTATTTATCATGTATGGTATACATAGTGCTAAATAAAACATTTGAAGTGGCTTGAATCTAGTTATAATACAGGATATAATTTTCTTTATTGATCAGAAATTGGTATCTCTCTATTTTTTCATTATATATTGAAGATCTATTTGAAAAATTGTTAAATCTGTGGTAGAACTGTAGCCTTAGGCTCTCCTCCAAATCATGAATACCAGTTTTAACACAAATTTGTAATAATTTGAGCTTACCCTGAAGCCCAGTTATAGTTTTTATTCTATATTATAGAATGTCAGTAGGAACTCATAATTTAAATCCTGAAAGCTGCACTCTGCAATGCCATTTGCAAACCAAAGTGAGAAAGGTAATATAGACATAATAGCCAAACAATAATTACCTCCATGTTATGATCCCTCATCCTGATTTAAATACTTGAGCTTAGTATTTGGCTGGCACTTGTACAGCTTCTGTCTGCTACCCTGTTGTCCTGATGGGCTTATCTGACTTTCTCACTAGCTTAAAACTTTTTTGAGGAGAGTGACCATTTCTTATGGAGCTTGAAATTTCTAGTGTCTCAAACAAAGGCCGGACTGCGTTTAATGAACAAATGAATGGATGAATGAATACATGGATTGCTGTTGTTTTTTGATGGGATCTCAATGAAAATCACTATAGTGACCAGGTAGTAATATGAATGTAGGAAGGGGCCCAACAAAATACAATAGGGAGTGGTAGTCTTGTGACATACCTTACTTATGCACAAATTAATTTTGGTTTTAAAATCTTGAGTGTCAACAGACTTAGGAAGCTGGCTAGTTTGAGATCCCTGCATTGCCTTCTTCTTGAGCTTAAAGTTAAAAGACTGCTACTTACTGGCCTTGTGACTCTTTTATGCTTGCTTTTTTAAAATTTAGAAAATGAAGGAAATACTTTCTTTGATTAACTTAGAGTGTCATCATGATGATCAAATGAGATAATGCATCAATGATGCTTTTAAAATGTAAAGCAATAAAAGAATCTTAGATAACCTGATGAATTCCTAAAGCAAAAATTGTAGGGAACATTCTTAATGAAAACTAATGAATATTTAAACAAACAAACAAACAAAAAGCCACAGTGATAAGGGCTCATTAGCACTTAGGGACCTCAAAAAGAAGTCGCATAGTGGTTTCTATCATAATTCAAATCTAAAGTCAAGTGACTTGACTAGGGATTCAGAACTGCTTGATACTTTCTAAAGAGTATACAATATGAGCTCTAAAAAGACTTCATAAGAGAAAACATATTGGAAAGTCCTGGTGGAATAACAAATGGGACAGACACTGCCTGAACTGAATTACATACCTGCAGATGTTACATTTCTCTCCCTGAATTTGTCCTGACTGTTGGTCTCCCCTTGATGCCAGGTCTTTAGGAAGGTAAAGTCTGAAACCCTTCCATGGGGAAGGAAAAAGCTGTGGCACTAAGGTTCTTCTTTTCCCAAGAGGGAGAGTCAGTAGATAGAACTGTTTGTTTTTTTTTTTAATACATAGAATGCAGATAACCTAAGTGATGAACAGAGCAGCAGTGGACCCTTCATTCTGACAGCAAGAGAACGGAAAAGATGCCCTATGGATTTTCACACAAGAGGTACTTATTGAGCACCTTGTGTGTGCCAAGTGTGGTGATAGGCACTGGGGACACACTGATGGACAGAAGAGACACAGCCTTTCCTGATCTCTTGATTCTTACAGGCAGGTGGCTGACATAGACATTAAAAAACTTACTCTACAAATAATTTTTCTCATTGGTGGGAATAGATATTTATATGAAATAAAATATTAACTCTAATGTGGAATAATAGAACTCTTTCATCTTTTCTCTCCAAACTAATTTTTTTACTTTAAAAATAAAATTTAAAGTATTTCCTTGTTTCTTTTCTTCAAGGTTACTAAGTTTGATATGTAAGGATGTAGAACTAAATTCAACCCTGAAAGTGGACATATGCGAATTTTTCAAAATCTTGAAGTAAATAAAGCAGGTTATTAAACAGCAAAAGAACCCTGGCTGCTGTGGCTCAGTTGGTTGGGCATTGTCCTGAAAAGCAAAAGGTTGCCAGTTTGATTCCTGGTCAGGACACATGCCTAGGTTGCAGGTTTGGTCCCTTCCTAGGGTATGTACAAAAGGCAACCAACCAATATTTCTCTTCCTCTCTTTCTCCCTCCCTTCCCCTCTCTCTCTTAAAAAAAAAAAGTAAAATACAACTTTAAAAAAGCAAAAGAATTATGAACAAAACTAAGTTACGATCATTTAACTATAAACACTCTAGCAAACTTTTAACAAATTATTGACTGATTGAATGGTTTTAGAGGGAGAGAGGAAGGAAGAGAGAGAAACATCAATTTGTTGTTCCACTTATTTATGCATTCATTGGTTGCTTCTTATATGTGTCCTGACCAGGGGTCTAACCTGTGACCTTGGTGTAAATGGATGATGTTTTAACCAATTGAGCTACCTGACCAGGGTCACAAACTTTTTAATTTAAATAAATCTTAGTGAGTTTTTAAAGGTAAAATGTTCATTAAAAAATATTTCCATACATAAATATTTTCTTATTTATCTCATTCACAGTAGGTACTCCATAAAGATTTGTTGCACAAATGAATAAATTCATGGTCAGATTCTGAACGATGTAGAAATAAATGGGGGGGGGTGAGATTTTTACTTTTCTCCTACAAGCTATACCCTGTGGAGCTGATGACTATAGTTTTAATTTAAGAAACAAACAACAATATAAAAAACCTGATAGTCCACAGGGCAGGAAGAATTTTTAAAAACCTCAGAGATAAATAAACACTATTTAAAAGTTGCTGGCTTCAGAGTCAGTTGTAAATCTCAGACAGCTTCACCTTAAGTATTAACTACCTGTTTCACTTTCAGTACTAACATGCTGTTTACAAAAGTGTTTTGCAAAGAGTATTCCGCATCTGTCAATTATTTCTAGCTACTAACTAATCTGGTAGTTTAGATCAGAGAAAAATAAATAATTAATCTGCTTTGCTCATCATGATGTAGCTGAAGCTTCCAACTTTAGGAAAGTATTCTGTACTTGTAAGTAACAATCAAATTGTCAGTTTACCACCTTTAGCTTTACAAAATATTTTAAAGCTATTGGGTAGGTAATTCAGTGATTAATTTAGGGTATGAAGCATTAGGCTCTCTTTTTTTGCTAAACTTTAAACTGTGTTCTACATGTTTTTGAAAATTTGCTTTGGAGTGTTGCCGTTTCTCTCTATATTGAGTTATTGTTCACTTGTTTTACTTATATTTTCCAATTTGTGGGGTTTACATGGGGCAAATATTTCTCATAGATTACTTTTTTCTGGCTCTTAAGAATTGAAGACTATATTAAAATAAATTTTGATTTGTTAATAAAGTTTGATGTTATAAAGAGAAAAATTATAGAAATTTGTGATTTAAAGTAGAGCATAGTAATCTCTTATTTTTGTTACTCTTTCTTAAAATGTATATCTGTCCTAACTAGAACCAAGAAGGAATTAAAAACTTCAACCTGAGAGCTTTTAAAAATGATGAAATCCAGGGTAAATATATATTGTTAATAGCCAGAAATTTAGAAAAGTCATGCTTTAGCTCTGCTAGTTGATACTTTCTATTATATACACAAATTCCATTCATTTAGACCTTTCTCACCGTTTTGGTAATTGTGGGAGGGCGCATCTTTAAAACTTTACAATAAATGTCTGTCTTCAAGTGTTTGCCTCTCTTTGACTTACATTCAGGTTTTAAAAAGCTTTTAAGTTCAGAGACAGATAGTATGGTGATTACCAGAGGGAAAAGGGATGGGGGTGGGCGTGGTAGGAGAGGGTAGAGGGATAAATGGTTATGGAAGGAGACTTGGCTTGGGGTGGTAAACACACAATATAATATATAGATGATGTATTGTAGAATTGTACCCCTGAAACCTATATAATTTTATTAACCAATGTCACCCTAATACATTAAATTTAAAGTTTGTAATGGTGAGGTTAAGTGGGAAAGTCTGTACTTCTTTGGCATGGGGACTGAGTTCTACAGCACACAAATTAGGGTGGAGGGCTTTTCTGGACTTACATGGCACTTTTTCTCGGGGGGTGCTCAGTTTCTTTTCACAATTTGCTCACATAAGTCTCACCAGTTGGCAACCTCTTAGGCTCTGTGATGATCAGCCATTGTTTCTGGCAATAGGTAACTGACCAAAACAATATATGTTAGTAATTCTAGAGACTTTTCAGAATACTGATTGCTTTTAAAGAAAACTGTTAATATACGTAAAGCACATGCAATGTTAAACATGGTCATTGCTAATTTTTTTAGGTTAGATCTTTAGTATCTTTTCTTTTTTCCTTCTAGTAAAACTTAAATATAGGAAAATGCTTTATTACAAATCTAGCAGTTCACATTAAATACTATATTTGACACATTTTATTGTTCACAATTAACTAATTAGTTCATATCTTTTAGAGTCAATGGAAATGCAATGGGTAAAGTGACATTCAGCCAATGGTACTGTTAGATCCACCTAGGGTATTATAGTTTAACCAGCATTCTGTCTTTGGAAAGGACTTCTAAGAAACTTGGGGCGGGAAGCTAAAATAAAAATACCTTTGCCCTGGCTGGTGTGGCTTAGTGGATTGAGCACTGACCTGTGAACTGAAAGGTCACCAGTTCAATTCCTAGTAAAGGCATCTGCCTAGGTTGTGGGCCAGGTCCCCAGTTGTGGGTGTGGCATTGGAAACTGATTGATATGATTGATGTATCCCTCATACATTAATGTTTCTCTCCCTTTCTTTCTCCCTCCCTTCCTTTCTCTATAAAAGTAAATAAAATCTTTATAAAAAATAAAAATAGAACCTCTGGTCAAGATGGAGGTGTAGGTAAAAACGGCTTGCCTCATCACATAACCATAGCAAAAAATCACATCTAAAATACAAAACAACTGTCACCCAGAATCATCAGAAAATTGAGCTCTATGGAAGTCCAACAGCCGAGGAATTAAAGAAGTTACATTTATCCAGACTAGTAGGAGGGGCAGATATGCAGATATGCAGAATGAGTAGTCCCAAATCTATGTGTGGTGGATAAAATCCAGGAGGGATACCTTAAGAGTAAGGGATCCCAGCTCCACACCAGACCACCCAGCCCAGGATTCCAGTGCCAGGAAGATAAGTCCCCATAACCTCTGGCTTTAATAACCAATGTAGGTTGGGGCAGCAGAAGAAATTGCAGGTTTCTCAGGCTTCTCCTTTTAAAGGGCCCACAATGAACTTAGGACTTACATAGACTCACTCCCTCTGGGCTCTAGCACCAGGGCAGCAGCTGGAAGGGGACCAGTGGCACATGGAGAGAAATTGAAGTGTCTGGCATCAGGGCAGGTGCCAGGGGACAGCTTCTTCCCAGACAAAACTCCAGAAGCCAGGTAGCAGCTATTGTCCCTTTTCTAAACCCTCCCTGACACAGAACCACAGAGTGGAGGTACCATATGCAAGACTCCATTAACCTGGTTCATATGGGTTTCTCTATCCTGTCAATTATCTAAGGCTCCACCCCATCCAGTTCACCAGTGTGCTTTTTTATAATAGGCCATGCTACTAGGACAGGGAGTCGAAGCAGCTCTACTAACACATAGAAACAAATACAGGGAGGCTGCCAAAATGAGGACACAAAGAAATACGGCCCAAATGAAAGAACAGAACAAAACTCCAGAAAAAGAACTAAACAAAGTGGAGAAAAGCAATCTCTCAGATGCAGAGTTTAAAACACAGTTTTAAGATGCTCAAGGAACTCTTGGGTATTTCAGCAACATAAAATAAAAAGACCCAGGCAGAAATGAAGTTTACACTAAGTGAAATGAAGAAAAACATTAGAGGGAACCAACAATGGAGTGGATGAAGCTGAGGATCAAATCAATGATTTCAAACATAAAGAGGAATAAAATTCAATCAGAACAGCAAGAAGAAAAAATAATTTAAAAAAAAACAAGCATAACCTATACGAGGATATCTCTGGGACAACTTCAAAAGTACCAACATTTGAATAATAGATGTGCTAGAAGGAGAAGAGAAAGAGCAAGAAATTTAAAACTTACTTGAAAAAATAATGAAATAAAACTTCCCTAGTTTGCTGAAGGAAATTGACATACAAGTCTAGAAAGCATAGAGTACCAAACAAGATGGACCCAAAGAGGACCCCAAGACACATCATAATTAAAATGTCAAAGGTTAAAGATAAAGAGAATTTTAAAAGTAGCAAGAAAAAAGCAGAGAGTTACCTATAAAGGAGTTCCCATAAGATGTTGGCTGATTTCTCAAAAGAAACTTTTCAGGCTAGAAGGGACTGGCAAGAAGTATTCAGAGTGATGAAAAGCAAGGACCTACAACCTAGATTACTCTATCCAGCAAAGCTATCATTTAGAATCAAAGGGCTGACACAGTGCTTCCCAGACAAGGTAAAGCTAAAGGATTTCATCATCACTAAGCTATTATTATATGAAATGTTAAAGGGATTTATTTAAGAAAAAGAAGATCAAAATTTGAACATTAAAGTGGCAATACATTCACAACTATCAACAGTTGAATCTTGAAAAACAAACTAAGCAAGTGAGCAGAACAGAAACAGAATAATAGACATGGAGATCATTTGGAGGGTCATCAGTTGGGAAGGCATAGGGGGAGAAAGGGAGAAAAGGTGCAGGAATTAAGAAGTACAAATTAGCATGTACAGAATAGACAAGGGGATGCTAAGAACAATATAGGAAATGGAGTAGCCAAAGAACTTATATGCTTGACCCACGGACATGAGCTAAAGATGGGGGGGACGTTGCTGGAAAAAATGGGGGATACCAGGTGGAGGGGGACAAAAGGGAAAAATTGGGTTACCTATAATAGCATAGTCAATAATATATATAAAAATTTAAAAATATTAAAAAATAAAATAAAAATACCCTTAATATTCAAGTATAACTTATTTTTAGTTGCCTTACTATTTATTCTATCTATTGTATATGTGGCTTACTTTTATTTTAAGAGAACACCAAACCAAAAGTCAAATCAAGATTTAAATTGCAAGTAAAATATCTCTAATTTTAGGGCATTTTTTTCTTACTCTTATCCTTGGAAAACAATAAAATGTTTAAAATAATACTGTTGATGAAACATATTGTCTTAAATTATCAAAGAGATATGCTAAATAAAGATTTATTAATGACTAAAATGATAGTGGGAAAAACCAAAATATTATTTAAATTACAGAAATAGAGTTGATATTTATTCAATTTGAGAAAAACATTTCAAAAACAACTGCTTTGCAGCACATATGTTTTAAGAAGCTTGGTCAGTAATATCCTGAATTAATTATACATGAGTGTATAAAAGTAATTAATCAGAATTATGATTTAGTAAGGTGGATTTTAATAGACTCTTTCATTCTTTATTTTGATAATGAATTTGAAAAGTGAGCCTTTATTCAAGGTAAAATAGCAAGGGGTTTCAGTATTTTTTGTTGTTTTACTTGCATACTGATTCTCCATGTTAAGCTGCTATTATGGCTAAGGGAAATACAGTATTAAAACAGCAAAGATTAATTTCTGGTCCCAAATTAGCAAAGTAAAATATTTTCTGGGGAAAATGATATTAAAATAAGCACTTTAAAAATTGTGACATATTTCTTTTGGTATTTTCTGTATAGACTGTTGTAATTATTTAAAAAATGAAGTTTTAAAAAGGAAACAAAGACTTTGTAGGAATTATAAGTTTACTTTTTTCCTGATAAATTACATATTAAACAGTTTTTGTATTAAGTGCTTTTAAATTTAAGCTTTTCTTAAAATAAAATAAAAATTAAAATGCTAGTTTATATTTTAAACACTATTAGAATATGCAATTTCATACCTCATAACCAATATACTTAAATAATCATAATTAAGTTGTGTAATATTATATAATATTTTAAATATGGGGGAATTATAAATATAACTAACATTTATAATCCTTGGCTAATTATATTTGTGTCTGGTTAACAGAATATTAAAATACATAATCATTAATTATAATTATAGGTTATTATAAATCTTGGCATTAAAATTTAGGGTTACAATTTAGGCATTAATTTTATATGAATTCCCTTGTGTGACCACAAATGAAAAATGAATCTACTCCAAAATGTTCAAAGCTAATGTCAAGGAAAAAAAAACCCTACCAAAAATTTGACAAAGGCATTTTGAAATAATTGATGTGTTCAATCAAACTACAAAGACACTACAATGAAGAACATAGGTTATTTTGTTTTCTTTTGCATTTCACAGGGTATGCCAGCACTAGATATATTTTTTATATTTTATAATTTGAGATAATGAGGTATGTTTAGACAAAGTAACAGTGCATTCAGAGTTGGAAACTTTACTTTTTATTTTCTTAGCTGCATTCCATCTGTTTCATCAAAGGCATGTTTCTAGCAGTTTCATGATGTCCAAACCATTAGACACAAAGCGCTTGTGTATGTATGTGAATCAAGGTAAAGTTTGACTTACGTAACAAAAGAACAGGAATGATTGTAAGGCACTTAGATGATGCAGAAATGCTTGAAAAGAGAGCCATGCGTTGATATCTACGTACAGTAATTGTTCTTTTTTAAAAAGTACATTTTTGATCCTGAATATTTGTTACTTGTATACTATATGATTTGATCGATTTTAATAGCAGATATGATAACCTCATGGCTTTATTTTTAGCACAACTAACATTTTTCTCCCTAATAAGTATAAATATGTTGTGCTGTGTTAGGCAAACAATTTTTCCCATGATGGTAAATCAGAATAATGTCTTGCGGCTAATTACAATTTATTTTATTTATCTTCTAACTATAAATATGGTATATATATTCATTATAAAATTAAAATATTAAACATACAAATAAAATAATCCACACATTATCTCACATGCAGACTGGGTTATATTTTAAATGATTAAAGGTTGTTTCTTCACTTTGTAAGATTCCATGAAAAAAATGTAGGCTCTTAAAATGTATATTGTTGTGATTTCACTGTTAATGAAAAAATGGCTCTGCTTTCAGCCAGTAAAATATTAACATATGAGCATATTTGTGAGAGAACAACATGGAAGTTTTTCAATCTTTGATGTAGAAATTAGGAAGAGCCATATCTTGAAGATAGATTATATGTGTGCTGACCTTTTCCATTTCCTTACCTCCAATTTATTACTGATAGAGAATATATGAATTCACTTTAATTTGCATACTTTTTCAAAGAGAAAAATGATCTAAATAATCTTGAATTATTTTATTTCTGAAAATAATTTGAATTGTTTCAGCAAGGTTTTACCTAAAGCATTGTAATGTGTATGCTTGGTTAAACTTCAAGAGTAAAACATTTGTGGGTAGAGGGGCTGCTTATCAGTAATTTTACTTATTCATTGACCACCTTGGTTTCTAATAAAGTGAAGTTAATACATTTAATTTATAAAAGGAATGATTCAAACTCTTTTCTCAAGTAGGTTTTAGAATGTATATTTTTACTCAAAATTTGCTATACTTTCAAAAGCAAAAATATAGAAGGGCATAAATAAAATTTGATTGGATTGACTTTTTATAATTTACAAAATAAAATTTAAAATACATACTTAAATAAAAAATTCAAGAAGACTGGTTGTAGACAATCTGTCACTAAGAACTCTGTTGAATCATGATAAATGCCTATATGTTAACATAATGTTTATGATTAAAATAATAACTTTCTTTTATAATCTTGAGTTAAATAGTATTTTTGTGAAATCTATTCCATACTATTAATGCAATAAAAAGATGAACTTGGCAAAATTTGTTTGGATTTTTCTCCACTTAACAAACCCATTATGGGAAAACTTGTTTTCCTTATTTTTGTCTTGTACAGTTAAGGATGCCATAGAGGACCTGAAGTTGATGTTATACATTGTTTCATATGTTCTGGAAATACTTTGATACTCAATCGCTATAAAGGAAACTCCTGCAGGAATGTCTGGATCTGGTAGTGTCTTCGTACATTCCCAGGCTTTCCTATGTAAAAAACCCATGTAATTTACAGCTATCATTTTGTAACCATCTCTAGTCTTTAGATCGATTAAAGATAGGTATTGCACTAAATCTACGTTCAGAGAAGCCTTATTAAATTCTACTAGAGATGATGATCATGTAAATGGAAGTTAGCTTTCCTTAAGTGAGAATACTCATGAGTGATTTACATATTACTTTAGCAATATTTAAAATATGTCAGGGAATTTTTTGATGTAGCAGTTAGATATAAAATATGATATGTTAAATAAAATTTGCCTTGTGTATTATTTAAATAATGAACTTTCCAACAGGAGTAAATAAATTTGCAATAAGTGTGACAAATCACAAGTTTGTTCTATGAAGAGCTCATACAACTCAGTAAGAAAAATACAAAATCCCAAAAGTAAATGGACAACAAAAAGCTTGACTATTTCATAAAAGAGGAACTACAAATGATTAAAAAACATGAAAAAAATTAAACCTCAATAGTATCTGAAAGAAATTACAAATAATCGGCTAATGAAATTAGTCATACTCAAGTCAGATTAGCAAATCCAAAAGGATACATAATGCTGGTCAGGGCAAAAGTCATTTGTACTCTTGCTAGGAGTACCAAGTGGTTCAACTTTTAACAATATGTAGCAAGAAGTGTTATAAAATATTTGTTATCCAGTATTTCCCCTTTTTTATAATCTGTGCAAAAGAAATATAAAATTCTCACTAAGATTAATACTCAGAGATGTTTGACATATCTTTTTTTAAAACCAAGAAAAATTATAAACAATCTAAATTATTTGGAATACAGTTAGATAAATTATGCTTCACTTAAATGATGGAACTTAATGCAGTCATTAATAATAAGTAAATATTATGTTAATGCAATATGAAAATGCTTCTGATATGTTAGATGAGAAAAACTGTATACAAAAGTATACATACAAAATAATTTCATATATGTTAAAATGAAAGAAAAAAGATTGGAAGGAAGTGTGATGGAATGTGGTTTCACAAGAGGAAAGTTATGGGTATTTTTCTTATTGTTTTTTAATTTACTTCTATTAACTGAGTTAGAGAGGCAGGACCTTAAAAATATCCATACCCTTTGCCCACTCAGATATCTCACATTAAGAAATCTATCCTGAGGATTAATCCTAAATGTTCACCCAAATTTGTGCTATAAAACTACAAACTTTTTTGTTGATTTTAACAGTAAGGTATTTGGAGCAAGCAAGATATCCAAAATAGGTAAATTTTTAAGATATATATTTCTAGAATGGAAATATAATATAGTTATTGAAATTATTTTCCTGAAGAGACTTTA
This sequence comes from Furipterus horrens, assembly GCF_987537825.1. NCBI lineage: Eukaryota > Metazoa > Chordata > Mammalia > Chiroptera > Furipteridae > Furipterus > Furipterus horrens. The sequence goes on along the minus strand of NW_028327173.1, from coordinate 55,281,170 downwards.
AAATGAAAAAAATATGATATATCATAATTAAGTAAAAAATATGATCTCAACTACAGGCAAGATAATATGTGGAGAGAAAACAAGAATTGAAATGTGTCAAATGTTGGTGATTTTTTCTTCTCTAAATTATTTTACATTTTCCAAAATTTTTCAACATGTGTCTTCAATTACTTTTACAATCAGGAAAATAAATATAGTAGTTGAAATTTTTAATAAGCAAATTTAAAAAAGATATCTCCATGGTGAAAGTTATTAGCCTTAAAATAATGACTTAAATAATTATTTCAAGTAATAACTTGAAAAGTAATGAAGTAATAACTTTTGTTTTATTTTTCATTTAATCTTTATTGTATTTTTCTATTACCATTTAGTCCCATTATACTCCCCTCCCCCAAGCAATCACCACACTGTGTCCATGTCCATGAGTCCTTTTTCCTTTTTGCTCAATCCCTCCACCCCCTAACCTCACCCCTCCCCCAGCTATCATCCTGCTGTCCATCTATGAGTCTGTCCCCATTTTCCTTGTTAGTTCAATTTATTCATTAGCTTCCACATATGAGTGAAATCATATGGTATTTTTCTTTCTCTGACTGGCTTATTTCACTTAGCATAATGTTCTCCAAGTCTATCCATACTGCTACAGAGGATAAAATGTTTTTCTTTTCTTCTTCTTCTTCTTTTTTTTTTTATGGCCCAATAGTATTCCATAGTGTAAAAAGTAATAATTTAAAGTCATAACCACTTTTAGTTTCAAATCAGCCTTTTAGCAGCAGAGAAAACTTTTATTCTCTTAACCTAAATTAGGAAGGTTTTCTTGTAAAAGTGTGTAATTCCTTTAGTAACAAATGACCAGTGGTCTAACAGAATTTTGATACCCACGTCAAACTGTTCAAAAATATACTCAAAGGAAAGTGGAAAACCAAATCAAGAAGGCTAGTGAAGTGCTTGACACCGTGGTTTCATGTTTCTCAACAAACCCAAGTTCCAGAGTATCATGGATAACTTTTAAAACAGTCATGGCTATCATAGATGGGCCCGATTTTGCAGAAAAGTACAATCTTGTGCGGGAAGGTGAAGAAGGTGCCTGTTGCACTGTGCTAGGAAAACACCTGGAGGTATTCATGATGGTGCTCACAGTAGTGTCAAACTGAGTGAGAAAAAAAGGTATACCAAAGCCTATTTTTAAACAATGCAGGATAATGTGGTAAATAGGAATATAGGCTCACCTGACTAGCTACCTATGGGTCGTAACTAGTTACAGAGTCTGAAAAATTTAGATGTTCTTAACAAAGAATACCCGTATAACATGCCACAGATTGATGGCTGACAAGGTTGATCTTTCACAGACTGTTCACTTACATATGGCTAGAATCATCACAAGTATTATCTTGGAATGTCAAGCACATTCCATTAATATACATGTATTTCAAAACACATTAGTGGCCATTATAAAGAATTCAAGTACTCATGATTTTTTAAAATGTTATTTAAAATGGAAAATTTAACAAAAGAAGAAAATAAAATAATTTAAAACAAAATTTTTGTTTTCATTAAAAAATTTATTTTAAATAAAAACATGTGAGGATGAATAAAAAGTGTACAGTATCATAAAAAGCACAAGACATCTACTCACATAAGACATCTTAATTTGAAAGTTCTAGAATTAAATGTTCCTACTTATTTATTTTTTTAGTCACTGTTTATAGATGAATAAATGCATGCTATAAATGTGTTCATATTAAATATATATTCACATAAATTAGTTCAGCTAATAATAAGCCATATCTTCATATCTCATTTCAAAACTCCATAATAAGATTTAAACAACCCAAAAGTTACCAACATCAACATTGCTTCTTTTTAAATAAATAACCATTCATTTTGAAAAGGCACTTGGTTTCTGATTGTGGGGAACCGAGAATGTAAGAGTTCATAAATATCTAATGTGGGAACATGTAGAAGACACATCTGCTTTTACATATCACAATTTTTTTTCTCAAATTTAGTCTCATTTTCTTTGTCTCTGCAGAAAAGGTCCTGAATCAATTTAAGAAATCCCATCCACAACCCCTTTCTCCTCTCCATGACCCCCCAAAGCAAAAAACAAAACAAAACAAAAATCAATTTTGTTCATATGATCTTTCCCTTGAGGTCTTAATCGGTTTAGTCTGTAGGATTTCCTTTTTGGGTGACATTATCAGAAGAAATTACCCTGTACCATTACCTATGGTCAATGAGGTTTGACAGGCTTTCCTTGTCTCTCATCTGCATCAAGCAATTCCCTGAGACAGGAAGGTGTCGTTTAGACGTGACCCTTTGAAGTTACTTTTACTTCCATCTTCAACTCACTAAGAATTTATTTTGTAGGGTCATCAACCCTAAACTCTCAGAGCCTGTGGACAATGCTGCTTTAGTTATTATAACCATTTACTGTAGTACCCTGTACTGGAGGAAAAGTCAGACTGGCTATAGCATTTTGCCTGGAATTCATTCAGCGTGAGCTTTGGGTGGCCCTTATTCAAGTAGTGGCTTCAGGCCAGCAGGGAAGACAGGGAGAACTGTGAAGAGAGCTCTGCACTTTAGGAAGGTCCAAGGGAGTTTATCTCAGTCATGCAGCTGTAATTTTGTGTTTGCTTTGGTTTTCTGAGGAACAGAGCATTCATTGCAAATCTGCAGTTTAAAACTGGTGGTAATCAATAATGACAGAAAAGAAAGGCGCTCTCGCCAGTTTCTTAACTAATTTAAAATGCTTGCGTTGTTTTGCTTTTATTCTTTTTCTTCTTAACCCCATAAAAAATATAGTTAAATTCTCTTGACACTAGTACGTTGGGCAAAGTTTCAAAGGAGTGCACGTTTGTCATTTTAGAAAAAATGCTCGTGCTCCACAATGTACCCCATCCTTCCAGTGGATACAGAAGATCGTGGATAAAAGGTTAATATTTCTGTCTTTAGCCTAGTGCATGGCTTGTTCATCAAAAGTAAACATTAAACAAATGGTAACCTTAATAAGTCTGAAACTCCTTTAAATTTTTACTTAGGAAAAAAAAAAAAAAAACTTTGAGGAGTCAGTCTTACAGCCAAGCAGCACTTTTGGGTAGGGTTAAGGGAAATGAGGGTAGAGTGGGTGCTGCATAGTAATTTTAGACTTCTTTCTTTTACTGATGAAAGGATCAAGTTGATAGTTTCATTTTACATACATTTTTATGTATTTATTTCATTTGGTTTGTTGTAGTGTCAGTAATGACCCTGTCTGTGTTTCTGTTGTAGGAAAAAGGTATATTCACTTCAAATTCACATTTGCCCTGTCTGGGTTGCGGTTTCAGGGAAAGCATGGAAGTGGTCAGTTTGCCAAAACCTTTTTTTAAGTAGTGCTTTACAGTTCCTCTTCCAAAGCCTGATTCCAATGGGGAAACTCATGAACGAGTTGGACAACATAATGGGAACAGGGCCCTTAGAAAGCACTAAGAAATGCACTTACATTTCTCAGGTAGTGCTCTAGGTCTCTTATCACATAATAGAATTGAATCCTAAGATTTAGGAGGATGATATTTTGGAGTGATTTCATCAAGGGGAAGTGAAAATGGAAGAGAGGATGCAGCATCAGTATTGCTAGGCCAGAGACCAGCAGTCTTAGAAATGGAGTGTTCTATAGTTTAAAATAGCATTTTACCTGTGTCTAATTTCATTTTGATTTGATCCTAAAAATAATCCTCCTTAAATAGACCATCATTAAAAAACTATTACCAAATTTCCATTTTTCAAGGTATGGAAACTAAGGCTCCTGCTTAGTAACATTCTTAAATTTGCATAGTTTGTAAAGGGCAAAGAATTTAAACCTAAGTCTTCTGATTGCAAGATCTCAGTACACCAAAATTTAATGAGGATAGTTCAGTGAGAAGGGAATTATAGAGAAATTTGGTTTCTTGAGAGTTACCAAAGGCTAAAACCTGTGTAAGCATTATTATGCCTGAGAATAAATCAGATCTGCAAAGTACAGGGCAAATTATGCATTGTTTTACACACCCACAATTTAATTTATAACTTTTTAAACATTCTTTTACAAAGCATTTTACCAATCTTCAGTTTTAACTTCATAGATGTTGTACATTTTTACTTGTATACATAACTATCTAATATGCCATAAATATTCCCCCCAAATTATACAATATATATTGAGGAAGTGGGTCCAACTGTTTTTCAGAACAGGTTCTGTGGCATGTGGGATACAGTAAGATTTTTAAATCTGATAATTATAGTTGGATACTGAAAAAGATAGATTCTTAAGTCTCCTAAGAGATGAAAACTTACAAATTATAAATATCCAGAACAGTTACTAAGATTATTTTTTTGTGATTTAAATGAGTAAGTTGAGTTGTAGACTACATTTTTGTTTTTGTTTATGCTCCAATTCATTAGATCCTAGAAAAGCTATTGCAAGCATACTCTCAAAAACCCATCCATCAACCCAGTAATAAAGTTTTAAAAAGTAAAACTTTATTATTGGTTGATTAGAATATTATATACCAATATTGTATGGTGAAATATATTAAAACTTTTAACAAAACTGAAAAACAGATAGTCAATCATTACAATGGTGAGATTGTGTAATTTATTTTCTTTCAAGAAGTTTAATTTCTAATGTTTCAATAAAAATTATCATGCATAATTTTTATAATAATTTTTTATTAAAAACAAACTGTTAGGAAAATAATTTAAAGCTAAAGATTTATCATGATATTATTTGTTTAATAACTTTTTCTAGTCACTATTATAATTTTTAATGGCCTGTCACAACTTATTTTTTATTTTTCTATTTTGAAAGTTAATGGGACTCTTCATTAGTGCTTTGTTTTCTAGCAGAACCAAGGATTGCCATAAAAAGTGGATCTCACTGTGATTCTGAATCATTCCAGTAATTTCATTGGGCCTCAAACTGTTGTGAGCCTGGAGGAAACACTCTATGTAAAACTTACAGATTCATCTGGTAGTGATTTGTCACTTACCATGTTTTGGGCTGGCAGCCAGGTCAGCTGTTGCCAAGAGAAGGCTGACAGGGGAATAAAATTATTATCAAGAAAAGACTTGGAAATATGTGTATACTGAATGAAGAAAACTGAGACAAACTCAAAAAAATCTGGGATGTAATGAACTCCCAGAAATAAAGGGGACTAGGAAAAGAAGAGAACTCAGTCCCACTAGTCTACTTTCCCCCCACCCCCACTTCATACCCTTGACATATCAAGTACTGGTCTTTAAATTTATTTAATTAATTGGACAACTAGGAGTAGATTTCCTTTAACATTTCAGTGAAATCAATTCTATGACCTGGAAATTGGTCTTTGTGGTTACTCCTCACCATGTTTTAGTAGTTTTAAATGTAATTTCTAGCAGGTTAATCTCTTGAACTCACTCCTCCTCAGACTTAGTCAATTAAATATGTAAATCTATAATGTAAAGCAGTTTAAGAAAAAGACACAGTTTAAATCTAATAAGAAAACATAAATTGAGAATTTCAAATGTACTTGGGGGTTGAATATATTGGAATCCTATAATTTTAGTAAAAAGATCCAGAATAAAGATAAAAGGATAATGTATAGATAAATTCCTTCAATATGCAACTCAAAAATACTTGTAACAGGCTTGAAATTAAGGTTCAGAAATCTTTAGACATGAAAAAAAATCTTTTTGGACATCACCAAACCTTATTAATTCTTTTGGTAATTTTTAACTGAGGTAATTGTAATAATCACTAATATTTACTGGATACTTTAAGTTGATACTCTTTACTTAAACTCTGAAGAGAGAATTATGCAATAAATAAATTTTAATTGAACCCTTTGTCTTACAAGAGCAGTTATTATAAAACACAATACCAATTATGACCAAGAAAACACTTAGGTAGCTTGTTTTTGTTGTAATCTATCTGAAATGTAGAGAACTTTTCAGGATGATGAAGACAATGTATATATGCCAAGAACCAGTAAAATAATTTAGAATGTCAGATTGAGCCATATGTTTAGAATAGTCATTTGTATCAAATAAATTACTATGTGTAATGTAAAGAAAAAAATAAACAAACAAATTTAAACAGATTCATAGATACAGAGAAGAGACTGATGGTTGCCAGAGGGAAGAGGGTTTTAAGGTCTGGGTAAAACAGTTAAGGGATTAAGAGGTACAAATTGGTAGTTACAGAACAGTCATGGGGATGTAAAGTAGCATAGGGAATATAGTCAATAATATTGTAATAACTATGTATGGTGCTTGGTGAGTATTTAAAATATCGAGAGGAACATATTATAAAATATATGATTGTTTAACCACTATACTGTATATCTGAAACTGATACAAGCTAATATTGAATGTAAACTGTAACTGAAAAATTAAACTAAAAAGAAACTTATTTATTTAAATTAAGAAGACATTGTATAGCATAAATGGAAAGAGATTTGGCCTCAGGCAAACCTGAGCTCGAATTCCAATTCTACCACTTACAGCCTAGATGACCTTGGGCAAGTCATTTAAATCGTTGCCTCATACATAAGGCAACAGTGGTTGTAACGACAATATGAGTCTCACAAAATTTTTGCTGATAATGCAGTTATAGTGTCTAGGATAATAAATGGTACATACAGGAATTCAATAAATGGTGGCTATCATTGTTATTATAATACTTATAATGATTACTTTATTCTAAGCCTTTTAATTCCTAATATTCTATAATAAAAAAAGTATAAACTCCTTATGCTTCATTTCAGATGTAAAGTTCTGCTAGGATTGTTTCTTGATCATATCATGCTGACCTTAGTCATCTTGAGATAGGTTGGTATATGATTTGGGGTAAGTGAAACTAGACATTGTTGTGCTCAAGTTTACCATGCTGGCTTTCTGGGACACTTATTCAACTGAAACCCAATTTATAACTCAGGATTGCTGCTTCTGGGCCAAAGGAAAGGTACAATGTTAATGGCCTACTGCTAGGAAAGGAACAGAGAAAAGGGCAGCTCACAAATCTCTGCTGTTCCAAGAGTTGGTACTATTATTATATCCACTATGACCGGTGGGGCCAGCCTTTTTTTTTTTTTTTAATTTTATTTTTTGGTTTTTCAATTACAGTTGTCCCATTTTCCCCCCATTGCTCCCCTCCACCCAGCCCACCCCTTCTCCCGCAATCATATCCCTCCCGTTGTCCATGTTCATGAGTCATTTATACATGTTCCTTGACTAAACCCTTCCCTTACTTATCCCCTTCTCTCCCTCCCCCTCCCCCCTATTAACTGCTATTCTGCTCTTTAGTTTCCTGTATTAGGTGATATCATATGGTATTTTTCTTTCTTTGCCTGGCTTATTTCACTAAGCATAATTCTCTCTAGTTCCATCCATGTTGTTGCAAATGGCAGGAGTTTCTTCTTTCTCTCTGCTGCATAGTATTCCATTGTGTAAATGTACAATAGTTTTTTGATTCACTCATCTACAGGTGGGCACTTAGGCTGTTTCCAGCACTTAGCTATTGTAAACAGCACTGCTATGAACATAGAGGTGCATAAGTTCTTTTTAATTGGGGTTTCAATATTTTTTTGGTATAATCCTAGCAGTGGAATCGCTGGTTCAAAAGGCAGTTCCATTTTTAGTTTTTTGAGGAAATTCCATACTGTTTTCCATAGTGCCTGCACCAGTCTGAATTCCCACCAACAGTGCAGGAGGCTTCTCATTTCTCCACATCCTCGCCAGCACTTGTCGTTTGTTGATTTGCTGATGATGGCCGTTCTGACTGGTGTAAAATGGCATCTCATTGTGGTTTTTATTTGCATCTCCCTGATGGCTAATGATGTTGAGCATTTTTTCATGTGTCTATGGACCTTCTGTATGTCCTCTTCGGAGAAGTGTTTGTTCAGTTCCTTTGCCCATTTTTTAATTGGATTGTTTGTTTTCTTGATGTTGAGTCGTATAAGCTCTTTGTATATTTTGGAGATCAGTCTCCTGTCTGACATATCATTGGCAAATATGTTTTCCCATATGGTTGGTTTCCTTTTCATCTTGCTGATGTTTTCTTTTGCTGAGCAGAAACTCTCTACTTTGATGTAGTCCCATTTGTTTATTTTTTCCTTTATTTCTCTTGCCATAGGAGATGTATCCATGAAAATATTGTTACGTGGAATATCTGAAATTTTCCTGCCTGTGTTTTCCTCTAGGACTTTTATGGTGTCACGGCTTATATTTAAGTCTTTGATCCATCTTGAGTTTATTCTCATGTGTGGTGTAAGTTGGTGGTCTAGTTTCATTTTTTGCACGTCCCTGTCCAGTTCTCCCAGCACCATTTGCTGAAGAGGCTCTTCTCACTCCATTTTATGTTCCTTCCTCCTTTATCAAATATTAGTTGACTGTATATTCCTGGATTTATTTCTGGGCTCTCTATTCTGTTCCACTGATCTATATGTCTGTTCTTATACCAGTACCAGACTGTTTTGATCACAGTGGCTTTGTAATATTGTTTGATGTCTGGTATTGTGATTCCTCCTGCTGTGTTCTTCTGTCTCAAGATTGCTTTTGCTATTCTGGGTCTTTTTTGGTTCCATATGAATTTTTGGAGTATTTGTTCTAGGTCTGTGAAATATGTCATTGGTATTTTAATAGGAATTGCATTGAATCTGTAAATTGCTTTGGGTAGTATGGACATTTTGATGATGTTGATTCTTCCCATTCAAGAACATGGTATTTGCTTCCATTTATTTGTATCTTCCTTAATTTCTTTCTTCAATGTTATATAATTTTCAGAGTATAGGTCTTTTATCTCTTTGGTTAAGTTTATTTCTAGGTACTTTATTTTTCTTGTTGCTATAGTAAATGGTATTTTCTTTTTTGCTTCTGTCTCTGATATTTTATTGTTGGTGTACAGAAATGCCTTAGATTTCTGTATATTTATTTTGTACCCTGCTATTTTTCCAAATTCACTTATTATATCAAGTAGTCTTTTAGTGGAGTTTATAGGGTTTTCTATGTATACTATCATGTCATCTGCATATAATGATATTTTTACTTCTTTTTTCCCTATTTGGATGCCTTTTATTTCTTTTTCTTGTCTGATTGCTGTGGCTAGGACTTCCAACACTATGTTGAAAAGGAGTGGAGAGAGTGGACAACCTTGTCTAGTTCCTGAGTTCAGGGGGAATGCTTTCAGTTTTTGTCCATTGAGTATGATGTTGGCTTCAGGCTTCTCATATATAACCTTAATTATGTTAAGGTATGCTCCCTCTATTCCCATTTTGCTGAGTGTTTTTATCATAAATGGGTGTTGTACTTTATCAAATGCCTTTTCTGCATCTATCGATATGATCATGTGATTTTTGTCTTTCATTTTGTTTAGGTGATGTATTATATTTATTGATTTGCGAATATTAAGCCATCCTTGCATCCCTGGGATGAATCCCACTTGATCATGGTGTATGCTCTTTTTGATGTATTGCTGGATCCTGTTTGCCAATATTTTATTGAGGATTTTAGCATCTATGTTCATCAGTGATATTGGCCTATAGTTTTCTTTCTTTGTTGTGTCTTGACCTGGTTTTGGGATTAGGGTAATACTGGCTTCATAGAAAGAGTTTGGGATTTTTCCCTCTTCTTGGATTTTTTGGAATGGTTTGAGGAGGGTAGGAGTTAGTTCTTCCCTAAATGTTTTGTAAAATTCGCCTATGAAGCCATCTGGTCCAGGGCTTTTGTGTGCTGGGAGATTTTTGATTACTGTTTCAATTTCCTTCTTTGTTATCAGACTGTTGAGACTTTCTACTTTTTCTTGATTCAGTTTTGGAAGGTTATATGTTTCTAGAAATTTGTCCATTTCTTCTAGGTTGTCAAATTTCTTGTCATACAGTTGTTTGTAGTAATTTCTTACGATCGTTTGTATTTCTGTGGTATCAGTCATGATTTCTCCTCTTTCATTTCTGATTTTGTTTATTTGGGTCTTCTCTCTTTTTTTCTTGATGAGCCTGGCTAAAGGCTTGTCGATTTTGTTTATTTTTTCAAAGAACCAACCCCTAGTTTTGTTGATCTTTTGAATTGTTTGTTTAGTCTCTATATCATTTAATTCTGTTCTGATCTTGATGATTTCCTTCCTTCTTCTTGGCCTATGCTTTTTTTGTTGTTGTTGTTGTTCTAGTTCTTGTAGATTTATGGTTAGGTTTTTTATTTGAGATTCTTCTATCCTTTTCAGATATGCCTGTATTGCTATGAACTTCCCTCTTAGGACTGCTTTTGCTGTGTCCCATAGGTTTTGGGTTGTTGTGTGTTCATTATCATTAGTTTCCAGAAATTTCTTGATTTCTTCTTTGATGTCATTGTTAACCCATTCATTATTTAATAGCATGTTATTCATTCTCCATGAGTTTGGGTGTCTTTGATTTTTTTTCTCTGAGGTTGATTTTTAGTTTCAAGGCATTGTGGTCTGAAAAGGTGCTTGATATGATTTCAATTTTTTTGAATTTGATGAGGCTTGTTTTGTGTCCTATCATAGGAATTGAATTTTGGCTCATGTGGTGTTTAGTGTGAAAATGTCCCATGTGCATTTGAAAAGAATATATATTTTGCTTCTTTGGTGTAAAAAGTTCTATATATATCAGTTAAGTCCATGTGGTTTAGTGTGTTGTTCAATGCCTGTATATCCTTGCTGTTTCTTTGCTTTGAAGATCTGTCTGTTGTTGATAATGGAGAGTTAAAGTCCCCTACTATGAGTGTGTTGCTGTTAATATCCTTCTAGTGGTCTTCTAGTATTTTCTTTATGTATTTGGGTGCATATATGTTTATCAGTGTTATATCTTTTTGATGAATTGTTCCCTTAGGTATTATGAAATGTCCTTCTTTGTCTCTTTTTATTGCCCTTGCTTTGAAATCCATTTTGTTTGATATGAGCACTCTTGCTCCAGCTTTTTTTTTTTTTTTTCATGTCTGTTTGCTTGGAATACTCTTTTATATCCCTTCACTTTCAGTCTGTGTAAATGTTTTGTTTTGAGGTGGGTTTCTTGTAGACAGCAAATATGTGGGTCCTATTTTCTTATCCATTCTGTTACCCTATGTCTTTTAATTGGAGCATTTATTCCATTTACATTTAAAGTTATTATTGACACCTGTGTTCCTCTCCTCTTTTTTTTCTTCTTTTTCTTAAAACATTCCCTTTAGCATCTCTTGCAATGATGGTTTGGTTGAGATGTATTCTTTTAGTCTTCTTTTGTCTGTGAAGTGAAACTCCTTATTTCACCTTCCATTTTGAATGAGAGCCTAGCTGGGTAGAGTATTCTTGGTTGTAGGCCTTTGTTTTTCATTGCTTGAAATATTTTTGACCATTTCCTTCTGGCTTGTAGTGTTTCTGTTGAGAAATCGGTCGATAGCCTTATCGAAGCTCCCTTGTATGTTACTTGCTGTTTTTCTCTTGCTGCTTTTAGGATTCTCTCTTTGTCTTTGAATGTTGCCATTTTAATTATGATGTGCCTTGGAGTGGGTTTTTTTGAGTTCATCTTCATTGGGACTCTCTGTGCTTCTTGAACTTGCATAACTTTTTCTATCATCAGGTTGGGAAAATTTTCTGTCAATACTTCTATCAGCTTTTCTATTCCATGCTCCTTTTCTTCTCCCTCTCTTATTCCAACGATCCTGATATTATTTCTTCTCATGCTATCCTGTAATTCTCTTACATCTTGTTCATATTTTTTCAATCTTTTTTCATTTTGTTGTACTGTCTGGGAATTTTTTTCTACATTGTCCTCTAACTCACTGATCCTATCCTCTGCTTTGTTTAGCTAGCTTTTGATTGAGTCTACTGTGTTTTTCAGTTCAGAGATTGTGTTCTTCATTTCTTCCTGGTTCTTGTTAATAGTTTCTATGTCCTTTTTTATGCTGGTGTAGTTTTCCATAAGTTTCCTGTAATTTTCTTGGAGCTGTTGGTAAATTCCTTGGAGGTTGTCATAGCTGTTTTTTGAGGTTGTCGAGTATATTGAGCTTCTTCACGACCATTGGTTTGAATTCATTGTCTGACATTTGGGCTATGTCTATTCCATCTATCTCTCTTTCTGGGGATTTCTCTTTTCTTTTCATTGAGAGGCTGTTTCTGCGTCTTACCATGTTGTATTCTTCTTGTTTGTTTTTGTTTTTTGGATTTGTCTGTTTGACTTCCCACCTTTGTGGTATGAGATTTTTTTATAGGAAATCTGGGGATTTCAGTGGTGCAGTCTCTTTGATCTCCTGAGCCTGATGTTCTTGGGATACCCTTTAAGTCATTTGTTTATGCTGTCTGGTTATATTTCAGATGCTCTTTGGTAGGATCTTCCCTCTGGCTAGTTGATTGAGGATCACTCTATCCACTTTGTCTTGAGTTCTTTTGTGGAGATGCTGTTAAAAACATAAACACACAGCCCAGGCAGGAAACCCACACCCTCAAAAATATCTCCCAACCTCTATCCCACTATCATCAGCCAATGAGTTAGTATTAATATAAATGTAGAGAGATTAGGGCTTTTATACTATAGGAAGACTAGATAAGAGTTGTTTTTAAAGAGGAAAAATATGATTTTTGAGAGAGGGGATGATAGATTAATAATAGTAGCAAGAAATGTCAAGACTGTGGAAGACAGTAGGTAATATTTACATTGTATGTTAATAATAATAAAAGAAAAAGAGGGAAGAATGCAGAATATAGTAAGAAAGTGGAATTGTATAGTATTAGATTTATATAGTAGTTATATTCTATTTATTTAGTGTGAAAGGGAGGCTAAACTAGACAAACAAACAAACAAAAATTAAAGAGGAAGGATGAGAAGGAGAGATGGTATGAAACAAATTAAAGAGATTTTTTTGAAAAAAAATTTAGAAAAAGAAGTAAAAATTAAAATTAAAAATAAGAAATTAAAACAAATTAAAATCATATGATACAAATAGAAAAACTAAAATAGAAATAAAAATTTAAAAAAATATATAAAAGGAAAGTTTTTACTCAGTTCAGCCTGTGTGTCATCTTCTTTTTCTGGATCCACAGCTGGTCTATTGAGGCAGGCCACAGGTTCCTGATCCTTGCAGCAGCAGTGTGCGCCCATGGTGGCCTGCGCTTTCCTTTGGCACCTGTTGGAGCCGGACAGGGTGCTTGTGTGTGGGCGCAAGTGTGAGTGCAAGGTGGCCTGTGCGCTAGTCTCAGGCCTGCCGCGCTAGTCTCAGGCCTGCCGCACCAGGTCCCTGGAGTCGGTCTCTTGCTCCTTGGGGCGGGGCCCCGGACACTTGTGCACCGTGGAAGTGAGCGTCTGTGAGTCACTGCCACCCACTGTTCCTGTGCCACAGCCACCCGCAGTTCCCGCACCCGCCTGGGCGGGCATGAGCAGAGCCCGCGCAAGTGGTCTGGTCTGCGCTCCGGCCTGGCACCCACTGGAGCTGGCCAGGGGTGTCTGTGCACAGTCTTCTGCATGTCCAGTGGGCCCTCCCTGCACCCGTTGGGGCACTGATCTTATGTCTGTTGGAGTGTGTCCGAGGGGCACCTGGACGCGCGGCCCTGCGAACCTGGGCCAGTGGATGAGGGCACTTTCCTGTGCGCACCCGCGCAACCCAAGGGGAGAGTTGGGGAGTGGGTGAGTGCACTTCTGTGCCTGCACTCCTCAAGAATGTCCTATCACCCCTGACCTTTCCTCCCCTCTCTGCAGTTCACAAGAGAAAAATATAAAGGAAAATCACGTTCTCACAAGCACAGCAGTACGCTGTTTCTTGTCTTTCAGTGCCAGATGCCACCTGGCCCAGTCCTGTCTCTGCCAGTGGGCACAGATCCGCTCTCCTCCTGATTCCTCTCTGGGGAAGCTTGTGGTCGCCAATAAGCCTTTGTGTACTTCCAGCCGCAGCTCGGGGAGCCAACTCAGTCAGAAACCCCATCTCGTCCCTTTTTCCTCCACTATCCTCACCAAGCATGTCGTTCCTAGGTGGTTTTCTCTAATCCAGCAGTGGCAAGGCTCGACTCCTGCCAGTGTCCAGCTGCTCACCAAGATGTTCTGTCTGCAATTAGTCCAAACTACAGACGGGTCTCGGGAGCCAGAAAGCGCAGCCTGCCCTCATTCCTCCACCATCTTCCTCTCGTCCCAGCCTATTTTTTTGTTGCTAAGGCCATCTCCCATAGGTTTATTAGTTTTATTATTTAATAAAGGAATTTGCTAAATTTGACTGTTGTATTTGTAGTTTTCATATCAACAGAATGTTTTACAAAGCTATTATGTGGCAATCTTTTAAGACTCATCCACTCTGTCTGATTATTGTTTCTTTTTAATGTTCATTAAAATAAGGAATTGTCTTTTTATTGCTTTGCATTTCTCATAGTGCCTAAGTTAGGGTCTTGCATTATAAGTTTTTAAGTAAAAGTTCATTGATTTAAAAATCCCTATTTCTTCTGAAGAGTTGTCCTTTTCAGAAGGTTCTTTTCTTCCTTCCTTCTTTCCTTCCTTCCATTCTTCCTTCCTTCCTTCCTTCCTTTGAAAAATAGAACAATATGTATTACTTCAAAGTTTGGATTCCTACCCTAACCACTGTGATTGTAACCATTTCATAAATATTGTTGACAAAATGAAGCCTGTAAAATAGTGATTTAATTGAAGGCTTCTATTCCTAGAAATTCTTAAAATAGGCATCATGCCCTGGTCTGTATGGCTCAGTTGGTGGGAGAATCATCCTGTAGACTGAAAGATTGTGGGTTCAGTTCTTGGCCAGGGCACATACCCAGGTTGCGGGTTCAATCCCTGGTTGGGGTGCATAGAAGAGGGCAACCAATTGATGTTTCTCCCCCCACTCTGCCTCTCTAATGAGCATGTCCTCTCTCTCCCTTTCTCTCTCTCTAAAAACAATAAAAAATGTCCTTGGGTTAGGATTAAAAAATTAAAATAGGCATCACATGCACCTATTAAACATAAAATTGTTGTAAGAATAATAATTAAATAAGTTTCCATTAATCCAAAAAATTCATCAACCAAAAGAACTCAGATAAGACTATTGAGGTCAGAGACTTATTTCCCTTGAAACCAGGTTTACAACTGACTCCCTTTCTAAGATATTAATTTTATGGCATGTTTATTAATTTAGAAAAATTTATCAAATTTTTAAAATTATTGTTTCAGTAAAATAAAAACAATGTACTTTTATTTTAAAATACAGTATTAAAAAATACAGACATTGTGTGTGGTAATTTATAACAAAATGTCACCAGCAAACCATACCTACATAAGTTCAAGCCCTGGCTTTATGATGTGTTTGATCTAATAGAATGTGATGAAAATAAGGTTGTGTAAGTTTTAGGTCTAGGCAAGAATCCTTGCAGCATTTTCTTGCTGCCCTGAGACATCATATAAAGCAGCCTGAGTCATTTATTTGAGAATTAGAGGTCTTATGGAAAGAGAGGCCCTGCTGCAGGAAGACTACAAGGAGAGATTCAGCCTGTCCACAGCCATTCTAGCTGTACCAGTCTAAGCCCATGACATGTGGATGAAACCATCTTGGATGCTTCAGCCCCTGTCAAGCTGCAAGCTAACAGCAGATGCATGTGTGAACCCAGTTAATACCATATGGAGCAGACATTAGTTTCGCAACTGTACCCAGTCTGTATTGCAGAATTGTTAGCAGATAAATGGTTGTGTAGTTTTAAGTACTAAATTTGGGGGGTGGTTTGTTATGCAGCAATAATTAACTGTTGTATATAATAAAATTATGTGCTATCCCACCACTTCGACATAAATTAACATTTTGGAGTAATTCATATTGTGTTGAGAGTTTGTTCATTGTATTATGAACATTTTCTCATGCAATTAGTCTTCAAAATATTTATATTTTATGAGAAAAAAGGTAAATAAAAAAGTAAAATCAACAACCTAAGCAAAACACCATAAACTAGATTTTAAAAAGTGAGCAATACCATGAGGTCTTTCCAGAAGGTATCCAGCTATGTACTATGAAAAGTAGACATTTATTGAAGAAGATACAAGATACAAGAAACTTTGTACATAGGACAATGACATCTTAGTCCCCTTCAAAGTAGGCACCTTAGGACCTCACACAGTTCTCTCAATCACCATCAGCTGCCCTGTTGCATTTTCCTGACTCTCATCTATAGCCTGAAATCTCTTCCCTTTCAAAGGTGATTTTAGTTTTGGGAAATGCTAGAAGTTTCAGGGTGCTGAATCTGGGCTGTAGGGTTACTGAGTTACCAGAGTGATTTGATGTTTTACCAAAATACTCTGCATGAGATGTGATACAGGAACAGGTGAATTATGATGAAGCTACCAATCACCAGTTGCCCATAGATATGGCCTTCTGAATCATCAGAATAGTTTCTAGGGAGGAATGTTCACCCTTAATGCAAAATTTAATGCAGACTCGTTGCTCTACTTGCTCAGTCATTTTGAGTGTGATGGCCACAGAGTACATGTGCTCACTCAAAGGCATCTACTGCCTCCACTGACTAGTACAGTGAAGTCATCATTGTTCATGCATGCAGATTCCAGTCTCATTATATTAACAGTGGTTGGACATTTTTCAGACAGACCTTATATATGTTCTCAATAATAATGATGGCATAAATATATGTGGGATATGGGCTATGCTGTGTATTAATTACATGTTGCTATAGGACAAATCTCCCCTAAAGTTAGTAACTTAAAATAACAGCAAACATTTATTAATCTCTCAAAGTTTTTCCCAGATGAGAAGTCAAGAGTGGTTTAGTTTTGAGATTCTGGCTCTGGCTCTGTCATAAGGTTGTGATCAATATGTCAGCTATCCTGCAGTCATCTGAAGCATTTATTAGGGCTGGCATATTCACTTCCCAGGTGATTTACTCTTGAGGCTGACGTGTTAGCTCTAGTTGTCAGTAAGAGGCCTCAGTTCTCTCTCACCTGGACCTCTCCACAGGGCTAGTTGAGTGTTCACAGAATGTGGTAGCTAGCTTCCCCCATGAGTGATTGAAGGACCTATGGTGGAAGCTGCAATACTTTCAAAGTATCATGCTAGTCACCCCGATTGGCCCTTTTCAGGGATTTAAATCACCTTTGCTGAATACAAAACAATAGGAATGACCATTAGGAATATGTTGACAATTATGGAATATAATGGAATATTGAACCCAAACTGCCAGAGAATACAAATAATTTTATTGAAATATAATCTTAGGATTTGAGAAATAAGTGTTGTGTAGCTGTGGAAAACAAAGTCTACATGTCCTTTTTGGAAGAAATATTTCAATTTATTACTAAAAATTATAAATGGTGAAAAATAGGTTGGTGATAAATGACAAATTAAGTTGGATTTCAGTATTTTAATAAAATGATAATTAAGAAAAAATCTTCATCTTTGACTTAAAAAATTCTTGGTTGAAGATTAATTCATGCAGAAAATGGAGCCTGAAAAGCATTTTAAAACTATTTTTAAGAGATTTAACAAAGTGGAGTTAAGATATTTTATGATAGATGATATAGGTTTATAATGTAGATAGTCTATCTGAAAAATACATGTTTTTTTTTTTTAAGTAACTGTTTCCTTTTGTTGTTTTAGTCACAAAACAAATCCTAGTATATTAAAACTGGAAAATACTTTGGTGATCAATGAGACAATCTTCCATCCAATACAATAATTTTTTCTACAGTTTTTTGATAGATAATCTATCTTTTACTTGGGTATCTCTGTTCTTGGGTAATTCTAGTTTTTAAGTTCTTGTATGTTGAGTCAAAGTCAAACTGTAACATTTTATAACCCATCTATTTCTGCTTTTAGTAATTAATCTACTTCTGATTCCACATGACAGTCCTCAAATATCTACCTTCATCTTGCCTTCTGTATGTCATATATATCAAGATCTAAGCTATTCACAGATAACATTCATTGACACCGTGCTATTGTGAAAAGTTTCAAAATATGACTAGGAAATATACTTTTATCTGATAGAATTTGAATTTAATACTTTACTATAATGTAAACTACATGAAGGCAGTGGCTATATATTTTTACTCATTGTTATATCATTAGGACCTAGGAAATTGCCTAGCACACAATAAATATTTGTTTAATGAATGAATGAATGAATACGGATCAACTCAGTATGTGAGTCTTTTTGCTAGATCCTGGAATTATTTTTTTCTTAAAATTTCAAGGTTACAGTACCAGTGGGAAATAACACTTTGTATTTTTAAAATCTTATTCCATTTCAAAATATTTTGTAAAAAAATAGATGAACTATCTCTATGCTATGGGACAATGTCTGTCTTTCATTGGGCTGGCACTAGCTTAATGTCCTAAAGATATTTTTTTTAATCACAAAAAGGAAAACTATATTATGTTCAGTGAGAAAGGAAAGTGGAACAAGAACAATTCTGTGAACTGAACTAAGACCATATGACAAGGATAGCCTATTTATTCCTATTCCTACAAAAGTCAACCACAGAATTTTGTAATTCCTTTTGAAAACAAACACTTCTTTCTTCCATTTGGGAATCATTTGATTTATGTCTGGTTCAGAATGAGGGCTCCCTACTGCATTGTCTACACATTTTCTGCGGTTTACTGAAGATTTTTGTTGTAAGTATAGATTTAGCCTCATTTTATTAAGCTTGTAGTAACTGACAGAATTTATGTCAAGGTAAGCGATTTACTTTACATCAAAGTTATTTATTGGGATTAGCTGGGGGTGATTTTAGCTTTTATGTCAGCCATAAGTGGATTCTGCTTACTTGCTCTAGTCATTCAAGAATTATTGTTAAAGCTGCCAAAACACTTGCATTAAAGAGCCCCCAACTCAGTTATCCATTTGCAACCCAACTAATATAGTTGGTATAGTTAGTACATTGGAGCAAAGTGAGGAACCCCTTAAACTTGGAAATAAGACCACTTTCTAAATGTAAAGCAAGTAAAACTCATCAAGTTTTACATGAGATTAGCCATCTGTAGAAACTGTTAATGTGTGCATGAGGTTGTCCATGATTTAGATAAAATACCGTTACAAATTCAATTTGCATTCCTTTCTTTACAAAGCTAATTTCTAATTATGTCACTCTTCCAGATATTTTGATTTGAAAAATCTATTTCCCTGAATAATAGACCTGTGTCCATGGTCACTGGAAAACACATAGTATTTCACATTGTTATGAATGTATTGCTTCATTCATGAGTCAGTCTCTGGTGAGTTTAGCCAGCCAAAATCAGTACTCAGGAACCTATTCAACTCTGGGTGCACTGAAAACAGCAAACAATGACCTCTCAGGATGGTAAAGATAAAGGTATTACATGATTAGCTCCTTTGAAATCTGTGTGGATTGCTAACATATCTCCTTTCATTTTACCCCTAATATCTCACTTAAATTTACTCTAGACATTCTAAAGCATTACACTATAGTTGTCAATATAGTGAGTAGATTTTACCATCACCATTATTTGATAGAATTGTAACTGAATATACCATTTTGGCAATAGAAAAGGACCAGTTGGTTCAGCTCACTAAAGTTTTCTGAGATGTGAGCTGAATTTGACAACTAGCAAGGGGTAGTTTGTCAGATGCGATTTGCCTATTATTTTGGCATCCTCAGCTCAAAATAACTATGTAATACAGCAGTTAATCTTGATATCTGTGAAGATAATATTTCAGAATTATAAAAAATTAATTTGGAATTTATATAGGAGTTTCACTATATTATATGTAAGTGAAACATATTCTTTAAGCATTGTAATTAGGATTAAGATTTTGAATGAAAAATGAAAAATTCTGGTGTTTTAAGTTAGAAATCTGCTGTTTCAAGAGAGTTCCTAAAACTACTGTACTCTATTTACATAACCATGAAGAGTAGGAATATAAGTACTATTCAAATAATAAAATAGGAAGAAAAATATCATCCCCTAACATAGAATCACTTCATAATCCCCAAATACTTGAATATTATGTTATATGGAAAATGGTTGTGATTAAATTAAGGATCTTGAGAGGAAGAGCTTATCCTGAATTAACCAGTGGGCCTAAATGCAATCACATAAGAGAGAGACAGAGGGATATTATAAAGAGACAGGAGAGAAGTTATGCACACTGAGGACAAGGAAACGTGAAGGCGGACCAGAGAGAGATACTGCCATAAGCCAAAATGCCAACCACTCCTGAAGCTGAAAGAGGTAAGGAATGGATTCTTTTCAGTGTCTCTAATGACAGTGTGGTCCTCTGACACCTTGATTTTGGGCTGCTGGCCTCTGGATCTTTGAGAAAATAAATTTCTGTTATTTTAAGCAACTGAGTTTATGGTAATAGTTACTACAGCCATAGGAAACTAACACAGTAAGTACAGGTGTACAGAAGTTTTGTTTATCGCCTCAACTTAGAAATCATACTACTTCTTTCAGTATTGGGTTACAGGTAGAAATTATATATTTGTACCTTTGATGAAATGAATGGTAGTCTTATAAGTTTATATGATAGGTTGCTACATTAAAATGTTCTCCATTTTTTTAATTATTAAGAATCTTACATACCCTTGGAGTAAAAAAATATTTGGCTAAACTAGTAAGGTGTCAGGATGATAACAATTAGGTTTTAGATTAATCTACTTCAATACAATTTGTGTTTGTCATGATTTTTTTATATATACTAATAAAAACACAAAGACAATATATGATTCTCATTTTTCTTTTCTCTGGCTTTCAAGGTCCAACAGTGCATATTGTAAAATCAAAGAAAGGAATACTTATCTCAGATTCTCTGCTTGAGTTTTACAATTATTGGTGCTTCACATAAAGAATTCTTTCTTTTCTCTCCCTTCATTCTCCAAATAATTAAATTGCTGTCATGTATTCAAAATGCTGAGGACACAGCAGTGAATGAGGGAGATATGGTCCTTGTCTCTAGAGTAAGCAGTAGCCCATTATTGTCTTTGCACAAATTAGTAAAAGGCACCTCTGTCAGCAGTCACAGCATGAACGTACAGGGTTTGTCCAGCTGAGTAAATGTAGATTTTAGAGCCAGGATATAGAGAGTGGTCCAGGCGGGCAGGGCAGGGTGTGACTGGCTGGCAGTGGCGCTGGTGGCAGAATGTTGAATACCAGAGTATTTAACTTAATTGGCTAGCAAGCAATTTTCACCCTGGGGTATGTATGAGCACATGGGAATGTTGTGAAGAGTGAGAACTTTGCTCTCCCAGGTTATGTTGATCGAGGTGAGTATCCCTTACTTGATGTGGCCCACATCAAGAACATTTCTGCCAGACAGAAGTGCTTGAAGTAGAAGAAGAACCCCTGGAGCAGTCTATTCATTGATGAAGAAGTTGAATTGTATTGCATTAAGTTCAAGGAGAGCCTTGCTGAAATGAACAGGGGTGCAAATGAATGGAAGACAGTTGTGGGCGCTGCCGTAGGCTTCACTACTCTCATTCTGATTTGGGGAAAGCGCTGTGTGTATGGTCCCATCCCACATACCTTTGAAGATAAGTGGGTGGTCAAGCAGACCAGAGGATGCTGGACATGAACGTCAGCCCGATCCAGGGCTTCTCTGCCAACTACAGGAATGAGTGGAAGAAATAAGAACCTGCCATTCACATACCTGAACCTCACCTTGTCATTTCATTGCAGTTCAGCCTGTTCACTGGAAACTGTTATGTTGCAGTCCCAATGCTAATAAATGGGCAGTTTACTTGGGAAAAAAAAAAAAGGTAGATTTTAGCACCACTTGCTCCCTTGGCTGGCTACTTTTGTGCACAATCTGCACAGCTTTAGGCAGAAGCCCTGCTTTGTCTCAAGAAGATTATGTAGCGATGGCAGGTGGTTTTCTCAGTACTTCCAGCATTCCTCTCTACTTTGAAAAAGGGACAAAACACTGTTTCTGGATTACTGAATAGAGCAGGCTCCATTTCCAAATAAAGTTGCATACAACAGAGAAGGGAAAAGCTAAGGTGAATATTGATATTTTTTCCATTACTGCATGTGTTCTCCCATAGAAGCTTGTGGATTTATTTCAACAGGTTTTCATGAACCTAATTCTTTCCCACAGGTCAGAGAATTTGTTCTATTCTGTCTTTTTTTCTTCCAGATGATGAAATGTTAACAAATAAGTGTTGTATATATTGGGTAAGAAACCAACTACTGAAATGCGTAGGAATATTTTGTGGGCTCTAGGCTGCTGAAATTTGTGGAGAGGTGCTAATTGGAAAGATAATATATTGAATGAAAAAATATTAAGGTCATATGTAGCCAGAGCTGCAACATAGATGTGTTTGATGAAAATGCCTCTTTTGGGGGACTACTCAGAATTATCACATGGCAAGGATAGAGAATGTTTGTGAACTCTCAGTATATTTTATCTCCTTTCACCAGCAGCAAAGATACATGTGGATAAATTGTTCCTATCTCTTTCCAAAATGAAGATTTATTTGTATTGTTTCAAAACAAAAATTATCCCCTTAGAAACTCGAAAAGATCGTGGGATTTAGGGTGTATGCATGATAGTTAGACATGTTTTGCTTTAAAAAAATAATGGGAGAGTAAAGTTTCCTCATGTTTCCCTAGTACAGCATAGGGATTTAGGGACAGAAAAACTGATAAGTGATTTTTTTTAAGTCAGGAAAAGAAGCCTGACCTAGTAGTCTAGCTTGCCAGATGGAGTATGATGTATACGAAAGATTTGTATTTTAGGGGTTGAGGTTGAGTGGGAGTGGAGGAAAGGCAACCAACAAAAGGCTGTAAATAGTTATGGGGGAGCCAAAAAAGAAAGACAGAGCCAAGATCTGGAAGATTCATTCCATTCTAAAATAAGTATCTCCACTGCTTAGCTGAGAATATGGTTTATGTCAAAATTGCCTGTATGTGGGATAGCTCACTATAAACTTTGTTGAGATGACTGAACCACTCCTTCAGGTATAATTATGTTGGTCAAAGTAGATAGTTCTTTATTTGAGTTATAACTATTTAAACAGGTTGTTACTACAATTTGTGACCATTAAGTGGGATACAAAATTGTACTTGAACAGAAGGTGAGATATCTTAAAAGTAGCCTTATTTTTCACTTTTTTTAGTCTACAGTGAATAGAAAAATCCCACCAATGAGTGATTTTTCTTTAAGTTCCATAACTGTGTTGAATATGAAAGCAGAATATATCTTCTTATATTCTGCCCTCACAGTTTAGATAAGAAAGGCCACAAGGTTTAATGTCTTTAGTTTATAAAACTACACTAGCTCTAGTTGTGGGCTTGGACCTTGGCTTTAGAACTCAAGTAGGCTCCACTCCAAACAAAACTGGCTTTTTGTACTTTCAGATCCAGGACAACGAGTTTGCAAAGCAGATCTAATCTCCTGAGTAGAACAGTTAGCAAATAGACCTGAAAAGATACTGTTGAACCAAATAGCTGAGCATGGGTCTCATTTCAGAGTGTAGCTGTATGTAGCAGTGGTGGCCACAGTAGCATATATTATAAACTCTACCTTCACGACCACTAGAAGCAGTGGCATCTCTCTTTATTCACTTCTCATGAAGGCCTGGTTCATACTGAGTCTTTTGTTGGTCAGCCTCCATTCCTTATTTCAGAATACTGAGTCAAAGCCTCCTTGCTCCCAGCTCACCTCATGGCCACCCTCATACCTACGACAGAAAGATGTGGTAATTCACAGAAGAGGAAGTGGTATGGCCCAGGAAAGCTCTTGGCTGCACCAGATAGCTCTTTTCTCTGGCAAATTGCTGAAACATGCCAAAGTATAGTAAACAATGCCCAGTTACCAGTCTATTTCAATATCTACTGGAAGGCAGCGTAATGTAGTGATTAAAAGTTCTAAAGCCGGATTTCCTGGATTTCTTTTCCAGATCCTACAGAACTACATAGGATTTTGGGCAAGTAGCAGACATCTTTCTGTGCCTCAGTTTCTTCATTATTAAAATGGTGATAATAACTGTACCTATATCATATGATTGTTGCCAGAATTAAGTGAATTAATTTAAGTGAAGTGCTTATAATAGGGCCTGGCTCACTATTATAATAATATTAATAAATGTTAGTTATTTGTACTTTCAGTTCTAATTTTTTTTTAATACAGTGAGTAATGCCAACAAGATATGACTTAAAGGGTACAAGAATGATACCTTAAATTATTTGCCTTCGAGCATTTGCTAATATCTTACATTTTTTTATTAAAGATCATTCAAGGATTCAGAGTGGAACAAAATTAAGATGGAATTTGTCATAGGGACAAGAGCCATAAACTGGGAAACGGCCAGTATTAGGGATAATTGGCTATGATAAAGTGTAAGGGCTGCAGCATTCTCTACAGTCCTCCTGGTTAGAAACTGGTTTTATTTTAGAATTTGGCTCAAAACTGAGTTTTCAAGGCAGGACTAAATTGGTTAGCCTAGCTTTGGTAACAGATCTAGCTGCAGTGACACCAAACCCGATTAGTTAGCCCAAATGACATCATGGTGGCAGTGTTAAAAGATCTGAAGAGTTGTCACTTGGAAGAAATATTGGACTTGTTTATTTTTGTAAAATAGCACTAAGACAAATGATGGGAGGTTTCATGAAACCAGTTGGAGTCCATATGAGGTAAAAGTTCTCAATCGCATATGTTCTGAAATAGAAAAGGCTGCCATATCAGGGTCTAATACTAAAAATGCTCTAGCAGAAGCTAGTCCACCACCAATCAGAAGTGTATCTGTACCTTTATCTGTAGTAGGGACAATAATCATCCAGTGATACCGTTGTGTGGATTAGATATGATAAGGTGCTCATGGCAGTTAGTGCCTGGCACATTGTAAATATTCAATGAATGGGAATTGTTGGTACTACTAAGACCACTACTGTCTCCACCACTATCATTATTATGATTAATGGAGATTTTAAATTTAGCTAAGAGGCTGGACTATATGATCTCTTTAGTTTCTATGAAAATAGATGGTTAGCTTATGCTTTTTATGGTCTCTTTTACTCAGGAAGTTTAAATAGACTAAGAAATGAGAGACATCTTACATTGTAGGATGTGGTGTTGCTCTTTATGTGTTTATTATGCTAGCTCCTTTGACTATTCTATTATTTATTATTCTCTACTTTATTTAGAATGGTTTAACCTGTGTATAGTTCAGCTGTATTCTTTGTTAGTATAGTAATTATAGACTTCTGTTTATAAAGATGAAAAAGTGATGGGATAAAGAAATGAAAAAAGTTTCAAGTTTAAATAGCAAGATCTTTTATTTCTCAGCTGGTAAACAGGTTAGAAGAGAATTATTTTAGGGGGGAAAAAAGGCACTGTGTTTATTTTATCCTGAAGGATTCATTATGTTCTAAATTCAGACTTTGAAAGTTTTAATACTTTTCTGTGTGTGTGACTAAATTTTTTCTTGCCAAAAGAACTTGAGTTAGGAATAAAATAAAAATTAGCATATTCCTTCAAGGCAAAAGAACACAACTTGAAGATGCAAGATAGGAACAAAAAATCTAAATGCGGGACATGTCTAAATGAAGGAAAAAGTGATAGCTATTATTTTTCCTATTGTAATTATATGCTCTTGGTCTAAAGTATTTTATATTACTGAAGACACATTTAATTGTAATCACTCTGTGCATTTGTTGATGGTAAGATAGGGCTGCACAAGACAAATTAGAATTTTCAGCTTTATCAACATCTATGAGAAAATAGGTACAATAAAAAGAAGCACAGATAATTATGTTAAAAAGAATGCAGAATCACGAATGGTTTTTACTCTATAATCCCTGATCACTTAGCAGATGATAAATGGAAGCCCTGTTGGAGTTTGGCTTCATTTTTATTTTTTCCTCTATGTGTGTAGTTTACTTAGACTCCCTTCTCCTTCAAGGATTTTTTTTTTTCTCTTGCCTGTAGGCCTGCAGAGGCAATCAAGGCTGAACAATAGGTGCCTTCTTATTTCGAGTGGGCAATTTGCATTTCTGAGGAGCTTCTGACTGGATTAAACACATTTACTGTGGCTTCCGCAGCTCACGGGAATGTTCCTTCTAGAAATTTGCCTCATTTTTTGCAGGGTAGGACGTTGCTCATTTTTCATGCTTCTGAGAAACATAGGCACATGAATTTGCACAAAGTAATTGTTTAATTTCCTCTTAGATTCAGTTATTCATAAATTAAAAACTGTTGAGTCCATATGCTTTGCTCAGTTCCATATTGTTTATCTGAATGTTTTACTTAAAATGGGGTGGGCGAGCCATGATAAAGCAGGAAACTAGAATTTTGAAAACCTGTCCTTGATGAGATCTATGATTTTAGATCAACTACTTTCCCATTCTGAAACTCTTTAGTCCTCTAAGAAATGAGTAAAAAGCATCTGAATAATCTGCCTTACCTACCTGCAGGGAGGAAAGATTGTGTATGTACCAAATATCAGGCACTACAGATACAAAGTGGGTAATAATATGGCCTTTGCTCTCAAAAGGCTCACTATTTACAGGGAGAGGTCAACATATCATAACTGTATTATATGTAATAATTGTAAACAAAGTAGTTCAGGAGCAGGCATTAGAGTGGAGGTGGTACTTTGGTGGGATCTTTTAAGAATGGAAAGGAATTCAGTAACTAACGAGTCTGTATTAGTGAGGGGAGAGGTTGGAGCTCTGGGAGATCCAACATTTAAGGTCTAAGTAGAGGAAGCAGAGCCTACAACAGAGACTCAGGAAGGTCAGAGGGGTAAAGAGAAAAGCAGGAGAGACCAGAGTCCTGGAAGTCAAGGAAGAAGGCTTTAATGGAGTGCTCATCAGTCAGGTCAGACATCACTAAAGGCTGACTTAAGGCTCATGTGTGTTAAAATAGTCAACAGAGTTAATTGAAAATAGTTCTCATGAAGTTGGGTGAAGCAGTGGGACAGAAGACATATTGCAGTAAGTTTAAAAGTAAATGTGGAGATGGAAAGTATAGATTGTCTACCTGGTTGGGAAGGGAAGAAAAGATACAGGAAAAGATATAGAATCAAAAGATTATTTTCTTTTTCAAGGAGGAGAGACATTAATATGTTTATATATTGAGGGAACAGAAACAGTAGAGAAGGAAATTTTAATGATGTTAATTTTTCCAATCCATGAAACAGTATGTGCTTCCAATCCATGAAACAGTATGTGCTTCCATTTATCTGCATCTTCCTCAATTTCTTTCTACAGTGTTCTGTAGTTTTCCAAATACAAGTCTTTTACCTCTTTGGTTAGATTTATTCCTAGGTACTTTATTTTTCTTGTTCCTATAGTAAATAAGATTTTTTCTCTAGTTTCTCTTTCTGATAGTTTATTATTGGTGTACAAAGATGTCATCAATTTCAGAATATTGACTTTGTATCCTGTTATTTTGCCAAATTAACTTACTAGGTCGAGTAGGTTTTGGGGGGAGACCAGAGGGTTTTTGATGTACACTATCAGGTCATCTGTGAATAATGATAGTTTTACTTCCTCCTTTCCAATTTGGATGCCTTTTATTTATTTTTCTTGTCTGATCGCTATGGCAAGGACTTCCAGTACTATGTTGAATAAGAGTGGTGAAAGCAGACACCTCTGTCTTGTTCCTGATCTTAAGGGAACACTTGTAGATTTTGCCCATTGAGTCTGATGTTGGCTGTGGGTTTGTCATATATGGCCTTTATTATGTTTAAGTATGCTCTTTATACTCCCATCTTGCTGAGGGTCTTCTATCATATAGGGGTGCTAGACTTTATCAAATGCTTTTTCAGTATCTATTGATATGATCAGGTGATTTTTCTCATTCATTTTGTTTATGTGGGGTATTACATTTATTGATTTGTGAATATTGTACCATTCTTGCACCCCTGGGGTGAATCCCACTTTATCATGCTGTATGACTGTTTAAATGTATTGCTGGATCTGGAATGCCAATGTTTTGTTGATGAATTTGGCATCTATGTTCATCAGATATATTGGCCTGTGGTTTTCTTTCTTTGTTGGGTCTTGACCTAGTTTTGGAATTAGGATAATACTGGCCTCATAAAAAAAAGTTTGGGAGTCTTCCTTCTTGAATTTTTTGGAATAGATTGAGAAGGATAGGAGCTAGTTCTTTTTTGAACATTTGGTAAAATTAACCTATGAAGCCATCTGGTCCAGGGCTTTTGTGTGCCTGCAGTTTTTTCATTATTGCTTCAATTTCACTAGTTGTTATTGGTCTATTCAGGCTTTCTGCTTCTTCTTAATTCAGTTTTGGAAGATTGTATATTTCTAGAAATTTCTCCATTTTGTCAAGGTTGTCAAATTTCTTGGCATATAGTTGTTCATAGTGATTTATTACAATTCTTTATATTTCTGTGGTATCAGTTGTAACTTCTCCTTTTTTGTTTCTGATTTTATTTATTTGGGTCCTTTCTTCTTTTTTCTTGATGAGTCTGGTTAAAGATTTGTCAATTTTGTTTATCTTTTCATAGAACCAGTTTCTGGATTCATTGATTCTTTGAATATTTTTTTTCTTTTTCTTTTTAGTCTCTATGTCATTGATTATTTCTTCTTTCTACTCACTTATGTTATAGAATGAAAGGAGGTTCTTTCACGTGGTGCCTTGGTGTAAAACCCAACAACTAATGTTGAGGAAAACAGGTCTCTATTTACAGTATTCCAACCTGGGGAAGGCAGTGAGCAGTTCATCTCAGAGCTCTGTTCTCCTACAGGTCCCAGCACTTCCCTTGCTCCCCAAAAGGCTAGAAGCCAAAAACTTGCCCAGAAATTCCCCATCCGTTATCTGTCAGCTCTCTCCTTCAGGATCTGGGATATAATGTCATCAGCCTCCATATAACAGTCCAGGAGAACATGTGCTTTGCCCTTTCAAAGCCACATGGTATTTTCCCTTTTGAAGCAGCATGGAGTTCTCGCTTTCCTTTCCAAGCCGCATGGAGTTCTCCTCTGCCCCCCTTGCAAACTGAGTGGATCTCCTCTCTTCTTCTCTAAAATGGTTGGTGCATATTTTTAAATCCCTGTGACACAGTGGGCATAGTAATGAATTCTGCCCATTGACAGAACCTTGCGCAGGCTCTGTATCCGCTTTCTGCACCATTCCATGGTCAAAACCCCTCCCATTTCCTTGGGGCCTTGGAAGAACCAAAGGCATTTGCATAACTAAGACACTAGGTACTAGCCATAGTCATGCAAAGGCATCTTAAAAGCTGTTACCTTTTCCCTATCCCCCAAGCCGCAGGCTCTGGGGATTTCTGGTGACCCCCATTCTGTAACAATTACATCATTACAATGTCCATACTACCAAAAGGAATCTATAGATTCAATGCAATTCCTGTTAAACTACCAATGGCATATTTCATAGATCTAGAAAAAATATTTTAAAAGTTTATATGGAACAAAAAAAAGACCCCAAAGAGCCTCAAAAATCTTGAGAAAGAAGAATAAAGTAGGAGGGACCACAATATCTGATATCAAACTATTCTACAAGGCCACTATAATCAAAACAGTCTGGTACTGGCATAAGAACAGACACATAGATCAATGGAACAGAATAGAGAGCCCAGAAATAAACCCAGGTGTCTATAGTCAATAAATATTTGACAAAGGGGGCAAGAGCATACAATGGAATAAAATAGCCTCTTCAATAAATAGTGTTGGGACTTCCGGCCAAGATGGAGGCTTAGACTGACACACTCCATCTCCCTCTACAACTAAGAAGGAATACAACTACCGCAAAACCAGAAATAACCAGAAGTTCCAGAAAATAAAGCTACATGGAAGTCCAACATATGAAGTTATAAACAAGTGGTACTCATCCAAATGGGTAGGAGGGGCAAAGCCAGTGCGAGAGGTCAAGCTGTGCCGGCGGCAGCAGCTGCAGTGATGGCGGTGGGACAGCAGTAAGCACAGACACCAGTATTTAAAAAGAGGTGAGAAATACCTGGGGAGCACCCCTGGGTACAGACCAGACCTGTCAGCTCACGATTCCAACGCTGGGGAAGGCAGACTGCCATTGCCTTGGACTGTGAAGGTTGGAGGGGGTGGGGATGGAGGAAGAAGCCCCTGGTTTCTCAGTGGAGAGTAAACAGCAAGAATCCATCTTGGACCCCTGCCTCCACACACAAAACACCACAGCATGGTGAGAAGGGTCTCCCGGTAGTGAAGAGTGCATGGGGCTCCACCTCATATTGTGTAGGAGGTGTGACAGCCCCTGCCCAGGAAGCAAAGGTAAACACAAACTATCAGGATGGTAGAGATCATGATAGAGATCACAGTGACGCAGCTGACCAGCCAGCAAATATTTGATCTAATGGGTCAACAGATAGGAAATCTTTCTGAGGCACAGTTCAGAGCTTTGGTTATAAGAATGCTTAGAGAGTTGACAGCAGATCTTAAACAAGACAGGGAAGGAATGAAGGCTAGTCCTGCTGAAATGAGTGAAAACACATATGAAACAAGTGGTGAGGGAAAGAAAACCAGGGATCAAATCAACAAATCGAAGCATAAGGAAGGAACAAACAGTCAACCAGTGTAGAAAGAGGAAACAAAAAGTAAGGAAAACGAGGAGAGGCTCAGAAACCTATCAGACAGCTATAAGTGGGCCAATATCCAAATCATAGGGTAGCCAGAAGGTGAAGAAGAACTAGAAATTAAAAAAGTATGTGAAAAACTAATGAAGCAGAACTGCCCTAACTTGGGGAAGGAAAATAGACTTACAGGTCCAGAAAGCACAGAGAGTTCCACAAAAACAAGACCCAGGGAGAACCACACCAAAACACATTATAGTCAAAATGTCAAAAGTTAAGGATAGAGAGAGAATCTTAAAAGCAGCAAGAGAGAAGAAGAGAATTATGTACAAAGGGGTCTCAATAAGATTATCAGCTGATTTCTCAAAAGAAACTCTGCAGGCAAGACGGGACTGGCAAGAAATAGTCAAAGTAATGAAAACCAAAAACCTACAACCACGATTACTCTATCCAGTGGAGCTGTCATTCAGAATATAAGGGCAGAGAAAGTGCTTCTAAGACAAAGTAAAACTGAAGGAGTTCATCAGATCCAAACCACTTTTATATGAAATGTTAAAGGGACTTGTTTCAGAGAAAGAGTATTAAAACTATAAACGTTAAAATGAAAACTGTATCACAACAACCAACAACAGAAGCTAGGGAATTGAAACAAAGGCAAACTAAGTAGGTAATGAGAGTGGAAAAAGAATTATAGGTACGGGGAACACTATGGCGAGAGGTCAGCAAGGAGTGGGAAAGGGAGGGAGATGGTACAGGAATTAAGAAGCATAGTAGGATGAAGTGGAGTAGATAAGAAGATGATGAGAAGAACTATATGCACAACCAATGGGCATGG
Organism: Furipterus horrens; assembly: GCF_987537825.1. Taxonomy (NCBI): domain Eukaryota; kingdom Metazoa; phylum Chordata; class Mammalia; order Chiroptera; family Furipteridae; genus Furipterus; species Furipterus horrens. Next base: position 55,249,898 of record NW_028327173.1, on the reverse strand, counting down.
ACTAAGTGTGTGTGTGTGTGGGGGGAAACTGGAGGGAGGGAGTTACTGGGTGGAGCAGAATAAAGGGAAAAGAAATTGGGACAACTTTAACAGCATTATCAATAAAGCATATTAAAAAATGGTGTTGGGAGAATTGGACTGGTACATGCAAAAAACAAACAAACAAACAAAAAACAATAAAACTAGAACACCAACTTACACCATGCACCAGAATAAACTGAAAATAGACAAAAGACTTAAATGTAAGTCATGATACCATAAAAGTCCTAGGGGAAAACATAGGCAGTAAAATTTCAGATATCCCACATAGCGATACTTTTACTGATATATCTCCTAGGACAGGGGAAATAAAGAAAAAAATAAACAAATTAAAAAGTTTCTGCATGGTTAAAGAAACCATCAGCAAAATGAAACAGGGACCGACCATATAGGAGAACATATTTGTCAATGATACCTCAGACAAGGGTTTAATCTCCAATATGTATATATATAAACAACGCATATGATTCAACTCCAGGAAGACAAACAATCCAATTAAAAGATGGAAAAAAAACCTGAACAGACACATCTCCAAAGAGGACATACAGACTAATGAATAGATGCTCAATATCACTAGCCATTAGAGATGCAAATTGAAACCACAATGAGATATCACCTCACACCCATCAGAATGGCCATCATTAATAAATCAACACACAATGAGTGCTGGCAAGAATGTGGAGAAAGGAGAACCCTAGTGCACTGTTGATGGGAATGCAGATTGGTGCAGCCACTGTGGAAAACAGTATGGAATTTCCTCAATACATTAAAAATGGAACTGCCTTTTGAAACAGTGATTCCACTGCTGGGAATATACCCTAAGGATCCTAAAACACCAATTCAAAAAAACGTATGCACCCCTATCTTCAGAGCAGTGCTATTTACAATAGACAAGATTTGGAAACAGTTTCAGTGCCCATCAGCAAATGAGTGGGTCAAAAAACTGGTACATTTACACAATGGAATACTACACAGTAGAAAGAAAGAAGGAATTCCTATCTTTTTCAATAGTATGGATGGAACTGGAGAATATTATGGTAAGTGAAATAAGCCAGTTAGTAAAAGACAAATAGTATATAAATTTCACCTATAAAAGGAATCTATTGAACAAAATAAAATAACAAGCAAAATAGAACCAGAGGCATGGAAACATGGAACAGACTGACAGCAGCCAGAGGGGAGAGAGGAGGGGGATAATGGTGGAAAGAAGGAGAAGGGACCAAAGAACATGTATGAATGGCCTATGGACACAGACAACAGTGTGGGGCTTGACTGTGAGAGAGGGGGTAGGCTAGGTGGAGCAGGGTAAAGGGGGCAATTTGGGACAACTATAATAGAATAATAATTAAAAATTAAGAAAAAAATGTTAGTACACATGCCCCCATTCCCTCAGAGAAACAGTTGAGGAAGGATAGTAGATGCACATGAAGAAAGAGATGCAAGTTACTGTCCTGCTTAAAATTCTCCAGTCTCTGGATTGACATACAAAGTCCTTTGTGTTCTGACTGTTCTTTACCCGTCTAGCTTCCACATGCACTTGAAGTAAGAAGTATGACTGAACTAAGGACATTGAATATCATTCTATATGCTCCCCAAATGCCTTCCCCCCTCATCCCCCTCTTCCTCTTCCTTTGCCCCCTCCTTCCTCCATCTTCTTTTCTTCTTCTTTTTAGGCAAGGCTACATTTAGCTTATCCTGAAAGCCTTGCCCAGGTGACCTCTTTCTCTAGGAAACATTTCCTAGCATCTCTCTCCTTACCAGCCCCTCAGCCAGGGTTAGTCGCTTCAATTTGAACTCCTTTAACATTATTTGTAGACTTTTATGTTATTAATCACCTTATATTAAAATGTCCTATTTATTTGTCTTTTCTCCTGCAGGTGGCCTGAATTCCTTGAGGACAAAGAGTGTTACTTGATAGGTAAGTGCTCAATAAATGTTTATTAAACAAGGCAAAAAATGCCACACTCGGGTATAATTGTGCTTAAATGAACTTTTGCTTTCCTTCAAAGATTATTGTTTGAACATCTCTTTGTTCTCCAGTTCTCCTCCCAAATAATGGCAGCCTTCTTGGTTATTAGGGAGAGCTGCTGGGGTGGCAGAGAGTACTCATGTTCCCACTTGTTCCAAGGCTAAGGTAGACATCATTAATTAATTGCTGCACTTTATCACACAACCTTTACACATTAGCTATTGTTAATGGATTAGAATTGACACTCATGACAAAAATTATTTGCTATTCTTTTACATCTCACAGACTCTTGTTTTCTTAAATCTTTCCTAGAAATGCTACATGAAACTTCCCCAAACTGTTTCCTGGGCTTCCTAGTATTCTACCTGGCCACCTTCATGGGTGTATGACCTTCAAGCAATGGAACTCAGATGAATTTTAATTTTCTTCAGTAATTTATTAAAAGAATTATACTCCTATAGATAGAAACAAGCCCACTATTCAGAGGAGGAGGCTGGGAATCATTAGTTTCTTGTTTTTGTTTTTTGAATGAATTATAGCAGCGGAGATGTTAAGGGGGATAAAGTTGATATTGTTCCTCTATAGAAAGATTACATTGTACTTACAAAGGAAAAAATAAAAAAAGAAGTGAGGAATTCATTACAATCATTACCTTTTTCTTAATACTTTGTCCTCCATTCCTCACTCCACACTATATAATTCAGTTTAACAAAAATTTATTGAGTATTTGTGTCAAGTACTTACTGTACTAGAAACAGGAGATAGAAAAAGTGCATGAGACAAACAGACCTCAAGGAGTTTACAGTCTTATTAGGGAAGGTGTAAGAACTAAAGTACAGAGATGCATAGGATGTTGGTGGAAAATGTGCTACTATAACTTGTTCTGAACTGTCTGTCCCCTTTGTCCAGGTGTGTTGCTAGAATTCATGACATTATTACTAACGTTTTAATTTTAATGATCAAAATCGCTTAGAATTTTTCTTCTGAGTTTTGATTTGTATTTGTATATAAGACAATTCCCTTGAACCATGGAAATTGTACGTGGGTAAGAGCTTATAGTCATATAATATGCTCTTATAGATTAAAAAATTAAAAATATTATAAACAGGGTGTATACTTATTTTCTGGGTCAAAGTTGGAAGTTAGAATTCAATAAGATTTGAGACTATATCAATTTAGAAGATATTACTAGTTCTTTTTAAAGACCATCAGACTTTGTTGAGTCTGTAGAATTGCTTTGTTATAAGAAGCAAAAGACAGACTTTATTTAGAAAATTAAACACGAAAAAAGACATCACCCCACCCTGTTTATTCTTGACTCAAATTGCAGCACAAGCATTAAAGAAAGCCTTGCTAAACTTATTGTGTTCTCCAGTGAACATTAAAATTAACACCCACGTGAATATTATTAAAATAGGAACAGAATTTTCACAATAAACTTTAGGAAGATTCTGATGCAGATAAGGCCAGTTTTGTTTTTTAATATAATGCTGTTACAACTTACTTGCCACATTACTCCCTGAAAGGAGGGCCCCCTAATTATTTCATCATGCAGCAGGAAATCCTGGTAGGTCATATATAAACAGCCTGAGGCAGGAACCTCTTCACTGATAGAGTAGGACATCTGACATCTGTGCAGCCTGCTGCTCGCCTGCTACAATTAACCAGGAAGCTCAAACATTAACTAATGCAAAGGCAACTTGGAGCGTAGGATCAGGTCACGTAGCAAAGGTCTTTCCTAATCCAATAAATTCCTATGAAGATGAAAAAGTGACAGCAAATAGGTGACAATTTTCTCAGGAACTGAACCTTTGTGGTCTCTTTCCTGTTTTCCAAGAGGCAGCAAGCCCTCATTCTTACCTCTGCCCCCTCTATGTATGCATAATTTCCCTTGACTTTGAATGAGACTTAAGTGCACTTAGAGGTTGCTGGGTTTAGCTCTTGATATTGTTTATGCTTACTGCTGGAGTGGGGGTGGGAATCTGTTTCTGGGATTCACAAAATAAATGAAGTCCAGAATGGAACTATATAGAACGTGTTCAGGGATTGAGCCAGCACCTGCTTGGTTAGGCTAATTGTTTCTACCAGATATTTATTTATTATTCTGCTTGGAGGCAAAAGCTAAGGACAGTGGGTAATTTGAACTGCCAGGATTTTCACTGTATTATCTGCTAAGAATATATAATTCTCATATTTTATTTCAGCGTGTTTATTAAACAAATATTTACCAAGTCCTTACTATGTGTTACACACTAAGCTTGGCCCAGGGCTGAATAAGATAATCTCTACTCAGGACTGAAGAAGACCATCTCTGTGCATGAATGTGCTCTCTTGGAGGAGATGACAACAAAAAACAAATAACATGCAATTGTGCTGTCTTATAATATGGACTGAGATTTGATAAGGAGGAAGCAACTAACCTAGGAGGAGGGTCAGTCATGTTAGCATGGAGGAAGTGACGTCGGTTCTGCATCTTGAGTGTTGAGTAAGTTTTTCAGGTTCACAAAGTGAGGAAGAGTGTTTCAGAGTGATTAACAAAGGCGCTGAAATATTGAAGAGCTACGGGTGCTTGAGGGAGCCCAGAGAGGATTAATATTATGGGCACGTAGGTTGTGTGGAGAGAATGGACGGAGATAGGACTAGACATGCAGTCCTTGGATTTTCAGGGTCACACTAAGGAATTACTATACAGGCAGTGATTAGCTTGATTTTCCTTTAAAATTAATGAAAAATTATTGCTGGAACTATACTCTTGGAAGATTGTTCTGTCAGAAATGTGTTGGATAGATGGAAGAGAAAAAAGAAAAAAAAAAAAGATTGAGTCAGGAAGCCAGTGAGAAAGCTTCAGTAGATACTCACCACATTCATTTGTTGATTCCTTCAACAAATAAATGCCTAAGAAGGTCAAAAAAGATACCTTTGAATTTTGATGTCTTGGTATGTTACAGGATACTGGTATGGCTTTGGGATTAATTTCTTTATCCTTTCTTCTTACTCCTCTTCTCCATTTTCTTTCTTTTTTTTTTTAAATGTTTTTTATTGATTATATTGTTACAACAGTTCCAATTTTCTCCCCCTTGTTCCCCTCCACCCAGCACCCCCCTCCCCCAGCAATCCCCCCCAAGTCCATACCCCTGGTTCGTAAAAATTAACTATCCCCCCCCCTCTCAAATATTAGGACCCTTTGTATCTTCTCCATTTTCTTTTCTCCATTTCTGAGCCATCTGAAACCAGAAATCACTGAAATCACACTCCTTTGAGGTTAAAGCTCTTGGCCAACATTCCAATGATTTCAACACTATTCAAGTTCACCTCTTTGAAGTCCATGGCTTGCTAGTAGTGATATAGCAGATATTTGTTTGAAAAAAATCACTAGTGGGTTTATAATAGACAAAGAAGCCTAATAAGCAAGTATTAGGAGATACATATGGTCAATTAGGATCTGACCTCTTTTAAAAGTAGGTTCTAGGAATCTGATAAGTTGAAGTCTGTGGGATTCAGAACAAACATACTGTATTACTCATTATTATTCATTTTATATTGCCACAAGTGTACACAATGCTATGTAAATGGTTGACAGCATTGGCGAAAGAATAATATCCTAGCCCTTGAGTGCTTATAATTTATGTAAACACATACTTTGATTTTGCTTTTCTAAGCCATATCTCTGAATTGTGATTCTGCTTATTTTGCTCATATTTATATTTTATCTCTGATTTTTGTGTAAACTAAAAAAAAAAAAGTTGTTTTAGAAATAGCACATGTTATTCCAAAATAACAGTTCTCCTCTATAATACTAGAATTGTTGCATTGGGAACGCTGAATACAGATCCACTCCCTGGTTGGAGTTATCCTGTGTATGTGAAATGAGAAAAAGGGAGTATATTTAAGGCCCTCTGGAGATGAATGGGACTAGAAGAGTGTCATATTATTAAGAGCTTTACTTAGTAGAATATTAAAATTCTAAAAGTGTTTTTGCTACTGTGAAAACACAGAGGAAGCCATTTAGAGAAGGTTAGTAGCAACATTTATTATTACCCTAAAGTCCTTGCAAGTTCTGCCTTCTGATCGTACTGTTGCTCATTAGGTTCATCGCTCTCCCCAGTGTACATTCATGCTATGCTACTGCTTTATTTTACCTTCCCACGCAAGTCTTTAATTGGCTTAGTTTAGAAGGAGACTGATTGATTTATATAGCCCCTCAGGTTCTTGATAAGTAGCAATAAGCATCACCCAGGCTGGCTAATTCACTATTAGTCTAAATGTGGTACGACAGAAACTTCTGTTTTTATTGCAATTACATGTATTGTTTTACTTCATTTTATTTTATTATGTCAAAACTTTTGAAATACATAATTTAGACCCTGATATACCTATATTAGTCTCTAAAAAGCTTTTTCTTAAAATCAGAAACAAAACATGTGAACAAATTTGGAACCTCTAATTTGAAGGTCTTCTAAAATATGGTTGATAATCATATCTATTTTCTGATATGAAATATTCACCATTTATAAGTAATAAATAGGAAACTCAGAAAAAGTTTATTTAATTCCCTAATATTAATTGGGCCTTAATTGTGAGGCATTATACAAAAACAAATTTATTGTCTGAACTGACAGTTGGGCATAATATAAACTGACAATCATAGTATGTTATAGAAGCATTTTGATAGAAGTACAGAATAAATATGGAAGTTCTTTTAAGGCCCCCAACTCATACCTGATTATCAGGGAGGACTTCCCAGAGGAAGTGATGTGATCTGAAGTAGTAATTTAAAAAAATGAGTGGGAGTTAAAAATGAGGGTTTGGGCTTTGGAGAGGATTCCAGATAGAGGGAAGAGAAATGTTTAGAGGCAAGCAAAGTCCTAGGAGGAGTCTAGAACTGAAAGTAATTTAACGTGGCTTGAGTTTAGATGGCAAAGATATGGAAGAGGGTGAGGGAGAACTGAACAAGAGCCAAGTTATTCAGCATCATGGAAGCCAACATAATATATTGGAATGGTATACTAAAACAGCGGTTCTTAGCTTGGGTCCCATGGCCTTGTTGGGAGTCATGGATGAGCTTCTGGGGATTGCCTGTAAAAATTTGTGCTTAACCAGATTCTCAAAGGGTTCCAACAAACTATTTCCCTTTTTAAGAACAAAAATTTCTTTCTTGATGCTTATCCCCTAGCAACATACAATAACTCTGTGTGAAATGTTACCAATTAAGCCTTGGCAACTTTAATCATTCATTCACACATTTATATATTCAACAAATATTAACTGGATTTTTCATAACAAAGGAATATATTGGTGAATAAGAGAAGACAGACTTCTAAAAGAGAAGGACAGAAAGTAAATGAGCAAAAAATATATGAAAGATATTTCATAATAATAAAAAGTAAAAGGAAACCAAAATAAGGGACTCTTGTAAAAGGCTCTGCTGAGAAGGTGACATGAGCTGTAACTTAAGTTGTCAAGAAACTGAAATAGTGAGTGCAAAGGCCCTTAGGCAGAATTGATCTGATGTTGCTGAACAGGAAGAAGGCCAGTGTGGCTGCAGTATATGTAGTTGGTGGGAGAATAATACAAAGTAAGATGTGACATTGGAAAAATGGGCCAAGAATCAGGTCATGTAGGTCATGGTCAGAAATTTGAATTTTATACTCAGTGCTACGGAAAATCATTGAAAGAATTTTGCAGTAACATTATATGATCAGATTTATGCTAAGGAAAATACATTGTAAGGAAGGGAAGAGTAGAAATAGGGAGGCTAGTTAGAAATCTGTTATTGTACTTCGGATAAGAGATGATTTTATCTTGAACTGGAGTGATAATAATGGAAATAGAAACTAGTATATAAATTTGAGATGGGTATTGGGGTGATATGCAACTGCCTATGTAGTAGGCATGGAAAAATGCTAACTGCCCTGGATAAGCTTCTCTAAATACAAATACCATTAAAAGGAAAACACTAAAGATATTACAACAAAATTTCTTTTAGGATCTCTATGACAGACAGAACCAAATAAAATATTTGAATTTAAACCTTAACCCTGTCATTTGTGACCTTAGCCCAATCAGTAATTTACCTTCTCTGAGTGAGTTTTCCTATCTAAAACACAAAATTAATAAAATGTGAAAGCACCCAGCACTCCTGATATGAAGTAAATTCAGTAGTTTTAAAGAGAACAATTATTAACTTTAGCAATTACCAAATGATCTTTGAGAATAGGTACCTTAATGGGAAAATAAGAAGAGAATCTAGAGATAAAATATGTTTACCAAAAGCTGAATTGCTACTTTCTTATCATTGTTGCTCCACCTTGAAAATTTGCATTTAGGACCCAATTAAGCACGGTCTTAACTGTTCCTCTTACTTCCGGATGCAAAACTGCACTCATACAAGTGAGGCAATGAGGAGAGTTCCAATGCTATGTAAACAGTGTAGTCTGGCTTTAAAAAATTCATTCTGCATGTATTATATGCATTGATATTCAAATGTTTTCTTGAACTTCCTAGCAAGGGCATAACGATTATGACCTCTACAGTCACCTTAATTGGCCCAGGAGTCATCGAGGATGAGCCCAGACATTTGTGGCTATGTATTTACAAATCTTCTCTTTCCTTTTTCTTTTCTATTTTCTGGGAAAACTCCGCAGCTATAAGTAATTCTAAGGAGCAGGCATGGGGTGGAGGTGTAGAACAAAGTCTCAGAAAGCTTTAATTAGAAACCTTCTTTGTGAAATCTAAGGGCTAGCATTGTGTATGTATGTCTTTAAAAAATTATTCGAAATATCTTTAGCTTGCGTATCTTACGTAGCTAGGTCAATCCATGTTAAGTTGCATTGTGGCTTAGTTACTGTTGTTTATAGAAACAGTTTGTCATATGCCATCCATACTGGTATAAAACCAAAGAAACACCACATACCTCTGTATTCCCTTGATATAGAAACAAGGCTTTTGACTTGGGTGGGGATGGCTTGAGTGGGTAGTGAGGGGAGAAGGCATTTGATGGCATACATAAACTATTCCAGTGGGAGAGTCTGGTATTCTCAGCCTGACCCAAGAATCCTGTGAATGGTCTTAAAGCTATATAGCCGAAGCTGATGTGGAAGGAACATGCTAGAAATAAGCCAGTATTTCAAAAATCTTAAAAGAAAACAAATGCTTTTAGATTCTGCCTGTAAATTTTATATAACTAGTGTTTGGATAAACTAGGCAGTGCCCCTGTGGATAAAAGATTTTGAATTTTAATTTTGATTATTCTCCATACTGATGCTCATGTATCTCTCCCTCATCCATGTTGTTATAGTTTATATATTAAAAATACCCTTGAATTTAGTTGCCTGAACTTGCTGCACTGCTGGAATATTTATTTGAATAGAAGGGCAGGAAATCTTTCAGTAAAAGAAAATACTGCAGTAAATGAAGTCTGCCCGAAAGGAGATGTCTTTCCTGCTCTTTTGATATATCCCCTTTCATTCTTTTACCCTACAATGTGATAAAAGATAATGTAAAAAAAAAAAAAATATATGGTGACTCTTATTTAGATATAAATAAATTTGTTAAAGATTTTATTTAACATATTCAGTGAGGCAACCAGGTGTGTTGTAACTGGTAAAAAGAGAATCTGTAAAACTGCTGGATTTATAGATCCGGAATATTAAAACCACCATGCAAATGAAGGCAAAACTGGTTTTTCCACAGTTGAAGAAGAAACTCTATTAAATCTCTGTATCTTTATTAGTTACTTACACTTTACAGAGCAGTAAATTAGCTCAAAAACAATGAAAGACTAAAATCAGATAACCTGGAGTAGTGTAGTCTAGACAATGCATATTTTTCACTGAAGATCAACATTTCTTTTACATTTTTTCTTTCATTTTTGTCTACAGTTTTTTAATAGCATAGAGCAGAGTATGTATCAAGTACCTATGCAAGTATTATCCCAAGTGCCATCTTTGATCAACCGACAGTGGCTGCCTGGAGCATTCTGTCGAGGAATTTTTAGGTTCAACAGTAAGGAGTGTCATATAGATTAGCAATGTCTGTCAAAGGCAATGGAGTGGCATCTGTGGTGTGTATTTGCCACTCTGTTAGAGAAAACTGTCATCTGTAAGCTACCCCAAAATATTATAGACTCATTGTATTGCTCCTCCCAGGACATTTACATTTAAAACGTAGAGAGACACCATGGAAGAAAATATTTAATTGCCTTTTTTCTTTTATATGTATGAAATTGCATACTTTGGAGAGGTTCACATGGTAAAAAAGTCAAGCATTACTAAGTTAAGTGGAGTAAAAAATTGTCTCCCACTTCTACTTACTGGTTCCTTTGTTTCTTTTAACGAAGCAACTGCTGGTTACCAGTTTTTGGTGCATCCTTCATGAGATATTGCATACAATGTTTGAACCCAAGGCCCATTGTGTGTTAGTAGAAATTATTTGCTTTTTTCTTCCCAGTCTTGGTGTAGATTTCAACTTTTTTCCATGTCTGCTTAACAAGTGTTTCCATGCTAATTTAATTGTAAATAATTAAAATGATCCCATTGTTGTTTTTAAAGTTTTCAACTGTTGAGCGGAGTCCTTGTGTGTGAGACTGTGAAAGAGAAATTTCTTGTGTGCCTTCATTTTTTCTTAAAATGCATTGTTTTGAATTATAAAATGTTGTAAGCATATAGAAGTTCAGAAAATAACTTAATAGACATCTGTGCACCTACCACAGATTACAGATTGAGAAATTTCAGCAGATCCCTCTTAAAATAAATGTTATTGAAATAGCTAAAGTTACTCTCTCCTAGCATGTCCTTTTCCTTCTTATATCAAAGGAAACTGCATTAGTATTCTGAGATTGGAATTTATCATTTCTACGTATTTTTTTTAACTATGTGTGTATATATCCAGAATATATATGCATACATGCATGTGTTTTATATATATATATATGTATATATATATATATATATATATATATACACACATGCTCTTGCTATGTGTTCAGAATTTTACATTATCCTGTATCCTTTTGAAACTTTATGCATTAATATTATTTTTGAAATTTATCTATAGTGAAACACTAGATGCAGTTAATTTATTTTAATTGCTACATAGTGTTAAAAGTTAAACAGAGGAATATTAAAAAAATTATGAGTTAATTGAGCAAAAACTGATTTGAATCAGCAGCACTAAACCAGAGTGGTTTCAGAGCACACCAACATCAGGAGCTAAGGGCCAGACTTTTATAGAGAATAGTCAGAAGCAAAGCAAGAAATTATTGGATTGGCTATAGCTTAAGTGGTTGTCTTATTTGAGAAAGCATAGTTGGTTGTCTTTGATTGGTTGTTCTTATATTTTGTTTCTTAATCTTGAGGCATTTCAGGCTTAGGTTTGGGTTTGCTTCTGTAGGCTTCTAATGCATCACAGCCATCTCAGTCTAATGGCCTCTTTGCCCAATTAATTTAACAATAGTATTCCATTGTATGAATGCACAAATGTTTCCGTTTCTTTTATCAGTATGAGGATTGTCCTTTTACATTTGTTTATTGTTTCTTTTGACATACAGGAACTTACAAGTTGAATGTTGATCAATCTTTTCTTCTATGATTTGTATCCCTTTTGAGTGGACATAAGAATTTGTTTTTCTAATTGTAGTGGCTTTATAATGTGTCAGTTTTGTTAGGCTGAAATACATTTCCCAGAATATCCTTCTGTATATGTCTAGCTAGTAGGCCAAAAGAGAGATTATTATTGTGTGAGACCTGGAGGGCTGAAGTGAAGCAGAATGCACTTTGTAGCTCATACACGCATATGGTATATCCGAAAGATCACTTCATTGGCGGGTAGCAGCCGTCAGGCTGTCACTCTACCTCTCCCTGGATCCTCTTTTAGCTTCTCCAACAAGAACTGACAATTTTAGCCTGTACTCATTGGTTCCAGCTTATGCTTATGAGTTCCAGGTTGTCTTACTCTTCCCCATTTCACATTTCTGTTGCCTTCCCAACTTTATGCCCCAGGGACTTAAAGCTCTAGCATCATGTGGGAAGACAACAGGTTTACAGAAACTGGCTGACCAGTTTGCACAATCACATAAGGCCATATCCCTGTAACAAATCTTTGAGTGTGTGTATGTGTCTATCTCCTAATGCAGTCTTCTGTGATTGAAACACTGACAGGTACAGGTTTTTCATGTCATACAGAAAGTATTGTCCTGTTCAAATTCCTAACTCTGAATCAGGAGGGTTAATAAAGTGTATGTATACCTATCTCCCACAAATAGTTCAAATACAAGTAAGGTATTTGGTGACTGGGTTAGAAAATCAACCAAAAGTGGCAATACTGCCTCCAAAGCCCAAGGACTCCCAGCAAATGCCAAGCCTCTTCTCTGTGAACAGCACAAGCTTTAAAAAAGTGTCGCATCTTTGTGGGTTTATCTCCTGGACCGATTGTTATTTTAGCTCTGTATCAGGCAGTGTCCAATCAGGAGATCAAAACCACATGGAAATTTGAATTAAAGAAGTTTAATAAAAGGAATTTATAACTCTAATAGGCAATTGCATTAATGACTACAATTGGGTTAAGACAACTCTAAAGAATACTAGAATAGCAGGCATAGGGAGCAGCCACACTCCTTAGGGATGAGATAGACCATCCAAGGAAAAGCCTCGTTCTGCTCTGGGCTGGGATTCAGACTTTGTTGGAGAAGGTGCGCTTCACTGAAGGGTGGAAGAGTGTGCTGAGGTGCTTTGCCAGCAGGACTCACTGAGAATATGCTTTCTGGGTGTGGAGAAAGCCATCCGTGGAGAGGTGGTACACCTCAGAACCCACTTTAAAGCTTCCCAAAGGCCATCCCTAGAAGGCTTCCAGAAGGAGGACCCATACTTCAGAAATTATTGCAAAGCCATCCAAACAGTTGCCTGGGGCTATCTGTTCATGGCTGGTGCCAGATGCTGTTGGCTCCGGTACTGCTGAGCCTCCTCATGTCCTTCAGGAGCTGAGCACTGCAGAAATCACCTTAGAGGGCACCGTGGGAAGTCATTCACAGATTGTGTCACACATTACTGGCCTCTGGGTACTACAGCAGCTGTTCCTACTGCAGCAGTCTTCCAAGAGGAGCCCACTGGAAATAGGTACAGAAACCCCTTTTTCCTCTAGTGTCTTCTGCCTACAAAGTTTAACATGGTGCCAGATGGCAAAGGATAAATACTTGCAGGTTGCAGAATAGTCAGTGAAGTGTAAATTTGGAGCCAAGAGGCAATACATTAAATTGCTAACTGGAACACTAAGCATTAATATATATATTTCTATTAATCCTTTATCAAAGAAGTAAACTAAATCAGAAAATTTATGGATATCTTATTTTACATCAACACACTGATTACAGTATGTATTTTCATTTTCATATCATTTTTGAGAATGACTCAGGGGTATATAAATTAAATTTATGTATAACTCAGTGTGGGAAATGGCACATGTGGGTATTCCAAAAATATTTGTTGGGTAAATGGTAAAGTGGATGGATAACTATATGAGTATTAACATTTACCAAGATTTCAAAAGACTCAAGGCAACTACTGACATTTTAATATGTGTTCAAAATTAATTTTAAATAACAGGATGAGGGAGGAGTGTGATTGGTACTATCATAACAATCAAATTTCAGAAAAAGAAATAGAAAAAACAATTTCTTTTGCAATTTTAACAAATAGAATAAAATACCTAGGAATAAACTTAACAAAGGATGTGAAGGACCTATACACTGAAAACTACAAAGCATTATTTAGAGAGATTGAAAAAGAGTCAATGAAATGGCAAGATACTCTGTGTTCATTATGGATTAGAAGAATCAACATAGTTAAAATGTCTTTATTCCCCAAAGCAATATGTAGAACCAACATAATCCCCATCAAAATTCCAATGACAATTTTTAAAGAAAGAGAACAGAAAATCATCAGATTTGTACGGAGCCACAAAAGACCCAAACAACCAAAGCAATCCTGAGGGGGGGAAAAAAAATGAAGGCAGAGGCATCACACTCCTTGATTTCAAACTACATTACTGACTGACAGTAATCAAGCAGCATGGTATTGGCAGAAAAACAGACACACAGACCAATGGAACAGAATTGACAGCCCAAAAATGAACCCACATGTATATGGGCAAATAATTTTTCACAAAGAAGCCAAAACATATAATGGAGAAAGAAAGCCTCAGATTTCTGGAGAAGATGGCAATGGAGGCACACGTGGCTCACCTGTCCCACAACCACATCAAAATTACAACTAAAATATAGAACAACTATCACTTAGAACCATCAGAATCAAGTTAAATGGAAGCCTTGACAACTGCAGAATTAAAGAAACCACATCCATCTAGACTGGTAGGAGGGGGGCAGATGTGGAACAGGCTTGTCCCACACCCATGTATAGTGGGTAAAAATTTGGGAGGGATATCTTGGGTGTGAGGAATCCCAGCCCCACACCAGTCCCCACCAGCCCAGGGTTCCAGTGCCAGGAAGATAAGTCCCCACAACTTCTGCCTGAAAAAACAGTGGGGATTGAGTTGGTGGGAGAAACTTCTGGCGCCCCAAGCAGTTCCTCTTTAAAAACCCACCTCACATACAGACTCACTCCCTCTGAGCTCTAGCACCGAGGTAGCAGCTTAAAAGGCACCAACAGTGGCATACGGGGAGAAACTGAAGCATCTGGCATCAAGGCAAGCACAGGCCATTATTCCTTTTTTAAACCCTCTACCCACAGAACCACAGAGCTGGCAAACTGGTGCCATATTTGAGACTACAACAAACTAGCTAACACTATTTGACCGGCTTTGGAGATCCCCAGAAACTCTGCCCCACCCAATTTATAGCCCACCCATGCTGCTTTTCCATATGAATGACTAGTCTTGGCTCAAACTGCTCAACTTCCTAAATCCTCTCAAACGAGCAACAGCTGGCCTCAGTGAGCCCCAGGCCTGGCACTAGTAGCAGCCAGCCTAGATTTAAAGCTTGGCTTCCCCTGGTAATCTCTACATGAAACACAAGTAGCAGCCATCTCAGATTGTTTTATAGCTCAGGCAGGGTGGCCTGGATAAAACACAGGTGGGTGCTGACCTTGGCTTGTACCACCCAGGAAACCTCAGGGCCAGCACACCCAGTGGACAGCTACAGACCACGTAGGAGCACCACAACCCTTCCCTTCCTGGCACAGCTGGTCCTCCATGGAGTGCAGATGTTGGTGGTAAGTCATCACAGCCAATATTTACAGCCGACTGGCCTATTGATCTAACAGCAACCAGGACTCAAATACAAGAGGAGGGTGTGCTCAGCCCACATGAAAGGCACACCTCGAGTACTCAGCTTGAGTGATAGTGGATGCTGTGCCACTGGACCCTACAGGACACCTACTACATTAGGCCACACTTGGAAGACACGGAGTCAAAGCAGCTCTACCTAATATATAGAAACAAACACAGGGAGGCTGCCAAAATGAGGAGACAAAGAAACATGGTCAAAATGAGAGAACAGTTAAAAACTCCAGACAAAGAGCTAAACAAAATGTAGATAAGCAATCCATCAGATGCAGAATTCAAAACCCTGGATTAAGAATGCTCAAGGAAATTAGTGAGGACCTCAACAGCATAAAAAGATCCAGTCAGAAACCAAGGATTAGCTATTTGAAATAAAGAACAACTTTACAGGGAAACAACAGTAGAGTGGATGAAACAGAGAATCAAATCAATGATATGGAACATAACAAAGTAAAAAACAACCAATCAGAACAGCAAGAAGAAAAAGGAACCCAAAAAATCAAAGATAGTATAAGCAGCCTCTGGAACAAGTTCAAGAGATCCACTAGCCACATCATAGAGGTTCCCAACAGAAAAGAGAAAGAGCAAGAAATTGGAAACCTATTTGAAAAAATAATGAAAGAAAACTTCCCTCATTTGGTGAAAGAAATAGACATGCAAATCCAGGAAGCACAGAGTCCCAAACAAGATGGATGCTAAGAGGCCCACTCCAAGACACATTATAATTAAAATACCAAAGGTTAAAGGTAAAGAGAAAAATTTAAAAGCAGCGAGATGAGAGAAGTTAGTCACTATAGGATGTTCCCATAAGACCGTCAGCTGATTTCTCAAAAGAAACTTCACAGCTAGAAGAAATGAGCAAGAAATATTCAGTCATGAAAAACAGGGACTTACAGCCAAGATTGCTCTACCCAGCAAAGCTGTCACTTAGAATCAAAGGGCAGATAAAGTGTTTCCCAGACAAGAAAAAACTAAAGAAGTTCATCAGCATCAAACCATTATTATATGAAATGTTAAAGGGACTTATTTAAGAAAAAGAAGATCAAAACTATCAACAATAAAATGGCAATAAATACATATCTATCAACAATTAAATCTAAAAAACAAACTAAGCAAGCCAGAAGAACAGAGACAGTATCATGGATATGAAGAGCATTTTGATGGTTGCCAAATGGAAGAGGGGTGTGGGGGAATGGATGAAGAGGTGAGGGGATTAAGAAGTACAAATAGGTAGTTACAGAATAGCTATGGGGATGCAAAGTACATTATAGGAAATGGAGCAGCCAAAGAACTTATACACATGACCCATGGACGTGAGCAATAGTGGAGTGATTTCCTGAGGGAGTTGGGAGTGCTGAGTGGAAGGGGGGCAAAGTGGGAAAAATCAGGACAACTGTAATAGCATAATCAATAAAATATAACTAAAAATGAATAAATAAATAAAAAACAGTGAAAACATGGGGAAAACATAAAAATATAAAAATATATAAAAAAATGAAGGAAAAAAACTTTAGTGAATGGTGCTGGTAAAAATGGAAAATCACATGCAAAAAAAATGAAATCTAGGAACATCTTTTAAATGTTGGTGTTCCATAGAGTCTATGTCATTTATCTGTCTCACTCATGGCTCAATTATCACATATGTTTTGATGATTGCTAAGTCTGCATCCCCAGCTAAGATTTCTCTCATGAACTTCAGATAAATATACACAAATATCCACTAAACATCTCCAATCAGGAGCCCTAAAGATAACTTAAATCAATATATTAAAACCTAACTCCTCTCCTGCCTCAGCTTCTATCTATTACCCTTTTTGTATTTTCCATCTCAGTGCATATCATCACTCATTTTTCCAAATAAAAAACTTAGGTATCAATCTTGAAACTATTATCTATCTCTCACGCCCTTTGTTCAGCTAATTACAAGATTATTTTGGCTCTACTTTTTTGGTACTTCTTAATCCCTTCCTCTTTATCACCCATGCTTCCAACCTCCTTCCCATTGGCAACTTTCAAAATATGCTCTGTATTTATGAGTCTGTTTCTTTTCTGCTTGTTCACTTATTTTGTTTTTTAGATTCAATCTTTGATAGGTATGTATTTATTGCCATTTTATTGTCATGTTTTGATCTTTTTTTCTTTTTAAAGAAGAACCTTTAACATTTCATGGAATGCTCGTTTAGTAGAGATGAGCTCCTTTAGCTTTTTTCTTGTCTGGGAAGCTCTTTATTTATCCTTCTATTCTAAATAATAGCTTTGCTGGGTAGAGTAATCTTGGTTGTAATTATTTACTTTTTATCACTTCGAATATTTCTTGCCAATTTTTTTCTGGCAGGCAAAGTTTCTGTTGGGAAACCTGCTGATAGTCTTATGGGAGCTCCTTTGTAGTTAAGCAACTACTTTCCTTTTGCTTCTTTTAAGATTCTTTCTTTGTCTTTAAACTTTTGCAGTTTTGGTATGATGTGTCTTGGTGTGGACCTCTTTGGGTTCATCTTGTTTGGGACTCTCTGCCCTTCCTGGGAATTGTTTGTTTATTTTCTTGACCATGTTAGGGAAGTTTTCTGTTGTTTTTGCAAATATGTTTTCTATTTGTTGGTCTCTCTATTCTCTTTCTGGCACCCCCATATGTGAATCTTGGTACAATTGAACTTCTCCCAGAGGCTCCTTACACTATCCTGTTTTTTAATTCTTTTTTCTTCTTGCTGTTCTGATAAGGCGTTTTTTTCTTTTTTATATTCCGAAGAACTGATTTGATATTCAGTTTCATCTATTCTACTGTAGATTTCTTATAAAGTATTTTTTATTTCAGTGAGTGCATTCTTCATTTCTGACTTTTTTAAAAATGGTTTTTATGTCCATTTTTATGCGGTTGACGTTCTCACTAAGTTCATTTGTTCTTTCCCTAAGTTAATTGAATAGCTTTATAACTAGTATTTTGAACTCTGTATATAGTTGATTGCTTGTCTTAATTTTGTTTAGTCCTGGAGTTTTGTTCTCTTCTTTCCTTTGGGACATGCTTTTTTTTTTTTTTTTTTTTTTTTTTTTTCATTTTGGCAGCCTCCCTGTGCTTGTTCCTATGTATAATGCAGAGTTGCTAATGTACTAGGTGTCCTATACGGTCCAGTAGCACAGCCTTCCCATTCACCTGAGCTGGGTATTTCAGGTGTGTGCCCCAATCTCCTCCCTGTGTGGGCTGTGTACTCCCTCCTGTTGTAGTTGAGCCTTGGCAGTGGGAGGGATTTAATGCCCAGGTCTATTGGCTGCAAGAACTGATGGCAACTACCACAGAGGATCAGCTGTGTTGAGGTCCACCCCACAGAGTTGATGTCAGTGAGACTCCAGTGCCCACTGAGTCTGCCCCTTGAGTGCATTGCCTATGGAGGTGGTTGGAAAGTGCTTCAATGTGGTCTGAAGTTGTGCACCAGGTGCACTGGCTCTAAGGCCTCTTGGGAGGTGCAAGCCAAGGTCAGCAATCACCTGTGTTCTGCCTGGGGCCACCTGGCATGAGCTATAAAGTGATCTCCTAATGGCTGCTACTGGTGTTTGGCTTAGAGGTGCCTTGGAGAGGCCTAGATGTGAACCAAGGCTGCCTGCTGTTAGTGCTGGGCCTGGGGTCACTTAGTGAGAGGTATGAGTCATGCTGAGGCCAAATTCTGCTTGTCTGAGAGATTTTAGGAAAGTCTAAGGTGTGATCCAGACCATTTGTATGGAAAAGCCACCAGAAACACTTGGGTAGGCCCACAAGTGGGTGGGTTGGGGGTCTTGAGGAATCTCTAGGGCAAGAGTACAGTGTGAGCCAGGTTGATGGAGTCTCAGATATGGTGCCTGCCTGGTGGCTGTGTGGGAAGAGCTTGGAGAAGGAATAATAACCTCTGCTAGCACATTTATCTGGCAGAAAGCTGCCCCCTCCCACAGTTGTCGCCATGATGCCAGACAATTGAGTTCCTCTCTATATGTCCCTGGTGCCTTTTGAACTGCTGCACCAGTGCTGAAACTGAGAGCAGGTGAATCTGAGGAAGTCTGTGCAGGCCCTTTAAGAGGAAGTGCTTAGAACCCCAGAAGCCCTCAGTCTCACTAAGCCTCAGTTCCTGCTTGTTTTTACAGCCAGAAGTTATGGGGATTTCCCTTCTTGGCACTAGAATCTTAGGCTGGGGACCTGCTGGGGGGCTGGGTCCCCTCACTCCTTAGGGGCACCTCACAGCCAAGATATCCCTCTGGAATTTTTCTGCCACATATGGGTGTGGGATCATTCTATTTGAAGTCTCTGTTCCTCCTACAGCCTCGATGTGTCTTCTTTATGTCCTTAGTGTAAGACTTCTGTTCACCTAGATTTCAGGTGGTTGTGAATGATGGTTGTTCTGTAGTTTAGTTGTAATTTTGATATGGCTGTAAAGGATGTGAGTGCCATGTTTACTTATGCCATCATATTGACTGGAGGCATGACAATGCTATAAAAAGATAGAAGGGTTATAGGCGAGCTAAATGAGCAAAATGAAAGGGGAAAAAATGTACATGGATTCTAGATCTAGATGTCAAGGTCGTTTCACCTTTATAAGTTCCTCTGGTAAAATGGTAGTATTTTCCTAGAGATTTTTAAATTATATTTTATTAATTATGCTATTACAGTTGTCCCAAATTTTTCCCCTTCTTCTCCCTCTACTAGCCGCAGCCCACTTCCTCAGACAATTCCCACACTGTTGTCTATGTCCATGGGTCCTGCATATATATTCTTTGACTTGTCTGTTCCCTATGCTGTAATTTATATCCCAATGACTATTTTGTAACAACCAATGTGTATTTCTTATTCTCTTCACCTTTGCACCCATCTCCCTAATCCTTCTCCCATCTGGCAACCATCAAAATGTTCTGTGTCTCTGATTCTGTTTCTGTTATGCTTGTTTGTTTATTTTGTTTTTTAGATTCAATTGTTGATAGATATGTACTTATTGCCATTTTATTGTTCATAATTTTTATCTTTTCAAAGAAGACCCTTTAACATTTCATATAATACTGGTTTGGTGATAATGAACTCCTTTAGCAATTTCTTCTCTGGAAAGCATTTTATCTGCCCTTCCATTCTAAGTGATGGCTTTGCTGGGTAGAGCAAGTTTGGTTGTAGGTCCCTGCTTTTCATAACTTTGAATATTTCTTGCTCATCCCTTCTAGCCGGCGAAGTTTCTTTTGAGAAATCAGCTGACAGTCTTATGGCAACACCCCTGTAAATAAGTAACTTCTTTTATCTTGCTGTTTTTAAGATTTTCTCTTTATCTTTAACCTTTGGTATTTTAATTATAATGTGCCTTGGAGTGGGCCTCTTTGCATCCATCTTGTTTGAGACTCTGTGCTTCCTGGACTTGCATGTCTATTTCCTTTACCAAATGAGGGAAGTTTTCTTCCATTATTTTTTCAAATAGGTTCCCAATTTCTTGCTTTTTCTCTTCTCTTTCTGGCACTCATATGATTCAAATGTTGGTACACATGAAGTTATCCCAGGGGCTCCTTACACTATCCTCATATTTTTGGATATTTTTTTCTTCTTGCTGTTCTGATTGGTTGTTTTTTGCTTCCTTATGTTCCAAATCACTGATTTCATTCTCACCTTCATCTGTTCTACTGTTGATTCTCTGTAAATTGTTCTTCATTTCAATTTATGTATCCTTTATTTTTGACGGGATCATTTTTATGCTGTTGAGGTCCTCAGTAAGTTCCTTTAGAATCCTTATAACCAATTTTGAACTCTGCATCTGATAGATTGCTTATCTCCATTTCATTTAGCTCTTCTTCTGAAGTCTTGTTTTGTTCTTTCATTTAGGCGATGTTTCTTTTTCTTCTCATTTTGGCAGCCTTCCTGTGTTTGTTTTTATATTAGGTAGAGCTACTGCATCTCCCAGAATTGATAGAGTGGCTTAATGTAGTAGGTGTCCTGTAGGGTCCAGCAGCACAGCCTCCACTGTTAGCAAAGCTGGATGTTCAAGGTATACCCACTGTGGCTGTGTACACCCTCCTCTTGAGCTGAGCCTTCATTGCTGTTGTCACATCTAAGATCATCCACTGCCTGTATTCTGTCCTGGGTCACACAACATTAGTTACAGAGTGATCTGAAGATGACTGCAACTTGTGCTGAGCTTGACTGTGCCCAGGAGAGGCCAAGCTGTGAATCAAGTCTGGCTGCTGCTAGTGCTGTGTCTGGGGCAACTTAATGAGAGGTATAGGGCTCCCTGAAGCCAGATGCTGCTCTTGTTTGAGATATGTAGGGAACTGCTCCTCGTGGTTTAGGGAATTGTAGCCCTGGCCTGAGCATGACTGCTGCCAGCATTCCGGTTGTGCATGTCTTTAAGTCTCAACATAAGACTGTGTGTGAGACATAACTGAAAGCCACTCAGAGGATTTCTGTGAGAATTAGATTTGAAAAATGCTTATTATGCTTTTATGCTTTAGAACTTGCTCTATTTTCTTTATCTGTAGTATAACATAAACAGTCTCTAGATAGGAATGTATGAAACCTTGCACCTAATGCCAGTGTGGCATCAAGATGTTTGATAGACCCTGACGCAAACTGGTCACTGTGCCCTCTGTACTAGTACATGTAATCTGATACTGTCAACTGTAATCCTAATGCCTCCAAACTATTGATGATTCATGAATCTTGCCCTTGTATCTCTCATGTGTATCCTCCTCAATAGAAGGCATGAGGGAAGAAGGTCTAATTGCTGTCCTCCACTAGAGAGAGCAGTCACCTTCTTTCCCCCAGACATAATAAAATGTCCTGGGTAAAAGTTTGTTCCACCATTGTCACGAAGCCTCTGCTGGAAAGAGCAACTTCCAACCAAGCCTAGGGTGTGCGAAGCACCTCTGCCATAGAGATAGTTTAGGAAAATATAAATCGTGGCCAAGACAAGCCATTCATATTGAAAAGCCACTGGAAACAGCTTAAATGGGCCTAAAAGTTTGGTGGGGCAGAGCCCCAGTGAATTACAGGGTGTGGTAAACACTGGGAGCCAGGTGATAGAGTCTCAGATATTTTGTCCACCTGCTGGCTCTGTGGGAGGAGGGCTCAGAAGAGGAATAATGCCCTCTGCCAGCACTTCTGCCTGTGAGAAAGCTGCCCCTCAGCTTTGACCCTGATGTTGGACAATTTAGTTCCACCCCATATTTCTTTGTTGGTTTTCAGTCTCCTGCCCTGGTGCTGGAGCTCAAAGGGCATGAGTCCTTGTAAGCCTGTTCACAACCCCTTTAAGTTAAATTGCCTGGGATTCCAGCAGCTTCTATCTTCCATAGCCTCAATCCCTGCTGGATTTTAAAGCCAGAATTTATGGAGATTTATCTTCCTGGCATTGGAAATCTGAAGCTGGGACCTCTTGCTCCTGAGATATACTTCCCAATTTTTATCTGTCACATGTGGGTGTGGGACCAGCCCAATCTATGTCTTGCCCCTCCTATCAGTCTCGATATGTTTTCTTCTTTAATTTAATAGTTGTGGGATGTCTATTCAGCTCAATTTCTGATAGTTCTGAATGATGGTTGTTCTATAGTTTAGTTATAATTTTGATGTGGTTGTGCATGGAGGTGAGCTGTGTTTACCTACACTCTTGACCAAAACTCCCTAGAGTTATCTTTTGATAAGAATTGTGCATCTACTTCAGGGCTTAGTGGAAAATATTTTCATGATTTACTGGCATTATATGAGTGTTGGAGGGATCAATATTAAAGGTGCTAATGGCTTCATCCTTGCCCAGTAGTAGGTCAACCTCTGCAATATTTTGTTATATGCTGAATATCACAATTAAGGGTTATGTTGAATCAATCAATTTTACTGTTTTTAGAATTTGATGGAAGTGATGAACTTTCTCTCAGAATAATGCACATTGCATATATATGTAAAATTGTTTGCACTTGTGAGGGTTCATGGAATCTAGAGTAAAAATTCTTGAGAAATAGATCTTAAACTATAATAGTAGGAGCTCATTTAGTGGATAGTTATATTGGCTTGAGCTCTACTGGACAATTTCCTATATAAGCAATTTCATGTTGTTTAAAGTGCAACAACAATCTTGCAAAACAGGTAGTATCACTTCCACTTGGCAATAGAGGTAACTGATGGTAAGAGACATTTTGTAATTTGTTCAATGTAACACAGTGGTACATCTGGGATTGCAACCTTTTACTTAAAAGTCATTGTTACCATTTTATGTAAAGGAACATATTTTGCATATAATGCTCAATAAATGTACAGTAAATAAATGAAAGGCTGCAATGTGGAAGATATTTTATATTGCTCTGGAATGAATGCATAGATAGAACTTATGTGGAGTGATGCTTGATATCTGAAATTTAATTAATTTATTTACACCACATTGCAGGTCCTTTTCATTTTTCTTATGGTTTGACTCTAAAAGAAGTTACTTTCTCGTATGATCTCACATAACTTTCATTCTTATTCTATGAGGCAGATTAGGCAATATAATGACTACTGTTTTAGAGGCACTGGCACTCAAACAAAGGGACTACAAGATTTGCCCATTGTCATAAAATGAGACATAGGACAATAAAAGGCACATGATGTATTTAGGAGTCTAAAGGACTATACCAGTCACTTTGGCCAGATACATGAAAACACGTATTTAGGAAATCTAAATGAAATAATTAATAATATGAATTTATACCCTCTATACTAATGTAAAGAAGTTCAGAGATGTATAAGTAAACATTCTGATTCTCAGAATTGAAAAATATACCTTTTGAATCTTTGGGAAAAGCAATGTCACACCAGGGCACAAAGAATTCCATAGAAACATGCCCACTGCCTTTTTCTCTTCCCTCTACTACAGTTCCTTCCAGGATTAGCAAAAATTCATTTCTCTTCTTCCCTTTATTTATTAAAGCAAAGTGCAGGATTTAACGGGAGACCTTAGCCTCGTCCTAATTCCAGTGCTCATCTTAATTACTCTGTTTTATGTGGAATTTTTTAATTTACAGAGTTTTCACATGCATTATGTCTTTTGACTTTCAAACCACGCTCTTTGGTCAGCAGACAAGACCTTATTTATCCTTATTTGAGGAATGAAGAAATTGAGGTCCAGAGAGATTGAAAGAATTCTAGCCACACAGCTCTATGTGGTAGATTCAGGGTTTAAGCCCACCAGTCCATCTTTCTCTTCTCACTCACAGAGTGGAGACAAGAGAGTCCAGTAGCTACACATTGGAAAATAGATGCTAAGGTAATCTTTTTTTAGTTAGCAGCAGCCCTGAAGTCTTTCAGGACAACTTGAATCTGTTTTTAGAGCTACCTTCAAATCTTGTTTCCTAGGACAGTGCATTTACTTCTTCTGGTATGGAGCAATCTGGTTTTCTCGTGTTCAGAATTTCTCTTAGAAAAGGTAAAGGGGAGAAATTGTACTCATGACAGTTCCAGGTGTTTTGGATGGATCCAGAAATTGTTTTCTGAGTTTGTCAAGTGCTCCCAGTGATTGAGATTTTGGCTGGAAATGCTTTTGGCTGTTCACTCAAGTGCAACTCTCCTACTTTTCCTCACTCTGCTTGTTTTTGTCAAGTGAGGGCCTAACCTACATAGGTCTGACTGTTTGTTAAAGAGGGCCAAGAATAAAAGCAAAAAGTGGCATTTATTCACACTTTCAGAGGTAAACCACACCCTATTCACTTTGTAAAGAAATCATTATGACAGCTGCATTTCTTTGTCATATTATTTTTTATAATAGCTTTATTAAGATATAATTCACATAGTATAAAATTCAACCCCATAAAGTGTACAATTCAGTTGTTTTTCATATATTCACAGTTGTATAACCATTATCACCATCTTATTTTAAAATATTTTCATCAGTCCAAAAAGAACCATTAGCAGTCATTTCTCATACCCCTCACTAATCCCTGGCAACCACTAATCTACTTCTGTTTTTATGGATTTACCTATTATGGATATTTCATATAAAAGGGTTATACAATATATGGTCTTTGGTGACTGGCCTCGTTCCCTTGGCATAATGTTTTCAAAGTTTATCCATGTTATAGCATGCATGATTCATGTTTTAGCATGCGTGTTGTAGTATGTATTGCAACACATACTCACTTGCTTTTATTCCATTGTATTGATATACCAAATTTTTTCTATTTGTTTATCAGTTGATGGCCCCTTGTGTTGTTTTTAATTTTGGTTATTTTGAATACAGGTTAGGGCAAAAGTAGGTTTACAGTTATGAGTATTCAAAATAGAATTTATTCTTGTATTATTATTAATTAACTTTTGTATTATTTTTTCATACAAACAACAGTATACCTACTTTTGCCCATTCGGTATTGGTACCATGAATGTTTGTGTACAAGTTTTTGTGTGGACAGATGCTTTTATTTCTCTTGGGTCATATGGTGACTCTATGTTTAACATAGAGTTTTGGGAACTGCCAAACTGTTTTCCAAAGACTCTGGACCATTTTCTAATTCCTCCAGCAATCTACAATGGTTTTAATTTCTTGAATGTAATTCTAAGCATTTTTTTTCTTTTTAATTTTTATTTTTATTTTATTTTATTTTTTTACAATTTTTTAATTTTTAATTTAGCTCTTCTAGTTGGTGTGAAGTGCTTTCTCATTGTGGTTTTGACTTATTTCCCCACTGACTCATGATGTTGAGCATCCTTTCATGTGCTTGTGTCTGATTGCATGTCGTCTTTAGAAAAATGTCTATTGAAATTCTTTGTTCACTTTTTACTTTAGTTGTTTACTTTCATATTATTGATTTGTAAAATTTCTTTGTATATTCTCCAAACAATATGATTTGCAAATATGTTTGTTTTCATGGTAGTGTGCTTTGAAAAAAAACAGTTTGACATTTAATGAGTCTGATTTATCTATCTTTTCCTTTATGAAAACATTGCATAACTCAAAGTAATGAGGAGATACTTCTATGTTTTCCTCTAAGACTTTTAGTTCCTATATCCATCTTGAGCTAATTTTTATATATGGTATGTGGTAGGAGTTCAGCTTCATTCTTTTGCATATGGGTAACAAATTTCTACATCATCATCTGTTCAAAAGATTATTCTTTCCCCATTGCATAGTCTTGGCTGGGACCTTTGTCAAAAATTGATCATAAACTTTGGGTTAATTTCTGAACTCTTAATTTTATTCCACTGATCTGTTGTCTAGTTTTTTGCCAGTACTACATTCTCTTCGTTCCTGTAACTTTGTAGTAAGTTTTGAAGTTAAGAACTACATATTCTTTGACTTGATTCTTATTCAAGATTGTTTTGGCTATTTTGAGTCCCTTATATTTCCATATGAATTTTTGGATCAGTTTGTTAATTTCTTCAAAAAGAAACTGAAATTTCTATAAGGATTGCTCTGAATTAGTAGATATATTTAGTGAGTATTGGCACCATGATAAAATTAAATCTTCAAATCCATAAAGATGCATGAGTGTGAATCTATTTAGATTTTTTTGATTTCTATAACAATGTTTTATAGTTATCAGAATAAAAGTCTTGCACTTATTTTTGTTAAATCTATTCTTAAGTAGTTAGCTTTTGTGTTACTATTGTAAATGGAATTGTTTTCTTTTATTTTTAGATTTTCATTGCTAATGTTTAAAATGCCATTGAGTTTTATATGTTGATCTTATATCTCACACCTTTTATTCTAATAGACTTTTATTTTTCAGTGCATTCATGAAGATTTTCTATATTAAAAGATCTCCAAAAAGAGTAAGTTTAAATTCTTCCTTTTCAGTGCACATGCCTTTTGTTTATTTTTCTTACCTAATTGGCCTGCCATTAAGTACAATGTTGAGTAGAGGTGGAAACAATAAACATTCTTGTCTTATTTCTGATCTTATATAAAAAGTATTGTTTTTCACCATTAAGTATGATGTTAGCTGTGGGATTTTTATGGATTCGCTTTATCACATTGAGAAAGTTTCCATCTATTTCTAGTTTGTCAAATATTTTTACAATAAAAAGTATTGGATTTTGTTAATTTTTTCAACATACATTGAGATGACCATGTGGTTTTTATCCTTTATTCTATTAATATGGCATATTACCTTGACTGATTTTTAGAAGTTAAATGGATGTGCATTTCTAGAATAAATCTCACTTGGTATATGTGGCTGGAATTGGTTCACTAGTGTTTTGTTGAGGAATTTTACCTCTTTATTCGTAAAGTATATTGGACAATTGTTTAGTAGAATTTAGCAGTAAAGTCATTTGGGCCTAAGCTTTTTGTGTATGTATGTGTGTAGGGGGGTATGTTTAAGTTATGAATTCAATCTCTTGCTACAGGTTTACTCAGATTTTCTGTTTATTCTTTTTTTAAAAAATATGCTTTATTGATTATGCTGTTACAATTGTCCTAATTTCTTTTCCCTTTATTCCCCTCCACCCAGTGACCTCCTCCCTCCAGTTGTCCTCCCTCCTTAGTCCATGCCCATTGGTTGTGCATATAGTTCTTTTCAACATCTTCCTGTCTACTCCACTCCCTCATTCTATGCTTCTTAATTCCTGCACCATCTACCTTCCTTTATCCTCTCCCCCGTCCCTGCTGACCTCCCCCCAATATGTTCCCCATACCTATAATTCTTTTCCCACTCTCGTTGCCTACTTAGTTTGCCTTTGTTTCAGTTCCTAGCTTCTGTTGTTGGCTGTTGTGATACAGTTTTCATTTTAATGTTCATAGTTTTGATCCTCCTTCTTCTAAACAAGTCCCTTTAACATTTCATATAACAGTGGTTTGGATCTGATGAACTTCTTCAGTTTTATTTTGTCCTGGAAGCACTTTCTCTGCCCTTCTATTTTGAATGACAGCTTTGGATAGAGTAATCATGGTTGTAGGTTTTTGCTTTTCATTACTTTAAATATTTCTTGCCAGTCCCTTCTTGCCTGCAGAGGAAGGAAAACTCTCCAAACTTGGTGAAGGAAATAGACACACAAGTCCAGGAAGCACAGAGAGTCCCAAACAAGCTAGGCCCAAAGAGGACCACACCAAGACACATCATAATTAAAATACCAAAGGTTAAAAATAAAGAGAGAATCTTAAAAGCAGCAAGAGAAAAGCAGAGAGTTTCCTACAAAGGGGTGCCTATAAGACTATCAGCTGATTTCTCAAAAGGAACTTTGCAGGCAAGAAGGGACTGGCAAGAAGTATTTGAGGTGATGAAAAATGAGGAGCTACAACCAAGATTACTCTACCCAGGAAAGCTATCATTTAGAATGGAAGGGCAGATAGAGTGCTTCCCAGACAAGGTAAAGTTAAAGAAGTTCATCATCATCAAACCATTATTATATGAAATGTCAAAGGGACTTACTTAAGAAAAAGATCAAAACTATGAACACTAGAATGACAACAAACTCACAGCTATCAACAACTCAATCTAAAAAAAAAAAAAAAAAAATCCAACTAAGCAAACCAGAATAGGACCAGAATCATAGGTATGGGGATCATTTGGAGGGTTATCAGCTTGGAGGGAGAAGAGGGAGAAATGGGGAAATGGTGCAGGGATTAAAAAGCATAATCGTTTGGTACAAAATAGACAGAGGGGTGTTAAGAATAATATAGGAATGGGTGAAGTCAAAGAACTTATATTCATGACCCATGGTCATGAACTAATAAGGGGGGATGGGATTGCTGGAGGGAAGTGGGATACTGGGCAGAAGGGAGCAAAGGGAAAAAAATTGGGACTACTGTAACAACATAATCAATAAAATATACTTAAGATCATTTTCTAAAAAACATTATTTCAATCTCTGCCTTTTGATTAGAGTGTTTAACTCAATTATATTTAATCTAAGTTATGGTAGTTGAAAAATGAATTATGGCTGATATTTTTCTATTTGTGTTCTCTTTATCTTGTATTCTCTTTATTCCTCTTTTTTTTTCCTACTTGTTTAACCATTTGTTAACAGATATTTCCTAGCATGCCAATTTAATTTATATATATGTGTGTGTGTATATATATATATATGTATATATATATATTCATATAAAGAAACAAGGAAATTCATATATTAATATATAGAGAGCCATTTTCTTAGTTGTTGCTTTGGGGATTCCAATTCTCATTTTATCTTGAAACAATCTAGCACATAATACCAACTTACTTTAATAATATAAAAAAACTTTGCTGTAATAATGCTATTTCCTTCTCCTTTGTGCTAATGTCATATAAGTTACATCTTTACACATAAGCCTATCAACACATGCATGTTGCTTTTTGCTGTTGTCTTTTAAATAAGAAAAGAGTTACACACAAAAATATGTATGTATAATCTTTTTTTTTAATTCTCAACTGAGGAGATCGATTATTGATTTTCATAGGAGGAAGAAGGGAGAGAGAGAGGAATATTGATTGGTTGCTTCTCGCATGTGGCCCAACTGGGGACCAAACCTGCAAACCTAGGCATGTGCCCTAACCAGGCATCGAACCCACAACCTTTCAGTTTACAAGACAATGTTCCAACGAACTGAGCCACACTGTCCAGAGCACGTATGTATAGTCTTTAGTATTTACTAATGTAGTTACCTTTATTGGTTCTCTTTATCTCTCTGTGTGAATCTGAGTTACTGTCTATTGTCTGTTTATGTTGGATCAAAGGACTTCTCTTACTAGTTCTTGTATGGTTAGTGACAAAATATCTGTTGTTGTCTTTTAAAATCTGAAGTGTCTTAATTTTTCCTACATTTTTTGAATGATAATTTTGGTGTTTATAGAATTTTGGGTTGGCATTACTTTTCTTTCAACACTTTGAATATGTCCTCTTACTTCCTACTGATCTGCATGGTCACTGTTGAGAAGTCAGCTGTTAATTTTAGTGAAGATCCCTTGAATATGCTAAGTTATTTTTCTCTTGCTACTTGAATAGTCTGTCTTTGTCTTTGATTTTTGATGTTTTGACTATGAGATGTTTAAGAGTGGATCTCTTTGAGTTTATCTAGTTGGAGTTCATTGAACTTCTTGGTTGTATATATTAATGCTTTTCATCAAATTGAGGAGTTTTGGCCATTTTTTCCTTCAAATGTCTATTACTCTTTCCCCTCCCATTATGTATATCTTAGTACGCTTGATGATATCCTTCCTATAGGTCACTGAGGTTCTGTTTATTTTTTCTCATTTTTTTTCTTTCTGTACTTTAGACTGAATAATTTCTATTAACCTGCCTTTATGTTTGCTGATTCTTTTGCTAGTCTACTCAGTCTTCTATTGAAACCTTCTAGTGGATTTTTTATTTCAGTTATTATACTTTTCTAGTCCAGAATTTCTGTTAGCCTCTTTTTAATGATTTCTATAAAATTTACTAATATTTTATATTTGATGAGAAATTGTTTTCTTATTTAATTCTTTAGACATTTCTTTGGTTCTTTGAACGTAATTATGGTAGCTTATTTCAAGTCTTTGTTCAGTAAGCCCAACATCTGGACTTCCCAGGGAATAATTTATATTGATTGCTTTATTCCCCATGTGTATGTTCATACTTTCCTATTTCTTTGCATGTCTCATAATTATTTTTCAAAACTAGATGTTTATTTATTATTATTTTAAATTTTTATTTTTAATTACTGTTTAAATTCAATATAATTTTGTATTATGTCAGGTGTACAGTGTAGTGGTTAGATAGTCACATACTTTACAAAGTGTTCCCCTTGGTATTTCCAATATCCACCTGGCATCATACACAGTTATTACAATATTATTGACTCTATCCCCTAAGTTGTACTTTATGTCCCATGACTATTTCGTGACTACCAAACAAAATGAGGCACTTAAAATATTATGCGACAGCCCTTGAAATCAGTTCCTCTTCTCTCCAGGGTTTCTTGCTGTTGCTATTGATCATTGTTGTTTTTGTTTGTTTGTTAAACAACTTCCTGGGATTAATTCTATAAAATCAGTATTTATTGTATGTGACCACTCAAGTAGGTCTCTGTTCACTTGGCTTAGGGGTTAGTGAAGTTGTATTTTTAAAATACAAATCAGCCCTGGCTGGTTTGGCTCAGTGGATTGAGCGTCGGCCTGCGAGCTAAGTGTCGCTGGTTCGATCTTCCAGTCAGGGCACATCAGAGAAGGAAAACTCTGACTCCAAAAAACCTCCGCTGCCTTGCGGCATACCTCTTCAGGGGAAAGGCTAAGGGAGTAAACCCCGACAGAAAATCCGGAGCCGGAGTCCCTAAGGCGGTTTGACATTGTAGTCAACACCGGCAACTCCTGCGGCGCACCTGAAGCCATGCTGTATTGACTCTGTCTTTCCCTTGGACCCTTCAGCTGCGAAGAGAGGGGGGGTCTGCTGCATGGGCAACAGCAGACCCTCCATATCACCCTGCCCAGGCTCTGTAGCTTCAGCTTCACTGGAGAGGACACTCCAGCGTCATCGCAAGATGTCGAATCAACACGGGAGGAGACAGATACCGTGTCACTCCCGAGTTGGACTGCACAGCCATTCTCGGCGGTGCAGATAGACTCTTAAGAAGCTACACCATCGTCCCTCGAGACGGACGGCTGCCGATGATTTTTAAAATACATTCTCCTTGGATTGTTTCAAGTCTTCAATTAATTTTGAGTTTTGAAAAACTTGGTTTTGGCAGTTGTGTCTAGTGTTCACATTGCTTTTTATAAAGGATCAGATTTTCTGAGGCCTTTATCATTCCATAAGTGCTTCCTTTTGCATCATTCTCTATTCACCTTTACTAAAGCTAATGGAAAAATGCAGCCCCTTGAGGATGCCTAAATCTACCTTTCTCACCTCAATTTTTCCAGCAATGCTGTTGAAGTCTGTGGAGCTGAACGTCGATTGTCTTCTTATGAATGGAGAATTTTATTTGGAATTAATATTTGAATGACATTATTCAAGTGCACTTTCTGTATATCATTAGAAACATTGAAGCTAAATCTTATTCTTCCCTACTGTTCTACTTCTCCTAATGTAAATATGCTTTCCCCAAGCCTTATAGAGATAATAGTAAAATCTAAATGTAGTCACTATTTACTATTTCCCAGCAATTTTATTGAATGCTTTGGTTGCATCATTTCATTTCATGTTCACAATAACTTTATGTGGTTGGTACATCTTTTTTTTTTAGCTCCATTTACAGAAAAGGAAACTGAAGTTGGAAAGGTCAAGCAACTTGTCCAAGATCACCCAGCTAGTAAGTAGCAAAGCTGGTATTCAAACCAAGCAATTTCATTGTAATGACATGTATAGCGACTGCATTTGGCTGATATTTGCCTCACCGAGATATGAGGAAACAGGAGAATCTGGAATGTGGTGCAGACTCAGTCTCTAAGGACTTTCCCAGTAGAAACATGTTTGGCACTGCAAGTGTATCTTCCTCACCTTTGCAGATCTCTCCTTCAGTATTGCTATGAGAACTCTTTGGAGATGCTTTGTTAATCAATCTGATTAATAACAGAGGGAAATCATAGACATTGTGGACACATAGGTTCAAATATAGTAATTAAATTATTTTTAACATTTAAATGTAAAGATAGAAGTAAAAAGGATTTGTAATCTTAGAGTATTTCTGTTGGGTAGAATAATTATAATGATTTTTGGAAAAGAATTAAAATGTCAAGTATATATCTTTAACATAATAGATAATATACTTGATGAATGAATGAGAAGTGTTTAATAAGGCATTTATGGGGAATGTTTTTAAAAATCACTTAAAAATCAAGGTAAGTATATTTTTCTTGATTTTCTGATGTAATGGTTACTAAAAAGAAGAATATTTTCCCTAAGTAAATTATGATTTTCTTAGTGATGTTTATAATTGCAAATTTGTCTATGTGGAATTATAATGTTAAGTATAACCCTATTTAAATTATTTGATGTGAAAATTCTGCAATCGATAAACAACATATAAATATTCACGTACATATGTATTCTTTTTATCAATTTTAAGGAAATAAAGTTCATCATTAACTTGAAACATATTTACCAAGCTCAAGAAGGTAAAAAATACCTATGCAAATTTTAGTTCTAATTATATAATATGCATTCATTGATATTTAAACAAACAAACATATTTTTTTATTAGTGAGTGCATCGATGTCATGTAGTAGTATTTAATACTTTAAAGAGTGGCATTCCAAATTGAAGTTTTTCTCCTATTGATGTTCTTGTTTTTCCTTCCACTTGAAGAAAAAAAATCACATTCATTTTAAAGTTTCAGTTTACCATGGATGAAGATATTAATAAAAAATTTTAAGGCATTTATTGGGGTTTAGCTAAGAAGCTCTTAAATAACGAATGGAAAAGAACCAAAAAGTGAAAGAAATGTTCTGAAATACTTCTTTACATTAGAGTTGCTGGACATTCTGGCTGTGGTAGCTGGTTTGTTGCTGGCAATCATATTCTTCAGCTTGGCCAACATGCAAAGCAAAGGGAAGCAAACCTTGTAGTATGGCTGTGTGCTAGCACATCTGTTTTGGAAGTCTGGTAGATGTGCATTCCTGCAAGCAGCACAATCCAGCTCGTAAGCTAATGCTCAGTTGTTTAGTTTGCTCTCTTAGCCATGTGTCCCCAGACAGTTGACCTGGCAGGGACTAGAAAGACCTGTGAGAACTGCTGCAGACCTTAGAAAATATGTTAGTTTATAGCGTCCCTCCATAAAAAGACGATAATAGAAATCTGGCTGCGCAGAAGCAACCTTGCACAGCTGCCTCCCATCAGAGTTGCAGTCAGCTCATCTTGCTGGAAGATTAGCTGCTATAGACAGGCAGGTTATTGGATCAGCGTTTTCTGGCTTGCCCCTCTGCCAGGTGCTTCAGGGTTTGCCTCATTTAGCCAGATATAACCAGAGGTTTTTCCTTTGGTTGTTCCACCAGCCTTTGAACCCAGGGGACATGGATTTTGGAACAATAAAGCTTATTCCCTCAGCATTATGTCAATTGCAGGTGTTTTTCTGCTAAGCATTTCATGCCATAATAATTGGTATTCAGAGACATGAGTCCATAAAGGGAGGAAGTTATAGTGTAATAGTTAGAAGTATTAGTTGTGGAGTTAGGCCAATCTGAATTTGAATCCTGGTTTCAACACTTATAAGCCCTGAAACTAGTTTTCTCATCTATAAAGTGGGGTAATATTATCTTCCTCATAGGTTGTAAAAAGATTTAAGCTAGTTAATATATATAAAGGGTTTAAGAGTGTCTGGCAAGTAAAAATCCAATTTATTTTGAAAAGTTCTAACATGTTCAAATTATTTAACTAATGGTATTAACTTTTTGGGATACATGTCCCTTTCTATCCAGACTATTGATTAATTGGAATATTCCATTCTAGATTACATTAATTATAATACATGTAAATTCAAGTTCCTGAAAACTTGGTTATGGTGTCCTTTATTTCATCAATAACTTTCTTCATTTACTTGGGCTGCTATAACAAAATATCACAGACTGAGTAGCTTATAAACAATAAAAATTTATCTCTTACTGTTCTGTAGGCTCAAAGTCTGCAGTCTGGATGGCCCGAGGATTAACTGAGGTTCCCTCATCTTAGTTGCAGACTTCCCATTGTATTCTCACATGGTGGACGGGGCTAGAGAGCTCTGTGGGGCCTCTTTTATAAGAACACCAATGCGATTTATGACCTAATTACCTCCCAAATGCCCCACCTCCTGAGACTATCACATTGGGAATTAAGATTCCAACATATGCGTTTTGGGGCAGGGGACACAAACATTCAGACCACAGCAATAGTATTTAGTAAATTTGTAATATATTTCCAGTTAGGTGTTAGGAGACATACAAAAGAAGCAGAAGACTGTTGGTGTTCTAGAAGAATTTGCAATTTCTTTTGAGCTTTGCATGAAAAGCCAGTTAGCTTACTTTGAGTATTCTTTGGGTCTTGGAATTAGAACAGTGTTATGATATTATACTGGGCTTGAGGCATTCTACTTCTCTTGGGGGTTTTAATCATATAGTATAAAGTTTCCACTGAAGATCTACCAGTAATTTTATATACATACCTAACAATGTGGGGCTATCTCTGTGGTTTACTCTGTAGTGAAGAGCACTGAAGTAAACTTGTGGGATATCAAAATGTTTTCTGTTTCTAATAAGATATTCTGGCTAGTTAAAATATCTTAATTTCCCTTCATATTGTATTCCTAAAGTCACAGCAGGTGTTTACTCTGCTGGGTAGGTTGAATAATGAAATATAACCAGACACTGAGTTTTTAAAAAATTGGCTAGCACATAATATTAGAAATAGGAAGAAGAGGGGACAATATCTTCAGATATGTCTTTTGTTCTGAGAAATTATTCAGTTTTCATAATTTCTGACATTCAGTTTTTTTTTCTTTCTTTCTTATGACTAGAGTTTAGTTGGAAGGTGCTATGGTCTAAATGCTTATGTCCTCCACCTCCACCACAAATTTACATGTTGAAATTCTAATGCTCACTGTGATGGTATTAGGGGATGAGACCTTTGGGGGTGTGACTAATTTGTAAGGCTAAAGCCCTCATGAATTGAAATAGTGTTCTTTTTAAATTTTATTCTATTTTATTGTTGTTCAATTATAGTTGTTCCAATTTTTCCTCCATTGCTCTCTCCTGCCCTGCTCACCTCCGATTCCCACAGTCAGTCTTCACAGTGTTCTTATTAAAGAGGCCCCACAAAGCTCCCTAGCCCATTCAACCATACAGAGAAGTCTGCAACATGGAAGAGGGCTTTGCCAGCACCTGACCATGTTGGCATTCTGATCTGGGACTTTCAGTCTCCAGAATTATGAGAAATAAATTTCTATTGTTTATAGGCTACTCAGTGTGTGATCTTTTGTTATCACAAGCTCAAATAGACTGAGAAAATAGCCAACTTTTTCAGTAGTGAATGAATCAGGGTGAGAATTTCTAGAATAATGGTGACTAGCTAACCTAAACTAATGGAAAATTTGAAACAATGATCAAGAAACTTCTGATTGTAGAGAGGTTGTTAATCAACAGTGAGATTTTTTTAGCCTGGCTTGAGTTTACCCATTCAGATATTTCCATGTGTACATATTCCACCATGTTGTGTACTGTACAGGTTTGTGTTGGAAGGGGCCAGGTCTGTAATTCTCCATATGATTCTAAACCCTAAACCAGAAATTGAGCAAATTATTGAATTGTCCCTAACTATGTATACAGCTAATATCTACAACATAAGCCAAGAATTCTTTTCTTGAAATGCCTGGATAATAATAAAATAATTATCGTTGTTTATATAGAGTTTAAAATGCTCTTCACCTACCTCACATTATTTTAAAATCAGGTTCATTTGATAATGAAAAAACAACAGATTGGGAAATTTAGATACAGAGAAA
Source organism: Furipterus horrens (assembly GCF_987537825.1). NCBI lineage: Eukaryota > Metazoa > Chordata > Mammalia > Chiroptera > Furipteridae > Furipterus > Furipterus horrens. Next base: position 55,213,295 of record NW_028327173.1, on the reverse strand, counting down.
TTCAGTGACTTGGATTAGGTCATACAGCACATCAATGGAGGACTTAAACTTAATTATTTTTGCTGCAGGTTCAACTCTCTTTGCATTATGTAACCCAGCCCAATTGCCATGTCACTTTCTGTGAGTTATGTTACATTTAGAATATTACTGATAATCACAGCATTTATAATAGACTTTAAAACTTGAACTATTTTCTCAGTCTTTTGCTTGGTGCACAGTTCACAATGGAGTCAGCTTGTGTGCCATGTGGAATGTAATGGTGACAAATGACATTCCATATTGCTAGGTTTTTTTTAACAACTTACTTAAACTTCTTTGGCTATATATCTTTGAGAAATAAGAATTTGAGCAACACACTGGCAAAACATGAAACGTGCTAGATTTTCTTGTCCCTAAATAAGTGATGCTTAGCAAATATTTCATGGTAAGAGATAGCATGGTAGTAACAAGGTATAGAAGCTAGAAGAGTACAATAATGATTACATAATTTAGTTCCTGAGGGATTTTGGGTTTTGTATAGTTAAACTTCTAGATGATCCTTGCATAAAGTATATCCCAATTTGATATAACTTGATTATGGCTTTTAATACCATGTACAAAGACAAGTTTAGGCTAAAAATGAATGGTTGTAACTGAGAAATGGTATAATGGGGAAACACACAGAGCCAACATACTGAAGTGTTTTCTATTATTTATGCCAAACAGTTATAGAAATTGTATAGATGTAGGATATAATGACTTTAAATTATATACCTTTGATAATAGTCTTATTTAGCAACCTTTATCCTCCACTATGAATAGATCATTTTCCAGAAGTGAGATGGGAATAGAAAAAAGAACCAAAAAGTTCTAATAGCTGTGAATTAGACAATACTGGGTATAGCTGTTATTTCCCTTATTTTGAGGGAATACCCATTCTTTTTTTCTGTATTAATAGACAATTTTTTTTGCATGCCTTACTTTCTCTTAGCCATCTTTCATTAATTGTGATAATGTGGTTTGTATTTTAAGTAATTAAATACCAGATATTTTTTCCCTTCAAATCCTTTTTATGAATAACTGCATAGCAGACTAGTAGGTGCTTGGAGACAACTGGGATGTGGAAAACAGCTATCATTTCCTATGAAATTGACCAGGAGCACTTAATTATAATGCATGAATACTGTTTGACGTATGTACTTGTGAAAGAACATTTATAAACACGCAGGAAGAAAACAAAATTATTTTCTGTCCTTTTACATTCCTTTTGGAAATGTATGAGTTATGTATTCTTGCACTTAGGAATTTCAAAATTTATTTATTCTAAAATAACTTGAGATAAATAAAGAGAGGATTTTCAAGTTTTCAGGTCTCTCTCATAAAAAGATGGAAGGAGAGCTATTGACAATTTGAGTATGTGTTTTCTTTTTTTTTCCTATCATGCATCTACACTGTTCATAAATAAATTTATTATGTAAATTCAGAAGGCTTACATATATGTTTTTAGCTAAATATTTATGACATAGACTGAATTGTAGAGTTAACAAATATACAGTAAATTTGGGTTTTGCAGACACCCAAGGTCATTGTCGGCCAAGATCAAAAACTGTGTGCTATTTAAATAAGCCACAGAGCACACACTTGATTTAGCCTTAACTAACTTAAAATCCTATGTTCTTTTACCTGGTTTTCTTAGTTCTCTTTGCAGAATCAAAATAAGCCTTTTCCTATTTTTATTACAGACTGTGTTTAAAGAAAATGACAAATGTAAGATTTAAAAAATATTTTGCATATTGAGAAAGGGAAGGTTAAAGACAAAATAAAAAATTATTGGTTTAGAATAATTCCCCAAGAGTATCATGGATATTTTTTCACTCAGCCAGTATAATCATCAAAGAGCCTGGATTTCAATGAGATATAGGTGTCTCAGGGGTCAAGCAATTGACAGAAACATTAGTCTCTTTTGCTCATGTGTCAGGCTTCTAAATCAAAGTGGCTCCTCCATTTTTCTGTATTTTAAACATGTATGAATATTGCATGGAAAATGCTTTCATTGACTATTGGGTCATGTCAGTTACAGGTCAAAGCTTAATTTGTGCCATTTGCTATACTTCCTGGAATCTGATGTGGATCTATAAAGAATGGAAAATAACCTGAAGACAATAGTTATCATCAGCATTAATAAGATCGACAATTTATTATTTTCTATTAGTATTATTTAATGTAATTTTTCAGGAACTGGAGGGCTAAGTGACAGAGGAAAGAAAGAGTGCTGAGTAGATGATCTGTGGCCTACAGTAAGATTGTAGTGACAGAAGGTCCTAGCTTACGCCTAGAGAGAGGAGCAGTGTTATGCTCTGAAGATAATTGCAATTCTGTGCTTTCTGAGCTTTGACTCTCTCACCTATAAAACCAGTGATTTGGACTGGGATCTCTATGTTTTTTTCCAGCTTAAAAATTCTAGGATTCTAAAAGAGAATAAAAAGGAGAAAAGCACAAGAAGATTATAATCAGGTTTTGAGGAACTCTTTTTTTGTCCTGAAATAATCTTTTGAAAGTAGTGGTCTTTTGGTTTTCAAGGTCCTATCTATAAATATGTGTGTAAGGAGGAGGGAACATCTATTGAGCATTTGGAAATGGTAGTCGTCACTTTCTCCAGGAAGTTTTCCCCAGACACCTACCCTTCTGTACACTTTTAAAAATAGATATTCATTCCCACCTCTATATTCTATCTGCATCTTCTGCTTGCTTCTGTTGTTATTGTAGTCTATGTAGTTAAATAAATGCCTGCTATCTATTCTAGATTGTTAGTTCTTTGAGTATATAACTGTATTTCAATGCCTTATTCATTTATAATCCCAGTTTTTCACATAAACCATGGTATATTAAATGCACATAATAAATATTGTTAGTATAAATATTTGTTGGTTGACATATGGCACCTCACTGAACTCTTATAATAATACCATTTCTAAGAAAATGAACTCAGAGTAGAAACATAACTTCCTCATGCCACACTGCCAATAAATGATAAAGCAAAGATTCTACTTGTGGATCTCTCTGACTCCAAACTTGAGTTCTTTCTACCTGGTCAAACTGCCTGCCACACAAAATAATGAGAAGGCCAGTCAGAAATATATAGCCAGAATTTGGTTCATAGCTTGGTAATTATGAAGGGAAATTTGGCTAAATTTAACATCATTGAACAATGTACATATTTTATTTCCTTTGGTATGGCTGATGTACCTGTGTTCCCTAAGGAAACAAAATTAGTTTAGATGCTTATTTTGAACTTTGCATTAAAAAAATCATTTCAGCCACAATGGGATTGTCAGAGACTATGAGGAAATACAGAATTCACTTGCTCTTCCTCTCAGTCAGGGCTCAATGATAGGTTCATAACCCTCCATTCTCTTTTCCTCTTGACTTCTTACTAATTCACTACCTGTTTGGTTACGTTCATAGGCTATCTGTGTCCCTAGAGAAGGTAACAATGTCCCTCTTCTTGACTCCCCTGCAAATTCTTGCTTTTATAGTAGTTGGACCTCATCACTGCTTTTGCCATTACCTCCATTCCTGTCTGATTGCCTCCCTGTGCATTCCTCACACCTTTTCCAAATCTTCTGCACTTTTCTTGAGTTCCTTACTTCACACTCATCTTTCTATATTCTCTTCACCTTCATCTCCAACTTTGAAGATAAATTTGTGATTACTATGATATAAAGTAAGAATTTAAGCTTTGCAATTTGCTACTTTAATATTTCTTTCCTTTTTCCTTTTTTCTGTGCTTCACTGGCATGCCTCCTTCTTTTTGCCTCCTAAATGGCCATGCTTCCCAAAGTTGTGTCTTCCACCATCTTCTCTTAATTTGCTCTTTTGCAATCCTGTGTTTTCCATGACTTTATCATCTCTATCGTTATGACATTCAAATCTACATCTAGTTCTTGCCTTTCAAATCAATTCCAACTTTACCTTTAAAATTGCCATTTGGAAATCTGCACGTAGCTATATTTTACTCATTTCAAATTCAGCATGTTATCTTTTCCTCACTCCCTTCTTTCTGATCTAAACGAGAGTTCCTCCTACATGGTTGCTAGACTTATCTCCTAGAGCTCAGTTTTGTTCACATCATTTGCATTGCTGATTCTGTATTTACACTTTCTAAGCCTCAGTTTCCTCATGTTAGTGTCTAGTAACTGTTTGGATTGTGGTGATTCAAGTATAAACTCACATATAATAGGCCAAATTTGGTGCCTGATCTAACAGGCACTCACTGTTAGACTTTCCTTTATTTAAGCACCTCTGCTCGTTCTGTGTTGTCTACAAAATAGAGCCAGTGTTTCTAAGCCTGACATCCAAACTCTTATAAAATTATCCCTTTAAAATGCTTCACTTTTTCTTATTTTTAATCTTTTTTGTTTCTTTATTTAAAAGTTAGTCCTTTATTATCCATACCAGTTGAAATCCTAATCACCTTTCAAGGTCTAATTTAAGTACTTTTTCTTCCATGAGAGGCTCCTTAATACTCACAATTAGATGTGAATTTGCCCTTTCCCTTCTTTCTCAACCCATTCTCCATACTTTACAAACTCTGCCTTAAATTATAGATATAGGTAAGGATAACATCTTACTGTCAGAGTTTTACAAATTTATTTTGAGGGCTAGTCTAATTCTTAATTATTTGTATAATCTTCACAGAGCTAAGAGAGGGCCTTTTCCCTAATAGACCCTCAAAAATATCTATTAAATAACTTTCAACAGATAATCTGTGTGTTTTATCTGTACTTTCAGATTCTCAGATGTTTCAGTGGGAAGAAGTGATTGTGAAATATGATAGAGTTATGGGTCATGACATTGTACAAATATGCAAAAACTACATTTGATTAAATCGTGTAATAGTCTGTTAGAAAAGGCATATATGGTTTGCTCACTTTATGTGGCATTCAGAGAATGGGACCAGGTCTAGACTAAACATTCTCATTGACCTTCCTGGAGATAGATTGCTCAGTCTTCGCCATCTCTAATTATTGTAATTTTGTACTTAGAATGCATGTGTTGCATGGAAATCTCCCTTGTCTGCACAATGTCCCCATGCCCTGCTGGCAAACACTGTAGGTAGTTGTTGAGGCTCCATTTTGCAAAGGCTGCAGTTAAACTCAAAACCTTTTTGAAGAGAATTCAGGGGTCTACCCAGTTAAAGTGAGTGGGGATTAGAGCAATTAAAATGTTTGATTCATGAAAACAGATTTTTAGAAACACCATAATATAACACCGTCATTATTGAGGACAAGAAGAAGAAGGTATGTGAAACATATGAAGAAATGAAGAACTCTGCTCTGATTATAATTTCTCAACTCGTAATCTACCTTTTTTGTGTGTGTAGATATGGCCTTATGATTCCTAAAGCCCTTTAAAAATTGCCACATCTTGCTTAGCAGAAAACTTTGATATAATGGAAAGAATATTGGGGCTTAGGCAGCAGAGGAACTAGGTGCAAGTTCTGACTCTTGTATTTTGTGTGACCTTAGACTAGTCACTTAAATCTTTGGTGCCTTAGTTTCTGTCTGTAAAATGAAGCTATTAGAATCTGCTTCCTGTGATTGTTATGATGAATAACTCAGAATGATGTAAAACACTTCCCCAATTATAGTGTTCTGTAAGCAATTGCTCAAAGAAGGGGCTACAATGTCTCCTGAAACCAGGAGAATGTTTGAAGCTTTTGATCCTCACCTCAGAGCATCTGCTGTCCTTCTTCTCTCTGGAACTCTTCTTTCACTTTTTCATTCTTCGAGTTCTAATTTTGAGAGTCTCGTGCTCTACCAACTGAACTAGCCAGGATTTGCGTCTTAATTTTAAATATCCTCACTTCACAGAGAGGCATCCTTTGATAATTGTATTAGTTTTCTAGGGCTGCTATAACAAGTCCCCAGACTGAGTGACTTAAACAACAGAAAGTTATTTCCCCATAGAGGCTATAAGTCTAAGCTCAAAGTGCAGGCGGGGTTGATTTCTTTGGAAGTCCTGTCTCCTGGGCTTGCAGATGGCTGTCTTCTTCAAATGGTTTTACGTCCTCTTCTCTCTGTGTCTAACTTGGTCCTAATCTCTTCTTGAAAGGAAACCACTCATACTGGATTAGACACCCATTCATATGGCCTTATTTTACAATCACATTTGAATCAACTTACAAATTTTGGGAGGGATGTAATTCAGGCCATAACAAGTACCTTACCAAAAGAAGTCCCGCATTTTCTATTCATTTTATAGTGCTTATTTGAAATCATTTCATTTGTTTAGTGTTTTTGTCTGACTTTATCACTTGAATGTAAACTTCATGAAGGCAGGGACTACAGGTTAGTACTTTTGGATCCTCAGCCTCCAGCGAAGTGTCTTGCAAATGGTAAGTATCCAGATTACTTACTTACTTACCATGTAACTTTGGAGAAGTTAGCTAAACCCTCTGTGCCTCAGTTTACTTAATAAGGTGGAGATCTTGTGATCATCAACTTTCTATTATGATTATAATTTTTTGTTATTTATAACAATATCTGGCACATAGAAAATGCTCAATAAGTGTTAACCATTATTCTTATTTTTCCATATATTTGTTGAAAAGTGAATGGCTGAATCAGTTGCCTTTAAAAAATTTGTAGGACTTATGTATTTTTAATTGGTTTTCATGCAGCAGTCTACCCACAAAGGAGATTTTTTTCATTATGTCATATCCTTCACTGAACACAGAAACAACCATAAAACCCCTTTGGTGCCAGAAGGTTTGTAATTCTAACTGCAGCTCCAGCGAATTCTCTCCAGTTGCTTTGAGTGCATGCATTGAGTCTCTTTGGAGGGTGTGTCTATGTGTACTTGCATTGAATGATAGATTTTGTGTGTCTGTATCTTTTTATTCATAGTTAACTAGAAATAGGAAAACAAACATGTCTGTAGTATAAAATGACTCTGGATTCTAGGAGAACACGAGATCAAAAGTGTAGCTCCAGCAGAAGGAGACATGAGTTCATGGAAGTTGGGGTCCAGAGAGCTGTTGAACAAGGAGCCAAAGGAACTGGTTCAGGAGCCAGGACTAGCGGAGTCCAAGAGCCCATAAAGGGCCTGATATAACAGCTTCTTTTCCTTTGGATATCTTGCCTGTTTTAGAGAAAGACACAGCTGAAAGCTCAGAGAATTTATGGGCTTCTTAATAGGACTTGAATCAGGTTTGCCTGTATCCATGCATGCCAGGATGGATGTATCCAGACTGAGAGATCTTAAAATGATCTAATCAGTTCAGAGATGCTTCCTACTTACATAGAGTCTCATGTCAATCTTCACTCAAAGGAAAATAAACTTATTGCACAGAAGTTTTTCCTGAAAGTATGCTAGAATATTTTATTTATACAAGCATTCAAGAGCTAATGAATGAATAATAATGACTAATGTGTAGAACATGTACAATGTGTCAGGCACCATGGTAAGCGCTTTAGCTGTATTATCACTTATCACATGTCTATGAGATAGATAATATATCATTCCAATTTAAATTGAAAAAACTGAGGCTTAGAGAAATTAAGTTGGCCAAGTTTACTGAGTTTATAAGTGGTAGAACAGGGTAGAAACTAGGGTAGCTTACAAACTCTCCGCACTCAATTTCTCTTCCTGTCAGCATTTATTGTTTATGTGTCTTATGATGTATGTGTCAAATGGTATGTGAAAGATACAGCTTTAAATCTTGGAAACAATTTTTGTGGTAGATCTTATCATTTCTAATTTTTCAATTGAGGCTTAGAGAGGTTTGTTTAGGAGTTTCACTTTGGGAGATAGAATCATAATGAGCGTGAGTCCCAGACCTTTGAGTAAAAGCAGTGATGGCAAGGATTTTGTCTTGTCACATCCCTGCTTCTAACTGATGTATTATTTTTATATTTGTAGTCCAGATGTAGTTAAAAAAAAACACAGTGCAGTTACCATAAATAGAAGGAGGAGTGGTCTGTGGATTCCATAGTGGTAAATATCATACAGTTTTATTTAATGGGAAACACGGAGGCTTCCACTCAGGAATGCTTCCAATGCTAACACAGCCTCTGTGCCTCTGAAGCCAGTTCTTTCTTGCACTGAACAGCTTCTTGTTTGGACAGTGCTGGCACCAAACACCAGGACAGGAATGACTCTTGGCAACACCTTTTTTTGAAAAGAATAGGGTGGCAAAAACTAAGTACATATGTAAAACAGAAATCTGGCAAATGGATTCTCCAATTCTTAACATCACTGCAAATTCACCTTTGTTAAAATAAAAGTTAAGACATACAGCTTTCTCCTTCATTTCTCTTAGGATAATCTCTGAATTCCCATGTTGAGTAGAAAATGCTAAAATATCAACATCCTTATGAATTACTTTCTTACCCTAATAAATCCTGAAATTCAACCTCAGAATTCTGTAAAGGCCCACGCAAGTGTGTTTCCTTCAGCACATGACAGTATCTGTGCACACTCATGCTGCATGTTCATTCTCTCCAGAGGTTGTAAATAATCCTACACAATATACGTGGCTTAAAAAAAACCAAAAAACAAAAACTGCTGAAGTAGACAAAAAGCTCTGGGGGGAAAAACGTATCTGCCTCCCCCTCCCCCTTCATGAATTCTTTAGTCTGATTATTGGACCTGAGATAAGTAAAACCTAGGCATGTTTGCTCTTAATTAAAGGTCGTTTCATAATGTACCCAGAGGCACCACGTCAGAGTGTGCAAACCAGATGAGATGAATAATAAAGTGTTCTGGTTTACTTACTCAAAGATTCTCTATGCATTTTTGTTTTGAGAAATTGATGTTAGGAACTTAAACAAGAATCCTTTACACTTAGGAGGAAAGTATGTATGTTTGTTATTTATTCTTATTTATTTGTGCTTACACAGTAAGGGCTTTACAAAGAAACTGCCATATGGATTGGGAATGCAGGAGGGAAGAAAAGAGTTCTCACCTATAAAGAAAGAAATGTATGACTTTCACCTCTGAATTTTCTTAGCACCCCTCAGTTCTTATAATTTTATTATCAAAATACATGGCTTATGTTCCCCAGTAATTATCAGTCCCTAGTTATATGTTTGTTGTGTGAATAAATAAAAATAGAGAAATGATAGTTCTCATTCCAGAAAACAGGAAATGTTAACATGATCTCTCAAAACTTGAAAACAAATGCTTCACTCTGCTTTTTAGATATAGGCATAAATAGAGTTAAAAAAACCCTGCTTGTCTAAATTTAGTCTCAAGAACAATCTTCAAACACAAATAAGCAAATCATCCAGCATTAGGGCTTTGATTCCATATCTAAACTACTTTCTATTTTTATAATGTTTGTTTGACTTCGGGTTTTTATCCTTTCTGATTGTTTTCTTTTTTTTAAAGTATATTTTATTGATTATATTGTTACAATAGTTCCAATTTTTCCCCTTTGCCACCCCCACCCAGCACCCCCCTCCCCCAACAATCCCCCGCTCATCTATGCCCATGGGTTGTGCATACAAGTTCTATGGCTTCACCCTTTCCTATATTATTCTTTAAAAAAAAAGAATTATTTTTTTTTAACAATGAAAAATAATCCCTCTCTCTCAGACTTAAGACCCTTTATAATTTTATAAAGGACAATGGGCGAAGGTCTCGAGCTCCTCTAGCTGCTTCAAGCTGGACATGGTCATCTTCCTACCTACCCTTGGGTCCAGAAATCCCTAATAAGAGTTGGGGTGTGGAGGGGAGGGTGGCCTCCCCACATGGGGAAGGATTGTGCAGACTCCAGGTCAGCTGGCTGTCCCCGGACCACAGCATGCTTGGTTTAACAGGCTGGCATCCTTGTTGTATTCTGGGGGCAACAGATTTGGCAACAGGGTTAAAAGGCATCATTCAATCCATAACCACTAGATGACAAAAGACAGGTATTAATTTTTCAATGTCCCATATTAGAGGAAAAAAGGGCTTCTTTGGAGGAAGGTGTGCCAGGCACATCTCACCTGTCCAAAACCCTTTTGCCCATTATACTTAGTTTGGGCTGAGAGAAATATTTTAGGTTTCCTCCCCTCTCAGACCTCTGGGCCCTTTCTGTCCAAGCCATTAGGATATAAAAGAGAAACCAGTTTTAAAGTGAAGCCCACAGACCATCCAATTCTTCACCAACCTAGCCACTTAGTTCAGCCAAACCATTGAGTCTCAGGAGGCAGCAATGCAGACAGGATTAAGTGGGGCCTATATGTACAGACAATCACTCAGGTAATGAGATCATAGGCTTATGCCCTTTGAAAACAGAAAACACATGTTAATTTATGTAACATAACCCACAAACAAGTCTCTAAATCTGTAAGACTGTCTTATTGGAAAAACATCCAGTTGCAAGGCATTTGACATTCTTCTTGCCTATAAATTAAGCATCTTTGTTTTCTTATCTGTATTTTTACAGTTTTCCTATCTGTACTAATGTTAAGCAACATTTAGGCAGTGTGTAAAACTCTTCACATATTATCCCTTTTAATCTTTACAATAATACCATGAAATAGATATTATTTCCTCTTATACAGACAAGGGAAGTGAGATTTAGAGAAGCTAGGTAACTTGTCCAATTTGATACAACTAGCAGAAGAGTTAGCATCAGACTCACAACGTTCTGCCACCACTGTCCAAATGTTTAGCTCCAGGCAGTTATAAGGATTGACTATGATAATGGCTACAGGGCAGGGGCTTAGTAAATGATTTAAATTTGACAAATATTTATGAATGCTTCTACTATATGCCATGTACTGTTCTATGCTTCTAGGCTATACCAATTAATAATAAAGGCAAATTCCATGGACTTACGAAATTTAGAATGAGAAAGACAGATATTTAAAAATTTTTGGTATTTCATGTAGTGATGACTACTATGAAGAAAAATTTGGCAAAGTGAGGAATGAAGAGTGATGGCGATATGGTGACTTTCAAGATTTCTCTGATAAGGAAACATTTTAGCAGATACTTGAACAAAGTAAAGGGGAAGGTGCATAGAAATAAGAAGAATGTTTCAAACAGAGAGACAAGTAAATGCAAAGCCTTGAAGTAGTCAAGGAACACTGTCTGGCTAGAGTAGAGTGAGCTAGGGAGAAAATATTGGGAGATGGAATCAGGGAAATAGGGCAACATCGTGAAGGGCATTATAGACCATAGTAGGAACTTAGTGTTTTATTCTAAATGAGATGGGAAGCTATTATAGGATTTTTTTTTTAAGCAGAAGAATGACACTATCTGGTGTAAATTGCAAAACAAGAAATACTCTAGCTGCTTACTTGATTGCAGAGTAAATTATTAAACTGAAAGCAGGTTGGAAGCAGGACTACTAGGACTTGCTTATGGATCAGATGAGACTGAGAGTGGTGGAGAAGGCTGTTAAAGGAGATTCTGACTTGAGCAACTGAAAACAATGAAGTTGCCATTTCAGAGTCAAGGAGGCGTGGAGGTAGAGGGTAGAAATAGGAAAACAGGATTTTAGGTTTGGAGATGTTATATATGAGCTACCTACTAGGCATCCAAATGAGGAAACCTAGTGGGCACTTGGATATACAAATCTAGAATTCAAGAAAAAGGTTGGACTTAGAAATATATACTTACAAGCTGTTAGTCTGTATATGGTATTTAAAGCATGGAACTGGATAAGATCACTAGAAAGTGGGGTTAGTGAAAGGGCAGAGAGACCTGAGGCATTCCAGTAGAAGTTTTGAAGATGAAAAGAAACCAGGAGAGAAGATGGAAAGAACTGAGGGAGTGCTAAAAGAGAAGGAGAAGTAGAGGGAAGACTGAATGGGTGCTGTTATGGCTACCATGTAAAAGAAATAAGTCAAAAAGGAAAGGGTAATCAAATGTACCAGAAAGATGAGGATTGGATATGGCAATGAGGAGCCCACTGGTGATCTTGACAAAAGTAGTTTTAAATGAGGTATTGAGAAGAAAACCTCATTTGTATGATTTCAAGAGAAAATGGGAGGAGAAATACAGTTAGTGAGTATAAACAGGATTTTGAAGATTTTTGTTTTAATGGGAACATAAAAATTGAATGATGGCTAGAGGGAAATGTACACAGGAGAGGTTTTTTTTTTTTTTTTTAAATGATGACTCATAGCAGATTTGAAGCAATGGGATCATTTCTGTAGAGGGAAAAAATAGGTGATCAGAAAAGAAGGAACAGTTCTTGTTATTTTACTGATTCATTACTATTGCTACTAATTATTTCTGCTACTATATACAATGAATCTGGCTGGTTTGGCTCAGTGGATTGAGCGTCGGCCTGCGAGCTAAGTGTCACTGGTTCGATCTTCCAGTCAGGGCACATCAGAGAAGGAAAACTCTGATTCCAAAAAACCTCTGCTGCCTTGCGGCATACCTCTTCAGGGGAAAGGCTAAGGGAGTAAACCCCAACAGAAAATCCGGAGCCGGAGTCCCTAAGGCGGTTTGACGTTGTAGTCAACAACGGCAACTCCTGCGGCGCACCTGAAGCCAAGTTGTATTGACTCCGTCTTTCCCTTGGACCCTTCAGCTGCGAAGAGAGGGGGGGTCTGCTGCATGGGCAACAGCAGACCCTCCATATCACCCTGCCCAGGCTCTGTAGCTTCATCGCAAGATGTCGATTCAACACGGGAGGAGACAGATACCGTGTCACTCCCGAGTCGGACTGCACAACCATTCTCGGTGGTGCAGATAGACTCTTAAGAAGCTACACCATCGTCTCTCGAGACGGACGGCTGCCGAGATACAATGAATGTTAATGTTTAAAATTCATATCCAAAAGCTTTATAAATCTCTCAACTATAGTGATAGCCAATATTTATTGAGTGTTTACTCTGTGACTGGGATAATTTCAAACACTTTCAATTGTCATTATCTCCCTTAATCCTCTCAATGTCTCTATTATCATCACCACTTAACATATGAGAATACGTAAATTAGCAAGCAGAGTTGAGAATTTGCCACGAATCCCACAGCTGGGATTAAACCCAAACCCAGGCTGACTGCCCTAGAGTTGGCTATTAATCTTTGTTAAACTGCCTCTAGTCAACTGCTTATTTGCTTTACCCAGGAAGCATATTAGACTTTTTGTAGAGATTTCAACAAATAACTTCCTAGTTATTCCAAAGTCAACCAGAAATTTTATATCTTAGTGAAGGTGTGGTCTTTACTCAGATTTTCCCATTCCTATAGTTTATTTTTCACTTAAACATAACTTTGAATCTGAAATCTCTGTGAATGATACTGGCCATTATGTAAGTAAAAGGGTCATTTTAGGACAACAAGACAAATGGTCTCTTATTCTTACAGGTGTCTTTAAGGCCAGGATATGGGGGAATATTAAAAGAATCTCTTACCAAATTTTGTGGCCTTGGCAGATTTGTAAATATTTATTAGTTCCTGTTTTCCTGTCAGTAAAATGGAGATACTGTGTACCTTGCAGGACTATGGCAAAGACTGCGTCCACCTGAGGGATAATGTGTGTGATTGCTTTGCACAGTGCCTGATACAGAGTAAGCAAGCACTTAATAATGCTGACTATTGTTTTCCTTCTCTCAGTAAGCTTGGAAAAGGCAGCTCTTCATTCCCAACTGAATTCTAAGGAGCTTTGTGAAACTTACAGACCAAAGGAATTGCTTAATTGGAAGAAAATATGTGAGGACTGAACAGGAAACTATATTTAGAAAGCTGAGCTGTGAAGAGACTGCTCCAGTTCCACTCAGCCCACATTCAGCCAGGCACTGAGTGAGGCACGTCCTTCCTGATGTGGGTAGCTCACCTAGACAGCTGGTTCAGTTTATCTCATAAAGTCAACATCTTCATGAAATAAACATTTTAGAATGGTACTATATTGTCAATGACCTTATCCCAGTGTTATTTAAACTTCCTACAGCAGTAGAATCCCTTCTTGTGAATAACATTGTAAGCAGAATCTCAAAATGTGAAGTAGATAAAGGTACATTGCTTTGATTAAAGGTGGTAGGAGTGCAGGCCCAACTCAGCCTTCTCCTCAGCAGTGTCCCCTCCTCCCCACCTCAAGTGGTCTCTGAGCCACAGCAATACCACTTAAGAATTCTGTGGAATCTTGTTTGAAAATCATTAGCCTAAACCATCTGAGCACTAAGAGCACCAGAAAACACATCTTTCAAAAGTATTCATTAATCATATACTATATTTGAGCACTGTGCTAAATGGTGATAGGGAGACTATGGTAAATAAATCAAGCCCAGACTCACATTACATTGGCTTTAACCAGAGGGAAATTTATTGTATCAAATGGCAGTAAGTCCAGAGCTGGAGTGGCTATGGAAGGCCGTATCATGGTTCCCCAAAGGTCTCCGTGTCCTAATTCCTTAAACTCGTGAATATGTTATCATATATTAAATGTCAAAGGGAAATTAAAGTCACTAATAAGCTGATCTTAAAATAGGGAGATCACCCTGGGCTATCTGGGTGGGTCATCACCCTGGGCTATCTGGGTGGGTCCAATAGAATGATTCAGTGTGAGAAGAACTGAACCTACCATTACTGGTTTTGAAGATGGAAGAAGATCATGAACCAAGGAATGTGGGTGATTTCTAGAATCTGGGAAAAGATAAGGAAATGGATTCTTTTCTAGAGTTGTTAGAAAGAAATGCAGGTCATCTGATGCCGTGGTTTTATTTCTGTGAAACCCATTTTGGACCTCTAAAGAACTATAAGATAAAGATTTGTTTTTGCTTAAGCTACCAGGTTTGTAGTAATTTGTTATAGTAGCAAAAAAAAAAAAAAAAAAAAAATCAATATAGTATCATTTAGTGTTTATTAATTCAGCAACTCAAAAAATCATGAAGGGCATAAAATAAGACATATAGACCAATAGAATGGAATTGAGATTCTAGAAGTAAACTCATATATTTATGGTCAATTGATTATTGACATCACTACCAAATCCATTCAATGGGGGAAGAATATTCTCTTTTACAACGGTGCTGTGACAACTGGATTTCAACAATCAAATGAATGAAGTTTAACCTCTACCTCATACCATGCACAGAAATTAACTTAAATTGGGTCAACAACTTACATATAAGGGCTAAATCCATAAAACTCTTAGAAGCGAACATACGGTAATCTTGATGATCTTGGATTTGGCAATAGAAAGTTGGAATCTTAGATATGATACTAAAAGCAAGAGTAATGAAAGAAGAAATAGTTAAATTAGATCTCATCAGAATTAAGACTTTTGCACATCAAAGAATAATGTGAAGAAAGTGAAAAGACAACATACAAAATATTTGTAAAGTATATCTATGATAAAAATCTATACCCAGAATAATAAAGAAGTCCTATAACTCAACAATAAAAAGACAAATAACCAAATTAAAATATAGGCAAGGGCTTGAAAAAACATTTCTCCCAAAGAAGAGTTACAAATGGCTAATAAGTACACGAAAAAATGCTCAACATAATTAGACATTAGGGAAATGCAAACCAAAATTACAGTGAAATACCACTTTACACCTACTAGGATGGCTAAAATAATAATTTTAAAAAATGAAATAATGAATATTGGCAAGGGTATAGAGAAATTGGAACCCTCATATGTTGCTGGTGGGAATGTAAAATGCAGCTGGTGTGGAAAACAGTTTGCCAGTTCCTCAAAAAGCTAGACACAGAATTACATTGAGCCAGCAATTTCATTCTTAGGTATATAACCAAAAGAATGGAAAGGGGACTCAGATACTTGAACATCAATGTTCAGAACAGCCAAAGGGTGCAAATCACCTATGTCCGTCAACAGATGAATGGATAAATAAATGTATGTAGGTGCAATTGACTATCATTCAGCAATAAAAAAGGAATAAAGTTCTGATACAATGAAGTTCTAAAGAACTTTTTTTTTTACAATAAACATTTATTAAGCTGTGATTTTCACAATGTTTTAATTCTCTTCTGTAACAAATTTATAAATATTACTATATAACACCAAAACCAAAGATTTAATAAATAAGAGGAATGTATGTATCAGTTTGTAAGTGAAATAAGCCTTACACATTTATGTCTATATGTGGTATTTGTAGAATCAGTTTCCCAAGGCTCATGAAACTAACATAACACATACATGCCCACAACATATTCAAATCTAATGGATCTTATTAAGTTTCAAGTTAAAAGCTATGTAAAATTTATAACCTGATACACAAGATATGAATCAAGTCATGGATACACTGTTGAAAATTGGTACAATACCTTACAAACCTTTAATCTTGAAAACATTGCGTTAAATAAAATAAGCTATATACAAAAGGACAAATATTGCATGATTCCACTTATTTGAAATATGTAGGATAGGAAAATTTATAAAAGCAGGCAGATTAGAAGTTACAAGCGGTTGGGGAGTAGGGCAAATGGGAGCTGTTGCTGAATGGTTACAAAGTTTCTGTCTGGGTTGAGGCAGAAGTTTTGGAAATAGCTAGTGCTGGTTGATGGTGGCACAACATTGTGAATGTAATTAATGCAAGTGAATGGTCCACTTAAAAATGGTTAAAATGGAGAATTTTGTATTATATGTATTTTTTAATCCTCACCTGATAATGTTTGTTTATTAATTTTAGAGGGGATGGAGAGGGAGAGGGAGAGACGGGGAGAAAGAGAGACGTTGATCAATTGCCTCCCATAGGCACCCTGACCAGGGATGGAGCCTGCAGCCTTTTAGTGTATGGGATGATGTTCCAACCAACTGAGCCACCTGGCCAGGGCATGTATTGTATGTATTTTACCACAATAATAAACATCATCAAGGAGCCAGTTTTTTTTTTTTTTCTTTTCTCTTTGTCATTCATAGCATCAACTTTATCCTCAGTCAGTTCTTCCTTCCTCATCCTCCTTCCTCAGACAGCAAAACTGTAACTGAGTTATGAGACTGCTAGAACCACAGGAGGGCAAGACGAATGATATTAACCTGCAGACCACCTGGATGATGCAGCCAAAAATAGTGATGTCAAGAAAAGTTGGATTTTAATCTCCAAATACACATTGGCGTCAGCATAGGTCCATCTTACAGACAGCAGGGCAGGAAAACTCAGGCCTTCCTGGGCCCCACCTGAGTTGTGCAAGATTGTAGGTGTCCTATGAATTCAGTGAATGTTAGACACTATCTCTGGAAAACTCTTCATTTGTTAAAGCATCCTAGAAAAGGTTATAGAGATTGAATAGCTTTATCCTGAATAAAATAAGAAATTATTCAAGGATTTAAGGAAGAGAGCCATGGTTAAAAAGGGTCCATGTAAAGGCAGGCACAGAAACCAACTTGGCATTTAGAGGAGAATTACGAGTAATGTTGTGGGAGAGGTCGATCTGCAGTCAGTGAAGGGGAGATTGGGTTGAAGGAGTCTACTAAGGAAGAAGCAGGTTCAGGTAGCAGGCCCAGCCTTAGGAGAAACTGATGGCTAGGGAATTAGTCTGCTGTCTTCCTCCCACCAGGTACCTTGGGGCCTAGGTCTTTCTCAATCTTCCTGCCTTCCTGCAGTCCCTCTGCATCCTGGTTATGGCCAGACTCTCCCACCTGTGACAGCTAGTCTGAGACATGGCACAATATTTATGAGGCTGTGTCCAAGGGGAGGGCCAGGGCTTCACTATCTTTGTTCTCTAGAACTTAGCACTATGGTCTTAACCAGAGTGGATATTTGTTGTTTTTATTGTTGTTAATAAAGAAGAGGATATGATGAGTCCTTTTGGTCTCACTGGATAAGATTTTTTTTATAGACAAGTACTTAAGGAAGACAATGAAATAATGTGTAAAAAAGAAAAACATCTTCTGTGAAGTTTGGAATTTTGGAGCCCACAAAATATACTTTATCATCAGCCTCATCACTTGGGCTGAATGTTGGGACTGGGGTCACACTTAATTGCTAGTGGACAGTCTCAAGGGAGGGTAGGATTAGAAAGGCTGGGGCATGATACTGAAACCAAATCCAGAAAGTCAGTAAAAAGAAGGCTGATTTCTAGGGGGGCCAAGTTTCAGGAAGGACAGGGTTCCCAGAAAGTTGAGATATTACATACTATCAACAAAGATGCAAGCGTGCTCAAAGAACTTGGATTCGAGCAGGTCTGAAATACAAACAGAAGACTGGATTTTGCTTCCTCTGTAGCCTCAAGCTGACTTTTATAGCCTTTGTTGTTTTTCCGTATAGTTTAACATTCTGGCAGTTTCCACTGTAAGCAAAAGTTCTGATGGGCAGGGTTTGAATGGTTCATTTAACGGTTCAGACTCTAAGTCATGATGATTAGAGGGCAGAAGGGTATATCCTCAGATTGATGAGGGCCTTCGGGACTTCTGGAACATGTAATTCAGAAGTTTGATCATCTAGTGTTACTTGAGAGCTATGATAATGTCTGAGTCTTAACCCTTTCAAGCAGGATTGCTACTACCCATGTAGTACCTTTGACTGAAGTAGAAAAAGGTGTCCTGTACACTGGGCGATGCAAGCCTGGAGCCAGGGCATAAAGCTTGTTGAGCAGAGTTCAGGATGGATTTCAGCCTCCAGGCCTTGTTTTGAGTGGACATTTCTATGCAGTGAGCCAACTGCACAGTCATACAGGATAGCTGCCTGTCCTTTACAGAAAGTACGTGAAGGTGACCATGATTAGCAGTCTTTGGCTAACTTCAGTGCATGAGAGAATATCCAGAACATCAACAGAAAGTGTTTTGATTAGCTGATTAATGAAAACAGAATTAGGAAAACTTACTTTCTGAAAAATCTTTGATGTGACACTACTGTCCTTGCTTTTTTTCTCACATTATCACATTATCACATAAAATTGCTGTTTTACTTCAACTTGTTCAGCTTTTTATATAAGAGGGGTGCACAAGAGAGGCGTAATTTCATTTTGGGAAACTAACATCTTTATACTTGTTATCAATGTTAAGTCTTGGTTTTTCTTGTGCCTGGGATATCCTTTATTTGGGATAGGTAGGATTTATATGTCGGGGGGTAGAAAAACAAGGAGAATTTATGATTGACTTTAAGCAAATATTAGTCTAGATTTCATGTTAAAATGAATGACAGAAAAATTTTCCTGAAAAGTAGAAATCTTCAAGAGAAGTGTCTCAATAGATTATAGCATATAATGTTCAGTTTCAAACATCGTTACTCTTTCCTTCCACCAAAGAAAATTTAAAAAGCTCTGTTTAGATGAAGAGGTATTCTTATCTCTGCCAGGTATTTTGCATTGTTTTATTCTGTTTTTCCCTTTTCATTCTGCAGTTATTCACTGTTGGGCTACTGAAATACCCATCTACCCCTGCACCAAACCTGATAGATCAGTCTCTCTCTTGAGTATAGTCACGCTCCTCAGATTCAGAATCTGGAGGCATAACCACAATTCCTGGCATCTGGTATGTCCCCCAAATCTTAAAAAAAATTTAAATCCCACCCAGTTTTTTGAGATATAATTGACATATAAATGTTGTGTAACTTTAAGGTGTACAACATGATGATTCGATACACATATGGAATGATTACCAGAATAAGATTAGTTAACACTTATATCTCCCCACATATTATTATTTTCTGTGTGTGGTGAGAACATTTAAAATCTATTCTCTTAGCAACTTTCAAGTATCTAAGGCTGTATTGTTAACTAGAATCACCATGATGTATATTAGATCCCCAGAACTTACTATCTTACGATTGGAAGTTTGCACACTTTGACCAACATCTCCCTCTATTCCACCAACCTCCAGTCCCTGGCAACCACCATTCTACTCTCCATTTCTATGAGTTTGACTTTTTAAGTTTTTATTTATAAGTAATATTACACTGTATTTATGTTTCTCCACCTGACTTTTTTTTTTTTTTTTTTTACTTAATATGTGCATGAAAAGGGCCATTTATGTTGTTGTAAAAAATAGGATTTCCTTCTTTTTTAAGGCTGAATGATATTTCATTTTATATAGGCTACAGTTTCTTTATCTATTCATCTGCGGATGGACACCTCAACAGGTTGTTGCCATGCCTTGGTTTTTGTGAGTAGTGCTGCAGTGAACAAATGGGTATTGATATCTCTTTGAGGCAGTGATTTCATTTCCTTTAGATAAATACCCAAAAGTGGGATTGCTGATCATATGGTGGTTCTATTTTAAAATTTTTTGTTTAATTCTTCAAAAAGATGCTTAGACTCATAATTTAATATGTCAAGAGTATAGCCCCAAGTCACAGAATCCAGTTTACAAAGTAAATATTCACTGATTGCATTCTGTGTTCTAGCCAGTGTGCTAAGAGCTAGGAGTACAAAGTTGTTCAAAAAGACAAAAGCAGGAAAAGAGGCAGTTGCAATATGGTATTCACAACCTATATTACAGGCTGCCATGGTGGCACAGGAGTAGGGCAGATTTGGGGGATTGGGAAGCCCTTTTTGAGGATGTGAAGGCAGGAAACTTAGCCAAGTGAAGACGGGCCAACCCCAGAAATAAGAGGGAACAAGGCACATGCAGAGAACTAAATACAGTAACTGGAGAAGCTGGAGCACATACTGTCAGGGATGTAGTGGTAAGAAATTGAGATAGAAAGGAAGGCAGGAAGAACAATTAGAAGGTTATTGTAGTAATGCAGGTCAAAGATGTTGGATGTCCTGAACTAAGATAATGACAGTGGGGATGGAGAGAAGGGACAGATTCAAAAGACTTAAAGGATGTAGAGCAAAAGACCAGTATTTGATTTAGAGATGAGGAGGTTGAAGAGGAAAGTATCTGTATGATGTCCAGGTTTCTGATTTGGGCATTTGAATGGGGGGTTGGGGCTAGGGATGAGGGGGAAGTATGGGAAAGAGGGGCTTGAGGGCTCTACTTCCCACTTGGTAGCCTGCTTGGTTGCCTTCCTCATATTCCAGTCTCTCTTAGAGGTCTAGCGTCTCCCCAGAACTCAGACTATTGCAAGGCCCTAACATTCTTGCTTGTTTCCTTGAAGGCTATAACTGTGCTCCTAGAAATGAGCACACAGTCACCATCTCCTCTGGTTGGAGACCTCTCAGATACTGACAGAATTGCTCGAATCACAGCTACGGTACATCGGGACACCAGTGTAAATTCATGCCAGACCCCCTCTGCCATGCAAAGCCTGACAAATGTGCCTCTGGTACTGACAATCTTACGCCCGAGGTTGCTCTGATCTTTGGCACAACCTCATCCTATGTTTTCACTCAGTCACCTTCTATTACCAAGCTGGCAGCTCCAATAATGATTTTTTCTCCTTCTATGGTAAATTCATATTTCCAGCAACTCTGTAGCCTTGCCCCAAACTGGCCTAAATGATAACGGTGTGAATAATGGGGCTCCCAGAATTCTACTTTGCCAGCTAGCCCTGCCTTTGACAGAGGAGCTGCAGTTGAGTATCACTGGAGCTGCAAAAAAGGAAAACTTTTCTATCTTCTTTCTTCCTCCCTCTTCCAGAAAACACATAGCTGAAGGGTGGGCCCGCTGTTAAATACCAGTCACTGTCCTCTTCTTAGCTATGATTTGAAGCTAGGTCCTGGCCTGACAGCTTAAAACAAAGAACAGCCCAACCTAATGAGAATGAGAAGGCTCTCAAGTCATTAGGTTGCCTCTTCGAACTCTTAACTGTGATGAGTGCACAACATTCAACACCTTCACTCCATGTACAGCCTTTCACACAACACTTATAGCCAGTCACCTCGAGTATGGATTTGTCAGAGTACTTGACTTAACGCAGCTCATTAAAACCTCATGGAGTTAAGTGACTCACAGATCCTCGATGGTCAGAACATCTCTTGAGGTCAGGTTTTTACTGCTGGCAGGCAATGGAAAGTTGACGAACCAGCAAATTTGGCAAGGTTTGATATAACTCAGAAGTTTAACACCTGCACAGAAACTTTTTGAAAACTGCATGGACTGCCATCCTGGGGAAGTAGACATTTTTCTAAGGAGCAGGGGAAGGCAGGCAGGGAGGCATTAGAGGTAGGGGAGCAGTCAGAGTAAAATGTTCTGTAATCATTTTTCCTTTTTTAAAAATTCTAAATTGATTTGAGAGAAGAAGAGGGGAAGAGAGAGAGAGATATTTGTTGTTCCACTTATTTATGCTCACTGTATGTGCCCTGACTGGAGATTAAACTTGCAACCTTGGAATATCAGGATGATGCTCTCACCAACTGGCCAGGACTTGTGGTCATTTTTATGTATGGAATTATGGTATGCTTCTGGAACTCTCTCTAGCCAACCCGTTTCCATTGCCCTCCTTGAGCAAAAGTGAAGGTCAGAGAGAGGCAGAGGCATGGCCCCAGAGAGGAAAGCAAGAGTGGCAGGTAGGGAGGGGGCTGTCAACAACTTTCCTTGTTTCTCAGAGATCATGGATTTGAGCATGGGAGCTGCCCTAAATGTGCCTGTGTTGGGCTATGCCAGCTCCTCCAGCCATGGCAGAGTGGATGAGGAGAGTGTGGGAGCTAAGGGTACTTGAGAGACAGCAGTGAATTCTTGGAGGCCCGTGAAGCCCGTGAACTGGTGACAGCAGAGCCCCTGGATTTTTATCGGAAAAGGGAGGATCCTGCAACAGGTCCTCCTGCTTGACACAGGTAACTTCTGGCCTTACAGTGCTGGGCTAGCCTTAATATTCAAGGAGTCAGCATGGCATTCCACAGAGCTCACACCATGAGGTGGAGAGCTGTAACTTGTAATGGATGTAGTTCCAAGTAACCTGTTCAGGATGTCTGGAGACCATTCATTATCTACTGTGTGCTTGATGAAATGATCATCATAGGGAGTCTGGAGAGAGATCAGAGGGACTCATTTCGGGAAGGGTTATAGCAGTGACACCGTCTGGCTCTGACTGGTTGTTGGAGAAAATAAATATTGAGCACATCCCTATACACATACTTCTTATGTAATAGTTATTTATTGAACACTCGCTCTCAGGCACATTACATACAACTTCCCACTCTATATTCACAATGGCCTTATAAGGTATCATTTCCCCAGTTATACCGAGGAGGTACAAAAGACTGAAGTACAAAAAGGCAAAGTAATTTGCTATACAAACACATGTGCTCTTAATAACTTTTTATGCCGTCTCCCACTTCTATGTATCAGTAGTTCTACTAATAGCTAAGGACTTTGGTTCTTAATATATCACTCTAATTTGTTGAGGAAAACGTAAGATTTTTTTCAGTCAACCTTTGGATTCAGGTTGTTGATTGTAAGTAGGCTGATAGGTCAAGGTGAAGAGAATAAAACTGAGTAAAATACAAATGCCTTGTCTCCTCTATGCATGACAGGGACATAAAACTGGTCTTTGGTATAATTGGTTAAGAAATAATGCATGTGAAAATGCTAAGCATAGTGCCTGGCACATAATGGTAGCTCAAAAAATGTTAGTTTACTTTATTCTTTGTCCTAGAATTATATAAATTAAATCTGGAATTAGAAAGATACTCAAAAGAAAATAGTATAAAGAGTCTAAAGAATATTTTAGGTTTTCTTTAAAACTGACTTTTTGAAACACAGGTTTTAAAAAGATTTTAAAAACTTATTCCTCTTTCTTTGTTTTATCACTTCTATATTTTAGTCTAGACATTTTACCTGCAAGCTATTTGTGTACTTACACGCTTCCTTATATTAAGACCAGAAATACAGGATAGGAATGAATTAAAAAGGGGTGAATCCAGCTGTATCTTGAGTTCACTGAACATCACAGATGATTTTTCAAATGTTTTGGATTTTCTGAAATGCAAAACAGGTTTCACCCATGCTTATACACTTCAGTTTGGAGCGTGTGCAATTTAAGGGAAATTTAATCCATATGTTTCTGATTCGTTTACACTTAAATAGTCAAAATATTATTTTTAATAGTTATATGATGCCCAAGTAGCCTTTTGAACCTTTTAAATAAGCTTTTAGGAGCCTACATTCTCTCAAAAACAGGAAATCATGTCTTTCTAAGGATGTAAACTGATTTCTACATCTGAAAATTCAGGTTCAGTTGAAAACACCTAAGACTATAAGTTTTTAGTGACCTGTCTTCATGGCAAATGAACACTCAGCTTTAGACTAAATGCAATTTCAATGCACCTGCTTCTTGCTGTATATTTGGACTGGATATACATTTCGGTTGGTGTTGGGCTATTTTGAGTAGTGGGTTTAGGGTTCTAAAGCTTGAGATTTACTTGGTTTTTATTTTGGTACAATTGTTTTCTATCTTAATTCATTCCATTGCTCCTAGTTGTCTAACATGGCTATTTATTTTTGCAAATATTTCATGCATGATGAACTCATTTTGTGTTTTTTTCTGTTCTTCACAAGTTATTTTTGAAAAAAATAAATGAAAGTATATCTGATTTCTAATCAAACTATGCAGAACTTCAGCTGTCTTTTACCTGCATGCCTAGAGACTGAGCAAAATCATGGGAGCCCAAAGGAAATTAGGCAACACACCTTGCAAAAAAAAATTATGAGGGTTAGTAGGAAAAGAAGGGGTTTAATTGTTTTTACTTACTTTGTGAATTTGTTATTTCTAATGCCGAGAGAAACTATAGTTGTAAGATCCACATCTTCTACTCCTCTCTCCTAGAAATATATGTTGACTGAATGAATAAATATAGTTTTTTCTTACATGTATGTCTTCTCATACAGCCATTTCTACTTCAGAGCATTTACAAATGTTTATTACTTGTAGTAGAGTTGTAGATTACTGACACATGCTTAGTTCCCAGCTGTGTGAACTTGGATATATCACTAAACCTCCAAATGTGCACTTTTCTTATCAAATTGAGCTTAATAGTAGTACCTAGTTCATTGGGTTTTGTGAGGATTTAAAAATTGTACATAAAGTCATTAATACAGAGCCTGGCAAATAGTAAGTTCTCAGTAAACAGTGGCAAAGAGAAATATTAAGCAAATTTTGAGGAGGGGTTACTTACTATGTATGATTCATGGAGTTTTCCTAGGGACACAGAGATGTACTTTGTTCCCCTATTGAGTTAATTGCTCACTATTACTATATTGTCTTAGAAATGCTTCAACAATTTATGTATAGTGATACTGAAATTCAGTAGAAGGGAATTTTTACTGGAGGTCTAATGACTGCAGGTCGAAAAAGGCTTGAACTACATTAGTAAAGAAGAAAGGGAAGAACAGAAGGGTGTGCCAGGCAGGGGTTACAGATGCAAAAAGCATGGAAGCATTTAATAGTGTGACCGGGGGGATTTGGTGTGGTAAACTCGGGGTGGTTTATTAGACCCCGATCATAGGGCTTAACTAAGATGTTTATGTTTTTCCTGCTGGTGATACACAATCATTGAAAAAGTCTAAGAAGAAGAATGATATTTTTAGATTTGGGTGTAACTCAGGAGTCAGTGAGGTACAAGAACATTTGAGAACCAAATGAAATTAGCTTGAAGTTCAAACCACAAGCAGAGAAAGTACTATGTTCCTCTCCCTCTCTAGGGATTTGGTTGAAGAGAAGGGAAGAGCAGAGTTGTTGGATTTCCGAGGCCCTCTGGCTCAAAGTGTCCATTTCTGCTGAATTAGTTCAATATATAGGTCCTCGTCTTATTTTGCACATACTCTTAATCTTTATCTTATCCAACCACATGTAGAATTTAGCTCCTTTCTTCCTCTTTTTCTCTCCTGATTTTTCAGAAAACAACTACTTCATATTTATTTAGTTTTACTATGTAGACTACTTGTGGGAGGAAAATATTTTTTGCTTCCTGCCCAAACGAAGTCCCTATGGTGGAAATGTGGGTAAGTAATGAGTTGGAGAGGCTCCAGATAGGAAGCAAGTAGACCAGGCAGGAGGCTATTATCAAAACCCAGAATACTGAGGACCCAAAGTAAAGCAGTGGCATTGGCAGGAGGGTTGGTGAGGGAAGAATATATTTGAGATTTGAGTTACATATGCAATGGGATTCACAGGACTGGACTCAGTGACTGAATCAACCTGGGGCAGTGGTACAAGGGAATGTGACAGAGGAGAGTTGTGCACGGCGTTGATAGCGAATGCAGGGTTCTGTTTTAAATAAGGATTTTGTTTGGGAGATGGGAACAGTTAGAGGCAACATTTATTGTTGTTCAAGATACATAAAGAAGTCCATATTTTGGGAGAAATTTGTGAGTCTGCCTCGGAGCAAGGTGGGTTTGAGGTGCTAAATAGAGGTGTTACTAAAGTACTTAGAGGTGTGTGTTAGAATTTAGAAGTGTAATCCTGACTAAAGAAGCAAGGTTTGGGAGGGAATCATTTAAGGACTCTGCTCAAGTACAAGCCTAAGAAACCTCACTACAAACCTTAACTAAATAATAAGCCATTTTTCTTATATACCAAGAAGCCCAGAGTTAAAAGTCCAGGATTAGTGTGGTTCCAAGTTTACACCAGTGTTTCAGGCTTATTTTTATATTTTTGCTCTATCATCCTTAGTGTCTTGGTCAGGTTTCTTAGAGGCTGCATCTGAGATGAGAATTTGGGTCATGAGATTTATTTAGGGAAAGTTCTTTAGGAGAAATTTGTAAGGGAAAGTATAAGGAAAGTTGGAGAAGGAGAGAGAGCAGGCAGTTTGACTAACTAACTAAATAATTAAAAATGGGCTGTACATGAAGCAATGGTGAGTGTCATGAACCAAGGGTTTTGATTAATTCCATTCTGTGAACATGTGGTCCAAGGAGAAAATCAAAAGAATGAATGGAGGAAGGAATTCAAGGAATTTAAGGCTATTCTTTCACATAGCTTGGCTTTGAAATAAAGAAGTGTAGGGAAGTTGTTGCAGGGCAGAACATGGGCTAAACGAAAATATTAAATAGTGTTTTAAGAAATGTGTTAAAGTGCAAGAGAGTATATTAGGGAGTATTGAAAATTTAGAAATAAGAGATATTGGTTGGTAGAGTGATAGCATAGAATTGGGTGAAAGTCCAGGGTCCAGATGAAAAGGCTAAGCTTCAGACACAGGGAAGGAAACCTCTTTACTGACCCAGGAGGGAAAGATTAAAAATAAGTAGGTTTACAGGTAAATTCATGATGGTGGCAAGTGAGAAGCTGAGGAATTTCTACATGATTACATTTGAATTTATTTTCCCAGCAAAGCATAGAAGTCAAGTCATCTGTTGAACATGCATGAGTGGCGTAGGAGTTGGTGGTGGTGGGATGGGGAAGAGGTGTAGAAGGCTGAAGATTAGTGAAAGCTTGAAAGAGTCACTGAATGGAATAAGTGAGGTATTTGATTAGAGCTGCTTGGCAGCATTGGAGGCCTAGCTGAGGTTGAAGATCATGAATTTGTAGTATGTTATTCCTCCTTTATCCAGTTTCCCTTTCCATGGTTTCAGTTACTCATGGCCAACCACAGTTCACAAATATCGAATGAAAAATTCTAGATATAACAGTTCAAAAGTTCTACATTGTATTTGTTCTGAGTACAGTAGTCCATCTTTATATTGCAATTCACTTATCGCGGCCTCACTATATCGCGGGATTAAAAAAAATATTATATTTAATTATTTATCACAGAATTTTTGCTATATCGCAGGATTTTGCAGTACAGTATATGTAAAATATGTTAAAATATGTAGGTTTAAGAGTGTAGAATATGTTTATGAACATAAGTAGTGTTTATAAAAGCATGGAAAAGGTTAATAAGGGAGTGGGAAAGGTTAATAAGGGACTGGAAATGGTTTATAAGTGTGTGGGAAGGGTTTATAAAGCCTTAAAGTATATATAAATACTAAAATAAATGTAAGGTTCCTACTTCGTGGATTTTCACCTATCGCGGGGGAGTCTAGAACGTAATACCCGCAATAAGTGAGGGAATACTGTGATATGATGAAATTTCACGCCGTTTTGCTCTGTTCTTCCCAGTACAGGAATCATCCTTTTGTCCATTGCATCCATGCTGCATACACCACCTGCCAATTAGTTACGTAGTAGCCTTCTTCACTATCAGAATCACTGTGATGGTATTGCGGTGCTTATGTTCAAGTAACCCTCATTTTACTTAATAATGGACCCCAAGTGCAAAAGTAGCAATGCTGGCAATTTGGATATGTCAAAAAGGAGACATAAAATGCTTCTTTGAAGTGAAAAGGTAAATGTAGTACAATACGATATTTTGAGAGAGAGACAACATTCACATAACTTTTATTACAGTGTACTGTTATAATTGTTCTGTTGTATTATTATTGTTGTTAATCTCTTACTGTGCCTAATTTATAAATTAAACTTTATCACAGTTATGTATGTTTAGGAAAAAACATACTACATATAAGATTCAGTGCTATCTGTGATTTCATGCATCCACTGGGGACCTTGGAACATATCCCCCTTACATAAGGAGGTATTTATTATAGCAGCAACCCTGGTTGTGTGACTTCTCTCCAGCAATGCTCTTTAGTTGGGGGTAGTATCTGGGGGAATCAGTTGGGCTATTAAGTCAAGAGACATTGTACATGTGCTTTATTTTCTAGTTGTTAAACACCTTTCAGTTGTAGATCACAAAGGGACTCGAGATGTACATGAATGTCTGCACCTATGCTTTGGCAGTGGAATATAATACCATTGTTTGGTGAGGGTGGATTTTGGATTCTGATAATAGAAGTCTCAATTTTTCTTTTGGTTCTTAGTGCTGAAGCTATTATTGATTATGGTTAGAGTTCAAATGGGGTTACATGGATGGATCTTTAAGAATCAGTTTTATAGGACAAAAAATGTTGACTTACTTTCTGCAACATCACTTGGGATATGTTTTTATCTACCTGATGCTCCCATGGCCCAGAGATTTCTAATCTATCTGAAGTTCAGTGGATGGATAAAACTCTCTAAAACACATTACTGCCCAGAAACTTTCAGTGGCTTCTCACTGTCTACAGTACAAGGGGAGACCCCCCACCCCCTGAAACCCAGAATTTATTTATAAAACATTGTGCATTTATTTTTACATGTTTAAACTCCAGTCACCTTTAAATTACTCTCCATTTGATACAATACACCTATTGAAGCATTTTTCCCCTGCTCAAAGCCTTTTAGTGCTTCTGCTGTTTTTTGTCTCACCTCTTTCACATCGACAAAACATTTCCCTTTGAAGAAGTTTTTTTTTATCCAGGGAAACAAAAAAGTTGCTTGGGGCAAGATCAGGTGAATAGGGATGGTGGGACATAGTCAAAAACTGCTGAACACTCAGCATAGTGTGGGCAGGTGTGGTCGTAAATCACCCATCATGAAATAGGCAAATGCACTAAAAGAGTTTTCAAAAAAAATTCACTGAAGCCTAACACAGCCTCTCACAACAATGCCAGCTGGAACACTGACACAGATGGGCTCCCAGAACATTCACCTAGTAAAGGAAGCCTGTACGACAAGGAGCCTGCCCTTCAGAAGATAATTCTGATTTTATTTGGGGATTCTACCCTCATATTTTATTTAGTTATCTTGGCCTGATGATTTCAAGGTCCTCTATAATGTGGCCTCAAACTGCTTTTCTGTATTTTCCCTCTGCTTTCTAGACTCAGAAAGTATAGCTTGGTGGTGAAGAGCACAGGCTTTGCATTTATGTTTGAATCGTAGCTTTTGAAATTGCCAGCTGTGTGATCTTATAAAATTTAACTCTCTTAGTTCTAGTTTTCTCATCAGTAACATGAAGATAATAATACATATTTTATAGAAGGATGAGGATTAAATGAAATAATATAATGTGCTTAATATAGAGCCTGGAGGACAGTATATCTACAATACTGTACTACTTCGAGTACTTTATTTAGTTAACTCAATTAATATAGTGTTTGGACACTGTTCTAAATATGCTGTAAACTCATTCAACTCTTACAACAATCCTCTGAAATAGATACTATCATTATCCCAATTTTACAGATGAGAAACTAAGATAAAGGAAAATTAATGATGATCTTACCATGTTAACAGCTAATGAGTAGTAGAATCATGTCTCAAACCCTGGGAGTCTATCCTCAGAGGCCGTGATTTTAACCACTGAACCATGCTGATTTCCAAAAAATGGCAACTATTGCATTAATACTCTACTAACTGCCCCTTAAACATGTCACGCATAGTTTTACCTCCTTGTTACTATTTTATTTGTTTGTTTGTTTATTTATTTTTAGAGAGAGGGGAAGGGAGTGAGAAAGAGAGAGAGCAACATCAGTGTGAGAGAGAAACATTGATCAGTTGCCTCTTGTACACATCCTGAGGGGAAATTTAACCTGCAACCTAAGCATGTGCCCTGATTGGCAATCGAACCAGAGACCTTTTGCTTTAAAAGATGGCACTCAATCAATTAAGCCACACCAGTCAGGGCTCGTTGTTCGTCGTCGTCGGCAGCCGTCTGTCTCGAGAGACGATGGCGTAGCTTCCTGAGAGTCTATCTGCACCGCCGAGAATGGCTGTGCAGTCCGACTCGGGAGTGACAATCCCTGCCGCACTTGTTACAGGTGAAGGCAGATGGCCGTTGTTGCTGCTGCTGACGCTGCTTCCGCCTCGATCTTTTCTGGACCGCCTCCTCGTTGCGCGCAGCCTCTGCCCCTGACGTACCTTGCCTGACCGCGAGCCTCCAGGCTAGGCGGTCGTGTGCTTGAACTTCCCATGTGTTGAGATTGATGGAGCATTGTGTCATGTCCTTTTTGCAGATGTCTTTGAACCGCAGTTTTGGGCGCCCTGTCATCCTCTTGCCTTCTGCTAGCTCGCCGTAGAGGAGGTCTTTGGGGATACGGCCTGCATCCATTCTTTTGACATGGCCGAGCCACCTGAGGCGTCTCTCGCTAAGAACTGCATGCAAACTGCTCATATTGGCTCGCTTCAGCACCTCGGTGTTGGGGACCTTATCCTGCCAGGCGACATGCAGGACGCGTCGCAGGCACCTCATGTGGAAGCTGTTGAGTTTCCTTTCGTGCCTTGCGTAGGTGGTCCACGTCTCGCTGCCATAGAGGAGAGTGCTGAGTACGCAGGCTTGGTAGATGCGCAGTCTGGTTTTCTCAGTGAGGCTGGAATTGTTCCACGCTCGCCGGTTCAGTCTGGCCATAACTGTGGCTGCCCTGGCGATTCTCCGGTTGACCTCCAAGTCGACTGACAGAGAGCTCGAGATGGTGGACCCGAGGTAAGTGAAGTCGTTGACAACCTCCAGGGTGTATCCGTCGATGGTGATGCATGGGGGAGTCCCCGTGCCTTGAGCCATAACATTCGTCTTCGTCAGGCTGATGGCTAGTCCGAACTCCTTGCATGCGTGGGAAAGGCAAGTGACTAGCTGCTGGAGTCCCTCTTCGGAGTGTGATGTCAAAGCTGCGTCGTCGGCGAAGAGCATCTCACGGATGAGCACCTCTTTGACTTTGGTCTTGGCTCGTAGACGGGCCAGGTTGTAGAGCTTGCCATCGGATCTGGTGTGAATGAAGACACCCTCGCTGCAGTCCTTAAAGGCGTATTGGAGGAGCATGGAGAAGAAGATTCCGAACAGCGTAGGCGCGAGGACGCAGCCCTGCTTTACTCCGCTGCTGACTGGGAAGGCCTCAGAGGTTGCGCCGTTGTAGGACACCGTGCTGTGCATGTTGTCGTGAAAGGACATGACCACAGCAAGCAGATGTGGTGGACAGCCAATCTTCCGTAGCAAGCTGAAGAGTCCGCTTCGACTGACCAGATCAAACGCCTTCGTGAGGTCAATAAAGGCGAGGTAGAGTGGTTTATGCTGCTCGTGACACTTCTCCTGCAGCTGGCGTAGGGAGAAGATCATGTCCACTGTTGAGCGGCCAGCTCTGAAGCCACACTGGGACTCTGGGTAGACGCGGGAAGCAAGGGTCTGCAGGCGGGCAAGAGCAACCCGGGCGAATACTTTGCCGACGACGCTGAGGAGAGAGATGCCCCGGTAGTTGTTGCAGTCGCTGGCGGCAGATGACATTATCGAATCCAATTGGCCACGTCTCCGCGACGCCATATACAACTCCGCCATTATTGCTTATGGGAAGAAAGAGCGGAAGAACGCTGACTGGTACGAGGCTCACTGGGAAGAAATGGAACCCGTGATCGAGGCTAAGAGGAAGGCCCTACTGGCTTACAAGGTCACGCCCACTCCCAGTACACTTCAAGCTCTACGGGCTGCCAGGAACAAAGTCCAGAAGACCGCCCGCCACTGTGCCAACACCTATTGGCTAAACCTGTGCAGAAGCATTCAGGAAGCCGCCGATATAGGCAACGCACGAGGAATGTATGAGGGTATCAAGAAGGCAACAGGCCCAATCCCCTCCAAGATCGCCCCCCTTAAGTCCAAGACAGGTGAGGTCATCACTGACCAGGAACAGCAAATGCGGCGGTGGACCGAGCACTACCTCGAGCTGTACGCAATGAAGAACACCGTAACAGACACTGCTCTTAAAGCCATCCCAGACCTACCAGTCATGGAGGAGCTAGACACCCCACCTACTGCGGCAGAGCTCGGCAAAGCCATCGACCGCCTTGCTTGCGGGAAAGCACCAGGAAGCGACGGAATCCCTCCAGAAATCCTAAAGAGCGGGAAACCAGTCCTGCTACAGCCGCTCCACCATCTACTCTGTCTCTGCTGGAAGGAGGGTTACATCCCCCAGGATATGAGAGACGCCAACATTATCACCATGTACAAGAACAAAGGAACAAACAAAGGGGCTCGTTGTTACTATTTATAAAATTTACTATGCCAGCAGAGCTCCCTTTTCTGTCCAAATCTTCTTAATCTTTTAAGGTCATTTCAATGACTGCCTCTTCCACGAAGCTTTCCATGGTTTCTCCATGACCAGTGATCTGAATCCTTGGTGCTTATTGCCTGCATGATTTAGTTGGCATTTTAAAATACTATTTTGTATTGCCTATTTTGCTTTATTTTGTTATTTAATCTGTCTTTGGTTTTAGCCAGATAAAATTTGTGATGGTCAGAACAACATGTTATCATATTTGTGTCCTTAGCACTGTTGAATGGGAAACTCACTGAACTTTGCATCAGAGACACAAGTTCAAGTCACAGCACTGAGTAAATCTCTTGAACTAAGACATATTGCTTCACTTCTTGGAACCTTAATTATGTCATTTGCAAACTGGGGTTAATAACTTATTTGTCTTAGAAAGTTATTGTGGAGCTTAAATGAAATGTATATGTGAAAAAGTTGAGGTTCTATGTGCATCTCTACTGAATTCAGCTTTGGACTGAAGTATGAAGGACCTAGGTCTCCAGGATAAGAGAATAAAGGTAATGGGAGTAAGGGTGCAGACAGAGAAGAAATGAGAGGTTATAAAACACAAAACCTTACCTTTTTGCTTAAGGTAAGCTCTGTCTATGCTTTTAGTATATAAAGATAGGTACATTTCCTTAGATTCATATTTCTCATGAATACATCACTGACTAGCATATCTGAAGTTCCTCTGTTGGCTCCAGGGTAAAGAATTCTGGCCAAATTTTCCTCATAAGTTAAACTTGAACTTAAATTTTCTATCCACAGAAAATATCTATCCAAAATTTCCCATGACTGACATGTAGCAATTTAAGATTTCTCTAACCACATAATCATGGATTTCTAAATAGTATGTGAAAGTTCTTGATTCTTATTAGGCTTACTGTTATAAGTCCAGCTAACTTGCACATTTTTCCCCTTCTTTATAATTCTTCCAAAATAAACCATCAGTTACTAAATTTAGAGCTTTTGATATACACTTACATCTCAGGTATCTATCACCTTTCTGTAGTCAAGATTCCCATAATTTAATCCTCCCTTGGTTACTTGTTATTTTTCTTTCCATTTTATTCTCATGGTAGATTTCTCTGTTTCTCTCTGGGCTCTATATTCTTATCTGTTTCTCAGGCTTAACACAAACAAATTCTGTAGCCTACATGTCATGGGAATGAAGTAGTTAAAGAGCAAAGAACCCAGCTGCCAGTGGAAGAGTTGGGATTGAGCTGGTTAAGAAAATCTTTTAAAAATAAGAGACATGAAACAACCTTGGAAGAAGAAGAATTTGAGTTGTGGAGAGTGTGTCTTTTAGGTAGCACTTAGCTGAGAAGAAATACTACTTTTGTCAGAACCTGCTACCTTACTTCCCCCCATGGTCTACAATTATGTTATGTCATTTTCAGACTTACATCCCAGTGAGATTTAGAATCAGTTTCTCTCTCTTTCTTTCTCTCTACCTCCACCCCAACCCCAAGACCCCTCTCAGGACCTGAAAAAGGTCCTTCTACAATTATCTAAGGACCTATAGAGTTAGTAATGTGTTAGAGGCCACTGTCTTGTGCTTCAGTACTTTACATAACCTACATCACATGTGACCAGTCTATTTAATTGACCCTACTCAGGCTCTGGTACTTGGATATTCTACCCACTTTCCCTTTGCTTCTTCTCCCATGGAATATGAAACCCAGACTTGAATTCTAGCCCAGAGGCTGAAGATTCTGACCTCATTATATTTCAACTAACCAATTTCTCAATGTTTTTAAAAGATTTTATTAACTTATTCTTGGAGAGTGGGAAAGAGAGTGAGAAAAACATCAATGCATGAGAGAAACATTGATTGGTTGCCTTGACCAGGGACCAGGTCCACAACCCAGGCATGTGCCCTGACTGGCAACCTTTCACTTTGCTGGATGATGCCCAACTGAGCTACATGGAACAGGGCTAGCCACTTTCTCTGCAGCTGAGTCATAGTTATCCTTATATTATTTAACCCCTAAAAGTGATGTCAGCAATATGGTGGGTAATAGGAGTTTCTAGCCCATGTGCTGTTCCAGAAACAGATTTGAACAACTATTCCTGCACAGAAATACTTTTAAAACAGCTAAGGATTCCTGGTGAGAGTTAATAGCACCTGATGGAGCAGAGAAATAAGAAAAGATGCTTTGAAGAGAGTAGAAAAGACAGTTGCACATTACCCCATCACTCCTTCCCCAAGCCTGGGCAGCCCAACATAAAAAAAGACACCCCCCTTTTGGGGAAATAGAGTAAAATGAGTTCCTAACTTTACCATGGACCACAACACTGGTCCACACCAAGACCTGGCTACCTCTCATGGCCCTCGGCAGCTCTTGTGGCTCACTGCATCAGCAGGTCAACCCTCATGAACATAGACTCCAAACCAGCTACTGTGGACTCTTGACCTTTTCCAACACTGGACTGGTTATTGCAGTCCCAGACTCCTGGGAAGCCCCAACACCATGCTGGCTGCTACAGACCTAGACTCTAGGCCAGCTCCTGTGACCCCAGGCCACAAGGATCCTGAATAATCCAAGAAATATGAAACCAACAAAGGAAACTAATAAAGCTTCAGTGACAGACCCTAAAGAAATGAAGATCTGTGAACTATCTGATTAATAATTCAGAATATTTCTCTATAAGAAACTCAGTGAACTACAAAAACAACAACACAGTTAGACAACTAAATGAAATAATAAAAGCAATGCATGAGCAAATGAGTTTAACAATAAAAAGTAGCCATTAAAATTCCAAACAGAAATTCTAGAATTGAAAAATGCAATGGCTGAACTCAAGAATTCAATAGAGCTCCAACAAAAAAGTTTGACCAAATAGAAGAAATAATTAGTGAACTTAAAGACTGAGTGTTTGAAATAAGTCAGAGGAATAACATGAAAAAAAGAATGAAAATGAGTGAAGAAATCCTGTGTGAATTACAGGATACCAATGAGAAAAATAATTGATATGTTATTGGCGTCCCAGAAAAAGAAGGGTGAGAGAAAGGGAAAGAAAGCATATTTAAAGAAATAATGGCTGAGACTTTACAAATTGAAGAGAAATTTGGTCATCCAAATTCATGAAGCTCACTCTAAAATTTCAACCAAAAATGATCTTCTCCAGAACACACTAAATTAAATTGTCTAAAAATTAGAGCCAAGGAGAGAATGTTAAAAGCAGCAGGAGAAGAAAAATCTCCTTACATACAAGGGAAACTCCATAAGGCTGTCAGAGGATCTCTCAGCAGAAACCTTGGCTGATAAGAGAGAGGGGATAATATATGTATTCAAAGAGAAGAAAGAAAAAAAAAACTTCTAAACAAGAATACTTTACATGGCAAAATATTTCTTCAGAAATTAAGAAGGGATAAAGATTTTCAGGCAAACAAAAACTGGGGAATTTTTCCAACACTAGACCTACCTTTCAAGAAATGCTGAAAGGAGTTCTTCAGCCTGAAATGAAATCATACTAATTGGTGACATGAAAACATAAAAATATAGAACACACTGGTCAAGTATGTGATCAAATTCAGAATACTCTACTGTGGTATGATGGTGTGTCAATCATTTTAACTCTAGTATAAAGGTTAAAGGAAAAAAGTATCAGATATAATTATAGATACAATAATTTGTTAATGGATCCACAATATAAAAAGTAAATTTTGATATCAAAAACATAAAATACGAGAGGAGAGTAAAAGGGTGAAGTTTTGTATGTGATCAAAGTTGTTATCAGCTTAAAATAGACTACTATACCAATGAGATGTTTTTTCCTAAGTATCACGGTAACCACAAAAAACCCTACAATAGATACACAAAAGTTAAAGAGAAGGGAACTAATCATACCACTAGAGAAAAATCACCAGTTATAAATTATCACAGCGAGAGAAAGAAAAAACAAGGAACTTCAAAATAGCCAGAAAAAAATTTATGATCTTTTAAGAGATGTTTAATAGATAACATTAGTAAGTTCTTACCTATCAATAATTTTTATAAATGTAAATGCCCTAACTTGTCAAACCAAAAGACACAGAGTGGCTGAAAGAATAACACAAGACCTAACTAGAGGATGACTTCAAGAGACTCACTTTGGCTTAAGGACACACATAAACTCTAAGTAAAGAAAAATATTTTATGCAGAAGGAAACCGAAAGAGATGGAAGGTAGCTATACAAGATATAAAACAATTGGTCTTAAATGTGGCTTAATTTTAAACATCTGGACAACTTTTAAAAAATGCTGAAGACTGGGCTTCACCCCAGACCACTTAAATAAGAATCTTGAGGAGTGAGACCCAGTAATTTGTTTAAAAGTATCCCAGATAATTCTATGTACAGTTGGAATCAGAAACCCTAGTGTGACTAATTGCTATAATACTGGACCTGAAGAATTATGTCTCCCTGTGTCCACTAACTTTTGCAATGTGTTCATTCCCATTAATAGGTGAAGTCTATTTCCCCACCTTCACTATAGGCACTATGTGGGAGAGTACAGCACATTGACAAGTAGAGGTGAGGTCATGATAAAACCACCCAGCTAAGCCCCTGAAATAATGAGGAGTAATAAAGTGTTTTTCAAAACCCATTTAGTTTAAGGATGGTTTGTTACTCAGCCAAGTCTAACTGAAATATACTGCTATAGAGGATTTCTCTCATAAGCTATGACCAGAAGAGATGCTCTTGATTTTCTTTACCTGTATTTTTATTGCTGTTACAAGAACCACTCTAACAATTGCCTCTGAACCACTTTCTCTTCTTCCAGGATTCTCTTTTAGACTCTTACTACTGGCAGAATGAGTTTTAGACAGGAAAAAATTTCATGTCTTTGTACAAACGCCTTCCTGTTTTTCACTGGTTTACTTGTTCAGTCTGATTACCAAATGTTTTCTTTACAACTGTAAAGATCAAAGAAACCACCTGACCCTGGGACCATGGCTCAGGCAGACTTTCGTAGCACTACATGTGGATTGCATCGACACATCCTGAAATTAAGTGAGACTCAGTTTCACACATTAAAATCTCGAATTAGCAAAATGGTCACACATAGGTTAATCCAGGAGCAATGTGATGTCTTCAATCAATTTGCTTAGTGTGGTACATGTAAAAGAACTGTAGTTTGCACTTTCACTATGCTATTAGTGGTGAAAATTCTATAAATTCACCTTAATACTAAGATCAACTAT
The DNA here is from genome assembly GCF_987537825.1 of Furipterus horrens. NCBI lineage: Eukaryota > Metazoa > Chordata > Mammalia > Chiroptera > Furipteridae > Furipterus > Furipterus horrens. The sequence continues at coordinate 55,175,455 of NW_028327173.1, read as the reverse complement.
TTTAACAGGTCTGATTAGAATGTATTCCTTGTGAAATCAGGAATGAATGAAAACAAGAGTGGTCTATATTATTACTTGGTAAGTAAATCTAGATTGGTGGGAGGAAATGTCATGGACTTGGAGTCCAAAGACATGGGTTTGAAATTCAGTTACACTGCTTACCTATTATGTAACCTTGAGTAAATCACTAAATTTTAAAAATCTTAGTTGCTTTAAAATTGATATAAAAATAACTATTGCCAGATTTTATATACAGATAAAAAAATAGCATATGTAATATTCTTTTGTAATCTTTAGAGCTTAATTTAAATGTAAGATGTTATTGCTCTCAGTATAACCTTTGGTATGGATAGCACTAGGAAGTAATAAATATGGAAAAAATTGACAACAGCTGAAAAATGTCACTCATATTCTCACAATGCTAGGAAAGTGATAACTTTACATGGCTTCACAGTTTTCTTTAATCTCTGAATCTTAAAGCACCTTGCAGAATACTTTTATTAATTTTTAAACCCCCCATGAAATACATTTGTTCTTTCTTAAATTTCATTTTAAAGATGGTACCTTTACCAGGATGTATAACTTTAAGCCTAACCCACTAAGGGCTCTCAGATTTGTGAATGAATAAAGAGGGGTTCTGATCCTGTTTTATGTTGTAATTTTTGTGTCTTATTTAAAATATGCAAGTCTCTTGATCTTGTCAGCCATTCCTCAAAGCCTGTCCCTTGATGCTTTGATGTAGGGAAAATGCCTATGAAACCCAAAGCTTAGACAGGTGGCAGTCTTTTCGTTCCCTGCATGTTAGGGATATGGCTTGGAGATAATATATTAATCTTTCTCCTTTAAGTGTCTGAGAGATGCCCATGAAAAATATGTGAACCAGACTCCTATACTGCCTAGGTTAAATTCTGAGTGGAATCAGAGCCCTTGCAATCTGCACTTTACTCTTTGGTTTATTGACTAACATATAGGGTTTTTTTTTTCCTTTGTCTTACAAACTGTAGTCTACTGATATGAATGAACCAATGGGACTTTCAGCCAAGACTTGTTTCAGTATTGAGAGATGTAGTTATAATTATCTTCTATATTTCTCTGGCTTCTTTTTCAAGGATTTTAGAGAGCTCTGCATATATTACTTAATCTTTCTAAGTAAGGTGAGCTAGATTAATTATATTTTTATCTTAGAAAAATTTACCTTTAATACAAATTTCTGTTGTCATATCTTCTAGCATCTTTATCTGATTGGTATTCAGTAACCTGATTTTTCCCCATGGATGTTCCAAATTGTTCTTTTCCCCCTATCGATATAAATCTAATTTCTATCTTTTCCCTCAAATTTGCTCTTAAAGGAAAAGACATCTATGTGTATAGAAACTTAACACATATTGTGTCCTAGTCCAAAGACATACCATTACAGGAGAATTTCTTAGTTTGAAAGGAGTGTGAGAAAGGATGATATATTTGGGAGACATGTGGACATTTTGCTATGCTTCAAAATAAACCAGGTAGGTATTTTCTTTTGCACAGAAACTACTTTGATAGTATCTCTTTTAGAGGGGAAGTATTTGTTACAAGCTCTTTGTTAGGGTGAAGAAGGCTTAAGTACAGTACAGATTGGTAATATGGAAATAAAACATAAGCCAGTTTTGCGGAGATTCTGATTCTGATTATTGTTCATGACTGACTATCTGCTTTTGATGGGGTCTCCCTTATAGAGATACCAATACCCATGTTGAAGCTTTGGTCAGATAATCAGAGCACTTTAAATTTGAGGCTGCCATTAATTTATCAAACTGATCTTTCTTCATAAATGTTGCTGAATGATTTCCTCTTGAACTCAACACATTTATTGTGAGAACTTTTCAATATTAGCCCAGTTTAAAAATAAGCCATTTTTTTTCCTGAGGATTATTTTTTTCTCTACTAGAGTGACACACACAGGCACACAGTCCTTAGTTTTGAATTCTTGTAATTATTAATTCAACGGGATGCAAAATATATATGTGCAGGTGGCACGAATGGTTAAAAACACCAGTAATGTTTACTTCACTTACAAATGTTGGACCTTTTCCCCTTAGACTCAAATTTACCATCAATCTAATTGCCACAGGATTGTTCAATTTCACATAGGATTATGCTTCCATGGACATCTTCCAGAGCTTATTCACAGGAGACTTAAGCGGAGGTCATGCCGGCTTTTCTAAGAAACTTTCTGGAAGAGAAGACCATAATTGCCCCCTTCCAGGAAACTGGTATTCATCAAGAAAGGTTTGCTTTTCATGTCTTCCCTGGTGGACATCAGTGGATTTATCAGGTTGCTGTTCAGGGTCTTTCCAATTCTCTTCTTTCTATGTTGTTTTTGCTTCCATCTGTGACTTTCTTTGAAGCATTTTTCCTGATTGATCTGACTAGAAGTAAATCAAACTAAAACACAAGAAGGAAATAAACATTGATTATGAAATTACCCCTTAAAAAGAAAAATTTCTTAGCATATTATTATAAAATAAAATTTCTAAATAAGATATTTTGGTGTTTGGACTTAATTGGCACTTTTCTCCTTTGCTGGAATTGTTTATCATAATGACAGCAAACACATGCTAGAACAGGCACACACCAAGCTTGGCAGATAGATGATTGCTTTTGCAGTTTAAGTAGTTTTTCCTTTGGCAGTTTGGTATAGCAGAAAGAAAGAGTCTCAACTGGGAAGTAAGAAGGGCCTGGGTTTGAATCTGTTCTGCCACTTACTGGTAACCTCGGGCAAGGTAGTTACCCACTCTAATCCTATGCTTCTTTCTTCGTTAAAAAGATATTAATAATGTCTACATTATCAGAGGGTCTTAAGAAATAAATGAGAAAATGTAAATGAAGACATGCGGCATATGCCAATCTTTGTGAGTCCTCAATATATATTAGTTACTCTTCCTTCCTACTATATATTGACTAGAGAGTAATCTGGTATTTTTGCTTAATAAGATACAATAAAATAACATACAGAAGCAAATAATGAAATATGCAAATATGAATTTTGAGTCATTTTGCACTTTGTAGACTATCCAGGGATACCAATAGTTATATATAAAATGCTACCATATTTGTGTGAGATTTCACTTTTTGATCAAATATTTGTGGGGTGCCATTATTTGTTAAGTACTGTGCTAAGGTATTAGAGATGCATACAATGGTGAGGAATCTAGGCCTGGTTTATGGTGTTGGCCCACTAGGATATTTTCAGTTTATAAATAGGAAAAATTAATTAAGCAGACACACACTCAAGGAACACTGACTTTGGGTATCAGTTAATATATAATCCCTAGGATCATATCTCAAATGGAACTGGTCATCATCTTTGAGCTAATTAGTTTTCTTAGTTCCAGTCCAAATTGGAAATTTTTTCCTTAGGCCGTGCCTGGAAGCTCCACAGATATTCTGTGTTTTTCAACCATTACAAGGAACTTTAACTGAGGTTTTGCTCAATTATAACTCTGGAACCACTTACCATAATATTAAAATAAAGATCAATTTTTTTCTCTCTTAATAAAGGGATATTGACCCAAACCAGTCAGACCTCCAGGAAGAGAGTAAATTTACAATTTTCTTTCGCTTGGAGATTTACCTGGTTATTAGCCCTCGAAGGAAAATTTGGACTGCACTTTTTGCTCCCAGAAGAACTACTTGTCTCATCCCGGGAATGATGAGGATGAGGTACACATTCAAACTGCTGCTTCATCACTTTGTTTAGTGTCTGTGGCTTATTGTCTTAAGCCAAAGGACCATGACTGCTAACCACCGAAGAGATTTTTTCCCTTGCGTGTTGTCTTGCCCTTCCCTTCTCTCCTCTTTTATGCCCCCACCCCCATCCCTCTCTTTTGTTTACTTTCTCTTCACCTCTGATGCCCATCAACTTAGTTTGTTGGAGTTTTGCTGTTGTGTGAGGTTTAATCATGTCCCCAGGAAGAGGGATAATTATTAAACCACTGGAAATTTAATGATGGGCACTTATTCCCCAACCATAGTCATTTTGGTGTCTGGGGTTTGGCATGCCGGTCAGTGGAAACTAAAGTGGATAAATGTCATCAAACCACACGTGATTTTCCAGTGATTTACGTGTGTTTGTTGGACTCCAGATGGGCAATTACTGATGCCCTGCTCTGCCCTTTATTTGCAAGCCTTTCATGATCAAAATAACAAAGACTTAAAGCAAGTTCACCTCTCCAGAGTGGTAGAAAACAGGTGTCAGTTTCCCCAATATGAAGTCACTTCTTTCTAACACCGTGTTCTGCTATAACATTTCCTCTTGGGGGTGCTTAAGTCTTAGGTTTCCTGAGCTCCTTTTTTTCCTTTCTAACTTAAAAAATTTGTCTTTCCTTTTAACTTAAGAATTCAAATTTTTTAGGAAAAAAGTTGGACTTTATATTTTCCAATGATTAATATTAACTTTCTAATATATTATGTGTGCTTATTTATTATTTTTATTGTCTGCCTCTTCCCACTAATATTTAAGTTTCTCAAGGGAAAGGGACATTTACCTCTTTGGTTCATTAATGTATCCCATGTGTTTAAAACAGTGCCTGGCACATTTTAGGCACTCTTTTAATGTTTATTGAATAAGTGCTCAATGAATGAATGAATGAAGACCTGTGTTAAATTCACTACTTTTCATTTGTGTAACCTCAGCCAGTTTCTTAACCTTTCTAAATATTCATTTCTTTATCCGTGTCATGGGGTTTTTTGAAGATTAAGGTTAACAGGGATCAATTAAATAAGATAATGCATGAAAAAGTGTTTAACATGGTTCCTGGCATGTATGGTCAGTGCTCAAGAAATTGTAACTGTAATGAAATCGTTGCTGTTCAATTTAATGTTGTGCAATTGTGAGTAATATAGGACTATGTTAATAAAGAAAGCTTTTTTTTTTTTTTTTATCTTTGTTTTGTTTTCGTTGAAGCTCCATTGGATGTAAATTAAATGAAGATTGGAGCTTTGCATGTAATCTGTTCCTTGCTGTATCTTGACAACAAGAATGATGCTGGGCTTAGGTACTCAGTAACTATTTGTTGAGTGAATTATTGAGTGTTTAGGAGTCTGGCTCCATAAGCCTCACCTGAGCCCCAATGGCAGTCAGTTGAATTAACATCAGAGATTTGAAAATACTGTTCTAAAAATGCCTCAATTTTTTCATTGTATGGAATGAAAGACCACAAAAGAGGGTTTTGAAAACTAAAAGTGAAGAGGAACTGGAAATTATCTAGAAGGTTAGGTCATGCAGAGTTATTTTTGGGCAATTCAGGATCAGATGGACTTATTTTCCTATTTGACTTGCTAAAAGACCTGGATCTGCAATTCACTTTATATTGTATAAGTTTTGTCCAAAACAGAGAATTTCATTTAATCTTAGCTTCTTTTGGGTGAACATCTTGGTGGTAGTCATGTAAATTTCAGAAAAAAAGATATCGTATACTCACTGGAAAATAGACCTTTCTGGTCTCTGTGGCAAGCCTGGGCTCTGAAAATCACACAATCCAGGGGGTGTGCTGGAATGTAGGTCTTCTATGAAGTTTAAGCAAAACAAACAAATCCTTGATCTGTTTCTCACCTGCTCACTTAAATTGTTCTGCAGTGACTACCTCGACTGATTCTCTATTGTATTTTCAAATGATTAACGGGGTTTTCAGTGTTCTATTGTAAATAAATATTTACTGGCAATCCTCTATGACTATGTTTTAAAAATTGCATTTTTTTGAAACGACATTTGATAGGATCACTAGCTAAATTTATCAAAATTCACAGATGCATGATTTTGACATTTTCATTTGTTTTATTTAGGCTCAGGTTTTGGTTTTGCTTTTTATATTCTTACAAATACAATTTATTTGCATTAAATATTAGCAATCAGAAGTATTGCTATTGTTATCCTTAATGATAAGTATTTTAAATACATGCTATTATTTTTATTTTCTCTTTATATTATTTTAGAGGATGAAACCTTTTAAATGGATTTTGCAACTGCTGACATAATACCTAAAACTTCCAAAAGTAAAGATTCTGAATATTTGAGGTTTTAAATTTGTTCACAACTGTAACTCAAGACAATGAGAGTTGCAGATAAATTTGAAAATACCATGTCCATGTCATGTGGATACATTTAAATAATAGAGGTATATATTGCTTTGGGATGACCAATTTTAAGAAAAATTTCTGAAAATCTGACTTATGTTGCAACTGTAGGGAGATCAAACAATTTCACCAACACCTGACTATTAATACAGTTTGAGTCAACTTCTAAAAAAAGGAGTCCCCAAATATTTTCCTACACTTATATTTTGAGGTTTTTGTTTCATTTTTTGTGTGTGCATTTTTCAAAATTATTTACTTTCAATAAATATAAGAAAGCAGACAGAGTTTTTAGAAATTTCCAAGATACAGACCAGAAGGGACACATAAGTGTAGAAATGACATACTTTGCACTATGGACCTAGGACAATGTGTTAGGTTTTGAGGAATATTAATCTTGGGATGTTAGATGCAGTGTGATCATAGCCCATGACTCCACCAAATGCATCGTCTTCATTAGGAAGGGCAGTCGTCTCAAGTCAGCTTCCTTATCTTCTGCATTGACAGAAAAAAGTGGACAGTCTGGTGACAAGAAAAACAGATCTGTACTTACAAAGTTTGAACGTTGTTTTTCAAGAAGGAGAACATATCAGCTTTGCTCCCCCTCTGTCCTGCTCTATAAATAGCTCCTGGCAGGCAGAAACAGCCCTGATTGCAGGAGATGAAGGGAACAAGCAGCAGGCTGTAGTGCAGAATCAATGGCACGGTGCCAAGAGCTTCATCAAATGAATAATAGCTTCCACTTGACAATCAGTAAAGTGCCTCTTCTCTTACGGATTTAGTTTTTAATGATGATTAGAGAGGATGGGCCCCTAAAATTTCTCTGGTAGAAATGACCTCCTATTAATTTCTATTCCTTGAAATGCTGAGTTTCAAAGCTATTTTACAGCTGCAAAACCAAAGGCACTGACATAAAGGAACTATTATCTTTGTAATTGTAGCAACAAGTACTAAATTTGTCATTGATTAACAGAGACTTTTTAACTTCATGCTCCTTTGTTGGTTGAGTTCCCTATTTAGAGCTCTGCTGATTTACTTGCTTTGAAAGTCAAATGTTACATTTTAGACCCAATAGCTATCAGAATAATGTCCTTTGTTTTACTACAGGGATGGGCAAAAGTAGGTGTACAGTTGTACAAATAGGTAATACAATAATTAATAAACAATACAAGAATAAACTCTGTTTCACACACTCACAAATGTAAACCTACTTTTGCCTACACCTGTATAATATACTTTCTTATAAATCTTACATTGATTATCATTCAATGAAAGGTGAAGGTCAAGTTAGGATTTATTAATTCTATATAGCATTTTGTTGTCTGTGCAGTAACAAAAATTTTTAAACAGGCACGCTTAAAATACGTATAGGAATGCAACATTTATTAAGCAGAGAACTTGATCACAATTTAAAAAAATTCTTAACCCATTTTTATCTATTTGTGTGTTAGAAAGTATATTTTCCAAGAGGAATTAAATATGGAATTAAGTAAGAGTGAAGATGTTTATATTGCTATTAAGTGAAAAGACTATAGGTCTACTTGGTCACATTAAGTTATTAATTATAAAGTAAAGTCATAGGTATTAAAAATAACCCATGGTATATCTCAGTTGTGTGGCATTGTACTGTTCTATAAATGAAATTTTGAATATAAAGAACAATTTAGAGAAGACACTGGCATTTTATAGTGCTTTCTGTTTAGTGTTCTTAATATTTTTAAAAAGCATAATGAAATGCCTACTTTGATGGTTCGTAGATTTTGGATGGCTTTGGAAAGCCATGAACTTCATACTGTTGAATTTCATGTACTGTCATATATGAGTTCATAAAACTTACAAAAATATTTAAAATATTTTAAAGTTTGGAGGAAAATATCTATTAAGAATTAAAAATTTTGCCAATCTCTAATTTAGGAGGTTGCCCAGTGGTGATCTTTGAAGTTCTTCTTTGGTTTTCTTCAGAGAAAGGAGAATGTAGTGAGTCTGTTGCTTAATTTGTTCATGTAAAGGACTTCTTTCTGAATTAAAATGTCCTTTATTTCATGACATAATATTGTTAGTTTAACTTTTAAATGTCTGTACTAGTTAAAATAAAAAATTGACAATCATTTGTGAGTTCCATGTTAATTTTAAAAATATCATCCTGTAAAATGCAAAAGTTAATGCATTTACTAGCCTAAAATAACTTAGAAATTAGTTGGCAGAGCTTCACCTTTTATTATATGAGTTGGTACAAAAAGTCTGTCATAGGCACAGGTCAACCAATTGCATGAGGAAAAAATATGAAAAATAAAATAACAAGCTACGACACTCAAAGAAAAATAAAACCATCAAATATTCTTATAATTAGGTCATACATTTTAGGAAAAAATCAATCAAGGATTAAAACAATAGGCCCTAGCTGGTGTGGTTCAGTGGATTGAGTGCTGGCCTGAAAACCAAAGGGTCACTGATTTGATTCCCAGTCAGGGCACAGGCCTGGGTTGCAGGCCAGGTCCCCAGTTGGGGGCATGCGAGAGGCAATCACACATTCATGTTTCTCTCCCTCTCTTTCTCCCTCCCTTTCCCTCTCTCTAAAAATAAATAAATAAAATCTTAAACAAAGAAAGAATTAAAACAATAGGATAAAATTATTAGAAACAGTGGAATGTCAGGGCTCTAGAGAGAAGCTGAAACATGTTACTTTGTATAGCCACTGATATATATATATATATATATTTTTTTTTAGTAGAACCTGTAGAACACATCATCATTGGAATGTAGAGGATTTAAAATGAAAACAAAAATATTCTAACATTTCCAACATTAGGGAATGATAATCTTCCTACATACTATATCACCCATTTCTCATTGTAGAAACAAAATAATTTTGTACTTTATTAAAATACTGGTATCCTGGTATGCCTACAAAACTAATTTTTTTTTTTTTTTTTTTTTAGAAGGCAGCATTGCTTTGAAGTATGACTTAGTTCCTATATTAGTGATCTAGGGAAGAGATAGGTCTCTCTGTGGGGAAATTAGAATGATCTGAAACAATGAAAACTACTTGAAGGGAAAGTTTGTGAAGAGCTAAGAGAAGTAGAATGAGATGTTATATAGAATCGTTGAGTCATGGGCTTCCAAAGAACAAGTCTGCTATTCCAGGTCCACAGCCTTTATTCTGTCAGATGGGACATGCACACGTGTGCACACACTCACACACACTTACTATTTAACAAATCCCCTCTGAAATTTCTGACTTGGTTCAGGTCATCTGAGAGGATTACTTGAGTCTACAGAGTAGTTAAGGAAGGTGTGCACCCCGGACACCAGCACGATCGTGCCCCTAGGACCCATAGTGAGCACTGCTCAAGAAGATCCAGTCAGAGGGACAGTCATATAACTTGGTAAGCTTCTTTTTGCCTCCAGGAAAGTTTCCTTTCAGAACTGATCCTAGAATGATTTAGGCAGAGCTGGCTATATAATTTTCAGGACTCTAGGCACATAAAAATGTGGGACCTCAGACAGAGGTAGGAAAGTCAGTCTCTTCTTTGCACAGGATTGCTCTTGCCCAGGTTAGAGCAGACATGGTCCAGCACTAGGCCTCACTTGATAGTCGGCACTGCTGCCCTGCCAGCACAAGGCACAATGGGGTACACAACTGACCTGGACTCTCCCTGTGAGAGAGCAGAGGGCACCTGGAGAAGGCAAAGCTTGAGATGACCTACTTCAGCCAGCTCAAACTGTAGCCTAGACCCAGGTGGCAGCGTTGATGGGCCAGAGCTGGGAGAGTTTCAAGATGGCCACACCAGAGCATTACACCCCCAGCAGGGCCCTTCTGAACATGAGGCCTTGTGAGACTACACTGTGCACGGGTCCATGAAGCCGGTCCTGGAGGTAGGACATATAATATTAAAGAAGATAATGGAACTTTATTGCCACACTGTGGCCTTTCCCTAAACGTTTTTTTTTTTTTTTTTTTTTATTGCTATAGTTGTTTGCTTTTTTTATTCATTTGCTCTAGTAGAGTGAAAACATTAGTGCTTATTCACCTTAAGTAAGGATTAGTTTTAGTTTGTTAGTGTGTTTTTTCAAGATGAATAAAGGAACACTGGGCCATCTTCACTGCAGGAGAATGCAGATCCCCTGGGGATTTTTCAGGGCTTAGGGCCTGGAGGGTGCTCAGTTAGTAAGCCAAAATTGTTTTTAAAGTAAGGAATTGACACAGGGAGATGCAAATTACAAGGCTAAATCTCTTTCTGAAAATAAAACTGTAAGTTCATTTTTGATAGGAAATAACTCCAGGTACCAATAGTGCTGTCCAACATGGAGAAGGTCAACCAATTTTGACTTGCAGCTATTGAGACCCTTGTATAGCAGAAAAAGTTAGCTGGCCAAGGAGACTGAGCATGAACAAATTTTGATGTATTGTTGGGTTTCTCATTGATGTGAAGAGCTAGTTCCACGCTCAGTTCTTGCTTTTTATTTTCCTAATCTTAAAGACATAAGTATCTACATTAAACAACAAACAACAAAAAAAAACCAGATACTTATTTTACAAGTCACATTTTTTCATCTTTCATCTTGTTCTCCTCTGATTCTCTTCTCAAAATTCTTTTTGTTTCTTTGTTGGATTGGTAATTATCACCAGGAACATAGATTTGTACCACTGAGGCTAGGGTGATGAAGGAAGATAATACTAAGGCCTAGCATTCCAATATCCACATTTTTTAGAGATAATAGAGACAACATTTAAAGTTCCTTCCTCTGTATCCTCCATAGCCCCACTACCCCTTTGCTCAGCTTCCTAGATTATAGACGTGTGAAAATTAATTTTCACATGATTCACAAGATTGCTTATTATATTAGGAAAAAACCTCAAGGATATACAAAGGAAGCAATAATATATGTAATAAAGAAAGGGAGACATTATTTTGTAACAATTCATTAGTATAAGTTTGTATTGCCTTTCTTGAACTTAGGGTATAGAAGACTGAGTTAGTTATATTAGTGCATGGTACCCTACCGTTACTGGTCAAGCCAATGGCTCTTCCTTGTTCTAGTCACTTATTTTCAATTTTACATTTATTCCTCAACCTTCTAAAGTGTTTTTGTAAAATATATATTTATTTTATTATCTCTTAATTATAAATGTATATTATTTTTACATGCATTCATTCTTATTTATAAAATAATATAGCCTACTGCAATACATCTCATTGTTTTTTGTTTTATTTGGTACTCTGCTTTTAATATCTATGTGCCATATCTATTAAATATCCCTTGTTTCTAATGGCTACATAGTAGTCTACATTTTACCTCCCATTCCTTCAGTGATAGACACCTGCGGTGTCTCCATTTCCCTACTACCAGAAACTGCCCTATAATGAACAGTCTTATGTATCTCCTTTTGGGTCTGCATAAGAATTTTTTGGGATATTTATGCAGAAGCAGTTGCTGGGTCAAAGAGCATATGTATACCTAATTTAACTAGGCTCTGTCAGATTTCTTTCCAGGATGTCTGTATCCACATTCCTACCCAAAGTGCAAGAATGTCTCTATATCCTTGTTTTATATCCCTACGTCCTTGACCCTTGGCATTACTCAATTTTGGCCAATTTGATGAATATAATGTTACATCATCATTTTGATGCCTATACCTCTAATTCCTAATAAAATTCAGCATCTCCTAATATAAGCTTTTTAGTCTTTTGGATTTCTTCTTGTGTGAATTGCATATTAATAGCTTTTGATCATTTCTGACTTCCCTTTTTTATTTGCTTGCCTGAGTCCCCCACCACCCAGGTTTTATTGGTTTTAGGCATTACCAATATATCCTCTCTATTTGTCATCTGTCCACTAACTTTGTCCGTGGTGTTTTTATTGTATAGGGGGTAACTTTAGCCTTTGCAGTAAAGCCCTATATTGTTAATGTCTGAAACAAAAAGAGTTACATTTCTCTCTCTAGTAGCCATCTGGAAGGAGGTGATCCCACTGTCTTAATATTCCACCATTTCTAGGATATTGCCTTTTTCAACATGGTTCAATGTGGCTCTCACCAGCTGTAGGGAAGGGGAAAACAGGGAGAAGAAGGCAGTAAGTCTTTTTGTTTGAAGGGCAGAAGACAGAAGCTACACATATTTGTTGAAAGTTTGCTCACATTTCGTTGGCTAGAAAGTAGTCACAGTGCCATAGCTAGCTACAGGAAAGGCTGAGCAATGTAATCTTTTATCCTGGTGGTCATGATCCCACCTAAAATTCAGGCCTTCTGTTAGGTTTAGAGACAGGGGAGAATGATTCTGGAGAACAATTAGCAGTCTATGCTACATTGTCCTTCATTGAACAGAAATCCTTAAGTCTGATGTTCTCAAATTAATACTTTTACTTCACTTATGCTTTTGAGTTTTGTTTAAGATATCTTCACTATTAGATGACTGTCCTTTTTTTAACTTTGTAGTGTATCTTCTTAATTTTTATTCCATCTTGAATTCTCCTGCAATTATGAAATGAGAGGGATATAATTATATTTTTATTTATATTAGGCAATTTTTCTAGGATCTATTAAACAATCTATTCTTTCATTATTTTTTGTATGTTAGTTCAAGTCTTCCTAGAAACAGGTGCCAAAAATGGATCTAGACATGCAAGTGATTAACTAGGGGAAACACCTGTGATGGACAAAAGCGAGGGAGACTTAGAAGACCACTTCTATGAGTGTCTGATACCTGTGAAGGAGAGGTGGAAAGAAGATAAACTGGGTAAGCACAAAGCACAGTGCATTCTAAGAAACTTTTTACCAGGCCAATTGAGGGAGTCCTTAAACAAAGTCGCCTGTCACAGAAGTATCATGTTTTGTGGAAATGAGCCTGGATTAGTTCCCCAGGATGTTCTCAGAGTGGCTTTGTCATGAATGTAGCCTTGGGTGCAGAGGAGGAACATCTGGGGCCATCAACTGACTATGTTTGGACAACAGGAGCTATGAGCTGTGCATTATATCACCAGTTTGTAATGTCCACATATAATGTTCACATATTTTCACGTGTCTGTCTTGAGTTTTCTGTTATATTTCATTAATCTATTTGTCTCATACTATACTATACTGTCTTTTAATTTTACTCTTCTTTTTTAATGTTGTCTAAAGTAATTAAAGATTTTTATTCCTTGAAACCAGTTTTTAAAAAAGCATTACCTTAAAAAAATCTACTTGAAATTTTGACTGGAGTTGCAAGTGAATTGAATATCTTACAAGTGTATAAAATATCTCTCTATTCTTTTATGGTTTTCATTATTTAAAATTTATCTCTATAGAACTTTGGGTGTTTTTTAATACATAGAAATTTTATACTTTTTGTTATTTTTATGAATTGTATCTTAATTTTATTATATTTTCTAGTTGCTTATTGTTCATATAGAGAAATACGATTGATTTTGTTTAGGATGAATCTGAATACATCAACCTTGCTGAAATCTTTTAGTAGTTAATATCATTATATGTTGATTTTGTTGTTTTTTTCTCTGTAGATGATCTTAAATAATTACAGTTTTATCTCTTCCTTTTTAATACTTTACTATGTACTATGTTAAACAATAGTAGAGAAAGTTGAAAGTTGAAGGACTTGTGTACATAACCTTTACTGGGTTAAGGAAGTTTCTCCTACTTCCTATTATAAGATGTTGAGCCTTACCATTTTTTTTTTTTCTTTTCTGTATTTATTTTTAAGTTGATGATTTTTGCTCTTTTCCAGCTGGAACCATGGAGGGCGCACAGGGGAAGGAGAAGAAGGCTCCTGTTGCAGCAGAAACCCTTCAGAAAAAGCAGAGGAATTTCGCAGAGCTGAAGAACAAGTGCCGAGAAAGAAGTTTGCACAAAAGATGCTGAGTACTATCACAAGGAATATTGGCAGGTGTACAGAACTGAGATTCAAATAGCTAGGATGGAAAGAAAAGCTGGCAACTTCTATGTACCCGTGGAACTCAAATTGGCATTTGTCATCAGGATCAGAGGTCGCAGTGTTGTGAGCCCAAAGGTCTGAAAGGTGCTGCAGCTTCTTCGCCTTCTCCATATCTTCAGTGACACCTTCATTAAGCTCAACGAGGCTTTGGTTAACATGCTGAGGACTGTGGACCCAAATATGCATGGGGGTACCCAAACTTGAAGTCAGTAAAAGAGCTGATCTACAAGCATGGCTATGGCAAAATCAAATAATGCATGATAGCTCAATCTCTTGGTAAATATGGCATCATCTGCATGGAGGATCTGATCGTTTCTGTACTGTTGGAAAATGCTTCAGAGAAGCAAACAATTTCCTGTGCTCCTTCGAATTATCTTCTCCATGAGGTGGAATGAAGAAAAAGACCACCCATTTTGTGGGAGATGGAGATGCTGGTAACAGGGAACACCAGATCAACAGGCTTATTAAAAGGATGAACTAAGGTATCTACCATGGTTATTTTTGTAATCTGGTCAGTTAATAAACAGTGACTGCTTTCAAATTGAAAAAAAAATCTGTGATTTTTTAGTAGTCTATTAATGTGGTGTGTATCATTGTTAGATTTTTCTCATGTTAAATGTAATTTCATTCCTGGAATACACTCTGGTTGATAATGTTGATACTGTATATACTTAAAATAAGTGTTGGATTCATGGATTTATTCTTAGCAGTAAAAAGATAATTTTCTTTTTTATATTATCTTTACCTAGTTTTTGAATAAAATTATACTAGCACTATAAAATTAACTGGTCAGTCTTCTTTCTCTTCCTATTTGGGGGATTAAATAATCTTTGAAAGTTTGGTAGAGTTCAGCTGTAAAACAATATGGGTCTTAGGCTATTTTGGAAAGTCTTTGCTCACCACTTAAATTTCTTTAATGCCAATTTATTTATTCATTTTTTGTATTTCATCTTGTATATGGTTTTGCATTTCATAGTTTTATAAGTTTATCCATTTCTTTGAGATTTTCAAATGTACTTGAATGCAATTTTTCATAATACTATTTCATTATTATTAAAAGTCTATGTTGAGTTTATAGTTATTTGTCCTTCTTATACCACATGTTGTTTATTTGCATCCTTTTTCCTTTTTATAGTCAGTCCTGTCAGAGGTTTATTTAATATGATCTTTTAAAATAATGGACTTTTTGTGTTATGATTCTATTTTTTAAACGTCCTATTTAGTTAAATTCTGCTTATTTACTTTTATTATTTTCTTCCTTTTGGAGGATATTTTCTCTCTGAGCATTTTTCACTTTTTTGCTTAGCTATATTTTTTCTTCAATCTTTCTTGTGTCCTAAGAAATATATTCAAAGTTATGTTTCTCCGTAAATATTGCTTCATATGTGCCCCACAAATTTTGACATATACTATGAATTTCATTGTTCAGTTCTAAATACTTTGTCCATTCTCTTATGATTTCCAAAGCTATTCAGTATATATTTTGTGGACTTAAGACATATGGAATTGAACATTTTATTAACTTCTAGTTTTATTGCAATACAATTAAGAAGCTAGAAGTTAATACTGTTCTCTTGATCTATCAGTTTCAGAAGATGTGTGTTAAAGTCTCCAACTACAATTTTTGATTTACCTGTTTTTTCCTACAGGGCTCTTTACCTATGTCCTTAGGTGCATTTATGTTCATGATGACTAAATCTTCTCGCTCTGTTATTCCCTTTATCGAGATATATATAATATCCCTCTTTGTGAGGATTTTTTCCCCCATGGACTTAGTCTCGTCAGATGTTAAGAGCACAATTCCAGCTTTCTTTGGAATTTTGAGTAATTGTCAGATTACCTTTTCCCATCCTTTATATAACCTCTTGTTTTAATGGTACTTCTTGTAGACAGTATGCTATTAAATATTTAAAACAGATTTTTAAAACTAGTGTGAGAATTTGTTATTTAAGTAGTTCTAAACTAATTTAAATTTATTGTAAACACTTGTACTACGACCTATTTTTTAATTATTTTTTAATTGTTCTGTTACAGCTGTCCCAATTTTTCCCATTGCTCTCCCCTGCCCCGCCCATCCTCGCTCCCACAGTCAATTCCCATCCTGTTGTCCATGTCCATGGGCTAAGACCTATTTTTATAGAACAGCTTGGTTAACTGGCACTCTACCATGCATCTTCTTTGTATTCTTGGGCAGAGGCAATCCCTTTAGGTAAGTAATTCACTAGTTCTGGGAGTTTAAATAGGGAAGAAGTAGAGGAGCGATTCATGGCATATGACTGGTTAGTGGAAATATAGTTTCACCCCAGTAGAACTTTTATCCTGCCATGATATGAACCCATGGCTGTGACCTGGACTGTTATTGTGGATTCTTTGGTGATAGGACAGATGATGACCATTCCAAGATAAGAGCAAAGTTTGGAAGCTCTCACTAACCTGGTTCCTAATGCTGTGACACAATTTTTGCCTCAGACGGCTGCTACCCTATACATTGTCTTTCGTAGCTTTCTCCTTCCCAGTTCCCTCATTGTATTTATATTAGCTATTCAGACCTGTGTTTCTCTGATGTCTGGCGTTTCTCCAGGGCTGATTTTGGGGAAAGGAACTCACAGTCTGTGCTGGTATACCATCCTGTTAGAAAGCCACAGATACATTTTATGAATATATTCCTAAGGATGGTAGTACAGAGATATTTGGGGGGGAAATTGCCAGTTAAAAACTGCTTGAGCCCTGGCGAGATGGTTCAGTAGGCTGGAGTGTTCCACACACCAAAAGGCTGTGGATTCGATTCCTGGTCAGGGCATATTCCTAGGCTGTGGTTTGATCCCAGGTCAGGGCACATATGGGAGGCAACCAATCAATGTTTCTCTCACATCAATGTTTCTCTCTCTCTCTAAAAAATCAATAAACATATCTTTGGGTGAGGATTAAAAGTAATAATAAAATTAAAAAAAAAAAAAAAAGCTACTTGAAACCCCAAACAAGGTGACCTTGAAAAATTATGAAATAGGAGTATTGGAAAAGCCAAAATACTTCACATATGCATCCAAGACTTTCTTCAGTACCAAATCAGTCGCTCCGCAGTGCTCCCAAGTTTTGTAATATAGCTAAACATATTAATTTGGTTAATTTTCCCATCTTTTTTCCTTCCTTTAAAGATATCTCTGCATGCCTTTCTTTATGATACCTCTTTGGCTCAGGATTTTTTTGAAGCTCAATCTTGATACCATAGGAGTCTTTGCTGACTGTGGGCAGTTCAACTTCCCAGGTGGTGGACTGTTTAGCAGGTTGAAACTGCCTTCTCTTGCTAGCAGGAGGCAGCAGTGTTAACAGCATTAATCCCTGAACAAAGTCCACTTCCCCTAATGACACCCCCCTGCACTCATGCAGCCATGTGTGTTAATGAGATGGCATAAGGGGATATCTAGGCTGTCTCTACCTCCTCCATTAGGGGATCCATTTAACCAAAGACCAGAGGCACTGTTTTGTTATTGCTTTTCATCGGAATGACTCTTGCCAGTATTTCCAGAAGAAACTCCTGCAGTTCCTCCTCCTGTGATTAAGGGATAGCATTGCCAGCCACAAGTTAGCAGAGATTTAAAACAATTCAGTTAAATAAGTTGTGGAGTATAAAGGTTTGTGTTTAGAAAGATGATTCTCAGATGATTGCTTATATTAAATCTTAAGAATGTGTATCAGAGTCTAAATTCCCCATCTTATTCATTTGGTTAAGGAATTAGAAACCCTATGTTGAGATGATAATATTTCCTTGGAAGGCTGAAACATTAAGCAGCTTGGTGCCATAAATTAAAAACAATGGATTAGAAACTGAGAAACATAGATGTTAGTCCCAGCTAAATTAGTGGGTAGCTGTATGACCTTGGGGAAATTAGACATCTTCTCTGAGAATGTGGCTTCCTTATCTATAAAATGACCTTTGAGGTTTTCTTCCTCAAAAATCCAAGATTATATGGTTATAAGATTCTGTGGCAATTTTAGCCAAGACCTTTTTTTTTTTTTTTTCCTTTGCCCCGAAACAGAAGTGTTAACCATTTATCTAGTAGGGTCAGAAGTGAATGCAGGTACATTTTCAGAAGAGATTGTGGAGAATGAATGTATCTTAATTCGGCACTGGTTCTGCTGGGGAAAACAGACCCATGCAAACTGCAACACACTAGAATCTGAAGCTCTGGGGATCATGGAGGCAGAGGAATTAAAAGGAAGGGCAGCCTATAGGACAGCGAGGCCATGGTAAAGACACTCTGCCCCTAACATGCCTGGGGCAATCGCTGAGTCCCTGAGACTGAGGAGACCTCTTGCACGCTCCTTATTATAAGCAGTGCATAAAACTCCCTACCGCAGACTGATGAAGGGCATACACATATGATCAACAATGTCAGGGATTTTTTTTTTTTTTACTGTAAATCAGCTTCGTTACAGATTGAAGGGTTCTTTTTAGAAAAGACTTTTCATGCAGAATGCTCGTTTGCTAACCCCATCTTTCCCATTTCCCTCACCCCATCCCCCACTTCACCTAAAAATCACATAGGAATGAAATAAAGTGGTCTAGACATATTTTTAAGATTGGAACATTTTTCCAGACTATGATAGGACAGCTCCAAATGCGATGCAGCTGGCTTTTCCTTGGGTGGCCTGTGGTGCCTCAGACCCAACCCTGGCTCTCTAAGCAACCTAAAATTCATGTTTTTTCAGGTCTTTAATTAGAAAAGATAGTAACAATTTTATAATCTTGCTTACACGAAGAAGAAGTCTGATTTGTATAGGAATACTGAAGGACTTATCTAATGTTTTTTTGGCTCTTTAGAAGCAAAAACCAGATTTCTAAGTTCTCCTATCTTTTCACCTTTCTCATAGCTGAGCCAGGAATAACTCAGAGCAGAACAGGCTAGCTCTCAGCCTTCCTCAGGTTGCAACAGTTGCCTGGGTAGAGCTGTAGATGTCACTCTGAAATAAATATGTAAAAATATAAACAAACAAAAGCATACACCCATTTATCATACACTAATGACTTGTATTAAACAATAATTTTGAAGATACAGAATAATGTTAGGGAAATATATTGGAGGTGCACAAAAGGAAGATGCTTTAAGAAATAAGTATACTCTGTTTTGGAACAACAGCAAAAATCTTGTTAACCATATTTTAAATATCATTACTAGGTGTTTGCAAGAAAATAATATATACCCCATTAGGTACCTCAGCATTGAGCACAATTATAAACAGACAAAAACCAACAGCAAAGGTACCAAAGTTTTTTTTAATGGAATTTATTTAATTTTGATTTCCACTAAGTGAAAATAATATTTTAAAATTCCAATCAGTCCCTGAAGGCAGCAGGAGATCTGTGGCCTCCTGCCTAATGATGTAATTAAGCTTAGCTCATCATTATCCAGCCAGACACCACACACACATGCGCGCACACACATACATACACGCTGCTGTAAATTGTAACTGCATTTGCAAGATTAAGGGGTCAGTAAATGATTACGAATGTGTGTGGGTAGAGGAGAAAAAGTCTTAAGGGATATTTTAGTTTGGGGACTAGATAGATGTTGATGTGTTTTCATAGTTGCTAGACTGAAAACAAGGATGTTTTCGTGTGACAGTACTGGAAATCATTATGAGAGACACAGTTACATACACTTGTTATCTGTTACAAATATACTTAGTAAAAGTTTATGGACTTAAAAAGCATATATTTTATTTTTCAACTGAGTGTTTATCTTACAGGTTAATGCAAAAAACATGGAGTTTCTTTGGAAGGTAGAGATTTTAGTTGTCTGAATACCATTTTAAAATCACTCTCAGCGTGATGAAGGATTTCTTTCAAATACTGTTTTAATTTATCTTGTAAAAAATGCATGTCATGAGAGTGAGTGTTGTATATGATATTGAATACCTATCCTGGGTATGTTTTGTGTAGGAAGATCATTTATCCAATATAATGTATACCTTCAAATAGAAATACAATTAAAGGAATTATTTTGAAAATAAGGTTTGCACTACATGAAAAACAATGTCACAAAGTACCTGTAAACACAGGAATAAGAATGGCCAAACACCAGCCAATCTTTGCTCTGCACAGTTAGTTTAGCTCCTCCCTCATTACATTTGAGATTTTTTCCTTCAACAAAAGCTATAATTACCTAATGGAAATTTTTGCAGTTGGTATTATGGACACGGTGATCCATTTTTAAGGGGGTAGGGTATATGGATAAGAAATTTCTTGCCCATCTTTAAAAAATATTCTCACCTACATGAATAAAACTGTATTTTCTTACTGTTAGGTGATTTCATATTCTAAGGAACCAATTTATTCAGAATAAGTAGAAAAGGTAATCCCCAGTCTATTGCTTTTAGGAGCCTGTAAATCATTCCTAAGAATGCCTGAGCCATATTTCTGGCACCAGGATGACAAGTGAAGTGACTTTGGGGAAATCTTATGGCCTTGCCAATAGCTAGCAATACCTACATTGAAGTAACAAATAATAACAACACCGAGTTCATACTTGCATAAAGAGTACACCGTAGAATAAACTCCAAATTCTCTGGACAGTGGAGGGCATCTTAGGGACTTAGGAGCATTTGATGTAAAAGCCTTGAAGAAAAATGAGTCAAACTAGGCAAAGACCTGCTTGTTGATAGGAGAAGTAGAACCTTAAAAGCAACCAAAAACTACATGAGTATTTATTATATGTGGCTAGAATACCAAGGTGTGACATGCAATAAAAAGCTAGAAAATTTTAAGGTAGGACAGATGTCACAGGACATGCTGATTGTATTCTTCCACTGTTTCATTTATTCTGTTGGTAAGAATTTCTTCAGTGACTTCTACCTGCCAGACCTACTAAGGATACAGTATTGCAAACAGGTGATATCCATGTCAAATATCTGTATTCTGGTGATTAAGACAGATGATAAACAGATAAATCTGTTGTGATAAGTACTGCCAGAGAAATGTCTAGGTCTTATTGAAATGTCTTAAGAGATGAGATAAGGAATAGACCATTAGGGTAGGGTGACAAAGGAAGGCCTTTTTGAGCAGGCAACATTTGAGGTGTGACCCAAAGACTGAGAAAGGCAGCCATGCTGAGAAGTGGACGAAGGGCACGCTAAGCAGGGGGATGATATATGTGAAAGCCTGGAGCGGGCAAGGACTTGGTGCATTTCAGAAATCAAAAGGAGGCCTGTGTAGCTACAGCACAGTATGCCAAAGACAGGTGATACCAGGACAGGTTAGGGGGTTTGGCAGGAGCCAGATAACTCAGGGCCTTTTTCCTTGTGGCAAGGTTTGGATTCTCTTACAAAAGCAATGGAAGGGACTTAAGTAGGGAAATCATATGATCCAATTTACATTTAAAATATATCACTCTGTTATGTTTTCATTTTGATGATAAAAAAAAGATTGTTCACAGCAACTAAATCATTTATACCAACACACAGTATAGATAAATAGGTCCACACTATTGAAATCTTCAAAGATGATTAGAAATAGAAATTTAAATGTGGCAAAGTCAGACAAAAAAATTATCTTGCCACGTGAGTTTACTGTCAGGAGTCTTTATAAACCTTCCCAAATAATATTTCAGTGAGAGCACCTATCTTTTAATTATTTGGCAGAAAAGTAATGAAAATTCATAAGGTAAAAATATGTCCTGGTGATAAACATATTGGAAATTTTTAAAATGACCAGACCATTTAATTGTGTGTTTTCAGCAGGTCCTTCCTAGGCCAGGAAAAGCCTTCTTTGTTGTAGGAGGACACAACAGGGGGAATAATGGCCTGATCCATCTTCCCATGCTCAGGAGGATGTACCTCCATACTCTTCCTGAGGCCAAAGAGAACGCCAAGATTTCCATGTCTAGGGTCACCTGTGAAATAGTCTCTACTCTGTGTTCACCCTTTGAGTGGAAACATTTCTTGACTCCTATTCATTAGCATTTGCCTGGATTTAGACATTTTTACAGTAGGACACATGTCATTGATAGGTATTTTTAGATTCCAAACAATTATTTAAAAAATCCTTTAAGCTATACAGTTAAAGTATAAATACATTTACTACAGTATTTAGGTATAAATGTTTACCTAACTACAGGTATTCCATGCTGACAGCATCCTGAAAGAAGAGCAGAGTTAGGATGACTTGTATTCAAACCTGGCTTAACCTCTTGCTAGCCTCTTGATATTAATTGTTTTACTTCTCTGATTTCTGTTTAATAATTTATAACGTGGTGATAATAATACTTGACATATAGCATTACTATGAAGTTTAGAGGTAGTGTATACACAGTGCTTGGCATATAATAGTTGCTAAACTACCAACTGATTTGATTATATTTTTGTTGTTATATTTGCTAGTTCCTCTCCATAGAGTTAAAAATCCTCTTCTTGTCTCAGAGTTCCAATCCCTTCTTCTCCTCTCTGATCTGCTTATTCTATCATTCACTTTGATCCAGTTTGATTTCCCTTTTTTCCTCTTCCCCAAGAAATATGACAGAACTCCAATTGCGCTTCAGTTATACTTGACTTAGGCTCTTGATGGGAGGCTGTAAATAAATGGTGCTCTCCATTTGCCTGGTGCAGGTGGTAGGAGTAGCAGTGGTTATGCTTTTCCAGTGTTGGCAGAGCTGTGTTTCTGAGGCATCAGTAACACTGGTGATGGTGGTACCTGTGGTTTCAGTAACGTCAACTTCCCGGTGTTGGGGGAGTTTGGTGGAGAAACTGGGGGCTTTATTCTTTAACTTTGAGAATCCTTCACTTAATATTCTACACTGAGTCCCCTTAATCGAGTCGGAATGTATTCTAGAGAATTCTGTTCATTGTTAATTTTTGATAAGAAGTCTGTACAGATAGGCCTGTTTTCATCTTACTTTTAGTCCTTAATATTTTCACTCTCTGGTTCTTTTCAATCCCCCTCTCCCATATCATGTAGGGGACTTACAGATTCTCTTCTGCATAGACCTATAAGCCACTTTGTTGTCACAAGAAAATTAAACTCATTCATTGTTTTTCTTGACTATTTCCAATGTTTCCTTCTATGGTGAATGGCCCCATATAACACCAGTTTTCCACACCTTCAATCTGGATATTTTTAGATACCTCATTACCCTTTATACATAAACACTATTGATTCTGTTGCCTGAAATCTTCTTCTTCCCATGCTCATCCCCCTGCATTATTTGGTTCAGATGCTTAACATTCGTATAGTATTGTTATAACCTCCTTTCCTCACCTTCTTTATTTTCTCTACCAGAATGACATTTCCACCATGAAAATACGATCTTATTGCTACTCTGCTCAAAAATCTTAGTTGTTCTTTTACACCTATAGAATAAAATCTAAAGTTCTTTGTATGGCATCTCAGTTTCTTCAAATCATAGCCCTTATGTTTCAATCCAGCTTTATTATTTACTATAACTTCCCTTTATTGTCATATTCCAGTTATTTGGTACCAACTTAAGTTCCCCAAACATTTCATATTTTTGAAATTTAGAATATACTGGTCCTTATTTCTAGAACCCACTTCTCTTTTGCCTGCCTAGAAAACTCCTCATCCATCCAACATTAGTAAAATACAATGTTCTCCCAGGCAGAGTAAGGTTTCTTCCTCCTAATCCCTGCTAAACAAGTTTTTCCCCTCACTATACTTCTTGTAGGCAAGGGTTGTCTTTTCATCTTTGTAGACTTATATAGCACCTGGTTGGTGCTCAATATATATTTGTTGAATGAATGAATGAAAGTTTTCTTCCCACAGGGCAACACTTCTCTGACTCCTTTCTGTTCCTACAGCTCTTGTGGTGGCTGCTCCTATTTCTAGCCTGTATTTACTACACTTCTCTCCTTTGTTGCTGTACCTACACATTTATGTGTCATGTTTACAGGCCCCTTTTCATTTTTTTCCATTCTCAAGGCTGCATGTTTTTTAGATACATGCCCCATTAGCATGGGTCACAGGTCACCTCTAAGGAACTTCTGCCTGGTCACAATGTCAATCACTAACTGTGTTTTCTTCTGCTGACATTGACCTCTTTGGCTAGTGGTCATAGGTGTCAGTCTGCTTCCAATGCTTTGCTAGATACCCACCAACTTTCACAGATCTTGGTTCTTACTAGTTTGATTAATCAGTTTTCTGTAAGTCTGATCATAAGTATCAATTTTATCCAGCTACAGAAAGAAAAGGCTACTTATGTACTGCTCTTATTTTGGGCAATAAAATATCTTCTGACAAAAAAATTGTAACAAATAGTATTTCCACAGGAGACAAATTAACACTGTATTTAACAGGATTTCTGTTCCCATAGCTCACAAGTCTCTCTCAGTATAATGACATGACAAATAAGTCCCAGCTCAGAAGGAACTACTTTCCATTGAAGAAATATTTTAGAACCTCAAATTCATTATCTATTTTCTTCCCATTATACTTGAGATAAACTTATAGCCAAAAAAAGGTGAAGATTGGAAAACTTATTTGAAGGCCTGACATTCTACTACTTAGTTATAGTGAAAAGCTAATAAGCAAACTGTAACAACAGACAAAATGAAAAAATATAAAGCTATTTCCCCAGCATATTGTGGGTGTGATTTTTAACTCCGTCTGCTGAGATAATACACTCCTTAGACTGTGGTCCTCCAGAATAGTATCTAATTCAGTCATAGCTACGACTAAAGGGACTTTGAATTTAAAAAGATCTATTATTAAAACAGACTTTGGCTATAGACTAGATGCAGTTACGTGGTTCAAGAATGGTTTATTTTATTTGGAGTTTTATACCTTCACTTCCCTTCTGGTTAAGAGAAATGAAAATGATGTTTGCAGAATGCTTATTTGGTTGGCTAGACACTATAATAAATTCTTTAAACTTCATAGCTATCCTATGAAGAAGACATTGTTACCCTAATTTCATAGCTGAAGAAACTGAACCTCACAGAGATTCATAAATTTTTCAGAATTGAATAACTAGTAAGTGGAAGGCCAGTGAAGAAGCCCTATTCTGCCTGACTTTAAAGCCCATTTGGTAATGTCTTTTAGCAGTTATAATTATGGACTGAGAGTATAATTGAGTTATTCTAGATATTTCTGTCTCCCTTGGCAACTTGTGACAGATCACTTCTCCTTTTTTCACTACCACCGAGAGAGACTTTGTCCTTCAAAAGACTCTAGAGATGTGTATAATTTGCAGTGGCCAAAAACATAAGAAATGTATTTTCATGGAGGCTCTTACATATATATTTTAACCATTCTCTTCTTTTTACCTGAATGCAGGGTGGGCTATGAGAGGCTAATCTGGAATTCTTGCTATCCAGCAGTCACTGCTTTGCAAGATACTATGGAGATGCTGAAGCCTATGTGAACTGCTAAGAGCCAAACTTATCAGTGTTAAATGTTGTAGTAGTTCAGAGGCAAGATCAAGAGTGGTTTCATGGAGGAGGTTGGAATATGTGTCTGTGAAACTGATAGGCACTTAAAGGATGAGTAGGTTTTGATGGACTGAGATAAAGAGGTAAAAATAGCCATTCAAGATAGGAAAAGTATGAACAAAAGGACAGAAAAATAAATAAAACTCTCGTATTACATGCATTACCCTATTTAATTTTCACAGTAATATCATGTAGTAGGTACTGTAATCATTCTCATTTTACAGATGAGGAAACTAATGAATAAAGAAATTAAGTAATTGTCACACATCTAGGAAGTGGTATATCTAGAGAAGTCTGGCTCCAAAGTCCCAACCCAGGAAGAGGTGCGGACACTTTATCTTGAGGGAAGCTGAGAATAAAAGGTGGTTGGAAAAATTTTCCTATGACTGGTAGAATTCACCTGAATTCTTGTATTTGTTTCTTTCCTTTTTTTTTGCTGTTTTATTTCTGTTTCTCTATTTTGCCAATTTAAATGAAAACTAATTTCTAGTTATCTGATCTTCATCCTCATATATGCTCTTTCCTCCTCTTTTATCCATCACAGTTGACTTTATTTTTGTTTGTTTCTTTCTATTTTCATCCACCTCTTTTTCTTCTCTCTTTTATCCTCTTCCTTCCTGCCATCTCTGAGTTATTTGATCCTGTAATTTCTCTTCCCATCTATAGGACTGTGGCTCAGGAACTCCACCACTCCCATAAGAATCCCCAGAGCTGAGCTGCGAAGGTTGCCAAATTGGAGAAGCTGGGGAAGGCTGGAAGCAGAGCCCCGCCAGGGTCAGTGAGTGTGACTTTCCTGTGCCTCCAAGCGTAGCCTTGCTGAGGCGTCTCAGTCATCGAACCCGCCTGTCAGAACAATGAGAGCTGTCAACAGAGGGAGTCGGCCTCTAGCCTTTGCCAGGATAGGTTTTGCTACCCTGCAGCTGGTTTTGTCACCTTGCCAAGAACAGTAGTGGGTATATTTACTTGTAAAGCCAAGAGAATTTGGGCATAGTATTCCAGCAGCTCTATCTTAGTTTTCTGGAACTTGAAACCCAGACCTGTCTAGAATTTTTTACTAGGTATTGGAATGGGTCTCTTTGGTTCTAAAAAAGGAAAGGATGCAACAAATAAAAAAGCAATTTCCAATGGAAATAGACCCATAATTTCAATCCAGGGACTCTGAGTTGGTTGGATTTACCCAGGTGGTTCTTACTACATCTCAGTCTGATTGCTGGTTGCCTCTCGCACAAGAAAAGGGCAGAGAAATTTCAATGTGACATACATTGTTGAGTGTCTGTCATGTGTCTTCATTTTACATAGTACCAAGGAGATGTGTAGGGGTAAGATATGAAACTAAAAATGAACCATCAATCTGAAAATAATATATATAAAAATAAGTAAAGTCTATAACATGTCAAAACAACAGGGGGCTAAAAGTTACTGCATTAAAAATATTTTAAGATCTGTTATTTTCAAAACTATTTGAGCTGCAAAACAGTGTGAATACTGCCCTGCTTATTTACCTTGGCACTAATCTGGTGACAAATAACTATGATTGTCTTGCAAAATAAATTTCATCTTCAAAGAAAAAAATCACTACTACTGAAGCCATATAGAAGAATGAATTGTACTACAGGCTTCAGAGTACTGCAAATGGCCACAGTGTTGGACAGAGACTGAACTCCAAAGTGACTATTTTGAAGAAAATAACCTTTATCTCAGTGTATCATGTTTTTGAAAGCTTGTTTAAAAATAAAGTGGTATTATTCTGTGGTTACATTGTAAGCACAAGGTCACTGACATTAGATAGATTAGTATTTTGTGAGACGTAAACTTATCAGTCTTATAAAGAATAATTGAAGGCAGAATAAAAACAATATTAGTGTGAACTCACAGAAACAAAGACTAGAATGGCAGTGCCAGGGGCTGAGGTGGGATTGGGTAGGGCACATTTGGAGGGGTTGGTAAAAGTGCACACATTTTCAGTTATTAAATGAATACATTCTGAGAATTCAATGTATAACATACTGATTATAGTTAAATACTGTTTTGTATAATTGAAATCTGCTAAGAGAGTAGATCTTAAGAGTTTGCACCAAAAAAGAAAAGTAACTATGTTAATGATGCATGTGTCAATTAACTTGATTGTGAAATCCTTTCACTATATCTATCTATAAAATATCATATAGTATACTTTAAATATATTATAATTTTATTTGTCAGTTATACCTCAATAAAACTGGAATAATTTATAAAATAATTATACAAAAATGAAACAAAACCCAATTGTCAAATGGTAGTTGAATTCAAGGAAGGAAATGATATAGACTGGAATTCTTGTAAAAGACAAGAGGGAAATGTGAGACTTCAAATTTGTAATATTTGGGAAACTGAAACATAAATAAAATGTAAGATTTAAAACACAGGAGCTACCTAATTAAAATTATCTTTAAATTATTAGTAAGTTATGGAAATAACAACCATAAGGATATTGGGAAACGTTATACAAGTCCTTTAATTAATGTTACAAAAATGACCTAATCCTTATGTGACCTGTAAATCGATAATCCTTATTTAACCTGTAAAATACTGCTAAGCTCGTGGTAGAAACTTTATGAAATAATATTGGCGACATGCCCTCATACATGCAGATGCATTTTCTTGAGACTGTTCACGTGTCTGATGAACCCAGAGACTATAGATCCCTTATAGGGCTGTGTTCCCAGAGTCCCATAGAATGCAGTAACTAAGAAAATCTTGCAGCCTCAGCTCAGAAAGTCAGCCAGGCTTCCAATAGCTAGCAATCTGTGCTCACATGTGATTATTTATCCAGAAAGTCCTCCCAGGTAGTACATGAAGATTAATAGGCAAATATACAGAGAAAAATAAGATCTGAAAACAAGTAACATATTTATTTCTCTAATTATGATCTGAAATAAAATAAATATCCAAATGAACTAAATAGCTGTAGCTCTTTGCTTTGTAATCAAAACTTCCAAATTTGGCCTTTTCTCCAAACAGTCATGCAGAGAGCCTGTTCAGTATGTTCTAGAGATTTAAGCAAAAGGAATGTAACTTTAAACTTGTCACTGATTTCCAATTATAACATTAAAGTCTGAGATGAAAATCCACAACGAGGAAATGGACTCATTCTGAATCATGCCAAATTTCATAGGCATTTAATAGAATAACAGGCTATGTTTATTGAGCATATTTATTGAATTAAGAGCAAAATACTGTGCAATGTGGTCGATTCAATTAACAAACCTATGAGGTGGAAACTGTTGTAATTCTTATACTGTAGACATGAAAACAAGAGAAGGCACATGGAGGTTGGGGAACAAACCCCCAATCACAATAGGACACAAACCTAGTTATTTCAACTCCAGAACCTAACTTAAAAAAAAAAAAAAAAGCAAGCAGCACTTTTATTTTTAACAGTAACAAATGTGCACAGTTCAGTAGTCAAATAAGGACAAATTTGTAATTAGGTTGAACATTTAATTTGCTGTACTTCTATAGAGAATGAAAGAGGGTTGCTAACCGAATAGGACACTGGGGAAATAGGCTTAAAACAGAACACTTCTGAGAAAAGCGGGATGGATGACCACCTGATTTATGAGGAAAATTAACAGTCTCTTACTTCCCAATTCCAGCTCCTCAGAGGCAATTATTTTAAACCATTTTTGTTGCCTTTCTTTTTTATTTTTTTTCTAAATATTTGGGAGCTCTTTCTTTCAGGAATTGTATCGAAAATTGTTTATCCAAATAACATACTATAAACTATTTATCCAAATAACATACTACTGTAAATTCTTGATTTTTCAGTTTTAGATATTATATTGATTTCTACTATGGAACACAAGGCTTTAGCTTTCTTATGCAGTCTGACTGAACAAACTTTATCTACCTCTATTCTCCTAATTTTTTCGGTTAAGTATTTTGTGTTTATATTATTAGAACTATATAAATTTGGTCATAGATGATCTGCATATAATAATCTATTACATTTTTTAAAAATTGACTAACTTTTCTGGAAGTTAATTATCTTGTGGGTTCATTTGTGCTTGGTTTGCTTTCTATGTTCCTGTTGCTTCTTCAGCCCTAAGCTTTCTTTCTAAGGTCTATAGCTCCTCTTATTACTGTCAAAGCTCATAGTTAATAGGTAACCTCCACTCTTTTCCCTCAGAAACAGCCCTCTTGGATTCTCTTTCTTTCTGATCCAAAATGCCTGTGCTTTCTAAATCCACTACACCATAGTTTTCTTGGGAGCATTCTCATCATTGCCCTGGGGGCACTTTCTTCCATTTTAGATTTTCTATGTTCTGGATTGCACGTCTTTGTGTTAGTGTTCCTAATGCCAGACCCTCTCTGGGTCTAGTTCTACATGAGTGATGCCTTGTTTTCTCTTGGTAATAGAGGCTGGGGGAGGGCATCTAAACTCTGAATTCTTCTGTTACAGACTCAGAAATCAATCTTACACCCAGCCTAGCTTGCCCCTTAGTCTTCAAAATCACTTGGTAACGACAATTCCCGACTCTTTCTAGAGTTTAGCAGTATGGATATGCTTGTTTCTCATTGGCATCTCCCTTTCCAGGCAGTTAGGTTTCAATTTTTTTTTTCTTTCTTTATTTTTTAGTGATGACTTACTGAGTCAGTTGCTATTTATTTCATCTATTTTTCATCTTCCAGAACATTTCCTGTTCTCTTTGTCCTTAGGAGTTTATACACCTTAAAAAACAGAGAGAGAGAGAGACTATTTTTTAGAGCAGTTTTGGGCTTACAGCAAAACTGAGTGCCTCCCCCTCCAAAATACAGAGTTTCCTTGTACTTCTTTTCCTCTCACATTCACAGCTTCTCCCACACTCAACATCCCACACCCGAGTGGTGCATTTGTTTTAACTGGTGAGCCCCCATTAACACATCATTGTACCCCGAAGTCCATAGTTTATAGTAGGGTTCACTCTTGGGTGTACATTTTCTGGTTTGACAAGTGTAGTGTGCATGTCTTAATCACTGTAGTATCATATAGAATAGTTTCACTGCCCTAAAAATCCTCTGTGCTCTATTTATTCTACCCATCTTTCCCTTTGACCACTGCCAAACACTAATCTTTGTAATCTTATTTCTCTGCCTTTTCCTGAATGTCATATAGTTGGAATCAAACAGTATGTAGTAGATTGGCTTCTTTCAGTAAATATGTATTTAAGATTCTTTCAAAAATAAAAAAAAAAAAAAGATTTTACTTATTTATAGAGAGAGGAAAAGGGAGGAAGAAAGAGTTGGAAAGAAACATTGATGTGAAAGAGAAGCATCAATAAGTTGCCTTTTCTATGTACTCCAACCGGGGCCCCAACCTGCAACCTGGGCATGTGCCCTCACTCTGAATCGAATCAGTGACATCCAACCAACTGAGTCACACTGGTCAGGGCTGTATTTCAGATTCTTTCATGCTTAATAACCCATTTCTTTTTAGTGCTGAACAATATTCTATTGTATAGATGCACTAGTTTGTTTATTCATTTACTTACTGAAGGACATTTGGTCACTTTCAAATTGTGGCAATTATGAATAA
The DNA here is from genome assembly GCF_987537825.1 of Furipterus horrens. NCBI lineage: Eukaryota > Metazoa > Chordata > Mammalia > Chiroptera > Furipteridae > Furipterus > Furipterus horrens. The sequence continues at coordinate 55,144,423 of NW_028327173.1, read as the reverse complement.
AATTGCTGTAAACATCTGTGTGGAGGTTTTTGTGTGTAAATATGTATTTTTGTTAGATTTATACCTAAGTATTTCATTTGGGGACTGCAATGTAAACACTTTTGTGTTTTTAATGTCAAATTCCAATAGCTTATTGCTAGTATGTAGGAAAGTATATAATATATATTAAGTTTGTATTTTGCCACCTTGCTATAATTGCTTATTAGTTTCAGAAATTTTATTTAAGATTTTCTACATTGACAATCGGGTTATCTGTAAATAAAGACAGTTTTATTTATTTCTCAGCAATCACTCCACCTTTTCTTTTCTTCTCTACATGCTTTAGCATGGACTTCTTGTATTTCCAGAATGGCTGTTGAAAAAGTGTGGTAAGAAGTGACATCCTTGCCTTGTTCTTGGTCTTAGTCAGAAGGCTTCTAATTTTCCATCATTGGCATGATGTTAGCTAGAGTTCTTTTGTATATTTCCTTTATAAAGTTGGAGAAATTCCCCTCTATTCCTAGGTTGCAGAGAGTTTTTATCATTAATGAGTATTGGATTATGTAGAATGCTTTTTTTTGCATCTATTGATATGATCATGTGAGTTTTCTTCTTTAGCCTGTTAAGATAATGGATTAGATTAATTTTTGAATGTTGAATCAGCATTACATGCCTGGAATAAATTCTACTAGATCATGGTGTATAATTTTTTTGTACATTGTTGGATTCAATTTACTAATATTTTGTTTCTCGTTGAATTTTTTGGTTGACATTGGTTTATAACATTGGTTAATGACATAATCTGTATATTACACTGTGTGCTCACCATCCTCAATATAGTCTCCATTAATCACCATATATTTGACCCCCTTTACTCTCTTTAACCTCCTCCCAAACCCTTTCCCTGTGGTAACCACAATACAGTTGTGCGTGTCTATGAGTTTATTTGTTCATTTTATTTGTTCATTTGTTTCTTTCTGCTTTATATCCTACACATGAGTAAAATCATATGGTTCTTGTTCTTTTCCATCTGACTTATTTCACTTAGCATGATATTCTCAAGATATATCCATATATTGGCAAATGGTAATATTTCATTTATTTTCTTATAGCTGAGTAGTATTCCATTATATTTTGTATCACATCTTCTTTACCCCCAAATCCATCTAAGTACACTTAGATTGTTTCCATGTCTTGGCTACTGTGAATAATACTGCAATAAACATAGGGGTACATTTATCTTCACAAATAAATGTTTTCAATTTTTTGGGTAAATATCCAGAAGAATAATTGCTGAGTGTATGGTAGCACTATTCTTAATTTTCGGGGAGAGGAAGATACCTCCTCACACCTGTTAAAATGACTAATATCAATAAGACAAGGAAGAAGAAGCCTCATAAACTGCTGTTGAGGATTTTTGCTTCTATATCTATGGGAGATCTTCGTCTATAATTTTTTTTTATATTTTTTTCTGGTTGATATTAGGGTAGGAAAGGGCTTTTCACATTTTTTGTTGAGAAAAAGTATTTGTGTGTGTGCACATGTGTGTGCCTGGTGGCATTCATCTTGACTTCTGCAGAAAGAGATGCATGGTGGAGATGGGACTAACCTGGACTTTTAAGGAACAAATGGGAAGAAGGAATTAGAGTGCAGTGGTTAAAATGCAGGTTAGGGTTCAAATGAGACCCTGATACATGTCCTGGCTCTACAATTTACCAGCTCTTTGACCTTGAGTAAATTACTTAAACTCTCTAAGCCACGGTATCCTCATTTGTGAAATGCAGACAGTAATATTACCTGTCTCATAAAGTTGTCAGGAGGATTATTGAGATAAAGTGGGTAAAGCACATAGAATGAGTGTCCAGTCCTCAGTAAGCTTTTGATAAATGTTAGCTATTAATTTTTTAGAATAGAAAGGGCAACGGTAAACTCTTTTAGATAGATGAAGAACATTGAAATAATGACCAGAATAGCAACAGTTTAAGGCAGAATGTGCCATGAAGAGATTTAATTAAACCAATGGAATATTTGAAGCATGTTTGAAGTCTTTTAGAAACTGACAAGGTTTTGAAGGGGTATAGGAGAAAAGTTGGAAGTTAACTTTCATTTGTCTCCTCTCTCCAGGTCTCAGCCTTCAGGAAGCTTACCTTGACTTTCCACCTTACACCCCATTAATTGGGTGCTCCCCTAATGTGCTCCTGTAATAATCTAGACTTCCCATATCCTGGCATTTACCATATTATATTGAAAATTGTCAGAATATCCTGCTAGGCTCTAGGGTCCTCAAGGTTAGGATCCATGGAGGTCCTATTTACAATGCCAGTCCCTGGCACAATATAAGACACTTAATAATTTTCAGTCAACTAAATGGATGAGTAAACAAATACAGTAGAGAAGTAGCAGGTAGAAGGCTTTGAGTTGATAATTGAGTTGTACTTATGGTACATATATGGCCCATGTATAGGTTCCTGAAATAGATATAGTTCCACACATTCTACTTCTTCATACTCAGTGATGTGATAACAAAATAGGACATATAAAAATGGGCCTAACATGGTTTCTAGCACAAGTGCAGTAAAAATCTGTCTGATTTATACAATATAGATAGAGCTAGGGCTTAATCAACAAATGTTCTCAAAGGTCGTAGTGGTTGGGGGTTAAGGGTTGGCATGAAGGGGAGGATGGAGGCAACAGTAGGTGTTTACAGTCCAGTAAAATTTTGAAATCAGTCTCTAATTTGAGGAGATTGGCTTGGAATGATGGGCTTCTCTTTGTTAAAACTCTTTTGTTGACAAACCTATTTTTAATTAACTGGCATTTTCTTTGACCATGTCTTTATTTTATTATAGTAGTCTAACTTAAAAAAAAGAGTAAATATATGATACATTTAAAAACATACAATGTTTAGTTCAGTATGAATTAGTGATTCCCAACCTTGCTATTACAAAGAAAAATGTGCAGCTAGTGTGGGAAAGTTACAATTTTGAAAAAAATTTTGGAATAACCAAGTTCCATTATGCTCTTGTCTGTTCATAGCTTTCTTTTATGTTTGAATGAGTTAAATTGTCTGATTATGTTTTAGACATACCTGAGTGAAGTATGTGGAGAGCTGTGGATTGCTCTTATGTGTGAACATAATTTATTTCTTCCTCAGACTCATGGTTTTCCAGGTTTTTTTCCCTCTATTTATTCCTACCATGCTTCCTTCTTGTTATCGTATGCTGCATCCTACTTTTTCTTACACCTAAACTCAACTCATATTAGTTTTTTCAAAAGAAAACAAAACAAAACACCTATTTAATAAAAACAAAACAAAACATTTTTTCTCTTTTTTTCTATGTTAATGCCTTATCCAATTCCATGACAATTGGCTGAGGGATTAGGAGGTTGCTTACTTAGCCTGTGCCATTCTTTTTTGACTATTACCCTAAATAGTTATTTTTTTAGTCTACTTTTGCATGGCTCAGCTTTTCTTAATGTGGTATTTAATGAATACCATTCCCACTCTAGCCTACATTTTTAGTCTAAATAAATGTTTTAAGTTATAGCCACAGCTTATTATTCAGTACTGAGAAATCGAGAAACTCGTGTGTGTGTGTGAGTGCAAGGCAGTGCACGCATATGAGGCAACGATGTGAGATGTATCTGTTGCTCATTTAAAACCTTGCCATTGCCTACATTACCTACATGCCCTGTGTATCTGTATAAGATCACATCAAGCCTGTGTGTAATATTTACCATTGATCCTGCCAAAGTCCTGAATTGAATTCTTTCCAGAAATGTTAAGGTTTCAGTTTATTGTTTCAAGTTAATGAGTATGCCTTTAACTCAAGGCAAAGGCAAGAGTTGAAACCAGATTATGTGGCCTTAACCCACACAACAATTTCCCTTGTGAAATTTTTTGCTGTTTGAGTTTAGTTTGTATAAAATAATCAAAACACTCTGTAGGAATTATAAGCTTCTAAAGTGTTTTATCCCCACAGAGCAGTTTAGATCATGTGTGGCAGTCTGGAGCTTAGAAAGTGGTTGACTTAATTTATTGTAAGCATTAGAAATAAAAATTATCATTAAACATCAAAACCTTGTGACTTTCCCCCTCTGAGTTGAGCTTACATAAAGCAATTAAATATGGTAACTATAGGATTTATTGGCTTTTGGTAAATTTTTAATTTGGTTACATAATGGTGTAAAATGGTTATAAAAGGTTTAGAATCAAACTTGAATCATTTCTACTTAGCTTTGAAAGTCATGAAAACAAGGACTTGTAGACTTTAATTGATAAAAATTTTGGCTGCAATTCCTTTTGGGAGACATTTTAAATTATGTTTTTGTATTTTTTGGTTTCTAGGAAGATCTTATCAGTCATCTTTTTTGGAGTTATTCAAGATTAAACATAAATTTTTAAATGTTTTTTTTTTATAGTTTTATATTGAGAAATAGGTGTGTTCTCCGTGTTTTCTGATGTAAACTTCATATATGAGAAACTTGTATAATTGTGTGAGCATTTACATATGTTTGTACATACATAGAGTAATTTATTTAAAACTAAAGTTTGCATAGGACAGTGGAAGCTTAAAAAACCTATTTCCTAATGACTTTAGCTTGTTCAGAAGAGCATTACTTCAATAGCAAAAAAAATGAAGAGTAAAAATAAATGAACAACTATTTCTTAGGATTTTCAAATACATCATATATTATATATGTAGTTAATGGATTGTATTATTAGTTTATAAATCATGTAACATCATTGACACATAATTTCTGACAAATAAAATTTTTTGTAGCTGTATGAATATTTAGTATTACTTATATATATTACATTTTTCCCCGGAGGAATAAAGAAAAAATACAAGCTTTCTAAAATAAACACCAAAAAGTTGAAGGATTGATTACTGTAAAGTCAATGAAATATAACATGGGATGAAAGTGTCTTTAATACTGACCACTTTTGAGAAACAACTGGATATTTTAAGGTGACAACTCTATAATTATTTATGGAATACTATATTTGCTTTATGAAATCCAGAACCATTTCTATTTTCCTCTCAGTACAGCAATTTGATGAACTGTCATTTTCTGCAATTAGTGTGGATGACGATTGTAGATTATACTCTGCTATTAATATTCCCAAATACAAATTTGTATCAACAAATCCAGAGGTGGCATATGACCAAATCCAATGGCTTATGCTTAAGAAAACAATAGTTAATTACAGTCCTAAAAGGTAGTATATTTTCCAGCTATTCAAAACACAAAACAGCCTCCCAGCAGTAATCTGGGATTTGTACCAAATGAAGGCATCTTGGTGAAATGTCGGTGGGACCTCTTTGAGGCTGGGTGTTTGTTAGGATCTACATGAAGAACAATTTACCCTTCAGAAGGCTGATTGGGACTGTACAAAACCAGAGTAGTAACTAATAGCCCACCTCCTTGCAACCTCCAGCAATTCAGACTCTGTATTTGCTAATAGATTGGAAAATAAATGTTCATTATGGCAGATGCATATACTTTAAATTATGTAGGAAGAAGAGATACTTGGTTTTGATGCTTTTTTGAAGGATGCAGAAAGATCATCTCAGCCTCCACACAACTCCTATATGAGCTACCTGCATCCCCTGACATTCTTACTAAAAAAAAAAAACTCATCCTATAGGTATCAAGATATTAGTTCCAGAAATATGATTCTTTTAAAAAATTTTTGACTTACATGTCAATAATTTTATATTTTCCTTAGTGCTTTATAATTTACAAAGTTCTTTATGACAATTCTGTGGGACATTGTCATTCTCTCATTGGTCACGAGGAACTACGATTCAGAGCAGTTCTATAACTTACACAAGGTCATATAGCTAATGACAGATGGATGCTCTGACTCCAAATTTAATGCTTTATTGTTACATTACAGCAAGGATATAAGAGAGTAGTGGATCACTAGTTAATACACAAGCAGATAAATTGGACAGAGTTGGGAGACAGCTGAAAGGTGATTTAGGTCAAATTGAAGAAAGAAGTAGTCAAGGACATTGGGAGCCCAAGACTGGGTAAGGGGTGGGATTAAGGTGTATAATGGAGGTGATTGAAAGGAGTCAGAATGGTAAAGACAGAAGTAGAAATTCTCAGACCAACCTCATTTTTTAAAGTATATTTTATTGATTATGTTGTTACAGTAGTTTCAAAGTTTTCCCCTTTGCTCCACTCTGCTCAGTGACCCCCCTTCCCTCCAGCAATCCCACCTCCCTTAGTTCATGTCCATGGGTCGTGCATATAAGTTCTTTGGCTTCACTCTTTCCTATATTATTCTAAATTTCCCTCTGTCTATTATGTATTTACCAAATATGCTTTTTAATCCCTGCACCATTTCCCTATTTCTCCCCCTTCCCCCTCCCTGCTGATAATCCTCCGAATGATCCCTATAGCTATGATTCTGTTCCTATTCTGGTTTGTTTAGTTGGATTTTGTTTTTATTTTTTAGATTCAGTTGTTGATAGTTGTGAGTTTGTTGTCATTTTAATGTTCATAATTTTTATCTTCTTCTTAAGTAAGTCCCTTTGACATTTTATATAATAATAGTTTGGTGATGATGAGCTCCTTTAGCTTTACCTTGTCTGGGAAGCACTTCATCTGCCCTTCCATTCTAAATGATAGCTTTGCTGGATAGAGTAATCTTGGTTGTAAGTCCTTGCTTTTCATCACATTGAATACTTCTTGCCAATCCTTTCTCGCTTGCAAAATTTCTTTTGAGAAATCAGCTGATAGTCCTATAGGCACCCCTTTTAGGTAATTCTCTGCTTTTCACTTGCTGCTTTAAAGATTCTCTTTTTATCTTGAACTTTTGGAATTTTAATTATGATGTGTCTTGGCATGGTCCTTTTTGGGGTCTAGCTTGTTTGGGACTCCCTTTGCTTCCTGGACTTGTATGTCTATTTCCTTCTCCAAATATGGGAAGTTTTCCTTCATTATTTTCTCACATAAGTTTTCAATTTCTTACTCTTCCTCTTCTTCTGGCACCCCTATGGTTTGGATGTTCGCATGTTTAAAGTTGTCCAAGAAGTTCCTAAGCCTCTCCTCATTTTTTTAAATTATTGTTTTCTCATTCTGTACTGGTTGACTGTTGTTTTACTCCTTTTGTCCCAAATCATTGATTTGAACCCCAGTTTCCTTCCCTTAACCATTGATTTTGTGTGGATTTTCCTTCGTTTCATTTAGCATAGCCTTCACTTCTTTCCTTATGCATTTTCTGTACTTAAGCATATCTGTCAAGCCTGTGACATCTTTATCACCAGTGTTTTGAACTCTGCATATGTTAGGTTGGCTATCTCCTTGTTTATCAGGTTGGCTATCTCTTCATCGCATAGTTCTCCCACTGGAATCTTGATCGGTTCCCCATTTTGGACCATACTTCTTTGTCTCCTCATCTGACAGGCTCCTGTGTTTGTTTGCCTCTGTGTCTTAGGTAGAGGTATCGCTCCTGTCACATTGTAAGGGGTGAAGCCTTAGGTTTTCTCATCAGTAGAGGGCAACCTGTTTCACCACGTTGTGGAGCTGTATGTGGGGGAGGGGTCTGAGAGGGAACAATGTTGTTTGCTCAGCACTTGCCCCTTTTCCAGGCATTTCTCCCACTTTGTACAGGACTGGCACATCTTTTGTTGTTGCCCTGGCTGTTGTTCCCAGAGTGGATGGATCTGCGGACTTTCTAGGACCTCGGGGGCCCCTTAAACAAGTGGACTCTGTTGAAAGAATGGCAATTACTTCCTCCAACCCAACCCCCACTGGTTTGCACAGTCACAAGCAATGAGGCTTTATTTTCCCTGACAGTGAGCTGCATGGTCTGGTCTGGTGCTGGGAGTGCTCCCCAGGTGTCCCTCCTGACTTTTAAAAATGTGTGACTGCACTTTCTGGCAGCCTGCTGCTGCTGCTGCCACCACCACACTTCATCCTCTCTGCCCCAGCTCCACCCCTCCTACCTGTCTAGATGAGTATTTCTTCTTTATATCTTTGTTTTTTGGACTTCCATGCAACTCAGTTTTCTGGAACTTCTGGTTATCTCTAGTTTTGAGTAGTTGTATTCCTTCTTAGTTGTGAAGGGAGACGCAGCATGTCTGTCTAGGCCTCCATCTTGGCCAGAAGTCCCCAACCTCATTCTTTAAGATTGTCCATGGCTATAAGAACAGTAATTGTTTTTCCACTTACCATAGCTCCTAAGAGGCTCCATGGTATCTTCTAACCACCATTTGTCCATGTTGGGAAATAGAGGGTTTGTTGAGAAAGAAAATTTAGACTTCTATCATTTCTTGGAATTCTTTATGGGACTTATTTAGGCAAGAAAATGTATATGGCACTCTATAAGTACTCTCTGAGAATGGCCTCTGTGATATATAAAAGAAACTGCACACTAGATATTTTATCACTATGTATTGTTATTAACAAGCACTGTTTTCTAGCTGAAGGATCTGAAGCCAGATTGCCTGAGTGAGAATGTTTCTTACTAGCTATGCGACCCTGTGCAATTTCCACATCTGTTGAATAATCATAATAATAGTAACTACTTCATAGGTTGTTGTAAGAATTATATAAATAAAAACATCGAAAGATCTTACAAGTGCCTGGTTCAGAGTGAGCTTTCATTTAATTTAGCCATTATTACAATTTATAGAAAGTTAAAATCAAGCCATTCCACAAAAACCATAGATATAATTGAAAAGCCTACCCAGAACATTTTGATATCTTAATTTATAGTAATTATTAGTATTTTCAAATAAGAATATTTTTCTTTTATAATTAATTAATAGCACTTTGATGAGACTGCTTTGCTGGATTGAGACACATGATGTAATTTATTAATTTTTATCCCATACAGATGTTTCCTAACAAAATGTCAGTTGCTTCTTTCATCTCTTTCTCATTTTGAGGAAGTAAGACTTCAGTCTTTCACCTTAAAACATACAGAACCCAAAGAGAAATATTTATGTAACAAGCAGCTGGAAAGACCAAGTACCATAAGTATAAGAAGTAAAACATAGGGAGACTGCAGGAATTGAGAACACAGGTTTAGGAAAGGGGACCTTTGGCATCAATAGAAGATTCTGGAAAACTCCGACATGAGAAGAAAAATTGCCATATTTAAAAAATAAAATTATTACTTATTTGAAACATCATCTAAGGGTTCTTTAAAAAAAGATTTTATTTATTTATTTTTAGAGAGGGGGAAAGAAGTGAGAAAGAGGAAGAGAAAGATTGATGTGTGACTAAATGTTGATTGGTGGCCTTTTGCACACCCTTGACTCTCCAACTGGGGACCTGGCCTGCAACCCAGACACATGCCCTGGCTAGGAGTCAGAGTGGCAAATTGGGGACCTTTTGGTTTGCAGGACACCCAACCCACTGAGCCACACAAGTCAGGGCTATTATATTCTTTTGTTGGTGCTTATTTATCTGAAATTTTATTCTATGTTTGCCTTCAGAGTTGTTTCTGTTTCCTGAACATTCCATGTTCTCTCACTTGCTTTTTGAATGGTGAAACTTTTCATACACTGTACCAATCTTGCAAAAATCTCAGCCTTTGCCTGGTTAACTTCTCATCATCTCTCACATCTCGGTTTAAATGTCTCATCCTTGGAATACTTAACCTTACTCCTAGGTCAGGTAAAATTCCCTGTCAGATGCATTCACAGAAACTTTAGAACTTCCCTATTGTCATATTATGCTGTACTTCTCTAATCTCTGTCTTCTCTAGATTGTAAACTCCATGAGAGCACAGTCTTTTTCTTTGGGGATCTGGAAAATGTACTGTCTCTTAATTTGGATGGCAGTTTACAGCATAAGAATCCACTGAGCTGTACATTTAAGATCAGTGCACTTTATTTTATGCAGGCCATGCTTTATAAATAAGAATAAAAAATTAGGCACTTATCTGGGTATTTAATCTGAATAATAACATACCTTGAGGTTAAATTGAGCACTTTAAATTACTATTAGAACAGTTCTTCCTTTATTGAGTTGAACTATGCATTTCTATAATTTTCATGTGTTGAACAAATATCTATCCTCTGAGCCATTATTAAATAATTCTATATCTCTTTTTACATAATGCATTTTAAAATATTTGATGAAAGCTTTCATGTTCCAAGCTAATATCAACCATTCCTCTCATGACAGTTTTAATTTTTTAATCATCGTGGTCGTCAGGAGATGTCCTCTAATTTATTATTGTCCTTCTAATGTGGTACCTAGAGCAGACACAGCATCCCTAGTATTATCTGACCAGTGCGGAGAACAGCTTTTCATCACTCCTCCAAAGTACATATTTTGCTAGTATTAAACAGACTATAACACTTTTATTAATTCTATTTAGTATTCTCATCTCATATTAACACTCCTTTTCAACCCAGTTTAAAAGTTGCCATTAAACTAGATCTCTTCCTTCCATATTTACATAATTCATTTTTAAGACAAATCAGGCCATTACATCTCATTGGCTTCAAACAATAATGGGTTCTAACTTATTCCATCCAAAGTTAATGTTTATTGAATGAATATGTGAATGAACAGTATTCATCAATCTGTTATATGAACCCATAGTAACAAATAGCACCTTCCTCTTGGATATTCACTTCTCCTCTGCTACTCTTTGGCCCTATCTCAGAGCAGACCAGGATGTTCTAAAGTTCCAGCAAAAGGGTATTTTTGAGCATAACTCAGGCTCTAAATCAGAAATTAGGAATTAAAGACTATCTCTGCAGTTTTCTAGCTATGTAAATTCAGAGAAATCCCTTCAACTCTGTATTTTTTTATTTTCATATTTCAAGCCTATATTTCTTCATTTCTACACTGGCAATAAATAATATTTCATATGATTGGTTTGGAAATTAGATAAGAATTCATAAAGAAGCATACAGTACATAGTGCTCATATAATTTTTTTTCAATTCAGAAACATAATTTACATACAAATATACAATGGACATGTGCATAGATTTAACTCATTAACAATATTTTCAGAAGGATAATACAACCAATTCAAAATGCATTTGAAGAACTGAGTACTTACAGGCATTGAAGAAAGAATGTTAGAATAAGATTGCCAGGTTATATTCCAAACTGGTTAAAATCTTAGGGAGCCTATCCATCCATAATCCTTAGGTTTACCTTTTGTCTCAGATGGAAGTCATTTGAAATTTTACTACATAAAAATATGCAAAATAACATGAAACTTCAGGGTCTGTTTCTTTGACCAGAAGTCAAACAATGCTGCATCCCATTCCCAGAGAGTCAAATAATTCTTAAAAAATAAACCTGCTGGGCAATGCTCAGTCTGACATTAAAAGAACATGCAGTCTTCTTTTTCATTTAAGTGTTGGATAATTTGCTTAAAAATGCAATGGCATGTAATACAAGTATGCTAGAAGATGTAATGAGGAAAGAATGTTTTCTCACATATAAATTGTGTGTGTGGGGGGGAGGGGTGGCATAAGCATTCATTCAGACCATAGTAGAAGATAGGTGAAAGTTAGTGATCAGTGCGAAGGGAAATGTACCAGTTTTCTTGATTTTGCCCTCTGCTGGCCAGGAAGTACCCTGTAATCTAATGGAGGCACTTAAAAAAGAAAAAGAAAAAAGAAAAAAAGAAAAATCTAGTTTCCAGAGCATAATGAATGATTGAGACTTAGAATAACCTGTCATTTTTAAGCATTTTCAAGCAGGTCTTGATGATGTTCTTTAGCTCTATGCTCTGTACTGCCTTTTATTTTAACTATCATTAAGAAGTTTCAAGCAAACTTCCTAAAGAAGTTGGAACAGATGTCTGCTTGTACCTGTAGCTGTTTTATTATAATTTATTTTATTTTTTTTTTAGTTCATGCCCAACACATCTGGACTATAATGGGATGTTTAGAGACATATCATTTCATGAAAGTCTTGACAGCAGGATTTGGAGCACATGTTGCATGTACTGTCACTTTTCACTTCCATCTGGTAAACAGAAGCCTAGTTGGGACTCACAAGGGGTAATGATTTATGCATCTGAGTTGAAACCCCAGTTATAACATTCATAAAGCAAGATAAACTTAGCGGTTATTTCACTTATTTAAATACTTCTACTCTGCCTGATTTCACACAAAACTTAAAAAAGTTAGGCAGAAGAGTTGATTGAGAACTTTAAGTGTTGCTTTAGTTTTATTCGTTAAGTAAAATTTATATGAGAGAATATATGTTATAGTGGCTCTGTGAACACAGGGAAAATTACATGAAGAATTTGTCTGCAATTCAAGATGTTAAGGACAATCCCTCTTACTTCAATAACATTGAAATATAAAACGTGTGTGTGTAATATACACATACATACATATGTGCTTTTTCTTGAATCACCTAAACTTTATGATAATACTGTTTATCATGCTCAGTATGAGCAGTTCATTGACAGGAAACTAGAAGAAAGTTTTTTTCAGGTAGCTTTTTCAAGGATATTCCATAAGCATAAAACTGAAGCAGGACATCTGTCAGTCAGTAAATGCTTGACAAAAACTTCTAATTTATTTATTGTCATGTATTTCTTAGGCAGATGCCTTTTGATGAATCAGTACATTCTGCTTTATGTATATAAACCAGTCTGATGTCACATCTTGTTGTGTGTGTGTATATATATATAAGATATCCTTTGTTCTGAGTAGGTTACTATTATACATCTGCCCTTGTTCACGTAAGCCAAGAATCCTTTTTCACTTACTCTGTGGACGTTTTTTCATCTCCAGGACCAGGGTTAATCAGGGAACCATAAAATTGAGGGAAAATTGATTAAGGCCAGATCTTTCTTACTTTTCATTGTTTTAAATGAAATTGAGTTTGGAGTAGGCAGAGAAAGTGGTCATTAATTGAATATTTTTTAGGAGGTAAAATATATCCTCCTAGCCACTATCAACTGTGGTATAAAAACTTTATTTTTTAAAATCAAAGTAAATCAATTAAAAGTTCTATTTTCAGAGAATCCCATTGCAAACCTGAGAATAATTGAGTTATTCTTGAGCATTTACTTATTTATCTTTTCACCAAATATTCATGAGCTTCTACTATGCATCTGGCACTTTGATAAGGCAGAGGATTTAACATGGAACAAAATCGACCCAGTCTCTACCTTCATGGCCTTTACAGTTCAGAGAGGGAGATAAACAGTCAACAATAAGCCACAAAAATAGGCAAGTATTTAGAAACTGAGATAAGTGTAACAACGCAAAAGTCAGAGTTTTATGAATGAAAAAGGGACACCCAGTTTAGACTGAGGGAACAGTAAAAATGTCTCTAGAAATTACAATTAAACTGATAAAATACATCAGTGTTAAGGACATCTGAGAAATGAGAGACAGTAAATTTGTTTGAAGTGTAGTGATGGAAGAAGAGAGTGGTACAAAACAAAGAGGTAGATTCAGGTAGATTATACAAGCACTTGAAGGCCATTTACCATTTAAAAATTTGACCTGAAGTGCACTAGAAGTCATTAAAGGGTTTTAAAGTGATCTAACACATAAGATTCATATTTTTAAAAGATTCTCTGGCTTCTGGTTTTGTTGAGAACAGATAGCTAGAAAACAAAAGTGATGAGAGATGGGGTTTTTAGTGGGGGATATTTATCAGGACTGCATAGGATCAGGTGAGAGATGATAATTTGGACCAGATTAATGGCAGATAGTGGAGACAAAATGAAGCAGACATATATTATAAAGGCAGTATATTTTGACCAAGGGATCATTGTGTGAGCCGGGTAAGACAAAATGAGTTATTGAGAATCGCTTCTATTTTCTATCATAAGCAACCAGGTGGATAGAAGCACCACAGACACACAAACATTAAGAAAAATGGAACAGGAGCAGATTTAACAACACTGAGTATTAAAAATCCAAATTTAGGAACCATTGTTCTAAAGAGGAAAGATGTGGTTTGAGATAGACATTCCAAGTAGCAAAGGAGGGATCTTGAAGATGACAGAACCCTTAGTGATAGTTCAACAGAACTATACCTCAGTGACAGTCCTCATAATTTAAAAGAACAAAGGGCCTATGTGCTTGGTAAGAACCTCAGAAGCAATTATAAGAACTATTGATTACCGACAATTTGTTTGCCTTTGGATAAATCACAACCTATTTGCTTCTACTCACTCATCTGTTAAATGGAGATTTTAGATTAGATAAAGTACCTTTTTATTTTAGCTTCCTATGATATTGTACAGTGGGAGACAGAATTTAATCCCAGCTCTTTCATTTCCACATCTATAAGATGGAATTAATATTAAAGGGGTAGCACATACAAAGTACCTTACATGTTGGAGTTGCCTTTCTTCCTTTCTTTTCTTTTAATGCTAATCAATAGTTCTTATATAGTGTATTTCATTTGGAAATTGGTCATTAATTCCATATACTATTATTTCTAAAATTTTAGAGACAGACTTAGAGTAATACCCCAACTTCGATACATTTTTATTTTTGTTATGTAATCTTTCTTCCCTGAGGCTCTATTTTCTCATTTGTAAAATGATGATAGTAATATTTGGTTTATGGGTTTGCTGTTAGGTTTGAATGAAATAATACATGCCAATGGCCTAACAAAGCATCTAGAACATGACACTCTCAGAAGATTTAATTATCTTTTTCTTTATTCCTTAAGTCAAATTAGTTGAACTATAATCCTCTCTCTATATTTCATTCTAGGACAAAATGGAGGTTAGGTAAGTAATCTTTATGCCAGAACTACTTTCTGTATTTACTAGATAGTTGATCATGTGATATTTATTTCTATATTCAATAGTTACTAAATTTTCATGCAGACTCAGTAAGTATTGTACCTTGTTAATTCTCTACTGTAAACTGGGGAATTCTGACTTTCTCTTTGGTGAAAGAAAACAATTCCAAGAACAGTGAAAAACCTTCCCTAAGCCTAACTGACATCCATCAAAGCTGTGTGATGTATGTTGTTTAATGCTCAGGAAAGTCCAGCTTGTATTTAAATGGAATAATGATCATTAAAATAAGTAAAAGCTTTCTGGAGTAGTGTGTGAAAGAAAACACCACCCTCTGCCTTTAAGAGAATAGCAAGCTTGATGTTAGAGCCATTACAATCAGTGAGCTACTTAGTCCTCTCTGAGACTGTCCTTTTCAGTACCATCCAATTTTCTAGCTCTTAGACCTGAGGTTATCTTAAATGAATCACTGAAGAAAAGCAAAAAGTCTATCCTATAATATGCCTAGCATACCAAGACCAGGTTAAATGGGATTTGTGTTTTGAGCTCTGGTTTAACTCACAGGTGGCTGTAATTCTGTCTGGCAAGGCCAAGAGCATCTTGAAATCATGGCTAAAGTGCTTTCTTCACCCAGACTTTAATGTCTAGGAATTGGGAATATCAAACAATGCAGATGCAAGATTTTATCACTTCAGGCTCCAGCTATTACAATAAACCATAACTGCTATCTCTTCCTGTAATCTCTCTCTGCCACCAGTTTCTCTCTCCTTCAATTTTCTCTCTTCCTCAGATTAATCTTCCTAAAATAGCTCTTGAACAAAGTCTTATCTCATCTTAAAACTTGTCACTCTCTTAAATGAAGTGCTTGACACTCTGTAAAGTGGCAAAATCTGACCCCAACACTTGCCTAGACTCTTATCTCACTATAATCTTTGATGAATATGACATGCCAGACAGATGTAGTTTCTTGGCATCTGGCCAAATCCAAGTGGCACTGCAGGATATATGTCCCAATTGGTTTTGAGATCCAAAGAGACTATTTCCTCATTTTCCCTCTGGCACATGCTAATTCTTGTATTCTGTGCTGAAAAACATTTTGCTTTAATGCATCTTTTAGATATTCTAACTATGACCTAGAAAAAAATATTTCATTAATTTATATGGAACCACAAAAGGCCCTACAAAACAGCAATCCTGAGAAAGAAGAAAGTTGGAGGAATCATGCTACTTAATAACAAACTATACTATAAGGCCATAGTAATCAAAAAAGCATAGTACTGACATAAACACAGACACATAGATTAACAGAAGAGAATAAAGAGATCAGAAATAAATGTGCACCTTTATAGTCAATTAATATGCAACAGAGGAAGTAAGCACATACATAAAATGGGCTAAAGATTAGTTATTCAATAAACAGTGTTGAGAAAATTGGACAGATATGTGCAGAAAAATTAAACTAGATCATCTTCTTACTCCACACAGAAGGATAAATTCAAAATGGATTAAAGGATTAAATGTCAGACCTCAAGTGATAAAAATCATAGAAGAAAACATAGACAGCAAACTTTCAGACATGCTAGTAACAATATTTTACCTGATATATCTCTGAAGGCAAGGGAGACAAAAGAGAAAATAAACAAATAAAACTACATCAAATTAAAATGTTTTTGCATAGCAAAGGAAACTATCAATGAAATAAAAAGACAACCTATGGAATGAAAGAACATATTCATTGATCTACCTGATAAAGGGTTAATATCCAAAATTTATAAAGACTTTATAAAACTCAGTACCAAAAAACTGAGCAATTCAATTAAAAAAATGGGAAAAGGACCTGAATAGACACTTCTCTAAAGAGGACATACTGATGGCCAATAGGCATATGAAAAGATGTTCAGCATTAATAATCATCAGATAAATGCAAATTAAAACCACAATGAGATGTCACCTCATACCCGACAGAATGGCCATCATCAATAAATCAATAAACAACAAGTGCTGGTAAGGATGTGGAGAAAGGGGAACCCTAGTGCACTGTTGGTGGGAATGCAGACTGGTGCAGCCACTATGGAAAACAGTATGGAGATACCTCAAAAAATTAAAGATGAATCTGCCTTTTGACCCAGCAATTCCACTTCTGGGAATATATTCTTTTTTTTTTTTTTTTTTGGTTTTTCAATTACAGTTGTCCCCTTTTCCCCCAATTTCTCTCCCCCACCCAGCCCACCCCCTCTCCCGCAATCATATCCCTCCCCGTTGTCTATGTCCATGAGTCTTTTATACAGGCTCTTTAATTAAACCCTTCCCTTACTTATCCCCCTTCTCTCCCTCTCCCCTCCCCTCTATTGACTGCTATTCTGCTCTTTGTTCTATTTAGTTCCTTTGTTTGTGTTGTTCTTTAGTTTCCTGTATTAGGTGATATCATATGGTATTTTTCTTTCTTTGCCTGGCTTATTTCACTAAGCATAATTCTCTCTAGTTCCATCCATGTTGTTGCAAATGGTAGGAGTTCCTTCTTTCTTTCTGCTACATAGTATTCCATTGTGTAAATGTACCACAGTTTTTGGATCCACTCATCTACAGATGGGCACTTAGGTTGTTTCCAGCACTTAGCTATTGTAAACAGTGCTGCTATGAACATAGGAGTGCATAAGTTCTTTTGAATTGGTGTTTCAAGATTCTTCGGGTATAATCCTAGTAGTGGAGTCGCTGGTTCAAAAGGCAGTTCCATTTTTAATCTTTTGAGGTAATTCCATACTGTTCTCCATAGTGGCCGCACCAGTCTGCATTCCCACCAACAGTGCAGTAGGGTTCTCGTTTCTCCACACCCTCGCCAGCACTTGTTGCTTGTTGATTTGTTGATGATGGCCATTCTGACTGGTGTAAGGTGGTATCTCATTGTGGTTTTTATTTGCATCTCCCTGATGGCTAATGATGTTGAGCATTTTTTCATGTGTCTATGGACCTTCTGTATGTCCTCTTCGGAGAAGTGTTTGTTCAGGTCCCTTGCCCATTTTTTAATTGGGTTGTTTGTTTTCTTGATGTTGAGTCGTATCAGCTCTTTATATATTTTGGAAATCAGTCCCCTGTCTGTGACGTCATTGGCAAATATGTTTTCCCATATGGTTGGTTTCCTTTTCATTTTGCTGATGTTTTCTTTTGCTGAGCAGAAACTCTTCAGTTTGATGTAATCCCATTTATTTATTTTTTCCTTTATTTCTCTTGCTTTAGGAGATGTATCCGTGAAGAGATTGTTACGTGAGATATCTGATATTTTCTTACCTATGTTTTCCTCTAGGACTTTTATGGTGTCACGGCTTACATTTAAGTCTTTGATCCATCTTGAGTTTATTCTCGTGTGTGGTGTAAGTTGGTGGTCTAGTTTCATTTTTTTGCAGGTCCCTATCCAGTTCTCCCAGCACCATTTGTTAAAGAGGCTCTTCTCACTCCATTTTATGTTCCTTCCTCCTTTATCAAAGATTAGTTGACCATAGAGGCCTGGGTTTATTTCTGGACTCTCTATTCTGTTCCACTGATCTATACGTCTGTTCTTATGCCAGTACCATACTGTTTTGATTACAGTGGCTTTGTAGTATTGTTTGATATCTGGTGTTGTGATTCCTCCTGCTGTGTTCTTCTGTCTCAAGATTGCTTTTGCTATTCGGGGTCTTTTTTGGTTCCATATGAATTTATGGAGTATTTGTTCTAGGTCTGTGAAATATGTCATTGGTATTTTAATAGGGATTGCATTGAATTTGTAAATTGCTTTGGGTAGTATGGCCATTTTGATGATGTTGATTCTTCCCATCCAAGAACATGGTATTTGCTTCCATTTATTTGTTTCTTCCTTAATTTCTTTCTTCAATGTTATGTAATTTTCAGAGTACAGGTCTTTTATCTCTTTGGTTAAGTTTACTCCTAGGTACTTTATTTTTCTTGTTGCTATAGTAAATGGTATTTTCTTTTTTGTCTCTGTCTCTGCTATTTTATTGTTGGTGTACAGAAATGCCTTAGATTTCTGTATATTTATTTTGTACCCTGCGATTTTGCCAAATTCACTTATTATATTGAGTAGTCTTTTAGTGGAGTTTATAGGATTTTCTAGGTATACTATCATATCATCTGCATATAATGAAAGTTTCACTTCCTCTTTCCCAATTTGGATTCCTTTTATTTCTTTTTCTTGTCTGATTGCTGTGGCTAGGACTTCCAACACTATGTTGAAAAGGAGTGGAGAGAGTGGACAACCTTGTCTCGTTCCTGAGTTCAGGGGGAATGCTTTCAGTTTTTGTCCATTGAGTATGATGTTGGCCTCAGGCTTCTCATATATAGCCTTAATTATGTTAAGATATGCTCCCTTTATTCCCATTTTGCTGAGTGTTTTCATCATAAATGGGTGTTGAACTTTATCAAATGCTTTTTCTGCATCTATTGATATGATCATGTGATTTTTGTCTTTCATTCTGTTTAGGTGATGTATTATATTTATTGATTTGCGAATATTAAACCATCCTTGCATCCCTGGAATGAAGCCCACTTGATCATGATGTATGATCTTTTTGATGTGTTGCTGGATCCTGTTTGCCAATATTTTATTGAGGATTTTAGCATCGATGTTCATCAGTGATATTGGCCTGTAGTTTTCTTTCTTTGTTGTGTCTTGACCTGGTTTGGGGATTAGGATAATACTGGCTTCATAGAAAGAGTTTGGG
Organism: Furipterus horrens; assembly: GCF_987537825.1. Taxonomy (NCBI): domain Eukaryota; kingdom Metazoa; phylum Chordata; class Mammalia; order Chiroptera; family Furipteridae; genus Furipterus; species Furipterus horrens. The sequence goes on along the minus strand of NW_028327173.1, from coordinate 55,125,008 downwards.
ATTTTCCCTTCTTCTTGGATTTTTTGGAACAGTTTGAGGAGGATAGGAGTTAGTTCTTCCCTGAATGTTTTGTAGAATTCGCCTGTGAAGCCATCCGGTCCAGGGCTTTTGTGTGCCGGGAGATTTTGGATTACTGTTTCAATTTCCTTCTTTGTTATTGGTCTGTTGAGACTTTCCACTTCTTCTTGATTCAGTTTTGGAAGGTTGTATGTTTCTAGAAATTTGTCCATTTCTTCTAGATTGTCAAATTTCTTGTCATACAGTTGTCTGAAGTAATTTCTAACTATCATTTGTATTTCTGAGGTATCAGTCGTGATTTCTCCTCTTTCATTTCTGATTTTGTTTATTTGTGTCTTCTCTCTTTTTTTCTTGATTAGACTGGCTAGAGGCTTGTCGATTTTGTTGATTTTTTCGAAGAACCAGCTCCTAGTTTCGTTGATCTTTTGGATTGTTTGTTTAGTCTCTATGTCATTTAGTTCTGCTCTGATCTTGATGATTTCATTCCTTCTTCTTGCCCTAGGCTTTGTTTGTTGTTGTTGTTCTAGTTCTTGTAGCATTGTGGTTAGGTTTTTTATTTGAGATTCTTCTAGCCTTTTCAGATATGCCTGTATTGCTATAAACTTCCCTCTCAGGACTGCTTTTGCTGTGTCCCACAGGTTTTGGGTTGTTGTGTGCTCATTATCATTAGTTTCTAGAAATTTCTTGATTGCTTCTTTGATGTTATTGTTAACCCATTCATTATTTAATAGCATGTTATTCAATCTCCATGAGTTTGGGTGTCTTTGATTTTTTCCTCTGAGGTTGATTTCTAGTTTCAAGGCATCGTGATCTGAAAAGATGCTTGATATGATTTCAATTTTCTTGAATTTGTTGAGGCTTGTTTTGTGACCTATCATGTGGTCTATCTTTGAAAATGTCCCATGTGCACTTGAAAAGAATGTATATTTTGCTTCTTTGGGGTGAAAAGTTCTATATATATCAGTTAGATCCATGTGGTTTAGTGTGTTGTTCAATGCCTGTATATCCTTGGTGTTTCTTTGCTTTGATGATCTGTCTATTGTTGATAATGGAGTGTTGAAGTCCCCTACTATGAGTGTGTTGTTGTTGATATCCTTTTTGTGGTCTTCTAGTATTTGCTTTATGTATTTGGGTGCTCCTATGTTGGGTGCATATATGTTTATCAAAGTCATATCTTCTTGATGGATTGTTCCTTTAAGTATTATGAAATGTCCTTCTTTGTCTCTTTTTATTGTCCTTGCTTTGAAATCCATTTTGTCTGATATGAGAACTGCTACCCCGGCTTTTTTTTCCGGTCCGTTTGCTTGGAATATTTTTTTATATCCCTTTACTTTCAGTCTGTGTAAATCTTTTGTTTTGAGGTGTGTTTCTTGTAGACAGCAAATATGTGGGTCCTGTTTTCTTATCCATTCCGTTACCCTATGTCTTTTAATTGGAGCATTTAATCCATTTACATTTAAGGTTATTATTGACGTGTATTTATTCATTTCCCTTTGTACCTCTGTTCCTCTCCTCTCTTGTCTTTTCCTTCTTTTTTCTTAGAACAGTCCCTTTAGCATCTCCTGCAATGCTGGTTTGGTGGAGATGTATTCTTTCAGTCTTCCTTTGTCTGAGAAACTCCTTATTTCACCTTCTATTTTGAATGAGAGCCTTGCTGGGTAGAGTATTCTTGGTTGTAGGCCTTTGTTTTTCATTGCTTGAAATATTTTTGACCATTCCCTTCTGGCTTGTAATGTTTCTGTTGAGAAATCAGTTGATAGCCTTATCGGAGCTCCCTTGTATGTTATTTGCTGCTTTTCTCTTGCTGCTTTTAGGATTCTCTCTTTGTCTTGGAATGTTGTCATTTTAACTATGATGTGCCTTGGAGTGGGTTTTTTGGGGTTCCTCTTGATTGGAACTCTCAGTGCTTCTTGGACTTGCATAGCTTTTCCTCTCATCAGGTTCGGAAAATTTTCTGTCACTATTTCTCCTATCAGATTTTCAATTCCATGTTCCTTTTCTTCTTCCTCTCGTATTCCGATGATCCTTAAATTATTTTTCCTAATGCTATCCTGTAATTCCCTTACATCTTGTTCATATTTTTTCAATCGTTTTTTCATTTTGCTGTATTGTCTGGGAGTTTTTCTCTACATTATCTTCTAACTCACTAATCCGATCCTCTGCTTCGTTTAGTCTGCTTTTGACTGATTCTACTGTGTTTTTCAGTTCAGAGATTGTATTCTTAAGTTCTTCCTGGTTCTTGTTAACGATTTCTATGTCTTTTTTTATGCTGGTGTAGTTCTCTGCCAGTTCCCTGTAATTTTCTTGGAGCTGCTGGTAACTTCCTTGAAGGTTGTCATAGTTGATTTTAAGGATGTTGAGTATGTTGAGCTTCTTTACCACCATTGTTTTGAATTCCATGTCTGACATTTGGGCTATGTCTATTTCGTCTATCTCTCTTTCTGAGGATTCCTCTTTTCTTTTCATTGAGGGGTTATTTTTGCGTCTTACCATGTTGGATTCTTTTTGTTTTTATTTATTTATTTATTTATTTATTTATTGGGGGGGGGGTAGTCTGCTTTGACTTCCCTCCTTTGTGGTGTAATATTCTTTATCGAAGGTCTGAGAGTTTCAGTGGTGCAGTCTCTTTGATATCCTGAGCCTGATGGTCTTGAGTTACCCTTTATGTCGTTTGTTTATGCTGTTCGGTTATATTTCAGATGTTCTTTGATAGGATCTTCCTTCTGGCTACTTGGTTGAGAGTCACTCTATCTGCTTTGTCTTGAGTTCTTTTGTGGATATGCTGTTAAAGACATAAACACACAGCCCAGGCAGGAGACCCACACCCTCAGAAAGTATCCCCCACTCTATCCTGCTATCGTTAGCCAACTAGCCCGTATTAATATAAATGTAAAGAGATTTGAGCTTTTATACTATAAGAAGAATAGATACGAGTTGTTTTTGGGGAGGAAAAATATAATTTTTGATAGAGGGGTTGATAGATTAATAATAGTTGAGACTGTGCAAGCCAGTTAGTAATATTTACATTGTATGTTAAGAAAAATAGAAGAAAAGGATAGAAAAATACTTAGTATAGTAAGAAAGTGGGATTGTATTGTATTTGGGTTTATATAGTAATTATATTGTATTATTTAAAGTAATAGGGGGGCTAAGCTAGACACACAAACGAATAAACCACTATTAAAGAGAAAGGATGAGAAGGAGAGGTTATATGCAACACGTTAGAGATAAAGTTTGTTATTATTGGAAGAGGTGGAGGAAAAACACCCCCCCAAAAAATCCCCAAGAAAATAGAAGAAAGAAAAGAAGAAAGAGAGAAAGAGAAGAAAATAAAAAATTTACCACAACCCCCCCAAAAAACCCCAAAAGGTAAGCAAGAAAGGAACAAAGAAAGATAGAAAAGAAAGAATACAGAAGAAAGAAAGAAAAAAGAGAGAGAAAAAAAAATTGAACCAAAAAAAAATATATATATATATATACATATATATATACCCCCCAAACCCCCCCCAAAAAAACCCCAGGAAAAGAATAAAGAAAGAAGGAAAGAAAAGAAATTATTAAGAAGAAAGAAAGAACAAGGGAGAAAAAATTTGGGAGAAAAAATTTGGAAAGAAAAAAAAAAAAAAAAAAAAAAAAACGATGTTTTTACTCCGTTTTAGCCTTGGTGTGTTGCCTTCTTTTTCTGGGTCCGCAGCTGGTCTAGTGTGACAGGTCAGAGGTTCTTGTTCTTTTGCCGGACTGGTGTGCGCACCCGGTTGCCGCTATGGTGTGCACCCGCGGTTGCCGGCACGGCGCGCTACCTTGCTGCCCCCTGTAGCCAGTTGAGGTGCCCTTGCGCGCAAGCCCCTGCGCGCTCGGACGGCCCGAGAGTTTGCCCCGCGGTTGGAGCCCACTGCTGCCGGGCCGCGGTGGTTCCCCGTTCGTGCCAAGGTGTCTCTGTCCGCGCGGGCGGCCCGAGTGCTTTCCCCGGGATTGGCTCCTGCTTTCACTGGGGCGCGGCAGTTCCCCGTTCGCGCCGAGGTGACCCTGCCCGCGCGGGTGGCCCGAGCACTTTCCCCGGGATTGGCTCCTGCTTTCGCTGGGCCGCGGCGGTTCCCCGTTTGCGCCAAGGTGACCCTGCCCGCACAGGCGGCCCGAGAGCTCCCACTGACCCCGGGCTGAGGTGCTTTCGCACTCGCGCTCTGCCCCGTGCCCTCAGTCCCGCTGAGCCGAGCTCCGGGAGTTGGTCTCTCCCTCTTAGGGCAGGGCCAGGGACACTTGTGCTCAGTGGAATCGAGCGTCCGTGGGTCGCCGCCTCTCGCTGTTCCCGTGCTGCAGCCGCCCCGTTCCCTCACCCGTCTGGGTGGGCACAAACAGAGCCTGCGCTAGTGGTCTGCTTTCCGGCCTAGGGCCCTGCGCCCACGGGAGCTGTCTAGGGGTGTCTGTGCACAGTCCTCTGCGTGTTCAGTGGGCCCTCCCTGTGCCCGTTGGGGCACTGATCTTATGTCCGTTGGGGAGTGTCCGAGGGACGCCTGGACTCACGGCCCCGCGCACCTGGGCCAGTGAATGAGAGCACTTCCCTATGTGCGCCCCCGCGACCCAATGGTAGGGTTGAGGAGTGGATTAGCGTGCCCCTGCACCTGGGCTCCTCCAGAACGGCCTACCACACCCAAACTTTCCTCCCGTCTCCACCATCCACTAGAGAAAAATATAAAGGAGAATTATGTTCTCACTTGCCCGGCAGCACACTGTCTCCTGTCCTTCAGCGCCAATGCCACTTGGTCGAGTCCCATCTCTGCCAGCGGGCAGAGATCCGCTCTCCGCCTGACTCCTCTCTGGGGCAGCCTGTGGTCGCCAAAAATCCTTTGTGTGCTTCCCGCCACAGCTCGGGCAGCCGCCCCAGTCAGGAATCCCGTTTCGTCCCCTTTTTCTCCGCTATCCTCACTAAACAGGTTGTTCCCAGATGGATTTTCTCTAATCCAGCAGTGCCTTGGCTCGACTCCTGCCAGTGTCCAGCTGCTCACTGAGATGTTCTGTCTGCAATTAGACCAAACTGCAGACGGGTCTCCGGAGCCTAAAACCGCAACCTCTCCTCACTCCTCCGCCATCTTACCTCTCTTGGGAATATATTCTAATAAACCCAAAACACTAATTTGAAATAATATATGAACCCCTGTGTTCACTACAGCATTATTTACAATCACCAAGATATGAAAGCAGCCCAAGTGTCCATCAGTAGATGAGTGGATAAAAAAAAACCATGGGACATTTACACAATGAAAATACTACCTGGCCATAAAAAAGAAGTAAATTTTACCCTTTGGGACAGCATGGATGGATCTGGAGAAAATTATGTAAGTGATACAAGCCATTCAGAGAAAGATAAGTATCAATGATTTCCCTCATTTGGAATCTAATGAACAAACTGAACTAACAGGTAAAATAAGGACAGACTCATAGATAGCAGGATGACAGCTATGGGGGGTTGAGGGTGCAAGGATTGAGCAAAAAGGAAAAAGAACTCATGGACATGAACAACAGTGTGGTGATTGAAAGGTTGGAGGGGGTATAAAGGGGATAAATGATAATAGAAAAAATACAATAAAAATCTTTTCCAACCAAAAATAAATAAACAAATAAACAAAATCTTTAAAAATAATAAAGATATACATTTAGATATCACTGGCTTATTGATGAGATTTAAAGCAGTAATTCTGATTACTCACTAAAGATAGAGAATAGATCTAAAGATTGAGTCCTGAGGCACGTCAATGTGAAGAGGTCAAGAAGAGAAAAAATAAGAAGACTGAAACGGAGCAGCCAATGGGAAAGGGCAAAACCCACGAGGGATTATATAGGCTTTCTATAGGAAGAGCTAACCTAAGTTGCCTCAGTTGCCTCAGTTCTCAGGCAGGGCAAGTTGGCTTCATCCTGTGTACCATCACTGACTTTCTTTTAGAGGTGCCTTAGCTGTACTGTCAGCACAAACTGGAGTTGGACCTAAGAGTTATAGAAAAGTGTAGTGTTAAGCTTCCACGGCCACTTCATTCCCAGAGCCATGGGTTGGTATGGGTTGAAGGAATAGATTAATTTTGATATTAGCATGTCCTTGTGAATCTCAAAGTTCATTGCTTTTGTTTTCCTGGTGACTATGTCAGAAATGAACCTTATCATAAATCTTATATAAGTACCAAATCATAGATTCCTACAGCTTAATTGTTTCATTCCACATCTAAAGACCTCGAAAAGTTTCCAAATTTCTTCAGATGATGTAAAAGAACATCATAATTTCCTCTTTGCCATTATCCTTCATCTCTTCCCTTGTTCCAGCCAAGTCGACATGCTGTCCTTTCAGTCCTCAGAATGGGACATGCTCTCTCTCTCTGGCTCCCAAGGTTTTGCGTGTGACTTTTTCTTGGAACATTCCTCTTCCCATCAACTGGTAGCTGCTTGTTCATTTTTAGATCTCAGTTGTCCGTAATCCTTACAATCCTGACTTGAGACTGAAAAATTCCCACATCACAGCTCTTATTAAAAAATATTATGATTTCTTGTATACTTGTCCATTTCTTCCTCTAGACAAGGAGTTGACAAACTTTTTCTGTAGATGGACAGATAGTAAATATTTTAGGCTTTCTCACCATAGATTCTCTGTCACAACTAACTGGCTCTCATTCTAGCATAAAACATCCATAGACTACATGTAATCATATGACTGTGTTCCAATAAAACTTTATTTATGAAAAACAGGCAGTAGATTGCATTTGGCTTGTGAGGGTAAAAAATATAATCTAGTTGATGATTATGTGCCCAGCACAGTCCCTGAAACACAAATAAACACTCCACAAACATTTGTTTAAAGTATAAAGGACAATCTACTACAATCTTTTGCCAAGAAAAATGGCCTCACTGTGATCATGAAAAAGTTGTGCAATTTAATTTCCTTTATGTGCATTCTTTCAAAGCAGTCCTCAGTGCTTAATATCTTTTCTTCTTTGCTCCTGTCTAAAATTGGCATTGACTTTAATGTTCTGACTCAGTTTTCCTGATTTATATTGTATGCTGAGGCAGTTACAGACATGAGACTGCTATGGGACTGCTGTTTGATCTGTACATTTCTAGCTGTGACTGGGAGTAGTAGATATTGCTTTTTTTTTTTCCTTGCAATTCATATGGGATTGTCCCTGAGATCAAGTCTGTGTGCTGTGGTTATTGGGAGTCTGGTATTTATTGACCATTTTCCTCTTGCAGTACATGGAATTTGGGTAAGCGGTGATTCATTTGCTGAGATCTAATTTATTTAGATTCATTTGATGGAGTTTCATGTGGTTTCTCGGCCATGGTTTACTTCCCCAAATTATGAACGGGAAATCAGGAGGTTTACAAGAATTTTGGCTTGTACCTTTGTCAGGTAATGAGTAAAACATGGTGAAGGGGGTGAGAAGCTATGTTTGTGGTAGTCACATCTTTTAAGCAGACATTGTCAAGATGTTGAGCCAGATTGGGTCAGATGACCAAATTAATCCCTGGGAAATCTCATCACTTCTGGGTTATTTAAAAGAAAAGAAAAACAATAGAAAAGATGCTTATATTTTTAAAGTGACCCCACCAAACCATAATTATTTCCACTACCAGGGGATTTTTAGTTCATTTTGGATACCGATCAAACCCAGAAGAGAAAGGGCTTTAAGACTCCATTCACCCTTAACTGGCCACATGAGCCAGAAATGGTGAAAGACAGGCTTAGCCCTGCCCCTAGTGCAGAGATCTGACTCTGGGCTCATAAGATGTACAGAACTTGCCACTTCCGTGAGCTGAAGTACTACACGGGCCAAGTAGTTTTTCAACTATGTGTGAATTGTACTAAAAAGCTTTCATATTTTAAAGTTAAATATATACTAAAGAAAGAGGAAAAGGGCTAATGAGAAGTTAGAACAGTAGAGTGAATGTTGAAGAGGCAATAAACAGGAGTAATAAAGGTCCAATTATATTTATATTTTTATAGTGCTTTATAGACTAAAATAAATTTCTAAATAATTTTATATTTAATTCCTTCAATGACCCTCTGAACTAGATGGAGTTAAATAATCCCTTTTCTCAAATGATGAAACTCAGTTTTAAAGAGAGTAAATGACTTGGTCATATTCAGTAGAGCTACTTCTGGCAAATGAGGGAAAAAGCTACGCTTATTTTCATTGCTATTCACCTGTTCAATTCATCTCTTTTTCATTCATTCACTGTTTTCTTACATATTTTCTTTTCAAATTCTAAATCTTGAGCTTTCAGAGTTCAGGGACTAGGTTTCTGTCAGCCAACATTTTTCCTGTATTATCATAGCTTGGTTTGGTTGTTTCTTCCACTGTTTGCCCCATCACTCTTGAAGTTCAGTGTATCAGAGTAGGGAGAGGTAAACAGTGGGGAACAGAGACTCAGGACAGGGAGAGTTATGTATTTTGAGTTGAATAGGAAGCTTTAAATGAAAGGAAGGCTAGTAGTTTTTGTAAGCAGTTGTTGTTGAAGAGGTATTTCTTTTCTTCTTCGTGATTATTAGTGTATTAATTGACATTACTCAAGGCTGTAGGCATTCTATAAGGATCACAAAGCATGCTTTATAAAGAGCACAAAGTGGTCAATTAAAAGTATGTAAATGAACATCTTATGGAGCAAGATCAATTGCAGTTTCCATTTAAATTAAAATGCTATGGACAGTTTTCTCTTAGGCTGGGCCTATGAGTCATATGAATAGATTTTTGTTTTAAGTTTAGAATGTACATTTGTTACTTCGTGATTTGACCCCTAGTGTTTTCAGATGACACAGAGTACGTGGAAGAAATGTGACATGGAGATACTGCCTGCTTTACTTGACATTGCCCGATGCTATCATTGCATGTTAACTTTGTGTTTGTTTGCATGTAACATGGAAACATTTAAAATATTTGCCCATGTTTTCTTCACTAGCAGATTCTCACTCAGGGTACCCTACTGGAAACTGCCACCTTACATTTATGTAAACAGTGATCTAACCATGCAAAATGTTTTAGATACAAATCCCAGATCCCCTTGTCTGTGTTAGGGAAGGTGCCCCAGAGCTCACTTCAGCCAGACCCAGTTAAACTTAGACACATGGAAATGCTGTTCTTTGTTTGCATAATACCTTTGTACTCACGTTTTCTGCTCTGTTTTAACACATGGAGTTAGTTCCTCAGACGTCATATCAATCACTGAATAAGGAATTCTTTCATCTAGTGGCAGATATTTAACATCTGTCTTCACATTTTTTTTATGCTGTTCGTCAGTTTCAAAAGAAACTCTAATCCTATAGATGACTGGCCTTGGGTTGTTATTGTCATTATTATCATCATCCACATTATTTTTTGCCAGTTTTTCAGGTCACTCCTGGTTCACTACCAGAAGAGGAATCTGACTACAGGAAGTTAAAGTTAAGTAAAATTAGAAAACACAGATTAAAAGAATTTAGTGTATTTGCATGGAAGGGCAAAAAAAAAGGTATAGTTGGGTCCAAGAATAATAATCAGTTATAGAATGACAGAACTCTGAACCAAGTTTTAAAATAGTCAGGTGGCTACTCAATTTACCTATTCTTTGGCCTCTGTCATCACTTCCACTACATCACCACTGTTTCTTCCTTTCACTAGCCAGTTGCTATGGATGTGGGTTTTGATAGGGCAAATGGACTAGAAGCCAAGAAATCTGGATGCAAGATCTGACTTCGCTGCTGGGATAAATCAGTTAAAGTCTCTGAGTTTGTTTTTGCAGCTCTAAAATGGGATCAATGACACCTGGCTGCTTCGTCTATGGTTAAGGTGAGATAAACATAAGAGAATATGGAAGCATTTAAAAAATTCTACAGTTTCATACCTACATAAGCAATTCTGACAGTGAGCATTATTGCTATACTCAGTTACATTAGAAATGTCAATAAGTCAACTTTATGCTCCCACCTATTTTTAAGAAACGGTACTTCACTTGTGAGGCATGTGGACTCAGGGACTGAGGCTGATGTTTCTCAGCAGTAATTTCACTTGGGCTGACCAGGGATTGAACCTGTGACCTTGGTGTATGATGAGGATGCTCCAACCAGTTGAGCCACCTGACTACAGCCATGGCTTTGTTTTTTTTTAAATCAACTCTGAGGGACCTGACTGTGAAGAAAAAGAATTGTTGGTAAGAGAGAAGAGGAACCAGAAATAGATCAATGAAATCAACTGGCTGTTGTTGCATGAAGTAGTTCACAGTGCTCTGGAACTGACACTATACACTATTGATGAATGTATCAGCAGGTTCATCATCTTTGGTGACATCTGAATAAGTTAGTGGAATGTCACATTAGTCACTAGTTACCTTATATTGATTTTGCAAAAATAATTTTGTGCTGTAAAGGGGATCCCCCACCTAGGAAATCTCAATAATTATTGAGACATATTTCAATTTCTACCAGGAAACTTTTGAACTAAATGATGTCACCAGTGGCATATAATCATGAAAAGAACGTGGCTTAGGGTGAGGAAACTCTAATCTTAGTTTTGGTTCCACGTGTGTGATGTTGGATGTGCTACTTCATTTGTCAGGGCCTCAGATGTGGAAGTTGGAACTGATGGTTTTCCATGCCCATGCAGCACTAATACTCTCACTATTCTACTACTATTCTATCATCACAGGTGGTTGACAAAGAACAGAAATTTTTGCAGAATTCCTAAATAATAATAATTAATTGTGTAGATAAAAATGCTAGCTAGTAGAATCAGAGTCAAGTAAATATCAAACAGCTTAAACGAGCCAGAAAATACAATAAATTCAAAGATTAAGAAAACTGAATTCCTAGACCCTGGTCGGGTAGCTCAGTTGGTCAGAGCATTGTCCCAATACACTGAGGTTGTGGATTCAATTCCCAGTCAGGGCACATACAAGAATCAACCAATGAACGCATAAATAAGTGAAGCAACAAATTGATGTTTCTCTCTCTCCCCTCCCCTTCCTCTCTGTCCAAAAATTAATAAATAAAAATAAAAATAAACTGAATTCCAAAATCAGCAGTTGTGGACCACACAACTGGTTAAGAGTATTTCCTTATTCCCAGCTAGAAGTTCTGTCAAATTTATGGGACACAATTAATCTTTATCAGATACTTTATTCAGAAAAAAATATATAGATTTTCATTAAACTTGGACGATATATTTGGGATAGTTTGATATAACAGAGATGGGTTGCAACAGTTTTAATTTTCACCCAAATATCTATTGGGACTTTTTTTTTCATATCATCATCCTTTTCCAGGTGACAAGGATTACACTGTCTGTTTTGAAGGATGACAATTTGACAATTTGGCAGTGTTTGACTATTAAAGGGGGGGGAATATCCACACAGAGCAGACCAGATAGAGCTCAGCAAAGTCTGTGAATGGGTAAATGTTCTGTTTAATGAGAGTATACCAAGTAATATGCCAGGGGTGTCAACATAGGTCCCTTACCTTACAGAAGTAAAAAGAATAGGTAATGGCGCTCCCCAAAATGGTGATTCATGGTCTGCAGATATTGGCACAGATTTTGAGTCTCCTTGGCACTGACCCTAGGTGGTGGTCAGAATATCCTAATGCTCACTCCTGTCTTCTCCTTGTGTTTTACCTTGGTTATGTTTTTTCATTTCCAACCCCACCTCCTGGGTAAAATCACACCTTCATTCCCCTAATATCCTCAATTCTAGTGATTATCAATTATTCTCTTGAGGGTTAAGAGTGAGAGTAGTTTGGGAAAAATGAAAGAGTATGTGTGGGGTTGTCTGGCTCTTTTTCTCTTTTATTTCTATTTCTGGTACTCTTTGCCTTTCTTCCCTTGAAACTTATGTTTTAATGATCAAGAAACAATTTTGACAGTTAAAAAGATTTTCAGTTTGCTTTCTTTGCATTCCATTTGTCACAAATTAATTGTCTACCTAAATTAACTAACAAGAGGAAGGGTCACATAAAAGGAAATCTGGGAAAAAGAAAAAACAAAGATTAATATCTTAAGTTATGGGTTGGCAAACTATAGCTAAACTTCAGCCATCTGTTTTTATAAATAATGGTTTATTGGGACTCAGCCATATTCACTCATTTATGTATTTTCTATGGCTGCTTTTTGTTCAACAAGGACACAGACTGGATGGCCAACAATATCTAAAATAGTAATGTTATAATAATAGTCGTCGTCGGCAGCCGTCCGTCTCGAGAGACGATGGTGTAGCTTCTTAAGAGTCTATCTGCACCGCCGAGAATGGCTGTGCAGTCCGACTCGGGAGTGACACGTTATCTGTCTCCTCCCGTGCTGAATCGACATCTTGCGATGACGCTGGAGTGTCCTCTCCAGTGAAACTGAAGCTACAGAGCCTGGGCGGGGTGATATGGAGGGCCAGCTGTTGCCCATGCAGCAGACCCCCCCTCTCTTCGCAGCTGAAGGGTCCAAGGGAAAGACGGAGTCGATACAGCTTGGCTTCAGGTGCGCCGCAGGAGTTGCCGGTGTTGACTACAACGTCAAACCGCCTTAGGGACTCCGGATCCGGATTTTCTGTCGGGGTTTACTCCCTTAGCCTTTCCCCTGAAGAGGTATGCCGCAAGGCAGCGGAGGTTTTTTGGAGTCAGAGTTTTCCTTCTCTGATGTGCCCTGACTGGAAGATCGAACCAGCGACACTTAGCTCGCAGGCCGACGCTCAATCCACTGAGCCAAACCAGCCAAGGGCCATATAATAATAGTAATAGTTTACTAATAGTATATACTATCCAGCCCTTTAAGAGAAAGTTTGCTAACCCTATTTTAAGACATTGCCTTGCAAAAATTTGACTTAAAATATAACAGTGTTCTGTTTTCTGGCCAAAATAGTCTGAGATTTACCAGATTTACCCTTTTACCTGAAATTACAAGAGAGAGAGAAGAAGGAGAATGAGGAGGAAGAGAAAGAGGAGGAGGAAGAGGAGGAGGAGGAGGAGAAGCAGATGAAGGAGAAGAAAAGAGGAGAGGAGAGGAGAGGAGAGGAGAGGAGAGGAGAGGAGAGGAGAGGAGAGGAGAGGAGAGGAGAGGAGAGAGAATATATGAAACAATAGTTTCCAACATTCTGAATGCCAGGCAATTGGCTGTGATTCTTCAGAGATAAGAAACAGATGAGGTAAGCCCCATGGGGCAATCATATTGCCCCATATTATCTTGGTAGAAGAGGGGTTAACCCAGTCAGAGCCCAAAGGCCTCCCTCAGCTCAGGAGATGGAGCTACGAGTTTTGCTTGCCTGCATGGAAAAACATGAAGGAAAAACTAACAGAATCAGAGGGAAATACAAAAAATTCAACAATAGTACAATGGTTGGAGGCCTCAATACTTTACATTCAACAATGGATAAAAAAAAAAAAAGCAAGCAGAAGATCAACAAGAAATAGAAGACTTGAACAACACTTAAAGCAACTAGACCAAAATGACATCTGTAAAATACTTCACCTCCAAAGGTAGAATACACTGTCTCCTTGTGAGTATATGAAACATTCTCCAGGACAGATAACATGCTAGGCCTTAAAACAAAGCTTAATAAATTTAAAAGGGTTGAAATCATACCAAGTGTTATTTGAGTACAGTGGAATAAAAGTAGAAATCAATAACAGAAAGAATTTGAGAAATTCACAAATATGTGGAAACTAAACCTCCCTAAGTAACCAATGAATTACAAGAAGAAATCACATGGGAAATTAGAAAATTCTTCGAGAAGAATGAAAATGAATATAAAACATACCAAAACTTATGGGATACAGCTAAGGCAATACTTAGAAGAAGATTTTTACTTGTAAATGCTTATATTAAAAAAATAAGTAAGATCTCAAATTTCCACCTTAAGATACCAAAAAAAGAAGAGCAAATTAAACCCAAAGCAACTAGAATGAAGGAAATCATAATGATTAGAATATAAAGCAATGATATTAAGAAGAGGAAGACAATTTTAAATCATGAAACCAAAATGTATTTCTTTGTAAGATAGAAGAAACTGACATGCCTTTAACTAGACTGACAAAGAAAAAAAAAAAAAAGGAAGACTGAAATTACTAAGATAAAAAATGAACAAGAGGACACTACTACCAACTTTATAGAAAAAATAGGCTATGAGGAAATATGATGAATAACTATATATTAACAAACTATATAACATACATGAAATAGATAAATATCTAGGAAGGCACGAACTACAGAGATGAAACCAAGAAGAAATGGAAAATCTGAATAAGCCTATAACAGATAAATAGATTGAATAAATAATTTAAAAACTGCCCATAAAGAAAAGCGTAGGCTCAGATGGCTTGTAAATTCCACCAAACATTTAAAAAACATTAATACCAATTCTTTACAAACTTTTCTATTAAATACAAGAGGAATGAGTGTTTCCCAGTTTATTCTGTGAAGCAGAACCCTGCCTAAAAGAAGTGCATTTTAAAATATAAAGGCACAACTAGGTCAAACAAAAAGTACAAACAAAGATATACAATGCTAACACTGGTCAGATGTCTATATTAATATCCAAGTAGATTTCAGAGTAAAAAATATAACCAGGAATAAGGAAGCTCAACTCATAGTAAAAGAGGCCAATTATTCAAAAGGACATAAGCAATTAGGTGTATACACATAATAAGAGAGCTTTTAAATACATGAAGCAAATTGATAGAATTGCAAAAATAAATAGAGAAATCTTGATTGGAGTCAGTTATTGAGAGAAGACAGGTAGAAAACTTACAAGGATAATGTAGATTTAAACAACTATCAATGGACTTGAAAAACTGAATCATTTTTCAAAGACTTACTTAAACAACAGCAGCATGCAAAATGTTAAGTACAGTACACACAGGATATTTACCAAGATAAACCATAAATGGACCATAAAACAAGTCACAATAAATTTAAACAATTCAATTCATACAAAGCATGTTCTCTTACTGCAATAAAGTTAAATTTGAAATTAATAACAGAAAGATCTCAATCAAAATCTCAGCAGACTTTTTGCGTTTTTGTAGAAGTTGACAATCTGATTTAAAAATTCATTTGGAAATACAAAGAACATAAAACAGACAACTTTGAAAAAAAACCCAGAAATGGAGGCTAACTTTATTTGATTTTAAAAAATATTACAAAGCTTCATAAATCAAACACCATTATATTGAATAAACTTAGATAAATAGATCAATGGAACAGAACAGGAAGTCCAAAAACTTCACACAATATAGAGATAGCTGGTTTTTCATAAAAGTACAAACCAATAGAATGAAGAAATGATAGCCTTTTCAACAAATAGTAGTGGAACAGTAGAAGTGTAAATATGTTAGTTGGTGTGTATGCAAAATAACTTGAATACATACCTCAAATTATATTAAAAGATTATCCTTCAATGTAAAGATTTAAAATTTATAGAAGAAAATATACAAAAAGTACTTTGTAATCTTGTTGGTCAAGTTTTTTTTTTTAGATATAACACCAAAAACAAAATTTATAAAATAACAAATTAGTAATTTGGACTTAATTTCTGATAGTCCAAAGAATAGAAAAGAGAAACCAAAGACTGGGAGAAAATATTTGCAAACCATTTCTCTGAAAAGGACTTGTATTCAGAATATATAAAAAACTCCTAAAACTCAAAAATAAGAAAACAAACAATAAAATTAACAGTAGGCAAAAGATTTTAGCAGACACTTCATTAAAAAAGATATTTATATGGCAAATGATGAAAAAGATGCTCAACATTATTAGTCATCAAGGCAATGCAAATTAAAACTACACTGAAATATCATCACACACCTGTTTACATTTCTATAAATAATAACAACTATAACAAGTATGAAACAACTGGAAATTTCATATACTGCTGGTGGGAATGTAAAACTGCTTTGGCAAACAGTTTGACAGTTTCTTTAAAAGTTAGATATACAGTTACCATAATACCCAGTCATTCCATTCCTGTATATCTCCCAAGATAAATGAAAACATGTCTGTAGTTAAGCTTTTAAACGAATGTTTATAGCAACTTTATTCATAATCACCTAAAATTGAAATATATACAAGTGTTCATCAAAAGATGAATGGATAAACAAATTGTGGCATATATTGGAACACTACTCAGCAGTAAAAAGGAATGAACAATTGTTATATGCAACAACATGAATCAGTCCCCAAATATCCTGAGTTAAAGAAGTCAGACAAGAAAAAAATGACATATGGTATGATTCTATTTAATAAAACTTCAGAAATTCAAAGTGATCTATAATGACAGAAAGTGTTTCCTTAGGAAGTGATGAAAGGGCAAGACTGTAATTGTGCAGAAGGAAACTTTTGGAAGTGATAGATATAGACAGTATTTTGATTGTGATGATGATCTTATATAGACATATGAGGTACAATAGTCCCTCTCTATATTGTGATTCACTTATCGGGGCCTCACTGTATTGTGGGATTTTTAAAAATATTATATTTAATTATTTATCACGGATTTTTCACTATATCATGGGATTTTGCGGTACCGTATCGGTATGTTGTTAAAGCTACGTAGGTTTAAGAGTGTAGAATATGTTTAAGAACATAAGTAGTGTTTATAAAAGTGTGGAAGAGGTTAATAAGGGAGTGGGAAAGATTAATAAGGGATTGGGAATGGTTTATAAGTGTGTGGGAAGGATTTATAAAGCCTTAAAATATATATAAATACTAAAACAAATGTAAGGTTCCTACTTCACGGATTTCTACCTATCGCAGGGGGAGGGGTCTAGAACGTAATACCTGCGATAAGTGAGGGAATACTGTATATCCAGAAAAAGTTCAGCAATTGTTAATACAGTAAAAAAGGTTTGTGAACATCAATGTAACCTGGCAGCCAAGGAGAGTGGACTGGAATGCTCATGCATGAACAAAAATGACTTCACTGTATTAGTCGGGGTGGGGGGTGGTAGACACCTTTGAGTGAGCATGTGTACTGTGTGGCTGTATAATTCAAAATGACTGAGTTTATAGAACAATGAAGCTGAATCAAATTGTGCATTAAGCTTGAACATTCCTCTGCAGAAAATATTGGGTGATTCAGAAGGCTGCAGCTATGGGCAACTGGTGATTGGCAACTTCAACATGACAACACACCCACTCATGTATATCACATTTCCTGCAGAATTTTTCAGTTAAACATCAAATCACCCTGGAGACTCAGCCGCCCTTTAGCCCAGATTTGGTGCCCCGTGACTTCTGGCTTTTCCCAAAACTAAAAATCACCTTTGAAAGAGAAGAGTTTTCAGATCACCAATGAGATTCAGGAAAATATGATGGGGCAGCTGAGGGTGATTGGGAGAACTGTGTGAGGACCAAGTGCCTACTTTGAAGGGACCTGAGGTGTCATTGTCCTATGTACAATGTTTCTTGTATCTTCTTCAATAATGTCTCTATTTTTTATATTACATGGCTGGGTACCTTCTAAACAGATCTTATATGTCAAAACTTAACATATTGTGTTATTTAAATGTATGTGGTATATAATATGTCAACAATAAGCTCATTTAAATATGTGTTTGTGTTACATTACAGCCTATGTGGTATATAAAAATTCATTTTGGACAACCCTGGAAGCTACCTCAAAGAAACAGGAAGTTATCCTGTAGAGCAGCTGTAAATATGCCTTTGCAGGCATGTTATTCCTCACATGGGCAAGTCTATATGGGTGCTTCAAAGGGTGTTAGATGCATGAGTAGTTATTTAACAATGACTTATGATTCTACAGCAATGCCTACAAAATAGCTGCTGTAAAGTAATAGATATTTACTTATGAGTCTTACTGGTCAGTTTTAAAGGCATCGCTTTTATCAAGTGATTATCCATAATCACTATTTTATACCATTATTCATGGAAGTCTCTAAGAGGGAAAATGTAGGGGCTAGAATCATAATCTCCTTGCTCCTTTCTCTAGTTATCATACCTAAAAACAAACAAACAAGCAAGCAAACAAAAATAAAACAATTCTGGTTGACTCCAACTGTCTACCTGATCTTTTCCTGAGCTGGAGCAGCTGATTGATGCTAGAGAAAATTATACAACCATGCCCATGGAATTCCTTTTAAATTTACATCCAAAAATCTCAAGTGGATATTTGCTAAAAATGAAGAAAGCCCGGCTAAATTCATTTTCCCACTTTCCACAATAACCATTTTTATATCTTCTTCTCTTTGTTTCTGGAACCTTCTGCTTCTACCTCTCTGACCTTGTGCTTTTACTTTAAATTTCATTGAGAATATAGAGGCAATCAGAAAATAACTTCTATATTTTTCCCACCACCAAATCTATCGATCCACCAGTTTATGTACCGTGCACTCTGCCTTTGCTCTTTCACAATGTTCTGTGTACCCATGTGACTATGGGACCCTCCTCCTTGGATAAGGAATTCAAGTTTTCTGCCCTGCATTTAGATGTGGGAGTGCCCCAGAGCTCAGTCTTTGGCCATTTTCTCTTACACTTTTAACCTACATCTTCTCTCTGGGTAATCTCACTTAGTACTATGGCTTTAAATACCATCAATATGTTGCTGATTCCAGCCCTGGCCTCTCCCTTGAATTAAACTACATGCCACCTTTACTGCCACCACTTCAGTTCAAGCCACCTTCTTGTATGCCTGGACGATTGTACTGGCTTCTTTTCATTTTTGCCACTCCCTTCCATCCATTCTCTCTTCAGGAGCCCAAGTGATATTTTTAAAGCCTAAGATCATATTTGTTCTCTATTTTAAAACTACTGCCATTAGACTAAAACCCAAATTCCTGACTATGACCTAAAACAGGGGTCAGCCAACTACAGTTTACAGGCCAAATTCAGTCTGGCACCTGTCTTTGTAAATAAAGTTTTATTGGAACACAGCCATACCCATTTATTTACTTATTGTTTATGGTTGGTTTAGTGCTATAATGGCAGAATTGGACTCTTGCAACAGAAACTCTATGTCCTCCAAAGCCTAAAATACTTACTATCTAGCCCTTTAAGATAATATTTGCCAACCCCTGATATCTGACGTCTCAGGAGAGAGGGAGGAGGTTGGAGAAAAAGAAAGAATAAAAGAAAACAAATTTTTAAATTTCAAGTTTACTTCAAGATTACTTGAAGTCCAAGTTAGAGAATTTTGAGTGTCTTTGGCTTCACTGGTAACTCCTTAGATGTGCCAGGGGTTTTGTCTGTCATCTTAAGATGTTTTCAACAAATTTGCTGGTAGGATTTCTAAGTCTGTGTCTTTTTGCCAAGAACTCTGCCGATGGTCGATGCATTCTTGAAAAATAGCCTGTGTAGATATAATTAGAACACTACTTAGGTCTCAGGATGAAAATGT
Organism: Furipterus horrens; assembly: GCF_987537825.1. Classification (NCBI taxonomy): domain Eukaryota; kingdom Metazoa; phylum Chordata; class Mammalia; order Chiroptera; family Furipteridae; genus Furipterus; species Furipterus horrens. The sequence continues at coordinate 55,105,652 of NW_028327173.1, read as the reverse complement.
TTTTCCATAAAAACAATTTTCCAATTCTTAAGTATAGTGAGAAAATAGCTTTGCTACTCAGAATTTTGCATTTAAAGCAATTTCTCAGGAACACATCTGCTCCTGTACATAGGCAAACAGCAAATTGGTCTTTCCTCCTAGAATTTGTACAGGTGATTTCAGGTCAAGGAATGTCTGTCAGGGCATTTAAAATCCCTTTTGTTCTTTGGTTGATGCTTCTTATAGATGTCTTGACCTTGCAGAATCAAGAAAGGTGTTTAAAGGCTAGAGGAAGGAATTAGCACAGGGTTTCCCTAGTAATAGAGAGCATTCCTTTCTTCATGTAATATTTTTAAGGCAGAAACACCCAGAATTATGATGCTGTGTTTCTAAATTTTGTTAAAATTCCAAACTGCTAACTCCCTGATATTGATTGTCAAATAAATACTGCCAAAATATTGCACCTGCATAGGATATGGTACATGGTAAGCACAAAAGCATATTTGTTGAACAACTATGACACAAAACAAACTTTTTTTTTTAGGGATTTTTTGTGGTAAAACACATATACAATTTACCATCTTAACCATTTTCAAGTGCACAGTTCAATAGTGTTAGATATATTCACATTGTTGTAAAACAGATCTCCAGAAAGCATTCATCTTGTAAATCAGAAGCTCTGTGCCCATTGAGCAGTGCCTCCTTTCCCCTTCCCACCTGCCCCTTCATTCTTTTATTCTAAATTTTTTGTATGATTTACATATATATATATATCATTTTTTCCTTATTATTGTCCTGTGATAATGTTTTTACTTTATTTTTATTGTTTACACTATTACTGATGTACCCATTTTACCTCCCTTTGCCCACCCCCACCTACCCTCCCCCTCTCCCCTCAGGCCACCACCACACTGTCGTCTGTGTCTATGGATTACCCATATATGCCCTTCAGCTAAGTTCCTTTCACCTTCTTTCATCCAGCCCTCCCCTCACCCCTCCCAAGGAACTCTTAACTTTTGTAACAGTGTGGATGGACTTGGAGATCATTATGCTAAGTGAAATAAGCCAGTTGGCAAGATACAAGTATTACAATATCTCACTTATATGTGGAATCTAATTAACAACATAAACTGACTAACAAAATAGACACAGAGGCATGGATACATAAATTAGACCCTTTTAGACACCTCATAAAATTGAAACCATATGCTATTTGTCTTTTTGTGCCTGTTTTATATCACTTAAGAGTATGTCTTCAAGGTTCATCCATGCTGTAGTGTTGGCAGGATTCCCTCTTTTTAAAGGCTGAATAATGTTCCATTGTATGTATACACTACATTTTGTTTATGCATTCATCCATCAATTGACATTGGATTGCTTCCACCTCTTGGCTACTGTGAATAGTGCTACTATGAACATGGATATGCAGATACCTTTTTGAGACTCTGCTTACAACTTATTTTGATATAGAAGAGGGTTTGGTAGATCGTATGACAATTCTATTTTTAATTTTATCAAAAAGTTTTATTTAGTATAATTTAATTTAATAGATTAAATGTTTATTTTCATTCCTATGTGGTCTTTTTCTCTGTGTGGTTCAATGAAGTCTATCAAGAATAGAGAAGGTATAAATAATTTTATAGTCAGCAGGAGAATGAGATCACAGCAGGACCATTGTAAGATTATACTAAAAATGGTAGGTAGAGTTGAGGCCCCAGTTTAGGTCAGTAATCGGAAATTCATAATGATAGTGATACAGGTGGATGCTGTTATTACAATTTCCACTATCACTGCTACTACACTATGATGCAGATTGGCTTTTGAATTGATAGCTGGGGCATTTTACAGTAGAAGTCTGTACCACTACAAGCCATCAAATGTTGAGTTCCTAATTTGAGGCGCTTTCTCTGGAATATGCTTTCAACTATTTGGTCATAAAGAACAACATGGCCCCAGAAGTTCCCTGCTCAGAACTACCCATTGAAAATAGTAGTTAAGGAGGCAGCAGGAGTGTAGGCTCTGAGATTGTCATTGCACGTAGCTTTCTTGAGTTTCTTAAAGTTCAAAATCATTAAAGTAATTCCTCAGCAGGGGCTCTACTCACCACGCTTTGTTCTGCAAGGGTAATTACCATCAACACTAATGCGAATTCTGTATTTGACTCAAGAAGTAAGCACAGCACTAACAACTGAAACAGAACATGGGTTATTGATCTGCATCTAAATGCTCTGCCAAGTTTTCAATGGACAGGGAGTTCACAGGGCATTAGAAGAACACTTAAATAAATTCTTCCATTGTTTCTGCAATTATTTATATTTTTCTAGAATTTTAGAATGCATTAGTAGTAAGATACTGTCTTATAGAACTGAGAATAGAACAACAATCATTTAAGTGCTTATTACGTGCGAGATGCAGTATGCTTAGTGTTTTAGTTATTTACTTTACATTTTGCTTACTTACTTCTTCTCACAGCAGCCTTTGAGGTGTTACTCCCTTTTATTTTCCAGGTGTGAAAACTGAGAATAGAGAGGATCAATAGTTTTCCAACACTTAGCACAGGTTTTCAAGACTAAGCTAAGTCCTATGGGAGTAAATACAGAGAAGACTCCTTTCAGGATCTCATCTGAAAAAATAAAACCACGTTTGTTACCACAAAAGCAGAAAGTTACCATATTATGTACAATAATACAGGAAAGACCCTCCTTCTCACATTGAAAAATAACTGTCTCTGATACCAATGCAGAATGTTCAGCAACGTAGGACAAATCCTGTCATTTTCAGTGCTTGAGGAGAGAGTATACATGGAGGCCCACATACCAAATATATAATTATTTAAGTCAAGCTATTAAACTATTGAATAAAACATTTACTGCATTCTTATCTTGATAAATATACTTTAATAATGGCCTGTAGTGTTGGCATTGAATTTAAAATTCTGACTTCTCAGAGTTCCATGGCAGAATGTGGCAGAGTAGAAAAAGCTACTGGCTTGTGGCCTGCCCCCATTTTCTTCCAACCCTACTCTGTCCCACTCTCCAAAAGGCCTAACACAGATGTGTGTGGACATCTCACCATGAACTTCATCCACATCCCCTCTTACCCCACTTTCAGCCATCCATTAGCTATGCACTTGGTCTAGGGGCACATGTGTTCATATGTTGATAGTCTGTCTTGCTCTTGGAAAGATGGGCATCTACATATATGGTGGATGTGGGACTGGGAAACTTGAGAGGGAATCCTGGAATCTTACATGGCATGATCTAGAAGAAGAGACTGAGTGACACATTCTCTTGGTTCCATGGCAAAAGCCTCACCCTATGAGAAGGAGTGTGGCCCCAGGAGGGCCCGTCGGGGACCCCTAAAGGCTGAAAGCAGGGAAGGGGTCTAAGTGGTCAGTTTGAGTCTTGGCTTTAGGGGGAAATTAAAATATCAATAGAGAAGTTCAATATTGTCTAGATTTCCTGGACTCTGGGGACTTTTTCCCAATACTTTTTTCTTCTTATACTCTGCACTACCTTAGTAAATGATATCACCATCCATCCAGTTACCCAGACCAAAAACATCAAATCCATTCTTGTTTTCTGTTTTTCAAAAGCCATATATAGTCCCTCAGAGCAAGTCTTGTCAGCACTATCTCCAAAAGTTATCCAAAATATAACTACTCTTCAACACCCCTGTGTTACCAGTTGGGTCTAAACTACCATTTCCTGTCTTCTGGGTTAACTAGTCTCTTTTTCTGTCCCACAGTTTGGTCTATTCAACAGCAGAACAGCCAGGAGTTTGGCACATGCTCTCTTCTCTCTGCCTAGAATGCACTAATACAAATACTGGATGGCTTTCCTACTCACCTCCTTCTTTCAAATACTGTATTCTCAGTGAGACTCTCTCTGCTTGCCACATCTAAAATTGCCATCTACCTAATAGGCCTGATATTTTTCCCTTTTTATTTATTTTTCTCCTTGCACTATTACCTTCTGACATACATATATTTTGCTTAATTTGATTGGGTATTTTCTGTTCTCTCCCCTATAATACAAGCTCATAAGAGCAGGAATTTTTTATCTATTGTACTTACTGCTGCATCTCTAGAATGAATAATAGTCACTAAATACATTTTTGATGAGTAAATGAGTAAATATCAGTAGTAGTATAAACTAGCCAGCACTTGTTTCTCTGGCTATGACTAGGATACAATCAGAGTAGTTTCTGAATCTTGCCTTGGCTCTATGCTGAAACACATAATAAATCCTGGATAATAATCTAATTGATGCCTAATCAGAAATTTCATGATACATAATTTTACATAGTACATTTTTAGAAGTGATTAAAGTATCTAGAACTCCTTCTTTGGTACCTGCCCCTAACCATTAGCCCTGCAAAGTCTTAGGAGCCATATTTGTACTCTAACTTCCAATTGCTCTGACCCAGATGTAACAGATTGCATCTCTCTCTCTCTCTCTCTCTCTCTCTCTCTCTCTCTCTCTCTCTCTCTCTCTCCACACACACACCCCTCTCTTTCTGTCCCTCCCTCCCTCTCATAAATTGACTCTGGTGGTAAGCAGACTAGACTTGTTTGGCAGCTGCTAATAAGAGCCAAAACTTCTTTTAGTTTGTTCTTCCATCCTCAAGCTAGCCTTATACTTCATGATGCAAATGGCTGCTTAAGCTCCCAGCATTGAGTTCATATTCCAGTTAGCAGAAAGTTTGGAAAAATCAGCAGGGATCTGGAATATCTTGTCAGAAAGCAATTGTATGTCCAATGATGTTGGAAGCAGTATTAAATATATATAGATGTCAGCATGAGAGGGCTCCCACTGGTCAATTTGAGTAGCACAAAGAGCATAATGATTATGATTAATCAAAACAAGTAGAATCTAGGATTGGGCAAGTGTTCATCATGATGCAAAGAAAACAAGTTAGTAAACATGTGGAAAAATGTAAATATAATATTTAAAAGATTATTGTAATAAGTTGTGTTTAAATTTTATTTTCTATTTACAGTTATTATAATGAGTTTTACTTTTATGTACACACACACACACACACACACACACACACACACACACATATATATATATATATATATATATATATATATATATATATGTAAACATTCATTCCAAAACATAGGATAACATATGGTTAGGAAACTGAAATCTGGAGCCAGATTATCTGAATTGGATTCCAGCTTTATCATTTATTAGTCTTTCTGGGCCTATTACCTCAATTGTAAAATGAGAATAGTAGTGCCTAGTTCATAGGGTTGTTGTGAATTTAAATGAGTTAAAAAGTTAATAGACATTAAGCATTCAGAACTGTGTCTAGTATATCACAAACATGTTATTTAAAAAATCTATGTATCCTATGTAACTACCTACCTACCTAAGTATCTATCTCTAAAGCAAAAGAGAAGGGAGAGATAGGTATGTGATAGATAGGTAGGTAGATAGATAAATAGATTTTAAAAGGCAACAAACATTAATTTAAAAGGTTTCTGTCACTGCCAATAAAAGATGTCCTGACTGCTGTCATTACAGATTCCTCAAAGGAAATATCTCCAATGCCGAGAAGACTGAATGGCATACAGCATGGGGTTAATAAGTTGGTGATGAAATAAACTGACAAAAACTGGAAGCTAAAATTTATATTAGAGATTTAGAATATATTCTGAAATATTCCACTAGAAAGAATTTTGTTCATTTTTAATTGGTACTTGTAACAACAGACTGATATATATCTTCCCTAATAGTCCTTCTTAGTAATTTTATAATTTATCGTATAAAGTTTATTTAGGACACCAATAAACCTACTTATGAGACTACATTTGCCAGCTTTTCTTGTAGTTAGGTATGGCCATGTGACTAAGTGTTGTTCAGTAAAATCCAAGTGAAAGTGTGGTGCAGGACACCTTGGAAGCCTCCTTAAAAGGAGGAACCATGATAACATTTCCCCGCTCTTATTTGTGCTTCCTGAATACAGACACAGTGGCTGGAACTTAGACAGCCACTCCAGATTGGAGGCAATGCACTCTCAATGACAAGAGCAGGAAGACAGGGATAGCAAGACATTATGGAACTACCATACCATTCTTGGATTGTCTATCTATATAATCCTTTTTAACATGAAAAAGATATATGCTTCAATTTTGTTTAACCCACTGTTCTGTTTTAGTTTTCTATTATATTCATTTACATTCAGTTCCAAAGAACAGACTACTATGAGGTTACTTAATGTTTGTAAAAATACACTGTGTACAAAGTGCTATACTGGCTGATGTGTAGGCTACAAAGTTGCTTAAAATGTTGATCTCTACCCTTCAAGACTTTATAATTTGATAATACATATGTGTATGCACAAGTAATTACAACATAATGCAGATTGCGTTAGTTGTATATGCAATTTAAATATTTTAGTTTAAGTTTGTCTATATAAGTGGTTACCCATAACTATTGGAGAAATGAATTAAGAGTGATACTGCCAACGGGAAGCATACACAATACTCAGGTACTAATAAAGATGGGATTTGTTTTCTCTCTCTCTCGAAATATTTTTTTCCCTCTGAACCAGCTCATTGCCAATGACAGATATTGTGATGGAAAGATAAGGTCTTGATAACCTACATCTATAAAATTATATTTTACATCTGACTCTAGCTAGATTGAATTCAGAATTAGTAAGACTGCATACATTTAAATCAAAACTTACTTTAGCATTTGAGGAATTGGTGTTGTGCCTGTTTCATGATAAGGTGAAAGCATGCCTTATGTATTCTGTATGAAGTTGCTCCTTACATTTGATTTCAACTCATCACAGATAATAATAAAAATGGTTTGAAAAGTAAATGAAGGAATATAAGTTACATTGAAAACATACTCATCTGACTTTTAAGAAATGTAAACAATCAATAAAACTTCAGAATAAGCTTCCACTAATAAAAGATGACTTATGGATTCATGCCAAAACAAAATGTGTAAGTGATACAGCATATTGCTGACTTTGGTTTAAAAGTCCCAGTTAAGAATGTCCTCATAGAAATACAAATGGATATGTTTTTCTAAATCTGTCCCAGGACTATAAGTGAATAATATGAACATACTAATACATGCAAAAATGTTTTGCCATCCTCATGAATTTTTGCCTACATACCAAAATAAGTCATTTGAAAATGTACTTCAGGATGGATCAAATATCTGGCCACTCAATTGTGTAGCTGAGTTAGAAAATGTTTCAGAAAAAACACAATTTTATTTTTATATCCTGTCAGTGAAATTTAGACCAGAAATTACTATTTCAAACTATACAAGAATATTACCCTTACCTAAGCCAAAAGTCTCCATTTTATTTCCACTGGTCTAACACCTTTGACTTTTGTTGCTTAACGTAAAAGTTCTGTCTTCAACACGTCAGTGTGCCTAAGAGACAAAGTCTTCATGCCCAGGAATCTCAGTTGTCTGTGTTTTATACACAAAAAGAACCCAGTGGGTGTTAATAATTAAGTGTTCATATTGCAACCTTGTAAAATCTTATTGCTAAAGAAATATTCCTTAGAAGAGAAGCCTGCTGATGAAGTAAAAAAACATGAGTTTGAGGTAAAGAGCAAAAACAAATAAATCAAATTCAGAAACTAGGTTCTGTCTATTCTTTATAACCTCCTTTCTTAGATGGGATACTAAACTTCTCTGAGTCTTATTTTACTAAGTTGTGAGGAAATGTTATACAGAGGTTAAAATGACTGACTGGATTTTAATCCTTACCCGCTGTGTAATTTTGGGCAAATGACTTAAACTCCCTTAGCCAAAGTCTTCATGTGTTTAATGTATGAAATGTATGTAGAATAGAGCCTGCCATTGAGTAATTTTTTAGTATATGATAGCTATTATATCTAAATAGTCCTTCCTTGTTATTTCTTCTGCTGTCTATAAAGTGGAGATAAGTGTATGTATTTTATAGAAGATTAAGTTAAATAATATATATCAATGACTCATAATGGTACAGAATAGATGCTCAGTAAACATCAACTATTATCTATGAAGCACTTTGCAAGTATTGTGTGAAGAGTGGTGAGACAATACATTTAAAGCCTAGCATAGAGAACAGAACTGAATAGATGCTCAATAAATGTTAGTTCCATCATGGAAATATTGCTTTTTCCACAGACTTAACTCTGAAAAGATATAAAAATGAAATACTAGAAATGGATTCTCGCTTGTTGGGAATCTTCCTTGTAGCTTCAATGTAAAGACATTTTAAGAACAAATCAATCTTCATTCATGTTGAAATTAGAGGAAACTACCCTGACATCAATTGAAATTTCTAAAGAATAATCTACCAGCTAAAGAATGAAACTGACCTCCCATGCTCGTCATTCTTTCAAATTCTGTTTCATTCTGTGACATCAGTGAGGGGCTTACAGAGACTTTCCACTATATCTTTCTTCCTGTGAAAGGCTAGCTTTCTTTGTGACATTCAACTTCCATGTGAAGCTGCTGAAGCTATTTGTCTCAGAAAGAACTTCGTTGTCTCCTTTTCATTTGCAGCAACCAAAATCACACCACTCCCTCATGCCTCACCAGTACTCTGGAGATATAATCACTATCCACCCGCGCAACAAATACCTCACCTGGTTTCTGCAAGCATTTAACAGGAAAAACCACATTTGGGACTGAGAATACTGGGTTGTAAGCCTTAGGGGTTGGATGGGGAGGCAAAGGGGGAGAGATTCTGGAAGAGTTCCAGACAATCTGTTTATTTTTATTTTTTATTTTCTATGCGAATAGCATGTACCTCCCAGTACCACAGCATACATGCTGCTGCCAAAAGTACTTATGCACTAGCCTCATTTCCCGGCTGAGAGACACACGCCTCCATTCACAGTGATTATCAACATTCTTCACACCAAACTGCCCTCAGAGCAGGGGACTTGGCAGGGCTCAGCAGCGGTGTCAGCAACTTCTCAATTTTTGAATTTCAGTTTCAAGAATGGAAGTGTTTCAGAGTCCAGAACTGTGGGTATTTTGCTCCACATCTGCTTCCCTCTGCAGGGGGCAGGAGGTAGACTGGGAGGGGGCAGAGCTGAGTCTCTGTGATGATTGCTTCCATTGTTTGTCTCAGGCTCCCAGCGAAGAACAATGGCTTTGGAGTTGGTCAGGGCTGTGTTCGCATCTCAGCTATGTACCTATTGGTGTGGACTTGGAAAAACCACTTAAATCTCCCCCAGACCCATTTTAGTCATCTATAAAATGGGTTTCATAATTATAGAAGTTGCAGTGTTGACATGAGGATTAAATTGCACCATTACGAAAAGGCCGTCAATAGATGTTATTTTCCTTCAATGGTTGCACAGCAACCATGAGATAGGCAGGCATGACACTCTCGGCCTCTTGGCGACTCTGAGAATGGATGGTTTCCTTACACCTGTGTCAGGAAGCTTGTGTCTGCCTGACAACTGTCAGTGACCTGGGTAACTGATCATTATCCAAAACATTCTTATTTCTACAGGTTACGCCAATCTTAGTGACAACAGCGTACAGGGATCTGACCTACTGGTTTTTAACTTCAAACTCCATCCTCCTCACTTTCCATCTCTGCCATCGTCCCAACACTCATGGAAGCTGAGCATTTCTGACTGCTAGCGCTGCTGTGGTCTCCATTCTCTCCAGCCCTGGACATCTCGTTGTGCTGTCAGAACCTGTCTGAAATGAGCAGTTCTAGATGCCGCAGGTACTGTGGCTGTCAGCTTTGCAGATGGCTTTTTGTCGTCATGGCTTTTCACTTCTTGCTGCCTTTATCATGATGATTGCTGGCATTCCCACCACCTGGATCTTCTCAGTCAGGGAAGCCTTTCTCCTTACAGTGATCACAGATCTAGCCTAGCTCCAGGCTTTAGGGCTCCACTGAGGAATTGAAGCACACAGATTTCCAATGGCCGGGCTGCTATTGTGTGAGAGATACTGCTCAGTACTGTATATGAACATCCTCACTGTCTGAACCAGTCAGTATCTAAGAGATGGGCCCGAGCACCACAAATTCTGTTCACTTCTAAATAAATAAATAAATAAATAAATAAATAAATTTAACCACAGCATCCAAGATATTACTTCAGGCTTCAAGTATCTTCTCTGATTTCCAGCTGTAACTGACCCCTCCTGGGCATGAGAAAGTACATAGTACAGGCTTCATTCATGCAGCAGTTTATCCTGGGTGGAGAGCTTCATGTTTTATCCTTGGAGTTTACTTTTAATTACATATAATTACATAACTGCTGATGCACTGGGGTGGGGAACAATTGTGAATGAAGACAAAAATAGAGGAAAGTTATCTTGAGTGATGATGGACAGTCTCTAGGCAGGTAAATGTAGCCCCAAATCATGGGAGCTTATAGAGTGCACTGCACAATTTCACATCTGGAAGAAATTAGTAACAGAAATGGTAAGTGATAGCAATTAGTAACAGAAGTAGTAAGAGCATAAGACATGTACATGCTGATATCTTTATGGAAGAGGAATAAAGATTTTTTTGAAGGATTGAACTTTGAGCAATTACACAGAAAGAAACTTATAAGCCCTTCATTCCCTTTATTGAGTTATTAATATTGTCTGGAGGGCCTGACTAGTGTGGACCAACTAGAGGCAAGATGTGTAGAGAACAAGAAAATAGAGAATTCATACTATGAAACACCATATCAACTATTTGGGGCACAGATATGTAGCCATAAAATGTATAATCTAAACTGTGACCCTTTTGAGAATAAAAGGAGCACTATTGATCCTGCTCCTGGGAATATATCTGAAGGAACCTGAAACACCAATTGAAAGAATATATGCACCCCTCTGTTCACTGCAGTGTTATTTACAATAGCCAAGATTTGGAAGCAGCCCAAGTGCCCATCAGTTGATGGTTGGATTAAAAAGGCTGTGGTATATTTACATAATGGAATACTACTTGGTTGTAAAAATGAAGGAACTCTTACCCTTTGCAACAGCATGGATGGACCTGGAGAGCATTATGCTAAGTGAAATAAGCCAGTCAGAGAAAGACAAGTACCATGTGATTTCACTCATCTGTGGCATGTAATGAACAAAATAAACTAACAAACAAGACAGAAACAGACTTATAGATACAAAGAACAGAATGACAGCTATGAGAGATGAGGGATGTTGTGGGGATGGGTGAAGGGATTAAGCAAAAAAACCCAAAACTCATAGACATAGACAATAGTATAGTAATTACCAGAGAGGAAGTGGGGGAGAAGGTAGGGGAGGGTAATGGGAGTATAAATGGTGATGGAAGGAGACTTGACTTGGGGTTGTGAACACACACAAAAATATACAGATGATGTATTACAGACTTGTACATTGAAACCTATATAATTTTATTAATCACTGTCACCCCAATAGATTCAATAAAAAAATAAATACATTTAAATTTTCCACAAAAAGAGGCATTATTACAATGAAATTTTATCAGACAAAATTAGAAGGTATGGTCACCCCAGGCTTAGAGTCTCACCAATTGCACGTGAGGACTGATGGATAGACACACCAAATGTATGCCAGTGTGCAGCTTTAAATTTCTGTGGTTGCTTATACTTAAGGTAAATGTTGGTGAACTGTTTATCACTCCATAGCAAGGACTCAAGTCATTTAAATTAATCTTTTTGTTGTTGCTACACATCTTCAAGTTAAAAGAACCCCTTTAGGGATTGTTAAAGAAAGATACTTGATCCTATTTGAAATTTGTAGTTCCTGTATTTATGCTCAGAGAAGGATTAACACTGATTTTATAATTAGAAATGCTAGTTTCCACCAACTTCATTTTACTTCATGCTCTGAAGACTGGAATAAATGCTGATGATGGAACTTTTGAAGTATTTGAGTATTTATATTTGTGCACTTATTTCTATTCACTATTGAGATTTAATTATTGCAGTGCCCTTTTTGGTTAAAATAGACTTTAAATAAAGATTAATTGATTTAACTATTTTACATGTATTATACTATTTTGTGGTTAAAAAGTGCATTTGTCTTTCAGTCTGAAGTAGAGAAGAAATAAGTTTTAATATATTTTATAGGTCAAGAGACTTTACTCTGACCCTATAGCCTCAAGATAATACTTAGCTCCCCAAAGTAAATCGTTTGCTAATATGTATAAAGTCATTTACCTTAGAAACACTATAGTTGGTCTTAGCCAAAGGCATGAGAAATTATATGCAGAAAAAGTTAAATAAAACAACATTGATGCTGATAGTATCAATGACAGCATATTACGAAATAAAATTTTGATCTTCATTTTAAGTTATTACATCTTAAATTGCTCAGATATTGGGTAAGTGAATAAAATCTTTCAACTTTCTTTATTTTCTCAGTACAGTGGATAGTTTTTGCTCATCCCATTTCACAAATAATCATATACCTGAAAGAATTAAAGATAAAACTCCACATCTCTCTAGGTACTTTTAGAAAATAGCATACGAACTGCTTACCTCTACCCCTTGTTCATAAATTGAGGGAAGTCACTCTCTCTACACATCTATTGCTGGCATCCTGCCATTCCTAATACTGAATAGATTACTATAACCATGGGGCATGTCCTTTTCTCTCTCCTTTACAATCATGTCTGATTGGCTTCCCAGTAACCTTATTCTTGAATGTGCATAGCTAAAATGAGGGCCTACAGTTTCCCTCTTCTAGCCAAATTTTATATAAAAAAAATATAGAACTTTAGGAAAAGCTTTCCTTTTTTTTTTACTAAACCAAGGAGAAAGAAGTACTTGTCTGACAAAATAATGATCTCTTCTGGTTTATTTGCAGTGTATTTATGATTAGGTTGTTCCTGCTTATACCACATTATCTGATGTCACCTATAACATGTTAATGGCTAGTTACCTTCTCTTTCCTTCTTGAGTTTTGTGAGGACCTGGAGAGATTATCATTGTGTAGCAGTGAGTGAAACAGCCATTCTTTGATTTACCTGGAGTGAAGAGCGAGCACATAAAAATGTTCTTCCTTTTTTAACAGAAATAGAAAAGATGGAGGATACTGTTTCTCACTTATCACTAGTCAAAAAGAATTACAATTCTCAGGAGCAAATTGAAAAGTTAGGAAGAAAAAAATATTTTCAAGTTTTCCAGGTGCTGAAGGGCTTGAAGACATCAGTTCTGACGGATATATTGAGATAGACACTTATGAAAATGTGCATGAAGAAATATGCATTGATTTTAAACTGCAGTCCACAAAAGCCTAAAAAATAATGCATGATTTTCCATCTTCTAACTTAGATGGAAAAACATGTGTTTTGCTCACAATCTTGTCTCAGGGAAACGTGAACTCACAGCCAATTGCATTCACATGCAGGCCCTTTTTCTGAGATTGCTTTCAAATGTAAGCATAACATATGTTGTTCTGTTAGGAAAAAAAATAAAGTGAACTTTTACAATGTAAATTCCTAATATATAGGATTATGGGAAAGGGTCATATTGTTTAAAACAATGCATAGTTTTCCCTGTAGGTAGATGCATAGGGATGGGGATGAGAGATAGGAGATTTTAACCCTTGCATATTTTACATTATCCATGGTGCCTCATGTGTGTCAGAACAGCTTGCGTAGAGAGTCAAGCTCAATAACCACATTAAGAAAACTAATAGATCAATGGTACATGTGTTGACAGATGTTTCTTACACAGTGGAGGAGAGATAGAGGAAATTTTGTGATGAATTTTAAGTATTGAAGCATACCTTGTAGTTTTTCTAAAGCTCTAAGTATCGTGTTCTTCCTGAGGTCACCAACTATGTGTTGGCTGCCTTTGGTGATGTTGAAAAGTCCTTAGAGGCTAAATGAATGAGCTCTGAAATTGCTCCCATGATAAACCACTAACCAATTTGTCTCAACTGGCACTTGAATGCAAAATTAAAAATGAAGGTCTTCTGGACTGCACTGTGGCTTGTGGAAGAGGACTGAATGATTTATTCTCAATCATTTTCTCTACTTTCCATGCTAAAGTATTTTTTACATGGTCAATAAATTATGAAGGCTGACATTAACAAGATGAACTGTGGATGAAAATATGTAAACCTGAATATTTATAAGACTGTGGAGTTGATATTTTAGTTTTTTTCTCCAACCAGCTCTGGACTTGGGGGATCTCAGTTAAATGAAAGCATCTAACTTAGTTCAGATTAATTTAGTAAGAGGTCCTGGAGACTGATGAAATATGGGTCATTAATAATGGAAGAGGGAAGCCTAGGTACTTTGGATATTTTAGTGAAAGAAGGTAATACGTTAGGAACAAATAGGAAGAGGCACTCTCCTTTTGTTTTGGGGAAGTCTTTAGATTGAAACACTGAACTTGATGCTGACCTGGGGCCATACATGAATTCTGATCTGCCAGTGACATCTACTTATCATCCAGAGGATCAGATTAGCATTCCATAGAGGCTGCTGAGCAGTGTGGCAAGCTGTCTCAATGATGGAGGCTTGTTCTAAGAAAAAAACAAACAAACAAAAAAAAGTTTAATTCAGGCGTAGTCATTTAGACAGTGGAGAGAAGCTACAATGTTTTACTTGAGGAAGGTTGTATGACTTACTGCTGAGAAAAAAAACAAATGTTTTGAGAAATCAAAATGCTACAAAGATATCATTAAGGTAGGTGACAAGGAATAGCAGTACAAGCAGCTAATGTTTTGAACTTTACTAAGCATTGTTCTCCACTTTTCTAATGTGTTGGTTATGGACTCTGTCTGGCATTTGTAGCAATAATAACAAATATGTGTTAAGCTTCTGTAGGACACAGTTTCTGTCCCAGTGTTTGGCAGGCAACTGAAAAAAGTCAGAAAAGAAAATCATTGAGGAATACTTTATATTATATTGATTTACACCTGTATTTTACATAATCGATAATCTGAAAACTCCAGTATTTTATAGTCCTGACTAGTATAATCTAATATATCTCCTGGGATCCATTAGGATCCAAATATTGACTTCTTTTTTTAGATGCCAACTTCTTAAGCTTAAAGAAGCTTAGATAACAAACACTTGGAGTATATGAGATGCTTGTGACCTAATTAATGAACATTGAAATGAGAGATGATGAAATTTATTTTTAGCAGAGTATTTAGAGGTGCCCAAGGTTAATTTCTGCTTAGGGCTGCTCATATAACAGTTGAAGATGTGCTAATAGGGCACACTGCCCGAGTTTATGATTATTGTTATTTAACACTTTATTTTAAGTGGTTTAAACATCATCCAGAAATATTCTAGCGCATGTATGTGCAGGGCAAGGTCATCTGAGTGTTGGAAGAGCTTTTAGATCTAAGAAGTGAATAATTTCAGCCTTCAACACATCATGAGTGAAGGCCACTGTACCCTATGCTGCATTGAACAGAAGAAAGCATGATTTGCTTCGTTCTTTCCACAAAATTTGTCAGGGTTTTAAAAAAATGAGAATTAAGCTTTTACTGCTCGAGTTACCTGTTCATACTCTACATTTTACATATACAAAATTAAGAATAAAAAATAACCTGGGTGTGGCAAGATAAGTTGGATCAATGTAAGGTAAACTTCTTTCTTTGCTCCATAGATAAGCTGTTTGGTGGAATGTGTTGGGTTATATATGAATATTTTTTTACTTTTAATTTCTCTACTTCATTGTGTGTGGTAGGATTTGCCAAATTTAGAGAGCTACCCTATATGGACAGATACTCTTTTGATTCTTTTGATCACAATGGAATAGAAATACCAGGATATCAAAAGACAAGGTGGTTAAAGGATTTTATATGCCCTAAAGCTTTATCAAATTTAATGCCTTGCAATTCTAAGAAAGACCCACATTTCTTTCAGTTTTCCGCAGAAATGTGGAAATCCTAATCACTGGAATAATCTGAAACCCCAGAGCAGGGCAAGATCATTAATGGAAAGGTTGGGAACAAAAGGTTTTTAGCCGGAACCCAGTAGAGATTTTCCAGTGACCTGTCCAAAAGGCAGCGAGATGTTCTGATTGCTCTATGACTTTTTCCCAAGGAAAAATCTGAGTCTGTAGAAACATTTGCTTATAACTTCTTTTAGCCTTATATGGACAAAGGACGTGCTTCTCCTTCCTTCTATCTGTATTTGAAAACATAACTAAAAAAACAAGAAAACAATTCATAAGTAAGAGGCTCTCAGCAAGGTACTTGCAGATATTGCTTCTTTTTCTTCTCTGAAAATAAGCACCTTAAATTTAGGGAAAGGGTTAATGACTTCAGCATACTCTAAGAATGATTATTATCTAATTAGACTATGCACTGCCACCAAAAGAAAAGCTCATTGCAGGAGGGTGGCAGAGGTGTGAGGTCTCAGGTTTCCATACAGTTATTCTCATAGGCATCTGGCTGAAGTTCAGACGTTTTCTAATGACCAACAACAATCAATAAAAGATTACATTGTTCTTACTTTGATATTTATTTTCTTTACCCAATGATTTATTTAATCCTCATCTAGTAGAGATTCTTAACACAGCACATAGTTTTAAAAATGCACATTTATTCAATAATTAGCCATGTGAACAAAGAATAAACATGAGCATGCATTATTATTTTGCCAGACTCAAATGTTAGTATTGCATAAGAACAAAAACCAAGGAATAAAATAATTACATTAGAAAATTGTTATAATGATTAAATAATGTATTTCTATAATGGCTTGCACAGTTCTTGGCATATGTAGGTGCTTCATTGAGCATCTGTTAAGGGAAGATGAACTGCTTCCCTTGCACGCTGACATCTATTTATGATAGTAGGGGTTGCACTTCATTAGCCTTCATATCTAGTATTCTCCAAAGCTGTGTTTTGAAACTTCCCTTCATTTCTTTCTGTGTCTGAGCCACCAGTTCTTTGATTTTATGTCTTTCTCTTTCTTACTTCACTTTATTGGCTGGAGCACATACACAATATCTTCATTTCCTCTCTTTTTTAATGGTTAAAGGATTCCCACCATTTAATGAACACATTTATAATCTCATATATATATATGTGTGTGTGTTGTGTTTGTGTGTGAGAACTTTTAAGTTCTACTCTCAGCAAATTTCAATTACATAATACTGTGTTATCAACTATAGTCACCGTAGTTTTATATTAGATAAGATCTTACTTATCTGATAGCTGAAATTTCATACCCTTTTAACAAACTTTCCCCAGTCCGCCCCTCACCCAGCCCTGGCAACCACTATGTGACTTTCCTTTCTTCCTTCCTTTCTTCTCTTCAGTCTCCTCCTTCTTCTCCTTCTACTCCCCCGCCTCCTCCTCTTCTTCGCCTCTTCCTCCTCTACCTTTTCTTTCTTCTTTAATTTTTTAGATTTTACATATAAATGATGCCATGCTGTCTTTCTCTGTCTGACTTATTTCAGTAATGCCTTTGCAGGTTAGTTTTATATCTTGGTTATAGTGAATAATGCTACAACAAATGGGAATGCAGACATCTTTTGATAGTCTTTTTTCATTTCCTTTGGATAAATACCCAGAAGTGAGATTGCTGGATCATAAAGTAGTTCTATTTTTAATTTATTGAGAAACTTCCATACCAGTTTCCATAACAGCTGGACCAATTTACATTCCCAGCTGTGCACAAGAGTTCTTTTTTCTCTACATTCTTGCCAACCCTTAGGTTTGCTTTTTGTTTGTTTGTTTGTTTAACAGTAGCCATTCTAATAGGCGTGAGGTGGTAGATACCTTATTGTGGTTTTGATTTGCATTGTCCTACTGATTAGTGATATTTAGCATCTTTTTATATTATCTATTGGCCATCTATTGGTTTGGCTCAGTGGATTGAGCGTCGGCCTGCGAGCTAAGTGTCGCTGGTTCGATCTTCCAGTCAGGGCACATCAGAGAAGGAAAACTCTGACTCCAAAAAACCTCCGCTGCCTTGCGGCATACCTCTTCAGGGGAAAGGCTAAGGGAGTAAACCCCGACAGAAAATCCGGAGCCGGAGTCCCTAAGGCGGTTCGACGTTGTAGTCAACACTGGCAACTCCTGCGGTGCACCTGAACCCAAGCTGTATTGACTCCGTCTTTCCCTTGGACCCTTCAGCTGCGAAGAGAGGGGTGGGTCTGGTGCATGGGCAACAGCAGACCCTCCATATCACCCTGCCCAGGCTCTGTAGCTTCAGCTTCACTGGAGAGGACACTCCAGCGTCATCACAAAATGTCGATTCAACACGGGAGGAGACAGATACCGTGTCACTCCCGAGTTGGACTGCACAGCCATTCTCGGCGGTGCAGATAGACTCTTAAGAAGCTACACCATCGTCTCCCGAGACGGACGGCTGCCGCCGCCGCCACCGACGATTGGCCATTTGTATGACTTCTTTGGAAAAATGTCTATTAAAGTTCTGCCCAACTTTAAATCAGATTTTTTTTTGTTATTGAGTTGTACAAGTTCTTTATATTGTTTAAATATTAACCCCTTGTTGGATATATAATTTGCAAATATTTTAATCCATTCCATAGGCTGCCTTTTCATTTTGTTGATGGTTGCTTTTACTGTGCAGAAGATATTTTTTTAGTTTGATGCAGTCTCACTTCTTTACTTTTGCTTTTTTTTTTTGCCTTTGCTTTTTCTGCCATGTCCAGAAAAGCATCACCGAGATTGATGTCAAAGAGTTTATCACCCATGTTTTTTTTTTTCGAGGAGTTTTATGGTTTAAAGTCTTATGGGCAAGTGTTTAATACGTTTTGAGTTGTTTTTTGTGTATGATGTAAGATAGGGACCCAGTTTCATCCTTTTGCATTTGGTTTTCCAGTTTTCCCAATGCTGGTAATTGAAGAAACAATCTTTTCCCCATTTTATATTGTTGGCTCCTTTGTCATAAATTAATTGACCATATATTTGGGAGTTTATTTCTAAGCTCTCCATTCCATTCCATTGATCTATGTGTCTCTTTTTATGCCAATACCACACTGTTTTGATTACTATAGGTGTGTAATACAGTTTGAAATCAGAAAGTGTGATGCTTTCAGATTTGTTCTCTCTCTTATTTGTGCTTTCTTCAAGTTCTTTTAGTAATGTATTTTTTAAGTATATTTTATTGCTTATGTTTTTAGAGTATCACAATATTTTCTCTTTTGCTTCCCTCTGATCAGTACTCCCCTTCCCTCCAGTAATCCCACCCCCCTTAGTTCATGTCCATGTGTTGTGCATGTAAGTTCTTTGGCTTCACCCTTTCCTATATTATTCTTAACTCCCCCTGTCTATTTTGTACCAAAGAATTATGCTTCTTAATCCCTGCACCATTTCCCCATTTTTCCCCCTTACCCCTCCCAGCTGATAACCCTCCAAAGGATCCCCACCTATGATTCTGTTTCTATTCTGATTTGCTTAGTTGGATTTTGTTTTTATTGTTTAGATTCAGTTGATGATAGTTGTGAGTTTGTTGTCATTTTAATGTTCATAATTTTGATCTTTTTTTTTTTAATTAAGTCCCTTTGACATTTCATATAATAATAGTTTGGTGATGATGAGATCCTTATGCTTGACCTTGTCAGGGAAGCATTTTATGTACCCTTCCATTCTAAATGATGGCTTTACTGGATAGAGTAGTCTTGGTTGTAAGTCCTTGCTTTTCATTACCTTGAATACTTCTTGCCAGTCCCTTCTTGCCTGCAAAATTTCTGTTGAGAAATCAGCTGATAGTCTTATGGGCACCCCTTTGTAGGTAACTCTCTGCTTTTCTCTTGCTGCTTTTAAGATCCTTTCTTTCTCTTGAACCTTTGGCATTTTAATTATGATGTGTCTTGGTGTGGTCCTCTTTGGGTCTAGCTTGTTTGGGACTCTCTGTACTTCCTGGACTTGTATGTCTATTTCCTTTGTCAAATTTGGGGAGATTTCCTTCCTTATTTTCTCACATAAGTTTTCAATTTCTTGATCTTCCTCTTCTCCTTCTGACACCCCAATGGTTTGGATATTTGCACATTTAAAGTTGTCCCAGAGGTTCCTAAGCCTCTCCTCATTTTTTCAATTCTTGTTTCCTAGTTCTGTACTGGTTGACTGTTTTTTCTTCCTTATGTTCCAAATCATTTATTTAAACCCTGGTTTCCTTCCCTTCACCACTGGTTTTGTGTGGATTTTCCTTCGTTTCACTTAGCATAGCTTTCACTTCTTCCCTTATGCATTTGCCATACTTACGAATATCTTGGCCTGCGAGCTAAGTGTCGCTGGTTCGATCTTCCAGTCAGGGCACATCAGAGAAGGAAAACTCTGACTCCAAAAAACCTCCGCTGCCTTGAGGCATACCTCTTCAGGGGAAAGGCTAAGGGAGTAAACCCCGACAGAAAATCCGGAGCCGGAGTCCCTAAGGCGGTTTGACGTTGTAGTCAACACCGGCAACTCCTGCGGCGCACCTGAAGCCAAGCTGTATTGACTCCGTCTTTCCCTTGGACCCTTCAGCTGCGAAGAGAGGGGGGGTCTGCTGCATGGGCAACAGCAGACCCTCCATATCACCCTGCCCAGGCTCTGTAGCTTCAGCTTCGCTGGAGAGGACACTCCAGCGTCATCGCAAGATGTCGATTCAACACTGGAGGAGACAGATACCGTGTCACTCCCGAGTCGGACTGCACAGCCATTCTCGGCGGTGCAGATAGACTCTTAAGAAGCTACACCATCGTCTCTCGAGACGGACGGCTGCCAACGACAACGAATATCTTTCAAGTCTGTGAGCATCTTTATCACCAGTGTTTTGAACTCTACATATGTTAGGTTGACTATCTCCTCATTTGTTAGGTTGGGTATCTCCTTGTCGCTTAGTTCTCCCACTGGAACCTTGATCTGTTCCCCCTCTTGGGCCATACTTTTCTGTCTTCTCAACTTGACA
Organism: Furipterus horrens; assembly: GCF_987537825.1. Taxonomy (NCBI): domain Eukaryota; kingdom Metazoa; phylum Chordata; class Mammalia; order Chiroptera; family Furipteridae; genus Furipterus; species Furipterus horrens. Next base: position 55,084,838 of record NW_028327173.1, on the reverse strand, counting down.
GGCTCCTGTGTTTGTTTGCCTCTGAGTCTTAGGTAGAGCTGTTGCTCCTGTTACATTGTAAAGGGTGAAGCCTTAGGTATTCATCAGTAGAGGGCAACCTCTTTCATCAAGTTGTGGCGCTGTATATGGGGGAGGGGTCTGAGAGGGAACAATGCCATTTGCTCAGCACTCGCCCCTTTTCCACGCACTTCTCCCACTTCCATATGGGACTGGAGCCTCTCTAGCTGTTGCTCTGGCCGTTGTTCCCAGAGTGGGTGGGTCTACGGATGTTTTAGGACTGTGGGGCCCTTTAAACAACCGGACTCTGCTGAGAGACCAGCAATTTCTTCCTCCGCCCCAACCCCTCCTGATTTGCACAGTCAGAAGCAATGAGGCTTGATTTTCCCCAGCGCTGAGACTGTGAACTGTGCAGTGTGGTCTGGTGCTGGGAGAGCTCTCCTGATGTCCCTCCCAACTTTTTAAAACATGTGACTGTACTTTCGGATGGCCTGCTGGGGCCGCCTCCACACTGCATCCTCTGCATAAGTATTTCTTTATATCTTTGCTTGTTGGACTGCCATGCAGCTCGACTTTCTGGAACTTCTGGTTGTCTCTAGTTTTGAGTTAGTTATATTCCTTCTTAGTTGTGGAGGGAGACACAGCATGTCTGTCTAGGCCTCCATCTTGGATGGAAGTGCTCTGTTAATATCTTAAAGCTTCTTTTTTTAAATGCAATTATAAATGAAATTGTTTTCTTAATTTCTCTTTATTAGTGTGCAGAAACACAAAGATTTCTGTAACTGATGTCGTAATCTGCAACTCTACTGAATTTTTTATTACTTCTAATAGTTTAGGTTTTTGGTGGACTCTTTGGGGTTTTCTGTATGTTACATCATATTTTGGCACTCATTTAGTAGTCTTCCTAGAGCCATTTATATTTCTCTTAGTTCCTTTTATAATATCTTTTTTGTTTGTTTGTTTAGAGTTACTTGTGTTATTTAATTAGTTCTTTTCCCTAAATATCAGTTTTCTCTTACTTTTTTTCCATTTGTATATCTTGGTTTCTTTTTTATGTTCTATAATTTCTTAAATGCCTTGGTAGCCTTGATTGAAAGTTTTTATTTAAGAGTGAGGAAATAAAAAGCTACATTACAAATCTAGATTCAAAATAGGGCTTGTGAACTTTTATGCTTCAGGTCAGTGCATTAAAGAACCTGTTCATTACATCAATGGGTCTCCACATGTAAGAGCACAGATGTCTTTGTACTGGAGGTATTCAGCTTTATCAGAGAGGAATCCTTCCAACTTGGGCCCTTTGGGGAATGAAGGAATGGTAAGAGAGATGTCTGACTTCTGGGAGTTCTGTGTCATGGGGGCCTAGGAGTTTGAAGACACCATACACAAAATTTAAGTTATCCTTTTCTTCAGCCCCAAGCCCCAAGTCCGGAGCCTCTCCAGAGTTCTGGAGGAACATTGATCTTCTTTCTCTCTGTGTTCCTGTCTCTCTGTACTCTGTGCTTCACCTACTCTACTTAATCAGATACCACTTTTTTGGTTTGTTTTCCAAAAATTTCATTGACAACTTGTAGCTGTTCTTGGATTCTTTTCCCCAATCATCTGTCTTGAAGGATTGTTTTTAAATTTTTAAAAGTTGCTTTATTGTCCCTTTACCAGGTCTCAAAGGATAAAGATATTAGTATGTGGTCACTCTACAGTATTGATCCAGAAGTCTCAAAGGGACTTCATATTGTACACTTATTCTATTCACTTAATAGTGAATACCTAGGGTACTAAGTTTAGAAGAACTGTAAGGAAATTCTTGGGCTACATGGTGGAGCACAGAATGGGAGACAAGTATTGGGGTGGTCAAAAAGTTCATTTGTTTTTTTCTGTAAGATGGTTCTAGTAATACTTCATTGTCTTTAACTTCATTTGAAACAATTTTGTTAGATTGTATTGTGACAAGTGTCATATCAGTGTGCATTTAAAGAAAACATCAAAATTGGTGAATTTCTGTGCAGCTATTTTAATATTAAAGATGGAAGAAAATAAACATTTTCAGTGTATAATGCTTTTATTTCAAGAAAGGTAAAAATGCAACTGAAATGCAAAAAAAGATCTGTGCAGTGTATGGAGAAGATGCTATGACTGATTGAACATGTAAAGAGTGGTTTATGAAGTTTCTTGGTACTATTGACGTCTTGGCCAGATAATTCTTTGCTGTGGAGTTATCTTATACATTGGAAGATGTTTAGTAGCACCCCTGCCTCTACCCACTGGAAGCCAATAGCAGGAGACAGCCAACATATTCAAAATACCCAAATCAATAAAGTTATGGTGAAAATAAAAAACGTGACTTTTATTTTATAGGAAAAAATGTAATGGACTTTTTGGCCAACCCAATAATACCTGTGCAATGTAATGCTGTTCCTATATGCATTATAATATATACAGAAGTATAACACATAGTGTACATTGCTCTACAGGGTGTATGTAAAAAGAAAAGTTGGAGCTGAACTAGAATGAGAAAATATTCACAATGTTTAAGGTGGACACAGAATTACTAATTTATACATTTATACTTTTTCATTATGAGAGACAAAAGATGAGTGAACCATCAAAAACTCTGAGCACCTTTGTAATTTTAAAGAGTTTAAGTTAAAAGATGTGCAGTTCTAGAATTGGTGATGATCCCCACAACTTATACAAACTTAAAAAATAAGTAGACTCAGAAAGAGTTTACATAAATTTATGGACTGTGCATTTGTAGCAGTGAATAAAGGACAGTGGGGATGCTTCCTGATTTACTTCTAAGATAAAAGAACTTATTATTGAAAAGAGATGTTGGTACCACTGTCAATTTGATAAGAATGGGTTTAGTCTGCATGGCATTTATTATGTGACCACTATTTGGAGATATTACACTTCTCAATGCCTCTTCTACCAAAGTAGAAAACCACACAAGCTTTGCAGTGATTGTAAGGAACTGTTTACAGTAATAGAATGGGCACTGAGGGAAGAGTTATTACACCTGGGTTCCAGTCTTGGCTAAAGAGACCATTTCCTGAAGGCCTGAGCAAGTCATGTAGACCCTTCAGGAATTAACATTTAATGCGTGATGGGACTACTATAGTATTATACTAAGACTCTGTGAAGTCTTACAGGAGAAATCTTACATTCACCTTTCTTGCTCCACAGGCTGCATACCTGAGAGCTAAAAGGCCCACATAATATAGCATAGTTCAAAGTACCACTAACATTGGCAAGAGTAACCAAATGCCCCCAAATACTTATTACAGTCACTTCTTTATTATCCATGTTAACAGACAAAAAAAAAATAATAATCATTTTTAAGCATATGAGCTTTTAAAAATACACATGGCTTGAGATAGCATCACACTTAATAATACTTTTATGAGAATTTTCTTTCCAGGTTATGTTTAACTTTAGCTAATATAAAAGTCGGTGAGTAGTTTCTGAGAATACAACAATTTCACATTTGGAGCAGGCAGCCTTAGAATCGCCTTGGTATGAAATGTTTTATATTTGCTGTTAATAATCCCCAGAGAGAACGATCTGCAGCTGGATAAAATTAATAATAACAATGCCTATGCTTTATAGCAATTTGCGGTGGCTTTAAAAGATGTCTGCAATTCTCTGACACTCCTTCTATGAAGGGGTGGCGTCCATGCCCCCTCCCATCAATCTGAGGAGGACTTGGCGAATACAAAGCAGAGGAAGCGATGCTGTGTAACTTCTGAGTTTAGGTAAGGACTGGCTATGATTCCTCTGTTAGTTTTCCTCAGAATACTAACGGTTGGAGCTTAAGCCACGCTGAAGATGGCATGGCCGTCCCGAGGCTGTGTGTAGAGAGCCCGCATGGAGCCAGGACTACGGAGAAAGGGCAACCGCCCCAGCTCTGTCTCCTCGGCCCAGGCACTGTGAGTGGGGGAGCTTTCAAGGCAACCGAGCCCTGGGCACCGTCTGACCTCAACCCCATGGGAGACCCCGAGCAAAAATTGTCTAACTGGGTCCTATCAAAACCAAGATTCATTATGAAAATAAGTAGTTGTATTGTTTGAGGTTAATTGTTTCGATGGGTTAGTACACAGCAACAGATAACTGATAACACACTTTAAAAATCACTTTTATCTCCCAAATTTCCCGGGACAGGCAAGCTTACATTCCTGTTTCATAGATTAGGAAATTGAGACTCAGAGAAATTAAATGGATAGGTGCACTAGTCTAGTCCAATTCCTCTTTCCACAAATGAGGGACATGAGTATCAGAGAGGCGAGGTGTCTCACGAAAATTATATAGCCTGTCAGTAGATGCGCTGGGACTTTTTCCAGTCCTCGTTCCAGGAATTAGCTATATGTGTGTCCCCTGCTCTATATCAACCAGAGTTGCTTTTCACACAGGAAAATAGAAGTGGCCAGGATCACTTTTATATTCAGGTCATGTTTTCCTTGGATCCGTAGAAACAGTGAAAAGAGAGCATAGGTCTTTTGGTGACAGAAGAATTTAGTTTCAAATCAACTTGCTGGCTGTGTACTCACAGTTATTTAATTTCTCTGAAACACATCTTCATTTTCTATAAAATTGGGATTGAAATGCTTCCTTTGGAGTATTGTTAGGAAAACAAGATATAATGACGATTAATTGTCTGGCACAATATAAGTAGATGCCTCTCATAGAAAGTCTTTTTTAAAATAACTTTTTCATTATTGTCATCATTTTCATTTCCCCCTAGAGGGCCTAAAAATGGTAAAAAGTGATAATATTATAGTATAGTAATATAACAACTATGGTTTAGCTCATTAAATCTTCACAGTCAGTAAACAAGGTAGGTCATCATTTTTAGATGAGGAAATAGTAATGGAGTGGTTAAGAAATGTGTCACTGTTAGCTGGGATTTGAATCTGGGCAAAGTGGGAGGGGAGAAAAAATGATATCTTAGGTTGGTGGTAAAAATATATGTCTTGTTACTATTTGACCTCCCCTTAAGGCCCTTTAGGGAAATAAAACTAAGTGTAATATGCCTGATAACAGCCAAGTCTTCCACCAGACCAGATCATTTTCCAATCTTGCTGGAAAGTAAATCAGATTCTTTGTAATTGTATCTCATGTTAATGTTGCATTAGAGAAAGTCTTTCTGGGATGTCTGGGATTCACTGTCTAAGGTCTTTAGTGTAATTTTCATGCTCCTAACCTGAAGTGTGCATGCTGTAATGATACTATGAAGCGTGTTTGCAAACTGAAGCAGAAAATAACCACCATTAGGGACTATTCAGGCTCAAGGTAAACCTGCGATGTCTGAATTGCACTATAATTTTCAGATTTATGATTCAGGATATTTTAGTAACTTGTCTTTATTGTGATGTTACAGCTGTCTAGTACATGTGGGTTATATTACTTTTTTTGTGGTTTTTTACATTATAAAAAACCCTATCATGGTCAATGGTCACATTGTTCTTTAGTACATAATATAATATGGTTATTACTGTAGTACAGATTTCTAGTGTGCAAGTATCTTGTAAAGTTGCATGTTGTCACAAAGCGATTCTAATAGCTTTGATCATTTCCCTTAGGAGCTCACCAAGCATTGCTCTCTGGAGAAGAGCCTGGGAAAATAAATACCGTAATGTACATTTTCCCTGCGAGTTCTTGATTTACTCAGAACTCAGACTATTACAACAGCTCATGCTCTATCCTTTATCTACTGCCTTCCATAAACATCTCCAGACCATTCCTATCATTGCCTATAGCTCAGATAGTAAATAACGATGCATTGCTTGACTAATAACGTGTATGCTTTTGATTCAGGAAAAGGAAACTAATGATTGAGAATGTCTGTAAATCAAGGCCAGCCTTTTACTTTGCTAGAAACAGTTGGTGTTTACATGATATCATCTAAGAGTGCTGGAAAGCTAAGTGCCCCTCTAAATTTTTCCCAGTTTTGGTAGTCATGCTAATGGGAATTGATTCCTACTGTTTTGACAACACAAACACATAGAAACACTGGGTAAAATAACTTAAGTACATAGCAAACAAAAAGAGTAACTCACATGTGTTAGAATTAAAAGTAACAATAGTTATGATAATCAGGTGGACATAATACTTAGAGAACCTAAATTCTACTCATGAAAAAAAAAATGTTGACTACACAAAGAAATAATTCATCAAAAAAAAATGGAGAAATAAAACAGTATAATGGAGAATTTGCAGTTTAAGAACCTGAAAAGACAGAGCCACTCCAAAAACCCTATTAAATAAATATATTTAAAGTGATTAAAGAGATAAAATAAGGAAAGGGGGATTTTTATAAAATGATAAGACACTCTAAGATTATTTGAAAAAGGACATTTTAGAAATTAATAATAGTTATGGAAATTTAAAAGTCAATGATCCTTCTACGAGGAAACTCACATCATCACACTCTCTATTTAACAGATAAAGAATCTGAGGCTCAGTTGGTTAAATAATTTACCCAAGTTCACATAGCTTATAAATGGTGGAGATGGACTTAAACTCACATCTCTCTGACTCCAGAGTTAATCGTTTTTAACTATTATGCTATACTGCCTAACAAATGTATAAATTCTATAACTAGCATAAGAGTAGATATATATATAGATAATATATATGTACATGTTTATATAAATAAACATGTATATATGCAGACACAGGGATATAGCAATGTTAATAGTGATGAATTATTGTGGTTGATTTATTTGTGATTTTCCTAGGAATAAAGAATTTTCTACTTTAAACATCATAATAGACTAATAAACACACCCCAAGTTTTCCTCTTGGTAAATACATTAGGTGAAGCCAAAAATAAATAAATAAAAATAGAACAAAAACCCCCTCAATAATAAAAAACAGATTCGACTTAGCTGGAGAAACAATGTGTGGTATGAAAAATAGTTCTAAGAAATTAGCTAGAAGGAAATAAAGGAAAGTTATACATTCTATTTACAACTTTTAGTGGCTACCTTTATATTTTTAACATGCATGCCTGATTTTATATCTTAGGCTTTTTCCCAAATAACATGAATTCCAAATTTCAATACTGATCATCTTGTTTTACATAAAATCCTTGCTAGCATTTTATTTCCACTTTCTTAGTATCACTCTCTTATTATTATTATTTAAATTTCTTATATTATAAATTCTCGTTTAGGATTAATCACTGCTTTTTATATCTTCAGTTTCCAGCCTCTTAAAATATACTGTATTATTATTCCATGGCAGTGTAATAATTTACTAAAACTTAGTAGTTTAAAACAACATGCATCTGTCATCTCTGTTTCTGTAGGAGTCTTGACATAAGCCAAAAAGCTTGGACCTCTATTCAGTTTCTCAAAAGTTTGAAATCAGGTGGTCAGTTGGGCTACATTGTTTTCTGAAAGCTTTAGAAAAAAATCTTCTTCCAAGATACTTTAACATGTTGGAAGAATTCAGGTCTTTATGGTTATAGGATCAAGATTCCCATTCTATTGTAGATGTTGACCAAGGGGTCAAAAGGCTGCCCACAGTCCCTTGTCATGTGTCCCTCTCTATACACCCTCACATACTTTGAATCTCTCTGACCTTCTCTGTCTCTGACTCCTGGGCCCAGATTTCAAGGACTCATGTGATGTTCTCCCTGTCTTAAGATGAACTGATTTGTAAAATGTCAGTATATCAGCAAACTCTCTTGTTAGCAGTACTTAGATTATTTTTTTCTTATAATATTTTAATTATATAATTTATATATAATATAAAAAATTATGTTAATAGAAATAAAAGTTTCAAAAGTTCTTTAGTCTCATCAGTTTTAGGTAATTTAGATTCAATAACTAGAAGGTATGTTTATGACAGGGATGAGTATCATGAGGTAATCTTAGAATTCTGCCTGCCACATAGTTTATAAAGATTCTTTTATAAGAGAAATTTTAATGGTAAAATCTCTTAGTGTTTTCTTTTATTAAACTTCACTCTTAAGTGATTATTTAGCTGGATATAGAGTTCTATGTTGACAGTAATTTTCTTTAAGCTTGATAATATTATTCCATTGTCTTCTGACATCTGTTGTTGCTATCTAAAAGTCTGCTGTCAGTTAAATTTTCAATCTTTATAGCAAATCTGTACTTTAAAAAAATGGTTTATTCTTTAAATTAGTCTTAGCTTTTGATGTCCTGTAATTTCACTAAGATCAAGCTAATGTGGACTTAGTTTTATTTATCCTACTTGTTACACTTTCTGAGTCTGAGGATACTTGTTTTTTAACAATTTTGGAACATTCTCAGCCAGTATCTATTGAAAATTACTTCCCTTTCCTTTTTTTTCTTTCTGAACACCTATCAAGCTTTTGTTTTGAAATATTTATTAAACATGTATAACCTTCTTATGCTATTCTCCATTTTCTCTGCGTTTAGCTTTAAATTTTCCATCTCTTATCTCACTGTACTGGATTCTGAATAATTTCATCAATCCATGTTCTGGTGTATGAATTCTCTTTTGAGCTGTGATTAATATGTACTCAATTCAGCCATTGACTTGTTAATGTAAATGATGCTGTCTTTCATTTATAGTCATTCTTTTGGATCTTCTTCAAATCCACCTGGTAATTTTTTTCCATTAATTTTTAAAAATGTTGTTACTTCCTTATTTTGTATCTTAATGCATTAAAATATACTACTTTATCATCATTTTGAAACTAATATAGTTATAATTATTTCAGGCAAATAATATCAATGGATCCTAAAACAAGTCAGTGAAAGTTTGATAAGAAATTGGACATATGCATAATCTTAAACTGTCTCCTCATAGGAAATTTATTTATTACAAAGAAGAAATAGTAGTTTTATATTGAGAAACCCAGCACACCTTACTCATTGCTCAAACTTAACTGTCACAGTAATAGGGAAAATAGACATGATGAGCCTCCTGATAGAATGTACTAAGAAGATTGCAATATTACATTTGTGCATTCCAGCCCAAAGTGCCCAACCTGAATCTAGTCATAAGTCTGTTCCTCACCAGTTATAATTTCCTGTTTGACAGCTATCAAACTCTATCAATCTACAGTTTTTCAGAGTTTGTGAATTGAAGTTATATGGACCCAATTTTGAGATCCTGAGCCATAATCCACCTTGAAGATACATAAAATTGAAGCTGAAATGGCTAAGAGAGAGAAGTAGTCTGGAGAAAGCTGTTGATATATTTTGCATTTCCACTTCTGTGGGATAGAAAGGTTAATTCCTCCTCCCCTTTGATCTAAATAAGAAAGAGGGCTCCAAAGGAATTATTTGGAAGGGATGCCCTATTATCCTTGAGTTTGGATGCATAAGAATAGCAAGATAAACTGGAGATAGATTGGCTCAAGGCAGTAAAAGAGAGAGAAAGAGGACTACCTTGAAGATAAAAAGCTCTTCCACCAATGTATGAGTTTTTCTTATGGATCAAACATGAACCACTTGGGAGCTACTTTGAATTCCACTTCCCACCCCAAGAAACTTGATGCATGAAGGTGAACCCCAGTGAGAGAGTTAATTGGCGCATGCTCAGAGGCTGAAGGAAAAATTTTAAGCAGCCAGCAAGCAACAAGTAAGCATCAAGGAAGTTGCAATTGAAAGACCCAGTGAGATATCACTGAAGAATTCACAAAAACATCCTATAAAAGGAAGATTTAGCTTTGGAATACTGCCACACTCAGAGGGTTCCATCACAGATTACTTCCATGCCACCTCCACCCTGATGGACCCAGAGAAAACCTAAAAATAGTGAGAGGAGGAGAAAACCATGTCTTTCCACCATTCTGGATTTCTGGCCTAAAGCAAAACTAGAATGGAGTAGGCAGGTGAGGAAAAGGGTGATGGTAGTGATAAGAATAAGAAGTAGTGATTATGACATTTTTAGTTCTGTAATGGGATTATGATTATGCATAAAAGTGACTGGAGTATTTGCATATCTGAGTATATTGAAAAGATTCGGCCACGATTTGATTGTAGCAATGAGGAAAAATCCCACAGAGTAGGTTTGAAGGGACAGCAGTGAACAAGAATAAAGTTATTTTATTTGTTTTGTTTTGTTATGTTTTCTGTTCATATTGTATTGCGTTTAGCTTATTCAGTATCTGGATTTTATTCACAACTTATCCCTGGTCATGTGGTGGTTAACTGGCAGAACTGAAATGGAAATTTAGATACTATTTACACTATATGATAAGAGTTATTTTTTTATTTTAAAAAGGTGGGGAGAGAGAGAGAAAATGATTGAGTATTCAGTACTTATTTGCATAATTAAAAAGCTTGTTTCATCTCTGGATCATTTTTGGCCCAACGGATAAACACATGCAAAGTGCTAGATTCACAAAATCTCTCCAAGAAGGACAAGCCAAGTCTTGGCTAGCTTGGGTATGGAATTCCCCAGACATGAGGCCAAGATTTTGAGAGGCTAGGATTTCCCTTGGGAGCCAATAGTCATGGAGAGAGCAGATGGTTTCCAAAGTAAAGCCTTGAGAAAGAGTTCCCCAAAGAGGATCAGATCTTAGGATTTTGGCAGAGAGAAGTTTTTTTCTCCAGTAGAGTGAAAAAATCCCCAGGCCCCAAGTTCACTTCCTTGCATACACACACTTGCAGAACATTTACTCCACCATGACAACACACAGCATGGTGTTCACCACTAAAGGATGATCATATCTTCCTGTTGAATGCAGTGGGATTTTCAAACAGATTATGAGGAGCCTGCGTTTTGTCGATAAACCTCTAGAAAGACCCAGAGGGAAACCAGAACACTGACTTGGGATTTGAGACTGCAGGTTGGCTAGTGACAGGAAGCAGGCCTGGGCCGCCCTCCACAGTTGAGGGGCTGGCAGGGATGGGGGGTGGGGAAGCCAGGTGCAGCATGGGGGGCGGGGTTTGGTGCAGGATCTGCTTTCAGCTCTGCATCAGTTGGAAAAACCACTCTCACTGGAAACCATGTTAATGAATGGCAATCACAGCACACAGGGGTGTACTGTTTTATAATACAGTATTTGTTTCTCAGGGCTGCTGGCCCAACTATTTGCATGAAATTTGTGTTTTAATGTAGTATGGCCCCTATGAATTGTGAGGGGCAAGACACCAGGCATAAATTGGATGTGTTTTCTGCAAGAAATTTGCCATCCAAGCACTCTGCCAGCTATAAAGCTTTGAAAACCAGCATGTCAGTTTTCTTCAAGCGAACTGTGTGAAGCTGCCTGGAGGACTCAGTATTGACAGGAAGCTTTGAACAGGGTTTATTGTTCTTTTCTCTCTCTGTTTTTTTAAAGTTATATCTCTGCCTCACTTTTCCAAAAACACCTGCAAATAATTTTTATTTACTTGTAGGTATTAGGAAGGGAATAAAGTAAAACTGATAATAATAGCCAGTGTTCTTTATTTCCAGCAATCATTCTTCATTAATGGCAGCCTTAATTACTTGGACATAATTTGATAAGGTTCAATATTTAACTACAAAATATTTAGCAATAAAAGTTTTAAATTATGACATAAAAGTATTATAATAAATTATAATAATAAATATTTCTGTTTGAATATACAATATGACCTACTTTATTTCTTTATATACTCTTTTATTTCCAGCATTAAACATAAAAGAATCAACAATAAGAAATATTGATTATATATATGTTCATTCTTTTTTTTCCATCTTGATTCTGACTTTAGTATTAATGTTGACAGTCAAATAATACTTTTTCAGTTTACATAGGTTTGATGTATTTAAAATAGGAGACTGATGGAGAGGTAGATTTAGGATAATTTCACTGAATTAGCTTTCCCTCTCAAACCTGAACTTGGTGTGAATAGTACATAAAAAATAACCATTTGTGTATATAAGTTCACAAAATAGTAAATGTGAAATCTTGCTTTTCCTTCTCTTCCTTTCTCAGTAATTCTCTGAGGGTGTCCACTATTAGTGGACTGGCCTCTCCTAATTCCAGGAAAAAACAGAGCAAGTTGACTGCTGATCTAAGAAAATATCTGGTGAGAATATACATTATTTTAATATACTGAGAGTTATAAAAATGATTGGTGCCTGACATCTATTAAAATCAATCCCAAACTATCATAATTTAAGGAAGAAATAATACCACTCCTACACAAACTCTTTTAGAAAACCAAAAAGAGGGAATATTTAACTTATTTTATGAGGTCCACATTACCCTGGTTTTAAAAGCAAGAAAAATTTTGAAAGAAAAGTATAAGGCAATATCCCTTGTGGACTGAAACTTAAGAATCCTTACCAAAATATTAATGAATTACATACAGCAGTGCATAAAGAGATACCAAAGCATGATTATGTGGGTTTTATCACAATTATGCAAAGTTGGTTTTACATTTGAAAATCAATCCATGTGATTCATCATACTAACTGAATTAAAAAGAAAAGATTATTATTTTAATAGATATGAAAATGCACTTGACAAAATCCAATTTCTAAGACTGGTGAAAAAAAAAAAAACAAAAAAAAAAACAACCTTGTCCTCAAGCTAGGAACAGAAAGGAACTTCCTGAGTTTGACAAAGTGTACTTACAGAAAACCTGCAGGTAATATTATACTTAATAGTGAAAGACTGCTTTCCCACAAGATTCTGTTCAACATGGTACTAGAGTTTCTAGCCACAGAAAAATAAATCAGTTTAGCAAGTTCTAAGGTTATTAGATTAATATACAAAAATAAAATATATTCTTACTGTATATACTAGGAAAACAATTGTTAATAACATTTTTAAAGTTTTATTTATAATTATGCCAAAAAACAACATACCTCAGATTAAATATAATAAAAGATGTCTAAGTACGAAAGACCACAAAACATTGCTGGGAGAAATTAAAGAAGACCTATAGAAATGAAGCGGTAAACTATATTTGTAAATCAGAAGACTTGATCACATTGCAGTTTTTCTCAAATTGATTTATAGATTCAGATATGCAATTCCAATCAAAATTCCACCAGCTTTGATGTAGAAATTAACTATCTGATTCTAAAGTTCATATGAAAGTAGAACCTAGAATAACCAAAGCAATTTTTAAATGAGCAAAGTTCTAATGATTTCAATACTTCTTACAGTACCCTTGAATAAAGTTTTCTATGATTATAGGTATGATCTCTTAATATGTGCTGCCTGATATAGCAGTCACTACTTACATGTGACTGTTAAGCATTTAAAATGTGGCTCCTGTACCTAAAGAAATAAAATTCTTATTTTATTAGATTAATTTACATTTAAATAGCCAAGTTTCTTACTATTGTATTGGACAGTGCAGACATAATATAAGCCTACATTAATCAAGACAGTTTGATATCATAAAATAAAAAGATTTCATGATCAAAACTACAGATAGTCTAGAAATAGATCAATGCATATATAGTCAACTGTTTTTCTCCAAAGAAGCCAAGATAATTCAATGGAGAAAACAAAAGCCTTTTCAACAAATGGTGCTGTTTCAACTCAAATTCTTCATGAAAAAAAAAATAATAATAATGTTGATCTAGAGCTTTAGAGTTTCTAGAATGAACACAGGAGAAAATCCTTGCACTCTGGCACATGCAAAGGTTTTCTAGATAAAAAAAAAAAAAGCACAAAACATAAAAGAAAAAAAACTTGACTTCCGAATGTAGAATGTTTACTCTTTGAAAAAACATCATTAACAAAACAAAAAGGCCGCATAAACAGGTAGAACTAATAAATATGAGAAAAATATTTGAACAACACTTCACTAACATTAACATAATACTAATATCAATTAACAAGCACTTATGTGCCAAACATTGTTATAAGTGGTTTATCTTTATTAATTAATTTAATACATTTAATGTCATATTTAAGGGCACAGGCTGCTGGGTCAAAATGCTTAGGTTTACATTGCAGATCCAGTTTGCACTAGTTTTGTCACCTTGGATAAGTTTCTTAAATAGTTGTAGAGATTCCTCATTAATAAAATAGGATAATAATAGTACCTAACTCATAAGTATTGGGAGGATTAATGGCACAATATATATAAAGCATTTAGAATGATGCTAAACATATAGTAAGAGCTCAGTAATGTAGGGGGGTGCTGGGTGGAGGGGAACAAGGGGGAGAAAATTGGAACTGTTGTAACAATATAATCAATAAAAAACATTAAAAAAAAAAAGAGCTCAGTAATGTAAAATATTACTATTTTCTTTGGAAAGAGACAATAATGTATAAAACCTGGGATGAACATTAGTTCTTTCATTTACTTATTTGTCAAATAGGTATACTTTACTATCAGTGCTAACTCAAAGGTTGTTCTTTTATTGATTCACTTACTCATTCAAGAAACACTTACTTAGCACCAGCTATTTGCCAGAATTATGCCTGATAATGAGAATATACTGTTGAACAAGATACATGAAGCCCTTGCCTACTTTCATGGGTGATATGGACAAAAAATATAAACAATAAGCATGTAAGCAAATAAAGATATGTAATTTGGGGATCATTAAAAAATAAAGCAGAGTAAGAGCATGGAAAATTACTGGGAGGAGACACTAGAGTAGGTTAGGCCTCTTTGAGGAGATGGCGTATGAACAGAGGTATGAATGAAATGAAGAACCAAACCATGCCAGGACTGGTCTACATCCATCCTAGGCTGAAGGAATACCAATATAAAGCCTCTGATATCTGAATGAGCTTGCAGAGTTTCAGAGACATTAAAAAAAAAAACAACCCAACAAATAATATGTCTAGTGAAAGACAGAGGAACTGGTAGGAGAAGCTGTCAGGGAGGTAAATAGACCAGATAACATGGTTTAACATTTTTCCTAAGTGTGAGCAATTCTGGGATGGGTACACTATTATTTTATTTATAGTAATTTGAAGAATTTTATTGAGAGTATAATGCAGGGAGGCTAGACTAGGAGCAAGAACACCTATTAGGAGGCTTTTGCAGGAATAGAGTTGAGAGATGATAGTGGCTTAAAATAATGTTAACAGTGTAAACAAAGAGAGGAGGTGAAATTGACATACAAGGTCTGTCCAGAAGGCATCCAGCCATGTGGTATGAAAAATAAGAAACATTTATTGAAGAAGATACAAGAAACATTGTACATAGGACAATGACACCTCGGTCCCCTTCAAAGTAGACACGTTGGGACCTCACACAATTCTCCCAGTGTCTCTTCCACTGTTCAAAACACTTTACAAAATCCTTTGTTGGAATTTCCATCAGCTACTTGTCATACTTTCTTGAATCTCATTGGTGGTCTGAAATCTGTTCCCTTTCAAAGGCTATTTTAGTTTTGGGGAGAGCCAGTTGTTTTTGGAATCCCAGATCAGCTTCTAGTTCTTGCACTGTCAGTTGCCGATCTTTGTTAATTGCATCCCACACACATTCAACATTCTCAGGTGTTCTGCTTGTTGCAGGCCTTCCAGAACTGGATCACTTTCAACAGATCCTTGACCATCTTTGAAGTATTTGTGCCACACTTTTATTTGTGCTGTACTCATTGCATCATCCCCCAAAGCCTTCTGAATTATCCTAATAGTTTTCACAGAGGGATGTTCAAGCTTAACGCAAAATTTGATGCAGATTTGTTGTTCTACTTGCACCGTCATTTTGAATGTTACAGCCACACAGTACACATGCTCACTCAGTGGCATCTATTGACCCCACTGACTAGTACAGTGAAGTCATCATTGTTCACACATGCGCATTCCAGTCCACTCTCAGCTGCCAGGTTACATCAATGTTGTGCAAAGCATTCTTGTTATGTTAAAAATCACGAGCCTTTTTCTGGACAGACCTTGTATATTTGAAGATATAGTCAGTAGAACACAATAAGAATTTAGTATGGCATATAAGAGGAGGTAGGGAATCTTTATGTTTCACTTGAGAAACTGGGTTTATGGTGATGCCATTTCCTGTGAAGAAAATGGGAAATAACAGGATGTAGTGAATAGTTGAGAGTTCTGTTTTGACATCTTAATTGCGAGGTGTCTACAAGACATCAGAATATAAATTTAAATGTCTCTTTTAGTGGTCAGGAGAAAATTATGGTAGCCTAGATTGGAATGGTGGTGGTGAACTTGTGAGAGATAGACTAACTGGAGACATTTTCGTAAGATGAAAAACAATGGTGACATACTGGTTGTGGATACTGAGATGTTATAGATAACACTGGCTTGCACAGGTAGGTGGGAGGTGGTTCTTTTGAGTGGAGAAGGACAATATTTTGAGGGAAATCATGAATTCCACACTTGAATATTTAAAGTTTAAAATGCTTGTGAGACATCCAAGATGTGACATCAAGCAGACAGTTGTACAGATACCTCTGGAGATATAAATTCCCATACCACTGGAATGTACAAGGTAATTGAAACCATGGTCAAAAAAGTGATCATCTAGAGAGAGGATATGAAGTTATAAAAGAAAGGAATCTAAGGCTAAGCCTAGAGGGATCCCAGTATAAAAGGATTAGGTAAAGCAGGCTGAACTTGAAAAAGAAGATACTGAGAAGCCCAATGACATAATTTATGCAGAAGGTATTTTAGAGTTTGTAGAGGTCCAGGCAAATGATAGTTTTAATAATTAAGTTAGACCTACCCCTTTAAAATGGGAATATAAGTGCCTCCAGGTGTAAGCTGATTAAATCAAGGGACACCTCAAACCCCAGAATAAATTATATGTCTTCCTTGAACATAAATTTTACTCATGGGTAAGTAATCGTAGGTATTATTTTTACATGGAAACAAATAGTTATCTATTATGGGATAAAATGGAAAGTCAACTCACTTTAAAGATTAAAATATAAGATTTCAAAGAAATTTATACTTGAGATAGGATATCTCTGCCTACACTTCCAGAAATTTTTTCACTACCTAACTTTTTCATCTCTTGATGTGTTTCTAGGAGTATTTCGTGGGAACATTTCAGAAGCAATTGGTGAGTTAGAGGCGTAGAGTCTTCTTGCCAATGATGAAGTCTTTTCTCACTCTCAACCGTACATGATAATAAACAAGCAGAGTACTGTTTAACAGACACCGTCCTATTGATTTATAATTGTTAAAAGTAACTATAAAAACACTCAAGCAATAGCTATAAAAGTGCAAAAAGGAAAGCACAAATCAACAATTCTTACCATTCAGAAATCACCTAAGAGAATGTAATATAAATATTATTTCTGACAATTTTCTTTGTAAATATACCAATATTAGTATAAATATTTTAAAGTAGTTATTTTAAGAGATAATGCTAAAGACTGAATTGTGCACCCCCCCCCACCGAAATTCATGTGTTGAAGCCTTAACCCCTAATGTGATGGCATCTGGAGATAAGATCTTTAGGCGGTATTAAAGGTTAAGGGAGGTGTAAGGATGGGCCCCAATTCAATAGGACTGTGACATTTTAAGAACTCTCTCTCTCTCTCTCTTTCTCTCTCTCTCTCTCTCTCCCTCTCCCTCTCTTCCTCCCTCCCTCCCTCCTATGTGATGGTAAGTGAGAAGATGGCCATTTCTAAGCCAGAAGGAAAGCCCTCATTAGAGAGTGACCTTGCTGGAATCATCTTCACTTCCCTGTCTCCAGAACTGTGAAGAAAAAAATTCTGCATTTAGGCCACCTCCCTACTCTATGTTTATATGCTAGCCTAAGAGAGATGAAAACTTTTCATTAAAAATATAAATTTAATTCTATCTCAATATAAAAGAAAAAAAAAGAAAGCAAAGTGAGACAAAAAGGAATTGTTGTAAGTTCCTAGAGGAAGAATTACACATTTCTTGGTACAGAGTTAAATTATATGTACAAGCTTCTTTCACAAGCAATAAGAATTCACATTTCACTACATCCTTGTAAAAAGTGAGTATGGTATTTTTAAAAGTTTGATTGCAATTTTTTCAGTGAAATACTATATTTGCATTTCATTGATTTTTGAAGAGGTAATCATGTTTTTCATTTTGGGGATCATTCATAGTTTCTCTTTTAAATATTATCTGTCACTCTGTTTTCTCTGTTTTGTTATATTGGGGTGTTAGAGATATGTAAGCTAAAGAAAGAAAGGAGTTGGAAAACCTCCTCTCAGCAATAATAATTGTTTCCAACAAGAATCATTAGTGGATGCTAAAATCACCTTTTACTGAAGCGAGCTAACTTTCCCAAGGTTACCCTCTCTCAGAAAACAGTCTCTATCCACAAGCCAGCAAAGTATGTATGGGACTGGATTTGGAGGATGCTGAATCAAGGGGTTAGAAGATAAATTTAAAGAAAAGAGAGTTTATCAGTAAGAGGGAACTTTTCCAGTACAGAGGATTTAATGCCCCGGTGAAGACCCTTGAAGACAGCACTAGTATGCTTCTAGATTGGCTATTAAAAGCTTACAAAAAGTGATAGCCCACACAGAATGGAGAAATGCTAAGAACTGGAATGTGAGATGATGGAAGAAGGATGCTCTGGCATAGCAATAAGGAATGTGCTCATGAAGGGAGCATTAGGATCATTGAGAAGATTAACAGTGGTTGTATTCTCTAATTCAGGGCTGCTCCAGAATTAGGCTCCCTTGTAGCAATGGGGATAAAAGGACTGAAATAATAGCAACAAAATGGCAGCAAGTAACCATCAGAAGCAAAATGAGTAGAATTATCGTAATGAGTTGTAATTTCTGAGTGACAGACGAGAGGCCTGACCTGCATAGAGCTATAAAGATAATACAACATAACAAGCAGCCAATAGGGTATGCTTAATTTATTTAACCAAAATAAATGAATATGGGTGATCAGGAGACCGAAGGCCCTAACCCCAATGCATGGTTCATGACTTGGACCTGAACGAGGCCATTTTCAGACTTGCGTAAAAGAGAGGATCTGTACCCATGAAGAAGGAAGCTAGAACAGCTTGGCAAGTGTTTGTGGTAATTATTTCCCTTACCCTTCTCCAAAGGGACTTAGAGGCTTTTACTTAGTTGACCATACTTTGGGGAAAGTATGGAGGCTGATTGGACATGACTGTACGAGTTGACAATGAAGGAAGTGTTACAACCGCCCCACCCATTAGAGCCAAATGGAGTCCTGATTTTGGTCTTGTTCACTGTGTCCATAAACCTATCTAGTGGCCAGCTCCCCAGGTCTTAAATGAATAATTGA
This sequence comes from Furipterus horrens, assembly GCF_987537825.1. NCBI lineage: Eukaryota > Metazoa > Chordata > Mammalia > Chiroptera > Furipteridae > Furipterus > Furipterus horrens. The sequence continues at coordinate 55,065,730 of NW_028327173.1, read as the reverse complement.
AATGTACATACCCTCCTATGGCTTCCTTAGCCTGGGTGATAAGGAATAGCACAGTGACAAACACCCCATGGAAGCTTCTGAAACTGCCTCTCCTCCTTGGCCAAGTGATCAAAAGTATTATCACATTCTGGATTGGGCTTTTACTGGCCTGAAAATATACAAAGTAACTTTGTAAGAACTGACACTGTTACAATATCCATCCTTCTGTTTCCTAAGAGGAAATATGCCTATCCAAAGTTATTTCTAAACATTTTACAGATTTAATTGCCATCATGAATAGGAAAGTTTATTACATTTTCTGAATGTTGCTGGTTTCTGAGCAGCTATCCAGCTGCCATTCCAGTTCCTTAATCCAGGATGGGGATTATCCTCCATGATTCAGAAAAATACTCAGATGAGAAACACACATAAGGACAAAGAACCAATTCAATTTTGTTTTTTAGAGAAAAAAGCAATTAACCCTTTTTTCAACAAGTGTTTATTGAAGGATTCAACTAGGTGCTTTAAAGATATTTGAGGATGGATACGTGGGCTTTGTCTTCAAGAAGCTTATTAATTTGTAGGAGGTGTTTTCATATCAATAATAACAATGAAAGCAATGACAACAAGAAAGGTAAGGGATTATTAGGTTAGAGGGTAAGAGAGGGAGAGGGCAGGGGGGAGAGAGAAGAAGAAGGATAGAGGGAGGGAGAATGCTAGAAACTGGAGCAGAGGGAGTTGTCTTCTGAATGATGAAATTGCAGATGGCATCAGGCACAGGGCACACTGTGAGCCTTGGATACAAGGTTCTCTTTCATTGGATAGAAAGAGAAGAGTTGCAAGATGAATTTGGGGGAAAAATAGAGAGACATTCTTGGTAGTTGTCAAGACATAAAAACTGAAGTAATTTACCTTAATTATCTTGCTCTCTGTAAAGTAATATGCAAGGTGTATAGATAGTGGATGTTGGGATTTAAGAAGGAAGAGAGAGGTTTTGAAATTGGTAACATGGGAGGTAGTACTGAGAGCAGTGAAATGTGGGTGAAAGCAGATTCACCAAGTGTAGTCTTACACACAGAGCACCGATGTTGAGTCACTTGTGGGTATTTGGTAAAAATGAAGAGTCCCCAGTCCCACCCTAAACCATGTTCAGATGAATTTAGGTAACTTGAATTTGTGTATGAAATATTCAATTAATCCAAATTTTATATTAGGAGTAAAGAATAAGAAACAAAAACTGTCTTTAATGCTAATGCCCAAATAAGAGGCTGTTGCTGTAACTTCATAGAAGATAGCAGTCTTAGACAGAGCTAGACTGATTGTTTTTTATATGAATCCTGACTGTATATTATTATAAAGTTTCTGAGGGCAATTTGAAATTGCATTAATATCTCCATATCTATTGTATTTAATAATAAAAGTTAAAAATAATATAAAACCATGAAAATATGCATATGCTATGGCCCACCAATTATAATTTCAAATAGCTACCCCCCAAAATATTGGCATATCACTAACAACTGCTATGTGTTTACCAATCCAATTTCTTTCTCCCTGGGCACATAGCTCATATTTTTCAGTCTTCTTTGCACTTAGGTAGAATTGCAAAGTCATGTGACAGTTCTTGCTAATGAAATGTGGGGAAAGTGATGTGCACCACTTTAAGACCTGAGCTATAAAAAAAACTTGCCATACAACCCTTTAGGCTCCCTCTCTCTCTCTCTCTCTCTATGTGGCTAAATGTTGAGGAGAATGAGGTTCCAGAAGATGACTGAGCTACACAGTTTAAGGCACTTGGGTCTGGGACTAACTACATGAAGCAACATGCCCTCAACAACCCATATTGGACTGTGATTGAGAATTCAGTTCTATTAAGCCACTGAAATGTTTTATTTGCTTTTTGAATCATTTAGCCTACTTTCACAAACACACACACTACCAACATTTAAACATTGAGGAGGAGTGCATAAGGATTAGAAAGTAGAGAAAATGGTTATTTTTTGCCGAAATGATAGTCTCTATGAATATGCAAAAGAACTGACAAAGTTTTAGAAATTATAGCAAACTTCAGTTATATTGACAGAAATGAGATCAGTATTTGAAATTCACTTATGTAGTATTTGTATTCAAGCATCAAACCACAGAATGAAGTTATAAAAAAGGTACCTATATGGTACTCAAGAATAAATCTAATAAAAAATTTGAGAGGAAGACTTAATGGAGAAAAATTAGACAAGATCACTTGAATAATTAGAGAAATATGCCATGTGTAGAAGTCGGGATTTGTCAGAGAAACAAAACCAATAGGATATGATACATACGATGTATTGGCTCCACAGTTATGGAAGGTGGCTAGTCCCAAATCTGCAGGGTTAGATGACAAGCTGGAGACCCAGGAGAGCTGATGCTGTAGTTCCAGTCCAAAGGTAGGCAGACTAGAAATCCAGGAAAAGCCAATATATAAGTTTGAGTCTGAAGGGAGGAAAAAATTGATGTCCCAGTTTGAAGACAGTGAGGCAGGAAAGAAATCTCTCTTCCTCAGGGGAAAGGCAGAAAGAAGTCTCTCTTCCTCAGGGGAGAGGCAGACTTTTTGCTGTATTCAGGCCTTCAACTGATTGGGTGAGGCCTACCCACATCAGCGGGAACAATTTGCTTTACTCAGCCTACTGATTTAATATTAATCTCATTTAAAAATACCTTCACAGAAACACACAGAATAATGTTTGACCACATATTTGGGCACTCTGTGACCCAGTCAATCTGACACAAAATTAACCATCACGCAATATTTATAGATGGAGTTATTATTATGAAAATGGAAATTTGCTAAATTGGCTAGAATTTAATATAGGTCTCTCCAAAATTCCGTTTTTCACATCATTTGCTAATTCTTTCTAAAATTTAAATAGAATAGTGAAGGGCCAAAAATAACCAAACCAAGATAAGCTAAAAAAACAAACAAATAACAACAACAAAACAGTAGGAGAGAGTTGCTTTTATTTTATTAGCTATAATTAATAGCTGTTTGCTATAACAAATTACTACAAAATGGTGGGTTAAATAACTCATGTTTATTTTTTTACATTTCTGTATATTAGAACCAATATTGATCCCACTGGGCAAAAGCAAGGTGCCAGCAGGGCTGTGTTCATTTGTAGAAGCTCTAGAGAAAGAGTTTCCTTGCTTTTGTCAGCTTCTAGTGGCTGTTGACATTCCTGGCTCAGTGCCTCCTTCCTCATCTTCAAACACAACAACAATGCATGTGTCTTACCAGTATTCTGTAGTCACATCTCCCTCTCACTCTGATCTCAGCTGGGAAATATCCTCCCCTTTTATAAGGATTTGTGGATTAGATTGGGCCCACCTGGAAAACCCAGGATAATCTCCCCCTATCAAGGCTCTTAATTTAATCATATCTGTCAAGTTTCTTTTGTGATATGAGGTAACATATTCACAGGTTCCAGGGATTAAGATGTGGGCATTTGGTGAGCTATTTTTCTGCCTATCACAGTACTTTTCCAATTTGAAATTATATTGTATAAAACCGTTTGATATTGATATCAGTCTATAGGATAGAGACCTAGAGAGAAAGTCATGTGTATTTAGAAGCGTAGGCCTTTAGCTTTTAATAGAAGCTTTATGCCTTCTATGAGAAAGGAGACTTGCAAATAATCAGATGAAAGATACATTATTTGATAATTGGCACAGGGACAAGCTAAAAACAGATTCCCATATTATGCTTTATGCAAAATAATTTTTTAAATAATGTGAAAAGAGAAACTGTAAATCTTTGAGAAGAAAACATTACAGAATAATTAGAGAATACCTTAATGGCATTTTTTAAAAAGAAACATTTCTTTAACAGAACGCAAAAAGCAAAAATCCTGAAAGAAAAGATCAGTAAGTTTGAACACTTTAAAATGAAAGCAATTTCCATAAAAAAGACATCACAATTAAAGAGGAAAGACTGACACAGACAGGGACATGTTGGCAACCTATATATTAAAAACCAGTAAGACAAAACAGACATAAGCAAAAGAGAAATGGGTCCAGGATATGAATAGACTATTCATGGAAGTGAAAATAGGTGATAAAAATACTCTTAATGTCATTGGAATTCAGGAGAAAATGAAAACTTCAATAAAATATAGTATCACAACCATTACATTGATAAAAATTAGTGGGATAACATCAAGGGTTAACAGTGATGTCAGGAAAGAGCAATTCTTATTTATTGATGATGGCCCTGTCAAATTTTACAACCATTTTAAAGAGCAATGTGGCTATGCTTGATAAGGTGGAAGATGATCATTTTATAGGATTTAGCAATTTTACTCCCAGATGTGTCCTCTAAGAAAACTCTTCTATATGCTCAAGGGAACATGTACAAAAATGTTCATTTTAGCATTGTTTGTGCTGGTAAATAAACAAACAAAAAAAGAACATCCTGCTCTCAGGAGTTACATTTTTCTGTGAACTCCCATACATATATGTGTTAATAAGAATAATTGATTTTAAAAAAAGCAAACCAACCTGCCATCTTATTAAATTGGGTTGATCTAGCAGTTACGGAGGACTTGGACTGGTCTCTCAGAAAGGGAATGTGTTAAGTATATATAAAGGAATGCTATATTGTTTTTAAATTGAATGAACTAATCTACATGTATCAGTATGAATAAATCTTAAAAATTATTTAATTTTTTAATTAGAAATTTGCAAAAGGATAAATATAGCATAATGTTAGGTATGAAAATTGTTAAAAAGAATGCTAGTACATAGTGTTAAGGAACATATACTTATGTAGGAAAAGTACAAACATATGTGCAAAAATGATACAAAACAATTTCAGATAAGTTTTTACCTCTGAGGAAGGGTGAGGTTATATTTATGTCTATAAAAGAGGGAGATAAGCATATATTGAAAAATGTTAACATCTGCTTGAATTGGGTGGTGGAAAACATAGATCTGTTATATTATGTTCTTTACTTTCCTGAATATATTTTATAGTTCATATGAAATGTTTCATAATTTTTTATAAAAGAAAGAAAAGCAGAGGTTGCAAGAGATGTAAGAGAAAGACCAAGCAGTGAAGGCAATTCCCTGAACTGCATATTATTTATTACTTTTTTTCAACAGATATTTATTACAGATTTGCTATGTGACTTACTTTTGTGTTAGGAATTGAACAAAATCCCATTTTTTTCAAAAGCCATGCCAGTAGTAATTACACCAGTGTTATTTAATAGTAGAACATTTTGCCTACGACTTCAGCCAGCTCAAGTCAAACCCAATAGAGATGCTTTATATTGTATAATACAGACCAGTCCAAGAGTTTAGTAACTGCTAGATTGTTTCTGTGTAATTGGATGGCTGCTGAATCTTTTAAGGACATACCGCTGTTCATTCACTCAGCTTCTTCCTCATCATTCAATGAAAACTAAACCATCTGTTGTAATGAATATAAGGCTTCCTGCTTTCAATTTTATCTTCTGATTCCCCCACTAAATGCTAGTTGTCACTTTCAATTTAGAAAAACATCATTATACTCTCCAATTCCTCCTTTAGAATTTTTCCTGCGATGATCTCAAAGCACTTTATCCATTCAAGAGAGGCATTGCAGTTTGTCCAGGGATTCAGCTGTGGTGTTAGCTGCATTTTTAGACAGGACAAATGAAGATTTCAGAGAGTTCCAGTGTTTTATACCCATCACTTTGAAAGAGAGTGTAAGTCAAGCAAAGTAGGATTTGCTTCTTCTTCACCTAAAATTTCAGCACCAGGCCGTACTCTGTGGAAATTTTTCGGAAAAACTATCAGTGTTACAACTAACGGAAGAACTGTGTGTCAGCCGTAGCTGACAGGTTTTCAGCACTTTTCTGCCTGTAGGCTGTGGGTGGTCTCCAGCCTGCAGACCTGAGCTGGCTAATGAGTTGTAAGGGCGTGGAGAAGAAGAGAGGTAGTTGGGAAAGAGAGGTCTATGGAGAGTGAACTGGTGGTCAGAGAAGGCTTTTTCCACCGAAACTAAATATTACAGTGAAAACGTCTGGACCTTAGAAGGGAAAGCATGTTTTTAAAACAAGCCACTAATTAACTAAGGTGCTGATATTTAGAGTTGTAAGAGAAAAGGCAGAAAATTCTCATTTGGGCATAGGAAACAGAGACTTTCACCTTAGTAATCATCAAGCAAGAAGCTTAAAAGTGATTTCATTGGTTCTCCTAATAAATGTGTTCTGCTCTTTCCCTGCTTTCTTCTCTTCCTTTTGTTCCTTTGTTTTTAGAAGCCTCTCTACTGTCCATTAAACACATGTCCTATTGTCAAGAGAGAGCTCAGCAGTCTGAACTTCTCTGGTCCTGAACCATGAGCTGCTCTCCTTAATTGTTCTCTGAGAACCCAAGTACGATGATTCATTCCATTCAATTCAGAAATGTAATTTTTCATTTTCCAATCTGTGTTAAAACAAAAAAACAATCTCTTAGCAATCTTGGGCACACCTGTGTTTTGAGTACTGAATCCAACTTAACTGCTTTTAAGAAAATATAACTTGACCTGGCTGGTGTGGCTCAGCCTGTGAACTGAAAGGTCACTGGTTCAATTCCCAGTCAGGACACATGCCTGGGTTATAGGCCAGGTCCCCACTTGGGGGGACATACGAGAGGGAATTCAAGGTTTCTCTCTCTCTTTCTCCCTCCCTTCCCCTCTCTAAAAATAAATAAAATATATTTAAAATAAAATATAACTTGTATATTATGTTTAAATGTTAGCCTAATACAAATTAATGAGACTATATAAAGAACAAGACAATTAGTGGCTTCACTGTACAAGCACCCACTTTCGATTTGTTAACAATCTTCTCATTCTGAATGACCAAACGCCACTCTTCTTGTTTGAAGAATATATTAACCTGGCTTGTACTCTAAATATGGCCTCTCAAGAAACCTTATAAGGTTCTGGCTTGCCCTCTTTATTGACAGATTCAGATCTCAACGATATCAGGCCTATATCTTAAGTCTCTTTGTTAGGGACCAGCAATAAATTACCTGAGGTCAAGTTCTGTTTATACAGTGGACTGTTCTGAGAGAATTACCTTCTTGACTTAATAGCTTCCTTTCGGGTGACATTTCTCCCTGAAAGAAGACAAATTGTCTAAGGTCAGCCTGCAGATCAGCTCCGAGTGTAGGAGGAAATTGTAGTGGATCAGCCAAATTGCGCCAGCTCTACCCACCAGCACCAGGCAGCACCCCGCCGGCCGGAGGCCCGCCCTGAGGGGCCACAGCCCCGGTGCCTGGGGGCGCTCCCTGAAGAGCAGCGTTTTCCGGGTTTTTCTCTGGGCTGCTCTTGAATCTGATCTCTCCCCACCCCACCCCATCAGCAATGAAATGATTCAGAGCTGAGCTGCTTTAAAACGTCTTTATTTCCCCCATCCAACAAGGCTAATTTGGGAGTTTGAATTGGGAAATCAGGGTGAGTTTCAGGCTGAACTCGAGCTTGAATCTGTTAGGTTTCATCCATCGGAGTGATGGAGTGAACTCCAAACTGTCATTTTTCCTAAAGGGGGAACTTTAGAAGTCAGACGTGAACTCAAAGCAGTTAATAGGTTTCAGGGCACTAATAACAGAGTAATTTATTCTTAAAGGTGATTGTCTTCTATGTGAAGCAATTCAGAAAGACAATTTCTGTAGTTCATATTCACCTACAAAGGAACTGGTGGCTTGGCCACGTAAGTGAGTATTCCTCCTTTGAAGGAAAAACACAGAGAAAGGGAGAAAAATAGAAATACAAGTCTCTTTTTAATTAAGCATTTTATCCTTTGAAGTTATTCTGATTTTTTTCACATTGATGATGTAATTTATGTAAATAATCATCTATCTATGAAAGGAGTGTGTCTGTCAAAAGCTGAAATAAAAAACATCCGTCATTTTGAAGTGATTAACATTCTCCAGATGTTTAAATCATCAGATTTCAGGAGTTTCTCTTTGTTGTGATAATGATATAGTATCCAGAACAAGAATGTTTACTTTTTTGTATGGGTCAAACGCAGATTTTTCAAAATCCTATTAAGGCATGCAGTTCATTGTAATTGTATGTGCAGATGAAAGCATATTCAGTTATTATTATTCCCCTTAATTGTAAACTGCTGCTGGTAATTTTACTGTAAAGCTCAAACAAAAGGAGTGTACTTGAAAGGACCACCACTGCCCACTTATGTAATCAATTTATATATGTCAAGTTAGTACCGGGATGGTTATCCCCTTCTGTTACCAGACATGTGACACGCTACCACCCTGCAGCTCGGGGCCGTGCACGCATGCCACTGGCTCCCTTTGCAGGCTGCTTGGAAATACAGTACATGTCGGTGATAATGTTAAATGACAGTTCCAAACTATTTCCCCTAGGCCTGTTTGACCCTTGGGTTCAGGGTAAAACAGGAATGGTTCCGCTTACCTTAAAGGCCTGAGCATCCTCACCACTAGCAGATTTAACTTGGAGGCTTGGAGAAGCTCCCTGGGGGCCCAATTACCCTTGTTAGGGGACCTATTGAAACATTAATGACGTGTAGGCAGTTCATTCATAAAGTTAGGCTCATGTCTAGCATTACCCCCCACACACCCTTGCCGGCTTCAGATCTGAAATGCTTGTAGGGATTTATTAAAACCGCTTGACTAGGGCACAAACTGACTACACGCTTATTATGTGCTACCTACATGCAGACAATTCTGAGAGGGGGGGTCTCAAATCCCCATATGCCAGCTCTGTCCTGTAGAACTGCATTAATTAAGAATAGGAGATACGGAATAATTTCTTAAGAATGGTGCATTAGTAATAATATCTCTGGTCTTTTTTTTTTTTTTTCCCCTTGGTTTATTGAGTCTTTAATATATATGTTCAGGAATTTAATGCAATGTTAGTCCATCAGTGGCTACACAATTCTTCTCTCTTGAACATCAGAGAGATCTCTTGGCATCAACAGAGGGAGGAAATGTCTTCCTTTACTGTTCTTGCAAGAAATCAAAGCATTACAAGGGTTAGATGATAATGAGTCAGACACAGAATACCTTCTTTCTTACTGCACTGAAGTTTTGGTAATAGGCTAATAATTAATAGTTACCATCTGTTATTCCCGGTGCCCAACCTTCAAATCATTCTTCATTTGTATTTGAACACACACATTCCTTTTCATCATCCCAAGACCATTTAAGTACTTTGATAAGCCTTGGGTCCCTAAAATGTTTCCAAATCATCCCCATCTGACTAAGACACGTGAATTAGAACTTTATTAAAGAGGAAGTATGTATAATAAGTGACAAAGGGCTGCAGTGCTGGGCTGGAAATTGGGTAACTTTGGATCTCTTCCTTGCTATGTTCAAGCATCAAAGCAAGCGCCAAGCTGGTCTATTAACATTTTTACCCATCTTTTTCGAAGAGTTTTAATGGCCTCTTCCATCACCTAAAGATGAATGTTTCAACCCTTCTCCCAATGGACCCCTCAGCTTTACTCCATCTAGAAGAATGTTGGGTCTGGGATTACCTTGGGACCTAAATATCATTCTTTCTCTAAATTAGAGAAAAAGATTTTCTTCCGGATTTTTATAAAATTTTTCTATTCTGTTTCCTTTGAAAGGGTTCAGATGCTCCTGCATAAAAGATAAAAATTTGCAGAGGAATCTGGATGCATCGCAGTACCATTTTCCATTCATCACCATGATCACATTAAGTCAACATCAATCATATTAGAGCACATTTTATCTCCTTTTATCAAATCAAAGTGATATTATTTAGAAATTTAAAAATGGATTCAGATAGGGTAATGACTTACCCAAGGTCTTATATTTATTCATTCATTTACTGAACACCTACAATTGCTGGGCACTGTGCTTGATGCTTACAATAGAGCAGGAAGAAAGTAAGATGCCCACCCCCCCATCCTAAAAAATGAGTAGAGCCAAGACTAGAAATGTAGGAGCAGAAAAAAACGCTTTTGTTCTCCTTCTGACATTTTTTCTCACACCTGGACTCATTGTTCTAAAGCATTAGAAGAATTTTCTGTCACACTCTGGTTCTATTTTGACAATTAACCCCATGTTATAGATGGTAGCCACACTTTGGCAGGCAGTAGCAGTGATAACAGTGGAAGAGAAGAAGGAACATGCAATTTATTTTTTCGAAGTATTATCTCACCACATTGTGATAAATGGTTTTGCCTGAGATCCACAACTAATGTGCTTGCTGGCACTAAAAACCAAATCTTGTTATTTCCAGAACAGATTTCTTTTAATAAGCCAAGACTTCCTCACCCAATTTTAGTCTCATTGGAAATTTTGTAACAATTTTAAAAATAGCTCTGAAAAGGTTAATGGCAAACTTTTCATCTTCAGCAATTGCTCACCAAAAAGCTAATAATATCAAAGGCCAATGATGCTACAGAGCTTTAAAGTTCATGGATAGATGAGGTTGGACAAACTATGGGGAAGATATCAGTTAGATATTCTCAAGACTGGTCAGGCCTTCTACGCAGCAAGAGGCAGACAAACTTGCTTCTCTTTATAGCAATACCATGTTAAATGTTTCTCACCAAGTTCTGTTGGTGTTCCCTTTCTTGCTTTTGAGGCTTTTATATTAATGTACTTCAAGTCTTACGCAATCTTTTCTGTTTCATGTCCTTCATCAAAAAGTGTGATGTTCAGTTTAAACCTAAGTATTTTAAAAATTCCACTGTGACTAGCCACAGCCTGTTAACGTGATACTGTTTTTGGTAAATGGGTCTAAGAAAATTTCTCTTTCTCTCTCTCCCTCTCCTTCTCTCTCTTGTTCTCAATCTCACTCTCTTTCCTCCTCTTCCTCCTTTCTCCTCTCCACTAATTGTTTCCCTTGGTATATTGCTCATAAAGACCCAGAGCCTCTTCCCCTTAGTCTGTACTGGGTGTGTTTCTATTATCATACCCAGCATTTAGCACACTTCTTAGCTCTTTTTTATGTTTATTTTTTTCAACCCCGGAATCACTGCCAAATTAATCTTCCTCATATTCCACTTTCATATTCACTGGCTATTGTAAACTCCAAACTCTCACAAAGTTTTCCATCACCCTAGCTTCTTAGAACTCATTTCTAGGTAAGTATCAGGTAACACTTGACTGTAATGTATTTCACATCTGATAGCCCATGAGAGCCTCATAAAAGTCTTAGATGCAGCTCAGAGAGGTGAAGTAACCACCCAAGGCTTCACAAATATTGAAAGAGAGTGCTCAGACTTGAACCTTGACTTAGTGCATCTAAACCTTACAAACCGGTACGACGGTTGGCAAACTAGGACCTGAGGGCCAAATATAGCCTGCTGTTTTTGTAAATTAAGTCTTATTGGAACACAGCTATGTGACCATTTGTTTTTTCTATATAATGGCAGAACTGAGTGGTTGCAACAGATGCTGTAGAGCCCACATAGCTGAAAATGTTTAATATCCGGCCCTTTATGGAAAAAGTTTGCTAACCTTTGGTCTAATGTATCAGAATCCAATTTTTCAAATTAAAAAAAAAAAATACCCCAACCATCACCCTTTTACAAATTATAAAAGTAATACAGATTTATCATCAGAAATGTGCAAAATATCAAAAAACTTCTATCCTATTCCTCTTTCTTTTCGCAGTGACCCAGAGCAGGGTCTCTCCTTACGCCCTCCTTTTGGAGTCCTAGTGGGAAGAGCAGGGCATCTTCATAAGAAGGCCTCCCCGTGTGGGGCGTCAGCCCGAGCAATGTGAGGAGGGCATGGCTATAGATGGGCAGCCCAGCGTGTGCTGCAGGGCTCCAGGGGCTGAGGAGGAATGGGATGCAGGTGGGCTGCCATTGGGAGTTACAGCCTTTGTGGAACAGGTGATTGGTTATGTTAACGGGGTGTTATTCATATAAGTAAACATATTAAGAATAGTAGGATCTAAGAATTCTCAATGTCAGAAGAGATTTGCAAATATGAAAAGGGAGAAAACTGGAAAGAACCCTGTGATGTCTGGAACTGAAGACATTACTGTGAATTCATAGATTACAATAACTATAGATGGATATACTAGTAAATATAAATGTAAGTACATATGTCAATCCCTATGTTCCTCAGCTCTGCACATTGATAGGGTCTGAGAACAGTGACACAACAATAACTGTGAGCACATTTAGCTCCACGATCATGGCTTTTAAATACCGCTCTCTTTATTAAACAGATCCAGGGTTTCTTAGAGAAATGACTGATTCTAGGACTGGGACAAAGAAAGTAAAAGATGAGCCCAGAACATCTTGTGACAGAAAGAAAAGAAAACAAGTACTCAGCAGGTGATGAAGGATTGCCCAACACACACACAGAACCAGCTTGAATAAGCTCCCGCTGCTCAAAAGGAGACAAACTAAGCATCAAAATTAAAATATCAATGAATTATAATAAAATTGGAACAACTTGTTAGTGATAAAAATTTTTAAATATTAAAGTTTGATGAAGAACAGAATATATAGTCCCCAAATATGTCCCTACAAAAATGCTGCTTAATTTTAAATGAGAAGGAAACGTAACAGTGGAGAAACAAGGAGACATGACCTTAGTAAAGTGATCAAAGCGAACATCACTGTAATGCTAATAAATCTAAATCGTGCAGCTGCAATGAGAAGAACACATTGTCATTTTTCAAAATTGCTTCCATAGATGCTTAACCAAAATCTAATCATGAGGTAATACCAGACAAACACCAATTGAGAGATACTCTCCACAGTCACTGGTTCTAAGCTTCAAAAGTGTCAATGTCATGAAAGTCAAGGAAAGACAGAGGAATTATTCCAAACCAAAAGGGACTAAAGGGACGCAAGGGCTAAATGCCACGTGTGCTTTTAAGCTAGTTTTTTTTTGTTGTTTGGTTTTGCGTTTTGTTTTGTTTTTTTTTGCTAAAGTATGCATTTGGGAGTCATTTAGTGGAAATTGAATGGGATTGAAGATTAGATGGAAGTAATGTATCAAAATTATTTTTATGATTTTGATAGTTCCATTGTGGCTATATGTAAGAATGTTCTCATTTGTAGGAAATACATCTTCAAGTGTTCAGGAGTATTGGGGCAGCACATTGGCAAGTGACTCTCAGATAGTTCAGGAGATAAAATTTCTCTGTGTAATTTTGAGTCTTTTAAAATTATTTGAAAAATTTTAAGTTAATAAAAGAGAATAACAGTCACGTATGAGTTTACCAGCTAGAGAGAGCTAACCATTGGTAATTTTGGTTTATAGCTGTCCAGCTTTTGTGTCTGTTTGTATATTTTAAAATATTATTTTATTATTTATTATTTTAGTAAATCTCATACTATTCTTAATTTTTCATAGTTTTATGTTTTTATTTAATAATAGCATGATAATATTCTCATTTCACTTAATCTTATTATTACTAAATAATGTAAAATGTCTGCTAGTGTTTCATTATTTGGATTATAAAAATTTATTTAGTCAATATGTTATTATAGAACATTGAGGTTGTTTTCAATTCACTTCTGGTTATTTCTTTATGAAAACTTGTAGAAATAAAATTGCAAAGTCAAAGAATATGTATAATTTTAGGATTTTAAAAATATATATTAAAAATTATCTTCCAGAAAAGTTGAACCAAGTTACATTACCATTATCAAATGGTAGTGCTCATTTTTCACAAGCTCACCAATAGTGGCTATTATAGATCATTTTATCTTTTCGTAGCATCAAAAATAATATTTAAATTTTCATTTTGATTTTAAATAGATTATACTGTATATATATGTATATATACATATATGTTATCCATCTGTATTTCTTGTTTTGGAAATTTTCCTTTTCTTTGCTATTTTCTGAGACAGTAACCTTTTCTATTGAATATACTTATAAATCTTCTGTGTGTAGAATGAGGTCCACCTTTTATCTCTCGTTTATATTGTAGGCATTTTCCATTTACATTGGTATTGCTTCTCTTTTCATTATTCTTAAGGAAACAAACCTTCTCGATTGTGACTTTTCTTTTTTTATGTTGTCAACTGTATTTATTTCATTTAGAGTCAAGTTTAGAAAAGCATTTATCACCTAAACATCACATGAATATATATAATGCAGATATAAATAAATATAAGAAGTACGGGGATCTGCACCTGTATATCAGGTATCTTATTACATTTAAATCAGCTGGCCTTTTAAAGGATAGTTTAGACACGTATGCATTATGGAGAAATGTCAAAAGCAAAAAATCCTCTTGTTCAGGATCAGACAAACTAATTTTGAGTCTGGCAGATTCTCTGAGCCTAATTTTCTTAAAAAGTAATATTTATTTCACAAAGTTGTGAAAATTCAAAGGATAATACATGTCAAATATATAGCACAGGTAGATTTAGTAGTTTAAGATGGCAGATAGAAACTACCAGAGAAATGTGTCCCTTGAAGAAAGATTTGCACTACAAAAACCAAATAAGAAAATGATCAACTCACTTGAAAATCTAGCAATCACAAATAAGAACTGCACAGTCTAAACTGCCTTGATTCCCAAACAACTGCCTCTACCTCCTGCCCTGCACAAAAAGCAGTTTGGTAAATGAGCTGCTAGGAGACAAAGCCTGAGGGTGTTTCTCACACAGAATGGCACAATGCCCCCTCCCCAAGTAGTTTTGTAAACACTGTGGAAGGCATTTCACAAGATTCCAGAAAAGAATTAATGTTCAAATATAACAAGAGAGAGAGGGAGATAGATAGAGAGGTTATTACAAAAAATTCATACAAGACATTATGATGGCTTGGGGCAAGCGGGATGGTGGATGGGAGGCAGCTGTGGTAGTGGAAAAGATGATTATATTCTGGGTATGACTTGAAGGTGGAGCCTATAAGACTGGCTGTGAGTAGGAGAATAACAATGTAGCCAAGTATAACCTCAAATTTTTTCGGTGTGAAGAATTGAAGGATATGGAATTGTCATTAATTTAGTTAGGGTAAATTGTAGAAGAGTAGGCTTAGGTGGGTGAGTGGGAGAGATAAGGAGCCTAGTTTTGGATAAGTTGTTTAAGATACCTATTAGATATTTAAATAGAGATGTCAAGTAAACAGTTGGATGTATAACTGTGGAGTTGGAGAAATCTTGGCTAAAGATATAAATTTGAGAACTATCAGAATATACATGTGTATATATATTGAATACACTTGAATGTGTGTATCATGAGACTGATTTTCTTATGAATTCAAAGAAAATGGGAAAAGAGAGGCACTGAATACCTGAGGAAAAAAATTGATAATAAAAACATCATTATGAAATCAAGGTATAAATTATCAATGACAATGAATTAGAATAGTCATTGC